>NC_058522.1:129350898-130600898 GCF_904849725.1 Hordeum vulgare subsp. vulgare | reverse complement strand
GTGCAGAGGCGACGAGAGCAGGCTCGGGGATGGTCTGAGGAGGAAGAACGACGGTGGCGAACGTCGGCGATCCGAGGAAGAAGACGATGGTGTCACGGCGTCTCAGGGATTCTTGGCGTCGCACGACTGGCTGGAGAGCTTCAGCGGACCAAGGCGAAGCTAACACGTAGCTCATGTGAGAGGGAGAAGGGCTGGAGTGACGGCGAGCTCGGGCTCTAATGGCGGCCGAGAGGGGGAAGGAGCTGGGGGCGAATGGCGAAGGGATGAGCACGGGGAGGTCTTCGGGGAGCTTATCTCCTTCCCGCCAGCGCGATGCGGTGTCCAGGCAGGTACGCAGGTGCGTGGCCACGCTGGAGGGAGCGGCGGCCACCTCCTGGTGCCGACTGGCACAAGGAAGACGACACGCGTTGTTTTGGGCTGGGCCTTAGGTGAGCGAGAGGTAAGGTTTTCTGATTTCTTTTCTTTTCCGTTTCTGTTTTATTCTTTCTGACATTTGTTTCATTTTATTTTTAGCTCCAAACTAATTCTAAAATAGTTTGAAAAATACTAGAGTGTTAGTTGGAATATTTCCAACCACATATAAAGTCTTCAACATTTTTGGAAACTTTGAAATATTTGAAATCAAATATATAATTGATTTCAGTAGCTTTTAACTTGAATTTAAAAATGCCAAAAGTATTTTGAAAATATGTTTCACCTCTGATACCTTGTTTTCAACATTTAACAGAAATATTGGACTTTTATTAAGGCCATTTTGGATTCATTGATTTGGAACTACTTTGGTTTTCTTTTGAATATAGAGTTTGTTGAGGTTTTGCTTTGATTTCATTTCCTTCATTGAGTGCAAATCAAAATCTTAAGATGCAATGGAAGAAAACATGAGCTCAAACTTGCTAAACCCTAATGGGGATCAGGGATGTGACACCTGTAAGAACACTATGGCCCCCGGGTCTATTTTACACATCATATATTCAGATCTACATAAAAAAAATACCTTGCTGCACTTTTACTTTTACCTTTCATCACTATCAGATCTCACCTTGCAAGTAATCGTGAAGGGATTGACAACACCTTTATCGCATTGGGTGCAAGTTTGTTTGTTTTTGCGCAGGTTCATTGGTGCCTCATCTTGATACTCCTACTGGATTGATACCTTGGTTCTCAAACGGAGGGAAATACTTATCTCTATTTTGCTGCATCACTCTTTCCTCTTCAAGGGAAAAACCAACGCAAGCTCAAGAAGTAGCATGCGTACACCAATTGAAGTGGAAGCTAATGATAGTGATCATGAAACTTTAGATCAAGTTACTACAAACCTCGTAGGTCGACAAGGTCACGTATTGCTACTACAGAGTGGTACGGCAACCCTGTCTTAGAGGTCATGTTGTTGGACAACAATGAACCTACGAGCAATGGAGAAGCGATGGTGGGCCCGGATTCCTACAAATGGCTGGAGGCCATGAAATCTGAGAGGAGAATCCATGTATGAAAACAAAGTGTAGACTTTGGAAGAACTACTTGATGGTCGTAAGACTATTAACTATGGATGGGTCTTTAAAAGGAAGACAAACGGTGATGGTGAAAATTCAGCATTAAGAAAGCTCGACTTGTCGCAAAGATGTTTTTGACAAAGTTCAAAGAGTTGACTACGATGAGACTTTCTCACTCGTAGTGATGCTGAAAGTCTTTTGGGATTATGTTAGCAGTTGATGCATAATTTATGAAATCTTGCAGATAAGATGTCAAAATATTGTTTCCTCGACGATTTCCTTGAGGAAAGGTTGTATGTGATACAACCAAAAGATTTTGTCGATCCTAAAGGATGCTAACAAGTATGCAAAGCTCCAGCGATCCTTCTATGGACTGGAGCAAGCATCTCGAAGTTGGAATATACACTTTGATGAGATGATCAAACTTTTTGGTTTTATACAATGTTTATGAGAAACTTGTATTTCCAAAGAAGCGAGTGGGAGCACTATAGAATTTCTGATGAATATATGTGGTTGACATATTGTTGATCGAAAATAATGTAGAATTTCGGGAAAGCATAAAAGGTTGTTTGAAAGGGGTTTTTCAAAGGAAAACCTGGATTAAGCTACTTGAACATTGAGCATCAAGATCTATGGAGACAGATCAAAGTGCTTAATAAATCTTTCAACGAAATGCATGCCTTGACAAGTTTTTGAATTAGTTCAAAATAGATCGGCAGAAGAAGGAGTTCTTGGTTGTGTTGTAAGTTGTGAATTGCGTAAGACTCAAAAGCCCGACCACGGCAGAAGAAAGAGAAAGGACGAATGTCGTCCCCTATGGATCAGCTGTAGGCTCTATAAGTATGCTATGCTGTGTACCGCACCTAAAGTGTGCCTTGCCATGAGTCAGTCAAGGGTTACAAGAGTGATCCAAGAATGGATCACTAGACAGCAATCAAAGCTATCCTTAGTAACTAATGGACTAAGGAATTTTTCTCAATTATGGAGGTGATTAAAGAGTTCGTCGTAAAGGAGTTACGTCGATGCAAGCTTTGTCACTAATCCGGATGACTCTGAGTAGTAAACCGGATTCGTATAGTGGAGCAGTCATTTGGAATAGTTCCAAATGGTGCATTGTAGCAGTATCTATATGAAGATATAGAGATTTGTAAAGCACACACGGATCTGAAAGGTTCAGACCCGTTGACTAATAATCCTTTCTCACAAGCAAGACATGATCGAACCCCAGAACTGTATGGGTGTTGGATTCATTGCAATCACATAGTGATGTGAACTAGATTATTGACTCTAGTGCAAGTGGGAGACTGTTGGAAATGTGCCCATGGCAATAATAAAATAGTTATTATTATATTTCCAGTTCATGATAATTGTCTATTATTCATGCTATAAGTGTATTAACCGGAAGTCGTAATACATGTGTGAATACATAGATCACAATGTGTCCCTAGTGAGCCTCTAGTTGGCTAGCTCGTAGATCAATGGATGATCATGGTTTCCTGATCATGGACATTGGATGTCATTGATAACGGGATCACATCATTAAGAGAATGATGTGATGGACAAGACCCAATCCTAAGCATAGCACTAGATCGTGTTGTTCGTATTCTAAAGCTTTTCTAATATTAAGTATCTTTTCCTTAGACCATGAGATTGTGCAACTCCCGGATACCATAGGAATGCTTTGGGTGTATCAAACGTCACAACGTAATTGGGTGATTATAAAGGTGCACTACGGGTATCTCCGAAAGTGTCTATTGAGTTGTACGAATCGAGACCGGGATTTGTCACTCCGTGTGACGGAGAGGTATCTCTGGGCCCACTCGGTAACCCATCATCATATTGAGCTCAGTGTGACTAAGGGGTTAGCCACGGGATGATGTGTTATGGAATGAGTAAAGAGACTTTCCGGGTAACGAGATTGAACAAGGTATAGGGATACCGACAATCGAATCTCGGGCAAGTATCATACTGATAGACAAAGGGAATTGCATAAGGGATTGATTGAATCCTTGACATCATGGTTCATCCAATGAGATCATCGTGGAACATGTGGGAACCAACATGGATATCCAGACCCCGCTGTTGGTTATTGGCCAGAGAGATGTCTCGGTCATGTCTGCATGTCTCCCGAACCCGTAGGTTCCACACACTTAAGGTTCAATGATGCCAGGGTTATAGGGAAATAGTGTACGTGGTCACCGAAGGTTGTTCGGAGTCCCAGATGAGATCTCGGATGTCATGAGGATCTCGGAAGTAGTCCGGAGGTAAAGATTGATATATAGGATGGGAAGGGTTCCGGCGGTCCACCGGGAGGGGCCACCAGCCCCAAGGCTAGCATGGCCAAAAGGTGGAAGGGAACCAGCCCAGAGTGGGCTGGTGTGCCTCCCACCTAGGCCCAAGGTGCAGCAAGAGAGGGAAGGAGGAGAAACCCTAGTGCAGGAGGCCCAAGGCCCACCTAGGGGTGCGCCTCCACCTCTCCCTGCCCTGGCCGCCACTTCCCTGGCGCAGATGGGGCTGCCGCACCCCTTAGGGTGGGAATCCTAAGGGTGGCCACCTTCTCCCTCTCCCCCTATATATAGTGCAGTTTTAGGCTGATTTGAGACACCTATATAAGCCCTGCTCCTCCTCTTCCTCCTCTTCCGCGATGCTTAGCGAAGCCCTGTCGGAATACCTCATAGCTCCACCGCCACCATGTCGTCGTGCTGCCGGAGCTCTCCCTCAACCTCTCCCTCCTCCTTGCTGGATCAAGGCATGGGAGACGTCACCGGGCTGTACGTGTGTTGAACGCGCAGGTGCTGTGATTCGGCACATAGATCGGAACCGAGTGCGATCTGAATCGCTGCGAGTACGACTCCATCGACCTCGTTCTAGTAACGTTTCCGCTTAGCGATCTTCAAAGGTATGAAGATGCTCTACCCCATTACTCGTTGCTGGTTTCTCCATAGATAGATCCTTGTTTGGCGTAGGACTTTTTCTTGAAATTACTATGTTCCCCTATAGTCCACTCACTCTCCCGGAGATCAAGGCGCACCAGTCGATCTCCTGTCCTGAGATAACACGTCGTCCACGACCAGTCGATCTCTCCATCGAGGTTAGTTGTACAGACTCAGAAAACTTTCATCCATTTAATTGTGTGTGTGGCCATCGATCATTATAGTGGTAACAAGGAATGGTGTTGCAGGATGCTCTTTAGAAAGAGAGAGTGGCAAACTAGGCTGCTCTTCAAGCTGCTCTTGAGGAGAGGGACCGGACCACGGCTCAGTTGTTGGAGGAGGAGAGGACCCGGAATGAGGCGGGTCACCTTGCCATGTACGAGCTTATTGTGGTAAGTTCCTTTTTCACAGTAGCCAAATCGTGCTTGTAATGTATGTTTCATTACTAACTAATATGACCGACTCTTAAAAACCAAATGTGCAGTCTATATGCAAGAAGACCGGTCAGCCCCCTTCGCCGATGCCCATCTTTTCTGCGGTTGGCACGGTGAGTTTAATTTCAATGGTCAATATAAACTAGTACTAACATTTCGATGTCATCATGCTAACGAGACATTGCAAAATCTCTTTTCTGCAGAATAACTCCCGAGCGGCATCGCACGACCCTTCTCCATGGCAACCGTATCCAAACGCAACATCCCCTAGCAACCCTGATGCTTCTCCTAGATGACCACGACGGTAAGGTTACTATAGTTCATTTATGACATAATTACCTAATTTAGCTCCAAAATGACGTAGTTAGCTAATTTAGGTTCAAGAAAGATATAATTAGCTAATTTAGCTCCAAAATGACATAATTAGCTACTTTAGCTCCAAAATGAGATAATTAGCTTAGTTAGGTAAAAAACATCACAAGAACCTTGGTTAGGTCATAACTTAGTGTATCTTCCTCCTAAATGACATAATAAGCTCAAAATAAGAAAAGTATTGTAATCATCCTCTTCCTCTTCTTCTCCTTCTTCTTCTCCTTCTTCTTCTTCAACTACTACTCCTCCTTATTCTCCTCCTTCTTCTTCTTCTTCTTCTCCTCCTCCTCCTTCTTCTTCTTCTTCTTCTACTTCTCGTCTTTCTTCTTCTCCTTAGCTTATTTCCCCAACAAAGACATACTTACCTAATTATCTTCCAAAATGACATAATTAGTTAATTTAGCTCCAAAATGACATAATTGGCTAGTTTAGCTCCAAAATGACATAATTAGCTTAGTTAGGTAAAAAACATCACAAGAACCTTGGTTAGCACATAACTTAGCGTATCTTCCTCCTAAATGACATAATAAGCTCAAAATAAGAAAAGTATTGTAATCATCCTCTTCCTCTTCCTCCCCTTCTTCTTCTTCTTCTTCTCCTTCTTCTCCTTCTTCTTCTCCTTCTTCTTCTTCTGCTTCTCCTCCTATTTCTTCTTCTCCTTGCCTTATTTTACCCAACAAACACATAATTAGCTAATTTAGCTCCAAAATGACATAATTAGCTAGTTTAGCTCCAAAATGACATAATTAGCTTAGTTAGGTAAAAACTTCACAAGAACCTTGGTTAGCTCATAACTTAGTGTATCTTCCTCCCAAATCACATAACAAGCTCAAAATAAGAAAAGTATTGTAATCATCATCTTCCTCTTCCTCTCCTTCTTCTTCTTCGTCGTCTTCTTCTTCTCCTTCTTCTCCATCTTCTTATTCTTCTTCTTCTTCTTCTCCTCCTTCTCCTCCTCTTTCTTCTCCTCTTTCTTCTTCTCCTTACCTTATTTTACCCAACAAAGACATAATTAGCTAATTTAGCTCCAAAATGACATAATTAGCTAGTTTAGCTCCAAAATGACATAATTTTCTTAGTTAGGTAAAAACATCACAAGACCCTTGGTTAGCTCATAACTTAGCGTATCTTCCTCCTAAATGACATAATAAGTTCAAAATAAGAAAAGTATTGTAATCATCCTCTTCCTATTCCTCTCCTTCTTCTTCTTCCTCGTATTCTTCTTCTCCTCCGCCTCCTTCTTATCCGTCTTCTTCTTCTTCTCCTCCTCCTCCTCCTTCTTCTTCTTCTTCTCCTTCTCATCCTCTTTCTTCTCCTCTTTCTTCTTCACCTTACCTTATTTTACCCAACAAAGATATAATTAGCTAATTTAGCTCCAAAAAGACATAATTAGCCAATTTAGCTCCAAAATTACATAATTAGCTTAGTTAGATAAAAACATCACAAGAACCTTGGTTAGCTCATAACTTAGCGTATCTTCCTCCTAAATGACATAATAATATCAAAATGGCATAAGAACCTTGGTAAGCTCATAAATGTTATATACTTAGCTTGTTTTCCTCTAAAATTACATAATTAGCTTAGTTAGGTCAAAAATGGCGTAACAACATTTGTTACATCATAAATGTTAGATAGTTAGCTTATTTTCATCCAAAATGACATAATTAGCTTAGTTAGGTCAAAAATGGCATAATAACCTTGGTTAGCTCAAAAAGGTCATGTATTTTTCTTATTTTCCTCCAAAATGACATAATAAGCTCAAAAATGTCATATATTGTCCTTCTTCTTCTAACTTTATTATTCCCATTTTGCAGATTAGATTTAGTACATGGAAGCTAGCATTAATGGAGTGCTTTAGTTTTTGTTTTCATCTGAGTTGATGAACAATGTGGAACTATATGTATGTATATATGGATGAACAGTGTAAAACTTTGTATGTTGGTTCTTTCGATCTGTGTGTTGTGATTGATGAACAAATGGAATTGATGAACTTTATATGTATATCATATATGTGCTATGAAATATATATATATGTGATGTGAACTATATATATGTGTTGTAAAATAACATAAAATAAACAAAATAGTGACAGTATGGGCACTTTGTCGTCTGCCAGCTGATGGCAAAGGCCTTTGCCATGAGCTAGTAGACGGCAAAGGGGGCACGTGGCAGCCAGTTGTGCAACCTAGAGCAACAGGCGGTTGACCCATAAGGCTACTTTGTCGTTTGCTGCCCCAGCAAGAAGACGACAAAGGGCTGTCGTGGCAGACCGCAAAGACCTTAAAGAAGGCAGACGACAAAGTTCTTAAAGAAGGCAGATGACATAGATCTTAAAGAAGGCAGACGGCAAAGGTCTTAAAAGAAGGCAAACGGCAGGCGGCAAAGGAGGAGGCTGACGACAAATACTCTATTAGCCACCTAATGGAGTAGTTGCATGTCGGCTGCCATCTAAACGGCTTTGTCGTCTGCTTGCACCGATGGCTGACGGCAACCTCCTTTGACGTCCTCTTTGTTCACGCAGATGGCAAAGAAGGACCTTTATCGACGAAAGTAGTCGTAGAAGTTTTGCCGACAGGAGGCTGACGGCAAAGGCCTTTGCCGACCACGGAACACCCCTTTGCCGTCTACTTCCGCAGACGCCAAAGAAGTTGATTCCTGTAGTGATAGGCTATTTGATGACACGGGATCTTGGAACTGGAATCTATTGCAATTGGAGTTTCACCAAAAAATTATCCTCTGCATCTTGTTCATCGTGATCAGAATTTTAACTATAATTTCTGGCCTCGTGAACGAGAAAGTATCGGTCTTGCTTGAGGGAACCTAACGTCAATGTTACATTCATGCCCCAAACATGATCTCTCAAGAGAAATTATTGTTCCGAAATTTTACGCTGGGTTTCCTCGTAATGATCAAACCATGCTCGATACTTCTTGCTCTGGTTCTTTTATGAAGAAGACTACTGAATTCAGGTGGGATATTTTTGAAAGAAATAAACGCAACTCTGAAGATTGGGAGCTCAACAACGGTAAAGAGTCAGGTATAAAACCAAAGTTTAATTGTTTTTAACTGTTTTATGAATACCGATGCTTTCAATGAATTTAGTACTAAGTATGGACTTGGCTCTGAGATAGTAGCCTCATTTTGTGAAATCTTTGTTGCTCATGTTGATCTTCCGAGAGAGAAGTGGTTTAAATATCATCGACCTATTAAAGAAAAAATTGAAGAACTGCTACTTCTCAAACAACAGCGCGAGAAATTGGCACGTTGATGGAGACTTGGCTTGCGTTGGTTTTTCCCTTGAAGAGGAAAGGGTGATGCAGCACAGGAGCAGCAAGTATTTCCCTCAGTTTGATAACCAAGGTATCAATCCAGTAGGAGAATATCGTCAAGTCCAGAGTACCTGCGCAAACACAAAAGAGCTTGCACCCAACGCTATAAAGGGGTTGTCAATCCCTTCAAGATTGATTGCAAAGTGAGATCTGAAGGCGGAAAGTGCAACGAAGTAAAAGAGTACGGCTAAAAATTTGGTGTGAAGTAGACCCGGGGGCCATAGTGATCACTAGAGGCTTCTCTCAAAATAGCAAATATTATGGTCGGTGAACAAATTACTATCGAGCAATTGATAGAACCGCGCAAAGTCATGACGATATCTAAGGCAAGGATCATACATATAGGCATCACGTCCGAGACAAGTAGACCGATACTTTCTCCATCTACTACTATTACTCCACACATCGACCGCTATCCAGCATGCATCTAGTGTATTGAGTTCATGACGAACAAAGTAACGCCTTAAGCAAGATGACATGATGTAGAGGGATAAACTCAAACCAATGATGAAAACCCCATCTTTTTACCCTTGATGGCAACAACATGATATGTGCCTCGCTACCCCTTCTGTCATAGGGTGAGGTCACCGCACGGTATGAACCCAAAACCAAGCACTTCTCCCATTGCAAGAATCATAGATCAAGTTGGCCAAACAAAACCCACAACTCGAAGAGAATTACAAGGATATGAAATCATGCATAAGAGAGATCAAAAGAAACTCAAATAAGATTCATAGATAATCTGATCATAAATCCACAATTCATCGGATCTCGACAAACACACCGCAAAGAAGATTACATCTGATAGATATCCATGAAGATCATGGAGAACTTTGTATTGAAGATCCAAGAGAGAGAAGAAGCCATCTAGCTACTAGCTATGGACCCGAAGGTCTATGGTGAACTACTCACGCATCATCGAAGAGGTCATGGTGTTGATGAACAAGCCCTCCGTATCCGAATCTCCCCTCCGGCAGGGCAGCAAAACGTGCCCAGATGGGATCTTGCGGAGACAGAAGCTTGCGGTGGCGGAAAAGTATTTTCGTTGATCTCCTGATTTTTTAAGGGATTTTAGGGAATTTATAGGCGAAGGAGCTAGGGCAGGGGAGGCCTAGGGAGCCCACAAGCCTGGGAGGCGCCCCCCCTCCCCCCGGTCGCGCCATGGGGGCTTGTGGCCTCCCCCGGGACTCCCTGCCTTGGTTCCCAAGCTTTTTGCGTATCTTCTATTCCAGAAAAAATATTTTCGGAAGTTTTAATCCGTTTGGACTCCGTTTAAAATCCTCCTCTGAAAAGGGTCAAAAACACGGAAAAAATAGGAACTAGCACTTGGCACTGAGTTAATAAGTTAGTCCCAAAAATGATATAAAAGGCATACAAAACATCCAAAGTTTGACAAGATAATAGCATGAAACCATCAAAAATTATAGATACGTTGTAGACGTATCAAGAACCAACTAAAGTTGAAGCCAAAACTATTATTTATAATGTTGACCCAATTGTGTGTAGTGCTTACATTGAGAAACCACCTTTCCTTGTTAGGATAAAGGAACATGCTAAAGCCTCAACTGTGGTTAATAAAAGTTATGTTAGAACAACCAAACCCTTTGAGAAAATTAAGGTAGAACCTAGTACCACTATGGTTAAAGATCTCTTGGTAGACAATATTGATGTGCATGTTATTTATTTCTATAATGAAGCTGCTAGAATTGCCAAACCTGATACAAAAGACAAGAATAGACCCGTTGTTGGCATGTCTGTCATTTGAGTCAAAATAGGAGATCGTTCCTATCATGGTTTATGTGATGTGGGTGCTAGTGTTAGTGCTAACCCTTTTACCTTATATCAAGAAATTATGCATGAGATGGCACCCGCTGAGATAGAAGACATAGATGTTACTATTAAACTTGCTAACAGAGACAACCTCACACCAGTTGGGATTGTTAGAGATGTTGAAGTCTTGTGTGTAAAAGTAAAATACCCTACTAATTTCCTAGTACTTGGCTCGCCACAAGATAATTTGTGTCCTATAGTATTTGGTAGACCCTTCTTGAACACTGTCAATGCTCAAATAGATTGCAAAAAGGAAACTATCAGTGTTAATTTTGGTGGTACATCTAATGAGTTTCATTTCTCCAACTTTTGTAAACAACCCCATGACAAAGAATTTCCTAGTAAAGATGAAGTAATTGGTCTTTCTTCTATTGACATTCCTCCTACGAATCCATTGTTTGCTAGACCATGAAAATGATATGCATATGCATGAAAGAAATGAAATTGATAGTATGTTCTTTTGAGCAAAAAAACCTATCCTTAAACACAACTTGCATGTTGAAACTCTAGGAGGTCCTCCTCCACCCAAGGGTGATCCTATGTTTGCATTACAGCAATTACCTGATGATACGTCGCAAACGTATCGACTTTTCCAAACACTTTTGCTATTGTTTTGGCCTCATTCTTGCATGATTTGAATGAAACTAACCTGGACTGACGTTGTTTTCAGCAGAGCTGCCTCTATGGTTTTCTTGCGTGTAGGAAAATGGATATTTAGACGTCTTGGAAAATTCCATTAAAAATAGAGAAAATCCACGCACCAGGAGGAACCCTGGGCCAGAAGATGGGCCAGAGGAGGGCCACCAGGCCTACAGGCGACCTGTGGGCGCGGCCTGCCCCTGGTCGTGCCAGGAGGCCGCCTGGGTGGGGTCCACCCCCTCTGGTGCCTGATACGCCTCCAACGTATCTATAATTTTTGATGGTTTCATGCTATTATCTTGTCAAACTTTGGATGTTTTCTATGCCTTTTATATATTTCTTGGAACTAACTTATTAACTCAGTGTCAAGTGCCAGTTCCTGCTTTTTCCATGTTTTTGACCCCTTTCAGAGGAGGATTTTAAACGGAGTCCAAACAGAACGAAACTGCAAAAAAAGATTCTTTTCCCGAAACAAAAAAAGAACGAGAAGCCTGGGAATCAGGGCAGGGGGCCTGCAGGGACCCCACAAGCCCCCTAGCCGCGGCCAGGGGGGCCCGCGCCTCCCAGGCTTGTGGGCTCCCTCGGCCACCTCTGCCCTAGGTTTTCTGCCTATATATTCCCTAAAATCCCAAAAAAAACCAGGAGATCATCAAAAGTACTTTTCCGCTGCCGCAAGCTTCTCTCTCCGCAAGATCACATCTGGGGCACGTTCTGGTGCCCTACCGAAGGGGGGATTCAGATACGGAGGACTTCTTCATCAACACCATGACCTCTTCGATGATGCGTGAGTAGTTCACCATAGACCTATGAGTCCATAGCTAGTAGCTAGATGGCTTCTTCTCTCTCTTGGATCTTCAATACAAAGTTCTCCATGATCTTCATGGAGATCTATCCGATGTAATCTTCTTTTGCGGTGTGTTTGTCGAGATCCGATGAATTGTGGATTTATGATCAGATTATCTATGAATCTTATTTGAGTTTCTTCTGATCTCTCTTATGCATGATTTCATATCCTTGTAATTCTCTTCGAGTTGTGGGTTTTGTTTGCCAACTAGATCTATGATTCTTGCAATGGGAGAAGTGCTTGGTTTTGGGTTCATACCGTGAAGTGACCTCACTCAATGACAGAAGGGGTAGCGAGGCACGCATCGTGTTGTTGCCATCAAGGGTAAAAATATGGGGTTTTCATCATTCGTTTGATATTATCCCTCTATATCATGTCATCTTGCTTAAAGCGTTACTCTCTTCGTCATGAACTCAATACACTAGATGCATGCTGGATAGCGGTCGATGTGTGGTGTAATAGTAGTAGATGCAGAAAATATCGGTCTACTTGTCTCGGACGTGATGCCTATATGTATGATCATTGCCTTAGATATCGTCATGACTTTGCGCGGTTCTATCATATGCTCGACAGTAATTTGTTCACCCACCGTAATATTTTCTATTTTGAGACAAGCCTCTAGTAAACACTATGGCCCCCGGGTCTACTCCACACCGTACTTTCGGCCTTACTCTTTTACTTCATTGCAATTTCCGCCTTCAGATCTCACTTTGCAATCAATCTTGAAGGGATTGACAACCCCTTTATAGAGTTGGGTGCAAGCTATTTTGTGTTTGTGCAGGTACTCTGGACTTGACAAGATTCTCCTACTGGATTGATACATTGGTTCTCAAACTGAGGGAAATACTTATTGCTCCTATGCTGCATCGCCCTTTCCTCTTGAAGGAAAAAACCAACGCAAGCTCAAGAGACGACAGAAGATCTCTGTCGCCGTAGCAGAAGAATTTCTGGCGCCGTTGCTGGGGAGGATCAAGTCAAGAACGCATCCAAGTGTCGCAAACTCATCTCTTGCATTTACTTTGTTTGCTAGTTGTGTCTCGTTTTCCTCCCCCCACTTCACCAATTTGCCTTTTTCGTTTGCCTTTTTCGTTCGCCCTTTTTCTCGCTTGCTCTTTGTTCGCTTTTGTGCTTGCTTGCTTGCTTGCCGAAGTCACCATTACTAAAAACACCAAACTTTGATTTTATTAGTATTCCGATTGCTCTCGCCACTAGTGCGGAGTCATACGAAATCAATGCCGCTTTGCTGAATCTTGTTATGAAAGAGCAATTATCCGGCCTTCCTAGTGAAGATGTCGCATCCCACCTCAATACCTTCATTGAGCTTTGTGATATGCAAAATAAGAAAGATGTGGATAATGATGTGATTAAATTGATGCTTTTTCCTTTCTTGTTGCGAGATCGAGCAAAAACTTGGTTTTCGTCTTTGCCCAAAAATAGTATCGATTCTTGGGATAAGTGCAAAGATGCTTATATATCCAAGTATTTTCCACCGGCTAAGATTATCTCTCTCCGTAATGATATCATGAATTTTAAGCAACTTGATCATGAACACGTTGCACAATCTTGGGAGAGAATGAAATTGATGATTAGAAATTGTCCCGCTCATGGCTTGAGTCTTTGGATGATTATACAAATCTTCTACGCTGGCTTGAATTTCGCTTCTAGAAATATCTTGGACTCCGCCTCAGGTGGAACATTCATGGAAATCACGTTAGGAGAAGCCACGAAACTCCTAGACAATATCATGACGAACTACTCTCAGTGGCACACTGAAAGGTCACCTACTAGTAAGAAGGTACACGCTATAGAAGAAATTAACCCGTTGAGTGCTAAGATGGATGAGTTAATGAATTTGGTTGCTAGTAGAAGTGCTCCTTTAGATCCTAATGATATGCCCTTGTCTTCTTTGATTGATAGTAGCAACGCTAGCTTGTACGTTAATTTTGTTGGTAGGAATAATTTTGGCAAAAACAATGCTTTTAGAGGAAACTATGTTCCTAGGCCTTTTCCTAGTAACTCCTCTAATACCTTTGGCAACTCCTACAACAATACTCATGGAAATTACAATACGTTGCCCTCTGATCTAGAGAGTAATATAAAAGAGTTTATCAACTCGCAAAAAAAATTCAATGCGTCCATAGAGGAAAAACTACTCAAAATTGACGATTTGGCTAAGAGCGTTGATAGAATGTCTAGTGATATTTATGCTTTGAAAGTTAGATGTGCTCCTCCCAAGATCAATATGGATGAAACTTTGAAATCTATGTGTGTTTCCATGATTGAGAGCAAAGAAAGAACCGCCCAGATTCGTGCTAGACATGAATGGCTTAAAAAGGTGTGTTCTCGTCATAAGAATCACGAAGATCTTAAAGTGCTTGGTTTGACTCCCATTGAATCTTTGTTTTCTTGTGTCAGACCTAATGATGATGGGGCTGGATATGAATCCACCATGGTTGAAAAACGCCCCAATGATTCGGAGTCCATCTATCTTGATGCTAAAAGGATTAAAAGTGGAGTAGAGGATATTACAACTTTGAGTAGTAATGAAATTACTACTTTGGATTTCAAGGAATTCAATTGTGATAATTGCTCCTTGATTGAATGCATTTCCTTGATGCAATCCATGCTAAACTCTCCACACGCTTATAGCCAAAACAAGGCCTTTGTCGATCATATCGTCGAAGCTATGATAAAATCTTTTGAAGAGAAACTTGAATTGGAAGTCTCTATCCCTAGAAAGCTTCATGATGAGTGTGAACCTACTATCAAAATCAAAATCAAAAACTATGAATGCAACTCTTTGTGTGATTTCAGTTCTAGTGTTTCCGCGATTCCAAAGTCTTTATGTGATGTTCTAGGTTTTAATGAGATTGAAGAGTGTTCTCTTAATTTGCATCTTGCGGATTATACTGTCAAGAGACCCATGGGAAGGATCAATTATGTTCTTATTGTTGCAAATAGGAACTATGTACCCCTGGATTTCATTGTGCTTTACATTGATTGCAATCCTACATGCCCTATTATTCTTGGTAGACCTTTCCTAAGGACTATCGGTGCCATCATCGATATGAAGGAAGGGAATATTAGATTTCAATTTCCTTTAAAGAAGGGCATGGAGCACTTTCCTAGAAAGAAAGTAAGATTTCCTTATGAATCCATGATGAGTGCCACTTATGGTTTGAGCACCAAAGACGACGATACGTGATTTTATCGCCTTATGCCTAGCTAGGGGCGTTAAACAATAGCACTTGTTGGGAGGCAAAACAATGAATTTATTTCTTTTTCTTTCTGTTTTGTTGCGTCCACACTATCATAATTCTGTTATGATTGTGTCTTTTGTGTTTCTTTTTGTGTTTGAGCCAAGCAAAACCTTTCTGACTAGTCTTGGTAATGGTTGTTTGTTCCTGCTGGAAAAAGACAGAAACTTTTCGCTCACGAGATGATTTTTCATTTTTATTCAGAAAGATATTCTGAGTTGATTCTTTTTTCTTCTGGTTGATATGAATTTTGTCCAAGCAGTCGTAAGTTTTCAGAATTTTTGAGGTACCAGACGTATACGAAGTATACAGATTGCTACAGACTGGTCTATTTTTGACAGATTATGTGTTTGTTGAGTTGGTTGCTTGTTTTGATGAAACTATGGTTAGTATCGGGGGGTACTAGCCATGGAAAAGTGATAATACAGTAGCCCAACACCAATATAAATAGAAATCAAGATTCCTAGAGTATGTAAAGAGGTGGTAGTTTGTTTTCTTGTGCTAATGATATCACGAGTTTCTCTTTAAGTTTTGTGTTGTGAAGTTTTCAAGTTTTGGGTGATGTTCTCATGGACAAAGAGATAAGGAGTGGAAAGAGCTCAAGCTTGGGTATGCCCAAGGCATCCCAAGCTATATTCAAGGACACGAAAAAGCCTAAGCTTGGGGATGCCCCGGGAAGGCATCCCCTCTTTCGTCTTCAATCCATCGGTAACATTAGTTGGAGCTATATTTTTATTCACCACATGATATGTGTTTTTCTTGGAGCGTCTTGTATCTTAGGATTCTTTTCTTTTTGTTGTGCCACAATCATCCTTTCTGCACACCTTTAGAGAGAGACATGCACTCATCGTGATTTTGCTAGAATGCTCATTGTGCTTCACTTATATCTTTTGAGCTAGATAATTTTGCTCTATGTGCTTCACTTAGATCTTTTAGAGCACGGCCGTGCGTGACTTGGTAGTTGGCTTATGCTATGAAAGTTGTCCCAAAGCTGATACGCACCCAAAGAGGATACAAAAACCTCCAATCTTCATGTGCATTGAGAAGAAAGAGAACTTTTGATTCCTCTCAATTAGTTTTGAGACGTGGATTTGGTAATACTAAGAGTTATGTTAGTAGGCTGTTGTGAATCTAGAAATACTTGTGTTGAAGTTAGTGATTCCCGTAGCATGCACGTATGGTGAACCGCTATGTTAGGAAGTCGGAGCATAATTGATCTATTGATTGTCATCCTTTGTGTTGAGGTCGGGATCGCGCGATGGTTAACACCTACCAACCCTTCCCCTAGGAGTATGCGTTTAGCACTTTGTTTCGATTACTAATAAAAACTTTCGCAACAAGTATGTGAGTTCTTCATGACTAATGTGAGTCCATGGTATAGATGCACTTTCACCTTCCACCATTGCTAGCCTCTCTAGTGCCGCGCAATTCTCGCCGGCACACAAACCCACCAAATGCCTTCCTCAAAACAGCCACCATATCTACCTACTATGGCATTTTCATAGCCATTCCGAGATATATTGCCATGCAATTCCCACCGTTTCATCTCATGAATTGAGCCGTCACTCTCATATTGTCATTGCATGATCGTAAGATAGCTAGCGAGATGTTTCAACGTCATACGCCAAGCTAGATCGTTGCACATCCCGGTACACTGCCGGAGGCATTTCCTATAGAGTCATTTCTAAGCTTTGACCTCTGAGTAAATAAAAGTGTGATGGTCATCATTATTAGAGCATTGTCCCATGTGAGGAAAAAAAAGAGGCCAAATATCCCAAATAAAAACAAAAAAGAGAAAAAAAAGAGGCCTAAAATCCCAAATAAAAAAAGAGAGAGAAAACGAGAGAAGGGACAATGCTACTACCTTTTTCCACACTTGTGCTTCATAATAGCACCATGTTCTTCATGATTGAGAGCCTCTCGTTTCATCACCACCATATGCTAGTGGGAATATTCATTATATAACTTGGCTTGTATATTCCGATGATGGGCTTCCTCAAAATTTCCCTAGGCCTTCGTGAGCAAGCAAGTTGGATGCACACCCACTAGTTTTCCTTTTGAGCTTTCACATACTTATAGCTCTAGTGCATCCTTTGTATGGCAATCCCTACTCATTCACATTGATATCTATTAATGGGCATCTCCATAGCCCTTTGATACGCCGAGTCAATGTGACCATCTCCTCCTTTTTGTCTCACAACCACCACCACACTCTATTCCACCTATAGTGCTATATCCATGGCTCACGCTCATGCATTGCGTGATAGTTATAAAAAGTTTGAGAAAGTAAGAGTGGGAAAACAATTACTTGGCCAATACCGGGGTTGTGCATGATTTACATTAGTTGTGTGAGGATGATGGAGCATAGCCAGACTATATGATTTTGTAGGGATAACTTTCCTTGGCCTTGTTATTTTGAAAGTTTATGCTTATCTTGCTAGTTTGCTTGAAGTATTATCATTTTCATGTCAATAGCAAACTATTGTTTTGAATCTTACGGATCTGAACATTCATGTCACACGAAAGAAGTTGCAAAGGACAACTATGCTAGGTAGCATTCCACATCAAAAATTCAGTCTTTATCACTTCCCTACTCGAGGACGAGCGGGAGTTGAGCTTGGGGATGCTTCATACGTCTCCAACATATCTATAATTTTTGATGGTTTCATGCTATTATCTTGTCAAACTTTGGATGTTTTGTATGCCTTTTATATATTTTTGGGACTAACTTCTTAACTCAGTGCCAAGTGTCAGTTCCTGTTTTTTCCATGTTTTTGACCCCTTTCAGAGGAGGATTTTAAACGGAGTCCAAACGGAACGAAACTGCCAAAAAGATTTTGTTCCGGAACAGAAAAAAGATCGGGAAGCCTGAGAATTAGGCAGCGGGCCTGCAGGGACCCCACAAGCCCCCTAGCCGCGGCCAGGGGGGCCCGCGCCTCCCAGGCTTTTGGGCTCCCTGGGCCACCTCTACCCTAGGTTTTCCGCCTATAAATTCTTTAAAATCCCAGAAAAAACCAGGAGATCATCGAAAGTACTTTTCCGCCGCCGCAAGCTTCTGTCTCCGCAAGATCCCATCTGGGCATGTTCTAGTGCCCTGCCGGAGGGGGGATTCGGATACGGAGGGCTTCTTCATCAACACCATGACCTCTCCGATGATGCGTGAGTAGTTCACCATAGACCTACGGGTCCATAGCTAGTAGCTAGATGGATTCTTCTCTCTCTTGGATCTTCAATACAAAGTTCTCCATGATCTTCATGGAGATCTATCCGATGTATTCTTCTTTTGCAGTGTGTTTGTCGAGATCCGATGAATTGTGGATTTATGATCAGATTATCTATGAATCTTATTTGAGTTTCTTTTGATCTCTCTTATGCATGATTTCATATCCTTGTAATTATCTTCGAGTTGTGGGTTTTGTTTGACCAACTAGGTCTATGATTCTTGCAATGGGAGAAGTGCTTGGTTTTGGGTTCATACCGTGCGGTGACCTCACCCAATGACAGAAGGGGTAGCGAGGCACGCATCGTGTTGTTGCCATCAAGGGTAAAAAGATGGGGTTTTCATCATTGGTTTGAGATTATCCCTCTACATCATGTCATCTTGCTTAAAGCATTACTCTGTTTGTCATGAACTCAATACACTAGATGCATGCTGGATAGCGGTCGATGTGTGGAGTAATAGTAGTAGATGCAGGAAGTATCGGTCTACTTGTCTCGGACGTGATGCATATATGTATGATCATTGCCTTAGATATCGTCATGACTTTTCACGGTTCTATCAATTGCTCGATAGTAATTTGTTCACCCACCATAATATTTGCTATTTTGAGAGAAGCCTCTAGTGAACACTATGGCCCCCGGGTCTACTCCACACCATATTTCCAGCCTTACTCTTTTACTTCGTTGCACTTTCCGCCTTCAGATGTCACTTTGCAATCAATCATGAAGGGATTGACAACCCCTTTATAGCGTTGGGTGCAAGCTCTTTTGTGTTTGTGTAGGTACTCTGGACTTGACGAGATTCTCCTACTGGATTGATACCTTGGTTCTCAAACTGAGGGAAATACTTACTTCTATTGATCTACATCGCCCTTTCCTCTTCAAGGGAAAAACCAACGCAAGCTCAAGAGACAACAGAAGATCTCTGTCGCCGTAGCAGTGCCCTACTTTGGCTCCTATTTTTACCCGTGACAAAGAAATCCCAAGAAGTCGTTTTGCAAGTTCTCGATGCGGAGACGCCGCCACCCTCGGTTCTTCTTCGGGAGAGCTAATTTGGAGGCTGCTTTAGCCTCCGGAGAGGTGAAATCGTCGCCATCGTCATCACCATCCCCACTCCATCATCCTTCCATGGCTTCCCCCATCTTGTGTGAGTAATTCCCTGTTGTACGTGAAGGGGATGGTAGGTATTGGATGAGTTAGATCATGTAATAGTTCGTTGGATTGTTGGGGGCATGTTGCCTATCATCTACTATGGTGTTTATCATCTTTGCTACTACTTGTTACTCTTAACGCTTGTAACTTTGGGCCCGAGTGCCATGATTTCAGATCGGAATACCTTATGTTTTCATGAATATATTTGTGTTCGTGATCCTACCTATGAGTAGTATGCACCTATTATAGTCCGGAACCGGCGATCCCAATGGTGACAGCTTGGGACACCAAAGGGGATAGACTATAGTTTGAGGATTCCATGTATCCATTGATTGTTAATGCTTTGTTCCGGTGCTCTTTGACAGGAGCACCTTAATCTCCATAAGTTCCCTTTTGGCCCCATTGGTAGCGGGATGGTAGGACAAAAGATGTTGTTCAAGTTCTTATTGCAAGCATGCAAGACTACCTCGGGATACATGCCTAATGTTTGATATTTGCCTAGATGATCATTACTTTTTTCTATGTGCCTTGCCCCAAGTTAAATACATGATATCTCTCATCCATGACCAACCACCCATCTCCCTAGCGTACAGTGTTTTAATCCTGCTATTCACCAGTTGCTCTATTTTAGTTGTTTTACTTTCGTTGCTTTGCCACCTTTATTTCCGTTGCCACAATCCCTCTCATATTACCGTTGCTACTAATATTTCATTGCCAAGCAAGTACCTTTCAGGTGTGGTTGAATTGACAACTCAACTGTTAAAGCTTATAAATAATCTTTGGCTCCCCCTGTGTCCAATCAATAAATTGGGTTAACTTACCCGCGAAGACTGTTGCAACCCCCTACACTTGTGGGTTGTCACCTGACACTTTGAAATATGCTTATTTTCATGAGAAGAAGATATATCTTGTTATTATCAGTGCTAGCCTTAGAGACAATGAAGAACAAAGATTATTAAAAAATTGAAGGAAGCACCGAGCTGCTATTGGGTATACTCTTGATGATATTAAGGGCACTAGTCCCACTCTCTGTCAACACAAGATTAATATGGAACCAGATGCTAAACCTGTTGTTGATCACCAACAAAGACTGAATCCCAAAATGAAAGAAGTGGTGAGAAATGAAATATTAAAGCTTCTGGAAGCAGGTATAATTTATCCCATAGATGATAGTAGATGGGTAAGTCACATTCATTGTGTTCCTAAGCAAGGAGGTATTACTGTTGTTCCTAATGATAAAAATGAACTCATTCCACAAAGAATTTTGACTGGCTATAGGATGGTAATTGATTCTAGAAAATTAATCTAAGCTACTAGAAAAGATCATTATCCTTTACAATTCATAGACCAAATGCTAGAAAAATTATAAAAGCACACACATTTTTTTGCTTGCTAGATGTCTATTCTGGTTTCTCTCAAATACGTGTGTCACAACCTGATCAAGAGAAAACCACCTTTACTTGTCCTTTTGGAACCTATGCTTATAGACGTACGCCTTTTGGATTATGCAATGCACCTGCTACCTTCCAAAGATGTATGGCTGCTATATTCTCTGATTTTTGTGAAAAGATTGTTCAAGTCTTCATGGATGATTTTTTCATTTACGGAACTTCTTTTGATGATTGCTTAAGAAACCTTGATCGAGTTTTGCAGAGATGTGAGCAAACTAACCATGTCTTGAATTAGGAGAAGTGCCACTTTATGCTGAATGAAGGTATTGTCTTGGTCCATAGAATTTCCGAATAGTGTATTGAGGTGAATAAGGCTAAAATTCACGCAATTGAAAAGATGACATGCCCAAAATATTTTAAAGGTATTCGTAGTTTCCTTGGTCATGATGGTTTTTATAGGAGTTTTATTAAATACTTCTCTAAGATTTGTAGGACTCTGATTAATTTATTACAAAAGGATGTTCCTTTCGTCTTTTATGATGATTGTGTAGAAGCCTTTGAAACACTTAAGAAAGCCTTAACTTCGGCACCTATTGTTCAACCACCTGACTAGAAATTGCCTTTTAAAAATATGTGTGATGCTAGTGACTATGTTGTTGGTGTTGTTCTAGGACAAAGAGTTGATAAGAAACTAAATGTCATTCATTATGCTAGTAAAACTCTAGACACTGCCCAGAAAAATTATGCTACCACTGGAAAAAAATCTTAGCAGTTGTATTTGCTTGTGATAAATTCAGATCTTACATTGTTGATTCTAAAGTAATTTTTCACACTAATCATACTGCTATTAAATTTCTTATGGAAAAGAAAGATGTTAAGCCTAGAGTTATTAGGTGGGTTCTTTTGCTAGAAGAATTTGATTTGCATATCATTGATAGGAAAGGATCTAAGAACCTCGTAGCCGGTAACTTGTCTAGGCTTGAAAATGGTCTTGATGACCCACTACCTATTGATGATAGCTTTCCTAATGAACAACTAGTTGTGGTCAATGTTTCTCATAATACACCATGGTTTCATGATTATGCTAATTACATTGTTGCTAAATACATACCACCTAGTTTCACCAATGAACAAAAGAAAAAAGTATTCTTTTATTTAAGACATTACTTTTGGCATGACCCGCATCTTTATAAAGAGGGAGTAGATGGTATTATTAGGCATTGTATACCTGAGCATGAACGGGAACAAATCCTCCGGAAGTGTCACTCCGAGGCTTATGGAGGGCACCATGCGTGAGCTAGAACTTCTCACAAGGTATTACAGCGTGGATTTTATTGGCCTACTCTTTTCAAAGATACTCGGAGGTTTTTCTGCTCTTGTGCTGAACATCAAAGAATTGGTAATATTAGTAGACGTGAGGAAATGCCTATGAATTATTCACTTGTTATTAAACCATTTCATGTTTGGGGATTTGATTATATGGGACCTTTTCCTTCCTCTAATAGGTATACACATATTTTGGTTGTTGTTGATTATGTCACTAAATGGGTAGAAGCTATTCCAACCAATAGTGATGATCAACCTCTATTAAGATGCTTAAGGAAGTTATTTTCCAGCATTTTGGAGTCCCTAGATATTTAATGACTGATGGTGGTTCACATTTTATTCATGGTACTTTTCGTAAGCTGCTTGCTAGATATGATGTTAACCATAGAATTGCATCTCCCTATCATCCTCAGTCTAGTGGTCAAGTAGAATTAACCAATAGGGAAATAAAATTAATATTGCAAAAGACTGTCAATAGGTAGTGTTTTCTGCAGTAGAGTAAACCATCATTATGTGAAAAGATATTAAAGATGGAGCTGGAGAATGAGGGTCTGAGGGGAGATAATTTCAGCCTGAGATGCAAGTTGGAGAAGAAAAACACACCACCTCCACCTTCACCACCAAAAAAGGAGACTTGAGTACACGGGTGAGGGCACTCCCCTTGGCTTGTGCCAAGCTTGGGGGAGGAGCCCCGGTATCGTATCACCATCACCCTTCTTTTTTTTATCAATCCTAGTTTGATCTTTATGTATTTTGAGATCTAGTTAAATAGAAGTTTAGTTCAATCTTTTTCTTTTGAGTGCTAGTATCATGATATATCTATCTATCTATGTAATAAAGTGAGAGTTATATAATAAGGTTCAGTGTGAGTTTTGCTTCTTTACTTTCTTGAAGAGTTGAAAATAAAAGAAAATAATGAAAAAGATCTTATGCCAATCTTATAGTAGGTAGTGACATCACATAAGGAAAAGTATAAGTGGTAAAATTTGTTGAAGATTGACAAACATAGCATTGGTCGTTAATGCAACACTTGAAAGAATTAATAAGGGGAGAGAAGACTTACATGCAAATACACTATGCTCGACCTATTTTGTGATTGCGAGCCCCATCAATTATAGTATGCCAAAACTGTTGACATTGCACAAGGAAGACAACTAATGATTTATGCTTGTTCACATTCACATAGAAGTTATATTGTTATAGATCCTCTAACATGTGGTGCTTGCCCAATACCTTTGCTATCCAAAACCTCTGCACTAAGTAGAGGTACTACTTGTGCATCCAAAACCTTAAACCCAAACCTATGTTTCAAAGAGTACACCATATCAACCTATGGATTGAGTAAGATCCTTCAAGTAAGCTGTCATCGATGCACAAAGCAATAAATATTGCTTCTAAGCATGTTTGATCATTTAGAGTAAGGCAAATTAAGTGTTGTACAAACTTGTGATGGCGATATTAAAAGTGATGGACTGCATAATAAAGGTTGCCATCGCAAGGGACAATATAATGCGACGTTCCTTTGCACTAAGATATTTAGCATACAACCAAAAAGCGCATGACAACCACTGCTTCCCTCTGTGAAGGGCCTATCTTTTACCTTTATGTATTTCATTTTATGCAAGAGTCAAAGTATTTTCCTATACTTCCTTTATCTTCTCGTTGGCAAGCATCATGTGGTGGGGAAAGATCTAAACATATATATCAAGCTGAATGTGGGTGTCCATGATTTATTATTGTTGACATCAGCCTTGAGGTGAATACATTGGGAGGCAACACTATAAGCCCCTATCTTTCTCTGTGTCCGTTTGGAACTTTTTTGCTTATATGTATGTAGTGAGTGTTAGAAATTATAGACTACTAAATTATGGTTGAGTATGTAGACTTGCTTAAAAGCTCCTATATGTGACCCTTCCTGAAAATATGATGAATTGTGTTGCAAAGCTGACTCAGAACATAGTTTGTTAGTTTTCAATAGAGTTTATGCATCATACTACAATGTTGTGATGAATCGCTACTTGTTTATAAGAAGCCTTTATGATAAAAGTTATATGATGGGAACGCTGTGATGAAGTATTTTATAAAGTTTCATTTGTTTATAATAATGAGCAAGATGCTGCTATGTGCGTATTTTGTTTTTATCGACACCTCTATCTCAAAGTATGTGGTCATGATTTTCCTTGTCGGCTTTCGCTTGAGGACAAGTGAGGACTAAGTTTGGGGGGTTGATACGTCCACTTTTCATCATGTTTTGGTACTTTTATTTATAGTGTTTTATGCATTTTACCACTTGGAGGAGTAATTCTAATGCCTTTTCTCTCATAATATGCAAGGTTTACATCAAGTGGGAGAATACCGATAGATGGAATTCTTGACCTGAAAAAGCTACGTCACAGATACCTATTTTCCACACCTCCAATTGAGCTGAAATTATACAGAGATTTATTTTATAATACATAAAAGTACTCGGATGAAGAAGTGCTGGAGGGGATCACCAGGCGGCCACTAGACACAAGTGCGCGCTAGGGACCCCTTGCGTGGCCTAATGTCTAGTGGGCCACCTGGCCCACCTCTAGCACCAATATTCTGGTATATATTCTCCTCCGACCTAAAAAAATTAAGAGGGGGACTTTCAGGACGAAACACCGCCGTCTCGAGGCAGAACCTGTGCAGGAGCACTTTTGCCCTCCGGCGGAGCGATTCCGCCAAAGGAACTTCCCTCCCATAGGGGGAAATCGACGACATCGTCATCACCAACAACCCTCTCTTCTTGCGGAGGACTATCTTCATCAACATCTTCACTAGCACCATCTCCTATCAAAACCCTAGTTAATATCTTGTATTCAATCTTGTACCGGAACCTCGGATTGGTATCTGGCATGTGTCTAGTAGTGTAATTACATCTTATAGTTGATGCTTTATGGTTTATTTGGTGGAAGATCATATGTTCAGATACATTATGCTATTCAATACCTCTCTGATCATGAACATGTTTATCACTAGTGAGTAGTTACTTTTGTTCTTGAGGTCACGGGAGAAATCATGTTGCAAGTAGTCATGTGAAGTTGATATTCGTTCGATATTATGATATGAATGATGTGATTCCCTTGTGGTGTTATTTGAATGTTGACAACATAACACTTCACCATATTTCGGGCCTAAGGGAATGCATTATGGAGTAGTAACTAGAGGGTGGGTTGTGAGAGTGACAGAAACTTAAACCCAGTTTATGCACTACTCCGTAAGGGGCTTATTTGGATCCCTATGTTTAATGCTATGGTTAGAATTTATTCTTAATACTTTTCTCATAGTTTTGGATGCTTGCATGACGGTTAATAATAAGTGGGAGGTCTGTTCAAGTAAGAACGACACCCAAGAACCGGTCCACCCACATATCAAATTATCAAAATGTCGAATGTGAATTAACCTAAAATGAGAAAGTGACTAGATGAAATTCCCGTGTGCCCTCAAGAATGCTTTGCCTATTATAAGAACCTGTTTTGGCCTTTCCTTTGCCTCAAAAGGATTGGGCTACCTTGCTGCACATATTGTTACTATTGCTACTTGTCACTTGTTACAATTATCTTGCTATCAAACAACTTGTCACCACTATTTCAGTGCTTGCCAAAATTACCTTGATGAAAACCGCCTATCATTTCCTTTCGCTCCTTGTTGGGTTCGACACTCTTACTTATCGAAAAGACTACGATTGACCTCCTATACTTGTGGGTCATCAAACCTCACAAAGCATATTAGTCCCATGTTCTTCTATGCACATGAACTACATCAATTGAACGAGGTGAGAATTTTGGATACTAAGTCCTATGATAATCTTGCTGATATGTTCACTAAATCATTACCGACATCATCCTTCGAGAGGTGTGTGCATGGAATCGGTATGATGAGACTTAGAGAGATGCAAGGTTCAAGGGGAGACACTTCAGAAACTCGTCGTTAAAACCTTGATCGCGATGATTTTGTACTCAACTTGATGGTTGAGTGGATTGTACTCTTTTTCCCTTGAGTGAGTTTTCCTGATGTTTCTCATTTGAGGGTTTTGACGAGGAAATTCCTACAATACAAAAATGTATACTATGTGCTCTTTCTCCATATTTTCCCATTGTTTTTTGGAGTTTTGGGACATGGATATACATATAAATACCCAAGGAGGAGTGTTTGAAAACAGGGTCATCTTTGACCAAGAGGCAGGCTTTGTGCACACATATAATTCTTTATAAATTTTCTTAATGGGCTCGACAGTTAAGTATGACTTGATTGCCAGCCATGGGAACCGAGATATAAGTATTGGGAAGAAGAACAATGGTTAAAGCATATAATATTGTATGACTCACAAGCTACTTATTTACATCCAACTATTGTTCATGTTTAAATTTTCCTCGCATAAATTTTTTCTACAGCCAAAGCATGTGTGACTAGTTATTTTTAATGATTACTAAAGATACCCATGAGTGTTCTTACTCAAGTCAGAGAATAAGGTGAAGGTGGGGTTCAATGGTTTTTCCAAGCAAATTCGACAAATAGATCTTGGCAATTAGAAGCAGCAATGGGCTCGGAGTTCAAGAACTACAACTTAAAAGGATAAGGATTCTTTTGTGATGAGTGTATTTAGCAAAAAATATTCGACACCGTACACATATCAATAATATGAGTCAATGGGAAGAACCGGACACTATAGGGGATGGCCATGTCCATGTTTGATGAGTGCAAGTCACCATATAGCTTTTGGGATGAGCCGTCAACATTGTTTTTCATACATCAAAATGACTCTTCCTTAGCAAGTGCTTGAACAGGACACACTATGAACTCCTAGTTGGCAACAAGGCAACTGTCGGTGCAGGTGTGCACTCAATCACCTATGGGACCTTTGGCCCCTTTGCGGTTCGGTAGGGAGGTCGTGTGGCACAAAGAGCAGAAACTACGAGGCAGCACGATGATGATACTCGGGTGTTTTTACCCAGGTTCGGGCTGCTGTGAAGCGTAAAACCCTACTCCTGCTTAGGTCGATTGATTGAGGAAGATGAAGTTCGCATGGAGCTCTGCCCCAGCAAGGGTTGCCAGGGAGAGCTATCACGTACGTGCAAGTACACTTTTCTCTAATCCTCTCGGGATCCGAATCTACCAAGTGTAGAATCTCCAAGTGTCCGAATCCTTTGCTAGATTGCTTCGGGCCTCCTTTTATAGCTCAAGAGGCGTCCACAGTGGCGAACAGTCATGATCATATAGCTAACAGTGCCATCATACCTAACTCTGGCACTTAAGACAAAGCACCATAAATGTGGCCTTAGGTGGCGAGCGGGGGTGCGTTCCCGGCAAGCTCCTGCCACCTATTAGCTGGCCGTGGCTTCGGGTCTTGACACGCCTCTGGACGGGTGTCACCTGGTCGTAATCAGTCTTTCGGCGCGCCGCCACGTATTTAGCGAGAGCCACCTAGCCACCTGGGAGCTCGACACCTCATCGATAAGTGACTGGTGTAGAGTTGAGGTGGGGCGGTGGTAGATTGGCCCACGCTTGCCGGGGAGGCGCCTTGTCGGGTCTTCGTGAGAATGCTTATGCCTTCGCCCCTGGCAGGTGCCAGGGGTTCTTGGCACGTCTTGTGCTGTTTATGAAGGTCTTTACGGTGTGTGGTTCCGGTTCTTTGCTGGGGTTGGTGGTTTCCCTTGAGGGGTTATGCTCTTAACACCTCTCCAAAAGTTAGGGGCACTAGGTACCCCATTACTAGTGTACCGACATGAGCCCCCTGGCTTGGCCCATACGCACTCGCCTAGCGCTGCTGGGTCAGGCCCAAAGTTCGTGCATGAGAGTGAAACTTGCAAAGGGGTACCCGCCAACTCACTGTTCTGCACTATCCCACCACTTCAGGCCATTTCCGCCATGCATGCCGCATGCATTATGTGAATCTCACGGTGGGTGCAGGTGGCTTAAAGGCGTGGTCATGGGAGAAGCCGTCGTATCGTAGATTGGATTGATGGGGCGGTTACGTGTTCATCTGTGGCGGTGGGAACGACATAGGTGGAGATGGGCGGCGACCCTTGGAGTGTAGGAGAGACAACCCCGCGCGCCCTCCCTATAAAAGCGGGAGGGGTGTGGTAGACGATGCTCATCCATCCTTATCCTCTTCTCCAACCTAGGGTTGCCCGGTTTGCTCTTCTCTTCTCATCCTTTGAGGTGGCTTCGGTTCTTGTCTATGGGGTGGGAGCGCGGGCGGCCCCCATCTTCTATGAGGACAGCAAGAGCCTCCCTTTCGGATCATGCAGCCGCTTGAGTCGTGGCGATGGAGGGCGGCACCAGTGCTCGAGGCGGGTGCGCTGGAAGGGCTTGGGGCCACCGAGAAGCCCGTGGTCTAAGGGGACGGAGCGTCATGCCCGACCCTCCTTCGGTGGCGCCGGCACCGTCGTTGTGGGGACACATCGAACGCACGGCGTTGGAGTTCATCTTCAGGCTGCACAGTCCTCCTCGCGGCCGTCTGCACCTCCCTCACCCTTTTTCTACAGTGATGGAGGTAGACAAGCCGCAGGGAGTGTGGATCTGCATGCATAGTTGTTGTAATGGCGCCCTGTACGCGGACGTTGAATATCCAACACCATGTATCATGTTCTTGATGCACGGGTGGAAGATCTTCGCGTGTGCCCATAACTTAATGGCGGGGCATGTTCTTCGCTTCAAGCTGGTGGAGGCCTACATGTTCTCCGTCAAGATCTATGGGCACTCGGGAGCTCGTCTTGGCTACTGCGAAGAGAGCTCGAGTGGCGCTGAAAGTTCCTCCTCGGGCGGAAGTGGAGAGGAGGACAGTGCTGACGAGGATGGAGATAGCGAGCCCCCAGCCGTCAAGTCAGAGTATGACGGCTCGGGCTCCAACTGACCGGCTAACCATCGGTCGCACCATCACTGTCAGCTCGTGTCCTTCCCCCTCCCGGCAAGGCGGTCTTGTCGGGGCTCCGTGGCCCGGACACTGCCTCATCTTCCAGCTGGGTCTCGGCAGGCCTCGTGGACTATGGCTTCATCTTCACCGCTGGTGGGTACGCCGAGCCTCATCCATGTGGTCATGGCGTGGTCAGGTTGGGCTTTTGTTCGGTCCTCTAAATGCAAGAAGGGGATCCATCCAATCCCTGAAGGGAGAGGGACAAGAAGGGCATTACAGGGCACTTATCTTCTTATAAAGAAAAAGGTTGTGGGCTCTTGCTAAATTTTTTCTAGTGGAAATGTAATCTATTTTAACCATTTTGTACGGAAGAATGAATAAAATGAGTGTCGTTCATCTTTCTCGAGTACTATCCGTTTGCCCTTCTATTCGCATTGTGATGTATGTTCTTGCCGCACAGGACTCCTTGCGGGTTGACGCAAGGCGCAAGTGTCAAAGGGAGAGCAAGCCCTCTGGTGATAGATGATCACCGTCCCCTGACAAGGCCCCTTGTCAGTATCGGCACAGTCCCTCCCGAGGAAAATGAGCCACAAAAGGCGAAGGACGGCTCGTCCCAACAAGGGTTCCTATCATGCATAGAGTTCCATTGTACACAATCGAAAAGGAGCGGCAAGTATTTCCTCAGATAAAAGAATGGAACCAAGCTTAAAATAAGGTAGTTTAAACTTATCTATTTGGGGGAAGCCCCCTTGAAGGTGTGATGGTTCTTCATCCTTGCCTTTTCGTTGTCTCCTATTCACCTAGAGGCCAAACATACAGAGCAAAAGAGAGGCTCCGTCCTCTTGAAGAGAGGGGAGACACGATAACAAGGACCACAAGTCCATTAAGCACTCTTAATAACTGGTAAACTAGGGCAGTAGTGACATCATAACACAAGTAAATGTGTAATGCATGATGCACACGATGATATGATGCAATGCCTAGCTTTATTTATGCACAGGGTCTGCACCCGGCTTTGTATAAAGGGTTACATGCAACTTCGGAAAAGCTTGTACAAAAGGTGGTTGTCGGGGACTCGGACCGGCAACCGCGACTTACGGGTAGAACTTATGAATATGCTCAATATCCCATGAGTTAAGCACCATGATGCCATCTTCGGTGTCCAGACGAACTGTGCCAGGTATGTTGACTTGCACTACCCGTTAAGGGCCTTCCCACTTCGGCGTCAATTTGTTGGAACTCTTGGCGGAACGAATGCACCTAAGGACCAGGCTGCCTTCCTCAAAGCTCCGGGCGTTGACCCTACGGCTATGGTAGCAGCGCAAGTCCTGTTGGTAGCATGCAGCACATGTAGCAGCCCGGAGACGATCTTTCTCGAGGAGCATGGCATTGTCATGCCGCAGCTGATGTTGCTCCACTTCATCGTAGGCAAGCAGTCGTGGTGACCCGTATATGAGTTCCGTGGGGATTACTGCTTCTGCCCCATATACTAGGGAGAAAGGTGTATGGCCGGTAGCTCGATTTGGTATCGTTCTGAGGGACCAAAGAACCACCGGCAACTCATCAATCTAGCGCTTGCCGCATATTCGCATTCCATCAAGAGTTCTTGTCCCGAGTCCCCTCAATACTTCAACATTCATCCTCTCGACTTTCCTGATGCTCCTTGGGTGTGCAACACAGGAGAAGGAGACTTTGCTTCCAAGGCTTTGGACGTACTGCATGAATATGCGGCTTGTGAACTAGGTGCCATTGTCAGTGATTACTCTGTTGTGTACTCCAAAGCGGCACACTAGTCCTTTCGTGAATTTGATAGCTTACTGCACAGTCACCTTTCTCACTGGCTCCACCTCAGGCCATTTCGTGAACTTGTCGATTGCTACGTACAAGAACTCGAAACCCCGACAGCGCAGGGGAAGGGGCCCAAGATATCGAGCCCCCAGACTGAGAATGGCCAGGATAAAGGGATTGTCTGGAGGGCTTGCGCTGGCTGATGAATGTTCTTGGAATGGAACTGTCAGGCTTCACACTTGGTGACTAGATGAGTTGCATCTTGGAGGGCTATGGGCCAATAGAAACCTTGTCGGAAAGCCTTTTCGGCAAGGTCCCTTGATCCTATGTGCGACCCACACATGCCTTCATGAATCTCTACCAACAGCTTTAGTCCTTCTTCCTGGGAGATGCACCTTAATTTCACACCGTTGGGTCTCCTTCTGTATAGAGTGCCGTCGACAAACTAGTAAATACTAGACCGACGGGATTCTTTTTCGTCCTCTTCTTATTCTTTGGGAAGTTCTCCTATCTGAAGGAATTGGATGATATGATGTGCCCAAGCCAGAGCCTGTGACTCGACGGCAAGGACCAAAGGAATCTCCGTGTTCCTGGGAGTGATTACCTCTACCGCGAGAACGTGGGGTTCCATGGGAGGGAGCGACTCACTAGGAGAAACGGAACCGCCTCCGGCAGCTTCTCTACCGGGGGCTTCAGGAAGCTCTGCCGGGAAATGTTTCTCAGAGTTTAGTTTTCTTCTTTTTCTAGACATCATTGAAGGGGATACAGACGGTTGAGTGAGGTGAAGATTAAAAACTCCTGGTTCCATAGGAAGTTTCTGCCCGACACACTTTGACACGTGATCGGCAATGTCGTTTTCTGCACGTGGCACATGTTCTGCCTGTAGCCCGTCAAAGCATTCTTCCAACTTCCTCACTTCCTCTATGTAAGCCTCCATCAACAGACTCTGATAATCTTTATTGACCTGCTTCACCACGAGTTGAGAGTCTCCTCTGTTGATTAGCTTCTTGATCCCCAACTCCACCGCAGTTCTGAGTCCCGCAAGGAGTCCTTCATATTCGGCGGTGTTGTTGGTAGCTTCCTCCCAGGGAAAATGCATTTGGACCACGTACTTGAGGTGCTCTCCGGTGGGGGTGATGAGGAGCACACCTGCCCCGGCACCCTGGAGTGAGAAGGCAGCGTGAAAGTACATGAACCATTCCATTGGTGCTTCCCTGCTGGGAAGAATGGTTTCTTGGACTTCTTCGTCTAGTGTAGGCATCCATTCAGCTATGAACTCTTCTAGTGCTCTCCTCTGAATGGTGGAAGTGCTTTCAAACTTCAACCCAAAACTTGACAGCTCCAGCGCCCACTCGACTATCCCGCGAGTGGCTTCGGGCCTCCTCAGGATGCGTTGTAGTGGGAAACAGGTAACAAATGTGATCTCGTGATCTTGGAAGTAGTGGTGTAGCTTCCTCGAGGCCAAAGATCAGCTTTTGTACTCCGGAGTACCTAACAAGGAGCTCACAAAGTACACCGGCTGTTGTACCACCTTCTTCTTCGACATCTCTTTGGAGCTCTCCTTGCTAGCATGCGGGGTTTCTTCTAAGCCTGTGTTGGGCGTTGTCACGGATACTTTGGCTTCATCCTCGGCAACATCTTCCATAGCGGCTCCATCTTCATATACCTCTCGCTGCGCCACCAAGGCCGCGCTAACCACTTGATTTGTTGCTTCCACGTATAGCAGCAACGGCTCTTGCGGCTTGGGAGCGACCAAGGTGGGAGCGGAAGAAAGATATTTTTTCAGATCTTGCAACGATGTGTCTGCTTCCGGGTTCCACTTCATCGGGCCAGCCTTCTTCAGGATTTTGAAGAACGACAAGGCATGTTCAGCGGATTTGGAGATGAATCTGCTCAATGCGACAATGCATCCGGACAGACGTCTCACGTCCTTGACTGTCTCGGGTGCTTGTATTTGCTTGATAGCTTTGATCTTGTCGGGATTGGCTTCAATTCCTCGTTGAGACACAATGAACCCAAGTAGCTTGCTGGACGGGACACCAAACAAACATTTCTCAGAGTTTAGCTTTAGGTTGATCTTGTGCGGGGTCGCAAAGGTCTCTTATAGGTCTTGTACAATGGTAGCCTCGTATCTTGTCTTGACCAGTATGTCATCCATATAAGCTTCCACATTTCTGTGCAGTTGGGGTCTGAATCCAATTTGCATGGCTCTGGCAAAGGTAGAACCAGTGCTCTTTAACCGAAAGGGCATTCGTAAGACGCAGTTCGTGCCGCATGGAGTTATGAACGCAGCCTTTTCTTCATCCTGTTTGGCCATGAATATCTGGTAGTATCCGGAATATGCATCTAGGAAGGAGAGTCGATCTCACCCAAAAGTGGCATCAACTTCTGATAAATGTGCGGCAAGGGAAATGGGTCCTTCGGGCATGCTTTGTTTAAGTCGGTGAGATCGATACAAAGCCTCCATTTCCCATTTGCCTTGCAAACCACTACCAGGTTAGCTAACCACGTTGGATGTAGTACTCCTCGGACCAAACTAGTTGCTTCTAGCTTCTTGATCTCTTCGGCGATAAACGGTTGCCTCTCTAAGGCCTGTTTTCTAACCTTCTGCTTGACGGGTCTAGCGTGAGGGCAGATAGCAAGGTGGTGCTCAATTACCTCTCTGGGAACACCGGGGATGTCAGAAGGTTGCCAGGAAAACACATCGACATTCGCTCGTAGAAAGGCAACAAGCGCTCTTTCCTATTTGTCATTAAGGGTGGCATTGATGGTAAACGTACCATCAGAGCCATCCTCCCTTGACGGGACCTTCTTCGTCATATGGTAGGAGACATTGGAATTCCTACTAGTGGAACTCTACGGAAGGTCGTCAACGGGTGCAACGCACTCCACGGAGGCGCGCTTCTCGGAGTCCTTGTCAGTATTCCTACTAGACTTCTTTTCCCTCTTTTGGCTCCTGGCAGGAGCGGGTTCTTCCGCAGCTTCAGGTGCTATAGCATATCGATACATCTGATCTATGCAAATGATTGTGTCCTTCTTGTCGGACACGGTGGAGATTACTCCCACGGGGCCTGGCATCTTCAATACGTTGTAAGCATAGTGGGATGCTGCCATGAATTTTGCCAAGGCCGGGCGACCAAGAATTCCATCGTATGGTAGGGAGAGATCGACCACATCATATACGACCTTCTCGGTCTCGTAGTTGAGCTCTCCGCCGAACGTAATGGGCAAAGTTATCTTCCCCTTGGGCTAGCCTCTACCGGGGTTAATTCTTTGGCATGAACCTGTAGGCTTGAGCGCGCTGTCGGGGATCTGCAGCCTCTTGACCACCTCGGGGCAAATCAGGTTCAACCCTGCCCCGCCGTCAACTAGCATCTTACTAACTTTGAGGTTGCAGACTGTCGGGTAAACCAACAGCAGCACACACCCGACCACAGTAACGAGATCAGGGTGATCCTCTCCGTCGAAGATGATAGGCGTGTGGGACCATTCGATGGGTCTTCAAGATTGTGCAGCTGGCTCCTTGGCGTTAACTTCATGCACCCACTGCTTGAGCCGGCGGCGAGAGGAGTGCAGATATGCACTCTCCTTCAACACACATGGCATCAGTTGCTGATGTCAGCTGTGCTTCCCCGGCAACGGCGACAGGAATAGTCGTGTCGACGGCACCAGGAATCCTTCTGCTACGGCTATGAAGCCTTGCGTTGGTGTTCCCTCGAAGCAGAAAGGGTGATGTAGCACAGCGGTGGTAAGTATTTCCCTCAGTTGGAGAACCAAGGTATCAATCCAGTGGAGGAGTATCACAAGATCCTGCACAAACACAAAAGCTTGTTGGGGAACGTCGCATGGGAAACAAAACATTTCCTACGCGCACGAAGACCTATCATGGTGATGTTCATCTACGAGAGGGGATTTCCGATCTACGTACCCTTGTAGATCGCATAGCAGAAGCGTTAGTGAACGCGGTTGATGTAGTGGAACGTCCTCATGTCCCTCGATCCGCCCCGCGAACTGTCCCACGAACCGTCCCGCGATCCGTCCCACGATCTAGTGCCGAACGGACGGCACCTCCGCGTTCAGCACACGTACAGCTTGACAATGATCTCGGCCTTCTTGATCCAGCAAGAGAGACGGAGAGGTAGATGAGTTCTCCGGTAGTGTTACGGTGCTCCGGAGGTTGGTGGTGATCTGATCTCGGCAGGGCTCCGCCCGAGCTCCGCAGAAACGCGATCTAGAGGTAAAACCGTGGAGGTATGTGGTCGGGCTGCCTTTGAAAAGTTGTCTCAAATCAGCCCTAATTGCTCCATATATATAGGAGGAGGGAGGGGAGGCTTGCCTTGAGGCTCAAGGAGCCCCAAGGGCTGCGCACCAAGGGGAGGAGGAGTCCTCCTCCAATCCTAGTCCAACTAGGATTGGAAAGTGGAGTCCTTCTCTCCTTTCCCACCTCCTTTTTTTTCCTTTCTCTTTGATTTTCTATCCTTGGCGCATAGGGCCCTCTTGGGTTGTCCCACCAGCCCACCAAGGGCTGGTGCGCCACCCCCAAGGCCTATGGGCTTCCCCGGGGTGGGTTGCCCCCCCCCCCCCCCCCCCGGTGAAGACCCAAAACCCATTCGTCATTCCCGGTACATTCCCGGTAACTCCGAAAACCTTTCGGTAATCAAATGAGGTCATCCTATATATTAATCTTCGTTTCTGGACCATTCTGGAAACCCTCGTGACGTCCGTGATCTCATCCGGGACTCTGAACAACATTCTGTAACCAACCATATAACTCAAATACGCATAAAACAACGTCGAACCTTAAGTGTGCAGACCCTGCGGGTTCGAGAACTCTGTAGACATGACCCGAGTGACTCCTCGGTCAATATCCAATAGCGGGACCTGGATGCCCATATTGGATCCCACATATTCTACGAAGATCTTATCGTTTGAACCTCAGTGCCAAGGACTCATATAATCCCGTATGTCGTTCCCTTTGTCCTTCGGTATGTTACTTGCCCGAGATTCGATCGTCAGTATCCGCATACCTATTTCAATCTCGTGTACCGGCAAGTCTCTTTACTCGTTCCGTAATACAAGATCCCGCAACTTACACCAAGTCACATTGCTTGCAAGGCTTGTGTGTGATGTTGTATTACCGAGTGGGCCCCGAGATACCTCTCCGTCACACGGAGTGACAAATCCCAGTCTCGATCCATACTAACTCAACGAACAACTTCGGAGATACCTCTAGAGCATCTTTATAGTCACCCGGAGTGACAAATCCCAGTCTCGATCCAGTTGCGACGTTTGATACACACAAAGCATTCCTCCGGTGTCAGTGAGTTATATGATCCCATGGTCATAGGAACAAATACTTGACACGCAGAAAACAGTAGCAACAAAATGACACGATCAACATGCTACGTCTATTAGTTTGGGTCTAGTCCATCACGTGATTCTTCTAATGACGTGATCCAGTTATCAAGCAACAACACCTTGTATATAATCAGAAGACCCTGACTATCTTTGATCAACTAGAGGCTTGCTAGGGATAGTGTTTTGTCTATGTATCCACACATGTATATAAGTCTTCATTCAATACAATTATAGCATGGATAATAAACGATTATCTTGATACAGGAATTATAATAATAACTATATTTATTATTGCCTCTAGGGCATAATTCCAACAAAGCTTGCTCCCAATGCTATGAAGGGGTTGTCAATCCCTTATAGATTGTTCGCCAAGTGAGAACTGAAAGCAACAAAGTAACAAAGCAAAGTAAAAGCGGAGGTGTAAACGATGGATGTGAATAGACCCGGGGGCCGTAGTGTTTACTAGTGGCTTCTCTCATGAAAGCAAGTAGACGGTGGGTGAACAAATTACTGTCGCGCAATTGATAGAACCGCGCAAAGTCGTGACGATATCTATGGCAATGATCATATCTATAGGCATCATGTCCAAAACAAGTAGACCGATACTTTCTGCACCTACTACTATTACTCCACACGTCGACCGCTATCCAGCATGCATCTAGTGTATTAAGTCCAAAAGAACGGAGTAACGCCTTAAGCAAGATGACATGATGTAGATGGACAATCTCATATCAACGAGAGAGCCCATCTTGTTACCCTTGATGACAACTACTTAATGTGTGCCTTGCTGCCCCTACTGTCACTGGGAAAGGTCACCACATGGTAGAACCCAAAAGCAAGCACTTCTCCCATTGCAAGAATCATAGATCTAGTTGGCCAAACAAAACCCAAGATTCGGAGAGACTTACAAGGATATCAAATCATGCATATAAGAAATCAGCAAAGACTCCAATATAAATCATAGATAATCTGATCACAAATCCACAATTCATTGGATCTCGACAAACACACCGCCAAAGAAGATTACATCGGATAGATCTCCATGAAGATCATGGAGAACTTTGTATTGAAGATCCAAGAGAGAGAAGAGGCCATCTAGCTACTAACTATGGACCCGTAGGTCTGAAGTGAACTACTCACGAGTCATTGGAGGGGCGATGATGATGATGATGAAGCCCTCCAACTCCAAAGTCGCCTCTGGCAGGGCGCCGAGAAGGGTCTCCAAATGAGATCTCGCGGAAACGGAAGCTTGCGGCGGCGGAAAAGTATTTTCGAGGCTCCCCTGATTTTTTGCTGTATTTTAGGGAATATATAGGCCAAAGATCTAGGTCAGGGGGCGGCCAGGGAGGCCACAAGCCCTGCCACCGCCGCCTCCCCCCTGGTGGTGGAGTGGGGGCTTGTGGGCTCCCAGGAGCCCTCCTGGATTGGCCCACAGGCCCCCTCATCTTCTTCGGTTTGGGAAAAAATCATTTCGGGGATTTTATTCCGTTTGGACTCCGTTCCAAAATCAGGTCTGAAAAGAGTCAAAAACACAGAAAAAACAGGAACTGGCACTTGGCACTGAATTATTAAGTTAGTCCCAAAAAATATATAAAAGGTACTTAAAACATCCAAAGATGACAAGATAACAGCGTGAAACCATCAAAAATTATAGATACGTTTGAGACGTATCAAGCATCCCCAAGCTTAACTCCTGCTCGTCCTCGAGTAGGGAAGAGATAAAGAATGAATTTTTGATGCTTTCATGCTACCTAGAATAGATGTCCTTTGTAACTCCTCTTATGTGATGTGAATGTTAGATCCAATAGATTCAAAACAATAGTTTGCTATTGACATGGAAACAATAATAATTCAAGCAAACTAGCAAGGTAATCATTAACTTTCAAAATAACAAGGCCAAAAGAAAGTTATCCCTACAAAAGCATATAGTCTGGCTATGCTCTATCATCATTGCACAACGAATTTAAATCATGCACAACCCCAGTATTGGCCAAGTAATTGTTTCACACCTTTACTTTCTCAAGCCTTTTCAACTCTCACGCAATACATGAGCGTGAGCCATGGTTATAGCACTATAGATGGTGTGGAGTGTGGTGGAGGTTCCAAGACAAAAAGGAGAAGATAGTCACATCAACTAGGCATATCAATGAGCTGTGGAGATGCTCATCAATAGATATCAATGTGAATTAGTAGGGATTGCCATACAAATGATGCACTAGAGCTACGAGTATGTGAAAGCTCTTAAAGAAAACTAGTGGGTGTGCATCCAACTTGCTTGCTCACGAAGACCTAAGGCAATTTTGAGGAAGCCTATGATTGGAATATACAAGCCAAGTTATATAATGAAAATTTCCCACTAGCTATATGGTGGTGAAAAAACGAGAGACTCTCAATCATGAAGATCATGGTGCTTAATATGCACAAGTGTGGAAAAAAGTGGTAGCATTGTCCCTTCTCTCTTTTTCTCTCATTTTTTTGGTGGGCTCTTTGGCCTCTCTTTTTTTCTTATTTTTTTTGGTGGGCTTCTTTGGCCTCTTTTATTTACTCACATGGGACAATGCTCCATTAATGATGTTCATCACACTTTCAACTCAAAACTTAGAGCAACTAAGACTCTATATGGAACGCCTTCGGTAGTGTACCGTGGCAATGATCTAGCATGGCATAGACATCAGTGGAAACATCATGCTAGCTATCTTACGATCATGCAATGGCAATGTAGACGTAGTGGCACATGTCATGGTGGTAGTTGCATGGCAATATATCTCGGAATGACTTTGAAAAAGCCATAGTAGGTAGGTATGGTGGCTGTTTTTAGGGAGGCTAATGGTGGGTTTTGTGCACCGGCGAAAGTTGCACGGCACTAAGAAGATAGTGATGGTGGAAGGTGAAAGTGCATCTAAACCATGGACTCAACATTAGTCATGAAGAACTCATATACTTCTTGCAAAAAGTTTCATTAGTAATCGAAACAAAGCATTCAACGCATACTCCTAAGGGAAGGGTTGGTAGGTATAAACCATCGCGCGATCCCGACCGCCACGCAAAGAATGACAATCAATAGACTAATCATGCTCAGATTTCATCACATAGCGGTTCACCATACGTGCATGCTACGGGAATCACTAACTTCAACACAAGTATTTCTAGATACACAACACCTTACTAGCATGACTTCAATATTACCAAAACCACAACTCAAAACTAATTGAGATGAATCAAACTTCTCTAACTATTTAATGCACATGAAGGTGGAAGTTTTCGTATCCCTTTGGATAACTACCCCTTTTGAGACTACTTTCAAAGCATAGATCAACTACCAAGCCACGGACCGCTGTGCTCTAAAAGATATAAGTGAAGCACATAGAGCAAAAGTATCTAGCTCAAAAGATATAAGTGAAGCACATGTGAGCTGAATTGTTTACCGAAAGATATAAGTGAAGCTCGACAAAATCAAGGTGAGTGCATGTCTCTCTCTAGGTGTACAGCAAGGATGATTGTCACACAACAAAAATAAAAGACTCCTACGATACAAGACGCTCCAAGCAAAAACACATAACATGTGGTGAATAAAAATATAGCCCCAAGTAACGTTACCGATGGATTGAAGACGAGAGAGGGGATGCCTTCCTGGGGCATCCCCAAGCTTAGGATTTTACGGCATCCTTGAATCTCTTGGGGTGCCTTGTGCATCCCCAAGCTTGAGCTCTTGCCACTCTTTATATCTTTGTCCATAAGAACTTCACCCAAAAGTTGAAAACTTCACAACACGAAACTTAAACAGAAACTCGTGATAACATTAGTACGAGAAAGCAAACCACCACTTCCTTAGGTACTGTAGCAAACTTAAATTCTACTTATTCTGATGTTGGGTTACTGTATTTTCAATCTTCCATGGCTAATACCCCCCGATACTATCCATAGTTTCATAAAAATAAGCAACCAACACAACAAAAACAGAATCTGTTAACAGCAGACCAGTCTGTAGCAATCTGTATATTTTGTATACCTCCGGTACTTCAAAAATTCTGAAAAATTATGACAATCTGACGAATTTGTGTAGCAATCAGCAGCATAAAGAATCAACTCAAAAGCTCTTACAGAAAAAAAATTAAATTCTTTTCGTGAGCAGAAAGTTTCTGTCTTTTCCAGCATGACCAAACGATCATCCACAAGACTAATCATAACAGTTTTGCTTGGCACAAACGAAAAAAGAAACACAAAAAACACAATCATAACAGAATTATGAAAGTGTGAAAAACACAAAACAGAAAGAAAAAAGATAGATTCGTTGGGTTGCCTCCCAACAAGCGATTTTGTTTAACGCCCTTAGCTAGGCATTGATAAATCAATGATGCTCACACAAAAGACAAGAATTGAAGCACAACGAGAGCATCATAAAGCATGTGAAAATTACATCTAAGTCTAACATACTTCCTATGCATAGGCATTTTATAGGAAAACAGATTGTCAATACAACCAATCGTTACCATATGCAAGGGAGAAGAAAGAGACAATAGCAATCTCAACATAAGGAGAGGTAATTTGGTAACATGAAAGTTTCTACCACAATATTTTCCTCTCTCAAAATAATTACATGTGGGATCATATTCGAATTCAACAATGTAACTATCACATAGGATATTCTTTTCATGATCCACATGCATGCAAAGTTGACGCTCTTCAAAAATAGTGGGATTATCATCGAATAAAGTCATGACTTCTCCAATCCCACTTTCAATATTGTTGCAAATATCATATTCATCATGAGGTTTGAACAAATTTTCAAGATCATAAGAAAGATCATCACCCCAATCATGATTATTGCAACAAGTAGTGGACATAGCAAGACTAGCATCCCCAAGCTTAGGGTTTTGCATAATTTTAGCATGATTGTCACTAATAGAATTTATAGTGAAACCATTGCAATCATGCTTTTCATCCAAGGAGCCCTCGTGAATCACTTCATAAATTTCTTCCTCACAATTTTCAGATTCACGCATCTCAAGCAAAACTCCATAAAGATAGTCAAGTGCCCTCAACTCACTAGCAATTCGTTCCACATAAGTGGGTCTCTTAAAGAGATTAGCAAGTGGATGAGGATCCATATCACTAGATTTTCAGCAAGCGAAGATGCAAGCATATTGAAGGCACATAGCACACAAGCAACGGAAAGGCAAACGAGAGAAAAAGGCAAACGAAAAAGGCAAAGGAGAAAGGCAAATGAAAACGGCAAATGTGAAGTGGGGGAGAGGAAAACGAGAGGCAACTGGCAAAAAAAAGTAAATGCAAGAGATGAGTTTGTGAGACCTACTTGGATAGATCTTGATCTCTCCTCCCCGGCAACGGCGCCAGAAATACTTCTGATGTCAGCTATGCTTCCCCGACAACGGCGAGAGGAATAGTCGTGTCGACAGCACCAGGAATCCTTCTGCTACGGCTATGGAGCCTTGCGTTGGTGTTCCCTCAAAGCGGAAAGGGTGATGTAGCACAGCGGTGGTAAGTATTTCCCTCAGTTTGAGAACCAAGGTATCAATCCAGTGGAGGAGTATCACAAGATCCTGCACAAACACAAAACCTTCCTCCCAACGCTATGAAGGGGTAGTCAATCCCTTATAGATTGTTCGCCAAGTGAGAACTGAAAGCAACAAAGTAACAAAGCAAAGTAAAAGCGGAGGTGTAAACAATGGATGTGAATAGACCCGGGGGTCGTAGTGTTTACTAGTGGCTTCTCTCATGAAAGCAAGTAGACGGTGGGTGAACAAATTACTATCAAGCAATTGATAGAACCGCGCAAAGTCGTGACGATATCTATGGCAATGATTATATCTATAGGCATCACGTCCAAAAACAAGTAGACCGGTACTTTCTGCATCTACTACTATTACTCCACACGTCGACCGCTATCCAGCATGCATCTAGTGTATTAAGTCCAAAAGAACAGAGTAACACCTTAAGCAAGATGACATGATGTAGATGGACAATCTCATATCAACGACAGAGCCCATCTTGTTACCCTTGATGGCAACTACTTAATGTGTGCCTTGCTGCCCCTACTGTCACTGGGAAAGGTCAACACATGGTAGAACCCAAAACCAAGCACTTCTCCCATTGCAAGAATCATAGATCTAGTTGGCCAAACAAAACCCAAGACTCGGACACACTTACAAGGATATCAAATCATGCATATAAGAAATCAGCAAAGACTCAAATATAAATCATAGATAATCTGATCACAAATCCACAATTCATCGGATCTCGACAAACACACCGCCAAAGAAGATTACATTGGTAGATCTCCATGATGATCATGAATAACTTTGTATTGAAGATCCAAGAGAGAGAAGAAGCCATCTAGCTACTAACTACGGACCCGTAGGTCTGAAGTGAACTACTCACGAGTCATTGGAGGGGCGATGATGATGATGAAGAAGCCCTCCAACTCCAAAGTCCCCTCCGGCAGGGCGCCGGGAAGGGTGTCTAGATGAGATCTCGCGGAAACGGAAGCATGTGGCATTGGAAAAGTATTTTCGAGGCTCCCCTGATTTTTTGCTGTATTTTAGGGACTATATAGGCCAAAGATCTAGGTCAGGGGGCGGCCAGGGAGGCCACAAGCCCTGCCACCGCCGCCTCCCCCTGGTGGTGGAGTGGGGGCTTGTGGGCTCCCAGGAGCCCTCCTGGCTTGGCCCACAGGCCCCCTGATCTTCTTCCGTTCGGGAAAAAATCGTTTCGGGGATTTTATTCCGTTTGGACTCCGTTCCAAAATCAGATCTGAAAAGAGTCAAAAACACAGAAAAAACAGGAACTGGCACTTGGCACTGAATTAATCAGTTAGTCCCAAAAAAGATATAAAAGGTACATAAAACATCCAAAGATGACAAGATAACAGCGTGAAACCATCAAAAATTATAGATACGTTTGAGACGTATCAGTTGCCTTCTGGAATTCCCTGTCACTGTAATCCTCTCCATCATCTTCATCGTCACTTACATGATCTTCCATTCTCCTCTTGCATCCTCTGGTGGGTTTTTCGTATTGTTGTGGGGCCTTGCAACGGCGGCCTGCTCTGCCAATGGGGCCTTCCCAACAGCATTATCTTGGCCCTTCTCCTTGTCGCGCTTCTCGTATTCTGCCTTCTGCTTCTCAGCAAGTTGCTTGACTTGGCAGCATTCCTGGAGAGCATGGCCCTTGGTGCGATGGATCTTGCAATATGGCCCATCAGACTTTCCGGTTTTCTTTGCCCTGCGGCCTCCCGACAATCAGTGCACGAGGAAGATCCCTTGCCGGGGGTCATGGCTTTCACCTTCTTGTCAGTGCTAAGATCACCATAACTTGCAACAGCCAACAATACCTTGCCCTTGTGCTTCTTGTGACTTCCGGTTCCTCCCCTTCGATCCAGGGGTATCATGGTCATCATTAGAGTCGACCCCAACACCTGCCTCTTCTCCAGGGAGTCGCCTTCCTTCTTCAGCTCGTGCGCACTTGGCCACCAACGTGTACAGATCATTGACGGTCTTAGGGAGTTTGACATTGATTTTGGCCTACATCCTCATGTTGCGCATGTTCGAATGGAACGCGACAATCACGACTGCGGGGTGTATCTCGGGAATGTTGCGGTGCACTCTAGTGAATCTTTGGATATACTTCCGTAGGGTTTTCCCCTCCTTTTGTGGGAGGACCTGCAAGTCGCTGGGTTGTCCTGGCTCCTAGTGGCCACACGTGAAGGCGCCAATGAACTTGTTGCACAAGTCACCCAATGATGAAATGGAATTCTCCGACAGGTGCATGAACCACGATCTCACATTTGGCTTGAGTGCCAAAGGGAAGTAGTTGGCAGCACCTTCTCGCCTCTTCCTCCGGCAGCCTAGACGGCTATCATGTAGATGCCCAAGAACTCCGCCGAGTTAAGCTTCCTGTCGTACTTCTCTGTTAATTCAGGCTTGAAAGGTCGGCTCGACGGCTAGCGAACGTGTCGCAGCTCGCGAGTGAAGGTGGGACACCCAACCTCGTAAGGTAGGTATCCACCAGCACTAGGCGTGGGGTCACCAGCATCTATGTTGTTGCACTTGTCAGATTGACGGCATGCTTCCCAGCGTCGTTCAATGGTGATATGTGCGTCCTCCTTCCGCCGGTCATCCAGGACACGCTGCTGGTCACGTGGGCCTCACGAGGCCATGGATGCCGCGTCGGGCCCGTCAGTGTGTGGAGCTTGCTGTGCATGCCCTTGGGTTTGCTGTCGAGGAGGCGACTCCACCGTTGGTGTAGCCCCCTCAACATGACCATCATACTAGGCCACCATCACCATCCGTGGGCAACAGGATGGTCCTGCTTGTTGCGGTTCGTTGGCTTCGGCGAAGCCAATCAAACTCTAAATGGTGGTCCTCCATTCGTCCATCTTGTCAACTGATACGTCCCAAACGTATCTATAATTTCTGCTTGCTCCATGATCTCTTGGGTGACATTGTTATATGTTTTTCTACACTTTTATATCTTTTTACACATATTTGGACTAACCTACTAACTCAGTGCACCCAGTGCCAGCTTCTATCTGCTGATGTCTTTTCTTGCACGGGCGTTTACCCAATTTTCCGAAGCCTTAAAAATCCAGAGAAAATATATATAAATCAGCGTAACGGAAGCTTCCAGATCACCGAAGATGGGCCAGAGAGGGCCAGGGCCTGTCCAGGCGACCTCCCGGCGCGGCCTGGCCCCTGGCCGCGCCCACAGGCCGCCTGGGTGGACCCCACATCTTCTGACGCCCTCCTTTGGCCTATATTTACTCCTCCGCGAGGAAACCCTTCCACAACATCCAGAATCGCGAATTTCTCCATCTTTCCGCCGCCGCAGCGCTTCCGAGATCGGGAGCGTCAGGAGACCTCTTCCCGGCACCCTGTCGGAGGGAGGATTGACCTCCGGGAGCTTCTCCATCGCCATGGACGCTTCTCGGACGTGCCGTGAGTAGTCCTCCTTGGACCATGAGTCCATGACCAGTAGCTATGTGATGCCTTCTCTCCAATCTTGTGCTTCCATGATTAGCCCTTGTGAGCTTCCCTACATGATCAAGGCATCCATGTAATTTTCCTGCTATTGCTATGCTCGGTTTGTTGGGATCCGATGGATTATGAGATTATATTCATATTGTTATGAGTTGTATATTTGTTTATCCTTTTATATTATGTTCCTTAGTGATTCATGCATGTTCTTCATTGCTTTGTATTGCTTTGGCTGAGTAGTAGATTGTAACTCCAAGAGGGAGCGTTATGCATGATTGTGGGTTCATGCCCCCTGATGTCTAGCTTGAGTGACACAAACATGAGACTAGGGGATGTGTTGTTGCCACCAGGGAGAAAACAATGGTGCTTGTGACCACGGCTGAAAGGATTGTTTACCTTACGCATAGTTCGTTAATGCACTTGTCCGTTGCTTTGAGTTTCACTTTGGGTGGGGCTCACAACTTAATACCAGGGAGATGTTCTAGATAGATATCTCAAGGTGGATGATTAGTAAGTACATGCTAATGAATAAGCGGTCTGCATGTCTTGGCGTACTACCCATTACTATTGAGCCTGTAACTTTCAAGTAGCATAATTAGCATTGCGGTGCGTTTATAATTATGTCAATTGCCCAGCTGTAATTTGTTTACCCAAGCATAGTTGTTTATCGTCTTTTGGGAGAGACACATCACTAGTGAACATCATGTGACTCCGGTCCATATCACCACCATTGCTTACACCTCCATCATTTACTGCTTCCATTTACTTTTTAGTTGCAATCACTATCACTATTCCCGCTTGTGTTTTGATCCTTTGCAAACTACAAGGCCGGTGAGATTGACAACCTCTCTGTACTCGTTGGGGGCAAAGTTATTTGTGTGTGTGCAGGTCCACGTCTTCTGCTAGCTCCAGGGCAGGGGACTCCTACTTGTTGATCCTTGGAGTCCTCCTCGATCGATAAACCTTACAGTCTCCATGTAAGGGAAAACTTGCTGCTGACTACATCTCCACCTTCCACTTGGGGTAACCAATGAGGAGCGAGGAGTATATTCATCATCTCGTCATCATCAACCGTTGGTGGAAAGTTCAACAGGAGATGAGCCCGCACCATTCCCTTTGCGGTTGTGTCCGGCGTGAGCAGAGAGGCAGAACGCGACTTTGCTCGACTCCTGGTGGAACCAGGAGGAGAATCATCGCGCCCTTGTTGTCGTGCACCAGTCTGCGTGGGGGAGGCTGAGCTCGTGGATTTGTGGCCCCACTTAGCGCTCCATCTTGCTCTAGACGAGGCACGCGCCTAGCAGCAGCGCCTGTGGCACGCGCGGCCGATGGATCGCGTCTTGCTTCGGACTGGGTGCCACTGTTGTAGCTGCAGCCACTGATGCGGCGGAAGTGTCGAGCCTGGGTGTCCCTTTCACCCGCAGCACCAGGGCCAAGCTCGACATGACGTTGCTGCTGCTCACCTCCGGCGTTCCATTCTCCAGCTTCGGTCGTGGGGGACACGACGGTGGCGCCTCCTGCACCGACCGCATCGCCGGTGGCACCCGCATCGCGAGACACCGTCGTGGAGCGAGCAGCGTCCGCAACGGCAAGAGTCGTGGCCTTCAAAGTAGAAGGATGAGCGTATGCGCGAGTCTTCTTCTTGGGAGCCATGGTGAAAAGGAAACATCAACGAAGATCAACACGCCGCTCGCAATCTCAGGTTTGCGTGAATGAATCCCCCTTCCTGGCACGCCAACGATGTCGGTGCAGGTGTGCACTCAATCACCTATATAAATTGTTGTCCATGTATGTACTCCATGATAATATGATTGATAACAGGTTAACTTTCAGCTTTATGTACCCTTATTTTTTATTATTATTTCATATATAGAAAGAGACTGTAATAAAATACATAGTCACCATAAAAAATATTTTATGTCACGTTAAATTACAAACGTAATAACATAGAGTAAAATATACATGAAATGTGATTTTTCTCGTCTTATGAACCATATTTTTAATTTTTTACATCAAATTTTACGTAATGAAACAATATAAATTCAACTATTGGTATTCCAAATGTAATTTATTTATGAAACGGTCGTAAGATTATCTGGGTGAAGAATCACTTATTTTGCACCCTGTGAGACCAATAGACTTTCTATATATATATATATATATATATGTGTGTGTGTGTGTGTGTGTGTGTGTGTGTGTGTGTGTATGTATGTATGTATGTGATATGAAAACTGGGTGCCCCTTTTGCCGTCTGCCCACAAACCTGGCAGACGACAAAGGGGCAAAGGGCCGACGGCAAAGGCTCCAACGAAAGGGGATGGGTGCCACACTTTGCAGTCTGCCCACAAGCATGGAAGACGGCAAAGGGGGCCAGGGCAGACGACAAAGGGTCGGTGGGCCCAGCAGGCTGTCGTTAACACTTGATGGAGGTGCCCCGCGGATCTGTCGTCCCGTATTCTTTGTCGTCTCCCCACCCCCATGGCAAAGGTTCTTTGCCATCCATAGGCCCAAGGCAGACGGCAAAGAACCCCTTCACCGGATATTTTTTTGCCGTCTAGTATGCCGTTTGCTGACGGACGGCGAAGGCTTTGTCCTCCGGGGTGCTCCCCTTTGTCGTCTGCCATGGCAGACAGCAAAGTCTCTGATTCCTGTAGTGCTAGTAAGGTTAGAGCCCCCCTCTGCACCTCAAGCCATTGTACGCCCATAAAAGTTGCCATCCGCAAACCATGCAACACGGCCTCGTTTTCGGCCACATTATTGGAATCGATGTACATGATTTGTAACACATACCGGATATTGTCGTCGGTGGAGCATGTAACTATGACACGAGACCCCACACCCACAAGTGTCTTACCTGTGTACATTCGTCTAGAAAATCAGCCAACACCTGAGATTTAATAGCTCGGCGTGGCTTGTATGCCATTTCAAAAGGTAAGAGTTCAATGGCCCATTTGGTTATACGCCTATGATATCCGTGTTATTGATTATATCATTCAAGGGTACTTTAGATGCTACCGTGACCAAACACTCTTGAAAGTAGTGTTAGAGCTTGCGAAATGCCATAAAAACTATGTAGGCTATCTTCTGGTAGTGCGGATAGCGGGATTTGCATGGGGTGAGTACTTCAGACACATAATACACCGGTTTCTGTATCCGGAGCTTGTGGCATGCCGCCTCTCATTCCACCACGAGGACTGCGCTAACAACCTGGTTGGTGGACGAGATGCATAGTAGCATTGGCTCTCTTCTAGTAGGTGCTATCAGTATGGGATTACTAGCCAATAGTGTTAATTTCTTCCAAACCTGTTGTTGCCTCCTCGGTCCACTTAAACGTTTTTTGTTCGTTGGAGCAGTCTATAGAGTGGTAGCGCCTTTTCGTCGAGGCGAGAGATGAAGCGGCTTAAAGCCGCCACACAGCCTGCCAGCTTTTGCACATGTTTTAACTCCGTCGGGATTACAAGTTGCGATATAGCTCGGATTTTAGCTAGGTTGGCCTCTATTCCTCTATGGGAAATGATAAACCCGAGTAGTACCCGCGAGAGCACTGAAGACACATTTTTCCAGATTCAGCCGTATGTCGTATTCCTGGAGATTGTTGAAGGTCATCAACCAGTTGGCTCACGTGTTTAGTTTTAATGACCACGTCGTCCACGTATGCCTCGACTAGCTTGTCGTTTTGCTTTTCTAAGCATGTTTGAATCATGCGCTGATATGTAGCGCCCGTGTTTTTTAACCCGAAGGGCATTGTGTTGAAGCAGAATGGCCCATAAGGAGTGTTAAGAGCGGTTGCAGCCTGATACATCTCCATCATATGTACTTTTCCTAATGTTTTCGCTCTTGTTTTGGACTCTAATTTGCATGATTTGAATGAAACTAACCCGGACTAACGCTATTTTCAACACAACTACCACAGTCTTGTTTTTGTGCACAAATAAAAGTTCTCGATATGGAACAAAACATTTTGGAGAATTTTGATGGAATAAAAGAAATATACTAGAACCAAGACCCACTAGTGGCGAGGCCCCAGGCGCCCACTAGGCACCAGGGCGTGCCAGCCCCCTCGCATGGCCTGGTGGCTAGTGGGGCCCCTCGGGGCTCTGCTGATCCTAATTCGAGCACTATAAAATCCGATTTTTGGAGAAAAAATTAGATAGGAAGTTTCATCGCGTTTCACGATACGGAGCCACCGCCACCCCATGTTCTTCATCGGGAGGCCAAATCTGGAGTCCGTTTGGGGCTCCGGAGAGGGGAATCTTCCGTCTTCGCCATCACCAACCCTCCTTCATCGCCCATTCCATGATGCTCTCCACCGAGAGTGAGTAATCCCTTCATAGGCTTGTTGGTCGGTGAAGAGATAGATGAGACTCATCATGTAATCGAGTTAGTTTTGTTAGGGCTTGATCCCTAGTATCCACTATGTCTGGAGATTGATGTTGCTATGACTTTGCCATGCTTAATGCTTGTCACTAGGGCCCAAGTGCCATGATTTAAGATCTAAACCATTTATGTTTTCACCATTACATCTATGTTCTTGATCCGATCTTGCAAGTCATATGCACCTACTATGTGTTAGGATCCGCATACCCCAAGGTAACAGTAATTGGGAATCTTTCCGGCGATTACTGTAGTATGAGGAGTTCATGTATTCACTATGTGTTAATGCTTTGTTTTGGTTCTCTATTAAAAGGAGGCCTTAATATCCCTTAGTTTTCTTATGGACCCTGCTGCCACGGGAGGGTAGGACAAAACATGTCATGCAAGTTCTTTTCCATAAGTGCTTATGACTATTTACGGAATACATGCATACAGTACATCGATGAACGGGAGCTAGTTCTGTGTTGCCCTATGTTATGACTGATACATGATGAATATCATCCAACAATATTACCGATCAAGTGCGTACGAGTTTTCCACATATTCTTCTTGCTAAGTTCCTACTATTGCTACTTCTGTTACAACTGCTAAAAACTGCTATCAATGTTACCGTTACTAATGTTTTACACTGCTATCAAAACTATCATATTATTGTGCTACTGATCACCGTGCTACAGAAACTGAATCTCCGAGTGTGATTGAATTGAAAACTCAGCTGCTAATACCTGCAAATATTCTTTGGCTACCCTTGTGTCGAATCTATAAATTTGGGTTGAATACTCTACCCCCAAAAACTATTGTGATCCCATATACTTGTGGGTTACCGCAGCCTGATCGGATTCCTTCATTGTTATTTGATGGTATCCGAAGTAGGCATCGAGGAAGCATAGTGGGTCGTGTCCGGTGATGGCATCAATGGTTTGCTCTTTGTGGGGTAAGGGAAAGGGATCCTTAGGGCAGGCTTTATTTAGGTCTTTGAAATCGATGCATATCCGCCAGGATTTATCCTTCTTTGGTACCATGACCAAACCACTAGGGGTGTTTGATATCTCGGATGGATCCGGGTTCGAGCAATTTTTCTAGTTCGGTACGCATGGCCTGACGCTTGGGCTCGGAGTAGGGACGTAACGTATGTTTGATGGGCTTGAAGTCATCAGTTATATTCAAGCTATGCTCGGCCAGTCTTTGTGGGATTCCTGGCATGTGTGAAGGGTGCCAGGCAAACATATCCCAATTTTCTCGTAAGAATGTGCGCAATGCTTCCTCGACCACAGGGTCCAGCTATGCTCCAATGGACGATGTTTTATTGAGGTTTGTCGGATGCACTTCAAATTTGACTATTTCGTGAGCGGGCTTGAAGGATGTGGACTTGGGCCTCTTCCTGAGGGTTACATCATCCTTATTGACCACTCATCGTAATTCAGTTAATTCCTCAGCTGCAAGGGCTTTGGAAAGTGCCTCGAGGGCGAGCGCTGCAGTTTTGTTTTTGGCCCAAAGAGCTCTGTCTGGGTCACTTGTGAGGGTAATGATGTCTTTGGGGCCACCCATTTTGAGGTTTATGTACCCGTAATATGGTATGGCCTAAAATCTGGTGAAGGCCTCCTGTCCCAAAAGAGTGCGATAACCACTTTTAAAGGGTATGATAGGAAAGATGAGTTCTCCGGACCTATAGTTCTGTAGGTGTCGAATACCACTTCGAGAGAGACTCGGCCTATGCATCGTTCTTCTCTTCCGGGGATAATTCCTTGAAAGGTTGTGTTGCTTTGTTCGACGCGAGATCTATCAAACTGCATTTTATCCAAGATATCCTCGTAGATGAGGTTTAAGTTGTTGCCGCCATCCATTAGTACTTTGGACAGTTTAAAACCGTCTATAATGGGGTTGAGTACTAGAGCAGCAGGTGTTCGGTTAGAACGAATTCCCGGCTGGTCCTCTTCGGCGAAGGTTATGGGTGTATTTGTACAAGAGTTTGTTGCTCCCACTTGGAATACATGGTAGATTTATCTAAGAGCTCTTTTCCTCTGATTATTTGAGGAGAATGTATCATAAAGTTTGATTACAATGACATTGTTGTCTAGCAGTTTGGATGGACGCTTTTGAGATGACTGGGCCCCAAGGATAGCCTCTCCGCTTTTAGCTACCTGCGTGACGACCCAACAAGCTCGAAGGCAATGGGTTGAGCCAGTTTTGGGTAAGGCAGAGTGTATAGGGCACGGGTTGTCCAACAATTTGTCAAGGATAGTTTGAGATCCATCAAGGATCTTGTTCCTCTTCCCATCGATCTCGTGATCGGTTGACCATTGTTGGGGCCTACGCTTCTTCCAAGCTCCTCTAGGTTGCTTTGTGTGGGTTGATTCCACTTGCATTTGTTCAGACTGCCATGTACTTTCCATTGCGCAGTATTTGTGTATCAATGTAGATAGCTCGACGAATATGTGTATGTGGCGACGGGCGAGGGCGTTTAGGATTCCCTCATCGTGGCAGTTATGTCGAAATATTTCCATAATTTCCTCGCCTCTATAGTCCGGTATCTGGTTAATTGTCACGAGGAATCTAGCCGAAAAGTGTTGGACCGTCTCTCCTGGCTTTTTACGAACACGATGTAGGTCCCGTAAGTTAGGCTTCTCTGATGTATTCAGAGAGCATATAAATTGGGAGGTGGGTGGGGGAAAATTGGGTGTCCTGATAGGACACGAATCCCTGGTCTTAGCGATTGCATCAATCACCATCGTGGATTCTAGTGCACTAGGCTCAGGGTCCGACCTATTGGCCGGATATGACCTTTCACGCCCCATATTAAGTTTGGGGCGGAGCTGGGATGCCGAACTAGCAGGGAGATTCAGATTATCGGAGACTGGAATATAAATGAATTTAAGCTCCGATTGTCGAGAGGACGAACCTTCAGCTCGTTTCTCAATGGTGGAAATCAAGTGTGTGATAAGTGGGGCATGTATTTCCCTATCGTCGGGTCTGATCCCATCTATTCATAGACTAATGGTTGACTGTGGGGCACTCCCATGGCCTGAATTCGGCCGAGAAGCTCATGTAATTCCGTGAAATGCGCGGCGTCCTTGTTTTTGGAATTCATGGGGTCGACCCGCAACACCGCTGTAATCGAGATATTTGGAGCCGCGTGAGGGTAACGTTCATCCAAAGATGATTCATATATGTCGTGTGGTTTGGGCCTTGTGGCTGGAGCCAGGGTGGAAGTTGTCTCGAGGACGAGATCCGCCCCTTCCGATGTCACGGTATCGAGATCCAAAGACGCAGTCAGAATATGATCCCCCGGGAGTCAGCGACAAACTCTAAGTTCCCAAACCTGATCTCCTGATCGAGGGAAAGATTTTAGATCCGGTCTAAGCGACAGATTGGATTAGCATGTAGCACGACGCTGCCGAACGCGAAGATCTATCCGGGGACGAAAACATCCCCTCTACTGATGTCATCACTGATGATTAGACGAGCCATCAATCCTTTAGCAGTCCCACAGCAGACTCTCAATGGAAGCACCATTGTCAATGTCAAAACTGGTGGATCTTGGGTAGGGGGCGAACTATGGATCTTGGATCGATGGGTAACCTGAGACAAAGGAGACGGTGTTTACCCAGGTTAGGGCCCTCTTGATGGAGGCAAAACCCTACATCATGCTCTTGTTTAGACTGATGGTGGAGTATCGAGTACAAAGTTGATCTACCTCGAGATCGTATGTTGTGCTCTAAACCTTGGGAGTAATGAGCTTAATCCCCCTATGATCTAAAGCCCCCTGGTTTATATAGATACCAAGGGTGCTAGGGTTACACAGGTCGGTTACAATCAGGAAGGAAACATGTCGATATTCCCATAGCCATGGAGTGCACGCCAAGTCTTCGGAAGATCCCGTCTTGAACACAAGATAACCCTCATCTATCCGAAGTCCAACAATGACAAATAGAATGGCCCTGGAGTACAGCCCATAGAAATAAGTAAGCGTCCCAAGGACCCCTTATTCCTGGACTCCCTCACCGGGGCTAGGAGTTTGTGGAGGGGTCGCGCTAGTCTTGGCGTTGGCCTCACAATATCAATCCCGAATTCTACATGCGAATGTCTAGGCCATCCAAAATGGGAATTCAGGCAAGGCAATGATAATGTCGAATACTCGGCCTAAATATCTTTGATGATGGACCAACTATGCTAGAAAGGGCCCTTTTTGTAGGTCGTATGAATAGGATTTAGCTCCGCATAGTGCTAGTGTTCATGGTATTATGCATGTATTTTTTCAATACTTCAATTCCTTTTACTCTGTTCAAGAAATAGGAGACATGTTTGTGGCCAAACAAGATCTATACAACAAGACATCTTCATGGGTTGAAAAAGATGGTCTTTGATGGGGTTATAGTCCCAGGGTAGGGTCATAGGCCTGCCCTATAGGTCCTACCCAAGGACTACCCTTCATAGAGGGCAAGGCCCTTAGACAGTTCCGACTGAACTAAGGACCCCCCATCATCCAGTCGGTGACGAGCATTCGGAGCATATTTATCGTACCGACTGAATTCCACTATGTACATCGTAACCTCCCAGGAGGGCAACGATCATACGTTTTCATACGCCATTATTAGCATTTAAGGCATACATTACCTGTAACGTAGGCATTTATTCGCCACTACTCCACCCCTGTCCACCGGGCCGTTGTGAAGGGCAGCGCACTCTATATAAGCCGCCCTTCCCCACTGGTGCAGGGGTTGGCATTTACTATAATCCTATATTCCACTCGACACTAAGCTCCCAAGAGCACTGAGACGTAGGGCTTTTACCTCCACCGCAGAGGGGCCTGAACTCATACAACCTCGCCGTAGCTAAGGCTCTGCCCATCCTTTCATACCCTACACATCTACTGTCAGACTTATACCCACGACAGTTGGCGCCCACCGTGGGGCAGGCATCTAAGCGACTTCCGGTGAGTTTGCAGCTTCATCTTTTCATCATGTCGTCCGGTGGAGATTTATGCATGGGTCAGGAGATCCTCTTCGGCGCACTCTCCTTCATCGTCGACGATTCGGCATGGCTTCGGGATGCGTCTCTCGACATCGAGGCGCTCCCCAGTCGCGGGGCTACGCACTTCCGTGCCACTGCCCGTGGCGTCCTTCTTCTCCAGCAGTCGGCCCCTGTGTCGACCTTCGCCCCCGTCACGCGCCGCAACAAGCGGTCCCGCCGTCCGCGGCTCCAGCGTTGGGTGCGACACGCCTAGGCGCGCCAGAACGCGTCCTCTCAAGTGGCGGTCCTCGAGTCGGTTGTGGTCGCGCCGCCGTCCGAGTGCTTCGACTCAGTTCCAACTGAGTTACCTTCCAAGTACTTGGGTCGCGGGCCTGCAGCCGAAGTTCTCATGGCAAATTCCCATGAAAGTCCCCACCGGACTGGCCGGAACAAGCACGAGGTTGGCGAATCGTTCGGCGCTCGCCGTCAACACCACCGTTCTGTCAGTCGACGCTCTCGTCAGAGCAACGTCGAGGTGTTCCGTACACCCGTCCTCAACCTGGCTGCCGCTGCCAAGATAGCCGATTCCCTCAAACCGACTGATTCGGAGGCTGGTAGAGGGATCGAACAGATCCGTGCCCTATTGCACACGGCGCAGCAGTAGAATTCGGCGGTCTCCCAGTCGCACAACAGGATCCACAACAGTTCTGTTCACGTGAAAACGCATCGGTCGGTTTACAGCCCCCACTCTCATCAGCGACGCAGAGGGGGCAGCCATTCCACGAATCCCGAAGATCGTCGCCGTTCACGCACCCCTCCGCGGGGTGGGCCTTACGGGCCCCGACATCATGATGATCGGCGTTCAGTCGGTAACACGTATGATCCAAGGCTCGACGCAAGAGGGTACATCGCCCAGAGGAAGGTCGACAGGAGTCGAGCCCACCGTGATGGTCACGATAGAGACCGTCTGAGTGGAAGCAGGACCATTGTCTCTGGCCCTGAGTGCTTCAGTCGGGCCATCCGTTCAGCTGACATCCCTCCCAACTTCCGATTGGCGACGGGGATCAGCAAGTTCACAGGAGAATCCAAGCCAGAAACGTGGTTGGACGACTACCGAGTGGCGGTCCAGATCGGTGGCGGAGATGACCAGGTCGCCATGAAACATCTCCCCCTGATGCTCGATGGCTCGGCACGAGCGTGGCTGAATCAGTTGGCTCCATCAAGCATCTACAGCTAGGAAGATCTGTCCCGAGTGTTCATCAGGACCTTCGAGGGCACGTGCAAACGCCCTGCTGGTCTCGTGGAGCTCCAGCACTGCGTACAGAAGCAGAATGAGCCCCGGCGCGATTTCATCCAGCGCTGGACGACCCTCTACCACACGGTGGAGAACGTCACAGAGCATCAAGCAGTCTGCGCATTCAAGGCAGGTGTGCGATACAGAGATCTGTACCTGAAGTTCGGTCGGACAGGCGACATCTCCATGAGCAAGATGATGGAGATAGCCGCACGCTATGCAAATGGCGAAGAAGAGGACCGCATACGTAGCGTAAAGCACAAGGCAGTCGCCGACGGAGATGGGAACAGCAATCGGAAGCAAAAGCAGAAAGCTCCGTCCACTCTGCACGCAGAGGCAGCTGCCGTTACAAATGCCAAGTTCAAGGGCAAGGGGAAAGCTCAGTACACCCCCAAGAAGAAGCAGTTCGGGAACTCCATCCTGGATCAGCCATGTCCAATCCACACGAAGATGGATGAAGAAGGCAACGCCATATTCCCTAAGCACACCACTCGGGAATGTCGCCTCCTGATCCAAGGGTTCGGCGAAGGGCAGCCGAGTGAAAAGGACAACGAGCAGGATGATGAGGACAAGGAGGATCCGTTCCCCCAAGTCCACGCAACATTGATGATTTTTGCTGACGTGGAAAGCAAGAGTCGACTAAAGCTGGTGAACAGGGAGGTGAACATGGCCACCCCGACCAACCCCACGTTCCTCAAATGGTCTCAGACTGCGATCACCTTTGATCATTCAGATCATCCAGCACACGTGCCCACCCTGGGGAGGCAGGCTCTGGTAGTCGACCCGGTGGTGGAAGGAGTCCGACTGCGCAAAGTCCTCATGGATGGCGGCAGCGTCTTGAACATCATGTACGCTGACACTCTCAAGGGGATGGGCATTCCGATGTCCAAACTTAGCGAGAGCGGCATGCAGTTCCACGGAGTCGTCGTAGGACGAAAGGCCAAGTCACTCGGCCAGATCGTGTTGGACGTCGTTTTCGGCTCCGACAAGAACTTCCGCAAGGAAAAGCTGACATTCGAGGTGGTGGACTTCCAGAGTGCATACCATGCAATTCTGGGCCGTCCGGCGTATGCACGTTTCATGGCCCATCCATGTTACGTGTATTTGAAGCTGAAGATGCCGGGTCCCAAAGGTGTGATCACCATCACAGGCAATCGGCAGCGGGCCGAACAGTGTCTGCAGCAGGGGTCGCCGATTGCCGATCAGCAGATGGCTATCCTCGAGCAGGATGAGTACAAGAAGACGGCTCACCTCGCTGACTTGATGCGTTCGAAGAAGCCAGCTTCAGAGTCCGCATTCCAGTCGGTGGGCGACACGAAGAAAGTCAGCATCCACCCGACGGACGACACCGCCGCCCCAACGAACATCTCCACCACCCTTGATCCAAAATAGGAAGCCGAGCTCATCCAATTCCTCCGTGAGAACTGGGACATTTTCGCATGGAAGCCCGCTAACATGCCAGGTGTACCCAGGGAGTTGGCTGAGCACCGACTGCATGTGGATCCTACCGCTCGGCCCGTCCGAGAATGCCTGCGTCAGTCCGCCGCGCACAAAAGGAAGGCAATCGGAGAGGAGGTGGCTAAACTTTTGGCAGCCAACTTCATTCGCGAGGTACACCACTCCGAGTGGCTCGCCAATGTTGTCATGGTGCCCAAGAAGGACAAGTCCCTCCGTATCTGCATCGACTTCAAGCATCTCAATAAGGTCTGCCAAAAAGATCATTTCCCGCTCCCCCGCATTGATCAAATTGTTGATTCGACTGCGGGTTACGAGCGTTTATCATTCCTTGATGCCTATTCAGGCTATCATCAGATCCGTCTGTATGGTCCGGATGAATTAAAAACAGCCTTCATCACCCCATTCGGGTGTTTCTGCTACATCACTATGCCATTCGGTTTGAAGAATACAGGAGCAACTTTTATGCGCATGATCCAGAAATGCCTCCTTGACCATATCAGTCGAAATGTGGAGGCATATATGGACGATATCATAGTCAAGTCACGCAAAGGTTCCGACCTGCTGACTGACTTGGCAGAAACATTTGCCAACCTTCTTTGGTACGACATCAAGCTCAACCCTGCCAAGTGTTCATTCGGTGTTCCCGGTGGAAATTTACTCGGTTTCTTCGTTTTCGAACGAGGAATCGATGTCAACCCCGAAAAGATCGGGACCATCGTCCGAATGCAGCGGCCGGTCAGAATACATGATGTTCAAAGGCTCACAGGTTGCCTAGTGGCTTTGAGCAGGTTTATCGCTCGACTCGGCGAGAAGGCGTTACCTCTGTACTGACTCATGAAGAAATCACATACTTTCGAGTGGACAGATGAAGCCCAGATTGCATTCGACGACCTCAAAGCCCTGCTTTCCACCCAGCCGGTTCTTATTGCCCCGCTCAGTAAAGAACCCCTTCTTCTGTACATCGCGGCTACATATCAAGTCGTGAGCACTGTTCTCACAGTCGAACGTGAAGAAGAAGGCAAAGCGTACAAGGTTCAGCGGCTAGTATATTATGTCTCTGAAGTCCTGACTCCTTCCAAGCAGAGGTATCCCCATTATCAAAAGCTTATTTATGGGATCTACAGGACTGCAAAGAAGGTGGCTCACTATTTCCAAGACCACTCGGTGTCTGTCGTTTCTGATGCTCCGTTGTCCGAAATGCTCCAAAATCGAGACGCATCAGGCCGAGTGGCGAAGTGGGCTATGGAGATGTTATATTGCGACATCAAGTTTGAAGCCAAGAAGGCTATAAAGGCAAAGCAGAATGGGTAGAGCAACGACAACCGACTCACATCTACTCGGCTCATTGGACTATGTTCTTCGATGGGTCCAAGATGCTGAATGGCTCCGGCGCTGGCATAGTGATCATATCACCAAAAGGTGATAAGCTTAAGTATGTGTTGCAGATACATTTCGATTCTTCCAACAATTAGGCAGAGTATGAAGCTCTCCTTTACGGATTGCGCATGGCCATCACACTCGGCATCCGTCGCCTGATGGTCTATGGCGATTCAGATTTGGTGGTTAATCAAGTGATGAAGGAGTGGGATGTCAGGAACCCCACCATGACTACATACTGCAATGCAGTAAGGAAGCTCGAGAAGAAGTTTGAAGGTCTGGAACTTCACCATGTTCCGCGACTGAAGAACCAAGCAGCTGATGAGTTGGCAAAACTCGGATCCACTCGGAGACCAATCCCGAGTGATGTCTGCCTCGAGCACCTACATCTCCCTTTGGTGAAAGAAGATCCTTTTACAGAGGAACCGGTACAACCGAAGAGTTCAACAGATCCGACTGAAGTCGAGGTCCCCGTTGTGGTTGATTTGATCATGGAGATTCTTGCTATCATCCCCGATTGGACTGTGCCGTTCATTGCACACATCCTGAGGCAAGAATTACCAGAGGATGAAGTCCAAGCGAGGCAGATCGTCCGTAGGTCGAAGTCCTTCACCGTCATTGATGGACAGTTGTACAAGGAAAGTGTTTCAGGAGTCCTTCAGCGATGCATCTCCCCTGAGGAGGGACAGTTAATCCTGGAAGAAATTCACTCGGGAACTTGCGGCCATCATGCCTCCTCAAGAGCAATCGTCACCAAAGCATTCAGAGTTGGATTCTTCTGGTTGCAGGAGAATGAAATGGCAAAGGATATGGTCGACCGATGCGAAGGCTGTCAGTTCTATTCGAACAAGTCCCACAAGCCAACGTCTGCGCTGAAGACAATCCCTCTTGTTTGGCCGTTCGCAGTGTGGGGATTAGATACAGTCGGTCCATTCAGAACTGGCCAAGGGGGATTCACTCATCTGTTGGTGGCAGTCGACAAGTTCACCAAGTGGATTGAAGCCAAGCCCATCAAGAAGCTCGACGCCCTTACGGCCATCAAATTTGTCAGAGACATCATCTCCAGATTCGGAGTCCCGCACAGCATAATCACTGACAATGGCACAAACTTTGACTCGGACAGATTCAAAGGTTTTTGCACAGGCCAAGGTATCCGAGTGGATTTTGCATCTGTGGCGCACCCTCAAACCAACGGGCAAGCAGAGCGGGCGAACGGACTTATTCTTCAAGGCTTGAAGCCTCGACTCCTGCGAGAAGTTGGACATGCCGCCGGCGCATGGGTCACCGAGCTGCCTTCGATGTTGTGGGGCCTCCGCACAACTCCGAATAGATCTACAGGGCGATCCCCGTTCTTCCTCGTTTATGGAGCAGAGGCAGTCCTTCCGAGTGACTTGCTTCACAACTCTCCACGAGTCGAACTCTTCTCCGAAGCCGAAGCGAAGCAGGCCAGGCAAGACGGAGTGGATCTACTAGAAGAAGAGCGCGAGATGGCACTGACTCGCTCAACAATTTATCAACAAGATCTGCGGCGTTTTCACGCGCGGCACGTCAGGAGTCGCACATTCCAAGCAGGTGACCTGGTGCTCCGAGTGGACCAGCAGAGGCCTCACAAGTTGGCTCCCGACTGGGAAGGACCCTTCATCATCTCTAAGGTGTTGAACAACGAAGCATATCGACTCTACAACCTCGACAGGGAAACGGACGAGCCGCGAGCATGGAACGGAGATCTCCTGAAGCGCTTATGCACGTGACCGCCGATGGAGGCAATGTAAAGAACAAGTATCATTGAAGTAATACAAAGCAGACTAATTTTTTGCAGGTCCAAAATTCTTCCGCGTTTGCAGACTCCGGTCTAAAAAACTCTCTCCGAGTGTGCGCTAACAGCCGCACTCGGGGACTTAGCTGCGACCCAGAGTCGCCTAAGTAAAAAACTCTCTCCGAGTGTGCACTAAAAGTCGCACTCGGGGACTTAGCTGCGATCCAGAATCGCCTAAGTACAAACTCTCTCCGAGTGTGCACTAAAAGTTGCACTCGGGGACTTAGCTGCAACCCAGAGTCGCCTAAGTAAAAAACTCTCTCCGAGTGTGCGCTAACAGCTGCACTCGGGGACTTAGCTGCGACCCAGAGTCGCCTAAGTAAAAAAACTCTCTCCGAGTGTGCGCTAACAGCCGCACTCAGGGACTTAGCTGCGACCCAGAGTCGCCTAAGTAAAAAACTCTCTTTGAGTGTGCACTAAAAGTCGCACTCGGGGACTTAGCTGCGATCCAGAGTCGCCTAAGTAAAAATCTCTCTCCGAGTGTGCACTAAGAGTCGCACTCGGGGACTTAGCTGCGATTCAGAATCGCCTAAGTACAAAACTCGCTCCGAGTGTGCACCAAAAGCCGCACTCGGGGACTTAGCTGCGATTCAGAATCGCCTAAGTACAAAACTCGCTCCGAGTGCGCACTAAAAGCCGCACTCGGAGACATAGCTGCGATCCAGAATCGCATAAGTAAAAAAGATTCCTTCGAGTGTATCCTCGAGATCCACTCGGAGGCTTAGCAGACCCTCATTGAGGCTCATGTGGATGTGAAGACAACTGACAACTACATGAGTGTCAACTCACTCCGAGTGCGCACGAGATGCCGCCCTCGGGGACTTAGCTGCGATCCAGAATCGCCTAAGTAAAAAGCTTCCTTCGAGTGTATCCTCGAGATCCACTCGGAGGCTTAGCAGACCCTCATTGAGGCTCATGCGGATGTGAAGACAACTGACAACTACATGAGAATCAACTCACTCCGAGTGCGCACGAGATGCCGCACTCAGGGACTTAGCTGCAATCCAGAATCGCCTAAGTAAAAAAGCTTCCTTCGAGTGTATCCTCGAGATCCACTCGAAGGCTTAGCAGACCCTCATTGAGGCTCATGTGGATGGGAAGACAACTGACAATTACATGCTCCGCATGTTTGCCATTGGCTTCACCAAGAAACGCCAAACAAAAACCACGAGCCAAAATCGTGTCAGACAATAAACTTGGCGAAAGAAGAGCAAAATATTCGATTCGAATTCAAAGTTGGATCTACGATAGTCGGCTCGGTGTGGATCAAGCTTATCCACACCGAACCACGAATGTGACGGCCAACAGCAGTGGCCCAAGTTTGATACAGATACCACTCGGCATACCGAGGTAAAGTTTTTCAAGCGTCATCAGGACTGGCACCGGGACTGGCAGGCTCCACAAAGGTCTCAAGGTCGATCCCGTCCGTGATACGAGTGGCTGTCTCGAGGAAGGTCTCCATGAAATCTTCAAATCGAAGCTTCTTGGTGTTGGCAACCTGCAACGCCTTCAGCTTTTCTTTGCGAGTTTCCTTGCAGTGCACTCGGACCAGCGATAGCGCCACGTCCGCACCACAACGAGCGGCAGACTTCTTCCATGCTTGCACTCTGTTCGGGACGTCCTCCAGCCGAGTCATCAACCCTTCTATTTCCTGCCGGGAATCGTCTTCGGGCCACAGCTCCTTGTCGATCCGGCCGATGACTTCTCTCAAACGGCCGATGAAAGGTCCCACTCTGCCAAGGCGAATATGTGCTCGGAGCATGTCCCGATTGGCTTCGTCGCCGAGTGGAACGTTCGGAACAACCGACCGTTCAATGTCGGCTGTTTCAGCCTCAGCGTCCAGACAAAAATCTGCAAAGAAAAGAAGAGCAGAAAATAAGTGCAGAATGAATTACAAAGTCAAGAAGCACTCGGCAAACTTACCACCGAGCAGTGCAATCATCTTCCTTGCCCAGTCGTTGACATACTTCTCCTACGAAATGCATCGACGGTTCATCACCTTCATCTGACCCATTAGTTCAGTTCTTTGCTTGCCCATTTTCTCAATTTCGGCCACCAATGCCTTGTTGGTATCCCGGGACTCCTCCAAAGACTTCTCTCGGCCAGTAAGAGCCCCCTTCACACCAGCCAAGTCATTCACAGCCGCCTCCAATTCCGCAGCAAGCTGAACCTTTTCAGCCTTCAGAGTATTGTACGCGGATCCCATTTCGCAAGTCTTCTGCCAAATCAGCGCAAAGGGAAGCTCAGACACATTCAACAAGGAAAACAAACAAAGCTCAAAGTTCTTCAGACCCCTGCCGATGCAAGCACTCGACAGCGGTCTCGGGGACTACACCCAGTGGGTTCACTAAGAGTGACCCCAGTGGCATGAAGCTCGAACAGGCAGGCCCTATTGAGCTACATGACAAACAGACAAATCTATGAGAATGCTATTACCCGACCTGAGTAACACTACTCTTGGGGACTACATCCACTGGATGCACTCTGAGTGCCCCCACTGGTAATATTCGGGCAGACCAGCTCTGATCTGCTCAGATAACTGAAAATGCATATAAAGACAACTGCCGGTGCAAGCACTCGACAGAAGTCTCGGGGACTACACCCACTGGGTTCACTCGGAGTGAACCCACTACAAAATAATCCTACTGTATCCGAGTATATCACTTAAACCCCCAGTGGGCTACAAGAGGAAAGTAAACACTTACTAGCGCACTTACTCAGATATCGTCCAGGAGCTCCAAGCTTCTCTTGTACAAAGACGCGATGGAGTCGTACACTCCCTTGGCATCATCCACCATCAACTCCACTTGCACCATGGCCTCCTTGGCGGCTCCCACTTGGTCTTCTGGGAGGTGTCGGGCGTCGTACTGGACGGTCGACGGACCTGGCATGACAGAAGACTCCTTGGGCACCCCAAGTCCCGCTCCAGTCAGTTCCGTCGCGAGGGTCACCGCCTCAGTCGACGGCATCGTCTCGGTCGGCGGCGCGTCCGTGGTGGGAGCAGCAGCAGATGGAACAACCTCAAAGACAGGCGGCCATGATCCCCTTTGGTCGTCCTCCTCGAGATGAATCACCTCCGAAGGAAGCCCGACTGAACAACATGAGGTTACAGAAAAAGGGCAAGATTAAAGGCAGCACTCGCGAAACAATAACGCAAACTCTCGGAGTCGTCACAACGTACCTTGCTGGGATGTGACGCGTTATCCGTATCCATGGTATCATCGTCCTGGCGCGGCAGAGAGGTGGCGGAGGTAGCAGCTCTGCCGAGTAAAATCCACTGGACCGATAAGCATGAGTTCAGTCAAATACTGAAAGAAGATGGGAGAACAAGACACTTACGGTGAGGCAACTGGAACAGCGATCCTCATCCGAGGCAAAGCTTTCCGAGGCTTGGACCCACTCGGTTTGGCCACCTTGGACGGTTGGTCCGTGGGCTCGGCAGCAGCGTCCCTGGTCCTCTTCACGCTCCGAGCACTCGGAGCCACGGGAGGAGCTGGCGGAGCACTCGGCGCCACGGGAGAAGCAGGCGGAGCACTCGGAGCTGCTGGAGGAGTCGGCGGAGCCGCGGGTTCGTGACGGCGCTTAGTTTGAGGCTCTGATGGTGGAGGTGGCAAGCTCTGCTCCCCAACATCGCCCTCCTCCTCTCCAGACTCCTTCTCCGTTTCCCCACTGTCGGAGACGTACTCGGCGCTATCCACGCTGCCCTCCTCTTCCTCAGAGGGATTTTCGTTCGAGACGGGAGAGTGCCAGTTGGTCCACTCCTGCACAAAATACAGTCGACAACGTCAGACACCAGGCGGCGACACAAGAAAAGCGATAGATCTAAGAAGATTGAAGGCACTCGACAAGATGCACTCACCTCATCCGGAGGAGGATTGTCGGCACGGAAGGGCCTCACTCGTCGGGCTCCTTGGGGGTTGTCACATGCGCCTGTAATGCCACGGACCCACGCTGTCACGGTCTCCCCGGTCACGCACTCTGGAGAGTCCGAGTGGAATCCTCGGGCCCCACGTAGTGCCACATGGCGTGGTGTCGGGCTTGCAGCGGCTGGATGCGTCGACCCAGAAAAGTCTCGAGCAAATCTGTGCCGATGACTTCCTTGCGGACGACAGCTATCAGCGCGTCGACCAGAGGTTGGATCTGGATCTTTTCCAACTTTGAGAGCGCAAGCTGCCTGGGAGGGGCCGGACGGTCTAGGCTAAAGGGCGGCAACCCAGTCGCGGCATTCGGACAAGCTATGTCCTGGGAGTAGAACCAGGTCGACTGCCAGTTCCTAACTGACTCGGACAGCTGGAGAGGGGGGTAGCTACTCTTTGTTTTCTTTTGGAAACCTAAGCCCCCGCAGAGCTGGAGGAGATGTGTTTTATCGTCCGACTGGCTAAGCTTTTTGACAATCTGAGACCTGGCGGAGAAGATGTACTTAAAGAGCCCCCAATGGGGGGGACATCCAATAAAGCACTCGCACAGAGTGACAAATGCGGCGAGATGGGCTATCGCGTTGGGAGGAAAATGATGGAGCTGCGCCCCGAAGTGATTCATAATACCTCTAAAGAAGGGGTGGGGAGGCAAGGAGAAGCCCATGTACACGTGGCTGAGCAGCAAGACGCGCTCTCCATCCTGCGGCACCGGCTCCGTCTCGCCCTCCGCCGGCAGCCTCCACGACTTGTTGGCAATCATGCCTTGCTCCACCAGCTCCAGCAGGTCGTCCGCCGTCACCATGGAGGGGAGGAAATCCCCTGGATCCAACCCGCCGGTAGTGCTCGCTGTCGCCGCTGAGCAGGAGCCGCCGCCTTCTTCTTCTTCTTCTGCGACTCGAGCTTGCTCGTCTGCCCCTTCGTCATGGTGAAGGCAGCAGATCCGCAGAGGAGGAGAGGAAGGAGGAGGCTTGGAACGCGCAGGGAGCTACAGGAGAAGCGAGGCGAGTGCGAGTAACAAGAGCAGCGCGACAAGAAACCCCCGCCGGAGAGGCTTAAATAAGGTTCCGACTGGGTCACTAACAGGTGGCCCCGAAATCTTATCCCCGACCGGCTGCTGCGATATTAGTGGAGAAGATAAAGGCGCGGTAATCGAGGCAGCAGAAGCTACTCGATGACGATGTCGACATCCCCGCTGAGCGCGCGGCAACCGAAATTTGAAGATCCCAGAAAATCTGCCGCTGTTAGTTTGACCGGTCACATCGAAAGATCCCGCGGAAGCACTCGGTCCCTGACGGTTCGTTTCACTGGTATATTCACTCGGATCACTGGTCGAAAGGATAAAATGGATCGAGGCAAACAACGCCAAAGTCACATCCATACCAGTCGGATCCGTACTCCAGGCACCACTTCGTCGTTCCAACCCCGATCCATTCGGGGACTAATGATGGGGTTATAGTCCCAGGGTAGGGTCATAGGCCTGCCCTATAGGTCCTACCCAAGGACTACCCTTCATAGAGGGCAAGGCCCTTAGACAGTTCCGACTGAACTAAGGACCCCCCATCATCCAGTCAGTGACGAGCATTCGGAGCATATTTATCGTACCGACTGAATTCCACTCTGTACATCGTAACCTCCCAGGAGGGCAACGGTCATACGTTTTCATACACCATTATTAGCATTTAAGGCATACGTTACATGTAACATAGGCATTTATCGCCACTACTCCACCCCTGTCCACCGGGCCGTTGTGAAGAGCAGCGCACTCTATATAAGCCGCCCTTCCCCACTGGTGCAGGGGTTGGCATTTACTTAATCCTATATTCCACTCGACACTAAGCTCCCAAGAGCACTGAGACGTAGGGCTTTTACCTCCACCGCAGAGGGGCCTGAACTCATACAACCTCACCGTAGCTAAGGCTCTGCCCATCCTTTCGTACCCTACACATCTACTATCAGACTTATACACACGACAGTCTTCTTTCCTTCGGAGCCTTCTTTGTTCAAGTGCCCGATAATTACCCAACATTACAGAAAGGAAAATTGGTATCACCCATTTCATAAGTTGGAGGTTTTAGACTGTCATTTATAAAATTCAAAGTAATGAGCTTAATCCCCCCTATGATCTAAATCACCTTGGTTTATATAGATACCAATGGTGCTATGGTTACACACATCGGTTTCAATCATGAAGGAAACATGCCGATCTTCCCATAGCCATGGAGTGCACGCCAAGTCTTCGGAAGATTCCATCTTGAACACAACATCACCCTCATCTATTCGAAGTACAATAATGACAAATAGGACGGCCCCGGAGTACAGCCCATAGAAATAAGTAAGCATCCCAAGGACCCCTTATTCCCGGACTCCCTTAATGGGGCTTAGAGTTTGTGGAGCGTCGCGCTAGTATTGGGGTTAGCCTCTCAATATCAATCCCGAACTCTACAAGCGAATGTCTAGACCATCCAAACATGGGCATTCAGGCAAGGCAATGCTAATGCCAAATAATCGGCCTAAATATCTTGGATGATGGACCAACTATGCTATAAAGGGCCTTTTTTGTAGGTGGTATGAATAGGATTTAGCTCCACATAGTGCTAGTGTTCATGGTACTATGCATGCATTTTTCACTACTTCAATTCCTTGTACTATGTTCCAGAAATAGGATCCATGTTTGTGGCCAAATAAGAGCCTTCTTTGTTCAAGTGCCCGATAATTACCCAACATTACAGAAAGGAAAATTGGTATCACACATTTCATAAGTTGGAGGTTTTAGACCGTCATTTATCAAATTCATCATGAATGCGCCCTAAAGATGAATCACAATGAAACAACAATGCTACCATTTATCTGAAAATTCATATGGGGTAAGAAAAACCTGTAAATTTTGGTTTGAACTATCCTCGAACAGTTGATGGGCATGTTCGACATCGAAGATGTTAGACATTTTCCACGATCGTTGGAGTTGCAACAACTCGTATGCCACTCTGGTGGTCCATCCTCTTCTACCTACGTGAAGTCATCTGGGATGACACCCCAATACAAAGGTGAAACAATGTTTGGCATGGGGCGTGGCGGAGAGCATGAATGCGATAAACTCCATCTGAATGACATCCTTCTCTGTCTTTCGAGCATTCTTGTGGGTGTTCTTCGAGGTGCGCCCCTCCCTTGGGGCAATGGACTACCTCATGTTCATGATGTTAGGGACCATTATGGACTTCGTGTAGCCATCCACCATGGCATGGGCGGATGATAGAGCGAGTGTCGATGACTAGGACAGTGGAGGAGGTCCATCACATGCACATGGAGCAAGGGTAGAGGAGGGCGATGTGCGTATGGAGGATAGAGATAAAGGACTCGGGAGAGAGGGCGATCGGTTTAGTTGATTTGCTCAATATGAAGGGATTTGGTGTGGGTTTGAGGGGTCTGGACAACCCGAACATATGGGCTGGGTTTGGAGGTCCGATTCAGTGGTGTTTTTTGTTCCATTGTCGAACCATAGTCCACTTGTTTCTACTCCCTCTGTTCCTAAATATAAGTCTTTTAAGAGATTTCACTAGTGGTCTACATACGGAGCAAAATGAATGAATCTATATTCTAAAGTATGTCTATATACATCCGTATTTAGTCCACTAGTGGAATCTCTAAAAATACTTATATTTAGGAACGGAGGAAGTATTAACAAAAGAACTACTATTGCATCTGATAATTTAAGGAGTCTTTCAGTGGAGTAAAATATATGGATAGCTTGTGTGCCTCTAAGGTGGAAAATCTTCACATGGTTGGTCATATACAAGTGTATCTGCGACAGATCCCTTAGCCAAGTGGCAGCTTCCAACATGTGATTTTTCAAGACAAAGATCTGGCCCACAATCAGCCAGTGCTAAGTGAGAGGATGTAGGTTCTACTTTTGTGGGTCTTGTGTGCAAAGTGTTCACCGTCACCTTCCATGTGTTAGTACCATTGACATTTTTGCAAGTGCTAATACCATCTTCTTTATTTCCCGCAAGCCTTGTCGTTCGACATTATGCATCATGACCTAATTAATACTATAGGCTTGTGTTCAATAATTGATGCAAAGGCACGAGTTGTGATCCTCCTTTTCAGGAAAAAACATTGGCATTTTGCATGCCATGCTGGTTTCATCATGTAAATCATCAACCATGCTTTGGATCAATTCCGATAGTTGGGTTGGCAACAAGGAAACCATTTTTTTAGTTGAGATAATAGGCAAATAGATTATTGTAATGTGTACATAAAACCCATGTATGTAGCAAGAATACAAAAAAGGATAATTTCGCCAGCCTAGATAAGTCTTTCTCCTAACCCTCTGATTAACAAGATGCATCTCCTTTTAGAAAGTTTGCCCCATATGATGTAACTAGACAAAATATAATCAAATCTATAACCACTTATGCTTAGCCATATACTTTAGGTAGTTTTTTGTTTTTGTTATTGTTGAAAATAAGATACTTCAGGAGTTGTTTTCATAATATATGTAGGTCACTTTCAATGCTCGTTTATTAGCATGAGTTTATAAGCAAAATTTTGATGAGGCATATCAATTAAAGAAAAAAGAAAAGGGTGATGTAGCTTACCGAAGATACGGGTCTTAGCACGTTTCTATGCAAAGTGTAATTAATCTTTTCATCCAGTGCATCTTCTTTTCCTATGTTTTCCTCCTTTGCTCTTCTCTACAACTATGACATATTATTAAGATGCATATGTGATCCATAAACCTTATTCGTAATAAACAAAATGTGATCCATAAACCATTTAAATGCAGCAACACTTAGAAACAACAAATAAGAGACGATGCATTGCAGTGATTATCTCTAAAAATTTACTATCACCTAAGATCACAAATTGCCCTAAAGAAGAAGTTCACTTTAAAAAACTTGGCAAGAAAAAGCTTGTAAGTGTATCAAGTGCCCCTTAGTGATTTTGGTGTATTGGAGACTTATAGGTTAAGAGATTAATGTGTTTGTGAGTGTACACATGCTCTATAAGACGCTGAGGAGTTTGAGTTATTTGAAGAATATCGACCCCTAAAAATGAATGTCTTCGGCTGAAGACTTTGATAATTCCTCGAAGACTTTGAAAGCGAGGAAATAGGTGTGTCCATGGAGATATTGATGTGAGGAGTTTGAAGCATGAAGGCTTTTGTTTTCGTAGTTTCATTTCCTTTGTTTTGAGTCATAGGAACACCATACTTTTAAAGGGGTCGAGGTAAAACTAAGGAAAAGTTTCTAGGTGATGCTCATCTCAAAGCCTACACATACCCAATCCTTCGATTGAAGCCTTTGGAAATCTTTTACAGTTTAGTCAATTTCTTCACTGAAAGAGTCGAAGATCTTATGGTCTCTCGGGAAATTTCTCTAACTCAGGAGTTAGGTTTTTGCCAGTGTGAATTACCTACAAGTGAGGAATATAGTCACTATCATGCGGACTGGAAGGGCCCAAAGGCCAGATTTGTCAACCTGGCGACCAAGGCCATCACAGATCACAATACAAAGGTTGCAGCTCCAACGCAACTAGAAATTCCTCACGCTAGCTCCTCCGCTCAGCCTGCTGAAGAAATTGTCATGCCTGAAGAAATTCAAGGGCCTGGAGGTATTGCACTTGAAGAAACTGCCACGCCAGCTAAAGAAATTGTTGCGCCTCAAGAATCTCCTGCCACGACGACTACATCAACCGTGCCTAAAGAATCCGCCCCACCAACAAAATCTTCAAGAGTGAATAAATTGACACTTCCTTCTGCATCAGAAGTGAAGATAACTAAGGCTGCTGAAAGGGAATCCGCTAAGAAGCAGAAGGCGTCAACAAGCACATATTCCTCAGAAGCCAAACGCTTGAGGACTTTGTCAAGTTCCTCAAGTGCACCTATTGATGCTACTCCGATTAGCACGATATCGTCTTATGAGATGGTACCATTTGGCGTCGAACATGTCATCCCGGAAATGGATGAAGAAATTGAAGATAACCGATCTGCTGCTTCCAAAGAGCAGATTTATGAAGAAATTGAAGTGGAACCAAATACTTCAATTCCTCAAGCATCATAACCTTCGCCTCAATAGAGAACAGAGGCGGGCGTTCAAGAAATTGATAAAGTGTCACGCCCAAGATGCGACCCTAACCTCAATTTGGCATGAAGGCCTCGTCGGGGATAGAAGCGCATCTCGTCGTGTCGCAAGAATGGATATCGTTACAAGTACATGTACTGAAAAGAAGAGATATATATAGAGTTGGCTTACACTCGCCACAAGCTACATCAGAGTCACAACAGTTCATTACATAAACATCAAGAGTAAGAGCAGGGTCCGACTACAGACAAAAACAAACGAGAAAAGAATAACGACGTCCATCCTTGCTCTCCCAGGCTGTCGGCCTGGAACCCATCCTAGATCGATGAAGAAGAAGAAGAAGAAGCAACTCCAAATGAAAAATCAACGCGCTCGCGTCAAATAACCTTTACCTGTACCTGCAACTGGTGTTGTAGTAATCTGTGAGCCACAGGGGACTCAGCAATCTCATTTCCAAAGGTATCAAGACTAGCAAAGCTTAATGGGTGAGGCATGGTTAAGTGGTGAGGTTGCAGCAGCGGCTAAGCATATATTTGGTGGCTAACTTACGAGTACAAGAAATAAGAGGGGAAAGATCTACGCATGGCGGACGTGAACTACTGATGATCAAATGAATGATCGTGAACACCTACCTACGTCAGACATAACCCCACCGTGTCCTCGATCGGAGAAGAAACTCACGAAAGAGACAGTCACGGTTAAGCACACAGTTGTCATATTTTAATTAAGTTAACTTCAAGTTATCTAGAACCAGTGTTAAACAAAGTTTCCACGTTGCCACATAACCACGGGCACGGCTTTCCGAAAAGATTTAACCCTGCAGGGGTGCTCCAACTAGTCCATCACAAATTACCACAAGCCGCATAGAAATCCTCAATCACGAAACTCGCGATCTCGTCGGATTTCCTAGTGGAAAACCTCAACTCTCAGATTACCCAAAGCATCAACGGAATCCCGATGCACAAGATATCTCGTCAAAGGTAAAACTAATCCAGCACGGCCGCCCGGCGTGTCGACGATCCCGATAGGAGCCGCGTATCTCGTTCTCAGGATACGACGGATAAGCATAGCGTACGGTGGCCTGATAGAAATCTCCCGAGTTGCCCCGGGTTGGCCCCGCAAACGGCTCTAGTTTTGGACCAGCTTCAACAGCACTGGCCCCCGTGTATTATGTGAAATTACTCCTCGGGTTCATGACGCCCTATGCTTTCAATATTAACAAAGTTATTACGTTGGGCAAATGTAGTACCAATGTTGGGCCTTGCCAGACCAGCTTTAATCTAAAACGAATTATCAAGGGGGTCCCCATAACAACCCCGATCGTGTTAGGAGCGCTCGTTAATGGAACATAACACCGGTAGCCGAAACTAAGGAGGCAAAGGTGGAACAAAACACCAGGCTAGAAAGGCCGAACCTTCCACCTTTTACCAAGTATATAGGTGCATTAAATTAAATAGCATTTAAATAGGGTGATATAACAAGGAACCCATGTTGTCACATCGAAACAACTGCACCTACAGCTTAGCAACGCAACAGCGGATAGCAGCAAGCAACAGCAACGGCCCCGCAAGCAAGCACAGGCTACAGAACGGCAACAGCAACACGCATCAACATCAGCAGCACTCCGCACGGGCAAGAGGAGGAGGTCGGGGCCCATGGCAGGGCGAGCTCCAGCGGAGAGCGCAGGCGGCGGGCCGGAGACGAGGGCGAGGCAGGCGCGGTGAGCACGGCAACGTGATGGGCGGCGGCCGCGCAGGAACGGTGGGGCACAGGCTGACGCCGGCGAGGCGGCAGCAGGGCGAGCCCGCAGAACGGCGAGGAGGCGGTCTGGGCCTGGCGGCGAGGCGGCGCCCAGGAGGCCGGCGAGGTCGGGCACGGAGGCGGCGACCGGGGCGGCGAGCTTGCGAGGAACGGCGGTGCCTGGGGCAGGGGCTTGCAGCGCGGGGGACAAGGGAGGTGGCACGACGGGGAGCTAGCACAGGGAGCTGTTGCGCTCGGGGCTGGTGTCCTCGGCGGGCGCAGCGCAGGGAGCTGCTCGGCCTGGAGGCGACGGGAGAACGAACACGGGGGCGAGGGGATGTGGCTGCGCGACGAGGGGAGGAGAGAAAGGGGATCGGGAGCTGCTCGCTAGGTCACGGAGGGGGGGCTGGCTGGGCCCTTGGGCCTGGCCGGCTGGGCTCCCTCTCCCTGCTAGTTTTCTTTTTTTTTTGCTTTCTAACAAAATTAGAAAAACAAACATAAAGAAAGAAATAGCCTTTTAACAAAATGAAGAAAATGCCTTTTACTCCTTTTAAGAATATACCCCAACTTTAATAATAGTTTGGGCATTTTCAAAAGAAATAAAATAAAACCTTTCGAAGAATTAAAATTAAAACCCGTTTACAAAAGAAAAAAATAAAACCCGTTTACAAAAGAATAAAAATCAAACCCCTTTGAAGAATTAAACAAAACCTCTTTATTTAAAGAATAAAATAAAAGCTCTTTAAAGAAGAAAAGAAAATGAGACTGTTTTAAAGTAAAACACAAGGAGAAATAAAATAAAAACCCAAGGGTTGCCCCCACATTTAATAAAATGATTTTCTTTAAAAGAAGACGAACCTTTTAAATAGGGGTTTAAACGAAGACTTCAGCAAAACCACAAAAACGAAATAAGAGGGGAGAGGAGGGGAGAGAGGGTTTTAGATCCGCGGTGCAACAGGGTTTGAATCGGCTTTATTGCACCCACTCTCGTCACGCCAACGAACAACGCCACACTCACAAGCACTCTCAAGCAACATCACGGAGCACCAAGCAACACCGACAAAACACAGTTGACATGATGCCATGCATGATGCGATGATGCAAACTAAATGACGATGCAACAAACGAAAAATAACCACACGACGGAAACGGAAAGAAAGGGGGATCTTCTGGAACGTCGGTCTCGGGCTTTTACAACTCTCCTACACTACAAGAGGATCTCGCCCCGAGAACCAAGAATGAAAGGGGGAGAGGATGAGAAAGAACAAGAGGTAAAAACTTAGTCGCTTCTTTGACAAATGAGTGAAACCAACGATCCTTGAAGGTTGCAAAGCGATGAGGATGAGGAATGATATGAGAAAGAAGCAAGAATTCACGGAAAATTTCGGCACCACTTCGGTAGGAAAATGGGACAAAAAAATCGATAGAAGAGAGAATTAGACAATATTCACAACAAACAAGTAAATAGAACAAGGGAACACCATGATCTTGATAGAACAACATAATAGACCCAAAAGAGCAACATCACAATGCCTGGGGAACAAGAGAATATGAACTAGCTCAAGCGGAAGAAGAGAATGAAGAAAGAATGCCAACTATCATCACAATAGAATTGAAGAGCCTCCGGACAGAGAATTGATGTAGTAGTTGGAAAATCAACATCGAGGAACAAGATAGTAGTGGGCTTATGAAAATCATCTCACATTTATGAGGTGACAACCACCCACTAAAAGAAACAATGAATGATTGGGAGAAACAAGATATGAACAATTCCTTACACCAAGAGGATACATTGAGAACTTGGATTAATGACAAGCACCATGATAGCAACAATCCATAGGAAAAGCTTTAAGTGAAATCCAAACCAAGATAGCTCAATGAAGAAATCATGGGTTGAAATATCTCATGATCATAGAATTGGTGGGTTTAATTATCTCATTCTTGAAAGGAAATCTCTTCGAGGCTCCTACACTAACAAGAATGCTATAATACCACCTCAAAGGATAACGAAAGAACAAATGCACTGAAAATGGAAGAGAAAGAATGTTTGAGGTATTCCAACAGAATCTTGAAGAACACATGAGAATGAATCACATCCTTGAAGAACCACCATGACGAGCCTCCGTATCAAAAGGATGATGCAAGATAAGAAGGAAGAAAGAATAAGATTGAAGCCTTGCAAAGTCTTCGATGAAGCTTCACGAAGAGATACTTGAGAAAACTTGGAACTCCGGAAAATAAAGATAAGCACACTTGAGAAAAGAAATTGATATCATGAGCCACTCCGGAAAAAGAATTCAGATTACTATGAACAAGAATAAGAATTATGTTATTCTTATCCTTCATCAAGTTTAATTGATGACAAGCAACGGATTTAGCATACCACTTATTCTTCTTGAAATGAATCTTGAAGAGAGAGAGAGATAAGCACCACTTGAAGCATAATTAAAAGAAGCACTCGTAAGAATTCACAATTGAATGGGAATACCACGAATTAATGGAGAAACATGAGAATGAAGAGCTCATGAGCCACCTGAGAGAAAACTTGAACAAGGCACCGGATAATCGAGAGACGAACGAAGAGACAACAATGGAGAAGAATTGAGGATGAAAGCTGAAAGCTGAGAACGAAGAATCTTCTAAAATGATGGCCTTCGGAGGATCGAGAATAAAAACAACTCAGAAATGCAACGGATAGCCAGAAAGGGATTACTCATGACTGGAACAAATAAGATGACAACACCAAGCTGAAATGAAATCTTCAAGAGAACGGACCAAGATTCGAGAAAAAACACTCCTTCAGAGTGCAAGCTGAGAATGACGAGAAGAACACCACCAAGAATTACTGAGACCTCCGGAATAGTGAAGAATGAAAGGTTGAGCCAAATAAGAGAATAAATTCTTCAAATAGATCTTGAAGAAGTAATATGACTGATGGAAATCATACTTACGTCATAGTTGAAAAGAATTAAAGATCTCTGGAAAAGATTGCAAGAGCTATATAAGATCCTGGGAAAAACATGTGGGTTATGGGCCCACTCAAAGAAACCACCATGAAAAGATTGCTTAGAAGAGAGATATTGCACCGGTATGAAGAGAACTAGATGAGGTTGAGCACCTCGAAATAATTAAAGATCTGAAACAAGAAACTCTGAGATATCTTCAACACTCCGGATAGAATAGAGACAAATGCCAACACAAGACTACATAAGAATTTCTAACACAAGAGAGAATTTAAAGGATGACAAGGATATGATGAACACGGATAACTGAATTGAATTCACCGGAAAAGATAACAATATTGAATAAAGATGAACACGAAGCTCGTGAGAATCTTCACAATGAATCACCGAGTAAGAGAGAAAAGAACAGACAGTGGAAGCACAATGAAAAGAAAAACTCTTGGATGAAAATTGAATCACTGAAGAAAAAGGGTGGGAGGGCGGGAAAAACAAAGACAACATGGAACAGATGAGATGAACTCCGGAATAAAATGAGAGAATGATCTGCAACACCTGGAGAAGATTGAATTCAGTTGCAGAGAAGCACACCGGTAAAATGGAATTGATACGACGACTCCGGTTGACAAGAACTGACAAGAGAGCTGATTACGCAAAAGGATTAATACTCTCATAAAAATATGAGAACACCACTTAGGAAAGATCTAAAATCACCACTTGACATCGAAGCAACACAAATTTGTTGGAAGATTATCCTATAAGCAACTACTTGAATTCCCACCTATGAATCCCCGAAATATCTGGTCATGCAATCTGGTACACAGATACAAGGAGTAATATCACACAACTCCTATACTAACCCATCACTTGTATCACATCCGTCAACACACAACCAGAATCTCGGACCTTCATCTACTACAGACCCTCGTGATCACAATGATACAAAGTATGACAGTACTCCCGAACAATCTGCACCAGTACTGGGGACATCGGGGTTATCTCGCCACTACTAGTATTGAAGCAATTATGAATATCCATCATTCTGAGATACTAAGAAACCAGAATGATAACGATGTGCTCGAGAATCCCCTGCAGCTCAACTCCCCTAAAACTCAAAGCAGACAGGAGGCACCAGGACAGAACTCCGTCACATCGGCATCATATAGATTATAAAAATATCCGCGTGATCCTAAAAAAAATTGAGTGAGAAGAGGAGTAGAATTAAATTCTTACGTCAAGATTCCTCACCACAGCATAGAAGAGGAGAAAAAATAATCCTACGCTCCGATATATAACTATACTCAAAGCAGTTTCTCACTAGACTCGACTCGGCCAAGTTCGATCAATCAAGGGGGCTCCTAGGTCGGTACTGCTCTGATACCAACTTGTCACGCCCAAGATGCGACCCTATCCTCAATTTGGCACGAAGGCCTCGTCAGGGATAGAAGCGCATCTCGTCGTGTCACAAGAATGGATATCGTTACAAGTACATGTACTGAAAAGAAGAGATATATATAGAGTTGGCTTACACTCGCCACAAGCTACATCAGAGTCACAACAGTACATTACATAAACATCAAGAGTAAGAGCAGGGTCCGACTACGGACGAAAACAAACGAGAAAAGAAGAATGACGTCCATCCTTGCTCTCCCAGGCTGCCGGCCTGGAACCCATCCTAGATCGATGAAGAAGAAGAAGAAGAAGAAGCAACTCCAAATGAACAATCAACGCGCTCGCGTAAAATAACCTTTACCTGTACCTGCAACTGGTGTTGTAGTAATCTGTGAGCCACAGGGGACTCAGCAATCTCATTTCCAAAGGTATCAAGACTAGCAAAGCTTAATGGCTGAGGCATGGTTAAGTGGTGAGGTTGCAGCAGCGGCTAAGCATATATTTGGTGGCTAACTTACGAGTACAAGAAATAAGAGGGGGAAGATCTACGCATGGCGGACGTGAACTACTGATGATCAAATGAATGATCTGAACACCTACCTACGTCAGACATAACCCCACCGTGTCCTCGATCGGAGAAGAAACTCACGAAAGAGACAGTCATGGTTACGCACACAGTTGCCATATTTTAATTAATTTAACTTCAAGTTATCTAGAACCAGTGTTAAACAAAGTTTCCACGTTGCCACATAACCGCGGGCACGGCTTTCCGAAAAGATTTAACCCTGCAGGGGTGCTCCAACTATTCCATCACAAATTACCACAAGCCGCATAGAAATCCTCAATCACGAAACTCGCGATCTCGTCGGATTCCCTAGTGGAAAACCTCAACTCTGAGATTACCCAAAGCATCACCGGAATCCCGATGCACAAGATATCTCGTCAAAGGTAAAACTAATCCAGCAAGGCCTCCCGGCGTGTCGACGATCCCGATAGGAGCCGCGTATCTCGTTCTCAGGACACAACGGATAAGCACAGCGTACGGTGGCCTGATAGAAATCTCCCGAGTTGCCCCGGATTGGCCCCGCAAACGGCTCTAGTTTTGGACCAGCACCAACAGCATTGGCCCCCTGTATTATGTGAAATTACTCCTCGGGTTCATGACGCCCTATGCTTTCAGTATTAACAAAGTTATTATGTTGGGCAAATGTAATACCAATGTTGGGCCTTGCCAGACCAGCTTTAATCTAAAACGAATTATCAAGGGGGTCCCCATAACAACCCCGATCGTGTTAGGAGCGCTCGTTTATGGAACATAACACCGGTAGCCGAAACTAAGGGGCAAAGGTGGAACAAAACACCAGGCTAGAAAGGTCGAGCCTTCCACCTTTTACCAAGTATATAGGTGCATTAAATTAAATAGCATTTAAATAGGGTGATATAACAAGGAACCCATGTTGTCACATGGAAGCAACTGCACCTGCAACTAGCAACGCTAACACAGGGTTAAGCAAGCAGTAACATAGCCAATCAGTGGTTTGCTAGGTCGAACAGGTTGAAGGTAATCATGGCATTCTTGAGAGGTTGATATTTAACATGTGGTAGGCAACGAGACATAATCGATATAAGCGATAAAACTAGCATGGCAATGATAGTAATGGTATCTGGGGAAATTGTCATCTTGCCTGAGATCCCGCTTGGAAGAAGAACAACTCGGTGGAGTCGGCAAACCAACGTAGTCGAACGGGTCCTCACATTCCGACACGCTTGCGGAACTCTATCGAGACGGAGCAAACCGGCAACAAACATCAACACAGATATTCACCACACGATGCACACATGATGCACAACCTACTATGATGCATGATCAGTTCAACATGCAAGGGATGGCATGGCAATTCACCTCACGCAAACACTACACATTAAATGAAGCTCGATATGCAACGGGTTGCATATCGATGAAACTCCATGATTAATTATTTAATTCACTCCCGATTATTTACACGACAATATTAAATTGTTGTTAACATGGCAAGGGGTGAAGCGGTGATCCTACAAGGCATCCTAGACGGTTTAACACACGGAGCAAGGAACAGAGCTACGGCACAAGAGACATACAACACAATATATTATGCCATGAATGCGACATGCATGCAAGTTACAACATCACGGCAAGAAGAGAAGGAAACAAGTGTCGCCACGGCGAGCGAAAGGGGACCATGGCGGCAAATCGGAAACGATGCCACGGCAACGTTCCTATCCCGATAACTCGACGAGCAATCGTGCCAATGAATAGGGAGCGCGTGCGGGAACGCTAAATAAAGAATGGGGTGATCCCGCCATCAGGTTCCCATGTGTCGGGGACAACATAAGAGGAACAACGTGCAACGGGCAACATACGGTGCAAACATACATACAACTCATACAACACATGCATTCGCTACACGACACGTCTCATCGGTATACCTTCGACGCGTGCGAATCGGAGAGGTTCGGTTCGGTGAAGGAGAACAACGATCGTCATGGACGTCGTGGAAGTAGTTGTCGTCGTGGTCGTCGTGGAAGTAGTGGTCGTCGTGGTCGTCGTGGAAGTATTGGTACTCGGTCTCGTCGACGGTAGTCGTTCTCTTGTCATCGGTACACGGTCTTCGGCGCCGGTAGTCGAACACGGTTCCGTAGATGTTCGGGGTCGTCGACGACATAGTTGTACACATCTCGTAGGGGAAGTAGTCGTACACGGCGAAATTGTCGGGTCCGCGAAGGAGGGGATGGTGCACGCGGTCTTCGGCGACGTTCCAACAGGCAACCGGGCAAGGCAACAGCAAGCGGCGACGCAAGCGGCAGCACGAGCAAATGCGAGTGGAGGCCACGGCTACAAGCGGCAGAAACTAATCGCAAGCTACGACACCTAGCACTAGCAGCCTAGCAGCAAGCAACCTACTTCTAACTAGCAACTACTAGCTAGCGGAAAGCAACTACAGCAGCGACGGCAGCATCTACAGCAACTAAACGCAAGCAAGCACGGCAGCAAGCACGCAAGGGCTACGGCACAAGCAGCACGAACAACAACAGCAAAAGGCAACAACGCAAATAGCAGCAGCACACGGCGACACGCATCGGCAGCAGGAGCAGCAGCTTAGCAACACAACAGCGGATAGCAACAAGCAACAGCAACGGCCCCGCAAGCAAGCACAGGCTACAGAACAGCAACAGCAACACGCATCAACATCAGCAGCACTCCGCACGGGCAAGAGGAGGAGGCCAGGGCCCATGGCAGGGCGAGCTCCGGCGGAGAGCGCAGGCGGCGGGCCAGAGACGAGGGCGAGGCAGGCGCGGCGAGCACGGCAACGCGACGGAAGGCGGCCGCGCGGGAACGGCGGGGCACGGGCTGATGTCGGCGAGGGGGCAGCAGGGCGAGCCCCGAGAGCGGTCAGGAGGCGGTCTGGGCCTGGCGGCGCCTGGGAGGCCGGCGATGTCGGGCAGGGAGGCGGCGACCGGGGCAGCGAGCTTGCGAGGAACGGCGGTGCCTCGGGCAGGGGCTTGCAGCGCGGGGGATGAGGGAGGCGGCGCGGTGGGGAGCTAGCGCATGGAGCTGCTACGCTCGGGGTTGGTGTCCACGACGGGCGCAGCGCACGGAGCTGCTCGGCCTGGAGGCGCGGGAGAACGAACACGAGGGCAAGGGGATGTGGTTGCACGACGAGGGGAGGAGAGAAAGGGGATCGGGAGCTGCTCGCTAGGTCAGGGAGGGGGGCTGGCTGGGCCTTGGGCCTGGCCGGCTGGGCTCCCTCTCCGTGCTAGTTTTCTTTTCTTTTTTTTGCTTTCTAACAAAATCAGAAAAACAGACATAAATAAAAAAATAGCCTTTTAACAAAATGAAGAAAATGCCTTTTACTCCTTTTAAGAATATACCCAACTTTAATAATAGTTTGGGCATTTTCAAAAGAAATAAAATAAAACCTTTTGAAGAATTAAAATTAAAACCCGTTTACAAAAGAATAAAAATCAAACCCCTTTGAAGAATTAAACAAAACCTCTTTATTTAAAGAATAAAATAAAAGCTCTTTAAAGAACAAAAGAAAATGAGACTGTTTTAAAATAAAACACAAGGAGAAATAAAATAAAAACCCAAGGGTTGCCCCCACATTTAATAAAATGATTTTCTTTAAAAGAAGACGAACCTTTTTAAATAGGGGTTTAAACGAAGACTTCAGCAAAACCACAAAAACGAAATAAGAGGGGAGAGGAGGGGAGAGAGGGTTTTAGATCCGCGGTGCAACAGGGTTTGAATCGGCTCTGTTGCACCCACTCTCGTCACACCAACGAACAATGCCACACTCACAAGCACTCACAAGCAACATCACGGAGCACCAAGCAACACCGACAAAACACAGTTGACATGATGCCATGCATGATGCGATGATGCAAACTAAATGGCGATGCAACAAATGAAAAATAACCACACGACAGAAAAGGAAAGAAAGGGGGATCTTCTGGAACGTCGGTCTCGGGCTGTCACATAAAGACATGGACACTGGATGCCAAACACCTGTTATCAATGATGATTATTCGGAAGAAGCGCATCCCAACTCACCGCTGGCCACTCCACTTCCATAAAATCCTCAGTCCCCTGTTGTCACTTAAGAAATTCATACAGGGTCTGATGACAAGCACACTCCGATGAAATCTATCCCGGAGGAAGAAACAGATGCATCAGCTGAAGAAACTATGAAACAAATCGCCACTCGGGACGTTGCTCGACCGGTCATCGATGAATGTGCAAAGCATGTTCCTCACACTGGAGAAATTGTAGCTGAAGAAAATGCTCCTCAAGGTGAGGATATTGCTGACGAGCCTCATGTTCAAAATCCTCAGTTGGCAGTAGTAGTGTCTCAAGTTCCTCAGACTGAAGAAGAACTCTGAAGACTTGTGGGCAGATACAAGCCAAATCTTCAACCCAAGCCTCTTCAGCCCTTCAACGGTACAAACATAACCAAATTCCTCAAGGAGAGATTTTTTTTATGAACATCATTTCTTCATCAGTGCAAATCCGTATGACTCTGCGAGGATAAGGTGAAAGAGATTTTGGACCGCCACTCATATGAACTTCAAAGGTGATGTGCTCTTTGGAATAATAAGCTTTTTCAACATCAGCAAATTCCTCATGCAGACATGGAATTCATTCCTTGCTTCATGCCAGTCCTCAATATTCTTCATGATGCTCACCTATTGTCATTCTGCACGGATATATGCGATTGGAATGAAGAGCTAATTCTTCAATTCTTTGCAACTTTGCATCGGCCTGGTGAAGCACAAGACATAAACACATGGGTTATTAACTCGATGACTGAAAACACACACTACACTGCTCCTGCAATGGAATTGCTTCATGTGGTCCCAGTTACAATCCCCTCAGAAGGAGCCAGATGCATCTATGATGAATCTGAGCTGCCCAATCACCTCATGCAAGTGCTGATGAAGCCTTTGGCTCCTGGCAAGCCACCAAAAACCACTTTCCTCGTCAAGGATCTGCTATATGTGCCAATGAGTGTCTACTGCATTTTGACCAAAACCCTCAGCCCCTTCAAGGGTCACAACTCTGAATAAGAAGACGTGGTGGGAATCATGAAGAATTTGCTACTCAACATCATTCGTGGGATTCCCATAAATCTTCATGGTTTATTCATGAGGACTTTGGCCAGTATTGCTATGTCATTGTTTGAACTGAAGCTTTATGCGCCATGGATCATGAAATTCATCAGAGCAAGATCCTCAATTCTTTAGAAAGCTGATTTTCAAAATCACTTTAGCTATCTGCCCCCACTAGAAGTCCTCAAGAAATCATCTGAGCTGATTGAAGGCAAGGGCAAGACAGTTATTGATGAAGGATCTCGTCCCCTTGATGCACAATTTCGCAAAGCAGCATCCTACTCAAAAAATGATGACACTTCATCACAAGACTCCGCTACAAATGCCTCAGCTAAAATGACTCATGAGTCTGCCCCACGCGTGATGACCGACCGTGAACTTCTGCTAAGTCTTCATCAAAAGGTCGATCGTAATCACAAGTGGGTAAAGTGTCAGTTTTGTGCCATTGTGCATGATCTGACTATGACGCATAACGTCATGAGGAAAAATCACTACTATCTTCACGAAATCTTCAACCGCACATGGGCCATTCTGTCTCACCTCAAGACTCCTCAAGAACTCAAGGAGACGGAATTTCAACAGGACTTTGATTGTTCGTGGACGCCCAAGAAGAAATTCACAAAGGTTAAAGTTCCTCTGTTGGTAACTAGTTCATTTTCTTCATTGCGCACAACGGATGAAGCTGAGGATCTTGACGTCACTATTGCCGACCCGACAACGACAAACGACCCCAACAACGTTGATGCTCCTCCTCCACCAACAAGTTGAAATTCTTCAGGGGCATTAGTCCTCAGTTTTGTCCCTTTTCATCACTTGATAACAAAGGGGGAGAAATCTGAATTAGTCTTCAAGCGGGTCTACCTTATGGGCTATATTTTTGTTAAGTTACAACTCTCGTTCTTCTGAAGTGTTTGGATGTATGAGTTGTAAACTTAAGTTTGGTGATGGTATGACACTATTGAACCATTTTATTCACATGCTTATTCCTCATGTTGATTAATGCACGCATGCTGAAATTCGTCAAACACCACTTTCCATCATGCATTTCAATTTCCTCAAGATATATGTTAAATGCTTGCATGGATTACAAGATATAGGGGGGTGTCCATGATATAAACCTACAATGTGCATTTGTAGTCCAAAGTAAATTCCTCAATATGCACATGTTCACGGGGGTTTCTCTATTTCTTGCAATCAAATTCCTCAAATTTTGTACTTCCACTTCATATATTTATCCCCGTTGAAAACTTAACATATTTTTCATCAATCACCAAAAAGGGGGAGATTCTAAGTACATCTAGTGCCCCTTAGTGATTTCGGTGTATTGAGGACTTATAGGTTAAGAGATTAATGTGTTTGTGAGTGTACACAGGCTCTATAAGTCACTTAGGAGTTTGAGTTATTCGAAGAATATCGACCCCAAAAAATGAATGTCTTCAGCTGAAGACTATGATAATTCCTCGAAGACTTTGAAAGTGAGGAAATTGGTGTGTCCTTGAAGATATTGATGCGAGGACTTTCAAGCGTGAAGATTTTTGTTTTCGTAGTTTCATTTCCTTTCTTTTCAGTCATAGGAACACCATACTATTAAAGGGGGTCGAGGTAAAACTAAGGAAAAGTTTAGAGCTGATGCTCATCTCAAAGCCTACACATACCCAATATTGGAAATATGCCCTAGAGCCAATAATAAATTGGTTATTATTATATTTCCATGTTCATAATAATCATTTATTATCCATGGTAGAATTGTATTGATTGGAAACTCAAATACATGTGCGGATACATAGACAACACACTGTACCTAGTGAGCCTCTAATGGACTAGCTCGTTGATCAAAGATGGTCAAGGTTTCCTGGCCATAGACAAGAGTTGTCATTTGATAATGGGATCACATCATTAGGAGAATGATGTGATGGACAAGGCCCAAACTATGAATGTAGCATGTGATCATCTGAGTTTATTGCTACTGTTTTCTGCATGTCAAGTATCTGTTCCTATGACCATGAGATCATGCAACTCCCGAACACCAGAGGAATTCCTTGTGTGTATCAAACGTCACAACGTAACTGGGTGACTATAAAGGTGCTCTACATGTATCTCCGAGGATGTGTGTTGGGTTGGCGTGAATCGAGACTCGGATTTGTCACTCCATATGACAAAGAGGTGTCTATAGGGCCCACTCGATAATACAACATCACAAGAAGCTTGCAAGCAATGTGACTAAGGAGTTATTCAAGAGATCTTGTATTATAGAACGAGTAAAGAGACTTTACGGTAACGAGATTAAACTAGGTATAGAGATACCGACGATCGGATCTCAGGCAAGTAACATACCGATAGACAAAGGGGACAGTATACGGGATTGTTTGAATCCTTCACATCGTGGTTCGACCAACAAATATCTTCATAGAATATGTAGGAGCCAATATGTACATCCAGGCCCTGCTATTTGTTATTGGCCGGAGAGTTTCTCGGTCATGTCTGCATAGTTCTCGAACCCGCAGGGTCTGCACACTTAAGGTTTGGTGACGATTTGGTATTAATGAGTTATGTGTTGTAGTAACTGAAAGTTGTTCATAGTCCCGGATGAGATCCCGGACATCACGAGGAGCTCCGGAATGGTCCAGAGGTAAAGATTTATATATGGGAAGTCATATTTTGGCTATCGGAAAAGTTTCGGGTTTTCCGGTATTGTACGGGAAAGCTTCTAGAAGGTTCTGAAAACTTCCAGAGGAGTCGATAAGTCCACCAAGGGTTCAACCATGTCCCAAGGGTTTGCATGGGCTGATAGGAGATGTCGTGACCTTATTGGGCCAAGCGCACAAGTCCCTCAAGGCCCATGCAGTTGGGAAAGGTGGAAAGTCCACCTTTGTATGGAAGGGAAGGCAGGGGCTAGGATTCTACCTCTTCCCCCCTTGGTTGCGCCCTAGGGCTAGGCGGGGTTGTTCCCCACGCCCCTCCACCTATATATAGAGAGGAGGGGGTCCCCAAGAGCACACACTAAGCCCTTGGCACCCCTCTCTCTCCCTAGATCGTTTTCTCCTCCATTTGAAGTTTCGGTAGCTCTAGGCATAGCCATGTTGGGATAGCGTCACCACAACACCCACCTGATACGTCCCAAACGTATCTATAATTTCTGCTTGTTCCATGATCTTTTGGGTGACAATGTTATATGTTTTGCTACACTTCTATATCATTCTACACATATTTGGACTAACCTACTAACTCAGTGCACCCACTGCCAGTTTCTGTCTACTGATGTCTATTTCGCACGGGCTTTTACCCAATTTTCCGAAGCCCAAAAATTTCCAGGAAAAATATATAAAAAATCAGCATAACGGAAGCTTCCAGATCACCAAAGATGGGCGATAGGGGGGGCAAGGGCCGTTCAGGCGACCTCCTCGTGCGGCCTACCCCCTGGCCGCGCCAGGAGGCTGCCTGGGTGGGTCCCACCTCCTCTGGTGCCCTCCTTTGGCCTATATTTACTCCTCCGCGAGAAAACCCTTCCATCACATCTAGAATCATGAATTTCTCCATCGTTTCGTCGCCGCAGCGATTCCGAGATCGGGAGCGTCACGAGACCTCTTCCCGGCACCCTGTCAGAGGGAGGATTGACTTCCGGGAGCTTCTCCACTGCCATGGACGCTTCCCGGACGTGCCGTGAGTAGTCCTCCTTGGACCATGGGTCCAGGACCAGTATCTATGTGATGTCTTCTCTCCAATCTGGTGCTTCAATGGTTAGTCCTTGTGAGCTGCCCTACATGATCAAGGCATCTATGTAATTCTCTTGCTATTGCTACGCTCGGTTTGTTGGGATCCGATGGATTATGAGATTAAGTTCAACTTGTTATGAGTTATATATTTGATTATCCTTTTATATTATGTTCCTTAGTGATTCATGCATGTTCTCCGTTGCTATTTATTGCTTTGACCAAGTAGTAGACTATAACTCCAAGAGGGAGTGTTATGCATGATTGTGGGTTCATGCCCCTCGATGTCTAGCTTGAGTAACAGAAACATGAGACTAGGGGATGTGTTTGTCACGCCCAAGATGCGACCCTATCCTCAATCTGGCACGAAGGCCTCGTCAGGGATAGGAGCACATCTCGTCGTGTCGCAAGAATGGATATCGTTACAAGTACATGTACTGAAAAGAAGATATATATATACAGAGTTGGCTTACACTCGCCACAAGCTACATCAGAGTCACATCAGTACATTACATAGTCATCAAGAGTAAGAGCAGGTCTGTCTACGGACGAAAACAAACGAGAAAAATAAGAACGACGTCCATCCTTGCTATCCCAGGATGCCGGTCTGGAACCCATCCTAGATCGATGAAGAATAAGAAGAAGAAGCAACTCCAAATGAACAATCAACGCGCTCGCCTCAAGTGACCTTTACCTGTACCTGCAACTGGTGTTGTAGTAATCTGTGAGCCATAGGGGACTCAGCAATCTCATTTCCAAAGGTATCAAGACTAGCAAAGCTTAATGGGTGAGGCATGGTTAAGTGGTGAGGTTGCAGCAGCGGCTATGCATATGTTTGGTGGCTAAACTTACGAGTACAAGAAAATAAGAGGGGGAAGATCTACGCATATCGGACGTGAACTACTGATTATCAAATGAATGATCCTGAACACCTACCTACGTCAGACATAACCCCACCGTGTCCTCGATCGGAGAAAGAACTCACGAAAGAGACAGTCACGGTTACGCACACAGTTGGCATGTTTTTAAAAGTTAACTTCAAGTTATCTAGAACCAGTGTTAAACAAAGTTTCCACGTTGCCACACAACCGCGGGCACGACTTTCCAAAAAATTTAACCCTACAGGGGTGCTCCAACTAGTCCATCACAAATTACCACAAGCCGCATAGAAATCCTCAATCACGAAGCTCGCGATCTCGTCGGATTCCCTAGTGGAAAACCTCAACTCTGAGATTACCCAAAGCATCACCGGAATCCCGATGCACAAGATATCTCGTCAAAGGTAAAACTAATCCAGCAAGGCCGCCCGACGTGTCGACGATCCCGATAGGAGTCGCGTACCTCATTCTCAGGACACGACGGATAAGCACAGCGTACGGTGGCCTGATAGAAATCTCCCGAGTTGCCCCGGGTTGGCCCCGCAAACGGCTCTAGTTTTGGACCAACACTCATGAGGAGCACTGGCCCGGGGGTTGATTAAATTATCCTCGGGGCCCGGGAAGTCCCTATGCAATTTTATTAGGTGATTAGGCAAATGTAGTACCAAAGTTGGGCCTTGCCAGACCAGTTTTAATCTAAAACAAATTATCAAGGGGGTCCCCATAACAACCCCGATCGTGTTAGGAGCGCTCAATTATGGAACATAACACCGGTAGCCGAAACTAAGGGGGCAAAGGTGGAACAAAACACCAGGCTAGAAAGGCCGAGCCTTCCACCTTTTACCAAGTATATAGGTGCATTAAATTAAATAGCATTAAATATGGTGATATGACAAGGAACCCATGTTATCACATGGAAGCAATCTGCACCTGCAACTAGCAACGCTACACAGGGTTAAGCAAGCAGTAACATAGCCAATCAGTGATTTGCTAGGTTGAAGAGGTTGAAGGTTAATCATGGCATTGTTGAGAGGCTGGTATTTAACAGGTGGTAGGCAACGAGACATGATCGATAGAAGCGATAAAACTAGCATGGCCATGATAGTAATGGTATCTGGGGAAATGATCATCTTGCCTGAGATCCCGCTTGGAAGAAGAATGCCTCCGTGAAGCAGACGAACCGACGTAGTCGAACGGGTCCTTACAATCCGGCACGCTACGGAACTCTATCGAGACGAAGCAAACCGGAAACACAAATCAACACACGAAATTCACCCCACGATGCACAACACATATGATGCATGAGCAGCTGAATGCAAGCAAGTCACAGCATGACAATTCACACAAACAAACACTACACCTTAAGTGAAGTTCAATATGCAACGAGTTGCATATAGACGAAACTCCACGTTTAATTATTTAGTTCTATCCCGATTAGATACACGGCAATATTAAATGTGGTTAAACATGGCAAGAGGTGAAGCGCAATTAAACTATCTATCTAGGCATTTTAAATGAGGTCGGAAATGTCATATAGCACCTTCGAAACGACCTCACATGTTAATTTACAATTCTGTCCAGATCTGAACTAACACATTGAATTGGTTGTTAAACAGAAAAACAAATAGGTTCACGTGATTCTACGCGTCAAGACAAGCAATCTACACATAAAGAACATCTCCAACGGAGCTACGGGTCAAAAGTTACAAGCATCGCAAGATATGATGGCATGAATGCAATATGTGTGCAACGACGGTCACGAGCACTTCAAAACATACAAACAGCAAGAGAAAATGAAACTACACGAGATTCTAAGCAAGTTTCATGTAGGACACGATCAAATCGGAGCTACGGTTCACAAACTACGAGCAAAACAAGAAATGGCTACAATCTGCCAAAATCAGCCACATAGCACTTTCTACGCCCCACAACTACAGCTACACAACTCCGATATGCTCAAGCAAGGCATGGCACGGAAGAGGGCAAGAAGCTCTACTACAAACAACTAACAACAACTAGCGTGGCAGCAAGGAGCACTAAGACAAGAAGACACAAAATGGCATCTCACACACTATTTCAGACTTGGTGAAAATTACACCTCATGAAAGTGCAGTTTTCGATCTGAAGCTATATTGACAGCAGCAAAACCAATAGCTACAGGACTCCAAAAGGCATGAAAATTTACAGCAAGCTAGAGAAACACAAGGGGTACAACTAACTCCATTGGACCAACCTCAAAAGAGCTACAGATCAAAAGACAGAACCAAGACAAGACAGCAACAAAATATAACAGATTCCAGACTTAGAAATATTTCAGCACCTCCAAATCAGCACTATTTCTAGCAACTTGAGGGTGATCAAACCACACCTAAACATGCTTTTCTATTGCAACTAAAAATACCAGGGGCTAGTCTAAACACCCAAGAACAACTCCCTAGTTGACAACTTAATCAAACGGAGCACGGAATAAATCCTACGAATTAAACAAAAGGGCATCACGGCAAAATATCGCGCGAACTAACTTGCTCAAAAGCTAAAACTAATTGCACAACAATATAAAATATGCAAAATATGTTGCGAGCCCCACCCATGGATTTTTCTACCCCGGAAACATATAAAATATGTGAGGTTCCACAACAATATAATGCCACCCGAAAAATGCGAGAAAATAACCTATTCACGGGAAAATAAACTACCGGCAATCCCTACACGCAAAAATATCAATGACCGCTCTAAAATACATGGTAAAATGGTCCCAAAAACATGGACATTTATTCTACGGTATACGGGCTATCCAAACACGCGGGGAAAAATAATACGGGCTATATTCTATCGAGACAGCACGCAAAACCAGGCATTAGGCACACTAAACTACCACAAACAAATATGCAAATTTTATAATCGGATTCTACGCGAAATTCTACACGTAAACCATATGCTACATGTCGCGATCCGATTTACGGATTAAAAGATACGGGGATTCTAATATACGTCTATTTACTGAAAAAGAATTAAATTCGGATTAAATCCTAAATATATACTGGGCCGAATCTGTTAACAAGCCTAAAGAGAGGGGCATGCGTGAACTAGCTATATGACCCCACAGCGGAGGATAGCGGCAGGGAGTGGGCTCACCTGCGTGGCCGCTTGGGCCGTCGGGACTTGCGATCTGGGCCGGCCGCAAGGCCCACTGGTGGCGCTGGAGGGGCCGAGGCCTGGCCGACGCGGTGGAGGGCTGCTGCTACTGGGCCGAGGGGAGGGAACCGGCCCAGGCAAGGCGGGAGACCGGCCCAGGCGAGGCGCTCGGGAGCGGGCGACGGGTGGTTGCGGGAGTAGGGCGACGCTCCCTGTCGCTCCCGACCAGGGGCTGCTGGGGGCGGCTCTTGCCGGCGACGAGCAGCTGCGGGAGCGGCCGGGGGACTTGGGGACCGACCGGATCTGTTGGGATCCGGGCCGGGGCGGCAACCCGAGGCGGAGGAGGACCAGTGGCCGGCGACTGGGGTGGGGTTCGGCCGGGATCCGACGGGATCCGACGAGGAGGACCTGGGGGCGCGGGATCCGGGCAAGCTCCGGCGAGCTGCACGTGCGCGGCGGCGCATGGCGGCGCGGAGGCCGAAGGGCCGATCTGGCGCAGGGCAGCGGGCACAGGGGCTGCCATGGGAGGAGCTCGGGAGGAGAAGGGAGGCGACGGGGATGGCTCGGGCACTGCGGTCACCCGGACGTGTCCGATTTGACCGCGGACATGTCCGGTAGGTGGGGATTTGGGGCAAGGCACGAATTTTGAGGGAGAGAGAGAGGGTTTGTCTAAATAATGGCATGGGGTCTATATATAGACATATGGGGGGCTAGGTTAACCGGAATTCCGTTCCAGATCCAACCGCGGGGTCGGATTCGACTAATTCCGAACGCGGGACGGACGAGTGGCTGTGAAGAGTGGTTTACCGGAGACGAGAGGGAAAACGGGCGACGCGGCAACGAATTTAAAAACACCGACGTACGTCCGACGAATACCCGAAGACGGTGCCGCTACGGTAGACCGTTCGGGTACCAGACGGACTCCGATCGCGACGAAATTCGACAGGCGGCCTAGCTATAACTAATTACGACCGCAAGCCAAGTTTCACCCCGATCAAAGAAAGTTTTACGCACACTTTTAAACACAGGGTTTCGACCGTGCCGCGGGCGCGTGCGAGTGCGGTCGGACTCAGAACGGACAACGACGAGAACCGGCAACTACTAACGAATGCAAGTTTTGAAAACTGGCGGCAACGGAAACGCCGATGTAATGCTGATGATGCGCATGATGCGATGATGATGCGACAAATAAAAATAGACATACGACGAAAACGGAAAGAAGGGGGAATCTTCTGGAACGTTGGTCTCGGGCTGTCACAGTATTGTTGCCACCAGGGAGAAAACAATGGTGCTTGTGACCATGGTTGCGAGGATTGTTTACCTTATGCATAGTTCGTTAAAGCAGTTGTCTGTTGCTTTGAGTTTACACTTTGGGTGGGGCTCGCAACTTAATACCGACGAGATGTTATCGATAGATATCTCAAGGTGGATGATTAGTAAGTAGATGTTGATGAATAAACACTCTACTTGTCTTGGCTACTGCCCAATACTATTGAACCTCTAACTATAAAGTAGCATAATTAGCATTGTGGTGGGTTCATAATTCTGTCAATTGCCCAACTGTGATTTGTTTACCCAAGCATAGTTGTTTATCGTATTTTGGGAGAGAGACAAGCCACATGATGTTCACTAGTGATGTCTCTCTCCCAAAAGACGATAAACAACTGTGCTGGGTAAACGAATTACACATGGGCAATTGACAGAATTATAAACACACCCCAATGCTAATCATGCTACAAGAAAGTTAGAGGCTCAAAAGTAATGGGCAGTATGCCAAGACAAGTAGACCGTTTATTCATCAGCATCTACTTACTAATCATCCACCTTGAGATATCTATCCAGAACATCTCACTGGTATTAAATTGCGAGTCCCACCCAAAGTGTAAACTCAAAGCAACGGACAACTTCATTAACAAACTTTGCGCAAGGTAAACAATCCTTGCAACCGTGGTCACAAGCACCGTTGTTTTCTCCCTGGTGGCAAAAACACATCCCCTAGTCTCATGTTTTTGTCACTCAAGCTAGACATGAGGGGGCATGAACCCACAATCATGCATAACGCTCCCTCTTGGAGTTACAATCTACTACTCGGCCAAAGTAATAAAAAATAACGGAGAACATGCATGAATCACTAAAGAACATAATATAAAAGGATAACCAAATATATAACTCATCACAATCTGAACATAATCTCATAATCCATCGGATCCTAGCAAACCAAGCATAGCAACAGCATGTAAATTACATAGATGCCTTGATCATGTAGGGTAGCTCACAAGGGCTAAACATTGAAACACAAGATTGGAGAGAAGACATCACATAACTACTAGTCATGGACCCATGGTCCATGGAGGACTACTCACGGCACGTCCGGGAAGCGTCCATGGCGGTGGAGAAGCTCCCGGAGGTCAATCCTCCCTCCGGCAGGGTGCCGGGAAGAGGTCTCCTCACGCTCCCAATCTCGAAAGCGTTGCGGCGGGGGAACGATGGAGAAATTCGCGATTCTGGATCCGATGAAAGGGTTTTCTCTCGGAGAGGTAATTATAGGCCGAAGGAGGGCACGAGAGGAGGTGGGCCCCACCCAAGCGACCTGGTGGTGCGCCCAGGAGGGGGGCCGCGCAGGGAGGCGGCCTGGGCAGGCCCTAGCTCCCCTCTGGCCCACCTTGGTACCTCTCGAAGCTTCTGTCACGCTGTTTTTCATATATATTTCTCGGGATTTTTGGGACTCTGTAAATTAGGGTAAAAGTCCCTGCAAAAAAGACATCAGCAGACAGAAACAGGCACTGGGTGCACCGAGTTAGTAGGTTAGCCCAAATATGTGTAAAAAGGTATGAAAGTGTAGCAAAACATATAACAATGTCACCCAAAAGATCATGGAACAAGCAGAAATTATAGATACGTTTGGGACGTATCACATGTTCATAAAATTGATCTTTACTAATTGAATAATTTGACTGAAGACTTTCTCAATTTCCTCATCTTAAATTCTTCACTTCACTTGTTCATCACCTGCGTATCCTGATCACGCTACTCGCGCTAAGTGTATGTTTCATTTCATCGTGATGACTATGTTTTTATTGTGTTTCACTTACGCGCGCATAATTATTCCGCTGCACGTAGTTCGTGACCGAGCAGTTTCCTCACAGGGAAATTCCTGAGTGACGAATTCATATAAAATCGTTTATTCAACCCCTTTAGTCGATATAACGCTCTTTTAAATCTCACTTGAAGGTAATACTCCCAAGCATATAAAAGTATGCTATGATTAAATTAATTAAAATAAGGTGCAATAAAGAAAGAGGGCATCTCACATAATGTATGGTTTCTTACGTTAGTTCGAAAATTATCATTTCCTCCGTTGATTTGCTATATGATAGAACCTAGTGTATGTTTAGATTATCTTATTACGCATCAAAGAAAAAAGTTTTTTTCTTGTTAGACCCATCTGTGTCAACAGAAGAGAAACTAAAAGAAAAAAAGAAAAAGAAACCCTTACCCAGCATCCATTAGTCACCAAAAAATGGTGTTTGGTGTTGTGTTGAGCCACAGCGGATGCCAAGTCTTACAACAAGCCTCGCTTCTCCTTCCTTTCGCAGGCAATAAACCTCAGACGAGTTCTCCCTTTGATTGTTTCGTCTCCAGACGCGAACCTTCCTTCCTTTCAACGCAAAAATCACCGGTAATAAAAGTCGTGGTTCCCCGATCTGTTCCGGTCTCCAAGAACCCGCCCGCTTCTCCCGTCTCCCTTTCCCCGCGAAATTTGTCTGGGATTTCGTGGAGCAGTTCCGCGGCTTCTCGCCGGTCGCCGGTCGCCGCCCGCCAGGATGCGCAACCTCCTTTCGGTGCGATCTCTTTCCCATGTTGTTTATCTTCGTGTTAATCGGTGATTCTTGTGGTGGTTTGGCGGCGTAAATGTGAAATTAAGAGTTCCTGCTCTGCTCTGGCGGTTCTTGTTTTCTTCTAGCCAACTTTGAGTTCTTGGGAGGATTTACTGAATTGTCATGTCAAGACTTGGATTATTTTTAGGATTAGTTCGTGACTGGATCGGCCTTAAACTGTGTCCCGACTCCAACTAGATGCACTGCTGAGCTGAGTTGATGTTTGTTAAACACTTTAGGTGTTTATTTTTGGAAGTTCAGTCTTTAGATCTTTCGTGGAATTGAGTATCTTGTTGACACGGGAAATTTCAAGGCCAAGAGAAAGCGCTTGCACTGCTAAATTTTGTTCACCATTTTTCATGTACACGTTGATATACTCTTCAAGAGAACATAAGTTTCCAAAAATCTCTTATTTTCTGCGTGGAGGGTAAAACAAAAATAAGCTTCAGTAATTTCTTTCCACATGCCCTGATTCGAGATAATTTGTTCTTCAGTGAGTTTTTTTAACTGCTCTACGGTGAGTTTGGGTAAAAGGTTATACTGTCTTTGCCTTTATAACACTGAAAAGTAATTCCACAGTTACATTTGCCAATTTAACAGAATTCGTTTGAGCTCAACAAGGAGGAACGCCCCCCGGGGAATGTTGATATTGAGCTAGGTTTGCAAGGCGATGTATCAGGTACCGCACAGCCGGGTTTGGATGGCTTCTTTGAACAGGTGCATCCTTTTCCTTTTCTGTATTTTCGAGTCTCCTTCTGTGTGAGCATAGCCGGTAGAATTCATGTGGCATGATTTTCTTCTTGTGATTTGAACTCTGTTATTATGACATTCAGGTCAGGGAGATTGAGAAGTTGCTTGAGACGTTGACAAAACTACTCAAGGATCTTCAGGTGAGTAAAGAGTACCAAATTGGAGTTGTTCAATTTACCTAAGTTCAAATATTAGGGTCTCTATACGAGTTTGGACCACCAAACCTCAGTAGTACTGTACTTCACAGTTTGTGGCTTCTATACTGTCAAGTGTCACCTATGGCCATATGCCTATACGATGCCAATCAAGTGCTGTTTCCTTTAAATTCAGAGTGTACCGGCCTCCATCATAACAATAATGCAAATAAGTTGATCTTTAAATAATGTTATTTTCCCCCAAATAAGTTTAATTGAACGGTTATTTGAACAATGATGACATCCATCTCTCTAACAGTCTTAGATCTTTATGTAGAACTCAAATGAGGAATCAAAAGTTGTCACTAAGGCATCAGCTATGAAAGGTACCATATGCAATTTTCATTGTTTTCTTCAAACATGACAGGGCAAACATTTTCCCCCTTTTTCCACATTTTTTTCCAATATGTTCCTTTTTACTGAGTTGCAGATATCAAAAGGCGCATGGAGAAGGATGTTAACGAAGTGACAAAGGTTGCACGGCTCGCAAAATCAAAACTACAGCAATTGAATAAAGAGGTGAGTTAATTTGCGCTAACTTTTACCAACTAATACATGAGAAGTACGCATGGTAATCCAATAGTATTGTGCTATTCTCATAGATTTGATGTATCCATTTCTCCACTATATTAATCACACGCTCCTCTGATTTGCTTTACAAGAATCTTGCAAACAGAGGAAAGCCGGGCTTTGGCAAGGGATCAGGTGTGGACCGATCTCGGACCTCAATGACTATGTATGTTCCTTCTGTCATCCTCTTGCTTGTTTTTCTTGTCAATTCTATTCTAGTTTTTGCATGATTGGTCCCACTTAATAATAATCTTATGTGCAGTACATTGACTACGAGGTTGAGAGATCGCATATCAGAGTTTCAGGTATGCATTTACTCTTGCACACAGTCTACCTGCTAAACATGTTATTTTCTTGCGTATAGACCATAACTGCTGCTACAAAATAGCCCATGTTGTCTCGAAAACGCGAAAGCTAAACACAAATCGCCTTTGGTACTTGTGGCCTGTCTAAGATTTAGTCTGATAAAGCTTGAAAAGCACTTCAAAATGTCAGTTTATACTACTATATATGACCATACATGGTACTTGTAAATGAGCATGTTATGAAATATATTTTCAGACACTAAGAGAAGCAATCCAGATGGAGTACAGGGAAGTTGTAGAGCGGCGTGTTTTCACCGGTCTGTTGCCCTTAACTCTCACCATAACGCCAACCCTTTTGCATTTCAGTTGAGCTGACTTGTTTAATCTTTTCACTCTGCAAATTTCCAATGAGCAGTAACGGGCGAGCGCGCTGATGAAGAGGTATAAATATCCATGTACTCTCATTTACTTCAAGCCACAATCGCTAAGCGAATCCGCATACTGTATGTTGCTAACATCGTGTCGATTTTTTTCAGACTATTGACAAGCTGATAGAAACAGGAGACAGTGAGCAAATTTTTGAAAGAGCTATTCAGGAACAAGGGCGTGGAAGGGTGATAACTCTTTGCCTTGTTTAGTTCTTGTGCCATCAGCAATGCATGGTTTGACCTGACTTTCCCGCATTCGCAGGTGCTTGACACACTCCAAGAGATCCAGGAGCGGCATGACACGGTGAAAGAGATCGAGACAAAGCTCCTTGAGCTGCAGCAGGTAAATGACCAAATGCATGAGCACTCTTCCAGAATTGGAAATTTAAAGCCTGGGCATCAGTTCACCTGGTATCCTCCAAATGCAGATTTTCCTCGATTTGTCGGTCCTGGTTGAGACGCAAGGTGAGATCCTGGACAACATCGAAGAGCAGGTGGGGAAGATTGGTCCATTTCATATAATTCTTTTCTAGCACCGTAGTATTTGTTTGCAAGCTTCATCTTGTTCCTGACTTTTTCTGACCATCATCTCTCTGCTGCCTCAGGTTACAGGTGCAGTACATCATGTTCAGACTGGAACAAACCTCCTTCAGAAGGCGAGGGTCCTGCAGAAAAACTCGCGGAAATGGACCTGCATAGCAATCATCATCCTGCTGATCATCGTACTCGTCATCGTCCTCTCGTTGAAACCGTGGGCAAAGAAGTAGCAGGGAAAAAGAACGAAAAGAAGCATCATGCTATGCTAGGACGATATACGATATTTCATATGATGTTCATTGTATAGTCTTTGTTGTGTATACGCCAATGCCATATGGTGCTGGAGCCGTCATGTATATTCTCTCGTTATTTTTTTGGTGGGGTGTGAACTTTGTGGTTCGAATAACAAAATTCAGTTTGATCATGTGATTGTCTTTCCAGCATTTGTCTGCATTTCTCCCTTTTGTGGCCACAATGAGTGTCCATTATCTTTTTCCTTTTTTTTTTGCGGGGGAATGGGTGTCCACTATCTGTGTCGTGATAACGATTGTACGACGTATCTCAGGACTGACTATAGAAAAAGAGAAACCGAGGGTCATTCTAAGCTGCCAAATGATGACATTGTGATAAGAGTAGTTGTGCTACAATGCCATCTTTGTTCTTTTATACACAAATTTATTAAGAAGACCCAACCATTAAATTTTCTCCACATAAGAGATATCCGAGCGCTGCCTTTTTTCTTGGCACGGTTAAATAGAGATCATTATTTCCATATGTTAGATGTGTATAGCCCCTTTTCTCTATATCCCCATTGTATAAGGAGTTTCTTGCACTTCTACCACATGTATATATACTGGCTTTTGGCCACTTATTTGCTCATTCTCTAACATGGTATCACATGCCAAGGTTTTCCTCCCGCATGCTCCACCTCCGTGCATTCTCCACCTCCATCGCCACCGCTGTTGCTAGTCGCCGTTCCTAGCTCCGACCGCCCCTGCCTAGACTCGCTCGTCGTCGTCCGTCTTCCGATCGACCTCTCTAGGATCCGCCGCCGGCAGGCCGTCTCCCGCTCGGCCTCGCCCGGATCCGTCGCCGGCTGGCCGTCGCACGTTCGGCCTCGCCCGGATCCGTTGCCGGCCGGCCATCGTCCGGCCGCGGCCGTCCCCCTTCCGCCCGTCCGCCCCTGGATTCGCGGGCCGGCCGCAGCCCCTGCTCTGCCTCGACGCCGGCTGCCTCCTGCTCTCGTCCGGCCGAGGCTGCTCCCTTTTGGCACCCGTTCTGGCGCTCGCCTGCTAGCCGCTGCCGCCGTTGCCGCCCTCTACCGGCTGTCGTCTCGCTCTCCGCTCAGGCTTGATCCAGATCGGGACCGGTTTGGGTAGGCTGTGCCAAAAAAAGAAAAAAGAAAAGCAAGAGAGATCAACATATCTGCTTCAAGCTATGTCGCTATTCCTCGGTGCTCGATGATCTTTGATGGCACCAACTATGCTGAGTTTGTGGGCTTCATGCGTATTCACATGCGCGGGCTTCTGTTGTGGGGCGTTCTCTCTGGTGAGCTCCCCTGTCCGCCATGCCCTGTTGCTCCCGTGGCTCCTACCCCGCCGGTGCCGCCTGTTCTGGCTGCTGATGCTTCCCAGGTTGATCGGGATGCAGCCAAGGCTCTCGATGATGTCGCGGTCAATGCTTATGATCAACAGGTATCATCTTATTCAGATGCTCTTTCTATCTACCGAGATGATTTGTCTGCTTGCACTCAGTGGTGCAATGATGATGCTCGGGTTGTTGATGTTCTCACTGCGAGTGTCCTCCATCAGTTTGCCTCGGAGTTCATGGGTCTCGGCACCGTTGCAGCAATGTGGTCTTATCTCTGTCAGCGCTATCAGCCCTCTGGTGATGCTCTCTACCTATCTGTGGTGCATCAGGAGCACACTCTTCAACAAGGTGACTCTTCTACTGATGAGTTCTACACACAGAGTTCCGCCATCTAGTGTCAGCTTGACTCTCTTCGGACAGTTGTTTGTGGAACTTGTAGTTGTTGTCAGACTATGTGGTCCGACTTGGAGTTTCAGCTTGTCCATGAGTTCTTATCTCGCCTCCATTCCGAGTTTGAGCCTCGGCATGCTCACTTACTTGATCGTGGTCGTGTTCCTATCTCAGAGGTACTTGCTGAGCTTCATGCTGAGGAGACCCGCCTTCGTTCTGCTGGGTTGCTTGCGGTTCCTTCTGTGTTGGTTGTCCGAGCTCCTGTGTCATCTGCTCGTCTGATGATGAGTTGATGGATATACTTCTCGCCCCTTGTTGGTTACCCCAAGTGGAAGGTGGAGATGTAGTCAGCAGCAGATTTCCCTTACACGGGGACTGTAAGGTTTATCGAACCAGGAGGACTCCTAGGCTCAACAAGTAGGTGTCTTCCACGCTGGCGCTAGCAGAAGACGTGGACCTGCACACACAACAAATAACTTTGCTCCCAACGAGTACAGAGAGGTTGTCAATCTCTCCGGCCTTGTAGTTTGCAAAGGATCAAAACACAAGCGAGAAAGTAATAGTGATTGCAACGGAAAAGTAAATGAAAGCAGTAAATGATGGAGGTGTAAATAGTGATGGTGATATGGACCGGAGTCACATGATGTTCACTAGTGATGTCTCTCTCCCAAAAGACGATAAACAACTATGCTTGGGTAAACAAATCAAAGTTGGGCAATTGACAGAGTTATGATCGCACCGCAATGCTAATTATGTTACTTGATAGTTAGAGGTTCAATAGTAATGGGCAGTACACCAAGACAAGTACACCATTTATTCATCAGCATCTACTTACTAATCATCCACCATGAGATATCTATCCATAACATCTCTCCGGTATTAAGTTGCGAGCCCCACCCAAAGTGTAAACTCAAAGCAACGGACAACTGCATTAACGAACTATGCGTAAGGTAAACAATCCTTGCAACCGTGGTCACAAGCACAGTTGTTTTCTCCCTGGTGGCAACAAGCACATCCCCTAGTATCATGTTTCTGTCACTCAAGCTAGACATCGAGGGGCATGAACCCACAATCATGCATAACGCTCCCTCTTGGAGTTACAATCTACTACTCGGCCAAAACAATAAATAGCAACAGAGAACATGCATGAATCACTAAGGAACATAATATAAAAGGATAATCAAATATATAACTCATAACAATCTGAACATAATCTCATAATCAATCGGCTCCCAACAAACCGAGCATAGCAATAGCAAGAGAATTACATAGATGCCTTGATCATGTATAGCAGCTCACAAGGACTAACCATTGAAGCACAAGATTGAAGAGAAGACATCACATAGCTACTGGTCATGGATTCATGGTCCAAGGAGGACTACCCACGACACGTCCGGGAAGCGTCCATGGCGGTGGAGAAGCTCCCGGAGGTCAATCCTCCCTCCCGCAGGGTGCTGGGAAGAGGTCTCCTCACGCTCCCAATCTCGAAAGCGTTGCGGCGGGGGAATGATGGAGAAATTCGCGATTCCAGAAAGTCTGCAAGGGTTTCCTCTTGGGACTCTAAATACAGGCCAAAGGAGGGCATCGGAGGAGGTGGGACCCACCCAGGCGGCCTCCTGGCGCGGCCTAGGGCCTGGCCGCGCCAGCAGGTCGCCTGGGAGGCCCCTGACCCCCTGTGGCCCATCTTCGGTGATCCGAAAGCTTCCGTTTCGCTGATTTTTTATATATTTTTCTGGAATTTTTCGGGCTTCAGAAAATTGGGTAAAAGCCCGTGCAAAATAGACATCAACAAACAGAAACTGGCACTGGGTGCACTGAGTTAGTAGGTTAGTCCGAATATGTGTAAAATGATATAAAAGTGTAGCAAAACATATAACAATGTCACCTAAAAGATCATGGAACAAGCAGAAATTATAGATACGTTTGGGACGTATCATCGTCCCACTGCACCACCGCTCCTGCCCACACCCACACGGGGGATGGGTCACCCTCCTTATGCTGAGAAGGGTCGGTCGCACCGTGATGCATTCTGTGGCTACTGCTCTAAGCCAGGTCACCCAAAGTCTAATTGTCGCCAGAAACAGCGAGACCAGAGGCGCTCTTCCTCCAGTGGGACTCGTGCATCTTCCTTGACTCCATCACTCACTGACCAGAACATTATACGGCTCAAGCGCCTCCTGGCTTCCTCTGGCTCTTCATCAACGGGTTCCGCTGTCTTCGTGTCTGCTCCCACCCCTTCATCACCATCGGCACCTACATAGTTAGGTACACCTTCGCATGTTCTGGATTATGGAGCTTCTTTTCATATGTCTTCTGATTCTTCCGCGTTGTCTTCTCTTCAATCTCTTGATTCTCTTTTTAATGTTCTCATTGCCGATGGCACGCCAATTCTTGTTGCTAGTCGTGGCACCCTTTCTACTCCGTCTTTTTCTGTTCCTAGTGTTTCTCATGTTTCCCGTCTTACCCTGAACCTCTTCTCCACTACCCAACTTACTGATTTTGGTTGTCGTGTAATGCTTGATACCGACTCTTGCTCTATTCAGAATCTCTGCACCAAGGCCCTGGTTGGTGTTGGCCCTCGGTGCCATGAGTCGGAGGGTATTTGGGAGGTTGACTGGCTTCATGTTCCTTCTGTTGCCACCATTTCTGCGAGTTCTCATGCACTTGTTGCCTCCTCTTCTATGACCTTTGAGGAGTGGCATCATCGACGTGGTCACCTATGTGGTGCCCGCTTGTCGTCGTTGGTGCATCAGGGTGTCTTAGGGTCTGTCTCTGGAGATGTATCTTTACATTGTAATGGTTGTAGACTTGGCAAACAAACTCAATTACCATATCCTACAAGTGAGTCAATATCTAAACGTCCTTTTTACTTAGTTCATTCTTATGTGTGGGGTCCTGCTCCCTTTGATTTGAAACGTGTTCATCGCTACTATGTTCTGTTAATTGATGATTTATCTCGCTACACTTGGTATACTTTATGAAATCTCGTAGCAAGGTTCTCTCTTGAAAGCACATATGCTCCCTTGGTGGTTTTGATAATTCATGACAACATACATTGTCTCTTGGACTAACACTTTTACCTAGTATATTTCAGTTATAGTCCACGGAGAGCTTTGGCTATAGGATTGTGAGGAAGGAATAGTGAAAGGATCGATATGGTTGACTAGAGCGGGGGCGGGGGGGGTGAATAGGCAACTACCAATTTTTAGCTTGTCTTAACAAATTAGCGTTTGCAACAAAAGGTTCTCTATGTGAACAACTAGGTGAGCAACCTATATGATGCTAACTACAAGGATAACAAGTGCAAGCAAAGAATACACCACAACAATAACAAGTACAAAGTAAAGGTAAGAGATAACCGCAAGTGGAACCGGTGGAGACAAGAGGATGTGTTACCGAAGTTTCTTCCCTTTGACAGGAAGTGCATCTCCGTTGGAGCGGTGTGGAGGCACAATGCTCCCCAAGAAGCCACTAGGGCCGCCGTATTCTCCTCACACCCTCGCACAATGCGAGATGACGTGATTCCACTATTGGTGCCCTTGAAGGCGGCGACCGGACCATTACAAACAAGGTTGGGGCTATCTCCACACAAAGCTTGGAGGCTCCCAACAAGACCACGAAGCTTCACCACAATGGAATGTGGCTCCGAGGTGACCTCAACCGTCTAATGTGCTCAAACACCCAAGAGTAACAAGATCCACAAGGGATTAGTGGGGAGAATCAAATATCTCTTGGTGGAAGTATAGATCAAGGCCCTCTCAAGCAATCCCTAGAAAATCAACAAGTTTGATTGGCTAGGGAGAGAGATCGGGCAAGAATAAGCTTATGGAGCAACAATGGAGCTTGGAGAGGTAAGAGGTGAGCTTCTAGAGGAAGAATACACCTATATATATAGTGTGTGGGGGGGTAAAATCCAACCGTTACCCACCCACCACAACAATAGCCAAGCGGTAGTACCGCTCCCAGAGCGGTACTACCGCTCTGCATCTCACCAACCACGCTAGTAATAAAATACTACCATGCCTACTACTGTGGGGGGAAAGTATGCGAAAAAGTCCGACGAAGCGGTAGTAAAAAACTATTACCGCAGCGAGGGCGGTAGTACCGCTCATGGAGCGGTAGTAAAAAATTACTACCGCTCTTAGAGCGGTACTACCACTGGCCCTTTTGCATAAGCATCAAAGATAGGGATGGAGCTCCATTGTAGCAAGGAAAAGGTGGTGCACTAAATGTGTACGTGATGATTCCACCCAAACCTTTCTGACGTGGACCCCCTCTTAATAGTACGGCTTTCCTACGAATCAAATCCACCAAAGAGAAACGTAGAAAGCAATTGTCTTTGAGAGATTTCGAGGGGCATCGAATCGTCTTGTGCCTAGATATGAATTATCTAAAATGCTCAATGCACACAATTAGTCCGTCATCAATCACTAAAACCACTTAGAGAGAAATATGCCCTAACAATCTCCCCTTTTTGGTGGATTGATGACAATACAGGATTTGCACAAAAAGGATATAGAGAAAGCATATGCAAAACCCAAAATCTACAAACTAGAGACAAGCTCCCCCTGGATGTGTGCATACCAACACACAACCAAAGAAAAAGCACTCCCCCTAGATTTTAGACTAAGCAATCCTTGCAACATAAAAGAATAAACATTGTGTATGGAAGCAAGGCATAGCATGTGAACGTGAAGATAAAGGCACAAGATAATAAGACTCACAAGCTACTAATAAACTAGATAATAATGATACAAAAGATAGGGAATATATGGCATATGTCTCACACCATATGATAAAGTTTGACGTCTCATAGTTTCACCCATAAAGCAAAGACAACCAACGAAGCAACTAAAGTTCAACAAATAAATCAACCACGAAAATGAGAAAACGAGCAAATCCTACACTCTCTCCCCCTTTGGCATCGGGACGCCAAAAAGGAAGAGAGGACACCTACGACATAGGTGGTAGCTCGAACTCGAGAGAACACATACATCAGTCTTTGGCCTCCTCCCGAACACAATCCTCATCTCTCTGGTCTTCAGTCTCCTCCTTAGAGTCCTTGTCAGACGCAGCCCACTACAGATTGTTCTTCTGCATCCACTCGGCCTCCGGTGTGATCTCTCGCTTGGACCCACTGGAGATGTGCACGTCAAGCTTCCTCATGATCAGCTTGTCACACTGACGGCTCTCCTTCTCGGCGACATGGGTCCTGTAATGTCCCTTGGCCTGCATGCAGAACAGGGTCTTCATCCTATCTGTGAGCTTTTTGGACCATGGCGGATCGGCAGAGGAAGGCACACGTGACTCTGGAACAGACCCATCTTCGGCAGCAGCCACATCCTCATCAAAATCCCTAGGGGCAGCAGGTGTAGTTGTGGTGTTGGCCCATTTGTCCTTCTGGCGCAGTTTGATGGGCTCATGTCGAATCCAATTAGGAGCAAGAAACTGAATAGCTGGAAATGCCTTGGCCCATGTCATCTTGATTAGGTAAAATAGATAAGGACCGTAGATTGGGACCTTACGGTTGAAGACTGCGGAGTACAGCTCACTCCACATAACATGAGAGACATCCAGTGATCAAGAGGAGCGAGTCCGCCCTTTTAGACCTGGTACTTGTTGCCAACTCGTGGAAACAGTGTGTTGCAAAAAATACGGTGCATGACATCCAAAAAAAGGTTCATAACGTAGGAGACCTCACCAAATGGGGTTTCCTTCACAATATTGTATGGCAGCAACTTCTCCTTTGCAAGAGCAGTAGGGTTAGCATGTGGGTGCAAGCCAACTGGGTGGTCAAGCCCCTCATCCTGGACATTCAGAAGGTCCATGAAGTCCTTCCACTTAGCATACAGTAATTCCCCATTTGTCAGCCAGGTCATGGTGCGGTCGCCATCAGTGTGAAAGTGAACAGTAGCAAAGAAATGGGCCACTACCTCATAATCAAAATCTTGCTGAAAAGTGATTGAGCTCCTCAATCTGAAGCTGTTCCACCATGGACAGAGCATCATCAAAGTATGCAGGGTCTTTCTTCAGATGGTTGATATCAATCCACTTCACAGGAACATACATATTCTTCTTCGATTTGATGACATGTTCATAAATAATAAATTGGTCCTTAGTCTAGAACATGTCACCTCCAGGGAACTGAACTCTGCAAGTGGCATGGCATCCCAGTCAACACTCTTCTTGGGCTTCTGAGTAGTCTTCTTAAAATTGCGCTTTGGAGCTTTAGAACCCTCGGGGACATCTGATGAGCGGGGACGCTTGGAACTGGCATCCCGAGGTGGGTTAGAGCGCCTGGAGACACCACCTATGACACACAAAAAGCAAACACAACACAAAGGACACAAGAAGTCAAGGCAAAGATCAATATGCAACAGAAAATCCCAAAAAGGAGAGGGTACAATGTGTGTGTTAAAGGAAGGGCGGTAGTACCGCCGCTGGAGCGGTAGTAAAATTTTACTACCGTTGTACCGCTACTCGAGCGGTAGTAAAATTTTACTACCGCTCGAGGAGGAGCGGTAGTACCACACGGGAGGCAGGGTGCCAGATCTAACAATGGAACTATCAGATCTGGTACTACTAAGGACCCCAACACACAAGTCACCCTACTACATGAAATATCTACCACCCAAGAACTCCGCAATCCTTCTAGCAAGAGGATATGGTGCCATGAAGGAAAGAACACATACATGCCCCTAACCCTAGATTCAACAAAAACTATGCCAAAAATGAAGGGAACGAGGGGTAGTACCGAGGTCCATGTCACGAGGGAGAGGATCCCACCAAACGAAATCGGAGAAGGGTGGCCCGAGATGGAGATCCGGTGAGTCCCTTGGGAAGCAACTTGAGAGAGGAGAGAGAGAAAAGGAAGAAGGACACGGGATGAATGGGTAAGGGGGGGGAAAGAACTGCCCCCTACCCTAAAGTAACCCCTAAGGTCGTGGCGGCGCGGTAGTACCGATGTCATTGCGGTAGTACCACTTGGCCAGCGGTAGTACCGCTCGCCCAGCGGTAGTAAAAATTTACTACCGTGCTAGGGGCGGTAGTACCGCTTGCTGAGTGGTAGTACCGCTTGCTGAGCGGTAGTACCGCTCGCCCAGCGGTAGTAAAATTTTACTACCGTGTTGGGGGGGTAGTACCGTGCCCCTATTGACAAAACACCCTGGAAAACTTGCTCTACTCTCCTCGATAATAAAAAGGAATTGAACTTGGACAGTGAACAAGGAAAAAACAGAGAAAACCCAAACGAAGATAAGAAGAGACACGTTCACACCGGAACACAGAACTGAATCTTCTGACGAAGAGAGGGCAGTGGCCGAAGCCACCAATGTTTGAGATAGATGACATGACACCGCGAAGAATTATCCTTGAGTTCATGACCACAACTCGTCTTTGAAGCACAAGTGCCATCAACAATGGCTAATGTGAAAGACTTGATCAATTTATGCATAACAGGGGGAGGAGAAGTTCATTGAGATAACAACACTCGCCCTATATCCATGCCTACACCTAGAGCCAAATATAATGATGAGTGAGGTGTGGTGTGCCTGGTTTCAATCTACATTACTTGAATCAATGATATTTAGCTCATGCCTTAACTTGTGAAACCTTGCTTCATCTAGAGGTTTGGCGAAAATATCGGCAAGTTGATCTTGAGTGTTGATGAAGAGGACCTCAATATCTCCTTGCTTGATATGATCTCGAATGAAATGATGACGTATATCAATATGCCTGGTCTTACTATGTTGCACTGGATTAAGAGATATCTTCATGGCACTCTCATTGTCACACAAAAGAGGCACTTTGTCACAAGTGACATCATAATCCTTTAAAGTTTGCATCATCCATAATAATTGAGCACAACAACTTGCGGCAGCTACGTACTCAACCTCGGTGGAAGAAAGTGACACACAATTTTGCTTCTTCGAAGACCAACTTTCCAAAGAACGACCAAGGAATTGGATTCCTCCACAGGTTGACTTCCTTCCAACACAGTCTCCAACCCAATCTGTGTCAGAGTAACCTACTAAACTAAATCTTGCTCCTTTGGGGTACCATAAGCCAAAGTTTGGGGTATGAGCCAAATACCGAAAGATTTGTTTGACTGCCGCATAGTGGCTTTCCTTTGGTGCGGATTGAAACCGTGCACCGATTCCCACACTCAGCATGATATCAGGTCTAGATGCACAAAGGTAAAGGAAGGATCCAATTATGGAGCGATATACCATTTGAACCACGGCTTTACCATTGGGATCATTGTCGAGCTTGCATTTGGTTGGCATGGAAAATTTGACTGGCTTAACGTCCTCAAGGTCGAACCTCTTGAGCATGTCTTGAGTGTACTTGGCTTGTTTGATGAAGGTTCCTTCTCTTCCTTGTTTGATTTCAAACCCGAGAAAGAACTTCAACTCTCCCATCATCAACATCTCAAACTTCTCGGTCATTAGTGCAGCAAACTCTTCATTGAAAGATTTGTTAGGAGAACCAAATATAATATCATAAACATATAGTTGGCATATGAAGAAATCCCCTTTGACCTTCTTGGTAAAAAAAGAGTGGGATCAATTTTCCCAATCTCAAACCCACGATTTTGCAATAACTCAGTAAGGTACTCATGTCACGCACGTGGGGCTTGTTTAAGACCGTAGAGTGCCTTCCTCAGTTTGTATACATGAGTGGGGAACTTGGGATCCTCGAATCCCGGGTATTGTTTAACATATACCAACTCATTTAATGGACCATTAAGAAAATCACTCTTCACATCCATTTGTTGCAATTTAAGGTCATGATGAGAAGCAAAAGCAAGTAACATGCGAATAGATTCAAGACGAGCGACAGGAGCAAAGGTTTCACCGTAGTCGATACCCTCGACTTGGGAGTAGCCTTGCACCACCAGTCTTGCCTTGTTTCGAATGACAACACCATTTGCATCCTGCTTGTTCTTGAAGATCCATTTGGTTCCAATGACATTATGTTCCTTCGTTTGCCTTGGCACTAATTCCCAAACTTGATTGCGCTCGAAGTTGTTAAGTTCATCATGCATAGATGCAAGACAATCCTCATCATCGAGCGCATCATGTACCTTTTGGGGTTCAACACATGAAACAAACATGTGATGCATACAAAAGTTTGATAATTGTTGACGAGTGATTACCCCTCTATTGAAGCTGCCAAGCACATTTTTGAAGATATGTTGTCGAACTCGGAGCATGTTGGCTATCCTGGCAGCACGACGCTTCATGACTTACCTACTTGATAATTGAGGGGTTTCTGCTTGAACACTTTGGGCACCGTGTTGAGCTTGCTCACTAGATTGCCCTTGATCTTGTGGTTGCACTTGATCTTGGGGCTCCACTTGATCTTGAGCAGGCTCAGAATCTGGAGCATGATCTTGGACATCATTTGGTGCGACACCATCATCATGAGGTTGATCTTGTCCTTGATCAGGTTCGTTGGGTTGAGGGCCTTCACTTTGTTCTTCGGAAGCATGTGGGTCTAGCGAGGGTGATGGCACCACTTGAGTAGAGCATTGTCCTTCTCCTTCGGCAACAAGGGGTTCCTCAATGGGGAGTATTTTACCAATCCCCATTCTTCTTATGGCTTGAGGAGGAATTTCATAACCTACACAAAGACCACTTTGCTCCACTTGGGAGCCATTATTTTCATCAAACTCCACGTTACACATCTCCTCAATGAGTCCAGTGGACTTGTTGAGAACACGGTAAGCATGAGAGTTTGTAGCATAACCAACAAATATGCCCTCTTGAGCTCTAGCTTCAAATTTAATCAAACGAACACTTTTCTTGAGTATGAAACACTTACAACCGAACACCCGGAAGTACTTGAGGTTGGGCTTGTTTTCGGTAAGAATCTCCTACGGAGTCTTGTTCAAGCCTCTGTGGAGGTAGAGCCGATTGGATGCATGATACGCGGTGCTAATGGTTTCATCCCAAAAGTTGTATGGAGATTTGAATTCCGCCATCATGGTTCAGTCCATCAGTGCCCGATTCTTCATTTCCGCAACACCATTCTGTTGGGGGGTATAAGGTGCTGAATATTGATGCTTGATCCCCTCGTCACTAAGGAACTCATTTAAGGTGTAGTTCTTGAACTCAGTGCCGTTGTCACTTCTAATCATCAGTTTCTTTGCTTCATGTTGACGTTGAGCTTCATTAGCAAAGTCAATGATAGTTTATTGAGTCTCACTCTTCCTCTTGAAGAAATATACCCAAGTGTATCTTGAGTAGTCATCCACAATCACCAAGCAATACTTTCTTCCCCCAAGACTATCAAAAGGAGGACCAAAGATATCCATGTGAAGGAGCTCCAAAGGCCTTTTAGAGTAGATGACAGTTGTGGGATGGTGAGTTGTTTCATGAAGCTTTCCTTCAATACAAGCACTGCAAGCACGGTCTCTGGCAAAACTCACATTTGTTAGTCCACAAACATGTTCCCCTTTGAGGAGACTTTGCAAAGATCTCATATTGACATGGGCTAGTTGGCGATGCCATAGACAAACCACATCAACCTTAGCCATTAGACAAATCGTGATCTTAGTAGGTCACTCTGAAAAGTTCACTACATAGAGACCGTTCTCAACATATCCAACAAAGGCTACTTTAAGAGTCTTGCTCCACAAAAGGGCCACAGTATCAAGATTAAAGAATGTGACAAAGCTCATAATTGCAAGCTGACGAACGGAAAGCAAATTGTATGCAAGGGACTCAACAAGCATGACCTTCACTATAGATAAATCTTGAGAGATGACCACCTTACCAAATCCCATTACCTAAGATGTTGAAGCATCAGAAAATTGGACATGGGTGGGCATAGATGGTATTGGATGCACATCCACCACCAAGTCCTTGCTCCCGGTCATATGATTTGTTGCTCCACTATTGAGCAACCATGACACTCCACCGGAAGCAAACTCCTTATTGATACCTTTGTCCATGAGGCACTTGGCGATACGGTTCTCGTTGGTGGCACCAAAGAGAGATACCTTGGGGGAGGAAGTGGCAATGGCGACGGTGGCCGTTGCCATCCCCTCACGGCCTGTATCGTCTTCGTCATCATCGGAGGTGTACTTTTCATGGGCCACCAAGCCCCTTGGACGAGTCTTCTTGGTGAAGGTCTTCTTGCTAGGGAAAGATTTGGGCCTGTCCTTGCGAATGAGCTTGCCCCCTTTGTCTTCCCTCTTCTCATAAGGACAATCTACCACAAAGTGACTCACATTGCCGCAGTTGTAGCATGTCCGTACTGATTGTTTGTTCTTGGACCCACTTGAGTTGTCCTTGGAGAACTTGGGTCTTGAGTTTCTTTTGTTTCCCCAAAACTGCCTTGAAGCAAGAGCCATGTGCTCATGATAAGCGTATTTTGTGTCTTCGGGGCAGCCATCTTCTTCCTCTTCTTCTTCATCAACAATGGCCTTGGTCTTTAAGGCAAGGTTGGGTGATGCTATTTTTGACCGAACACGAGCAAGGGCATTGTCGGCAGTCTTGTTCATAATACCCATAGCAATGAACTCATCCAACACTTCGCCTCAGGTCAAGGAGTGGAAATATGGTCTTTGCCGAATGACGGAAGACATGGCTTTGTTGAAAGGCATGATGGCATTGAGAAACTTGCGCTTGATCCACGTGCCATCCGTATCTTTGCTCCCATGGTCTTGGAGAGCAACAGCAAGGGCAGTCCCCTTCGATAGAGATCACGGGGGTCCTCATCTTCTAGCATCACAAACTCATCGGCCTGATCAAGGACCACTTCAAAGCTATACCGTTGAATGCTTGAGCTCCCCTTGTACAACACCATGATGTGCTCCCAACAATCCTTTGCATGAGTGAAGGGGCGCGGGTGTGGGAGTTCTTCTGGTGGAACTGCGGATTGAAGGATGAACAACGCAAAATGATTGTATTGGTTGTCCGCCTCTTCTCTTGGAGTAAGGTTCCTGGGATCATGAGGGTAAAAGCCTTCCTCGATGATTCTCCAAAGATTTGTTGAGCTGTGATTCAAATGAGACTTGATGGAAAAACCCCAATTAGCGAAATCGCCTTTAACAAGTTTTGGAGGAGGTCCTAGGTTATTAATATGTGGTGTAGGAACCGGCCCTCCATAGACCGGGGGAGGGGGAACCGAGGCAAAAGTCCCTGGCCCATTCTTGTCATGAGGGGAGGAAGTTTGAGTACCTTTAGCCGCGTCCTTGTCGGTATTGCCCTCTGACACCTATGAGGTGGGTTTAGCCACAAGCAACGGGTCCATAGAATTCCTCATCCCCTCAAGTAATTCTTTAAGCATGCATTTGACTTCGGTCATCGCGGACGTCTTGAGTGAAGCCATGGCCTCATTCAAATCGTCTCGTGTGACCGAAACCACCTCCACGGCCTCGGACCCTTCGGGCCAAACCTCACCATCGTCAACCATACTATTCCGATGGTGAAACCCTTAATAAAGAGGCGTGGCTCTGTTACCAATTGAAAGGATCGATATGGTTGACTAGAGGGGGGGGAATAGGCAACTACCAATTTTTAACTTGTCTTAACAAATTAGCGTTAGCAACAAAAGGTTATCTATGTGAACAACTAGGTGAGCAACCTATATGATGCTAATTACAAGGATAACAAGTGCAAGCAAAGAATACACCACAACAATAACAAGTACAAAGTAAAGGTAAGAGATAACCGCAAGTGGAACCGGTGGAGACGAGGATGTGTTACCGTAGTTCCTTCCCTTTGACACGAAATACGCCTCCGTTGGAGCGGTGTGGAGGCACAATGCTCCCAAAGAATCCACTAGGGCCGCCGTATTCTCCTCACGCCCTCACACAATGCGAGATGTCGTGATTCCACTATTGGTGCCCCTGAAGGCGGCGTCCGGACCTTTACAAACAAGGTTGGGGCTATCTCCACACAAAGCTTGGAGGCTCCCAACAAGACCACGAAGCTTCACCATGATGGAATGTGTCTCCCAGGTGACCTCAATTGTCTATGGTGCTCAAACACCCAAGAGTAACAAGATCCGCAAGGGATTAGTGGGGAAATAAAATATCTCTTGGTGGAAGTGTAGATCAAGGCCCTCTCAAGCAATCCCTAGAAAATCAACAAGTTTGATTGGCTAGGGAGAGAGATCGGGCAAGAATAATCTTATGGAGCAACAATGGAGCTTGGAGAGGTAAGAGGTGAGCTTCTAGAGGAAGAAGACACCTATATATAGTGGGGGTAAAATCCAACCGTTACCCACCCACCACAGCAATAGCCAAGTGGTACTACCGCTCTGGAGCGGTACTACCGCTGCTAGGAGCGGTACTACGGCTCCTAAGAGTTGTACTACCACTCTGCATCTCACCAGCCACGGTAGTAAAAAAAATACCACCGTGCCTACTACTGTGGGGGGGGGGGGAGTATGCGAAAAAGTCCGATGGAGCGGTAGTAAAAAACTACTACCGCCCTGAGGGCGGTAGTACCGCTCATGGAGTGGTAGTAAAAATTACTACCGCTCTTAGACTACCGCTGACACCAGCAGTACTACCGCTGACCTTTTTGCATAAGCATCAAAGCTAGGGATGGAGTTCCACTGTAGCGAGGAAAAGGTGGTGCACTAAATGTGTATGTGATGATTCCATCCAAACCTTTCCAACGCGGACCCCCTCTTAATAGTACGGCTTTCCTATGACTCAAATCCACCAAAGAGAAACATAGAAAGCAACCGTCTTCGAGAGATTCCGAGGGGCATCGAATCGTCTTGTGCCTAGATATGAATTATCTGAAATGCTCAATGCACACGATTAGTCCGCACAGGCATTGCCATCAATCACTAAAACCACTTAGAGAGAAATATGCCCTAACAAATAGGATTGGCTAAAGCTTCAAGCTAGAAGACTCTACATTTTATATTTGTGAGAAATCACTTTGAGTCCATAGGAAAGCAAATACTATTAAAAGGGGATGAGGTATTATGATGAATTTGTTGCTCAAGTGCTTAGAGATAGCCACCAAAAATACTCAGACACTTTCCCAAAAAAATATCTGTCCCAAGCTGTTAAGACATATTTCTCCCTAGGTGGTTTTCGTGATTGAGGACAATGCCTGTGCGGACTAATCGTGTGCATTGAGAATTTCAGATAATTCATGACTAGGCACAAGACGATTCGATGCCCCTCGAAGTGTTTCAAAGACGGTTGCTTTCTACGTTTCTCTTTGGTGGATTTGAGTCGTAGGAAAGCCGTACTATTAAGAGGGGGTCCGCTTCGGAAAGGTTTGGGTGGAATCAACACGTACACATTTCTATTGCACCACCTTTCCCTTGCTTCAAATGGAGCTCCTACCATGTTTTCCTTGTATGTGCAAAAGGGCCAGCAGTAGTACCGTTGGTGCCGGCGGTAGTACCGCCCTCGGGGCGGTAGTAGTTTTTTACTACCGCTCTGTGGGCGGTAGTACCGCTCTGTGGGAGTGAGACTCAACGTCAACATGAAGCAGAGATATTGATGATTAGAAGTGACAACGGCACCAAGTTCAAGAACTACACCTTGAATGAGTTCCTTAGTGACGAGGGGATCAAGCACCAATATTTAGCACCCTATACCCCCCAACAGAATGGTGTGGCAGAGAGGAAGAACTGGACATTGATGGATGTGACAAGAACCATGATGGTGGAGTTCAAATCTCCGTACAACTTTTGGCCGAAGCCATCAGCACTGCATGTCATGCATCCAATCGGATGTACCTCCACAAAGGCTTGAACAAGAATCCATATGAGATTCTTACCGGGAACAAGCCCAATCTCAAGGAATTCTGGGTGTTCGGTTGTAATTGTTTCATACTCAAGAAAAGTGTTCGTTTGTCTAAATTCGAAGCTAGAGCTCAGGAGGGCATATTTGTTGGTTATGCTACAAACTCTCATGCTTACCATGTTCTCAACAAGTCCACCGGACTCATTGAGGATACGTGTAACATGGTGTCTGATGAAAATAATGGCTCCCAAGTGGAGCAAAGTGGTCTTTGTGATGTACGTGATGAAATTCCTCCTCAAGCCATAAGAAGAATGGGGATTGGTCAAATACTCCTCATTGAGGAACCCCTGGTGGCCGAAGGAGAAGGACAATGCTCTACTCAAGTGGAGCCATCACCCTTGCTAGACCCACACGCTTCCGAAGAACAAAGTGAAGGCCCTCAACCCGATGAACAAGATAAAGGACAAGATCAACCTCATGAAGATGGTGTTGCACAAAATGATGTCCAAGATCATGCTCAAGGCTCCGAGTTTGCTCAAGATCAAGTGCAACCACAAGATCAAGGGCAAACTAGTGAGAAAGCTCAAGACGTTGCTCGAGATGTTCAAGAAGACACTCCTAAATTATCAAGTAGGGAAGTCTTGAAGCACCGCGCTGCAAGGATAGCTAACAGGCTCCGGGTTCGACAACATATCTTCAAGAATTTGCTTGGAAGCTTGAATAAGGGGGTAACCACTCGTCAACAATTATCAAAATTTTGTTTGCATCACGCGTTTGTTTCGTGTGTTGAACCCCAAAAGGTACATGATGCGCTCGATGATGAGGATTGGCTTGAAGCCATGTATGATGAACTTAACAACTTCGAGTGCAATCAAGTTTGGGAAGTAGTGCCAAGGCGAATGGAGTAACATATTATCATTGGAACCAAATGGATCTTTAAGAACAAGCAGGATGCAAATGGTGTTGTCATTCGAAACAAGGCAAGACTGGTGGCTCAAGGCTACTCCCAAGTCAAGGGTAACGACTACGGTGAAACCTTTGCTCCTATCGCTCGCCTTGAATCTATTCGCATGTTGGTTGCATTTGCTTCTCATCATGATTTTAAATTGCAACAAATGGATGTGAAGAGTGCTTTTCTTAATGGTCTTTTAAATGAGTTGGTATATGTCAAACAACCCCCGGGATTCAAGGATCCCAAGCTCCCCACTCATGTATACAAACTCAATAAGGCACTCTACGTCCTTGAACAAGCCCCATGTGCGTGGTATGAGTACCTTACCAAGTTGTTGCAAGATCATGGGTTTGAAATTGGGAAAATTGATCCCACACTTTTTACCAAAAAGGTCAAAGAGGATTTGTTCATATGCCAACTATATGTTGATGATATCATTTTTGGTTCTCCTAACGAATCTTTCAATGAAGAGTTTGTTGCACTAATGACCGAGAAGTTTGAGATGTCTATGATGGGAGAGTTTAAGTTCTTTCTCGGGCTTGAGATCAAACAAGGAAGAGAAGGAACATTCATCAAACAAGCCAAATACACTCAAGACATGCTCAAAAGGTTCGAGCTCGAGGACGTCAAGCCGGTCAAATTTCCCATGCCAACCAAATGCAAGCTCGATAATGATCCCAATGGTAAAGTAGTGGATCAAAAGGTATATCGCTCCATGATTGGATCCTTACTTTACCTTTGTGCATCTAGACCAGATATCATGCTGGGTGTGGGAATTTGTGCACGGTTTCAATCCGCGCCAAAGGAAAGCCACTATGCGGCAGGCAAACGAATCTTTCAATATTTGGCTCATACCCCAAACTTTGGCTTATGGTACCCCAAAGGACCAAGCTTTAGTTTAGTAGGTTACTCTGACTCGGATTGGGCTAGAGACCGTGTTGGAAGGAAGTCAACTTCTGGAGGATGCCAATTCCTTGGTCGCTCTTTGGTAAGTTGGTGTTCAAAGAAAGAAAACCGTGTGCACTTTCCTCCACCGAGGCTGAGTATGTAGCTGCCGCAAGTTGTTGTGCTCCATTATTATGGATGACAGAAACTTTAAATGATTACGGTGTCACTTGTGACAAAGTGCCTCTTCTATGTGACAATGAAAATGCCATCAAGATATCTCTCAATCCGGTGCAACATAGCAAGACCAAGCATATTGATATTCATCATCATTTCATTCGAGATCATATCAAGCAAGGAGATATTGTGGTCCTCTTCATCAACACTCAAGAGCAACTTGCGGATATTTTCACTTAACCTCTAGATGAAGCAAGGTTTCGCGAGTTAAGGCATGAGATAAATGTCATTGATTCAAGTAATGTGGATTGAAACTAGGCACACCACACCTCACTCATCATTATATTTTGCTCTAGGTGTAGGCATGGACATAGGGGGAGTGTTGTTCTCTCAATGAACTTTCCCTCCCCCATTATGCATAAATTGATCATGTTTTTCACATTAGCCATTTTTGATGGCACTTGTGCTTCAAAGACGAGCTGTGGTCATGAACCCAAGGATAATTCTTCGTGGTGTCATTCCATTTGTCTCAAACATTGGTGGCTCCGGCCATCGCCCTCTCTTCGTCAGAAGATTCTGTTCTGTGTTCAAGTTGTGTGCGTGTTTATTTTTATCTTCCCTTGAGTTTTCCTGTGCTTTTTCTCTTCCTCTGGCAAGGTTCAAAGTGTTTTCATAAAAGGGGCCAAGGTTCAATGTGTTATTGTCAAAAGGGGCACAATACTACCACTCCAGGCACGACATTAAACTTTTGCTACCGCTGGACAAGCGGTACTACCGCTCAACTAGCGGTAGTAAAAATTTACTACTGCTGGCCAAGCGGTACTACCGCACCGCCAGGGCCATGGGGGGTTATTTTAGGGCACGGGGCAGTTCTTTCTCCCCCATACCCATCCATCTCGTGTATCTCTTTTTTTTTCTCTCTCTCTCCTCACAAGATGCTGTCGGAGGGACTCACCAGATCTCCTTCTCCGACCACTCTCCTCTGATTTCGTTTGGTGGGATCGTCTCCCTCCTCTTCCTCGTGCCATGGACCTTGGTATTGCCCCTCGTTCCCTTCTCCTTGCCTGGTTTTTCTTGAATCTAGGGTTAGGGGCATGTGTGTTCGTTCATAGTTTCATGGCACCATCTTCTCATGCAAGGAGGGTTGGAGAGTACTTGTGTGGTAGAAACTTTTCTCTGTAGGTTGCAACATGTGGGTTTGGGTCTCCGGTCGTACCGGATCTACAAGTTCCCTTGTCAGATCTGGCACTTCGTTGCCCGTGCGGTACTACCGCTCCTCCTGGAGCGGTACTACCGTAGTCAGAGCGGTAGTAATTTTTTACAACCGCTTGAGCAGTGGTACTACCGCTGGCAGGACGGTACTACCGCTACTAGAGTGGTAGTAAATTTTTACTGTCGCTTGAGCAGCGGTACTATCGCTGTTCCCTGAGTTCTAATGTTTTGTCCTACCAGTTCGCCTTGCTTTGGGATTTTCTGGTTTACTTTGGTCTTTGCATTGACTTCTTTTGTCGTTTTCTTGTGTTTGCCTTGCGTGTCATAGGTGGTGGCTTGATGTTTGCTGTGTACCCCTGACAATTGTGCCAGAAATACTCCTACTACGGCACGTTGGTATTCCCTCGAAGCGGAAAGGGTGATGTAGCACAGCGACGATAAGTATTTCCCTCAGTTTGAGAACCAAGGTATCAATCCGGCGGAAGAGTATCTCACCAACCTGCACAAACACAAAAGCTTGCACCCAACGCTATGAAGGGGTTGTCAATCCCTTATAGATTGTTTGCCAAGTGAGAACTGAAAGTAACAAAGTAACAAAGCAAAGTAAAAGTGGAGTTGTAAACGATGGATGTGAATAGACTAGGGGGCCGTAGTGTTTACTAGTGGCTTCTCTCATGAAAGCAAGTAGACGGTGGGTGAACAAATTACTGCCGAGCAATTGATAGAACTGTGCAGAGTCGTGACGATATCTATGCAATGATTATTTCTATAGGCATCACGTCCGAAACAAGTAGACCGATACTTTCTGCATCTACTACTATTACTCCACACATTGACCGCTATCCAGCATGCATCTAGTGTATTAAGTCCATAAGAACAGAGTAACGCCTTAAGCAAGATGACATGATGTAGAGGGATAATCTCAAACCAATGATAAAACCCCCATCTTTTTACCCTTGATGGCAACCGCTTGATGTGTGCCTTGCGGCCCCTACTGTCACTGGGAAAGGTCACCACATGGCAGAACCCAAAACCAAGCACTTCTCCCATTGCAAGAATCATAGATCTGGTTGGCCAAACAAAACCCAAGACTCGGAGAGACTTACAAGGATATCAAATCATGCATATAAGAAATCAACAAAGACTCAAATATATATCATAGATAATCTGATCACAAGTCCACAATTCATCAGATCTCGACAAACACACCGCCAAAGAAGATTACATCGGATAGATCTCCATGAAGATCATGGAGAACTTTGTATTGAAGATCCAAGAGATTGAAGAAGCCATCTAGCTACTAACTACGGACCCGTAGGTCTGAAGTGAACTACTCACGAGTCATTGGAGGGGCGATGATGATGATGAAGAAGCCCTCCACCTCCAAAGTCCCCTCCGGCAGGGCGCCGGGAAGGGTCTCCAGATGAGATCTCGTGGAAACGGAAGCTTGCGGCGGCGGAAAAGTATTTTCGAGGCTCCCTGATTTTTTGCGGAGTATTTGGGAATATATACGCGCAAAACCTAGGTCAGGAGGCGGCTAGGGAAGCCACAAGCTTGCCCACCGCCGCCTCCCCCCTCGTGGCGGAGTGGGCCCTTGTGGGCTCCCTGGGGCCCACCTGGCCTGGCCCAAAGTCTCCCTGGACTTCTTCCGTTCGGGAAAAAATCATTTTGGGGTTTTTCTTCCATTTGGACTCCGTTCCAAAATCAGATCTGAAAAGAGTCAAAAACACAGAAAAACAGGAACTGGCACTTGGCACTGAATCAATAAGTTAGTTCCCAAAAATATATAAAAAGGTACATAAAACATACAAAGAAGACAAGATAACAGCGTGAAACCATCAAAAATTATAGATACGTTTGAGACGTATCAAGCATCCCCAAGCTTAACTCCTGCTCGTCCTCGAGTAGGGAAGTGATAAGAATGAAGTTTTGATGCTTTCATGCTACCTAGCATAGGTGTCCTTTGTAATTCCTCTTATGTGATGTGAATGTTCAGATCCATTAGATTCAAAACAATAGTTTGCTATTGACGTGGAAACAATAATAATTCAAGCAAACTAGCAAAGTAATCATGAACTTTCAAAATAGCAAGGCCAAAAGAAAGTTATCCCTACAAAAGCATATAGTCTGGCTATGCTCTATCATCATTGCACAACGAATTTAAATCATGCACAACCCCGGTATTGGCCAAGTAATTGTTTCACACCTTTACTTTCTCAAACATTTTCAACTCTCACACAATACATGAGCGTGAGCCATGGTTATAGCACTATATATGGTGTGGAGTATGGTGGAGGTTGCAAGACAAAAAGTAGAAGATAGTCACATTAACTAGGCATATCAATGAGTTGTGGAGATGCTCATCAATAGATATCAATGTGAGTGAGTAGGGACTGCCATACAAATGATGCACTAGAGCTACAAGTAAGTCAAAGCTCTTCAAGAAAACTAGTGGGTGTGCATCCAACTTGCTTGCTCACGAAGACCTAAGGCAATTTTTGAGGAAGCCTATCATTGGAACATACAAGCCAAGTTATATAATGAGAATTTCCCACTAGCTATATGGTGGTGACAAAACGAGAGACTCTCAATCATGAAGATCACGGTGCTCAAAATGCACAAGTGTGGAAAAAGTGGTAGCATTGTCCCTTCTCTCTTTTTCTCTCATTTTTTTTAGTTATTTTGGTGGGCTCTTTGGCCTCTTTTTTTATGGGATTCTTTGGCCTCTTTTATTTCCTCGCATGGGACAATGCTCCAATAATGATGATCATCACACTTTCAACTCAAAACTTAGAGCAATTATGACTCTATATGGAATGCTTTTGGTAGTGTACCGTGGCAACGATCTAGCATGGCATAGACATCAATGGAAACATCATGCTAGCTATCTTACGATCATGCAAAGGTAAGTAGACGTGGTGGCACATGTCATGGTGGTAGTTGCATGGCAATATATCTCCGAATGACTTTGAAAAAGCCATAGTAGGTAGGTATGGTGGCTGTTTTGAGGGAGGCTAATGGTAGGTTTTGTGCACCGGCGAAAGTTGCACGGCACTAAGAAGATAGTGATGGTGAAAGGTGAAAGTGCATCTAAACCATGGACTCAACATTAGTCATGAAGAACTCATATACTTGTTGCAAAAGTTTTATTAGTAATCAAAACAAAGCATTCAACGCATACTCCTAGGGGAAGGGTTGGTCGGTATAAACCATCACGCGATCCCGACCGCCACGCAAAGGATGACAATCAATATACTAATCGTGCTCAGATTTCATCACATAGCGGTTCACCATACGTGCATGCTACGGGAATCACTAACTTCAACACAAGTATTTCTAGATCCACAACACCTTACTAGCATGACTTCAATATTACCATAACCACAACTCAAAACTAATTGAGATGAATCAAACTTCTCCAACTATTCAATGCACATGAAGGAGGGAGTTTTCGTATCCCTTTGAATAAATACCCCTTTTGAGACTACTTTCAAAGCATAGATCAACTACCAAGCCACGCACCGCTGCGCTCTAAAAGATATAAGTGAAGCACATAGAGCAAAAGTATCTAGCTCAAAAGATATAAGTGAAGCACATGTGAGCTGAATTGTCTACCAAAAGATATAAGTGAAGCTCGACAAAATCACGGCGTGTGCATGTCTCTCTCTCTAGGTGTGCAGCAAGGATGATTGTGACACAACAAAAATAAAAGACTCCTACGATACAAGACGCTCCAAGCAAAAACACATAACATGTGGTGAATAAAAATATAGCCCCAAGTAACGTTACCGATGGATTGAAGACGAGAGAGGGGATGCCTTCCCGGGGCATCCCCAAGCTTAGGCTTTTACAACATCCTTGAATCTATTGGGGTGCCTTGGGCATCCCCAAGCTTGAGCTCTTGCCACTCTTTATTTCTTTGTCCATAAGAACTTTACCCAAAACTTGAAAACTTCACAACACGAAACTTAAACAGAAACTCGTGATAACATTAGTACAAGAAAGCAAACCACCACTTCCTTAGGTACTGTAGCAAACTTAAATTCTACTTGTGTTGATGTTGGGTTACTGTACTTTCAATCTTCCATGGCTAATACCCCCCGATACTATCCATAGTTTCATCAAAATAAGAAACCAACACAACAAAAACAGAATCTGTTAACAGCAGACCAGTCTGTAGCAATCTGTATGTTTCGTATACCTCTGGTACTTCAAAAATTGTGAAAAATCACGGAAGTCTGAAGAATTTTCTTAGCAATCAGCAGCAAAAAGAATCAACTCAAAAACTCTTACATAAAAAAATGAAAGTTCTTTTCGTGAGAAGAAAGTTTCTGTCTTTCCCAGCATGACCAAACGATCATCCTCAAGACTAATCATAACGGTTTTGCTTGGCACAAACGCAAAAAGAAACACAAAAAACACAATCATAACAGAATTATGAAAGTGTGAAAAACACAAAACAGAAAGAAAAAAGGATAGATTCGTTGGGTTGCCTCCCAGCAAGCGCTATTGTTTAACGCCCTTAGCTAGGCATTCAATGATGCTCTCACAAAAGAAAAGAATTGAAGCACAACGAGAGCATCCTAAAGCATGTGAAAATCACATCTAAGTTTAACATACTTCCTATGCATAGGCATTTTATAGGAAAACAGATTGTCAAGACAACCAATAGTTGCCATATGCAAGGAAGAAGAAAGAGACAATACCAATCTCCACATAACGAGAGGTGATTTGGTAACATGAAAGTTTCTACCAAAATATTTTCCTCTCTCATAGCTATTACATGTGGGATCATATTCGAATTCAACAATGTAACTATCACAAAGGATATTCTTTTCATGATCCACATGCATGCAAAGTCGACGCTCTTCAAAAATAGTGGGATTATCATCAAATAAAGTCATGACTTCTCCAATCCCACTTTCAGTATTGTTGCAAATATCATATTCATCATGTTGTTTGAACAAATTTTCAAGGTCATAGGAAAGATCATTACCCCAATCATGATTATTGCAACAAGTAGTGGACAAAGCAAAACTAGCATCCCCAAGCTTAGGGTTTTGCATATTTTTAGCATGATTGTCACTAATAGGATTTATAGTGAAACCATTGCAATCATGCTTTTCATTCAAGGAGCCCTCGTGAATCACTTCACGAATTTCTTCCTCACAATTTTCAGATTCACGCATCTTACGCAAAACTCCAAAGAAATAGGCAATTTCCCTCAACTCAATAGCAATTTGTTCCACACGAGTGGGTCTCTTAAAGAGACTAGCAAGTGGATGAGGATCCATATCACTAGATTTGCAGCAAGCAAAGATGCAAGCATATTGAGGGAACATGGCACACAAGCGAACAGAAAGCAAGCAAGAGAAAAGGGCGAAGGCGAAAGACGAATGAAAACGGCAAATGTGAAGTGGGGGAGAGGAAAACGAGAGGAAACTGGCAACAAAAGTAAATGCAAGAGAAGAGTTTGTGAGACCTACTTGGATAGATCTTGATTTCTCCTCCCCGGCAACGGCGCCAGAAATAGGCGTGTTGTCGGGAGAATATTCTTCACGATCCTTCTCGGCAAGCGATCCTCTTCCCCGACAACGGCGCCAGAAATACTTCTGATGTTTGTTGTGTACCCTTGGCAATTGTGCCAGAAATACTCCTACTACTGCACGTTGGTATTCCCTCGAAGCGGAAAGGGTGATGTAGCACAGCGACGATAAGTATTTCCCTCAGTTTGAGAACCAAGGTATCAATCCGGCGGAAGAGTACCTCACCAACCTGCACAAACACAAAAGCTTGCACCCAACGCTATGAAGGGGTTGTCAATCCCTTATAGATTGTTTGCCAAATGAGAACTGAAAGTAACAAAGTAACAAAGCAAAGTAAAAGCGGAGTTGTAAACGATGGATGTGAATAGACCCGGGGGCCGTAGTGTTTACTAGTGGCTTCTCTCATGAAAGCAAGTAGACGGTGGGTGAACAAATTACTGCCGAGCAATTGATAGAACTGTGCAGAGTCGTGACGATATCTATGCAATGATTATTTCTATAGGCATCACGTCCGAAACAAGTAGACCGATACTTTCTGCATCTACTACTATTACTCCACACATTGACCGCTATCCAGCATGCATCTAGTGTATTAAGTCCATAAGAACAGAGTAACGCCTTAAGCAAGATGACATGATGTAGAGGGATAATCTCAAACCAATGATAAAAACCCCATCTTTTTACCCTTGATGGCAACCGCTTGATGTGTGCCTTGCTGCCCCTACTGTCACTGGGAAAGGTCACCACATGGCAGAACCTAAAACCAAGCACTTCTCCCATTGCAAGAATCATAGATCTAGTTGGCCAAACAAAACCCAAGACTCGGAGAGACTTACAAGGATATAAAATCATGCATATAAGAAATCAACAAAGACTCAAATATATATCATAGATAATCTGATCACAAGTCCACAATTCATCGGATCTCGACAAACACACCGCCAAAGAAGATTACAAAGGATAGATCTCCATGAAGATCATGGAGAACTTTGTATTGAAGATCCAAGAGAGAGAAGAAACCATCTAGCTACTAGCTATGGACTCATAGGTCTATGGTGAACTACTCACGAGTCATTGGAGGGGCGATGATGATGATGAAGAAGCCCTCCACCTCCAAAGTCCCCTTCGGCAGGGCGCCGGGAAGGGTCTCCAAATGAGATCTCGCGGAAACGGAAGCTTGCGGCGGCGAAAAAGTATTTTCGAGGCTCCCCTGATTTTTTGTGGAATATTTGGGAATATATAGGCGCAAAACCTAGGCCAGGAGGCGACCAGGGAAGCCACAAGCTTGCCCACCGCCGCCTCCCCCCTGGTGTCGGAGTGGGCCCTTGTGGGCTCCCTCGGGCCCACCTGGCCTGTCCCAAAGTCTCCCTGGACTTCTTCCATTCGGGAAAAAATCATTTCGGGGTTTTTCTTCCGTTTGGACTCCGTTCCAAAATCAGATCTGAAAAGAGTCAAAAACACGGAAAAACAGGAACTGGCACTTGGCACTGAATCAATAAGTTAGTTCCCAAAAAGATATAAAAAGGTACATAAAACATACAAAGTAGACAAGATAACAGCATGAAACCATAAAAAATTATAGATACGTTTGAGACATATCATGGCACCAGGCGCTCTAACCAACCTAGGGATGCCAGTTCCAAGCGACCTCGTTCTTCAGAAGCACCAGAGGGATCATAGGCTCCGAAGCGCAATTTCGAGCGGCCCGCTCACAATGACAAGACAAACACTGTCGATTGGGATGCTATGCCACTTGCAGAGTTTTAGCTTCGCCGAAAGGTCAACCCCTATAACAGCCCTAGGGTTCAGTTCCTTGGAGGTAAAATGTTCTGGTCTAAGCAGCAGTCTCTGATTTATGAAGATGTGATCAAGACGAAGAAGAATATATATGTACCGGTTTAGTGGATTGACATGGACCATCTGAAGAAGGACCCTGCATACTTTGGTGAAGCTTTGGCCATGGTGGAACAGCTTCAGATTGAGGAGCTCATCACGTTTCATTATGACTTTGATCCTGAGATAGTGGCGCAGTTCTTTGTTACTGTCCACTTTCACTTTGATGACGAGCGCACTATGTCGTGGATGACCAATGGGGAGAGGTTGTCTGCTACGTGGAAGGAGTTTATGGATTTGCTGAACGTCCATATCCTTTTTATAAAGTATGCACACATCCAATGGGAGCGTGTCTCTAGTTTGTAGATTTTGGGTTTGCAAATGCTATTTCTATATCCTTTAGTGCAAATCATGTATTGTCATCAATCCACCAAAAAGGGGGAGATTGTTAGGGCATATTTCTTCCTAAGTGGTTTTAGTGATTGATGACAATGCGTGTGCGGACTAATCGTGTGCATTGAGCATTTCAGATAATTCATGACTAGGCACAAGACAATTCGATGCCCCTCGAAGTCTTTCAAAGACGGTTGCTTTCTATGCTTCTCTTTGGTGGATTTGAGTTGTAGGAAAGCCGTATTATTAAGAGGGCATCCGCTTCGGAAAGGTTTGGGTGGAATCAACACGTACAAATTTCTATTGCACCACCTTTCCCTTACTTCAAATGGAGCTCCTACCATGTTTTCCTTGTATGTGCAAAAGGGCCAGCGGTAGTACCGCTGGTGCCAGCGGTAGTACTGTTGGCACAACAGTAGTACCGTTGGCACAGCGGTAGTATCGCCCTCTGGGCGGTAGTAGTTTTCTACTACCACTCTGTGGGCGGTAGTACCGCTCTCCGGGCAGTAGTAGTTTTTTACTACCGCTTGATACGTCTCCAACGTATCTATAATTTTTTATGGTTTCATGCTATTATCTTGTCAGACTTTGGATGTTTTGCATGCCTTTTATATATCTTTTGGAATAACTTATTAACTCAGTGCCAAGTGCTAGTTCCTGTTTTTTCATGTTTTCGACCCCTTTCAGAGGAGATTTTGAAACGGAGTCCGAATGGAATAAAATCCCCGAAAATAATTTTTCCGTAATGGAAGAAGATCAGGAGACTTGAGAGCCAAGGCAGGAGGGCCCAGGGGCCCCACAAGCCCTCACCCCGCGGCCAGGGGGAGGCCGCGGCCCACAGGCTTGTGGGCCCCCTGGACACCCTTTGCCCTAGGGGTTGCGCCTATATATTCCCTAAAAATACCAAAAATATCAGGAGATCATCTAAAGTACTTTTCCGCCGCCGCAAGCTTCTGTCTCCGCAAGATCCCATCTGGGCACGTTCTGGTGCCCTGCCGGAGGGGGGATTCGGACATGGAGGGCTTCTTCATCAACACCATGACCTCTCCGATGATGCGTGAGTAGTTCACCATAGACCTACGGGTCCATGGCTAGTAACTAGATGGCTTCTTCTCTCTCTTGGATCTTCAATACAAAGTTCTCCATGATCTTCATGGAGATCTATCCGATGTAAACTTCTTTTGCAGTGTGTTTGTCGAGATCCGATGAATTGTGGATTTATGATCCGATTATCTATGAATCTTATTTGAGTTTCTTCTGATCTCTCTTATGCATGATTTCATATCCTTGTAATTCTCTTCGAGTTGTGGGTTTTGTTTGGCCAACTAGATCTATGATTCTTGCAATGGGAGAAGTGCTTGGTTTTGGGTTCATACCGTGAAGTGACCTCACCCAGTGACAGAAGGGGTAGCGAGGCACGCATCGTGTTGTTGCCATCAAGGGTAAAAAGATGGGGTTTTCATCTTTGGTTTGAGATTATCCCTCTACATCATGTCATCTTGCTTAAGGCGTTACTCTGTTCGTCATGAACTCAATACACTAGATGCATGCTGGATAGCGGTCGATGTGTGGAGTAATAGTAGTAGATGCAGAAAGTATCGGTCTACTTGTCTCGGATGTGATGCCTATATGTATGATCATTGCCTTAGATATCGTCATGACTTTGCGCGGTTCTATCAATTGCTCGACAGTAATTTGTTCACCCACCGTGATATTTGCTATTTTGAGAGAAGCCTCTAGTGAACACTATGGCCCCCAGGTCTACTCCACACCATATTTTCAGCCTTATACTTTTTACTTCATTGCACTTTCCGCCTTCAGATCTCACTTTGCAAACAATCTTGAAGGGATTGACAACCCCTTTGAAGCGTTGGGTGCAAGCTTGTTTGTGTTTGCGCAGGTACTCTGGACTCCCCAAGCTCCATTGTTGCTCTAAATCTCATTCTTCCCCGACCTCTCTCCGTAGCCAATAAAACTTGTTGATTTCCTAGGGATTGCTTGAGAAGGCCTTGATCTACACTTCCACCAAGAGATATTTGATTCCCCCCACTAATCCCTTGAGGATCTTGTTACTCTTGGATGTTTGAGCACCCTAGACGGTTGAGGTCACCTCGGAGCCGCATTCCATTGTGGTGAAGCTTCGTGGTCTTGTTGGGAGCCTCCAAGCTTTGTGAGGAGATAGCCCCAACCTTGTTTATAAAGGTCTGGTCACTGCCTTCAAGGGTACCAATAGTGGAATAACATCATCTCGCATTGTGTGAGGGCGTGAGGAGAATACGGTGGCCCTAGTGGCTTCTTGGGGAGCATTATGCTTCCACACCGCTCCAACGGAGACATACTTCCTGTCAAAGGGAAGGAACTTTGATAACACATCCTCGTCTCCACCGGTTCCACTTGCGGTTATCTCTTACCTTTACTTTGTACTTAGTATTGTTGTAGTGTATTCCTTGCTTGCACTTGTTGTCCTTGTTGTTAGCATCATATAGGTTGCGCACCTAGTTGTTCATATAGAGAACCTTTTGTTGCTAACCCTAATTTATTAAGACAAGCTAAAAATTGGTAGTTGCCTATCCCCCCCTCTAGTCAACCATATTGATCCTTCCACAAGCCAAATATGCAAAATCGGTGCTACCAACATTTCCCACTCGTCTATACCGATTTTACACTTAGACAAATCCTATGCCAAACCCACCATCTCGGTACAACCAACATTTCTATCGGTGCCACTGAGATTGGGTGACCAACATTTTGTTGAGGTAACTTCAAGTTTCGAAATTTCCGAGTTGAAGTTGATCTCACCGAGTTTGGAAACCAGTCTAGGTCATCGTATCGGTACCACCGAGATTACTATATCAGTCTCATCAAGAATTCAAAGTTGCCACATTTAGTGTAACTCGGTACCACCGAGACTAACATTTCGGTGTCACCGAGTTGGACAATAATGTTGTAAGGGTTGGATTTTAAGAGATACCTATATATACCCCTCCACCCACCTCTGACTCGTAGAGGAAGCACTCAGAACACACTTACACTTGCCAAATCCATTTTTCTGAGAGAGAGCAACCTACTCATGTGTTGAGATCAAGAGATTCCATTCCAACCATTTGAACCTTGATTTCTAGCCTCTCCAAGTTGCTTTCCACAAGATCAATCTCTCCTACCCCTGCCAAATCTGAGAGAGAGTGATTGAGTGTTGAGGAGTGTGACTACCTCAATTTGATCGTACGCTAATCATACATGCAAATGTGTATGAACAAGATCAAGGACTCACGGGAAGATATCACAACACAACTCTAGACACAAATAAAACATACAAGCTTCATATTACAAGCTAGGGGCCTCGAGGGCTAGAATATAGAAACTCGATAAACACATGAGTCAGTGGAAACAAAGATATCTGAGTACAGACAGTAAACATGGGGTGCCTTAGAGAAGGGTAGCACAAAAGATACAACGATCGAACAAGGCGAGGCCTCCTGCCTGGGAGCCTCCTAACTACTCCTGGTCTTCAGCGGCCTCCATGTAGTAGTAGGCACCGCCGGGGTAGCAGTCGTCGTCGGCGGGATACTCCATCTCCTGGGCTCCATCATCTCGTCGCAGCAACGGATCAAGGGGACAAAAGGGGAGCAAAGAAACGGTGAGTACTCATCCAAAGTACTCGCAAGACTGACATCAGAACTAAGCTAAGTATGCATCAGTATCAAAGAAATAGGTTTATGTGGACTAACTGCAACAATGCGAGAATAGAGAGAGAACGCCTAGTCCTATCAAAGACTAGCATCTTCAGGGATCTTGCAGCAATAGACGAGAGTAGAACAGGGAACACAAATAATAGTCATATTGTTGCAACAATATTAATATGAGGTCACGCCCAGAGATTCTCCCTCGACTCCCTGCGAGGAAGCAATCCCGGAGCAAACATTCCAGTTAAGTAACAGTTGTAGTTGTATAAGATCAGGGCACAACTCCAAGTCATCCTGTAAGCGTGGACACGGATATTCGAATAGATAAGTTCTTCCCTGTAGGGGTGCACAACATATTCCCCGTCACGCTCGATAAACTCTAGCCGGACACTTTCCTGGGTCATGCCCGGCCTCGAAACATCGACACGTCGCAACCCCACCTAGACTCAACAAAGAGGCTAGCCCGCCGGTCTAAATCCTAAGCACGCATGGGTCATGGGCCCATCACCCTTTGCACTCCTGCATGATGCGAGGGCGGCCGATGTCAGTCCTAGCACCCCTTATTACAAGCGCAATGCCTATCCGGACCACTCGGGCGCGCGCCACTCCATTGCTGACGTCTGAAGAGGTTCGGCTGATACCACGACGCCGAGTACCCATAACTTATCCCACGTAGACGGTTAGTGTGTAATAAGGTCTCCTACCAACCCAGATCAAATACCCAAATCCATTAACATTTTAATTAACTCATCGACACATCCACGCGGGAATCCACCCGCCTAACATTTATTCAATAATGCTCCAGTAACACGGTCAAGTAACTGTGTGGTTGTAACATTAGGGGGATCCGAGGCATCACCCTCGTTGGATTCTGAACGATGTAACCGTCAAGGTGGACTTAGAGGAATCACCCTCGAGGGTATCACACTTGAGGGGTTGCATGACAGAGTCATCGTCGGGAGTGGTGAAGGAGGAATCACCCTCGATAACCATGACCGACTAGCTACACTACAGAGGTATCATCATGAGTACTTGGCGAGGTGTCACCCTCGGTACCCGATAGTAGCTCTGCAGCGTCGTACAGCTAAGGGGGTGTAAGTGTTATGTCGGTCTTGGCTCGTCGATCAGGGATCGATACTTGATGATAAAGCGGGGCAATTGGACTAAGGGGGCAAAGGGGATGACCGAGCCACCTATACTAAGCAGTTTAAAGTGCGGTACTGAAAGTAGCACTTCATCAAAATTAGGCTATGCATATGATATAGGAACTAACTACAACAGTAGCAAAATTCTAATGCAAGCATGAGGGAGAAAGAAATAGGCGATATAGGAATGATTAAGGGGGGTTTGCTTGCCTTGTTGCGCTGCGGCAAAGGGCTGGTCGTGAGGGGGGTAGTCGTACCCGTCAGCAGCGTCAGTCTCGGGGTCAATCGGTAAGAAGAGGGGGGAAGAAACAATAAATATAACACTGATGCAAACACTAAGCTTGACATGTCAACAGAGAGTTAGGCATGAGCTAACGCAGTGCTATCCGTCATATACGGGCCGGGAAAATATCGGATGATATTACCCGGGTCTCTAGCTACTACCGGTGAGACGGAAACGTTGGAAAAGTTCCGCGTTTGCTATGCTAGGGGCGCGAGACACGAACGGATAGCGTATCCGGGTTCGTCTCGCTTTGCAGATGAATTTTCATGTTCAAAATATTTTCATCTGACTTACGGTTTATTTTATATTAATTTTTAAAGTTTTATTCAATATTTGGAATTAAACAGATTTAAATAATTCAGATATTTCAATTATGACATCAACGGTCAACAGTAGGGTTGACTGGTCAAACTGACCAGTGGGTCCCATGTGTCATAGACACATTTATTTATTTTTAGATTAACTAATAATTAATTAGTTTAATTAGTGGGAGGGACCCACGTGTCATACAAATACTTAAACAGATTAATTAACAATTTTACTAATTAATCTATTAATCTTAATCGTCATATTAACTAATTAATTATTTCATTAATTAAACTATTTATTAATTATTATTTTAAATGTTTTTATTTTTATTTTTTGTTTTAGGGCGTGGCCCCGCATGTCATTGGGACAGCGAGCACCGCATACACTAAACGCACACACATTGGTTATACACGTTTTATACATACGTTCATACATATACACATGCATACATATACATTATATTCTCATACACATGCATGCATATACATACATATCCACATACATACATTTATATCCTGTTTTATTTCTCTTTTTTCTCTAAACGATCACACGGGCTAATCCCCCCTCCTCCTGACTAGCAGGAGGGAACACGGCGCAGGGGCGAGGCCCTGCTGGCCACGACTACGGGGCCGGCGGCTCGCCGGAATGCGGGGAAAAACGGGGAGGAGGAGGGTGGCCGGAGCCGCGGTGGCTCACCACCGGTTGAAGGGGAAGCAGCGGCTTGGGGAGGACCGACGAGGTGGAGGTGAAGAGGTCCGGCGGTGCGGTGGCGAGGTGATGCAGTCCAGCGAGGCGGGAACCGGTCGATAATGCAGTAGAGACGAACCGGTGACGGCGGGGTCGGCCGGAGGAGAGGAAGGAGCCGGAGGAGGGGGCTGCCGATGGGGAGCCGGTGGTACGGCAGTTGGAGGCGGCCGGAACGGAGGTGGCGCTCGGAGGCTCGGCTGGAGTGGAGGCCGATGAGGAGAGGGGGCGGCTGGAGGAGGGGCTCGGCCGGTCGAGAGGGTCGGCCGAGGAGGCCCGTTTGGAAGAGGCCGACGGTGTTGCGGGCAGCGGGCGGCGGAGGTGGGCCGGCGGCTGGATCCGGCCAGAGGAGGAGGTGCATGTGGCTGGGGAGGGTTCGGCCGAAGTGGGGGCTCAGCCTGCGGTGGGGTGGCCATGGGGGCTGGTAGCGATGGGAAGAACGAGGGGGTCGAGGGGCTGGTGGGTGGCCTCGGTGGAGCGTGGGTGAGGGAGAACGGGCAAGGGGAGGGGCTCGCGCGTGGGTGGGGGGGCTCGATGGATGTGGGGGATCGAGAGGGAGGGATCCCCTCATGGAGAGTTGGTGGTGGCTGGGGTGGGGAGGGAGTGAACTACGGGGTGGGCTAGGGTTTCCAGGGGTTTTTATACCCCTGGGTGGGTGGGCCGGTTGGCCCAGTTGGGCCGGGTTTTTTCTTCTTCTTTTTTTGCTTTCTCTTTATTTTATTTCTAGTTTCTGTTTTAGTTTTAGTATATTTTAGTGAACTTAAATATCTCCAGAATTATTGATTCCTAAAAGACAATTATCTATGCAATATTTGACACACACCGCATATTTTTATTTTGTCACTGAAAAACTTTTATCGTTTGATTTTATTTTAAATTTGAATTTGAACGACTTTGAACTAACGTGAGATTAACAATAGTAATCACGGTGACATGGCATCATTAGCATAGGATTACTGTAGCTTGATTACAGGGGTTACTGTAGCACAAATCCGGGGATGTCACAAGGAGACTATCTTTAGAAGCACAAGAGCAAGGAGTTCATCGTTCTACCACATCTATTACCTTTTGGAGGGTGGTGCCTCATAGATTGGTTAGGTATCGTTTGGGAGCCTCCTACTTCGTGTTGTGGAGTTGAACCAAGATGTTTGTACGGGCAAGGAGATCGCCTACTTCCTGAAAAATTACCGTGAGTGACGCTAGTCTTGTGTGGTCGGAAGCCGTGGTGGAATAGACAAGGTCGCTTCTTCGTGGACCCCTTTTGGGTGTAGCCCTCTATGGACTCTCGCAGCCGTTACCCTCCGTGGGTTGAAGTCTCCACTAACATGGACGTATGATAGCGCCACGTATCGAAACCATGCCAACAATCGTCGTGTCAACTTCTTCGTGTTTGATCTTCCTAAACTCTACTCCTTACAACATGTGCAAAGTCTTTACTTTTCGCTATCATACTTGTCGACTAGCATGTGTAGGGTGCACTAGACTTGTTAGAATCGCTAAAATCTGCCAACCATTTAATTGGGAAAAGGCTAGGATTTTAATTTATGCAAGTAGTCTATTCACCCCCCCCCCTCTAGACACCTCTTCTATCGATCTCTCAGGCCAACTCCACCGTACGATCCCAAACGGACGTCCGATTTGGCCGGATTTTGTCCGTTTAGGGCGGCAATGGGTTCACCCATGTCCGCTTCTGTCCGTTGGGTCGTGCGTGCGCCCACCGCGCGGCCGCACCCCAAATCATGTCCGTGTTGGACGTGATTAAAAAAATAGAAAAACTAAAATAATAAATAAATAAACACAGTTAAAAAAACTTAAAACATAAAATTAAGGGTCACGGCCACACAACAGCCCAATTTCACCGTCATTGACATAATTAACATAACAAAATAATTAAAAAACACCCGTCAATGCCGTGGCCGTCGCCGTCTTCAGTGGTCGCCGCTGTCGTCGTCATCGCTGACGAGGTCGACGTAGGCCGACGGCGTCCAGAGGTGGGCTGGCGGTTCGTGGTGCGCGGGGGCGGGCTGGAAGCTGGTAGGTGCCTACACCACCTCCTCCCGTGGTGAGGCGTTCCGCTCCGGTGACCGCGGCGCGTGGGGGCACCAGTTCACGCCCCCACTGCGTGCGCCATCTCCGGAGCCGTGCATGACCAACTCCACTGCTGGCCCACCAGATCCGGGTGGAACGTGGCCACCGGGGCGTCCTCCATCACCTCCTCCGCCTCCATCAGCTCGGGGATGGCGACGTCGCCGGCCGCAGAGAGGGCCATCGCGTCCTCTAGGCCCGACCATTGGCGTTCATCATGCGTTATCATGGAGTCCTCCATGACACGCTGCATGAGCCGGGCCTCCTCCTGCGCTGTCATGCGAGGAGGTGGAGGTGGTGACGGAGACGGGGAAGGCGACGGCATGTGCGTGAGGCCGCGCACCCGTGTACGCCCGCGCACCTCTCGACGTGTCCGCCGCGGCCCCGACACCGTGCCGACAATGTACGAGGCGCACCGCACGTCGTGCTCGTCCCTGAGACATGTGTCCCAGAGCACGGAATCGGGGGCGTACCTGTCGTCGTAGTAGAGGTCGTCGGGGAGGAGGCGACGGCGGCGCTCGATCTCGTCGCGGCGCGCACGACCGCTCGTCGGCACCGGCGGGATCGGGACCCGATCGGCGGAGAGATGCCAGTTGTTTGGGAGGTGAACGTCGCTCCACGGGACCGGCGTCCTCGTCTCCCAATAGCGCCAGCATACCTAAGCGCTGAGGTACTGCCGGTCGCGCTGGCCGGCGGGCCTAGGGCTGATGGTGAAGGGAGCAGGCGCGGAGGCCCGACGCGGTGGCGATGCGGCCTCCTCCTTCACGGAGCCGCGGCGGCGTCCCGACGAGGAGCCAGCCTTGCGGTCGTGCTTCCCCTTGCAATCGTAGTTCCAAAGCCCCATGGCTGCGAGGCGGCCGGCCGGCGAGTTCGAGGCTAGGGTTTGAGGTGTCGGGTTTCGAGGAGTTCGCGGGGTGTAGTGGGAAGTGTGGACGACGTCCGGTCCACGACTTCCCCATTTAAGAAGGACCACGAACGTTTCCTGGGCGGATGACAGGCGGGCCCGGCCGTTCGTGCGCATTGATGTGGGTGGGTGGGAGGTAGGTGGCCGCCTGCCATGCGGCCCCGACGCGGACGAGCGCGCGTCCGTTTGCTGTCCGCTGCGACCCAAACCCCGCGCAAGTTTGCGCTCGAAGTGGGTCGCCCCGGACACAAAACAAACAAGATGGGTCCGGGTCGTCTCGCGCTGGGCCGACCTGTTTGTCCCTTTTACCCCAAACGGACGGGGCCGTACAGAATGGGGTCGCGCGGTGGAGTTGGCCTCATCTCTATATACAAACAATATGATGCCATGGTTCACACCAAGTTTTCCACGTCTATTCGTTCTTTTCGTGCTGACTCTGCCGGAGAGTATATCTTCGAGATGTTGCGTGCCTTTCTCGTGGAACAGGGTAATCTTGCCCAGTTCTCATGTCCTGGTGCCCATGCTCAGAATGACGTCGGGAAACGTAAGCATCATCATCTACGTGAGACGGCTCGTGCGCTGATGATCGCCGCTTCCCTTCCACCCCATTTTTAGGTTGAGGTTGTTTCCGCATCCACCTATCTCATCAACATTCAACCATCGACTGCCTTGCAGGGTGGCATTCCTATGGAGTGTCTCACTGGTCGTTCTCGTGACTACTCAACTCTCCGTATGTTTGGATGTGTATGCTATGTCTTTTTTGCCCCGCGAGAACGCACCAAACTGTCTGCTCGGTCGGTCGAGTGTGTTTTTCTTGGCTATAGTGATGAGCACAAGGGCTATCGCTCTTGGGATCCTGTTGGTAGCGTGATGTGACTTTCGGTGAGCCTCGTTCTTACTACCCCATCCCTTCCTCATGGCGCTTTTCTGTGGACGATATTTCTTTTCTTCTTTTTTCGGATACATCCTCCTATGTGCCTCCTGTTTCCCCCTTCCTCCGGCACATCTCACTCTTCCCCATCCACCACCGACACCACCTTCCCATCCATCCTCCTCCCCACCCTCATCATCTGTATCTCCTGCCCACCCTTATCATCCGTCTCTTCTTTTCCTCTCCACTGCACTCGCCGTCCTCGTAGTGAAGATGATCCTATTGATGCGCCCTTCACTTGAGCGCCTCCCTTCACGCCTTCCGTGGTTCATAATTTTGGATGTGGCTTTTATCTATAACTAGCAAAAGGGCCCGTGCGTTGCAACGGGAGAAAAAAATACCACACGCTTTTAATCTTTTATAATCATTTTGATTTATTAAAATAATAAGTTAACTAACTAATGTAGTCAGTCCTATCCTATTTTGTTGAGAAATCAACCCATCCATTGTTAATTCCACCATGATGAGAAATTGAGCGGGACAAGCAAAGCAAAACAAGAGGCTACGTGAATTGATCAAGGGACTGTTATCTTATTTCACTCATGGGGTAGAGAATGTGGGATGAGATGACAAACTGAAGGCGGTGTTCCATTCTCTCTCTCTACAACAATGCAATCTTACATTCAATACATTCATTCATCAGCAAACAAATTGTCACAAAACAAAATTTCTTGCCGGTGCTTGGCACACGGTTGGAGGCATGCGGAGGGGATCTCACCAGATGATGAGTTCCTGCCGGAGGAGGGGATACGATGAGGGGAGCAAGGGTTAGGCGCCTCTATCTGGCCATAAGGAGTCGCCGTTGCCGCGCCATAACCTCGGAGTTCCCCGTGTGAGCCATGGAGGTCCGCCTCCACCTGCAAGTACTTCGCTCCGCCGCGCCTTATCCGCGTGCCGCCGCCGTTCTGCATCGAGCAGACGCATCATCCAAGTCGTTGTAGCTGTCGCGTTGATTTGATCCAGAAGCTGTGCTCGAGCGCCGAAACAGGGGCAGCAAGCGGGCAGAGGTACGACCGCGGAGGCGGGCGGGTTGAGATCGACAACAGTGGTGGTTGAGGTCGGCCGCGGCGGCGAGTGGTGTGGCGGCGGCCTGGGCACAGGCCAGGATGGACCAGGGTCGATGCGATGCGCTCGAGCGCCGCAACGGGGGCAGTGAGCGGGGAGAGGTACAGCCGCGGAGGCGGGTGGGTTGAGATCGGCAACGGTGGCGGTTGAGGTCGGCCGCAGCGGCGAGTGGTGTGGCGGCGGCCTGGGCACAGGCCAGGGTGGCCCAGGGCCGACGGGAGGAGGCGATGCGTACGGGTATAATTTTTACAGCGAATCATTTTTTCCTTTTGCGTTGCAGATAAATGATGGAGCACGGGTTGAGTAACAAAAAATACAGGGGCTTTTTTATAAAAATGCTGTGGTGGGTTTTTCGACGGAAGCAATAGCCGCTTTATTATTTGATATAGATTTGTATACAATCCTTCTTTTTCTATCAATGCATCCAAATCGTAAGGAATTTGTGTTTTTGTAAAAAAAGGGGCAGGAAGTAAATCTACGGAGATGAGAACCATTTTCCCTTCTGGTTAATAAAGCCTTAAACCACACTTTGTCTTCCTCTGTTAACCTCTTAACCCTCGCTCTCATCCCCTGTCTGTGTCTTCATCCCCCTTTCGTTTTCGCTCTCCCACCCCGGAGAAACCAGGCGACAATCCGGCCAACGCAGCCATGCGCCCGCTTATCCGAACCGCCTGCCTCCGCGCTCGTGTCCGCGCCATGGCCACGCTTCCAACCACCACCGCCGCCGCCTTCTCTTCCACACGCGCCCCTTTCCCATGCTCCTCTCCTTCGCCCGCCCGTCGACTGCTCGTCGCCACCCGCCTCCTCCCCTCCGCGCCGGCGGCGGCGGCGGCAGGGGCACGAACCCTCCGGACCTCCGCGGCGGCGGCGGAGGCCGCCGTCGAGGTGGGTGGCGTCAAGATCGCGCGAGAAGGTGAGTTCTCCCGCCCCTGCCGCCGATGGCGGGATCTTAGGAGCGGTTAGTGGGCCTCGGAGGAGGAGAATTGTTCTAGCATTTGGCAGTGGAGAGAGAGGTTTTTATGCTTGTTGGTTAACTTTGGCTGCTGGCATTGTTCCGCACTGGACCTTTTCTTTTCTTTTTTGAACATGACCAGGCATAAAATTATTAGTCTAAGAATGGGATTTAGGAGGAGGGTGAAGTTGATACGTCCAGTGCTCACATTCTTTCGGAGCTTGCCGGTAGTATAAATGCTGCGCGGTCGCTTGAACGGTTGGGTTCCAAGATGGAATGCCATTGATTGAGGAGCTAAATATCCCAATGGAATTTGGTGGGGAGTTAAATCGCATTGTATCACGGCGCCGTGTCAAGTCTCAAGCTAGTAGGCGCTGATTTGTTTCGATGGCCTTTGTAGATGTCGTCAAGGAGGATGACCCGACGAACAATGTGCCAGACACCATTTATTCTAAAATTGGCCTTCAGCTGCACAGGAGGGATAACCACCCTCTAGGGATTCTCAAGAATACTATCTACGATTACTTTGACAAAAGTTTTCCTAGCCAGTTTGTCAAGTTCGATGACCTCTGCCCTCTTGTTTCTACTAAGCAGGTATGATCTACAAATACCTTACTGCTTGTATTAGCTTGAATATGAAAGCTGAATGTTAGCTAAAAAGACCCTACATTTTTATGGTAATCACTTAAACATGATGCGGCATTTGTGACTAATTAAGGACAACTCTAATTATGTGGTCAAATAAAACCTGGCACTTGGGGTGGAAAAGAGTGAGTGTGAGAAAAACGCGAAGTTTCAAAATTGTGAAAAAGTCCAATAGCTGTTCCTTTGCTCTCCTGCTATCCTCCCTTTCTAGTGAATGGTCACTTCAGTTGCTGCGTGCTGATTCACCCGATTAACAAATCTACAATTAAACCAACCATGACTGTTCTTACCTTCTCACTGACCTTGAGGTGGTGCATTCTGCAGAACTTTGATGATGTCTTGGTCCCTGCCGACCACGTAAGCCGGAGTTACAATGACACATACTATGTCGATGCTCAAACAGTCTTGAGGTGTCATACCAGCGCTCATCAAGCAGAGCTGCTAAGAGAAGGGCATACACACTTTCTTGTAATTGGAGATGTTTATCGTAGGGATTCTATTGATTCAACTCATTACCCTGTCTTCCATCAGGTAACTGTATTTTGCCAGATTGTACTTGAATGTTTCCAAAACAAGATATGTTATGAATTCTGTTGATCTTTCACACATACAGATGGAAGGCTTTCGTGTCTTCTCTCCAGATGACTGGTCAGGCTCCGGCATGGATGGGACAGCATATGCAGCTACAGACCTCAAGAAAACACTGGAAGGCTTGGCAACACATTTATTTGGTAAAACGCCTTGGCTTACTCCTTGTCATCAAAGGAAATGATAAAATAGCTTCGCATGTCAGGTAAACTAGATGAGGATATGTTGTGCAGGTGCTGTGGAGATGCGCTGGGTTGATACTTACTTCCCATTCACCAACCCATCCTTTGAACTCGAAATATATTTTCAGGTTTGTTGTAGTAAGTGAATCGAAGTAAAACATGTTACACAACTTGTGTCGTCATGATACCTGGTCTGAAAGAACTGTATCACCTTTGCAGGGTGACTGGTTGGAAGTTTTGGGATGTGGGGTCACTGAGCAGGAAATTTTGAAAAGCAATGGTAGGACAGATCATGTTGCATGGGCCTTCGGACTAGGCTTGGAGCGACTAGCAATGGTCCTCTTTGATATTCCAGATATTCGGCTGTTCTGGTCAAATGATCAGCGGTTCACATCCCAGGTATTGCTGCTACTATTGGATTGTTGGTTATCTCACTATGTTAACATATTAAACAAAAACTGCATACTGCTGAGCCACAAATTCTGTGAAAAGTAATTGTCCATATTGAGGCAATATAGCCTCTTAATCTCTCTCTAACTTATGTGCTGATCTATTCAGACTGCAGAGCTCATCTTTCTGTGCCACACCCTTTGCTCTCTAGGATTACTAATTTACTGTATGTATAGATTATAAATTTGGGAAGACCGAGTGTTTGATCTCTAAATGGAAATCATGGTAGTGTTGATTTTAATTACTAGTACTAAACTTGAAATTCTGATGTGAAGAATTTGTGTTTTTTATTTCTGAAAAGAGTTTAGCCAGAACAACTTGTGTTTCCTAATGAGTGTTTAACACTTGACATATTTTTTTTTCGAGAAAGCGCAAATGACATTTGCGTTTTTATCATTGAAGAGGCAGAGTTTGGGTTACATGTCCTCCTAGGAGGCACCAGTTACAAAGCGAAATCGATAGAATTTAGTGGACATCCCAGGTCTGTGGGGGAACTACTCTAAGTCCACGGGCGCCCGCGTTGGCCCAGGCAGTGGCCTCCTCCTTGATGTTGCTGAGCAGTTGCAGCGAGGAAGGCTGGGCCCCTTCGAAGGCGCAAGCGTTGCGGTGTTTCCAGATCATCCATGGCACGAGGAGGGTGGCGGACGCGAGGCCCTTGAGCAGCGATCTCGGCGTATTCTGCCTGGCCTGCAGCCACCAGTCCATGAGTGAGGCCTCATGGTCTGGTGGGGTGGCAGTCATCCTGAGCCAGGCAAGGATCTCATGCCAAGTTTGGCGAGCAAATGGGCATTCTAGCATCAGGTGGCGCATCGTTTCTGGGGCTTGATCGCAGAGCAGGCATCGGGGGTGGTGCTGCATTCCGTGGCGCGCGAGGCGCTCCGCTGTCCAGCATCGGTCCTGGCAGGCCAGCCAATGGAAGAATTTGACCTTTGGGGGAGCCCCAGTCTTCCATATAAGCTTCCAAAAGGAGCACGTTGTGGAGCCCTGGAATGTTGCTAGGTAGGCAGAATGCGCGGTGTAGATGCCGTTGGACGTCCACTTCCAAGTTAGCCTGTCTGGTTCGGTTGAGAGCGTGACTTGCTGGGCAAGTTGCCAGAGCTGCAAGTATTGGCCTATCTCGTGGACGCCTAGAACTCCGAGAATGTCTCGGGCCCAGGAGTTGCCAAGGAGACCCTCAGCCACTGTCCTGATCTTGCGCCGTCTCTTCGGTATGCATGTGTACAGCTGGGGCATTAGTTCGCAGACGGACCTGCCATTAAGCCATCGGTCCTCCCAGAAGCGGGCAGCGTTGCCATTGCCGACGGTCATGAAGGTAGAGGCGAAGAAGAGCGCGCGTTCCTCGGAGGAGGACTGCAAGTCCAGGCCATGCCAGGCACGCTCCGGGTCTGTGCGGGAGAACCAGAGCCAGCGGAGGCGAAGGGCAAGGCCGGCGCGCTCTAGGTCTTGCACGCCAAGGCCACCGTGCTGCAAAGGCCAGCAGACGCGGCGCCAGTTAACGTGGCATTGTCCGCCATTGGCTGCACGTCGACCAGCCCACAAGAATCCGCGCTCGATTTTTTCGATCTGACGAAGCGTCTTACGCGGCGGCGCGTACGCTAGGAGCTGGTGCACGGGGATGGCTCCCAGGATGGATTTGACCAAGGCAAGGCGTCCAGGCTTGTTCATCAGCCCCGCCTTCCAAGTTGGCAGGCGATCGGCGATTCTATCCACCAGGGGCTGAAGCTGGGCGGCCGAGGGACGCCTTAATGTGAGGGGGATCCCGAGGTAGGTGAGCGGGAGCTGGGCGATGGGGCAACCCAGGTTGGCGATGGCGGCAGTGGCTGTGTCGTCGTCGCAGTGCAACAGAGTTGCCGTGCTTTTGGTGTAGTTCACTATCAGGCCAGAAGCTGATCCGAACAGCTTCAGGATCTCACGTACAGCCCTTGTGTCGTGTGCGGAGCAGTGGCAGAAGAGCACAACGTCGTCGGCATATAGCGACACCGCGGGGATTGCCCTCGCAGGGTGCAGCCGTGCCAGAACACCAACTTTGATGGCCCTCCGGATTAGTCGTCTGAGCGTGTCTACAGCGAGCACGAACAACTGCGGAGAGAGGGGGTCTCCTTGACGTAGCCCTCGATGGTGCCATATAGGGGGGCCGGGCTCACCGTTCATCAGGACTCGCGTGCTTGCTGATGAGAGGAGGATGGCTATCCACTCTAGGAATCTGCTGCCAAAGCCGTATCCCCGCAGGACCTCGAATAGGAAGGGCCAGAACAGGGAGTGGAACGCGCGCGCCAGGTCCAGCTTGAGCAGGATCCTCGGAGCTCCGAGCTGGTGTAGCAGCCTCGCAGAATGCTTGACAAGGATGAAATTGTCGTGGAGGCTTCGACTAGTGATGAAAGCATTCTGACTCTTGCTGACCAGTCCATCGAGTTTTGGGGCGAGGCGCAGCGAGAGGACCTTGGCGAAGATCTTGGCCACAAGATGGATCAGACTAATGGGCCGGAAATCATTAAGCGTATTGGCGCCAGCTCGCTTAGGCAGCAGGGAGAGCAGCGCTTGGTTCAGGCTAGCAAAGCCCCTGCCTCGTAGGTCAAACAGCTGCTGGAAGACGTCGAGGAAGTCTTGTCTAACCGTGCTCCAACAGGCCCGCAGGAACTCTGCAGTGAAGCCATCCGGCCCTGGCACCTTATGCGCAGGCAGGCGCTTAATCGCCGCCCAGATCTCGTCGGCGCTGAAAGGCAGGTCTAGGTCCTCCAGGTCCGTGGGCTCGATCAGCTCCGACAGTTCCAAGGTGTGTTCGCGGTCGAGGGCGGTGCCCAGGAGGGCGTCGTAGTGCTCGTAGGCTGCCTGGGCGAGACCTTCCTGCTCGGTGATCAGGTGGCCCTCCACGGCGAGCCCAAGAATCCTGGACTTCTGCCGGCGATAAGAGCACTGCCGATGGAAGAAGGCGGTATTGGCATCGCCGTCCTTCAGGTATGCCAAACGGGCACGCTGGCGAGCTAACGTGCGCTCCATAGAGGCGAGACCGAGGTAGGAGATTTTGCGCTGCTTACGGAGCCACTCCTCATGGGGTGATAGCAGCCTATCCTCTTGCGCCTTGTCGAACCGTGAGATGAGCTCACGAGAGATGGCGAGCTTGCTTCTGATGTTCCCAACAGATCGAGAGCTCCAACTAGTCAGCGACTGCGCCGTTGCCTGGAGCCGCAGCATCAGACGGTGGAATGGGTCAGCATGGGTGACCGAATTCCAGGCTACGTCGACCGTGTCGTGGAAGCCGTCGAGCCGCACCCAGAGATCCTCGAAGCGGAAGCGATGTTGAGCGGCAGGCACGGGGGAACAGTCCAGCAACAGCGGGCTGTGATCGGAAACGACCGAAGCCAGGCTACGAAGGTGACACGCAGCATGTGCTTCCTCCCAGTCCGAGGTGCATAAGACTCTGTCGAGGTGCACGAGGGTGGGGGGGGGGACTGCTCATTCGACCAAGTGTAGCGGCGCCCGTTGAGATATACTTCCTTCAGCGCGAGCTCATTGATCACCCGTCGGAATCTGCCCATCATGCGCCGATGGAGATTGCCGTTATTTTTGTCCTCGTCGCGGTAGATCAGATTAAAGTCACCGCAAAGCATCCATGGCCCAGGGCAGCCGGCGCGGATATCACGGAGTTCCTGGAGAAAGGCGATCTTTGCCGCCTCATCCCGCGGGCCGTATACGACCGTCAACCACCAGGGAGTGGCTGTGCCGAGAGCAACCTTAGCGGTGAGCGCGTTCGTAGAGAACGTGGGGTCTGTGATGCTCACAGACCGGCTCTTCCAAGCGAGGAGGATGCCTCCGCGCGTACCTAATGCCGGCAGGTATACGTGATCGTCAAACTCAGAACCCAGCGTATCGAGAAGCACCGACGAGCAAATGAAATCCATTTTTGTTTCCTGGAAGCAGGTGATGGTCGCGCCCGTAGTCTCGATCAGCGATCTAACAGCGTAACGTCGAACGCGAGAGTTTAAGCCGCGGACGTTCCAAACTACAATCTTAGGGCCGTGATCCATAAACAACGGGATCGACGGTCGGAGATTGCAGCGCGGGGGCTAAGTCTCACCGGCGCCGGCAGCGGTCGCAGGGGTGCTCGTCGGACGGCAAAGTCCCTCCGGAAGCTTTCGATCAATCAGTGCGGCCATAGCCGCGAGTACGTCGAGCGGGATGGGCGCGGCGAAGATGCCATCATATGCGCGCATCTCCGCGGAAGTGATTCGCTGGTCGATGCCAATGATCCCAAGTGTGCGCAAGACCTGCACCTGTGCCCTCCTTTCGGCAGTGGGCGGCGCCGCTCCAGGGGATTTGGCAGTGGAGGCAGAGCGGGCGCGGCGAGGGACGGAGAAGCTTAGTGGATGTCGGGTGTGCCTCTTCCCCGGCGTGGGGAGAGAGGCAACAATTTGTTTCGTGGCGGCAGCAAGGAAGTCCCCAAGGGTCCAGTGCATGTCGGCAGTAATACGTTCTCTAGGGCGACGGAAGGTAACCGGCGGCGAGGCGAAGCGGTTGGGAGCCGAGCGCATGGCAGCGCAGTCTTCGGTGGGCCCCCTAGCAGTGAGCTGAGGAGGGGGCGACGATGGTGGAGACGGAATATGGTCTTGCACCAGTCCAGCAGCTAGCATGGGCCTTGGTGAAGTGGTGGGCTGCAGGGCCGACATGTGGGGGGGAGCATCTTGCATGGCTGGGGGAGGCGGCAAAATAACGGCGGGAGAAACGCTTCGCGCGCCCTCCCCCTCCTTGGTCATCGCGGTCCCCGGGGACCGACCCTCAGAAGGCTCCAAAACTGCGGCAGGCTGTGACGCGGCCAAAGCACCACTTTGCCCCGACCGAGCTGTGCTGTTGGCCGGTGAGGATGGACCCGCCAGCTGTGAATCTGGTACCTCGCTGTCCGAGCCGACAGGGGCCAGATCCCGACGAGGCCTGGGGCTGCATGGGTCAGAGTTGGGCTCGCCAGCGCCGTCATCTCGGGCAGAAGGCGACACCGAATTCAAACTCGGGGTGGCTTCTGTGCCGCCAGCTGGCCCGCATCCTGGCGAATCTGTACCTGCTGGCCCTACGTCCCCGATTGCAGCAGTCGTGGGGGGGAGGACCGTCTACAGGAGCTTGCTTCACTTTCCTTTTTGCCTTTCCTCTTTTGGCATCCCAGCGGAAGTGGCGGGCCCCATCCCGGCCAGGCCATGGCAGTATGCACATGAGGGGACGACGGCCGGCCGGCGGCGCCGCCTCCGTGCAGGAGCCCCAGGGAGCCATGGCGACACCATCCGCACGCGGAGGTCGATCCTTGGCCTGACATCCTAGGGAATCGATGGCAGTGCCATCGGCACGGCCCGGGGGTGGCGCGACGGCGCTTGCGGCCGCGGCGGCGGGAGCGGCCAGGGTCTTGGCCGTAGTCCGGGGCGGTGCCGTTGCCATCCCCTGCGTTGCCGTCCCTGTCGCGCCTGGCGGCGATCGCAGCACGGGCATGGGCGCGGTCAATCTCTGAGCGCGCGAGGGAGATGGAGATGGGGTACGACAGGATGCGGACGGTCGGGGCGGAGGAGCCAGCGCCGGGGAGCAGCTCGACGACCTCCAGAGTAGCGGCGCGCCGGATGGCATCAGGATCATGTGTGCGGCCAGCAAAGTCGAAACACGTTGAGGTCGGCGCGGGATCGAGTGCGAGGATGGAGCCGCTCGATCCAAACCGTCGTGCCGAGGATGTGCTCAGCTGTGGCAACATTCCAGGCATGGGCAGGGATGCCGCGGAGCTCGAGCTCGACACGGTGTTCGAACCCACCCGAGCTGGCATGCGCACTTGACATAATAACTGATATGTTTGGTCCTGAGTTCTCACATATGTTCAAAACTCAGTTTATTCTCTTTAGCTTAGTTGGTGTACCTCTGGTCCATCTATTTAGTGCTATTGCAGTACTACCAGAAAATTTAGTTAACAGAACAAAATTTGGTCCATAACTCTATGCTGAGCTAATTTCTTGATATGCACACTTTCAACTTTATGGCTAAGATATGCGTATTGTTATTATTCAGTTCTCTAAGGGCAAGCTTGGGGTCAAGTTCAAGCCATTCTCGAAGGTATGCAATATCATTTACTACGTGTATCTGTATATCCGTAGATAAAATTAATTTGTTCTAGTATAAGAGTGGTTCTGCATCTTGCGAATCTGGTTGAGCTCGTTTGGCTATGCAAAGCACGCCCACTGGGACAAATTAAACCAAATCTTTATGCGTCCATTCGTTTGGATAATCTAGTATTAGAAATTGCAGCTTGGATTGTTTGTGTCATCCATCTAATGGGTAAATGTGGTTAAATTTGTATTATGTATCCTAATATGATTTGCATTGATTGCCGCAATATATACACTTGCGATGATTGCATCAGGCTACCCTAGCTGACTTTTTTTTTTGTTCTACAGTTTCCACCCTGTTACAAGGATATGAGTTTCTGGATAAATGATGAATTTACAGAGAACAATTTATGCGAGGTTGTTAGAGGCATTGCTGGAGATCTTGTAGAGGAGGTATACACTCTGATTTGGACGCATGGCTGTAAATCGAATTTGTGTTAAGCACTTGCCTGAACTTCCTAATTTCGACCTTATATGATATCACTTGTGCCATTCTGTAGTAAGTGGCACTCCAAAGAATAGCATAACATAGCTCCAAATTAGGCAAAGAATTTACTCTAGTCTCTGCAAGCTTATGGCAGCCTTACTGTGTACTCTATCCGGCAATGGTTTAGTTAGTGCCAGACTTTCCTTGCATTATTTGTAGTTCCTTCTGCTAGTATGGTACATTACGGTTCTAGTTCATCTCCATGGGCCCCAACTCTTGTCAGTGTCCCCAACTCCACGCAACATACCTATAGGTAAACTCTTTTGCTGTTTAATCTCTATCTTGAAATGCTATCGCAGTGATTCGGTGATTTTTGTGAGCCTAAGCTTCTTGATCTAGTATTACTAGTTTGTGGTATCATGGAATTTGGTAGGTTCATATCTCTCTCAATCTAAAGGGCTGTTTTTTGTTTTACAGGTAAAACTAATAGACAATTTCACAAACAAGAAAGGCATGACGAGTCATTGCTACAGGATAGCCTATAGGTCAATGGAACGTTCGCTCACAGACGAGGAGATCAACGACATGCAGGTACACGCAACCGAATTACGTTCATTTTACTATGATTTTTAAGCGGTGTCTTGATTTGATCGGATTCTGATCTTAACTATGATTTGGTTGCAGTGGAACGTAAGGGAAGAGGTGAAAAGTAAATTGAGAGTTGAGCTGAGATAAAACGGAGCTAGCTCGTGTTCTTTGTATGTAAATTTATTGAGAAGCATATTAATATATGAAGAAAAACGGGGGCCATTTTGCTCTTGTAATAACCCACGTCTTGTGTTCTTTTTTTTCAATGAAGGCGAAAAACCCCTTCGCATAGTTAGCACGTTACATTTTGCTGGATTCCAGCCATTTGAAGATGATCATCCATTGCTCAGTTCTGATTCAAACTGATATTTCCCAGACCAATTTTGTTGAACCGGTATGGCCCGCCCATACAAGTTATCTCTTAGGGCTCAGGCCCATGTAGTGGGACTAACCTAAAAGGAGGCTCCGAGCCATCTCTCGTTCCTGAGACAGCCGCCACACACAAAACACTTGTGCTGGAGGTACTCCTCTCTCCCTCCCGTACTCCTCTCTCCACCCGTTCCTACATGGTATTAGAGGCCAGCGAAGGCGGGGCCTGAGAAGATGACGGCGACGTCCGGCGAGGTAGCGGCGGATTTGGGCGGCGTTCGGTGAGGCAGCGGCGGATCTGGGAGGCGCGGCGTGGCTGCGCAGGAGGTGCGGCTCGTTGGAGAGGAAGGAGAGGTGGAGCTGCTGTGCTGCGCGGCAGAGGAAGAAGGAGAGGTGGAGCTGCTGTGCTGCGCGACAGGAGGAGGAAGCCGAGGAGCGGCTTGGTCTCCAACGGGTTGTGGTGCTGTGGGAGGAGAAGAGGAGAAGGGTAGTGGAGAAGGGCAGCTCCTTGTTGTGTTGTTGTGTGTGCGTGTGTCTGCAGGGGACCGGGAGCTGGAGAACTGCTGTGGGGGTTGGCTGATGTTGGAGGCCAAGATCCTCTGGAACTGCTGCTGTTTGCAGAGGAAGGAGGAAGGGACCGGGAGCTGGAGCACTGCTACGGGGGTTGGCTGCTGTTGGAGGCCAAGATCCTCTGGAACTGCTGCTGTTTGCAGAGGAAGGAGGAAGAGAATTGCTGCTGTTTGCAGAGGAAGGAGGAAGAGAACTGCTGCTGTTTGCAGAGGAAGAAGGGAGAGAACTGCTGCTGGAGGAAGAGGCTGTGGTTGCTGCTTGCACTTGGAGCTGCTGAGTTGCTGGGTGCTGCTGCTAGTCAGGGGGCGTAAAGGGACCAACCGTGCAGCTGTAGGGCTGTGCTGCTGCTGTTTACCGGATCGGAGATGGCTGAACCAAATGCGCTTGCTGAGGCTTTTGAGAAGCTCGCTAAGATCCTCGCGGAGTCCAACTCCAACTCCGGGGTCATCGTTCCTCGACAGGAAGTGGCTCAGAAGCTCGAAATGTCACCCCTGGACATGAAGCTAGAGGGGGCCACAAATTATTTGAGCTGGTCCAGAAGGGCATTGCTGGCTGTGGAACAGAAGGAACTTGATGGGCACTTATTGGGTGCGGTTGATGAACCCGGAGACAAGACTACCGCGGAGGGAAAGCGGTGGAAGGTCATAAACTCTGTGCTTGTTGGCTGGTTGTTGAACTCAGTGGTGCCCTCCATTGGTCGCTCTGTGGAGGGACTATCCACGTCCGCCGAGATATGGAAGACTCTATCCACCCAATACCCAGGCAAGGGTAATTTCATGCTAATTGCTCAGATTGAGGGGAAGATCAGTCGGCTGCGCCAAGGCGATGACATGTCAGTGATGGCATATGTAGCAGAGCTGCAGGCTTTGTGGGTAGAGCAGGATAACTGTGATCCTCTGGAACTCTATGATGCGGCGTGCATCGAGTCAGGGTGCAAGTGCATTGCACGCAGGCGCGTGCTGAAACTGTTGGAAGGCCTCAGATATTGCTTTCATGGCAGGGGGCTTCCCTGTTGCACCAACCTCTCCTGCAACTATTGAGGAGACTATTGCAACAATGTCTCAAGAGGAGGTGAGGCTATCTCTTGCGCATGCAAACGTGAAGTTTGTGCCGGCTTCGACATTTGCAGTCACTGAGCGCATGGAGTGGGGAGATCCCAACAAATGTCATATTTGTGGGGAGGTAGGTCACTGGAAGAGGGAATGTCCAACTCGTGGTAGAGGCAGGGGATACAACAAAGGGGGCACTGGCAGAGGAAGGTATGCTCGAGGCAGAGGTGGATACCCATGGAACTCAGGGGGTCAACTTTCTAGGGGCAGAGGTGGCTACTCAGGAAACTCAGGGGGCAGGGCGCATATGGTAGTTGAAGAGGACACTGGGACGTCACAGGGCAAGGGAGTTGATGAGGCTGCTTATGGAGACTTTGCTCACTGGGCCTCCACTGATGAAGGTAATTCGATGAAGGCATGTCTTCCTCCTAATGAGAGTGCTTTAGAGTGGGTCTTAGACTCTGGAGCATCTAAGCATGTTGCGGGTAATTCCTATGTGTTTGAGTCTTACCATAAGCATGCTCCTACTCACAAGGGCACTATACAAACTGCAGATGGTACCAATCAGCCTGTCGTAGGGGTTGGCACAGTCAAATGCACTTCAGCCATCTCATTATCGTCAGTTTTGCATGTGCCAGCTTTTCCTGTCAATTTGGTCTCTTTCAGTGCTCTCATTGATCAAATAGACCGTCGTGTGATCCTTGACAAGTTCGGTTGCTTGATTCAGGAGCGACAGACGAGCCAGACGGTTGGGACTGGCACCAGGCGTAGGGGGCTCTGGTACATGGACCAGGAGGTGCAACCGGACTTGGTGTGTGCTGCGACCATGGAGGACAAGGAGAAGCAGGCGATGATCCATCATTGTAGAATGGGTCATGTATCTTTTGATAAGATGAGTAGAATCTTTTCGGATGTTATGTGTGGAATAGGCAAGGGCAAGTTGACATGTGATGCTTGCGAATATGCAAAACACACACGAGCCTCATATGTGAGTAAGGGGCTTAGGAGCATATCTCCTTTTATGCTCATTCATTCGGATGTATGGACTAGCCCAGTAGTGTCAATGAATGGAAAGAAGTATTTTGTTACCTTTATTGACTGTTATTCTCGTATGACTTGGATTTACTTGATGCGTCACAAGGATGAGGTGTTTAGCTGTTTTCAGAACTTCCGTGCTCTTGTAAAGAACCAGTTTCAGGTGCAGGTCAACGTGCTCAGGACTGACAATGGTACAGAGTATGTGAACAATATTTTTGGGGATTTCATGGCTAACCAAGGGATTCTTCATCAAACTTCATGTCCGGACACCCCACCTCAGAATGGAGTGGCCGAAAGGAAGAATCGTCATATTCTTGAGGTTGCTCGGTCATTAATGTTTACCATGAATGTGCCTAAGTTCTTATGGGATGAAGCAGTTATGATAGCCACGTACCTGATCAACCGGACACCTTCCAGGATATTAGGTATGAAATCTCTGTGAGTTTCTCATTGGAGATAATAAGTTTGTTGTTTCCCCAAAGTTGTTTGGCAGTACTTGCTTTGTTCGTGATCACCGACCATCTGTTGGAAAGCTTGATCTTCGGGCAGTGAAGTGTGTCTTCCTCGGATACTCTTCTAGTCAGCAGGGGTATAAATGTTGGTCTCCCTCTGAAAAACGCAGGTTCGTGAGTATGGATGTTACCTTCAGGGAGTCCGAGCCATTCTATGGTACGCCGACTGATCTCAGTCTGCTATTTGCAGAGCTTGACCACCTACATCATGTGCACGATGGTCAAGAGGGGGAGAAGGATGTGTCTCATACTCAGGGTGATTCTGTGGGCAATAACACTGCTAATGATGTGCAAGTTCAGGTCCAACCAATAGTGGGAACAATTCCGGTTAGTACTCTCACTGATGATGATGTGCATGTTCCTGTCGAGCCAACCGTCGATACACTTAAGATTGGTGCTTTTCGGGTTCCTGTTCGGGATCGATGGCAGACGAACACCCTAGTGTACTCTCGACGGCAACCACACGTGCAAGGGGAGCAGCAAGGCAGTGAGGCAAGAGTGCAGGGGGAGCAACAAGGCAATGAGGCAAGAGTGCAGGGGGAGCAGCAAGATAGTGAGACGAGCTCATCTGACACAGTGGAGCTGCCCATTGCATTGCGAAAGGCTACACGTGAAGCGGCAAGAAAGGGTGAAGTAGCAAGGAAGGCTCTACCGAAGGATGATGCTTGTGATGATCTTGATATTGGCAATTTTGTGTCTTATAAGGCTTTGTCACCCACATATAAGGCGTTTGTTGCCTCCCTTCAAACTGTGTCAATTCCAAAGGATTGGAAGACTGCAAAGCAAGATCCGAGGTGGCGTGAAGCGATGATAGAAGAGTTGGAAGCACTAAGGAAAAACAAGACATGGGTGCTAACCACATTGCCGGCAGAAAAGAAAGCAGTGAGTTGTAAGTGGATCTATACAGTGAAGCAGAATCCTGAAGGGAAGGTGGAACGGTATAAGGCCAGATTGGTCGCCAGAGGATATAGTCAAACTTATGGAATTGACTATGATGAGACGTTTGCTCCCGTGGCAAAGATGAACACAGTAAGGATATTGGTCTCCTGTGCTACAAACTTTGGGTGGAAGTTGCATCAATTAGATGTCAAGAATGCCTTCTTGCATGGTGAGTTGCAAGAAGAAGCGTACATGGAAATACCACCAGGTTTTGGTACTTCAGAGACTACGGGGAAGGTATGCAGGCTGAAGAAATCCTTGTATGGACTGAAGCAATCACCAAGGGCCTGGTTTGATAGGTTCAGACGTGTTGTCCGTGGTATGGGGTATGGTCAGTGTAACGGTGACCACACGATGTTCTACAAGCACTCTGATCGGAAGATCACCATTCTTTCTATTTATGTGGATGACATTATCATCACTGGAGATGATGAGGAGGAAATAGAGAGATTGAAGGGTTGTTTGAGCAAGGAGTTTGAGGTAAAGGATTTGAGTAACCTAAAATACTTTCTTGGCATTGAAGTGGCTCAGACAGAGAAGGGAATCTCTTTGTGCCAACGAAAATACACCTTGGATCTCTTGAGTGACGTGGGCATGATGGGATGTCGTACTGCCCCTACTCCGATTGAACAAAATCACCAAGTGACAGCACAATCAGGAGAGCTAGTGAATAAGGAAGAGTATCAGAAACTGGTTGGAAGGTTGTTGTACTTGTGTCATACCAGGCCTGACATTACGTATGCTACGGGGGTGGTGAGCAGATACATGCATGAACCAAGGAGTGGGCATCTTGATATTGTGCACAGAATCCTGAGATACTTGAAGGGGACTCCGGATAAAGGGTTGTGGTTTGGGAAGAGTGGACATCTTGAGGTGGATGGCTATAGTGACTCTGACTGGGCCAGTTGTCAAGATGATAGAAGATCAACTTCTGGTTACTGCGTGTTTGTGGGAGGAAATTTAGTATCATGGAGAAGCAAGAAACAACCGGTTGTGTCTAGATCAACAGCAGAAGCTGAGTATAGAGCATTATCTCAAGGGTTGTGTGAGATGCTCTCGGTGAAGTACCTACTGAGCGAGTTGAAACTTCTGAGGAAGGGGCCCTTGAAGGTGTGGTGTGACAATCAGTCAGCTATAGCCATCGCTAATAACCCAGTTCAACATGATAGGACAAAGCATGTGGAAATTGATCGGTTCTTCATTAAGGAGAAGCTTGATGCCGGGGTCATCAGCCTTACTCATGTCAGTTCTGGGCAGTAGTTTGCAGATTGTTCGACAAAGGGTCTGGAAACAAAGGATTGTAACTTGGCATGTGACAAGATGGGAATGATAGATATCTACCACCCATCTTGAGGGGGAGTGTTGAACCGGTATGGCCCAGCCCATACAAGTTATCTCTTAGGGCCCAGGTGTTAGAGCATATCTCCATATGTGGTTTTGGTAATTGATGACAATTCCTATGGACTAATGGTTGCCTTAAGTTATATTTATAGGATTTGTCCATAGGCACTTCTTGAAGTCCATCTGTTGGGTTCAAGGAATTTATATGATGACCAAGATGTTATTCAAGGTATTATCCAAAGAATGGTCATAGAAACACTAGGTTGATCAAGATCTCAGACAAAGAGTAAATCAAGATGATCAACACACAAAGCGTATAAGATGTACCGAGAGGGATCAAGTGATCCCATGGTATGGTAAGCATTGTCCATTACGTGTTTGTGTACTAACCCATGGTCTTTGTGAGACTCCTATGTGGGGGTTAGGTGTGCCTCCATTGGGCTTGCGTCAAAAGGAAGATCTCATACAACCCATGAAGGATGACGTCAAGTGGTGATCGTCATCAAGATTGTGGTGTGCAAGTTCAAGCGGATCAGCACGAATATATCATTGAAACTATTGTCAATGATCATGTGCTCACAAGGACAACCTCATGTGCTAACAAGGACAAGATCAAGATAAGCATTCCTGAGCACTACATGCTTGATTCTTGTGGATGTTCACATGGTGGACAGGACAAGATCAAGATAAGCATTCTTGAGAACTTCATGCTTGATTCTTGTGGATGTTCACATGGTGGACAAATGAAGATGAATACATAAGCTAGGATTTCCGCATTGTGTATGGGAAAGCTACTTGAAGACTTCATCATGTCTTGCTTTCAACTTGAGCCAAGAAGGAACAACAACATCAAGCTCAGGTGAAAGGGCTAACTCAAAGGTATCAGTTCCTTTGACGTTAGTGGTGCGGAGTAATGATCAGCGAATAAAAGTATACACTCAAGTATGGATCATCAGTACTCTTTTATGATTCTTGAGTCCTTAGGGATCCCGCACTATTAAGAGGGGATCACAGGTTTTGCGATGAACTTGCTCAAACTACATCTTCACTTTCTATTCAGACCACATCTCCACTGCTCCGCTGTTATCTGAAAACAGAACCAGTGCCTCGGACATCCGGCCTCCTCCGGACGTCCGAGGGCCGGACGACCGACAGCTTCGGAAATCCGGAATCCTATACCAGAGAAATCAGAGCCATTTAACTCGGACTTCCGGCTCTCTCCGGACGTCCGAGGCCCGGATAGCCGACCAGCTTCGGAATTCCGGAACTATGCACCAGAGAAACTTGAGCCATATAACTCGAACTTCCGGCTCCCTCCGGACGTCCGAGGGCCGGTCAAGGCTCGGACGACCGACAGGCTTCGGAAATCCGGAGCCCTGCACCAGAAGAACATGAGCTCTATAACTCGGATTTCCGGCTCCCTCCGGACGTCCGACCCTCGTCGGAAATCCGGAACCTTCCACCAGTAGAAGTTGAGTTGTATAACTCGGATTTCCGGTCCTCTCCGGACGTCCGGTCGCTGTGTAATTCAAAATAGTTTCAGTCGTATCTACAGGCCTCGGACGACCGACCCCTGTCGGACGCCCGGACTTCCGACAACCGTCGGACGTCCGGACCCTGTGTGACTTAAAATATCCCCAACGGCTGTATTTCTCTCCCCACTATAAATACCCCCCTCCCACTTCGTGAGAGGGTTGCCCAACACAGCCTTATCCTCATAAGAACACATTTCCACCTCACACACATTTGCTCACTCCAAATCTTAGATCCCAAGAGCATTTGTGAGCCCCTTTGAGAGGTGTTCCAATCAAAAGATAGATCGTCTCCCTCTCCTTCTCTCAACCCAAGCTATTTGTAATTTGAGCAAGTTTTGAGCATTCCCTGTGATCTTGTTACTCTTGGAGGTTGGAGACTCCTAGGCGGTAGGAGTTCTTCGGAGAGGAATCAATCCGTGTGATTTCCCCCGGAAAAGTTTGTGAGGGTTTGGAAGCCACCTCAAAGGCTTACCACTAGTGGTTGAGAAACGCCTTCGTGGTGTTATCTCAAAGGGAGAATAGGGTGAGCCTTCGTGGCGTTGGTGTGCCTTCGTGGTAACATCCACCTCTCTAACGGTGACTAGCTTCCCTCCAAGGAAGTGAACATCGGGATACATCTTCGTCTCAGTGACCTTGGTTATCCTTAACCCTAACTTCTTACTTGTGGTTTACTTGTGTTATTTGAGCATACATACATTGCATATTGCTTGTGCTCATTATATTGTGTTGGCCATTTCTTGTACAAGATTAATCATTCAAGCATACCCTCTATATCCACACGTTCATACTTGCATCCCTTGATACATCGTGTTGATATAGTGTGATCTAGTATCTTGTGTTGTTCACCTACTTGTCGTGTGATATAGCTCAAGTAAGTTTGTGTAACTTACTTGTGCTTGTTAGTAATTGTATTGTGTCCATCTTGGTAGATCGTGTTGTTGATACACGTTGCAGTGCCTAGTGCATTTAGGATTTGTGCTTGACAAGTACCCTCTTAGTTTATTTCCGCATTGGGTTCAAGCCAAATCCGAAGAAGTTTTTAAATAGCCTATTCACCCCCCCCCCCCCCCCCCCCTCTAGGCGTCATCGAGGTCTTTTCACCAGGCCCATGTAGTGGGACTAACCTAAAAGGAGGCTCCCAGCCATCTCCTGTTCCTGAGACAGCCGTCACACACAAAACACTTGTGCTGGAGGTACTCCTCTCTCCCTCCCGTACTCCTCTCTCCCCTGCCGGGAATATGGGGAGCTTTATTGCTTTAATAACATCCGATTACAATCCGTCGTAAGGCTGCTAATGAGGAAAGATGGACATTCCTCTAGCCATGAGTCTGAAACCAACAAGGCACAGGCCTGCTTAGCAGAGGTTGGCCACACAATTACCATCCTTCGGGACTTTACTTAATGAACAGCATTTCCCATGGAAATAGAGTATCTACATCCGAGCTCAAATGCTCCCCTATGAACATAAAATAAAAAAAAACTAGTTTTTTTTTTATTTTTTTGGTGGCAAACTATGACAAATGTTTTGTATGCTTGCAAAATTTCAGGACGAAATGACATTCGTTGAAGTCGTGGAAAAAAAATAAAGGTTCCAAAAATGCTAGTTTTGTGAACATTTTGGAGTGCTGACTTTTTTTTGCCACATCTTCCATGAATGTCGTTTAGTTCTGAAATTTTGCAAGCGTATAAAAATTCTGTTGAAGTTTATCACAAAAAGAAAATCATAACTTCTAAAAGAAATTACTACTTTTTTCGATTTTACTGTTCACGAGGGATCATTTAAGCTCGGGAGCGGAATACCAGTTATTCTTCTCTTCCTTGGTACGTACATAAGGAGAACAAATTGTTTATCTAGGCACAGGCATCTACGGATGGTGGAGTTGATTCTGCAATTGATTGCACTGTGTACTGTCATGCACTTTGGTACTGATGATCCATTTTGTAATACAACTAAAATCATGATCTCTCATGACAAAAATCACCATCTGGATGTAAAATTGCAATGTCTGAAGAAAATAAACAATGCGAAGCTCAGGCTGAAAATCAAAAATGGAGAGTACTACAGTATTATTCTGTCCTTGCTACTTCGTGACCTGAAGAGAAAATCTGATCGGTAGCAAGTACTACAAGCTAACCATTGAAGCAGCCCAATTTCTTTATCCTTTCAAAAGTCAGTGCTACAATTCTGACAGACCCTCATGAATGTGGAAAACTGCTGATAAATGAATGGAGTAAAATATGCCCTCCAACTAGACAAATATTGAACCGTATATTTCTTCAATCTCACGTGGTACTAGATAGCAGACATTCCAGCGAGTTCGCGCAGCTTCTCGCACGCGACGAAAGTGATTGCTGTTTGAGGGCCTAACCTTGCGAAGGTGGCAAACCCACTGCAAATTTTGCAGAGTTTGTTAGGAAATCACAATGGAAGGGGCTCAAGTAGAAACTATATTCAAGCTGTAGTAGCTGTACGTCCTGTAACAAATTTTCAATGTAAAAGGGACAATAACTAGAGCTTTGGATTGTGGTTCATATAATCATATCCTACCAATCTTTAACTAGTTACCGTTTTCCATAAGTATACTGGTAAAGTTCATATTTATCATCGTTTTGTATCTGAAGAGGTGCAAATGATTTAACAACATAGCATGATCAAGACTTGTTGAATTAAGCGAAAAATTACTCACCCTTTATAAAGTGATTTTACACCCTCCGTCAGGACAACCTGTGAACCGAGAAACGAATGTATAACATACATTAGCAGCCAGAAAGAAAGAACCAGGTTAGCCAAAATTGGATGTACTAGTAGTTAAGATTTGAGATCTGAGACCTCCAAATAAATGGACGCATTTTTTGTTTACACTTCATTCCTAACATTAAACTATAGACATGACATGGGGTCCTAGAAAATGTGAATCCTCTGATAGCTTGTGGGGATAACTTTCTATCTTACTGTTTTGAATAGATTGCCAATTGTTGCTACTCTGTAAAATTCATGCATTTCTACTCTTCATATATGCCAATTGTCTCATATTGTGCCAACTACTATCTACTAACTGTGCAATTTGGTTCTGTGTTAAGCGACTAGATTTAATATTATTTACCAACGTTTTTCAATTTCATTCACGGACGCACACTACAAAACACAAATTTACAGCTAAGGATGGAGATTAACACCTGGTACGCACAGTGGAAACCGTTCCTGTATACTCTGGCACCTTTGGACTCTCGTTGCAGCATTAGCCTTGTTTTGATCATGTCAATAGGTGCAGTCACAAGTGTACCAGCCGTTCCAGCGATGCAACTCGACCTTTCAGCCGCACAGAAAAATAGCTATCAACATATTTCATCGAAGTACAGGCATCAAAATGCATAACAAATTTCACAGTACATGAGATGTAATTGAAAACCTTCTTCAAATGGTGTCCACATTAGCAAGACCTAAAGTAAATAAATAAGAAAATTCAGTGGTGGCTCATTTAGTAGTACTATGCAACAACTGCATTCCTTCCAATCAAAAGACAAAACAAAAAATGTTGTATACCTGTTTGGCCTCATCATAAGTTGCCATTTGTGATGCCGTGAGGCAGCCTGCTCTCACCATGGCTGGGCCAACTCCTTTCCAAAGCGCTTTGACTCCTTCCTCTGATACAATTTCCTTCATCACTCCAATTGTACTAATTCTGCTTGTACTCATCTGTGACCTCACCTATAGGATGTGCCCAGATCAAGATCAAGTCCATAAAACTATTTCATACTTTGAATTAAGTATCACAATACTGTACCTTTAAAACCTCCATAGGATTTGTCAATGCAGTTGCTAGGGCACCAGCAACTACTCCAGATGCAAATTTAAAAGCAAAGTTTGTTGAACCAAATGCATAGCTGCAGACATGTTTGCAAGGCTCATACAGTCCTAATCGAAGGCCACCATAGATGAGGGATCTAGTCAATGCTGGTGCAAATCCCAGGTAGAGTGATCGAGGCCCTTCCCTTTCTACCATTTGTTTAAATATTGCCCCCTGGTAGGATTATTAGAACTACTAAATTTAGCATTAAAAGCTCATACATAGCTGATGCGAGACCTGAGGTTGTGCTTACCATCCCAACTAAATTTCCTCTTTGCCCAGCAAGCTGCATTTGGAGTCTAATTTTGATAACATCTGCAAGATGAGAACGATAGCACATATATTAAGGGTTTGTTATTTATTGGAGGAACAAACATACATAAAAGAGTGACTATCCTTTCGCAACGTTATCACTTGGCAGCATAGCAATAAACAACTCACTTTTATCAAGTCAGAAGCATGACACAGTTTCCAATCCAGGAGCTACTTGACAAATATCTTGGAAAAATCACAACAAAACTGGGCCGTGCGACCTCCTTAGTTTTGGTCAAACCAATATATGTTTAATTTGCTTTGGATCCACATCCACATGTACCCTTTTGTTTGCTGATGTTAACCATTATCCAGTATGGTCCAGACAAAAGAGGCTCATTTGTCGCATTCTGTTTTTCAGTAGCAAACCCTACTAAATGTTTGAACGGGGAAATACACCAAGCCAAGAATTTAAACAGAATGCACTGATTAGGCAAAGTAATAAGCATAGACAGCATATAATTCACGCATTCCATTCAAATAAACGTTTCATCTATATCAACATATAGACCATCATCCATGAGGACATATATTCCCAAAGCACAGCTTATCATGTGCTCTGAATCTGATGGATGAACACTTGTCAACACAGCCTGTTGTGCTGGGAAAACTGTACCTTAACCTAATTCAATACAAGAAATGTTGTTTGACACGGTTATTTTCTACAGGGAAAATATCCCAAGCCTCTATCTACTTAAAACCTAGTTTCCAGTTCCATCATGTATACTGATTCATTGCAAATCAGATGTGCTTTTCTTCAGAAAAATAGCAGGAGAGCTGCTAATTTTTCATTGACAATAGAAGAGTTTACAAGGTCTTAGGGCACAAAAAGGCGCATCTCGAACACCGCACGGCACTGCAGCTCAATGGAGACAGAGGCCTAACTCTCTCGATGTTATGTGACGAGCACGTGGCATCACCCGACATTTTGCCTTATCCTTTCAACTTGTCAAGGAACCGGCCCTGGCCATCTCCTTTCAACTTGTCCGATGATGTTATGTAATCTGTCGCCCGGCTTCTCAGCCAACAACGTTTAACACTGGTGGATGCAAATAAAACCAAGCCTGGACTATGACCCGAAATTCGTATGCCTGTGACAGATTACTGCAAGGGCTAGAAGATGGTACTAGCAAATCTGTTGTCCCCATCAAACCCAACCCGATATATACTGAGCGTGCAGGAGCAATTGGCTGACCGAGCGGATGCGTGGCGGCGGTGGCGACGGCGACGGCGGCGCCGCTGGTGCCGAACTGGTACAAGGCGTAAGGCGCCGCCCCCCGGGGCGGCGTGCGTGCGTCTCCGGACATCGGCGACGCCATTCCTCTCCGCGCCGGATCCCCCTGGCCAAGCCGCGCGAGACGGAGAAACGAGGGAGACGAGGCGATCAAGCAGGCGGGGGCAAGATTTGAGCTCGGGGCGGAGGGAATTGGGAATTTGTTCTTGTTGCAATTCCTGCTCCGGTTCACGTGGGGGGGGAGTCGAAGAAGGACGAACTATCGCCTGAATCACCACAGAAGCACAGAGCGACAATTAGTTTGTGCAATTGGTCTGTGGTAAAGATGTACTAGAAAGATTCCTCTCTGTCAGCATCAACAAAGGGCATTTGGTCTAGTGGTATGATTCTCGCTTAGGGTGCGAGAGGTCCCGAGTTCAATTCTCGGAATGCCCCAATTTTTTCGTTTCTTTTGATTTGTATTTTCCTTTTTTATATTTCTTCTATTCGGAAATACTTGTTGAAGAATGCATGTCAAACGAAGTTACATTTTTTTTTTCTTTCCTATGTTCGGAAATACTTGTTCAAAAATTGCATGTCAAACGAAGAAACATTTTTTCTTTTTCTTTTGTGTTTTCTTTTTATATACTTCCTCCGTTCAAAAATACTTGTCAGAGGGTTGAGGGAGTATGTAGTATACCTTCTTTTTTTCTTTATTTTTAACTATATTTTTGTTTAATATTGCACCAGCCCAACATCTCCTCTAATTGTTCTTTCTTATTGATGGGACTCATTTATGTTCTTTGATTTGGTATTTTCAGTTTTGATATGCATTAGCTTCTTCCTCTTCATCTGAAGATTTTGGGATGTTCCTCCTCATGTTCTTAGGTCAGTTAGCTCTTTCATGTTCCTCCTCGTTCTATGAAAGATTTGGGATGCTAGGAACAAGAAAGTCTTCCAAAACCTAGAGATCGATGCTAGTACTACTATTAGAGTTACTAGCAAAAGGCCCGTGCGTGCGTTGCAACGGAAGAAAAAAATATCACACGCTTTTAATTTTTATAATCATTTTGATTTATTAAAATAATAAGCTAACTAACTAATGTAGTAAGTCCTATCCTATTTTGTTGGAAAATCAACCCGTCCATTGTTAATTCCATCATGATGAGAAATTGAGCGGGACAAACAAAGCAAAACAAAGAGGCTACCTGAATTGATCAATGGACTGTTATCTTATTTCACTCATGGGGTAGAGAATGTGGGATGAGATGACAAACTGAAGGTGGTGTTTCATTCTCTCTCTCTACAACAATGCAATCTTACATTAAATACATTCATTCATCAGCAAACAAATTCCCACAAAACAAAATTTCTTGTCGGTGCTTGGCACACGGTTGGAGGCATGGGGAGGGGATCTCACCAAATGATGAGTTCCTGCCAGAGGAGGGGATACATTGAGGGGAGCAAGGGTTAGACGCCTCTATCTGGCCATAAGGAGTCACCGTTGACGCGCCATAACCTCGGAGTTCCCCGTGTGAGCCATGGAGGCCCGCCTCCACCTGTAAGTACTTCGCTCCGTCGTGCCTTATCCGCACGCCACCGCCGTTCTGCATCGAGCGGACGCATCATCCCAAGTCGCTGTAGCTATCGCGTTGATTTGATCCAGAAGCTGTGCTCGAGCGCCGAAACGGGGGCAGCAAGCAGGCAGAGGTACGACCGCGGAGGCGGGTGGATTGAGATCGACAGCAGTGGTGGTTGAGGTCGGCCGCGGCGGCGAGTGGTGTGACAGCGGCCTGGGCACAGGCCAGGGGTGGACCAGGGTCGACGCGATGCGCTCGAGCGCCGCAACGGGGGCAGTGAGTGGGGAGAGGTACACCCGCGGAGGCGGGTGGGTTGAGATCGGCAGCGGTGGCGATTGAGGTCGGCCGCGGCGGCGAGTGGTGTGGCGGCGGCCTGGGCACAGGCCAGGGTGGCCGAGGATCGACGGGAGGAGGCGATGCGTACGGGTATAATTTTTGCAGCGAATCGTTTTTTCCTTTTGCGTTGCAGATAAATGGAGTGCGGGTTGAATAACAAAAATTACAAGGGCTTTTAAAAAAAATCATGGTGGGTTTTCCGACGGAAGCAATAGCCGCTTTATTATTATAGCAAAAGGGCCCATGCGTTGCAACGGGAGAAAGAAATACCACACGACACACGCTCTTAATTTATAAAAAATGTCTATAATTTGAGAATTTATAGTTACGATACAAACAAAAATGGTCTTATCCTATAAAAATGCAGTTCAAAATTTCACAGGTCTTCTATTTTAACACGGCTTGCATGTAGATTTAATACGTACAAAGAATCAGTCAAGTGACCTTCAATTTCATCTCTAATCTTGATTTTGTTGACGTGTTCATCCCCAACCCGGATGAGTACCGGTATGAAAGAAAGACGAATAATGACTTATTTATTAAGATTGCACCCTAGATAGTATTTTTATTAAACGTTTAACAGATAAAATAATATCATATTTAAATTCTACATATTTTTCTAATCAAATTTCATGTATAATATGTTAAATTTAAAGTTACGGTTTAAAAGATATGAGTATTAAAAATATATATATACTACGAGTTTAATGTCATAAATAGTAAAGGCTTTTTTGTAAAATCACCTCGGTGGGTTTTATAACCTCTTTATTATTAGGTAAAGATAAAGATTATAGATGATTTGATTGTTCGGACTCATCGTCTTAAGTCCAAAACTCTAAAGGGAAAACATAATACGTATCTAGTAACAGGCGCTGAGCAAATCTGATCAAATTCCACAGGTGTACATTAATTTATCACTATTACTAGTATTCTAGAAAACTCATGCAATCTGGCAAGCGAAGCCTCCTTGCTGTTTTCTGATTGCACCAACTTCTGGCAAACAAATATATTTGGGCTATACAATGCAAATTTTCAAGCGAGGCCATCTCACAATCTACTCAAACTGATTGCTGATTCCAAATCCAAAAACTTATGCGAAAACCCGCAGACATGGATGTGTCTATCACAAGCGAGGCTTGAGTGATGTGCTCCTGTTTCCCTTCACGGCACTAGGGTTGTCCACAGAAATTGCCAGCGCTCGGAATTTACCATCAACCGCTGAAAACAAAGACATAGTTATATCAAAATTTACCATTGGGCATCCGTAGAAATAAAACTGCAGATATTATGGCCACACCGCCACACTAACTTCATTTCCAAACAATATACCGCCACCTCATTCAGATATTTAACACATTTTAGTCTTCCACACAACCTTGAAAACAGAAAGAAAATAAAAACATCGTGATTCTACCATGAAAACGTGAAAACTGGAAACCTGGAAACATGCAAAGATAATGGCACCTAAGTAGTTTTCCAAACAGTCCTATGGAAGCGAAGGATGCATTTTGAACAAACCTTATTATGTCTTTCTCAGAACAATATCACGCATCAAGCTATCTGGAGCTGTATGACGAGCCATAGGAGAAACGATGTAAGACTTACTACCACAGACGAACTCATGGACAAGGACACAAAAATATAAGCATCAATTTTTTACCTGGCATGCCCGTGAAATGCTCAAATTGACCCATTGCTTGCCTTATGAACATCTCCAAACCGCTAACAACTGTGGCTCCACATTCTGCAGCTTCCCTAAGAAGTCTCGTCTCTTTCGGTGTGTAGACCGCATCGAAGACAACAGCATAAGATTTAAGCGCTTGCTGCAAAATTATATCATTAGTATATGAAAGTAGAAACACAGAAGATATTCCATTGTAATTCGGAGTAGCAAAAAACACGGAGATTTAAACCTTTGATAGAGGAGTTTCATTGACATTTGGATGCATTCCTATTGCTGTTGTGTTTGCAAGAATCATCCCTTCCTCCGGATGGTAGTTTTCTAACTCCGCAAGAGTCAAAGCAGGCCCACCAATTAAGTTACCAAGTTCTTGAGCACGTGCTGGAAAGTACAATGAATGTTACATTTGAGATACAACACACTCAGAATTATTCAAATGTAACGGCAAACTGTATAGTTGCCTGAAACATGAAGCGACGTAAGGATACAACATGAAAAATGATGTGACTTTTAATATGTAGCATGTGCTCTATGAATGCTGATCAATATCGATAACACAGGGTCTAAAGGAAATGCATACCGAAAGTGCGGTTTGCTATTACAACTCTTGCTCCCTTCTCTTTTGCACCGTAAGCAAGTGCTTTCCCTGCACCACCAGCCCCAATAACAACGAAAAGCCTTCCAGCCAGTGGTGACGTGGTAGAATGCGTTGGTTGTGTTGCTGCCAATTTGTTTTAACAGCCACTTAAATTGAATACTGATCAGCGATAGTACAATGGTTCAGTATATAGTGGCATGTAGAAACCTCTTATTCCATCTTCAATAGCAGAAATTGCACCGACATAATCAGTATTGTAGCCTACAAGTTTCCCATCAGGTTTTCTAATAATTGTATTAACAGCTCCAATGTCCTGCAGAAAATGTCATACTCCCAAATGTTAATCTAGGTGTCCTAAATGGTTCAACAATCCAATGAATGGAGAAGCAGAAGGGAGGATGAAATTACCCTGGCAATAGGATCGACCTCATCACAGCACCTAACTGCAGCTTCCTTGTGGGGAATTGTACAACTGCAATCCAGTTCATTGGATGGAAAGAATTAACTTCTGGTTGAAACAGAGTATATGATGTGGCTCACTAAGATTAAGTACCTGAAGCCAGCAAAGTCTGGCGAAGAGTAGGTTGAAAGAAATTTAGCCAAGTCATCCACCAAAAATGGCACATACACAGCATGCAAACCCACTGATCTGAAAGCTTCATTATGCAAAATCGGGCTTTTACTGTGTCCAACAGGATTTCCAATAATACCAAACACCTTAGTATCTGGGCCTATCTGTCTAATGTTGTACACATTAATCAAGTCTGCAGCGGTTGGCTGTGCAGCTGCAGATTCTTTTCCTTTTTCAAGAGAGCCAAAAGTAAGGTATCCACCGAATTTGGGGCAAAGAACTCGGGAAATAAAACCTCTGTCGTTCATCACCAGTCCTATGATCGGCACCTGCTTTTCCTAATGCATTATTCAAATAAAAGATAATGTGAACTAGGAATCCTGCTAAAGCACCTGAGAAATGGAGCATGCATGGAGTCATGGACATGTCACATAGCATAATATCTCACTCAAGTGCGAGAACCCCTAAATTGATGCCTGTGCATCGAAAGTGCATTCTCAGCTAAGAAATTTACAGTTTTCTCTGCTATTAAGGGCCATCGCAGTACATTATCTATTTATCTACAACAATACTTATACTAAAAATAGCAATATTTGGACGTCCTTACACTGGATATGATGATATAAGTACAGATCTACTAGAGAAGATTCCTCATAGAGAATATTATCATTTCGACCTTAGCTTAAGGGATCATCACTTCATCAGCAGATGTTAGGCTAAATGAGGTATATAGAGCAGTCTTGCGGACCAATACTATAAACACGAAAAATAGCAACGACTAACACTAGTGTGTGCTGAGCTTGCTTAGAATTAGACAGCAAACTTACTTGGCAGTGTACAAGTATTTGAAACATTCTTGAAACATCAACAATTTCAGTAGCAGTGGTCGCAATTTTTACTATATCAGCTCCTGTTGCTTGAATCTGAGCCAACAAGCTTGCAAGCTCTTCTGCCGAAGGAGTGTTATCATAGTTATGGGATGAAACAATGAGCTTACAGTTTTCAGGTTTCTTTCCGGACATGAATTTAATAAATTTGTCAGCAACCTGCACAATAACAAAGATTACTGTAAGCAGCTACCAAATTATTCATTGTTGCAGAAGGCAAGAGTCATATCCCGGAAAATAAGCAATGCTAATTAGCAGCAGTATCTTGTTAACCTTACACAGGGTTCATCTTAGTGCACGTGTCTCTTAAATTAAGAACTTCGTAGCATCAGCTCAAACTGGCACACACACACACACAATGCGGGTGGAATGTTAATTCTTCTATTCCAGAGCATAAAGATTTACTTCCTCCGTCCCAAAATAAGTGTCTTGAGCTTAGTACAATTCTGTACTAGAGCTAGTACAAATTTGAGACAGTTATTTTGGGACAGAGGGAGTATTTGTCTAGTGAATTAGCCTTGTGATTCTATTCGCAGAAGAGAAAGAAATGTTTTACTCGGTGCAAACCTTAAGCTCAATATCAACGTATTCAGCTCCCAGTTCCATTGCCAATTGAAGTGCCTCGAATCGCGGTTCATCATCACCTTCATATTCACCACCTTCCCACTTCGGCCTATGAAACCAACAATAAACAACATACATTTAGTTACGACAGGCGATGTTTATAGGCAATTAACCAAACAAGTGCATACTGTTGTTTTGCTTAGGATGATGCATGGCGAAGTTAAAAAATCCCCCATTCAGTTAAACCCCGCTATAACACCTCCCAACACAATCCAGACTGCTGCCTTCTCGCACAAAATAAAAATAAAAACCCAAACCCACCTGTATGTGACGAGGGTGGGGAGCGTGCGGGGCTTGGCGAGGAGCGCGGGCAGGTCCCGGCGCGGGGCGAACCCGGCTAGGCGGTCGAGGCGGAGCTCCGCCAGGTCGGCGCCGAGCGCGGCGGCGGCGGCCACCTCCGCCGCCATATCCCGCGGCGCGCGCGCCGTGGCGGGCACGCAGATCAGCGTCCGCGCGCGCGCCACCGCTGCCGCCGGCGGGACCACGGCCGACACCGACATCGCCGCCGCCATGGCCGTCGTCGTCAGAGGATGGGCCGCGCGGCGTGGCGGTGGTTGGTGAGAAGGGGGAGCGTGCGCTTCAGCTCGCGGAAGATGGATGCCTCGTTCCTTGGAACTGGCGGCTGGTGGAAGCTTGGGGTCTCGCTTCGGACGCTCGTGTTTCCTCAGTGGGCCGGGCGGTTGGTGGAACGGAACCTGGTCTGACTGACGTGGCGCGCCTACGTTGGAGCAGGGCCATCATCATGGGCAAGCCTGTTTTCATGTGGCTCGCCACATTATTTTATTTAAGGACAGTAAAACCGGACCTATTCCGAGCTCTCTCACGCATCCTGCTCGTGAGCCGTTGATTTCGCGTGTGGGATGTAGATCACCATCAAATCAATGTTCAGGTCACGAACTGGGCTGTTTGATGCGCCTCTACTCACGCGTGGGCTACTAACGGGCCGATTGTCCTGGGGGCTGCTACTCCCGAAGTCAGTTTGAAGCCCTCTCATTCGCCTATACGGGCTGTCTGATCTCTACTCACGCGTGGGCTACTAACGGGCCGATTGTCCTGGGGGCTGCTACTCCCGAAGCCAGTTTGAAGCCCTCTCATTCGCCTATACGAGTTAACGTCCGATCACGAACAAACGGTCGTGATATGCTTATGGATGGCCTAACCCCATCCCACCTCCTCGCTACTTGCCTTGTCACGCTCGTCTCCATCTGAGCGATGGCGGCGCAACAGCTTCCCAAGCTCCTCGGAGCCTTCCCTGGTGGGGACGCCATTGGGCATGCCACTAAGCATCGGATCCCCTTGGAGCCGTAGCCACACTTGCAAGGGTATCGAGCGCGAGAGAAGCAAGCCGATCCAGCACATGGGGAGCAAAAACCGGTGTGAGGGGAGGCGGTCGAGGGGATCCAGCGGGACACGCTTCAGCCGATGCGCTTGAGGGAAATGGATCCAGCAGACGAGGGTATCCAGCGGGCGTGAGAGACGGTGGCCAGCTGTGTTGTCCTTATACAATCTTTGCTCTGAAGGTGCAGGCAGCAGGTATGGGCTTCACTCTCAAATCGCTGACGACGAAGGGTTTTCTCTCAGATCGATACAACAGGGAGGAACTTTGCTGCAGAGGTCGTCTTGGCAAGGGGAAAGGGTCCGGACCTACATCCCCATGTCTATGCAAATATCACTTCTCTTTATCTTGGATGTTCTAATCTTCAGATTTGCCTACTTTCCACATGCCGAGTAGTATCCCACGACAATCAGGAAGTGGCCGCCGTCAGTGCCCTTTTACTCAAAATTATCCATGTTAATCTATGCATGGATGCTCGTCACTGAACTTTGCTTTTTTTTACTGCTTTCTACCGTGAAGTCCTTACTTTTTGTTGAATGTTGATCTATGCTACAAATCTTTGCATATGTTCTTTTACTCAGTTTATTCATGTTGCAGGATAGCAATCTTTGCATATGTTCTGCCTGAAGGCCAATCGATCAGTATATTTTCTTCCTATTCCATATCTAATAAGTGTTAGTTACTTCTGGCATGGAGATCATGCACAAGTTAAAGTTCAGCTTTGCGGGCAATGTAAACTAAAAGTTACATGCAAAGATAATTATACACAATATGCTAAAAACAACATGCATTCTTATCTAGATTACTGTTCCATCTGAGACAGACATGGTTTCATTCTAATGTGCATTGTGTGAGTATGTCAAAAATTTAATTGCACAATATCCATATTTGTTTATTGTCCCCACAAGGATTTTTCTATTGTAAAGTAGAAAGGCGAGAGGAGGATGATGTGCTTAATGTGAATCAGCATCAGTGATTTATTTATTTTGTAATTGTTTATTTCCCTTGTCATGATTTTTTTAACTGAATCCATTTTGATATTTTCCTCAAACAGGTTCCAAAATGATGACTTCATCTACTCTTTCCTAATTTATGGTATTCACTTTGAATCGATGGGAAACTTAAACTTCTGAAGGATCCTTATCCGCTATTACAGAGGTAAATATCAGCTTCCCTCGCTGATTCTCTGTCTGCTACTTGTTGTAACTACTCTGCACATAACTCAATGAACATTTAAGTATGCCGTCAAAAATTAGCTGCTTCTTGCCAGTGCCACTTATGCTCTATCTGTTGTATTAAGATTCAAGATGCACCATATCCTTACTCTAATATTTTTCTCAAAGTCTGCTCTTATCTGGATTTTCACTTATTATTTTCTGATTCTACTTTCTTAAAAAAATTATTTGCTAATATTTTCATTTTTATGATGAGACATGTTGACTAGGTTTATTATATTTGTAGGTATACATAGATAGTTCAGCGTGAGCCTCAGCAATGCAAACTAAACTTCGTATTTATATATTTTATTTGTAGTGGATTGTGTTACAAATAAGTCTCTACAACATGAACCTGATAGCGACAACATATTGTTTGCTCTACCCCTGCAGCGGCGTCCAAGTGGACTTCTATGGGATGTCACCCGAGGGTGCGGCTTGTAGGTGAGGGAGATGATGGCGGACTTTTGTTCTCCTTCCATTGAACTTTTTTTTTCTCCATCAACGACATCAATACCACATACCAGCAATCTGCTCTTTTTCAGAGCTGGACTCTTGGTCAGCATTTTGCTTCCCTATACAGTGTTCCGTTTTGTTCAACCAATTCCTTTTTTTCCTATTTTTTCTTGATGTGTTATCATGGATCTGATTATGGATATGTGTGGGCACCTACAGTTACAAAACAGTATGGGTTCATGGTTGTGGAATTGTTCTCATTGGTTTGGAGGAACATGCCTTGGTCATGATTTAATCATTGGATTAACTATTAGGATTTGAATCTAATAGGACTACATACTTTCGCATTCAATCTTCTTACATAAGATATTGGCAGAGGCTTCCCTTCTCTACTGCATCATCGGTTGGGGCTCTGCATCTCCTGTCAATGGGTACACCTGGTGTCAACCCTTTTGCTCTGCTCCTGTATGTATGACCCAACTCACTCCTTGATATGATAGTTCAGTATTTTTCGAATGCTGACTAAACCTCCATGTTCAATTTAGTTGTACAATAGTAGTGCATAGTCGAATTGTATTGCCCTTTGCTTCTAGATACGTAACTATAGATCACATTGACCTCTACCTGGAAGCAAGCAATTTTTTGACTATGAGGTGTAACATTTTGTTTCTATTGCAGAATTTTAAAAATGGTAATTGTTCTATAAGTTAATGTAGAAGTGTTAATATTGTAGGAGTTGTACAAACGGAACCAAAGATTACTTACAACTTATTAAACGGTTTTGCTCAGTGATGTCGTATGTACTATATTGCTTTGCTTTTTTTGTAATCGGGCTCTTTTGTTATATAACAAAAACCTTAAGTTTGCTCTTCTTTTTTGCTTTCCATCAAAATAATCCATCATATGCATATTTCTCACGGAGCCTTTCCCCTGAAGATAATGCTTTTCCGTCTCTGCTCTAATTAGACTTGCTAATCCAGGTTGGTGATCATCTTCTGGTGGAACCCTATGATAGTACTCCATCCTTTCTGCAGTGAAATATTACCCATTGAAGGTGTTGTATTTCGTGCAGGTTACATCTTTTAGCTATGGTGGTTTATAATTCTTCTCCCATGTTGGCAAATAGTTGATGTGTCAACATGTTTTCTAAGACAATATTGATGTAGATTATCGAATGTTTCGTTTACTGTCAAACATATATTCTTTATCTACACAAACTTAACTTTATTTTCACAAGCCCATGCATTACAAAATTTTCCTATCATCCAACTAAAAAAATGCATGGGCGCTGCAACGCGCGCCATCAATGTTCTAATTGGGAGTAAGAGCACCTCCAAACCCAAACGAACGACACTTTTACAATTTTTTATCTGTTGGAATCGGCCGTCCGTTTGACGTCTGCCCTGTTTATTTAAATCGATAGTGCATCTAATGACCGCGATTCGTTTCATGTTCGCATACACATTTGAAAAGGCATGCAGTTGTAGATCAAGCCCACGACCATGCCGTCATCTGAAGTTCATGCCGGCACTATACCAACGGTCGGCATACAATGTCAACTTCAAAAATATACCACATAGTTCATGTTGGCGCACTTGCCAGCATCCGGCACACATGCCAGCACACAAAAAGGGGCGGGAGTTCGACCACGCCATCGTGACTATGGTCATGCCAGCACACTTGCCGACATATAAAAAAAGGATGATGCTTGCATCATAGATCACCCGTCATCGAACTTCAGCATGTTGGCATGCATCTTCTCGAACTAGGACCTCTTCCTTGGCGACACGGTGTTGAGATCCACCTTCATGATCTCCATCCCCGTCATCATGCTAGCGCGAACCACTTCTTTTGCCTTGGTCTTGGCATTGGCGGCCTCGATCTCTAGCATCTTGGCTTGCTTCTCCGCCTCCATCTCAAGCAACTTAGCTTGCTTCTCCACATCCATCTCAAGCCTCCTCTTTTTGGATCTCCATGAAGGCGTTCATTTGATCTTCCTTGTCTTGTCGGCGCTTCTCCTCCCTTGAGTCCTTCTTGTTCATCATGTCCTCCACGGTTGTAATCAAGGCGATGGATGCCGCATCCCGCTTGTCCTCCTTCCTAGAGTTGGTCTCCCCCCATGGTCGTGGCTTCTCGCACTCCCCAACCTCCTCCGCGGCTTTCTCCCCTCATGCGCCATGAGGGAGGCAAATTGTGCCTTGAACTTCTCCTCATCTTTGAAGATCCTCCAACAATGAGATCGGTGGAAGGGCTTGCCTTCGTGTTGGACCTTGAATGCCTCCAAAGCTTGGAATGCCTACAAATGAATTGCATGCAAGCATATTGACAAATGGATATGGAAATGGACATGCAAGCATAAACGAAATCAAACAAAGAGGGGTGCATGCATGCATATCTGTTGGGGAATGTTGCATGGGAAACAAAAGAAATCCTACGCACACGAAGACCTATCACGGTGATGTCCATCTACGAGAGGAGATTAGATCTACGTACCCTTGTAGATCGCTAAGCGGGAAGCGTTAAGAAACGCAGTTGATGTAGTGGTACAGCTTCGTGATTCAAATCACCGTCGTCCCACGATCCGTCCCACGAACGGTTCAGATCTAGCGCCGAACGGACGGCACCTCCGGGTTCAGCACACGTACAGCTCGATGACGATCTCGGCCTTCTTGATCCAGCAAGCAAGACGGAGAAGTAGATGAGTTCTCCGGCAGCGTGACGACGCTCCGGTGGTGGTGATGATCTACTCCTGTAGGGCTCCGCCCGAGCTCCGCAGAAATCCGATCTAGAGGTAAAACTATGTGGAATAGGCTAGAGTTGCACGTGGCAAAGTTGTGTCTCAAAAAGCCCTAAACCACAAATATATATAGGAGGAGGGGAGGGGCTAGCCTTGGGGCACAAGGGCCCCAAGGGTGCGCCAACCGAAGGGGTGGAGGACTCCTCCTCCTCCGATTCGGTTTGGGAAGGAGGAGTCCTCCTCTTCCTTCCCACCTCCCTCTTTCCTTTTTTTCTCTTTCCTTTGGTATTTTTGCTTGTGGCGCCATAGCCCTCTTGGGCTGACTCCACCAGCCCACTAAGGACTTGGTGCGCCACCCTAAGGCCATGGGCTCACTCCCGGATGGGTAGGCCCCTCCTGGTAAACACCCGGAACCCATTCGTCACTCCCGGTACACTCCCGGTAATGCCCAAACTTTTCGGTGACCAAATGAAACCATCCTATATCAATCTTCATTTCCGGACCATTCCGGAAACCCTCGTGACGTCCTTGATCTCATCCGGGACTCCAAACAACATTCGGTAACCACACATATAACTCAACTATACTAAAACATCATCGAACCTTAAGTGTGCAGACCCTGCGGGTTCGAGAACTATGTAGACATGACCAGATACACTCCTCGGTCAGTATCCAATAGCGGGACCTGGATGCCCATATTGGATCCTACATATTCTCCGAAGATCTTATCGGTTGAACCTTAGTGCCAAGGATTCATATAATCCCATATGTCATTCCCTTTGTCCTTAGGTATGTTACTTGCCCGAGATTCGATCGTCGGTATCTGCATACCTATTTCAATCTCGTTACCGGCAAGTCTCTTTACTCGTTCTATAATACAAGATCCCATGACTTACACTTAGTCACATTGCTTGCAAGGCTTGTGTGTGATGTTGTATTACCGAGTGGGCCCCGAGATACCTCTCCGTCACACGGAGTGACAAATCCTAGTCTTGATCCATACTAACGAAACGAACACCTTTGGAGATAACTGTAGAGCACCTTTATAGTCACCCAGTGATACGTCTCCATCGTATCTACATTTCCAAACTCTTTTGCCCTTGTTTCGGACTCTAATTTGCATGATTTGAATGAAACTAACCCAGACTAACGCTATTTTCAGCAAAATTGCCATGGTGTTGTTTTTGCGCAGAAATATAAGTTCTCGGAATGACCTGGAAATTTACGAGGATTTTTTGTGGAATATATAAAAAATACTAGCGCGAGATTCAACCGGAGGAGTGGAACGAGGAGCCCACAAGCCCAGGAGGCGCCCCCCTGGACGCGCCTAGCCGGCTTGTGGGGCCCTCGGGGCTCCGCCGCCTCCAACTCCAGCTCTATTTAGTCCCTTTCGTCCGGAAAAAAATCAAGGAGAGAAGAGTTCATCGCGTTTTACGACACGGAGCCGCCGCCACCACCTGTTCTTCCTTTGGAGGGCAAATCTGGAGTCTGGGCACCGGAGAGGGGAGATCGCCGCCGTCGTCATGATCAACCATCCTTCATCGCCAATTCCATGATGCTCTTCACCGTTCGTGAGTAATATCATCGTAGGTTTGCTGGACGGTGATGGGTTGGATGAGATCTATCATGTAATCGAGTTAGTTTTGATGGGGTTTGATCCCTAGTATCCACTATGTTATGAGATTGATGTTGCTACTACTTTGCTATGCTTAATGCTTGTCACTAGGGCCCGAGTGCCATGATTTCAGATCTGAACCTATTATGTTTTCATCAATATATGTGTGTTCTTGATCCTATCTTGCAAGTTGTAGTCACCTACTATGTGTTATGACCCGGCAACCGCGGAGTGACAATAGCCGGAACCACTTCCGAAGATGACCATAGTATGAGGAGTTCATGTATTCACTAAGTGCTAATGCTTTGTTCCGGTTTTCTATTAAAAGGAGACCTTAATATCCCTTAGTTTCCGTTAGGACCCCGCTGCCATGGGAGGGATGGACAATAGCTGTCATGCAAGTTATTTTCCATAAGCACGTATGACTATATACGGAATACATGTCTACATTAGATTGACGAACTTGAGCTAATTACAAATCACCCCATGTTATAACCGTTACATGATGAATGTCATCCGACATAATTATCCATCACCGATCGAATGCCTACGATCTTTTCCTACTGGTCCTTGCTACATTACTTTACCACTACTGCTGTCATTGCTGCTACTGTTACCGCTACTGATGTCACTACTGCTACTGTTACCGTTGCTACCATTACTATCACACTACTTTGCTACTAAAACTTTGTTGTAGATACTAAGTCTTTCAGGTGTGGTTGAATTGACAACTCAACTACTAATACTCGAGAATATCCTTTGGCTTCCCCTTGTGTCGAATCAACAAATTTGGGTTGAATACTCTACCCTCGAAAACTGTTGCGATCCCCTATACTTGTGGGTTATCAAGACTATTTTCTGGCGCCGTTGTCGGGGAGGCCTAGCTCTATTCTCTGAGTCACTTGGGATTTACGTCTGTTGATCACTATTAGGAATCCGAGAGATCCAAAAACTAAAGTCTTGCCCTCAACTACGAGGACAGGTAAGGAACTGCCATCTAGCTCTGCACTTGATTAACCTTCAGTTATGAGTAAGTTTGCGAAACCACCACCTACTATAAATTCTAATGTGTCGCATGTGCTTGATGATGCTACTTCTGCTATCCATGATGCTTATGATGATGCTTTGCTTGGTACTGCTTTGCCACTGGGTGCATTCCTTGATTGACAAATTGCTAGAGTTGCTGCTGAATGTGATGATACTTCTGAAACTGCTGAAATTATTGAAATAGAACCTGCTATTTCACCTGTTAGAACTAGCTCTCCTAGATATGAATTGCCTGATATACCTGAGGGTTATGTTATGGAGGGAGAGTTAGCTGAGGACTTTCTTGCTTGTAAGGATAGCTATGATCTTGAGAATTTATTGCGCAAGTGGAAAGAAAAATCTCTGAATGCTAGAATGAAATATGATCCTAAGTTTGCCACTTCACCCATCTTTGTGACTGATAAGGATTATGAATTCTCTGTCAATCCTGAGTTAATCACTTTGGTCGAATCTGATCCTTTTCATGATTATGAGTCTGAAACGGTTGTAGCACATCTTACTAAGCTGAATGATATAGCCACCTGCTACCTCTCGAGCTTGCGTTGTTTTTTCCCTTGAAGAGGAAAGGGTGATGCGGCACTATAGCAGTAAGTATTTCCCTCAGTTTGAGAACCAAGGTATCAATCCAGTAGGAGAATCAAGCCAAGTGTCCAGAGTACCTGCGCAAACACAAACGAGCTTGCACCAACGCTATAAAGGGGTTGTTAATCCCTTCAAGATTGATTGCAAGTGAGATATGAAGGTGGAAAGTGCAACGAAGTAAACATGTAAGGCTGAAAATATGGTGTGAAATAGACCCGGGGGCCATAGTGCTCACTAGAGGCTTCTCTCAAAATAGCAAATATTATGGTGGATGAACGAATTACTGTCGAGCAATTGATAGAACCGCGCAAAGTCATGACGATATCTAAGGCAATGATCATACATATAGGCATCACGTCCGAGACAAGTAGACCAATACTGTCTGCATCTACTACTATTACTCCACACATCGACCGCTATCCAGCATGCATCTAGTGTATTGAGTTCATGACGAACAGAGTAACACCTTAAGCAAGATGACATGATGTAGAGGGATAAATTCATGCAATAGATATAAAACCCATCTTTTTACCCTTGATGGCAACAACACAATGCGTGCCTCGCTACCCCTTCTGTCACTGGGTGAGGTCACGGTATGAACCCAAAACCAAGCACTTCTCCCATTGCAAGAATCATAGATCAAGTTGGCCAAACAAAACCCACAACTCAAAGAGAATTACAAGGATATGAAATCATGCATATAAGAGATCAGAAGAAATTCAAATAAGATTCATAGATAATCTGAGCATAAGTCCACAATTCATCAGATCTCGACAAACACACCGCAAAAGAAGATTACATCGGATAGATCTCCATGAAGATCATGGAGAACTTTGTATTGAAGATCCAAGAGAGAGAAGAAGCCATCTAGCTACTAGCTATGGACCCGAAGGTCTATGGTGAACTACTCATGCATCATCGGAGAGGCAATGGTGTTGATATAGAAGCCCTCCGTATCCGAATCCCCCCTCCGGTAGGGCACCAAAACGTGCCCCAGATGGGATCTTGTAGAGGCAGAAGCTTGCAGCGGCGAAAAAGTATTTTCGTGGATCTCTCCCGTGGTGTTGGATTTTTCGAGGATTTATAGGCGGAAGAAGTAGGGCACACGAGCCACAGGGGGACCAAAGGCATGTTAGGTGCGGGCCCCCCCCGTGGCCACGCCTAGGGGGCTTGTGGCCTCCCTTGGTGGCCTCTACCTTGGTTCTCACGCCCCGTGCGTATCTTCTGTTCTGGAAAAAATCTTTTCGGAAGTTTTATTACGTTTGGACTCCGTTTAATATTCTCCGCTCAAAAGGGTCAAAAACACGGAAAAAACAGGAACTAGCACTTGGCACTGAGTTAATAAGTTAGTCCCAAAAATATATAAAAGGCATACAAAACATCCAAAGTTTGACAAGATAATAGCATGGAACCATAAAAAATTATACGTTGGAGACGTATCACCACCCTATTCACGAGTGAGGAAAAGATTCGCCATTACTATATCATTAAGTTGTTTCCTTTCTCGCTAAAGGGTGATGCTAAGACTTGGTTTACTTCTCTTGCTCCTGGTTGTGTGCGTAGTCCCCAGGATATGATCTACTACTTCTCTGAGAAATATTTTTCGTCCCATAAGAAACAAGCTGCCTTGCAGGATATATATAACTTTGTGCAAGTTGAAGAAGAGAGTCTCCCACAAGCTTGGGGGAGGCTTGTCGAGTTACTGAATGCTTTGCCTGATCACCCTCTTGAAAAGAATGAAATACTTGATATCTTGTATAATGGACTAATAGATGCTTCTAGGGACCACCTAGATAGTTGTGTTGGTTGTGTTTTCTGGGAACGAACTGTGGAACAAGCTGAGATCCTATTGAATAATATCTTATGCAATGAGAATGCTTGGACTATTCCCGAACCATCTCCGAAGCCAACTCCAAAGAAAAGAGGTATTCTATTCCCCAGTCCTGAAGATATGTAAGAAGCTAAGAAATCTATGAAAGAGAAAGGCATTAAATCTGAAGATATCAAAAATCTACCACCTATCGAAGAGATCCATGGTCTTGATAACCCGAAACTGGTAGTAGAGGTAAATTCTCTTCGTAGATTCAATGAGAGTGATATTCCTTTTGGTAAGCCTGCTAGCTTATGCCTAGATGAATTTGATAACTTTGTTGTCAAACAACAAAGTTTCAATGATTATGTTAGCACACAATTGGAACATAATGCTCGTATGCTTAGTCATTTAAGTGCTTGTGTGGATAGAAACGTCAATGATCTTAAGCTTTTGAGTAAACATGCCTCTATGGTTACTACTCAAGTAGAACAAGTACTTAAGGCTCAAAATGACTTGCTCAATGAGTTGAATGACAATTCTGTCAGAGTCGTCACTAGAGGTGGTAGAATGACCGAGGAACCTTTGTATCCTGAGGGTCATCCTAAGAGAATTTAACAAGATTCTCAAGGAGTTAGCACCGAGGCACCTAGTCATCCTAGGAAGAAAAAGAAAGATGATAGGAACTTGCATGCTAGCAAACCTGCCGCTGTTACACCCGAGAATGCAAACGATGTCTTTGTTTCCAATGCCGAAACACAATCTGGTGATGAACACGAGCCAAATGACAATATCGATAGTGATGTTCAAGTTGATTCTCAACCTAGTAATGATAAGGATGTGGAGATTGAACCTGATCTTGATAACCCACAACCTAAGAATAGGAGATACGATAAGAACGACTTCATTGCTAGGAAGCATGGTAAAGAAAGGAACCATGGGTTCAGAAACCCATGCCCTTTCCTCCCAAACCATCCAAGAAAAAAGATGATGAGGATTTTGAGCGATTTGTTGAAATGATTAGACCTGTCTTTCTGCAAATGTGTTTGACAGATATGCTCAAAATGTCTCCTTATGCTAAGTACATGAAGGATATTGTGACTAATAAGAGGAGGATACATGAGGTTGAGATTTCCACCATGCTCTCTAATTACACCTTTAAGGGTGGAACTCCTAAGAAACTAGGTGATCCCGGAGTGCCCACCATACCATGCTCCATTAAATGAAACTATGTTAGAACTGCTTTATGCGTTCTTGGAGCCGGTGTTAGTGTTATGCCTCTCTCTCTTTATCGTAGACTTGAACTGGATAAGTTGACACCCACTGAAATCTCTCTGCAAATGGCCGACAAATCAACTGCTTTCCCTATCGGCATTTGCGAGGATGTGCCTGTTGTGGTTGCTAACGTTACTATCTTAACAGACTTTGTTATTCTGGATATTCCCGAGGATGATGCCATGGCGGTCATCCTTGGAAGACCCTTTTTAAACACTGCAGGGGCTGTTATTGATTGCAACAAAGGCAATGTCACTTTCCACGTCAATGGTAATGAGCATACGATGCACTTTCCGAAGAAACAATATCGAGTACATTGCATCAATGCTATTGAAAAAACTTCATCGATTCTTATTGGGAGCTTTGAATGCCCTATACCTACTGTTAAGATGAAGTATGATTTGCTTGTTGGGGATATGCACATCCCCATTGAGGTAACCTAGTGACTATTCGAAAATTCTTCGGTTTTATGTGAGTCAGAAAAGGTTTGTCAAGGAGACTTGATCAACCTCATTGACGGATTTCTTTTGATGACCATGAGATGGATGAATCTGAGAGTCACAACCTTCTGCCCCCAACATTTACTTCCCGTTGTTTAGAAGGAAAATGATAGATTTAGCTTTAGTTTTTCCTGTTTTCTGCTTTTTGCGTCCCGTAGAAAAGTGTCTCGAAAACGAAAGTTCTTCAAATGCCCTGAAAATCAAGTATGATTTTTCTGGAATTTTTGAAAAATTCTGAGACGGAGAGCTAGTCAGGGGGATCCACCAGTGGGCCACAAGCCCAGGAGGCGCGGGCACCCCCTGGCCGCGCCTACCAGGCTTGTGGGGCCCACTTGTCCCCCTCCACTTATTCCAGCTCCCATCTCCTTCTCCTACCTCCAGAAAAATTCATTCTACAACTCAAACCCATGTTCTTGCTCTTCTTCCTGCGATTTTTGATCTCCTTATGCAAAGCCCCATTCACCAAACTGTTTTGGGGAAATTGTTCCTTGGTATGTGACTCCTTCATTGGACCAATTAGTTTTTGCTCTAGTGCCTTATTCATTGCGTATTATTGCTGCCTTGGTGACCCTGTTCTTGAGCTTTGCATGCTAATTTTAGCTGGTCCCAAGTGGTTTTGATGTGTGATATGGCCTCTAGGCACTAGTAGGAGTAGTTGCTATGAGTTTCGTTGAGCCTTGTTCACTTTTCCTTTGAGTCACTAAAAATTCCAGAAATTTTTAGAGAAAGAAAAAGGAAAAGATGAGCAGGTTCCTAAGAGGCTCTTCAAGCCGTGACCCCAAGGATGATGAAAATGAGAAGAAGAAACCCAAGTATCCGGTCCCCCGAGTTGCAGAAGTTCGAGCGTGCGAGTGGCCAAGCGATGTGTTCTTACGTGCCGCCGGTCTTTATGAGGATTTTTATTACTTGGTGGAGAACGCAGGCCTTACCGCATTTGTTGAAGATAAGTGTCCACAATATCTCCTCCTCACTAATATTTTCGTGCAAAGCTTTAACTTCTATCCAAGGAAGAGTCCTCCTATGGTTCAGTTCAATCTATATGATATCCCCCAGCGCATTTCACTTCAGGATTTTTGCAATGTCTGCAAATTACCTTATGTTGGGGATATTCATGAACCTCGTCCACGGGACTTGGAGGCTTTCATTGATACTATTGCTGTAGGAGAGGAGAGAGGAGTGTCTTGCGCTAGAGCTGCTAGCATACATTTTCCCGTGCTTCGGTACTTCTCATTATTCGTGGGAAAATGTTTGATTGGCCATGGGAAAGCTGGAGCTCTCAGCTCCCCAGATCTTGCGGTTTTGCGCGAAGCCCTTTATAATGATAAACCTTATAGCTTGGGCGCTATAGTGGCTCAACGGTTGAACATGAACCGTTGTAAAGGCGTTGTTTATGGAGGTATCTATGCTACCCGTCTTGCTAGACATTTTGAGATACCTATTAGACTGCACGAGGAAGAAGAGATTCTTCTTCCTGAGATATATCTAGATTAGGATAGCATGGTTTGCCATGAATTTCTTGATAAAGATATAAATAAGAGGATGATTTATAACCTGGTATTTAGTCAGGGTACTCGTGAGACTATTACCTTGCCTCCTCCTTCTTTGTTCAGTCTTCATCTACGCACGTAAATTATTATGCCCTCGGACATCTACGCATATTGGGGCATAGCGCCACCACAGGCGCCCGTGCCCGAGCTACCAGTCGAGTACCAGACGCCAGTTTATCAATGGGAGCCAAAGGAGCTCTGATACGTCCATTTTGCATCATGCTTCCATGTTGATATTTATCGCTTTTTGGACTATTATTATACTTTGTGGAACCATACTTATGCCTTTTCTCTCTTATTTTGCAAGGTTTATTTGAAGAGGGAGAATACCGGCAACTGGAATTCTGGACTGGAAAAGGAGCAAGTCTAAGTCCTCTATTTTGCGCAACTCCAAATGCCCTGAAAATCAACGTGGAATTTTTTGGGAATATATAAAAAATACTGGGCGAAAGAAGTGTCAGAGGGGAGCTGCCAGGGGCCCACAAGCCTGGTTGCCGCGGCCTACCCCCTTGGCCGCGACAACAGGGCTTGTGGGCACCCTGGTGGCCCACTGGCCCCCCTCTTTTGCTATATGAAGGGTTTCGTCCGAGAAAAAAATCAAGGTGGAGCTTTTTCGTGGATTCGTCGCCGCCACGAGGCGGAACTTGAGCAAAACCAATCTAGGGCTCCGGCAGGACGATCCCGCCGGGGAAACTTCCCTCCCGGAGGGGGAAATCGTCGCCTTCGTCATCACCAACACTCCTCTCGTCGGAGGGGAGTCATCTCCATCGACATCTTCATCAGCACCATCTCCTCTCCAAACCCTAGTTCATCTCTTGTAACCAATCTCCGTCTCGCGACTCCGATTGGTACTTGTAAGGTTGCTAGTAGTGTTGATTACTCTTTGTAGGCTGTGCTAGTTGGATTACTTGGTGGAAGAGTTTATGTTCAGATCCTTGATGCTACTCATTACACCTCTGATCATGATTATTATTATGCTTTGTGAGTAGTTACTTTTGTTCCTGAGGACATGGGATAAGTCATGCTAATAATGGTCATGTGAATTTGGTATTCGTTCGGTATTTTGATATGCTGTATGTTGTTTTTCCTCTAGTGGTGTTATGTGAACATCGACTACATAACACTTCACCATATTTGGTCCTAGAGGAAGGCATTGGGGAGTAGTAAGTAGATGATGGGTTGCTAGAGTGACAGAAGCTTAAACCCCAGTCTATGCGTTGCTTCGTAAGGGGCTGATTTGGATCCACTAGTTTAATGCTATGGTTAGACGTTGTCTTAATTCTTCTTTCGTAGTTGCGGATGCTTGCGAGAGGGGTTAATCATAAGTGGGATGCTTGTCCAAGTAAGGGCAGTACCCAAGCACCGGTCCACCCACATATCAAACTATCAAAGTAACGAACGCGAATCATATGAACATGATGAAACTAGCATGACAGAAATTCCCGTGTGTCCTCGGGAGCGTTTTTCCTCTTATAAGACTTTGCTCAGGCTTGTCCCTTGCTACAAAAGGGATTGGGCCACTTTGCTGCACCGTTGCTACTACTTGTCACTTGTTACTTTTCGCTTGCTACGTTTCACCTTACGACACCATCACTTGTTATCGCTACTTTCAGTGCTTGCAGTTATTACCTTGCTGAAAACCGTTTATCAGGGCCTTCTTCTCCTCATTGGGTTCGACACTCTTACTTATCGAAGGACTACGATTGATCCCTATACTTGTGGGTCATCAAGACTCTTTTCTGGCGCCGTTGCCGGGGAGGGAAGCGCCTTTGGTAAGTGGAATTTGGTAAGGAAACATTGATATACTGTGCTGAAATTTATTGTCACTTGTCAGTATTGAAACTGTTCTTTTGAGGAATTTGTTTGGGGTATCTTCACCACGAACAGAAGCACGAGGAGTTGTTCCTCAACCTGAGGTACCTACTGAAAATATCTTTTATGAAATTCCTTCGGGTATGCTTGAGAAACTGCTGGCTAATCCTTTTACAGGAGATAGATCTTCACATCCAGACTTGCATCTAATCTACGTAGATGAAGTTTGTGGTTTATTTAAGCTTGCAGGTTTGCCCTAGGATGAGGTAAATAAGAAAGTATTTCCTTTATCTTTGAAGGATAAGGCGTTGAGATGGTATAGGCTATGTGATGACACTGGATAATGGGACTACAATCGGTTGAAATTGGAATTTCATCAAAAGTTCTATCCTATGCATTTAGTACATCGTGATCGGAATTATATTTATAACTTTTGGCCTCGTGACAGGGAAAGCATATCTCAAGCTTGGAGGAGGCTTAAATCAATGCTATATTCATGCCCCAATCATGAGCTCTCGAGAGAAATTATCACTCAAAACTTTTATGCTCGGATTTCTCATGAAGATCGTACCATGCTTGACACTTCGTGTACCGGTTCTTTTATGAAGAAGGATATTGACCACAAGTGGAATTTATTGGAAAGAATCAAACGTAACTCTGAAGATTGGGAGCTTGAAGAAGGTAAGGAGTCAGGTATGAATTTCTAGTTTGATTACGTTAAATCTTTTGTTGAAACAAACACTTCTAGAGATTTTAGCGCTAAGTATGGACTTGACTCTGAGATAGTAGCTTCTCTATGTGAATCTTTTGCTGCTCATGTTGATCTTCCCAAAGAGAAGTGGATTAAGTATCATCCGCCTGTAGAAGTCAACATAGTTAAACCTAGTCTAGTTCAAGAGAAAGTCATTGCGTTTAGTGATCCTATTGTTCCTTGTGCCTACGCTGAGAAACCACCTTACCGTGCTAGGAAAAAGGATTATTCTAAAGCTCCAACTGTGATACGTAGGGGTTAAATTAGACCACTTGCACCCCCTGAGGAAATTAGAGTTGAACCTAGTGTTGCTATTATCAAAGATCTCTTAGCCGAAGACATAGACGGGCATGTTATCAAATTCTGTGAGGACTCTGCTAGAATTGCTAAACCTCACGCGAAAGACAAATACAGACCTGTAGTTGGCCTGCCCGTTGTTTCTGTCAAGATAGGAGATCACTGTTATCATGGTTTATGTGATATGGGTGCTAGTGTTAGTGCAATACCCCGGTCCCTATATGATGAAATCAAAGATGAGATTGCACCTGCTGAGTTAGAACCCATTGATGTCACTATTACGCTAGCTAATAGAGACACTATCTGCCCTTTGGGAATTGTGAGAGACGTAGAAGTCCTGTGTGGTAAGATGAAGTATCCTACTGATTTCCTCGTCCTTGCTACTGCACAAGATAGCTTTTGTCCCATCATACTTGGTAGACTCTTTCTCAACACTGTCAATGCTCACATTGATTGCATTAAACAGACTGTCACTGTTAGTTTCGAGGGTGTGTCTCATGAATTTAACTTCTCCAAGTTTGGAAGACAACCCCATGAAAAAGAGTCGTCTGGTAGGGATGAAATCATTGCTCTTGCCTCTATTGCCGTACCTCCTACGGATCCTTTAGAGCAATATCTGCTTGAGCATGAAAATGATATGCATATGGATGAAAGAGATGAGATAGATAAAATTGTTTTAGAACAATATCCTATTCTCAAGAATAATTTGCCTGTTGAACTGCTTGGGGATCCTCCCCCACCAAAGGGTGATCCTGTGTTCGAGCTAAAACAGTTACCAAATACTCTTAAGTATGCCTACCTTGATGAGAAGGAGATATATCCTGTTATTATTAGTGCTCACCTCTCGAATCACGAAGATAAGAAGTTATTAAAAACTTTGAGGAAGCACCGTGCTACTATTGGATATACTCTTTATGATCTTAAGGGTATTAGTCCCACTCTATGTCAGCACAAGATTAAACCGATCCTGATTTTAAGCCAGTTGCTGATCATCAACGGAGATTAAATCCGAGGATGAAAGAGGTCATGAGAAAAGAAATATTAAAGCTTCTGGAAGCAGGAATCATTTATCCTATTGCTCATAGTGATTGGGTAAGTCCAGTACATTGCTTGCCTAAGAAGGGAGGTATCACCGTCGTTCCTAATGATGAGAATGAACTAATCCCACAGAGGATTATTACTGGCTATAGGATGGTGATAGACTTCCGGAAACTGAACAAGGCAACCAGGAAAGGCCATTATACTTTGCCGTTTATCGACCAATTGCTAGAAAGGCTATCTAAACACACACACTTCTGCTTTCTAGACGGTTATTCAGGTTTCTCGCAAATACCTGTTGCACAATCTGATCAGGAGAAAACCACTTTCACCTGCCCCTTCGGTACCTTTGCTTATAGACATATGCATTTTGGCTTGTGCAATGCACCTGCCACCTTTCAAAGATGTATGATGGCTATATTCTTTGACTTTTGTGAAAAGATTGTTGAGGTTTTCATGGATGATTTCTCCGTTTACGGTTCTTCCTTTGACGATTGCCTCAGCAACCTTGATCGAGTCTTACAGAGATGCAAAGACACCAACCTCGTCTTGAACTGGGAGAAGTGCCACTTCATGGTTAATGAAGGCATCATCTTAGGACACAAAATCTCTGAGAAAGGCATTGAAGTTGATAAGGCTAAGGTTGATGCAATTGAGAAAATGCCTTGCCCCACAGATATCAGAGGTATACGAAGTTTCCTAGGTCATGCTGGTTTCTATAGAAGGTTCATTAAAGACTTCTCTAAGATTTCTAGGCCTCTTACCAACCTCTTGCAGAAGGATGTTCCTTTTGTTTTTGATGAGGATTGTGAGGAAGCTTTCGAAATACTTAAGAAGGCCTTGATAACCGCACCTATTGTTCAACCACCTGATTGGAACTTGCCCTTTGAAATCATGTATGATGCTAGTGATTATGTTGTTGGTGCTGTTCTAGGACAAAGAGTTGACAAGTAGTTGAATGGCATTCACTACGCTAGTAAAACTCTAGACAGTGCCCAAAGAAACTATGCCACTACGGAAAAGGAGTTTTTAGCAGTCGTGTTTGCATGTGAAAAATTCAGATCTTATATAGTTGACTCCAAAGTCACTATTCACTCTGATCATGCTGCTATTAAGTACCTTATGGAGAAGAAGGACGCTAAGCCTAGTCTAATCAGATGGGTTCTCCTGCTACAGGAATTTGATTTGCACATTGTTGACCGAAAGGGTGCTGATAACCCTGTAGCAGATAACTTGTCTAGGCTAGAGAATGTCCTTGATGACCCACGACCTATTGATGATTGCTTTCCTGATGAGCAATTGAATGTCATCCGCACTTCACATAATGCACCGTGGTATGCTGATTACGCAAACTATATCATAGCCAAACACATACCACCCAGTTTCACCTACCAGCAAAAGAAGAAATTCTTATTTGATTTGAGACACTACTTTTGGGATGATCCTCACCTTTATAAGGAAGGAGTAGGTGGTGTTATTAGACGTTGTGTTCCTGAACATGAACAGGGACATATCCTACAGAAGTGTCATTCCGAAGCCTACGGAGGACACCATGCTGGAGACAGAACTGCTTATAAGGTATTGCAATCAGGGTTCTATTGGCCCACTCTCTTCAAGGATGCCCGTAAGTTTGTCTTGTCTTGTGGCGAATGCCAAATAATAGGGAATATCAGTAAGCGTCAGGAAATGCCTATGAACTATTCACTTGTCATTGAACCATTTGATGTCTGGGGCTTTGATTATATGGGACCTTTCGCGAGTTCCAATGGGTATACTCACATCTTAGTTGCTGTGGATTATGTCACTAAGTGGGTAGAAGCTATCCCCACTAGAAATGCTGATCACCACACCTCTATTAAGATGCTTAAATTTTCCCAAGATTTGGAGTCCCCAGATATCTGATGACTGATGGCGGTTCACACTTCATTCATGGTGTTTTCCGCAAGATGCTCGCTAAGTATGATGTCAACTATAGAGTTGCATCTCCTTATCATCCTCAGTCTAGTGGTCAAGTGGAGTTGAGTAATAGGGAGATCAAATTGATCTTACAAAAGACCGTCAATAGATCTCGAAAGAATTGGTCTAGCAAACTTGACGATGCACTATGGGCTTATAGGACTGCTTATAAGAATCCCATGGGCATGTCGCCGTATAAAATGGTTTACGGTAAGGCCTGTCATTTACCTCTTGAGATGGAACACAAAGCTTATTGGGAAATCAAAGAGCTCAACTTCGATTTCAAACTTGCCGGTGAGAAGCGGTTGTTTGATATCAGCTCATTAGATGAATGGAGGGCCCAGGCATATGAGAATGCCAAGTTGTTCAAGGAAAAGGTCAAGAGATGGCACGATAAAAGAATACAAAAACGAGAGTTCAATGTAGGTGACTATGTCCTGCTATACAATTCTCGTTTAAGATTCTTCGCAGGCAAGCTTCTCTCTAAATGGGAAGGTCCCTACATTTTCGAGGAAGTATATCGTTCTGGTGCCATCAAAATCAATAACACGGAAGGTAATTTTCCTAGAGTGGTAAATGGGCAAAGAATCAAGCATTACATCTCTGGTACTCCCATAAATGTTGAGACTAATATCATCAATATCATAACTCCAGAGGAGTACATAAGGGATGTTTATGAGCCTGTTTCAGACCCTGAAAATGAAGAGGTATGTGTTTCGGTAAGTAATTGGACTCCGAAAATTTTCCAATAGGAATTTTTCTCCGTTTTGGAATTTATGGAAAATTAGAAAAATAAAAAGCAGTCCGGAGAGCGCACGAGGCGGCCACAAGCTTGGTTGCCGCGACCTCCCCCTGGCCGCGGCAACAGGGCTTGTGGGCACCTCGTGTGCCTCCGGACTCCGTTTTCTTGCGGAGCACTCCTTCTGGTCCAGAAAATATCATTATATATACGCCCGAGGGTTTTGATCTCCGTATCGCGCAGTTTTCCTCTGTTTTTTGTTTCGAGCCTGTTTCTGCCGCAGATTTAGGTCAAGATGTCTTCCCAGGATTCAGAGGGGGAGAGCTATGTGGCTGACTACCTTGCTAACCCCAAGGTCTATGGGGACTTGGAACCATATGGCTGGACCACTGACGAGGAAGAGGACTATGAGCCCAAGGGGAAGGAACAAACGAGTTCCGATGAAGAGGAGGCTCCTCTACCTCAACCTGGACGCACTCATGTGGAGTTCAAGAAGTCAAGCCTCCCTGACCAAAGGAAGAAGCCTAAGACCTTGTTTATCCCTTCTCGTTTCTTGCAGGAGAGTAAGCAACAACTTTGCCATAGAGTGTTGAAGCTTGAGGAGGAAAATGACGATCTGAGGGAGCAGAACTTTATGCTCAAGTGGAAATTAGACAAGCTCAAGACTGCTTCAACAACTCCACCACCATCACGACCAAAGTAAGACAACTAAGCATTGGTATGGGAAACTCCCTTGGCTTATGCCAAGCTTGGGGGAGTTGCCCTGGTATCGTATCACCTTTATATCTTTTGCTTTTACCTTTGTTTTAGTTCTTTCCTTTTTCAGTTTTTATTTCTTCTCTTAGTGGAATAAGTCTTTAGTGTTTTAGTTTGAGTCTTTTGCCTTGTGTCTCCCCCAATGTATTCGAGCTTGCGAGCTATATAATAAAGAGTATCTTAGTCAAGGGCTTTGTTTTGTGCCGTGATCAAAAGTATGAAAATAACGATAGCATGAAAGATCATGAGATGATCTTATGGAAAGTGATAGCTTCACATATAACAAGTATGATGATTGAAACTTGTTGAGAATAGACCAACATAGACCTCAGTCATTGTTGCAATTAATAAGAAGTAATAAGGAAAGAGAGGTTCACATATAAATATATCATCTTAGACACTTTCTATAATTGTGAGCACTCACCAAACTATTGCATGCCTAGAAGTAGATGTTGGACAAGGAAGACAACATGATGAATTGTGTTTACTTGGCTCTGAACAATGTTATATGATTAGAGATCCCTTAGCATGTGATGATTGCTTCGACCTTATAGTAGCCAAAACTCCCGCACCAAGTAGAGATACTACTTGTGCATCCATAAACCTTCAACCCAGTTTTGCCATGAGTGTCCACCATACCTACCTATGGATTGAATAAGATCCTTCAAGTAAGTTGTCATCGGTGCAAGCAATAAAAATTGCTCTCTAATATGTATGATAAATTAGTGTATGGAAAATAAGCTTTGTACGGACCTGTGATGAGGAAGACATAAAAGCGACAAACCGCATAATAAAGTTCTTTATCACAGGAGGCAATATAAAGTGACGTTCCTCCGCACTAAGAGGACACACATCCAAACCCCAAAAGCGCATGACAACCTCTGCTTCCCTCTGCGAAGGACCTATCTTGTACCTTTACTTTTTGCCTTTGTAAGTCATGGTGATCTTCACCAATTCCTTATTTAGCCTTTTTCTTGGTGAACGGCATATGCTTGGGAAAGATCTATATTCATATATCAACTTGGAGCTGAGTACTTATGCTTTATTATTGTTGACTTTACCCTTGAGGTAAATGGTTGGGAGGCAAAATTATAAGCCCCTATCTTTCTCTGTGTCCAACTGAAACTTTGGTATCATGAGTACCACGTGAGTTATAACAATTGTGGAAAACAAAAGAGATGATTGAGTATGTGGATTTGCCTTACAAGCTCTTATTTGACTCTTTTTGATAATATGATAAATTGCAATTTCTTCAATGGCTATGGACTGTTGTTGGCTACTTCTCGGTAAGGTTTTTGTTTCATACTTTGCTTTGTGAAGGAATTGTTACTTTCCCGTAAGAATCTCTATGATGTATTGTCGTTCTATGTGTGATCATGATGCCCTCATGTCCATATTTTTTTTTATCGACACCTTCATCCCTAAACACGTGGACATGTTTTGGGTCTTGGTTTCCGCTTGAGGACAAGCGAGGTCTAAGCTTGGGGGCGTTGATACGTCCATTTTGCATCATGCTTTCATGTTGATATTTATCGCTTTTTGGACTGTTATTATACTTTGTGGAGCAATACTTATGCCTTTTCTCTCTTATTTTGCAAGGTTCATTTGAAGAGGGAGAATACCGACACCTGGAATTCTGGACTTGAAAAGGAGCAAGTCTGAGTCCACTATTCTGCGCAACTCCAAATGCCCTGAAAATCAACGCGGAATTTTTTGGGAATATATAAAAAATACTAGGCGAAAGAAGTGTCAGAGGGGAGCTGCCAGGGGCCCACATGCCTGGTTGCTGCGGCCTACCCCCCTGGTCGCGGCAACAGGGCTTGTGGGCACCCTGGTGGCCCACTGGCCCCCTCTTTTTCTATATGAAGGGTTTCGTCCGAGAAAAAAATCAAGGTGGAGCTTTTTCGTGGATTCGCCGCCGCCACGAGGCGGAACTTGAGCAGAACCAATCTAGGGCTCCGGCAGGACGATCCTGCCGGGGAAACTTCCCTCCCGGAGGGGGAAATCGTTGCCTTCGTCATGACCAGCACTCCTCTCGTCGGAGGGGAGTCATCTCCATCAACATGTTCATCAGCACCATCTCCTCTCCAAACCCTAGTTCATCTCTTGTAACCAATCTCCTTCTCGTGACTCCGATTGGTACTTGTAAGGTTGCTAGTAGTGTTGATTACTCTTTGTAGTTGATGCTAGTTGGATTACTTGGTGGAAGAGTTTATGTTCAGATCCTTGATGCTACTCATTACACCTCTCATCATGATTATGATTATGCTTTGTGAGTAGTTACTTTTTTTCCTAAGGACATGGGATAAGTCATGTTAATAATAGTCATGTGAATTTGGTATTCGTTCGGTATTTTGATATGGTGTATGTTGTTTTCCTCTAGTGGTGTTATGTGAACGTCGACTACATAACACTTCACCATATTTGGGCCTATAGGAAGGCATTGGGGAGTAGTAAGTAGATGATGGGTTGCCAGAGTGACAGAAGCTTAAACCCAGTCTATGCATTGCTTCGTAAGGGGCTGATTTGGATCCACTAGTTTAATGCTATGGTTAGACGTTGTCTTAATTCTTCTTTCGTAGTTGCGGATGCTTGCGAGAGGGGTTAATCATAAGTGGGATGCTTGTCCAAGTAAGGGTAGTACCCAAGCGCCGGTCCACCCACATATCAAACTATCAAAGTAACGAACGCGAATCATATGAACATGATGAAACTAGCATGACAGAAATTCCCGTGTGTCCTCGGGAGTGTTTTTCCTCTTATAAGACTTTGCTCAGGCTTATCCCTTGCTACAAAAGGGATTGGTCCACTTTGCTGCACCGTTGCTACTACTTGTGACTTGTTACTTTTCGCTTGCTACGTTTCACCTTACGACACCATCACTTGTTATCGCTACTTTCAGTGCTTGCAGTTATTACCTTGCTGAAAACTGTTTATCAGAGCCTTCTTCTCCTCGTTGGGTTCGACACTCTGACTTATCAAAAGGAATACGATTGATCCCCTATACTTGCTGGTCATCAAGATCACCCAGCAGTGGCACCCTCAGTACACTTCGGAGTACCCCGGAGACGGTTACTTCCCACCTTGGGTGTAGACCAACTTAGGCCAAAAGCCTATGCTTGGGGGAGTACGTGTTTCTCACCGACTTTATATTCTTGCTTACACTTTCACTTTGATAGTCGGTGTTCACACCTTGCCACTGTATCATCCATGCTAGTTTGTTTCTTTTTCTCGCTTTCTTCTCGTGTGTTTGTTTAGATTGAGAAAACCCAAAAAGATTTCCCGTTCTTCTTTTGCTTGTTGGGAGCTTTCCCGTGTAAATTGTTTTATTTTTCTTTGGGTCAAGGTAGAAGACCATGGTTACAATGTTTAGTGGCTCTCGCATGCATATCTGTTTATCTGTCAAAGAGCCATATTACTTTGTATTCTCCTTTGTGGTTGCTTGCAGATTCCAGCGTAGTCCAATGCATGAACACTCTTATTATTGTTCACATCATTCGGTCGTGAATGTGAAAGGCAATAATGACGATATATGATGAAGTGACTGAGCCTGGAAAAGCTGGTATGAACTCGATCTATTTTGTTTTTGTAAATACAACTAGCTCATCGTTCCTAATTCAGCTTTGTTGTGAGAGAAACATGTTTGCAATGACAACTTAGAGATCATAGTTTCTGATGCCATGCTTAATTATCTAGGAGCTTATAATGGTTTGCCTTGGATGCCAACATGAATTTTGAGATGATTATGATGTAGTATGATAGGATGGTATCCTCCTTTGAAGGATTCAAGTGGTTTGACTTGGCGCATGTTTACACATGTAGTTGAAAGAAAATCAACATAACCTCTATGATATTCATGTTTATGGTGATTTATGTCCTACTCATGCTTGCACTCAATGTTGGTTAATTTCAATGCATTTTGATGACTGTTGTCGCTCTCTAGTTGGTCGCTTCCCAGTCTTTTGCTAGCCTTCACTTGTACTAAGCGGGAATACTGCCTGTGCATCCACTTCCATAAACCCGAAGTTGTTCCATATGAGTCCACCATACCTACCTATACGCGGTATCTACCTGCCGTTCCAAGTAAATTTGCATGTGCCACTCTCTAAACCTTCAAGTAATAATCTGTTTTGCATGCCAGAACCGCTCATGTGGTGACAAGGGACGATCAGTATCTTCAATGCTAGGCGTGTTATCCTCGATACATGTTTATTCACCATCAGGCTTGTGGGGCCCTCGGGGCTCCGCCGCCTCCGACTCCAGCTCTATTTAGTCCCTTTTGTCCGGAAAAAAAATCAAGGAGACAAGAGTTCATCGCGTTTTACGACACGGAGCCGCCGCCACCACGTGTTCTTCCTTTGGAGGGCAGATCTGGAGTCCGTTCTGGGCTCCGGAGAGGGGAGATCGACGCCGTCATCATCATCAACCATCCTTCATCGCCAATTCCATGATGCTCTTCACCGTTCGTGAGTAATCTCATCGTAGGATTGCTGGACGGTGATGGGTTGGATGAGATCTATCATGTAATCGAGTTAGTTTTGATGGGGTTTGATCCCTAGTATCCACTATGTTCTAAGATTGATGTTGCTACTACTTTGCTATGCTTAATGCTTGTCACTAGGGCCCGAGTGCCATGATTTCAAATCTGAACCTATTATGTTTTCATCAATATATGTGTGTTCTTGATCCTATCTTGCAAGTTGTAGTCACCTACTATGTGTTATGACCCGACAACCCCGGAGTGACAATAGACGGAACCACTCCCGAAGATGACCATAGTATGAGGAGTTCATGTATTCACTAGGTGCTAATGCTTTGTTCTGGTTCTCTATTAAAAGGAGACCTTAATATCCCTTAGTTTCCATTAGGACCCCGCTGCCACGGGAGGGATGGACAATACATGTCATGCAAGTTCTTTTCCATAAGCACGTATGACTATATACGGAATACATGCCTACATTACATTGACAAACTTGAGCTAGTAACAAATCACCCCATGTTATAACTGTTACATGATGAATGTCATCCGACATAATTATCCATCACCGATCCAATGCCTACGAGCTCTTCCTACTGGTCCTTGCTACATTACTTTACCGCTACTGCTGTCACTGCTGCTACTGTTACCGCTACTGATGTCACTACTGCTACTGTTACCGTTGTTACCATTACTATCACACTACTTTGCTACTGAAACTTTGCTGCAGATACTAAGTCTTTCAGGTGTGGTTGAATTGACAACTCAACTGCTAATACTGGAGAATATTCTTTGGCATCCCCTTGTGTCGAATCAACAAATTTGGGTTGAATACTCTACCCTCGAAAACTGTTGCGATCCCCTATACTTGTGTGTTATCACCCAGTTACGTTGCGACGTTTGATACACACAAGCTATTCCTTCGGTGCCAGTGAGTTATATGATCTCATGGTCAAAGGAATAAATACTTGAGACGTAGAAAACAGTAGCAACAAAATGACATGATCAATATGCTACGTTCATAGTTTGGGTCTAGTCCATCACATGATTCTCCTAATAATGTGATCCAGTTATCAATTGACAACACTTGCATATAGTCAGAAAACCTTGACTATCATTCATCAACTGGCTAGCCAACTAGAGGCTTGCTAGCGACATTGTTTTGTCTATGTATCCACACATGTATCTATATTTTCATTCAATACAATTATAGCATGGATAATAAACGATTATCTTGTAACAGGAAATATAATAATAACTATTTTATCATTGCCTCTAGGGCATATTTCCAAGAGTCTCCCACTTGCACTAGAGCCATTAATCTAGTCCTCACATCGCCATGTGATTCACATTGTAATAAATCTAACACCCATACAGTTCTGGTGTTGATGATGTTTTGCCCGTGGAAGAGGTTTAGTCAACGAGTGTGCTACATTCAGATCTGTGTGCACTTTGCAAATATTTATGTCCTCTCCTTCGACGTAGTCGCGGATGAGCTTGAAGCATCGTTTGATATGTCTGGTCTTCTTGTGAAACCTTGGTTCCTTTTCTAAGGCAATGGCACCACTGTTTTCACAGAACAGAGTTATTGGATTTAGTGTGCTCGGCACAACTCCAAAATCCGTCATGAACTGCTTCATCCAGGCACCCTCCTTAGCTATCTCTGAGGCAGCCATGTACTCCGTTCACATGTAGAATCTGCTACGACGCTTTGCTTGGAACTGCACCAGCTTACCACACCCTCATTAAGAATAAATACGTATACGGTTTGAGACATAGAGTCATCCGGATCGGTGTCAAAGCTTGCGCCGACGTAATCCTTTACGACGAGCTCTTCGTTACCTCCATAAACGGGAAACATTTCCTTAGTCCTTTTTAGGTACTTCGGAATATTCTTGACCGCCGTTCAGTGATCCACTCCTGGATTACTTTGAAACCTGCCTGCCATACTTATGGCTAAGCTGACGTCTGGTCTAGTGCACAACATTGCATACTTGATAGAACCTATGGCTGAAGCATAGGGGACGTAACTCGTTTGTTCTCTATCTACCGCATTTGCTGGGCACTGAGTCTTACTCAATTTTATACCTTGTAACACTGGCAAGAACCCTTCTTGGGCTGTTCCATTTTGAACTTCTTCAAAACTTTATCAAGGTATGTGCTTTGTGAAAGTCCTATCATGCGTCTCGATCTATCCCTATAGATCTTAATGCCTAGAATGTAAGCAGCTTCTCCTAGGTACTTCATAGAGACACTTTTATTCAAGTAATCATTTACGCTCTCCAAAAACTCCACGTTGTTTCCAATCAGCAATATGTCATCCACATATAATATTAGAAACGCCACAGAGCTCCCACTCACTTTCTTGTAAATACAAGATTCTCCAACCACTTCTATGAACCCAAATGCTCTGATCACCTCATCAAAGCGCTTATTCCAACTCCGAGATGCTTGCACGAGTCCATAAATGGATCACTGGAGCTTGCATACTTTGTTAGCATTCTTTGGATCGACAAAACCTTCGTGTTGCATCATATACAACTCTTCCTTAAGAAAACCATTCAGGAACGCCGTTTTGACATCCATGTGCCATATTTCATAATCGAAAAATGCAGCTATTGCTAACATGATTCAGACGGACTTAAGCATCACTACCGGTGAGAATGTCTCATCGTAGTCAACTCCTTGAACTTGTGAAAAACCCTTTGACACAAGTCGAGCTTTATAAACGGTCGCATTACCGTCCGCGTCTGTCTTCTTCTTAAAGATCCATTTGTTCTGAATAGCCTTGCGGCCTTCAGGTAATACTTCCAAAGTCCATACTTTGTTTTCATACATATATCCTATCTCGGAATTCATGGCCTCCAACCATTTGATGGAATTTGGGCCCACCATTGCTTCTTCATAATTTGCAGGTTCATTGTTGTCTAACAACATGATTGATACGACAGGATTATTGTACCACTCAGGAGTAGTACGTGATCTTGTCGACCTGCGAGGTCCGATAGGAACTTGATCCGAAGTTTCATGATCATCATCATTAACTTCCTCCTCAACTAGGGTCGCTTTGACAGGGGTTTCCCCTTGCCCTGCGCCACCATCTAGAGGGACTAGAGGTTCGACAACCTCATCAAGTTCTATCTTGCTCCCACTCAATTCTTTCGAGAGAAACTCCTTCTTAAGAAAAGTTCCGTTCTTAGCAACAAACACTTTGCCCTCGGATTTGAGATAGAAGGTGTACCCAACTGTCTCTTTTGGGTATCCTATGAAGGCACACTTTTCCGCTTTGGGTTCCAGCTTTTCAGGCTGAAGATTTTTGACATAAGCATCACATCCGCAAACTTTAAGAAACGACAATTTCGGTCTTTTGCCATACCACAGCTCGTATGGTGTCATCTCAACGGATTTTGATGGTGCCCTATTTAAAGTGAATGCAGCTGTCTCTAATGCATAACCCCAAAACGATAACGACAAATCGGTAAGAGACATCATAGATTGCACCATTTCTAACAAAGTACGATTACGACGTTCGGACACACCATTACGCTGTGGAGTTCCATGCGGTGTCAATTGTGAAACAATTACACATTGTCTTAAGTGAGCACCAAACTCAAAACTCAGATATTCACCCCCACGATCAGAACATATGAACTTGATCTTCTTGTTGCGATGATTTTCAACTTCACTCTGAAATTGCTTGAACTTCTCAAACGTTTCAGACTTGTGCTTCATCAAGTAGATATATCCGTACCTACTCAAATCGCCGGTGAAGGTGAGAAAATAACGATATCCGCCGCGCGCCTCCACACTCATCGGACCGCACACATCGGTATGTATGATTTCCAACAAGTCACTTGCACGCTCCATTGTTCCGGAGAACGGAGTGATAGTCATCTTGCCCATGAGGCATGGTTCACACGTGTCAAGTGATTCAAAATCAAGTGACTCGAAAAGCCCATCGGAATGGAGTTTCTTCATGCGCTTTACACCAATATGACCTAAGCGGCAGTGCCACAAAAATATGGCGCTATCATTGTTAACTCTACATCTTTTGGTCTCAATGTTATGTATATGTGTATCATCGCTATCAAGATTCAATATGAACAATCCTCTCACATTGGGTGCATGACCATAAAAGACATTACACATAGAAATAGAACAACCATTATTCTCTGACTTAAATGGGTAACCATCTCGCAATAAACAAGATCCAGATATAATGTTCATGCTTAACGCAGACACTAAATAACAATTATTTAAGTTCATAACTAATCCTGATGGTAACTGAAGTGAAATTGTGCCGATGGCGATTGCATCAACCTTGGAACCATTTCCCACTCGCATCGTCACTTCATCCTTCGTCAGCCTTCGTTTATTCCGCAATTCCTGCTTCGAGTTGCAAATATGAGCAACAAGACCGATATCGAATACCCAGGCACTACTACGAGAGTTGTTTAAGTACACATCAATAACATGCATATCGAATATACCTGATTTTTCCTTGGCCGCCTTCTTATTAGCCAAATACTTGGGGTAGTTGCGCTTCCAGTGACCCAGTCCCTTGCAATAATAACACTCTGTTTCAGGCTTAGGCCCAGCCTTGGGTTTCTTCGTCGGATTGGCAACAGGCTTGCCAGTCTTCTTGGAGTTACCCTTCTTGCCTTTGCCGTTTCTCTTGAAACTAGTGGTCTTATTGACCATCAACACTCGATGCTCTTTCCGGAGTTCTGACTCTGTGAGTTTCAGCATCGCGAATAACTAGCCGGGTGACTTGTTCATCCCTTGCATGTTATAGTTCAACACAAAGCTCTTATAGCTAGGTGGCAGTGATTGAAGAATTCTGTCAGTGATAGCTTCTTGCGGGAATTCAATACCCAGCTCAGCTAGACGGTTTGAGTACCCACATTTTGAGCACATGTTCACTAACAGACGAATTCTCCTCCATGTTGCAAGCATATAATTTATTGGAGGTCTCATACCTCTCGATCCGGGCGTTCTTCTGAAAGATAAAATTCAACTCCTGGAACATCTCAAATGCTCCATGACGCTCAAAGCGACGTTGAAGTCCCGGCTCTAAGCCATACAAGACTGCACATTGAACTATTGAGTAGTCCTCCTTACGTGTTAACCAGGTGTTCTTAACATCTTGGTCAGCCGTAGCGGGTGGTTCATCTGCTAGCGCAGCATTAAGGACATAATCCTTCTTCCTAGCTTGCACGAGCAACTTCAGATTACGAGCCCAGTCTACAAAGTTGCTTCCATCATCTTTCAACTTAGCTTTATCTAGGAACGTATTAAAATTCAGGGTGACTACTGTGTGAGCCATTGATCTACAACACAAATATTGCAAGGTGGACTTAGACTATGTTTAATATAATTAGAGTTTAACTAATCAAATTACTGATAAAATCCCACTCAAAAAGTACATCTCTCTAGTCATTTGAGTGGTACATGATCCAAATTCACTAACTCAAGTCCGATCATCACGTGAGTTGAGAATAGTTTCAGTGGTAAGCATCTCTATGCTAATCATATCAACTATACGATTCATGCTCGAACTTTCGATCTCATGTGTTCCGAGGCCATGTTTGCACATGCTAGGCTCGTCAAGTTTAACCCGAGTGTTCCGGTGTGCAACTGTTTTGCACCCGTTGTATGTGAACGTTGAGTCTATCACACCCGATCACCACGTGGTGTCTCGAAACGACAAACTGTCACAACGGTGCACGGTCGGGGAGAACACAATTTCATCTTGAAATTTTAGTGAGAGATCACCTTATAATGCTACCGTCGTTCTAAGAAAAATTAGGTGCATAAAAGGATTAACATCACATGCAATTCATAAGTGACATGATATGGCCATCATCTTGTGCTTCTTGATCTCCATCACCAAAGCACCGACATGATCTTCTTGTCACCGACGCCACACCATGATCTCCATCATCATGATCTCCATCAACGTGTCGCCATCGAGGTTGTCATGCTATCTATGCTATTACTACTAAAGCTACGACCTAGCAATATAGTAAACGCTTCTGCAAACACAAATGTTAGTTTAAAGACAACCCTATGGCTCCTGCCGGTTGGCGTAGCATCGACGTGCAAGTCGATATTAACTATTACAACATGATCATCTCATACATCCAATATATCACATCACATCATTGGCCATATCATATCACAAGCATACCCTGCAAAAACAAGTAAGACGTCCTCTAATTTGTTGTTGAATGTTTTACATGGCTGCTATGGGTATCTAGTATGATCGCATCTTACTTACGCAAAAACCACAACAAAGATGTGCAAATTGCTATTTAACCTCTCTCCAAGGACCGCCTCGGTCAAAACCAATTCAACTAAACTTGAAGAAACTGACACCCGCCAATCATCTTTATGCAACGAGGTTGCATGTTAGTCGATGAAACCAGTCTCTCGTAAGCGTACGAGTAACGTCGGTCCGGGACGCTTCAATCGAACAATGCCACCAAATCGATAAAACACTAAGGAGGGCAGAAAATCGAACATCAACGTCCACAAAACCTTTTGTGGTCTACTCGAGATAACATGTCCGCATGAACCTAGCTCATGATGCCACTGTTGGGGAACGTTGCATGGGAAACAAAAAATTTCCTACGCACACGAAGACCTATCATGGTGATGTCCATATACGAGAGGAGATTAGATCTACGTACCCTTGTAGATCGCTAAGCGGGAAGCGTTAAGAAACGCAGTTCATGTAGTGGTACAACTTCGTGATTCAAATCACCGTCGTCCCAGGATCCGTCCCACGAACGGTTCTGATCTAGCGCCGAACAGACGGCACCTCCGGGTTCAATACACATACAGCTCGATGACGATCTCGATCTTCTTGATCCAGCAATCAAGACGAAGAAGTAGATGAGTTCTCCGGCAGCGTGACGATGCTCCGGTGGTGGTGATGATCTACTCCTGCAGGGCTCCGCCCGAGCTCCGCAGAAATCCGATCTAGAGGTAAAACTATGTGGAATAGGCTAGAGTTGCACGTGGCAAAGTTGTGTCTCAAAAAGCCCTAAACCACCAATATATAGAGGAGGAGAGGAGGGCATAGCCTTGGGGCACAAGGGCCCCAAGGGTGCGCCGACCGAAGGGGTGGAGGAGGACTCCTCCTCCAATTCGGTTTGGGGAGGAGTCCTCCTCTTCCTTCCCACCTCCATCTTTCCTTTTTTTTTCTCTTTCCTTTGGTATTTTTGCTTATGGGGCCATAGCCCTCTTGTTCTGAATCCACCAGCCCACTCAGGACTTGGTGCGCACCCTAAGGCCATGTGCTCACTCCCGGGTGGGTGGGCCCCTCCCGGTAAACACCCGGAACCCATTCGTCACTCCCGGTACACTACTAGTAATGCCCGAAAAGTTTCGGTGACCAAATGAAACCATCCTATATATCAATCTTCGTTCCCGGACCATTCCGGAAACCCTCCTGACGTCCGTGATCTCATCCGGGACTCCGAACAACATTCGGTAACCACACATATAACTCAACTATATTAAAACATCATCAAACCTTAAGTGTGCAAACCCTGCGGATTCGAGAACTATGTAGACATGACCCGAGACACTCCTCGGTCAATATCCAATAGCGGGACCTGGATGCCCATATTGGATCCTAAATATTCTCCGAAGATCTTATCGGTTGCACCTTAGTTCCAAAGAATCATATAACCCCGTATGCCATTCCTTTTGTCCTTAGGTATTTTACTTGCCCGAGATTTGATCGTGGTATCCGCATACCTATTTCAATCTCGTTACCGACAAGTCTCTTTACTCGTTCTGTAATACAAGATCCCGTGACTTACACTTAGTCACATTGCTTGCAAGGCTTGTGTGTGATGTTGTATTACTGAGTGGGTCCGAGATACCTCTCCGTCACACGGAGTGACAAATCCCAGCCTTGATCCATACTAACTCAACGGACACCTTCGGAGATACCTGTGGAGCACCTTTATAGTCACCCAGTTATGTTGCGACATTTGATACACACAAGGTATTCCTCCGATGCCAGTGAGTTATATGATCTCATGGTCATAGAAATAAATACTTGACACGCAGAAAACAATAGCAACAAAATGACACGATCAACATGCTACGTTCATAGTTTGGGTCTAGTCCATCACATGATTCTCCTAATAATGTGATCCGGTTATCAAGTGACAACACTTGCATATAGTCAGAAAACCTTGACTATCATTGATCAACTGGCTAGCCAACTAGAGGCTTGCTAGGGACATTGTTTTGTCTATGTATCCACACATGTATCTATGTTTTCATTCAATACAATTATTGCATGGATAATAAACAATTATCTTGTAAGAGAAAATATATAATAACTATTTTATCATTTTCTTCTAGGGCATATTTCCAACAATATCATGTCGTGCATGCCGATTCCGCTCACGGGGCGTGCCATGATGCTCCCAAAAGTGGCACAAAACTTATTGCACTGTTGTTGGATCACCTTCCATCGCTTCGAAATGGACACCCACCCACGCATGCTTTGCATTTGCTACGGCAAAAACTTCGTGTGTTCATGAAACTCACGATGGACACGAGTCCAAAAGGTTGATGCATTTTGTTCGGCGTCGACCTCTGGGTCTTGCCTAATGCCCCTCCAACACTCACAAAGGAGCTTGTCCTTGGCCATCGTGTATGCCTTCGTCCGTCTGCTCTTGCGCTTCGTCTTCACCCTAGCGGCTTGGTTGGCGAGCTCATCCTCGAACAAAGGCTCCCCGTCTATGTCCATGTCATCCTCTTCCTCGAGGCTGTAGTCCTTCGGAAACTCATGGTCGAGCGGGAAGCCGTCCAGATCTAGGACGACCTGATCTTGCATGAAGGCGGCCTGCATACCAACTTGATCATAGGTCGATGGCGTGAATGGACCTCGGTCATCCTGGCTTTGGGTATCTTCGAGATCATAGCCAACTGCAGCGACACCGCCAGTGACCGCCGTATCACCTTTGAAGATGATACTCTCCATGAAATGGTTGGCCCTCTCGTTGTCGACGACCGTCGGTGTTCTGTCAAACAGGTTAAGGGCGCCGGAGAGCATGTCGGCTGGCATCTCCCATGCGCGTTTCCTCGGCCCACCGGATGACGAGCCACCGACTACTGGTGTGGTGTTAAGGTCAATGGGCGCGGGAACGGGCGTGGAAGGCGCCAGCGCGCTCACCTCCGGCGAGCATTTCCCAGAGAGTCGGGAGGCTTGTGGGTAGACGTGGAAGACAGGAATTGGGTGAGTCGCCGTGCGCCGGGCGACTCTGGCAGCACCATCCGAGGAAACATGGACGAGCCGGTGCTGGCCACGGCCATGACGGCATTTGACGAGCCCGTGCTGGTCAGGGTTTAACCCTAGGTACAATAGTGTCTCCCTCGTTGTAATCCTGACGTGGGCGGCGGCATCCTCTTGCTGCACGGCGGTGGATATGGTCATGGCGGATGCTGCTTCGTCCCTTGCATCCGCCGCGTGCCTCCGACGCTTCCTCTTCGTCAACTCTGTAGCCCCGCTCCTTGCACATCAACTTCTTCTTCTTCTTGGGCGCGGTGGGAGTCTTGAGGGGGGTGCGGGGCTTGCAGGGGGACGTCGTGATGACGGGCAAGGGAGGCGAGGCCGACGGCATCGTCGTCCATGGCGAGCGGCTAGGAGCGTGCGCGGGCGGGAGGATTTTGGGAAAGTGGGGGGAAATGGTGGAGGCTTTGCCAGCGGCTAGTGGGCGACGGGGAGTAGTTGGCGCGTGGCGCACGCATTTGTATCGTGTCCGCACGGCCTGAGAATGGGTCAGCAAGCTGACGCAAAGAAGACACGCGTCCGTTTGCGTTGGCGCGTTGAACTGACTTTTCTGTGTGCCGCGACCCAAACGACGTTGATACGTCTCCATCGTATCTACTTTTCCGAACTCTTTTGCCCTTGTTTTGGACTCTAATTTGCATGATTTGAATGGAACTAACCCGGACTGACGCTGTTTTCAGCAGAATTGCCATGGTGTTGTTTTTGTGCAGAAATAAAAGTTCTTGGAATGACCTGGAAATTTACGAGGATTTTTTGTGGAACATATAAAAAATACTGGCGCAAGAATTACTCGAAGATAGGGAACCACGAGCCCACGAGCCCAGGAGGGGCGCCTGGCAGGCTTGTGGGGCCCACGTAGCTCCGCAGCCTCCAACTCCAACTCTATAAAGTCTCTCTCGCCCAGGACAAATTAAGAGAGAAGAGTTCATCGCGTTTCACGATACGGAGCCGCTGCCACCACCTGTTCTTCCTCGGGAGGACATATCTGGAGTCCGTTCTGGGCTCCGGAGAGGGGAAATCGACGCTGTCGTCATCATCAACCATCCTCCATTGCCAATTCCATGGTGCTCTCCATCGTTCGTGAGTAATCTCATCGTAGGCTTGCTGGACGGTGATGGGTTGGATGAGATATATCATGTAATCGAGTTAGTTTTGATGGGGTTTGATCCCTAGTATCCACTATGTTCTAAGATTGATGTTGCTACTACTTTGTTATGCTTAATGCTTGTCACTAGGGCCCGAGTGCCATGATTTCAGATCTGAACCTATTATGTTTTCATCAATATATGTGTGTTCTTGATCCTATCTTGCAAGTTGTAGTCACCTACTATGTGTTATGACCCGGCAACCCCGGAGTGACAATAGCCGGAACCACTCCCAGAGATGACCATAATATGAGGGGTTCATGTATTCACTATGTGCTAATGCTTTGTTCCGGTTCTCTATTAAAAGGAGACCTTAATATCCCTTAGTTTCCATTAGGACCCCGCTGCCACGGGAGGGATGGACAATAGATGTCATGTAAGTTCTTTTCCATAAGCACGTATGACTAAATATGGAATACATGCCTACATTACATTGACGAGTGATACGTCCATTTTGCATCATGCTTTTATGTTGATATTTATTGCTTTTTGGTATGTTACTACACTTCACGGTACAATACTTATGCCTTTTCTCTCTTATTTTACAAGCTTTACATGAAGAGGGAGAATGCCGGCATCTGGAATTCTGGCCTGAAAAAGGAGCAAGTTTGAGATACCTATTCTGCGCAACTCCAAAAGCCATGAAAATCAACGAGGAATTATTTTGGAATTTATAAAAAATACTAGGCGGAAGAAGTACCAGAGGGGAGCCACCAGGAGGCCACAAGCCTGCTAGGCGCGACCTACCCCCTAGCCGCGCCTAGGGGGCATGTGGGCTCCGTGTTGGCCCTCCGGCTCCCATCCTTTTCTATAAGGAGGGTTTCGTCCCAGAAAAAATCAAGGGGAGGCTTTCGGGAGGAATCGCCGCCACCACGAGGCGGAACTTGAGCAGAACCAATTTAGAGCTCCGGCAGGGCTGTCCTGCCGGGGAAACTTCCCTCCCGGAGGGGGAAATCGTCGCCATCGTCATCACCAACACTCCTCTCATTGGAGGGGACTCATCACCATCAACATCTTTATCAGCACCATCTCATCTCCAAACCCTAGTTCATCTCTTGTAACGAGTCTCCATCTCGCGACTCCGATTGGTACTTGTAAGGTTGCTAGTAGTGTTAATTACTCTTTGTAGTTGATGCTAGTTGGATTACTCGGTGGAAGATTATATGTTCAGATCTTTGATGCTATTCAATATCTCTCTGGTCATGAACATAATTATGCTTTGTGAGTAGTTACTTTTGTTCCTGAGGACATGGGATAAGTCTTGCTATAAGTAGTCATGTGAATTTGGTATTCCTTCGATATTTTGATGCATTGTATGTTGTTTTTCCTCTAGTGGTGTTATGTGAACGTTGACTACATAACACTTCACCATTATTTGGGCCTAGAGGAAGGCATTGGGAAGTAGTAAGTAGATGATGGGTTGCTAGAGTGATAGAAGCTTAAACCCTAGTTTATGCGTTGCTTCGTAAGGGGCTGATTTGGATCCACTAGTTTAATGCTATGGTTAGACTTTGTCTTAATTCTTCTTTCATAGTCGTGTATTCTTGCAAGAGGGGTTAATCATAAGTGGGATGTTTGTCGAAGTAAGGGCAGCACCCAAGCACCGGTCCACCCACATATCTAACTATCAAAGTACCGAACGCGAATCATATGAACATGATGAGAACTAGCTTGACAGAAATTCCCATGTGTCCTCGGGAGCGCTTTACCTCCTATAAGAGTTTGTCCAGGCTTGTCCCTTGCTACAAAAGGGATTGGTCCATCTTGCTGCACTTTTGTTGCTATTGGTACCTAGTACTTGCTACGAATCATCTTACCACACAACTATATATTACCGATAATTTCAGTGCTTGCAGAGAATACCTTGCTGAAACCCACTTGTCAGATCCTTCTGCTCCTCGTTGGGTTCGACACTCTTACTTACCGAAAGGACCACGATAGATCCCCTACACTTGTGGGTCATCAAGACTCTTTTCTGGCGCCATTGCCGGGGAGTGAAGCGCCTTTGGTAAGTGGAATTTGGTAAGGAAACATTTATATAGTGTGCTAAAATTTATTGTCACCTGTCACTATGGAAACTAATCCTTTGAGGAGCTTGTTCGGGGTATCTTCACCTCGAACGGAAGCACAAGGAGTTTCTCCTCAACCTGCTGCACCTACTGAAAATATTTGCTATGAATTTTCTTCTGGTATTCTTGAGAAACTGCTGGCTAATCCTTTTACAGGAGATGGAACATCACATCCCGACTTGCATCTAATCTATGTAGATGAAGTTTGTGGTTTATTTAAGCTTGCAGGTTTGCCCGAGGATGAGGTCAAGAAGAAGGTATTTCCCTTATCTTTGAGGGATAAAGCATTGACATGGTATAGGCTATGTGATGATATTGGATCACGAAACTACAACCGATTGAAATTGGAATTTCATCAAAAGTTTTATCCTATGCATTTGGCACACCGTGATCGGAATTATATCTATAATTTCTTGCCTCGTGATAGAGAAAGTATTGCTCAAGCTTGGGGGAGGCTTAAGTCAATGTTATATTCATGCCCCAACCATGAGCTCTCGAGAGAAATTATCATTCATAACTTTTATGCTCGGCTTTCTTATGATAATCGCACCAGGCTTGACACTTCTTGTACCGGTTCTTTTATGAAGAGAGATATTGACTTCAAATGGAATTTATTGGAAAGAATTTAACGCAACTCTGAAGATTGGGAGTTTGATGAAGGTAAGGAGTGAGGTATGAATCTCAAGTTTGATTGCGTTAAATCCTTTGTTGAAACAAATACGTTTTTTGATTTTAGCACTAAATATGGACTTGACTCTGAGATAGTAGCTTCATTGTGTGAATCATTTGCTGCTCATATTGATCTCCCTAAAGAGAAGTGGTTTAAATATCATCCTCCCTTAAAAGTCAATGTAGTGAAACCCAATCCAGTTGAAGAGAAAGTCATCGCTTATAATGATCCTATTGTTCCTAGTGCTTAGATTGAGAAACCACCCTTCCCTGTTAGAATAAAGGATCATTCTAAAGCTTCAACTGTGATACGTAGGGGCTACATTAGAACACCTACACCCCTTGAGCAAATTAGAGTTGAACCTAGAATTACTATTATCAAAGATCTCTTGTCTGACAATGTTGATGACCATGATATTCACTTCTGTGAAGATGCTGCTAGAATTGCTAAACCACATGCTAGAGACAAACATAGGCATGTTGTTGGCACACCTGTTGTTTCTATTAAGATAGGAGATCATTGTTATCATGGTTTATGTGACGTGGGTGCTAGTGTTAGTGCAATACCTCAATCTTTATATGATGAAATTAAAGACGAGATTGCACCTGTCGATATGGAACCTATTGATCTATTCACCTTGCCAATAGAGATACTATCTGCCCTTTGGGAATTGCTAGAGATGTTGAAGTCTTGTGTGGTAAAACTAAGTATCCTGCTGATTTTCTCGTTCTTGCTACCACACAAGATAGCTTTTGTACCATCATGTTTGGCAGACCTTTTCTCAATACTGTCAATGCTCATATTGACTGTGAGAAGCAAACTGTCACTGTTGGCTTTGAAGGTGTGTCACATGAGTTCAATTTCTCCAAGTTTGGTAGATAACCTCATGAAAAAGAGTTGTCTAGTAAGGATGAAATTATTGCTCTAGCTTCTATCGCTGTGCCTCCTACTGATCCTTTAGAGCAATACTTGCTTGAGCATGAAAATGATATGCATATGGATGAAAGGAATGAGATAGATAGAGTTATCTTTGAACAACATCCTATCCTTAAGAATAATTTGCCTGTTGAACTTCTTGGAGATCCACCCCCACCAAAGGGTGATCCTGTGTTTGAGCTTAAGCAGTTACCTAATACTCTTAATTATGCTTATATTGATGAAAAAGATATATATCCTGTTATAATTAGTGCTAGCCTTTCAGAGCATGAAGAAAAGAAATTATTGAAAACTCTAAGGAAGCACCATGCTGCTATTGGATATACTCTTAATGATCTTAAGGGCATTAGTCCTACTTTATGCTAGCACAAAATTAAAACCGAATCTGATTCCAAACCAGTAGCTGATCATCCACGGAGATTAAATCCTAAGATGAAAGAGGTAGTAAGAAAAGAAATACTAAAGCTCTTGGAAGCAGGTATTATCTATCCTGTTGCTCATAGTGATTGGGTAAGTCCGGTGCATTGCGTTCCTAAGAAGGGAGGTATTATCGTTGTCCCTAATGATAAAGATGAATTGATCCCACAGAGGATTATCACTTGCTATAGGATGGTGATTGATTTTAGGAAATTGAATAAATCCACTAGGAAAGATCATTACCCTTTGCCTTTTATCGACCAAATGCTAGAAAGACTGTCTAAACACACACACTTCTGCTTTCTAGATGGTTATTCTGGTTTCTCCCAAATACCTGTTGCACAATATGATCAGGAGAAAACCACTTTCACCTGCCCTTTCAGTACCTTTACTTACAAACGTATGCCTTTTGTCTTATGTAATGCACCTGCTACCTTTCAAAGATGTATGATGGCTATATTCTCTGACTTTTGTGAAAAGATTGTTGAGGTTTCCATGGATGACTTCTCCATTTACGGGTCTTATTTTGATGATTGCCTCAGCAACCTTGATCGAGTTTTGCAGAGATGTAAAGATACCAATCTTGTCTTGAATTGGGAGAAATGCCACTTTATGGTTAATGAAGGCATCGTCTTAGGACATAAAATTTCTGAAAGAGGTATTGAAGTCGATAAGGCTAAGGTTGATGCGATCGAGAAAATGCCATGCCCTACAGATATCAAAGGTATAAGAAGTTTCCTTGGTCATGCTGGTTTCTATTGAAGGTTCATTAAGGACTTTTCTAAGATTTATAGGCCTCTTACCAATCTCTTGCAAAAGGATATTCCTTTCGTTTTTGACGATGATTATGAGGAAGCCTTCGAAATACTTAAAAAGGCCTTGATAACTGCGCCTATTGTGCAACCACCTGATTGGAACTTACCTTTTGAAATCATGTGTGATGCTAGTGATTATGCTGTTGGTGTTGTTCTAGGACAAAGAGTTGATAAGAAGATGGATGTTATTCACTATGCTAGTAATACTCTAGACAGTGCCCAAAGAAACTATGCTACTACTGAAAATGAATTTTTAGCAGTCGTGTTTGCATGTGAAAAGTTCAGATCTTACATAGTTGATTCCAAATTCACTATTCACACTAATCACACTGCTATTAAGTATCTCATGGAAAATAAAGATGCTAAACCTAGACTTATCAGATGGGTTCTCTTGCTACAAGAATTTCATTCGCATGTTGTTGATAGGTACGGTGCTGAGAACCCCGTAGTAGATAACTTGTCTAGGTTGGAGAATGTTCTTGATGACCCACAACCTATTGATGATAGCTTTCCTGATGAGCAACTGAATGTCATCAATGCTTCACATAGTACACCGTGGTATGCTGATTATGCAAATTATATCGTTGCCAAATATATACCACCTAGTTTCACATACCACCAAAAGAAGAAATTCTTCTTTGATTTGAGACATTACTTTTGGGATGATCCTCACCTTTATAAGGAAGGAGTAGATGGTGTTATTAGACGTTGTGTACCTGAGCATGAACAGGGACATATCCTACAGAAGTGTCACTCCGAGGCTTACGGAGGACACCATGCGGGAGATAGAACTGCACACAAGGTATTGCAATCAGGTTTCTATTGGCCTACTCTCTTCAAGGATGCCCGTAAGTTTGTCTTGTCTTGCGATGAATGTCAAAGAATAGGTAATATCAGTAAACGTCAGGAGATGCCTATGAATTATTCACTTGTCATTGAACCATTTGATGTTTGGGGCTTTGATTATATGGGACCTTTTCCAAAATCCAACGGGTATACTCATATCCTAGTTGTTGTTGATTACGTTACTAAGTGGGTAGAAGCTATCCCAACTAGTAGTGATGATCACAACACCTCTATTAGGATGCTTAAAGAAGTTATTTTCCCTAGATTTGGAGTCCCTAGATATCTAATGACCGATGGTGGTTCACATTTCATTCATGGTGCTTTCCGTGAAACACTTGCTAAGTATGATGTCAACCATAGAGTTGCATCTCCCTATCATCCTCAGTCCAGTGGTCAAGTAGAGCTAAGTAATAGAGAGATTAAACTAATTCTGCAAAATACTGTTAATAGGTCTAGAAAGAATTGGTCTAAGAAGCTTGATGATGCACTGTGGGCTTATAGAACTGCTTATAAGAATCCCATGGGCATGTCTTTGTACAAAATGGTTTACGGTAAAGCATGTCATTTACCTCTTGAGCTAGAGCACAAGGCTTATTGGGCAATCAAAGAGCTCAACTTTGATTTCAAACTTGCTGGTGAGAAGAGGTTATTTGATATTAGCTCACTTGATGAATGGAGAGCTCAAGCATATGAAAATGCCAAGTTGTTTAAAGAAAAGGTTAAGAGGTGGCATGATAAAAGGATACAAAAATGTGAGTTCAATGTAGGTGATTATGTCTTGCTATATAATTCTCATTTAAGATTTTTTGCAGGCAAGCTTCTCTCTAAATGGGAAGGTCCTTACATTGTTGAAGATGTATATCGTTCCTTAGCCATCAAGATCAACAACATGGAAGGTAATTTTCCGAGAGTGGTAAATGGGCAAAGAATCAAGCATTATATCTCAGGTACTCCCATAAATGTTGAAAGCAATATTATTAATACTATAACTCCGGAGGAGTACATAGGGGATATTTATCAGCCTGTTTCAGACTCCAAAAACGAAGAGGTATGTGATTCGGTAAGTAGACCGACTCCAAAACTTTTCTAGTAGGAATTTTTCTCCATTTTGGAATTTTTAGAAAAATAGAAAAAATTAAAGTAGTCCGGAAAGCGCACCAGGAGGCGACAAGCCTGCGAGGCACGGGCCACCCCCTGGCCGCGCCTGGGGGGCTTGTGACCACCTCGTGTGCCTCTCGGACTCCGTTTTCTTGCGGATACTCCTTCTGGTCGGAAAAAAATTCATTATATATTCTCCCGAAAGGTTTGACCCTCGTATCATGCAAATATCCTTTATTTTCGTTTCGTGCATGTTTCTGCCGCAGATTTAGGGCAAGGATGTCGTCTCAAGAATCTGTCGGGGAGAATGATCTCCCTCAAGCCTATGAAGAGGTAAATGCTGATCTGAAAAGAATGAAGGTCGTGGAGGGCAAGGAAAGGCTGCTTGAAGAAACTAAGGGCAAGAATAAGAAGGAGAATCCGGCATTGGACGAAGGGCAATCTGTTCTCAACAAGGAAGAAGCTGAGGAAGAGGATTTTCTTCAACCCTATCTCCACCTTTTACCTCCATCCTTGATCGAACTCTTGAGGTTATGTGAAATAACTCGTGTTCGTAATACTTATCTCACCCGTGAAGTTGTTTTGCTAGAGAAATATATCACATAACTCCAAGGTATAAATCAAAGATTGATGGCCATTTTAGAATCAAAAGACAGGACAACTCCACCACCATCACCTTCGAAGGAAGACAACTAAGCACGGGTATGGGCAATCCCCTTGGCTTGTGCCAAGCTTGGGGGAGTTGCCCCGGTATCGTATCACCATCACATCTTTTGCCTTTACCTTTTCTTAGTTTGATCCTTTTTTGATTTATCTTTCTCTAGTAGAATAAAGTTCTTAGTGTTTTAGGCTTGAGTTTTTCTTTGTGTCACCCCCGATGTATTCGAGCTCGTGAGTCATATAATAAAGAGTCTTTTAGTTAAGGGTCTTGCCTCATGCCATGATATGAAAGAAAAGGATGATAAAAGAACATTAGCATGAAAGATCATGTAATGATCTTATGGGAAGTGATGACCTCACATATAAAAAGAATGTTGATTGAAACTTGTTGTGGGTGGACAAAAGTAGACCTTGGTCATTGTTGCAATTAATAGGAAGAAATAAAGAAAGAGAGGTTCACATATAAATATATCATCTTGGACACCATCTATGATTGTGAACACTCATTAGACTATTACATGCTTAGAAGTAGATGTTGAACAAGGAAGACAACATAATGAATTATGTTTGCTTGGTTCCGAACAATGTTATATGACTAGAGATCCCTTAGCATGTGAGGCTTGCTTCCACCTCATATCAGCCAAAACTTCCGCACTAAGTAGAGATACTACTTGTGCATCCATAAACCTTCAACCCAGTTTTGCCATGAGAGTCCACCATACCTACCTATGGATTGAAGAAGATCCCTCAAGTAAGTTGTCATCGGTGCAAGCAATAAGAATTGCTCCCTAAGTATGATGATCTATTAGTGTGTGGAAAATAAGATTTGTACAAACCTGTGACGAGGAAGACATAAAAGCGACAGACTGCATAATAAAGTTCTTTATCGCAGGAGGCAATATAAAGTGACGTTCCTTCACACTAAGAGGTCACACATCCAAACCCCAAAAGCGCATGACAACCTCTGCTTCCCTCTGCGAAGGGCCTATCTTGTACCTTTACTTTTTGCCCTTAAAAGTGTCATGGTGATCGACACCAATTCCTTATTTCGCCTTTATCTTGGCTAACGTCATATGCTAGGGAAAGATCTATATTCATATGTCAACTTGGAAGTAAGTATTCATGAATTATTATTGGGAGGCGAAACTATAAGCCCCTATCTGTCTCTGTGTCCGACTGAAACTTTGATCTTATGAGTACCACGTGAGTTGTACCAATTGTAGAAGACGAAAGGATGATTGAGTATGTGGATTTGCTTTACAAGCTCTGATTTGACTCTTTTCGATGTTATGATAAATTGCAATTGCTTCAATGACTAAAGGCTATTGGTTGTTAATTCTCAATAAGGTTCTTGATCCATACTTTACTTTGTGAAGGGATTATCACTTTAACGTAAGAGATTATATGATGATATTGTTGTTCTAATTATGATCATGATGCTTGCATGTCCGTATTTTGTTTTGTCGACACCTCTATCTCTAAACATGTGGGCATATTTATTGATCTCGGTTTCCGCTTGAGGACAAGCGAAGTCTAAGCTTGGGGGAGTTGATACGTCCATTTTGCATCATGCTTTTATGTTGATATTTATAGCTTTTTGGGATGTTACTACACTTCACGGTACAATACTTATGCCTTTTCTCTCTTATTTTACAAGGTTTACATGAAGAGGGAGAATGCCGACAGCTGGAATTCTCGCCTGAAAAAGGAGCAAGTTTGAGATACCTATTCTGCGCAACTCCAAAAGCCATGAAAATCAACGCGGAATTATTTTGGAATTTATAAAAAATACTCGGCAGAAGAAGTACCAGAGGGGAGCCACCAGGAGGCCACAAACCTGCTAGGCGCGGCCTACCCCCCTGGCCGCGCCTAGGGGGCTTGTGGGCTCCCTGTTGGCCCTCCGGCTCCCATATTTTGCTATAAGGAGGGTTTCATCCTAGAAAAAAATCAAGGGGAGGCTTTCGGGAGGAACCGCCGCCGCCACGAGGCGGAACTTGAGCAGAACCAATCTAGAGCTCCGGCAGGGCCGTCTTGCCGGGGAAACTTCCCTCCCGGAGGGGGAAATCGTCGCCATCGTCATCACCAACACTCCCCTCATCAGAGGGGACTCATCACCATCAACATCTTCATCAACACCATCTCATCTACAAACCCTAGTTCATCTCTTGTAACCAATCTCCGTCTCGTGACTCCGATTGGTACTTGTAAGGTTGCTAGTAGTGTTAATTACTATTTGTAGTTGATGCTAGTTGGATTACTCGGTGGAAGATTATATGTTCAGATCTTTGATGCTATTCAATAGCTCTCTGGTCATGAACATAATTATGCTTTGTTAGTAGTTACTTTTGTTCCTGAGGACATGGGATAAGTCTTGCTATAAGTAGTCATGTGAATTTGGTATTCATTCGATATTTTGATGTGTTGTATGTTGTTTTTCCTCTAGTGGTGTTATGTGAATGTCGACTACATAACACTTCACCATTATTTGGGCCTAGAGGAAGGCATTGGGAAGTAGTAAGTAGATGATGGGTTGCTAGAGTGACAGAAGCTTAAACCCTAGTTTATGCGTTGCTTCGTAAGGGGCTGATTTGGATCCACTAGTTTAATGCTATGGTTAGACTTTGTCTTAATTCTTCTTTCATAGTTGCGGATGCTTGCGAGAGGGGTTAATCATAAGTGGAATGTTTGTCTAAGTCAGGGAAGCACCCAAGCACCGGTCCACCCACATATCAAAGTATCAAAGTAGCGCACGTGAATCATATGAACATGATGAGAACTAGCTTGACAGAAATTCCCATGTGTCCTCGGGAGCGCTTTACCTCCTATAAGAGTTTGTCCAGGCTTGTCCCTTGCTACAAAAGGTATTGGGCCATCTTGCTGCACCTTTGTTACTATTGTTACTTGCTACTTGCTACGAATCATCTTACCGCACAACTATATGTTACCGATAATTTCAGTGCTTGCGGAGAATACCTTACTGAAAACCACTTGTCAGATCCTTCTGCTCCTCGTTGGGTTCGACACTCTTACTTATCGAAAGGACTATGATAGATCCCCTTCACTTGTGGGTCATCAACGAACTGGAGCTAGTTACATATCACCCTATGTTATAACTGTTACATGATGAATGTCATCCAACATAATTATCCATCACCGATCCAATGCCGGGGAGCATAGCTCTATTCTCTGAGTCAATTGGGATTTATATCTGTTGATCATTATGAGGAATCCGAGAGATACAAAAACTAAAGTCTTGCCCTCAACTACGAGGACAGGTAAGGAACTGCCATCTAGCTTTGCACTTGATTCACCTTCAGTTATGAGTAAATTTGCGACACCACCACCTACTAGTAATTCTGATATGTCGCCTGTGCTTGATGATGCTACTTCTGCTATCCATGATGCTTATGATGATGCTTTGCTTGATAATGATATGCCACTGGGTGAATTTCTTGATGCACAAATTGCTAGAGTTACTGCTGAATCTGATGATACTTCTGAAACTGATGAAATTATTGAATTGGAACCTGCTGTTACACCTGTTAGACCTAGCTCTCCTAGATATGAATTGCCTGATATACCTAAGGGTTATGTTATGGAGGGAGAGGTACCTGAAGACTTTCTTGCTTGTAAGGATAGCTATGATCTTGAGAATTTATTACGCAAGTGGAAAGAAAAATCTCTGAATGCTAGAATGAAATATGGTCCTAAGTTTGCTACTTCACCCATCTTTGTTACTGATAAGGATTATGAATTCTCTATCGATCCTGAGTTAATCACTTTGGTTGAATCTGATCCTTTTCATGGTTATGAATCTTAAACGGTTGTAGCACATATTACTAAACTGAATGATATAGCCACCCTATTCACTAATAAGGAAAAAATTCGCTATTACTATATCCTTAAGTTGTTTCCTTTCTCACTAAAGGGTGACGCTAAAACTTGGTTTACTGCTCTTGCTCGTGGTTGCGTGCGTAGTCCCCAGGATATGATATACTACTTCTCTGAGAAATATTTTCCTGCCCATAAGAAACAAGCTGCCTTGCAGGATATATATAACTTTGTGCAGATTGAAGAAGAGAGTCTCCCACAAGCTTGGGGGAGGCTTGTCCAGTTACTTAATGCTTTTCTTGATCACCCTCTTGAGAAAATGAAATACTTGATATCTTTTATAATGGAATAACTGATGCTTCTAGGGACCACCTAGATAGTTGTGGTGGTTGTGTTTTCAGGGAACGAACTGTGGAACAAGCTGAAATTCTATTGAATAATGTCTTGAGCAATGATAATGCTTGGACTATTCCCGAACCACCTCCGAAGCCAACTCCGAAGAAAAGAGGTATTCTATTCCTCAGTCCCGAAGATATGCAAGAAGCCAAGAAATCTATGCAAGAGAAAGGTATTAAATTTGAAGATGTTAAGAATCTACCACCTATTGAAGAAATACATGGTCTTGATAACCCGACACAGGTAGTAGAGGTAAATTCTCTTCGTAGATTCAATGAGAGTGATATTCCTTATGATAAACCTGCTAGCTTATGCTTAGATGAATTTGATAAATTTGTTGCCAAACAACAAAGTTTTAATGATTATGTTAGCACACAACTGCAACAAAATGCTCGTATGATTAATCATATAAGTGCTTGTGTGGATAGAAATGCTAATGATCTTAAGCTTATTGGTAAACATGTTTGTATGGTCACTACTCAAGTAGAACAAGTACTTAAGGCTCAAAATGACTTGCTTGATGAATTGAATGACAATTCTGTTATAGTTGTCACTAGAGGTGGTAGGATGACTCAGGAACCTTTGTATCCTGAGGGCCATCCCAAGAGAATTGAACAAAATTCTCAAGGAGTTAACACTGATGCACCTAGTCATCCTGGTAATAGGAAGAAAAAGAAATATGATAGGGACTTGCATGCTAGTAAACCTGTTGCTGTTACACCTGAGAATCCAAATGATGTCTCTATTTGTGATGCCGAAACACAGTCTCGTGATGAACATGATCCTAGTGATAATAGATAATGATGTTCATGTTGATGCTCAACCTAGCAATGATAATGATGTGGAGATTGAACTTGCTATTGATCTTGATAACCCACAACCTAAGAATAAGAGATATGATAAGAATGATTTTATTTCTAGGAAGCATGGTAAAGAAAGAGAACCATGGGTCCAGAAACCCATGCCCTTTCCTCCCAAACCATCCAAGAAAAAGGACGATGAGGATTTTGAGCGCTTTGTTGAAATGATTAGACCTGTCTTTTTGCAAATGCGTTTGACTGATAGGCTTAAAATGTCTCCTTATGCTAAGTACATGAAAGATATTGTGACTAATAAAATGAAGATATCTCATGTTGAGATTTCCACCATGCTTGCTAATTACACTTTTAAGGGTGGGACTCCTAAGAAACTAGGTGATCTTGGAGTGCCCACTATACCTTGCTCCTCTAAAAGAAATTATGTTAGAACTGCTTTATGATATACTTTTTGAAGAAACAATATTGAGTTTATTGCATAAATACTATTGAAAAATATTCATCAATTATTATTGGAAGCTTTGAATGCCCTATGCCTACTGTCAAGATGAAATATGATATACTTGTTGGGGATATGCACATCCCCGTTGAGGTAACCTAGTGATTATTCAAAAAATTTCCGGTTTTATGTGATTCGAAAAAAGTTTGTCATAGAGACTTGATGAACCTCATTGATGGATTTCTTTTGATGACCATGGGATTGATGAATCTAGAAGTCACAACCTTATGTTCCCAACTCTTACTCTGTGTTATTTAGAAGAAAAATAATAATTATAGCTTTATTTTCCTGTTTTCTGTTTTTTCCCTTTAATAGAAAAGTGACCTGAAAATAAAAGTTCTCCAAATGCCCTAAAATTCAAGTATGATTTTTTTTCTGGAATATTTAAAAACTTCTGAGATAGATAACTAGTCAGGGGGATGCACCAGTGGGCCACGAGCCCAGGAGGCGCGCCCACCCCCCTGGGCACGCCTGGCAGGCTCGTGGGTCCCACGTGCCCCCCTCCACTTATTCTAGCACCCATCTCCTTCGTCTACCTCTAGAAAAAATCATTCCATAGCTTAAACCCGTGTTCTTGCTCATTTTGCTGCATTTTTCGATCTCCTTGTGCAAAGCCCCATTCACCAAACTGTTTTGGGGAATTGTTCCTTGGTATGTGACTCCTCCATTGATCCTATTAGTTTTTGTTCTAGTGCTTTATTCATTGCATATTATTGCTGCCTTGGTGACCCTGTTCTTGAGCTTTGCATGTTAATTTTAGTTGGTCCCAAGTAGTTTTGATGCATGATATGGCCTCTAGGCACTTGTAGGAGTAGTTGCTATGAGTTTTGTTAAGCCTTGTTCACTTTTATTTTGAGTCTCTAAAAATTTCAGAAATTTTGAGAGAAAGAAAAAGGAAAATATGAGGAGGTTCCTAAGAGGCTCTTCGAGCTGTGACTACAAGGAAGATGAAAATGAGAAGAAGAAACCAAAGTATCCGGTCCCCCGAGTAGCAGAAGTTCGAGCATGCGAGTGGCCAAGGGATGTGTTCTTACACGCCGCCGGTCTTTATGAAGGTTTTTATTACTTGGTGGAGAATGCAGTCCTTACAGCATTTGTCAAAGATAAGTGTCCACAATACCTCCTCCTCACTAATACTTTCGTGCAAAGATTTAATTTTTATCCGAGGAAGAGTCCCCCTATGGTTGAGTTCAAGTTATATGATATCCCCCAGCGCATGTCACTTCAGGATTTTTGCAATGTTTGCAATTTACCTTATGTTGGGGATATTCATGAACCTCGTCCACGGGACTTGGAGGCTTTCATTGATACTATTGCTGTAGGAGAGGAGAGAGGTGTGTCTGGCGCTAGAGTTGCTAGTGTACATTTTCCCGTGCTTCGGTATCTCTCATTATTCGTCGGAAAATGTTTGATAGACCGCGGGAAAGCTGGGGCAGATCTTGCGGTTTTGCGCGAAGCTCTTTATAATGATAAAACTTATAGCTTGGGCGCTATAGTGGCTCAACAGCTGAACACGAACTGTACCAAAGGCGTTGTTTATGGAGGTATCTATGCTACCCGTCTTGCTAAACATTTTGAGATACCTATTAGACTGTACGAGGAAGAAGAGATGCTTCTTCCTGAGAGATATTTAGATTATGATAGCATGGTTCGCCATGATTTTCTTGATAAAGATAATGATAAGAGGATGATTTATAACTTGGTATTTAGCCAGGGTACTCGTGAGACTATTAATTTGCCTGCTCCTTCTTTGTTCAACCTTCATCTAGGCACGTACATTATTATGCCCTTGTACATCTACGCATATTGGGGCATAGCGCCACCACCGGCGCCCATGACCAAGACACCAGTCGAGTACCAGACGCCAGTTTATCAGTGGGAGCCAGTGGAGCTCACCCAGCAGTGGCACCCTCAGTACACTCCAGAGCACCCCGGAGACGGTTACTTCCCTCCTTGGGAGTAGACCAACTTAGGCCAAAAGCCTAAGCTTGGGGGAGTACGTGTTTCTCACCGACTTTATATTCTTGTTCACACATTCACTTTGATAGTCGGTGTTCACACTTTTCCAATGTATCATCCATGCTAGTTTTTATTTTTGCTTTTTTCTCGTGTGTTTGTTTAAAAATGAGAAAAAAAATTAGTTGTAAGTTTACTTTCCAGCTTGTTTAGTGGTATTTTAAAAAGAAAACCCAAAAAGTTTCCCGTTCTTCTTTTGCTTGTTGGGAGATTTCCCGTGTAAATAGTTTTCTTTTTCTTTGGGTCGAGGTAGAAGACCATGATTAAAATAATTAGTGGCTATCATATGCATTATTGTTTATCCGTCAAAGATCCATATTACTTTGTCTTCTCCTCTGAGTTTGCTTGCAGATTCCAGCTTAGTCCAATCCACGAACACTCTTATTATTATTCACATCATTCGGTCGTGCAAGTGAAAGGCAATAATGACGATATAAGATGAAGTGACTGAGCCTGGAAAAGCTGGTATGAACTCGACCTATTTTGATTTTGTAAATATGACTATCTCATCGTTCCTAATTTAGCATTGTTATGCGAGAAACATGTTTGCAATGACAACTTAGAGATCATAGTTTCTGATGCCATGCTTAATTAGCTAGGAGCTTATAATGGTTTGTCTTGGATGCCAACATGAATTTCAAGATGATTATGATGTAGTATGATAGGATGGTATCCTCCTTTGAATGATTCAAGTGGCTTGACTTGGCACATGTTCACGCATGTAGTTGAAACAAAATCAACATAGCCTCTACAATATTCATGTTTATGGTGATTTATATCCTACTCATGCTTGCACTCAACCTTGGTTAATTTCAATGCATATTGATGACTGTTGTCACTCTCTAGTTGGTCGCTTCCCAGTCTTTTGCTAGCCTTCACTTGTACTAAGCGGGAATACTGCTTGTGCATCCACTTCCATAAACCCAAAGTTGTTCCATATGAGTCCACCATACCTACCTATATATGGTATCTACTTGCCGTTCCAAGTAAATTTGCATGTGCCACTCTCTAAATCTTCAAATAATAATCTATTTTGTATGCCCGAACCGCTCATGTGGCGACAAGGGGCGGCCGGTATCTTCCATGCTAGGCGTGTTATCCTAGATACGTGTTTATTCACTATCACTCACGAGAAAGGGGCCGGTAATCGGAATGCCCAGTTCCATGTTCAAATCAAATCAAAATATAATTGCAAACAAAACTCCCCCTGGATTGTTGTTGGTATGGACGTAAGCCGAGGATTCGGCTAGTCGTGGAGTGTGATTGAACAGTGGTGGGGGAGTTGAAACTTTACTTTTCTGTTTGGGAACCACCTATAATATGTGTAGCATGGAAGATGGTGAAAAATCTTGGACATCGCGTTGACAGTGAAAGCATGCCACCCAAAATTATTTATCTTTGTTTTAAAAGCTTGAGCTCTGGCACCTCTGCAAATCAATGCTTCCCTCTGCGAAGGGCCTATCTATTTCCATTACTATTAAGTCATCCTATTCTTGTAAAATGCACCAATTAGAGAGCACCTCCGTCATTTTTATGCTTTGCTATTAATTGATATTGAGTATGACTGTGACTGGATCTTGTTTGCCATGAATTACAATGTCTAGTTAGCCCTTGGTCTTTGAAGGTGCTCTCCATTTATGTTTTGCGGTCTCAGAAAGGGCTAGCGAGATACCATCTGTTCATATTGTATCATGATTGTTTTGATTGAAGTGTTGATGTTTGAAACTTATTATTATTGCTCGCTAGTTGATTATGCCATTGATATGAGTACACCATGAGACCTAAATGTCATTGCTTATGTGGTTAGCTTATGATGTTGCTGAAAATCCTAATATGAGTTAGACATAATTACAACAACAAGATCAAACAGAGTTCGTAAAAGTTATTCTTTTGTCTCTTTCAGTTTGTCAACTGAATTGCTTGAGGACAAGCAAGGCTTTAAGCTTGGGGGAGTTGATACGTCTCCATCGTATCTACTTTTCCAAACTCTTTTGCCCTTGTTTTGGACTCTAATTTGCATGATTTGAATGGAACTAACCCGGACTGACGTTGTTTTCAGCAGAATTGCCATGGTGTTGTTTTTGTGCAGAAATAAAAGTTCTCGGAATGACCTGGAAATTTACGAGGATTTTCTTTTGGAATATATAAAAAATAGTGGCACAAGAATTACCCGAAGACACGGAGCCAGGAGCCCATGAGCCCAGGCGGCGCCCCCCTAGGGCGCGCCTGGCAGGCTTGTGGGGCCCACGTAGCTCCGCAACCTCCAACTCCAACTCTATAAAGTCTCTCTCGCCTAGGAAAAATTAAGAGAGAAGAGTTCATCGCGCTTCACGATACGGGGCCGCCGCCACCACATGTTCTTCCTCGGGAGGACAGATCTCGAGTCCGTTCTGGGCTCCGGAGAGGGGAAATCGACGTTGTCGTCATCATCAACCATCCTCCATCGCCAGTTCCATGATGCTCTCCATCATTCGTGAGTAATCTCATCGTAGGCTTGCTGGACGGTGATGGGTTGGATGAGATCTATCATGTAATCGAGTTAGTTTTGATGGGGTTTGATCCCTAGTATCCACTATGTTTTAAGATTGATGGTGCTACTACTTTGCTATGCTTAATGCTTGTCACCAGGGCCCGAGTGCCATGATTTCAGATCTGAACCTATTATGTTTTCATCAATATATGTGTGTTCTTGATCCTATCTTGCAAGTTGTAGTCACCTACTATGTGTTATGACCCGGCAACCCCGGAGTGACAATAGCCGGAACCACTCCCGGAGATGACCGTAGTATGAGGAGTTCATGAATTCAGTATGTGCTAATGCTTTGTTCCGGTTCTCTATTAAAAGGAGACCTTAATATCCCTTAGTTTCCATTAGGACCCCGCTGCCACGAGAGGGATGGGCAATAGATGTCATGCAAGTTCTTTTCCATAAGCACGTATGACTAAATACGGAATACATGCCTACATTACATTGACGAACTGGAGCTAGTTACCTATCACCCTATGTTATAACTGTTACATGATGAATGTCATCCGACATAATTATCCATCACCGATCCAATGCCTATGAATTTTTCCTATACTGGTCCTTGCTAAGTTACTTTGCCGCTACTGCTGTCACACTTGCTATACAAATCACTAGTGGTACTGTTACCGCCGCTATCGTTACTATCATACTACTAAAACTTTGCTGCAGATACTAAGTCTTTCAGGTGTGGTTGAATTGACAACTCAACTGCTAATACTCGAGAGTATTCTTTGACTCCCCTTGTGTCGAATCAATAACTTTGGGTTGAATACTCTACCCTCGAAAACTGTTGCGATCCCCTATACTTGTGGGTTATCAAGACCTTTTTCTGGCGCCGTTGCCGGGGAGCATAACTCTATTCTCTGAGTCACTTGGGATTTATATCTGTTGATCACTATGAAGAATCCGAGAGATAGAAAAACTAATGTCTTGCCCTCAACTACGAGGACAGGTAAGGAACTGCCATCTAGCTCTGCACTTGATTCACCTTCAGTTATGAGTAAATTTGCGACACCACCACCTACTAGTAATTCTGATATGTCGCATGTGCTTGATGATGCTACTTCTGCTATCCATGATGCTTATGATTATGCTTTGCTTCATAATGATATGCCACTGGGTGAATTTCTTGATGCACAAATTGCTAGAGAAACTGATGAAATTATTGAATTGGAACCTGATGTTACACCTGTTAGACCTAGCTCTACTAGATATGAATTGCCTGATATACCTAAGGGTTATGTTATGGAGGGAGAGTTACCTGAAGACTTTCTTGCTTGTAAGGATAGATATGATCTTGAGAATTTATTATGCAAGTGGAAAGAAAAATCTCTGAATGCTAGAATGAAATATGATCCTAAGTTTGCTACTTCACCCATCTTTGTTACTGATAAGGATTATGAATTCTCTGTCGATCATGAGTTAATCACTTTGGTTGAATCTGATCCTTTTCATGGTTATGAATCTGAAACGGTTGTAGCACATATTACTAAACTGAATGATATAGCCACCCTATTCACTAATGAGGAATTTTTTTCTCTATTACTATATCCTTAAGTTGTTTCCTTTCTCACTAAAGGGTGATCCTAAAACTTGGTTTACCGCTCTTGCTCCTGATTGTGTGCGTAGTCCCAAGGATATGATATACTACTTCTCTCAGAAATATTTTCTGCCCATAAGAAACAAGCTGCCTTGTAGGATATATATAACTTTGTGCAGATTGAAGCAGAAAGTCTCCCACAAGCTTGGGGGAGGCTTGTCCAGTTACTTAATGCTTTGCGTGATCACCCTGTTGAGAAAAATGAAATACTTGATATCTTTTATAATGGACTAACCAATGCTTGTAGGGACCACCTAGATAGTTGTGCTGGTTGTGTTTTCAGGGAACGAAATGTGGAACAAGCTGAAATTCTATTGAATAATATCTTGAGCAATGATAATGCTTAGACTATTCCCGAACCACCTTTGAAGCCAACTCCGAAGAAAAGAGGTATTCTATTCCTCAGTCCTGAAGATATGCAAGAAGCCAAGAAATCTATGCAAGAGGTAGGTATTAAATCTGAAGATGTTAAGAACCTACCACCTATTGAAGAAATACATGGTCTTGATAACCCGACACAGGTAGTAGAGGTAAATTCTATTCATAGATTCAATGAGAGTGATATTCCTTATGATAAACCTGCTAGCTTATGCTTAGATGAATTTTATAACTTTGTTGACAAACAACAAAGTTTTAATGATTATGTTACATTACATTGACGAACTGGATCTAGTTACACATCACCCTATGTTATAACTGTTACATGATGAATGTCATCCAACATAATTATCCATCACCGATCCAATGCCTACGAACTTTCCCTATACTGGTCCTTGCTAAGTTAATTTGCCGCTACTGCTGTCACACTTGCTATACAAATCACTACTGCTACTGTTACCGCCGCTATTGTTACTATCATACTACTAAAACTTTGCTGCAGATACTAAGTCTTTCAGGTGTGGTTGAATTGACAACTCAACTGCTAATACTCGAGAGTATTCTTTGGCTCCCCTTGTGTCGAATCAATAAATTTGGGTTGAATACTCTACCCTCCAAAACTGTTGTGATCCCCTATACTTGTGGGTTATCACACGCGTGCTGACGAAATGGGTCGTCGCGTTGGAGTTGCTCTAAGAGCATCTACACCCGCACTAATACCCACGGTGTCCGCGGACGATGATCAGATACCCCTGTAATTCGCAACTCTGCATTCCGGATCTTTGATATTTGAACCCCTAGATCCATACAAAACATGTAAAAGAAATCCTACATACTACGTAGTCCACTAGCTATAGTCGTCGAAGATGTCCATGTAGGAGGGCTCCTACTCCTCGTCCTCCTCCTCGAGCTCATCCAAGTTGGCGAACATCTTCGCCTCCTCCGCAACTTGCTCCACCTCCATCTCCTGGCGACGACGGCATCTGGCCTCCACATCCGACTCCGAGTGGATGGAATCGAGGATGGTCTGTTGCTTCGCCCGCAGATCCACGTCCCCAACGTCCCCCACATCCTGCACCGGCTCCTCCTCCTCGTCCTCATCATCATCATCCTTCAACTCCTCTTTTTTCTTCTCTTCCAAATCCTCCTCTGGATCTAGTGCATCTAGATGTAGCCACGCAACCCTCCGGATCCGGACCCGCTCAAGGAGCCAAAGTCGGTGCTCCGGCGTGAAGTGGCGGCGGCATGGGGGCATGGCTTATTGACGGGTGCGATAGACAGGAGGATAAAATGTGGAGAGTAGGGTTTTGGTATCGACGACAGCTTAAATATCTGGGTTAGGGATTACATGGACCGCCGGTGCAGCGTCACGCGATGTTCACACTCCAGCGACGGAGGAGGCATCCGTCGTACCATCGGGTTTCCGGGCGATTCCGCATAGGTCCACGTCATCAGACCGATGTGGTGGGAATGACCAAGCACGCCCGGACGCCCTCATATCCGCCCCATATTTGGGCTTGATATGAGGGGTGTCATTCATCCCGAGCATTTGATGCCCATTTGAGGCGCCTAAGTGGGTCAAAATTTCATGACCACTTAGTGACTCGACGGCCTACCCTGACGTTTGAGACGGGTATGAGGGGTCTGGTTGTAGATGTTCTAACCTAGTTTAAGCACCCCAAGATAATAATTGTGACGTGTAGTTAATGAGAAAAGAGGTGTTTGAAAGAACATAATAGTATTACCTAAGACAAAATGAATCTACAAGCTACTCCCTCTCTTTCGTTTTATAAGTCATTTAAGAAAATTCTGTACTAAATTTTGCAGTTCAAATATTTTCTGCAATTCCCAAAAAATATCCCCGGTCGGAGAGGGATCTCTCGTGCACGTTCTCCACTCCCGCACACGTTCTGTTCCCCCCTCTTCGTGCACCTCCTCTTGCCATCTCGCGTCGCCGATTGTAGGATCGAAAGTATGTCTAGAGGGGGGGGGGTTGATTAGACTACTTGACAAGATATTTTTTCGCTCTTTTCCAATTTTAGTTGAGAGGCGGCCATGGCAGTTATAGCAAGTCAAGTACACCCTAGACATGCATTTCTAATTGTGTAGCAGCAGAAAGTAAAACATGCAAGTATAATGTAAAGGAGTAAGGTAGGGAGATCAAACGTATGAGGTTGACACGGTGATTTTTGGCATGGTTCCGATAGGTGGTGCTATCGTATGTCCATGTTAGTGGAGACTTCAACACATGGAGGGTAATGACTGCGATGGTCCACGCAGGGCTCCATCCACGGATGGTCCACAAAGAAGCGGCCTTGTCTATTCCACCACGGCTTCCGTCCACGGAGGACTAGCCTTACTCACAGTAGATCTTCACGAATTAGGTGATCTCCTTGCCCTTACAAACATCTTGGTTCAACTCCACAACACGAAGTAGGAGGCTCCCAAGCGACACCAAACCAATCTAGGAGGCACCACCCCCCAAAAGGTAATAGATGTGGTAGATCAATGAACTCCTTGCTCTTGTGCTTCTAAAGTTAGTCCCCTCAACACAAAATCACTCTCTCACATAATATGAATGGGTAGGAGAGGTTAATTTGGTGGAAAGCAGTTTGGGGAGGCTAGAGATCAAGATTCAAATGAATTGAGTGGAATATCTTGGTCTCAACACATGAGTAGGCGGTTCTCTCTCAGAAAGTGGATCTGGCAATGAAGTGTCTGTTCTGAGTGCTTCTCCACAAATGAGAGGCGGGTGAAGGGGTATATATAGGCAACATCCAAAATCCTGCCGTTACACACAAAGTGGCAAACTTGGTGACACCAAAGTTGAAAACTCGATGGTACCGATTAGCACAAAGGTGTGAACTTTTGAATCTCGGTGAGACCAATATATGAACTTCGGTGGCACCAAAAATGTGGCTAACGGCCAGATGGCCAAACTAGGTGGCTCCGATACTCAAACTAAAAAATTCTGATTTTGTGTATCGAGGCACCCAAAAGTTGGTCACCCAAACTTGGTAGCATCAATATGGATTCAGTTGCACAGATTTGGTGGAAGTGGCTAGGGTTTGTGTGTGAGGTCAAACTCGGTGGGTCCGAAATATGAAAGTTGGTGACACCGAATTTGTGTATGTGGAATTTGACAGAATAGTTATGTGGGAAAATGACTGAGTATTTTGGTGGCTAACTTAGAGCACTTTGAGCAATCAGTTCATTTTACTACCTCACCCATTTTTAATAGTACTGGCTTGCCTATGGACTAAAATGTGATTTCTCACAAAATAGAAAATGAAGAGACCTCTAGATTGAAGCTTGAGCCAATATTATTCCTTTCTTGCATCAAGGGGCATATCCACATAAACCTTTAGCCATCACATCTTTTGAACTTTTCTGAAATTTACTTGGAAAACGTATTAGTCCAATGATGCATATGTTGTGATCAATTATCAAAACCACCCTAGGGAGCAATTGTGCTTTCAATCTCCCCCTTTTTGGTAATTGATGACAACATATAGATCAAAGCTTCGACAAAAGATATAATCAATGATTAGCATCGACGCTTTGAGAAGTATGTGAAAAGCAAGAGCTCCCCTAAATTTGTGCATTATTTAAAATTTGTGTTTGAATGCAAATGCACAATCAATTATGATCACGGGTCACTCTTCCATGTCACATACATCTTGGTGGTGCGTACACAAGATAAGAATGAATAGTGAGCACATGACACCAACAAGATAAGTGAATGATCATCAAAAGGATAGCTAGAAGATATTAATGTAGCATCACACAAAATAAGGCGTGTGATCACATACAAGATAAAGTGATCCAAAATATCAAAGTTTTGAAACCAAACGAGAGCAAATAAATCAAAGGCTCTCTCTCACACGAAGTCTATGATCTATACATTTCTCCCCCTTTGGCAACAAGTTACCAAAAAGTTCAAAAAGTATAGAGCTACTCGTCTCTGTGGGCGGCTGATGATGGGGTTGTCAGAACAGCGTCCGTGAAGCCTTCTATAGATTGTCCTGGAGGTGGAGGAGTGGATACTAGAGGTGCCTGAGTTGATGCTAGAGGTGGAGCTGAAGGTGTAGATGATTGAGACGATGAAGTCTATCGTGTCTTCGGAGCAGGTACAACAACAGATATAGGCTTGGTGTTGAGCTGAGTTGTAGTGCGAGGAGGTGGCTCTTCATCATCATCATCATCACTGTCATCATCATTGACATCATCATCTGAGCGAGGAATCTTCACAGAGAAAACTTCATGTTGAAGTTGTTTGACTGTAGTGTTCAATTCCGCGACCTTCACATCCATGTCATGCAATTTTGTCTCCACAACTCTCTCAAGGCTCTTCTGGTTTTGCAGAATCTCCTGATTGTTCTTCTCCATGCCTTGGACAGAGCTAACTAGAAATGCCATTTTCTCAGCTTGAGTCCTGAGCTGTGGAACTGGTGGTGGCCTGTTTCTAGCAGCCTCAGCTTCTGCTGCCTCTGCTGCCATCCTGGCCGCGAGAGAACTGGGATCATTGTCATCCATCACCACTTCATTATCTTCAAACTCTGGTTGAAGAGGTAGATGGGGACGATCAAGTAGATATACATGCTTGCCTAGCTTGGCATTGATAAGCATCTAAATGTATGGGGCATATCCACATGATCTCTTTTGATCAATAGCACTCCTTGGGATAGTCTCTACTATCAAATCCATCACTCTGAATCTGGTGTGAGTGTCCAAGTGGTGCAACAAGTTGATGGAGTGTCCTCTGACCATCTTCTCATTGTTGGAAATATGCCCAAGAGGCAATGATAAAATAGTTATTATTATATTTCCTGTTGCAAGATAATCATTTATTATCCATGCTATAATTGTATTGAATGAAAGCATAAATACATGTGTGGATATATAGAGAAAACAATGTCCCTAGTAAGCCTCTAGTTGACTGGCTAGTTGATCAAGGATGGTTAAGGTTTTCTGACCATATGCAAGTGTTGTCACTTGATAACTGGATCACATCATTAGGAGAATGATGTGATGGACAAGACCCAAACTATGAACATAGCATGTGATCGTGTCATTTTGTTGCTATTGTTTTCTACGTGTCAAGTATTCATTCCTATGACCATGAGATCATGTAACTCACTGACATCTAAGGAATACCTTGTGTGTATCAAACATCACAATGTTATTGGGTGACTATAAAGGTGCTCTATAGGTATCTCCGAAGATGTACGTTGAGTTAGCATGGATCAAGACTGGGATTTGTCACTCCGTGTGACGGAGAGGTATCTCGGGGCCCACTCTGTTGGGGAACGTTGCATGGGAAACAACAAATTTCCTACGCACACGCAATACCTATCCATGGTGATGATCATCTACGAGAGGAGAGAGCTAATCTACATACCCTTGTAGATCGCTAAGCGAAAGCGTATATAACGCGGTTGATGTAGTGGAACATCTTCATGATTCAAATAGCAGCCTGTCCCGCGATCTGATCACGATCCGTCCCGCGATCTGATCACGATCCGTCCCGCGATCCCATCATGATCCATCCCGATCTAGTGCCGAACGGACGGCACCTCCGCGTTCAGCACACGTACAACTCGATGACGATCCCCGCCTTCTTGATCCAGCAAGAGGGGCGGAGAGGTAGATGAGTTCTCTAGTATGGTGGCATGGTGGTGGTGGTGGTGAACTAATCCAGCAGGGCTTCGCCCAAGCACCGCTGAAACTAGACTAGAGGAGAAACAGATCTAGAGAAAGAGGGCATCACGTGGCTGTTTTTTTGTTGTGTCAAAAACCCTTAAAACCCTTAGTATATATAGGAGGAGAGGAGGGAGAGGGTTGTGCCCTAGGGCAGCCTTTTTTTTCCTTGCGCAAGGAGGAGAGGAGTCCTCCTCCTCCAATCCTATTTGGTGTCTTCCCACTTGGAAACTCTTTCCACCTTGTGTTTTTTTCTTATCAAACCTTATAGGCCTTAGTGGGAACTTATTATAGCCCACTAGGGGCTGGTTTATCTCTTCCCATAGCCCATGACGCCCCTTGGGGCGTGACACCCCTCCCGATGGTCTCCGGCACCCCTCCCGGCACTCCCGGTACACTACCGATGAGCCCGAAACTTTTCCGGCGACCAAAACAGGACTTCCTATATGTCAATATTCACCTCCAGACCATTACGGAGCTCTTCGTGCCATTCTAGATCTCATCTGGGACTCCGAACAACCTTCGGTCAATTATACCTATGACTCACTATACCGAAACATCACCGAACCTTAAGTGTGCAGACCCTGCGGGTTCGAGAACTATGCAGCCATGACCTGAGAAACTCGCCGATCAATAACCAATAGCGGGACCTGGATGGCCATATTGGCTCCCACATATTCTACGAAGATCTCTATCGGTTGAACCTCTATGTCAAGGATTCAGTTAATCCCGTATGATGTTCCCTTTGTCCTTCGGTATGTTACTTGCCCGAGATTCGATCGTCAGTATCTCCATACCTAGTTCAATCTCGTTACTGGCAAGTCTCTTTACTCGTTCCGTAATACAAGATCCCATGACTAGCTCCTTAGTCACATTGCTTGCAAGGCTTATTTTGATGTTGTATTACCGAGTGGGCCTCCAGATACCTCTCCGCACACGAAGTGACAAATCCCAGTCTTGATCCATGCCAACCCAACAAACACCTTTGGAGATACCTGTAGAGCACCTTTATAGTCAGCCAGTAACGTTGTGACATTTGATGCACACAAGGTATTCCTCCGGTGTCCGGGAGTTGCATGATCTCATGGTCATAGGAACAAATACATTGAAACGCAGAAAAACAGTAGCAATAACCTAACACGATCATATGCTACGTTTATAGTTTGGGTCTTGTCCATCACATCATTCTCCTAATGATATGATCCCGTTATCAGGTGACAACACTTGCCCATGGCCAGGAAACCTTGACCATCTTTGATCAACGAGCTAGTCAACTAGAGGCTCACTAGGGACAGTGTGTTGTCTATGTATCCACAAATGTATTTGAGTTTCCAATCAATACAATTCTAGCATGGATGATAAACGGTTATCATGAACAAGGAAATATAATAATAACCAATTCATTATTGCCTCTAGGGCATATTTCCAACAGTCTCCCACTTGCACTAGAGTCAATAATCTAGTTCACATCACTATGTGATTGTAATGAATCTAACACCCATACAGTTCTGGGGTTCAATCATGTCTTGCTTGTGAGAGAGGTTTTCAGTCAATAGGTCTGAACCTTTTAGATCCGTGTGTGCTTTACAAATATCTATGTCATCCTATAGATGCTGCTACCACGCACCATTTAGAACTATTTCAAATGACAACTCCACTATACGAATCCGGTTTATGTACTCAAAGTTATCCGGATTAGTGTCAAAGCTTGCATCGGTGTAACCCTTTACGACGAACTCTTTTAACACCTCCATAATCGAGAAAAATTTCCTTAGTCCACTAGTTACTAAGGATAACTTTGACCACTGTTCAGTGATTCAGTCCTGGATCACTCTTTGTACCCCTTGATAGACTCATGGCAAGGCACACATGAGGTGCGGTACACAACATGGCATACTTTAGAGCCTACAGCTAAGGCATAGGGGAAGACCTTCGTCCTTTCTCTTTCTTCTGTCATGGTCGGGCTTTGAGTCTTACTCAAATTCATACCTTACAACACAACCAAGAACTCCTTCTTTGCTGATCTATTTTGAACTCCTTCAAAAACTTGTCAAAGCATGCATTTCATTGAAAGTTCTATTTAGCGTTTTGATCTATCTCTATAGATCTTTATGCTCAATATTCAAGTAGCTCTATCCAGGTTTTCCTTTGAAAAAGTCCTTTCGAACAACCCTTTATGCTTTCTAGAAATTCTATATTACTTCCGACAACAATATGTCAACCACATATACTTATCAAAAATTCTATAGTGCTCCCACTCACTTCTTTGGAAATACAGGTTTCTCACAAATCTTGTATAAACCCAAAAACTTTGATCATCTCATCAAAGTGTATATTCCTACTCTGAGATGCTTGCACCAGTCCATAGAAGGATCGCTGGAGCTTGCATACTTGTTAACATCCTTAGTATCGACAAAACCTTCCCGTTGTATCACATACAACCTTTCCTCAAGGAAACCGTCGAGGAAACAATGTTTTGACATCCTATGTGCAATATTTCATAAAAAATGGAGCAACTGCTAACATAATCCCAATAGACTTTTCGCATCGCTACGAGTGAGAAAGTCTCATCACAGTCAACTCTTTGAACTTGTCGGAAACATCTTTGTGACAAGTCGAGCTTTTCTTAATGGTGACTTTTCACCATCATCGTCTGTCTTCCTTTTAAAGATCCATATGTACTTAATAGTCTTACGACCATCAAGTAATTCTTCCAAAGTCTACACTTTGTTTTATACACGGATCCTCTCTCGTATTTCATGGCCTCCAGCCATTTGCCGGAATTCGGGCCCACCATCGCTTCTCCATAGCTCGTAGGTTCATTTGTTGTCCAACAACATGACCTCCAAGACAGGGTTACCGTAACACTCTATAGCAGTACGCGACCTTGTCGACCTACGACGCTAGCAATAACTTGATCTGAAGCTTAATGATCACTATCACCAGTTTCCACTTCAATTGGCATATGCGCCACAGGAACAACTTCATGCCCCCTACTACACACTGGTTGAAGTGACGGTTCAGTAACCTCATCAAGTTCCACCACCCTCCCACTCAATTCTTTCGAGAGAATTTTTTTCTCGAGAAAGGACCCATCTCTAGAAACAAACACTTTACTTCCGGATCTGAGATAGGAGGTATTCCCAACTGTTTGGGGTGTCCTATGAAGATGCATTTATCCGCTTTGGGTTCGAGCTTATCATGCTAAAACTTTTCCACATAATCATCGCAGCCCCAAACTTTTAAGAAACGACATCTTAGGTTTCTCCAAACCATAGTTCATACGGTGTCATCTCAACGGAAATACGTGGTGCCCTATTTAAAGTGAATGCGGTTGTCTCTAATGCATAACCCATAAACGATAGTGGTAATTCGATAAGAGACATCATAGTATGCACCATATCAAATAGGGCGCGACTATGACGTTCGGACACACCATCACACTATGGTGTTCTAGGTGGCATGAGATGTGGAACAATTTTCACATTTGTCTCAATTGTGTACCAAACTCGCAACTCAGATATTCATCTCTATGATCATATCGTAGACATGTTACCCTCTTGTCACGACGATCTTCAACTTCACTCTAAACTACTTGAACCTTTCCATAATTCAGACGTGTGTTTCATCAAGCAAATACACTAGTATCTACTCAAATCATTTGTGAAGTAAGAACATAACGATATCCACTGCGTGCCTCAGCACTCATTGGACTGTATACATCCAAATGTATTACTTCCAATAAGTTACTTTCTAGCACCATCTCACTGGAAAACGAGGCCTTCAGTCATCTTGCCCATGTGGTATGATTTGCATGTCTCAGTGATTCAAAATCAAGTGAGTCCAAACGATCCATCTGCATGGAGTTTCTTCATGCGTTTTATACCAACATGACTCAAGCGGCAGTGCCACAAGTAAGTGGTACTATAATTACTACTTTGTATCTTTTGGCATCAATATTATGAACATGTGTAGCACTATGATCGAGATTCAATAAACCATTGAAGGTATTTATTCAAGCAAAAAGAATGACCATTATTCTCTTGAAATGAATAATCGTATTGCAATAAACACGATCTAATCATGTTCATGCTCAACGCAAACACCATATAATAATTAGGTTTAACACTAACCCCGATTGTAGAGGGAGCGTGCGATGTTTGATCACATCAACGATAGAATTACTTCCAACATACATCGTCACCTCACCCTTGCTAGTATCCATTTAATCCGTAGCTATAATTTCGAGTTACTAACACTTAGCAACTGAACCGGTATCTAATACCCTGGTGATACTAGGAGTACTAGTAAGGTACACATCAATATCACGTATATCCCATATACTTTTGTCGACTTTGCCAGCCTTCTGATCTACCAAGTATCTAGGGTAGTTCCGCTTCAGTGGCTGTTCCTCTCATTACAGAAGCACTTAGTCTTGGGTTTGGGTTCAACCTTGGGTTTCTTCACTAGAGCAGCAACTGGTTTGCCATTTCATGAAGTATCCCTTCTTGCCCTTGCCCTTCTTGAAACTAGTGGTTTTACTAACCATCAACAATCGATGCTCCTACTTGATTTCTACTTTCGAAGTGTCAAACATTGCAAATAGATCAAGGATCATCATATGTATCCTTGATATGTTATAGTTAATCACGAAGCTCTAGTAGCTTGGTGGCAGTGACTTTGAAGAACCATCACTATCTCATCTGGAAGATTAACTCCCACTCGATTCAAGTGATTGTAGCACTCGGACAATCTGAGCACATGCTCAACGATTGAGATTTTCTCCCTTACTTTGTAGACAAAGAATATTGTCGAAGGTCTCATACCTCTCAACAAGGGCAGGAGCATGAAATCCCAATTTCATCTCTTGGAACATCTCATATGTTCAGTGACGTTCAAAACGTCTTTGGCGCCTCAATTCTAAGTCGTTAAGCATTACACACTGAGCTATCACGTGGTCATACAAACGTGTATGTCAGATGTTCGCAACATCCACAGACGACGCTCGAGGTTCAGCACACCGAGTAGTGCATTAAGGACATAAGCCTTCTGCGCAGCAATGAGGACAATCCTCAGTTTACGGACCTAGTCTGCATAATTGCTACTATCATCTTTCAACTAAATTTTCTCTAGGAACATATCAAAAACAGTAGAGTTACAACACAAGCTACAACATAATTTGCAAAGACCTTTTTACTATGTTCATGATAATTGAGTTTAGCTAATCATATAACTAATAACTCCCACTCAAATAGACATCCCTCTAGTTATTCGAGTGGAGCATGATCCAAATCCACTAACTCAAGTCCGATCATCACGTGAGTTGAGTATAGTTTCACCGGTGAACATCTCCACGTTGATCATATCAACTATATGATTCATGATCGACCTTTTGGCCTCTTGTGTTCCAAGGCCATGTTTGTACATGCTAGGCTCGTCAAGTTTAACCCGAGTGTTCCGCATGTGCAACTGTTTTGCACCCGTTGTATGTGAACGTTGAGTCTATCACACCCGATCATCACATGGTGTTTTAAAAGAACGAACTGTCACAACGGTGCACAGTCGGGGAGAACTCAATTTTATCTTGAAATTTTAGTGAGGGATCACCTTATAATGCTACCGTCGTTCTAAGCAAAATAAGGTGCATAGAAGGATTAACATCACATGGAAATCATAAGTGACATGATATGGCCATGATCTTGTGCTTCTTGATCTCCATCACCAAAGCACCGACATGATCTTCATCGTCATGGACGCCACACCATTATATCCATCATCTTGATCTCCATCATTGTGACACCATCGAGGTTGTCATGCTATCTATGCTATTACTACTAAAGCTACTGCATAGCAATATAGTAAATGCATCTGCAAGCACAAACATTAGTTTAAAGACAACCCTATGGCTCCTGCCGGTTGTCGTAGCATCGACGTGCAAGTCGAATTTAACTTTTACAACATGATCATCTCATACATCCAATATATCACATCATGTCTTTGGCCATATCACATCACATGCATACCCTGCAAAAACAAGTTAGACGTCCTCTAATTTGTTGTTGCATGTTTTATGTGGCTGCTATGGGTATCTAGTATGATCGCATCTTACTTACGCAAAAGCCACAACGGTGATATGCAAATTGCTATTTAACCTTCTCCAAGGACCGCCTCGATCAAATCCGATTCAACTAAAGTTGAAGAAACTTACACCCGCGAGTCGTCTTTATGCAACAAGTTGCATGTTAGTCGATGAAACCGGTCTCTCGTAAGCGTACAAGTAAAGTTGGTCCGGGCCGCTTCAATCCTACAATACTGCCGAATCAAGAAAAGACTAAGGAAGGCAGCAAATTGAACATCAACGCCCACATACTCTTTTGTGTTCTACTCGAGATATCATCTACGCATGAACCTTGCTCATAATTCCACCGTTTGGGAACGTTGCACAGGAAACAAAAAGTTCCCTACGCACACGCAATACCTATCCATGGTGATGATCATCTATAGAGGAGAGAGTGAACCTACATACCCTTCTAGATCGCTAAGCGGAAGCGTATATAACGCGGTTGATGTAGTGGAACATCTTCGCGATTCAAATCGCAGCCCGTCCCATGATCTCATCACGACCCGTCCCGCGATCCCATCACGATCTATCCTGATCTAGTGCCGAACGGATGACACGTCCGCGTTTAGCACACATACAGCTCGATGACGATCACTGCCTTCTTGATCCAACAAGAGGGGTGGAGAGGTAGATGAGTTCGCCAGAACGACGGCGTGGTGGTGGTGGTGAACTAATCCAGCAGGGCTTCGTCTAAGCACCGCTGAAACTAGACTAGAGGAGAAACAGATCTAGAGAGAGAGGGCAGCACGTGGCTGTTTTTTTGTTGCGTAAAAAACCCTCAAAACCCTTTGTATATATAGGAGGAGAGGAGGGAGAGGGCTGCGCCCTAGGGCAGCCTTTTTTCCCTTGCGCAAGGAGGACAGGAGGAGTCCTCCTCCAATCCTATTTGGAGTAGGATTCCTCCTTCCCACTTGGAAACTCTTTCCACCTTTTGTTTTTTCTTCTCAAACCTTATGGGCCTTAGTGGGAAATTATTCCAGCCCACTAGGGGTTGGTATATCTCTTCCCATAGCCCATGAGGCCCCTTGGGGCATGATACGTCTCCGTCGTATCTACTTTTCCGAACTCTTTTGTCCATGTTTTGGACTCGAATTTGCATGATTTGAATGGAACTAACCCGGACTGACGCTGTTTTCAGCAGAATTGCCATGGTGTTGTTTTTGTGCAGAAATAAAAGTTCTCAGAACGTCCTGAAAATTGACGGAGATTTTTTCTGGAATAAAAGAAAAATACTTGCGCAAAGTTCCACGTGAGGGGGCGGGCCAGTGGGCCAGAAGCCCTTGGGCCGCGGCCACCCCCTATGGCCGCGCCATGAGGGCTTGTGGGGCCCACGTGGCACCACCGCCCCCAATCTCAGTCCTATATCTTCCGTTTCGCCTGGAAAAAAATCAGAGAGAAGGTTTCATCGCGTTTTCGATACGGAGGTGCCGCCACATCATGTTCTTCATCTGGAGGGCAGATCCGGAGTCCGTTTCGGGCTCCGGAGAGGGGAAATCGTCGCCATCGTCATCATCAACCTTTCTCCATCGACAATTCCATGATGCTCTTCATTGTTCGTGAGTAATCTCATCGTAGGCTTGGTGGACGGTGATGAGTTGGATGAGATCTATTATGTAATCGAGTTAGTTTTTGACGGGGATTGATCCCTAGTATCCACTATGTTCTAGATTGATGTTGCTACTACTTGGCTATGCTTAATGCTTGTCACTAGGGCCCGAGTGCCATGATTTCATATCTGAACCTATTATGTTGTCGTCAATATATGTGTGTTTTAGATCCTATCTTGCAAGTTGTAGTCACCTACTACGTGTTATGACCCGGCAACCCCGGAGTGACAATAGCCGGAACCACTCCCGGAGATGACCATAGTATGAGGAGTTCATGTATTCACCGCGTTTTAATGCGTTGGTCCGGTTCTTTATTAAAAGGGGAACCTTAATATCCCGTAGTTTCCATTAGGACCCCGCTGCCACGGGAGGGATGGACAATATATGTCATGCAAGTTCTTTTCCCTAAGGACGTATGACTACATACGGAATACATGCGTACATTAGATTGATGAACGGGAGCTAGCCACATATCTCTCTGTGTTATAGCTGTTACATGATGAATCACATCCGTCACACTCATCCATCACCGATCCACTGCCTACGAGTCTCTTACTACTGGTTCTCTCTACATTACTTTGCCTAGGCTTGTCCCTTGCTACAAGAGGGATTGGGCCACTTAGCTGCTGCTATCACTTTGCTGCTGTCACTACCGCTGTTACTTGTTACTTTGCTACTGCTGCTAGTACTGTTCCTTGCTACTCCGCTGTTACTTGTTGCAAGACTTTATTGGCGCTAACATCCCGTCAACATGGCGTTTTCTGGCACCATTGCTGGGAATTGTCAAAGCTTTTTCTGGTGTCATTGCTATCATACTACCTTGCTACTGATACTTTGCTTGCAGACACTAATCTTTTAGGTGTGGTTGAATTGACAACTCAGCTGCTAATACTTGAGAATATTCTTTAGCTTCCCCTTGTGAGCGAATCAATAAATTTGGGTTGAATACTCTACCCTCGAAAACTGCTGCAATCCCATACGCTTGTGGGACATCAGGGCATGACACCCCTCCCGATGGTCCCCGGCACCCCTCCGGCACTCCCGATACACTACCGATGAGACCGAAACTTTTCCGGTGACCAAAATAGGATTTCCTATATATCGATCTTTACCTCCAGACCATTCCGGAGCTCTTCGTGACGTCCTGTATCTCATCCGGGACTCCGAACAACCTTCGGTCACCAACACCTATGACTCAACTAGACCGAAACGTCACCGAACCGTAAGTGTGCAGACCCTGCGGGTTCGAGAACTATGTAGACATGACCTGAGACACTCTCCGGTCAATAACTAATAGCAGGACCTGGATGTCCATATTGGCTCCCACATATTCTACGAAGATCTCTATCAGTTGAACCTCTATGTCAAGGATTCACTTAATCCCGCATGCTGTTTCCTTTGTCCTTCTGTATGTTACTTGCCCGAGATTCGACCGTCGGTATCTCCATACCTAGTTCAATCTCTTTACTGGCAAGTCTCTTTACTCGTTCCGTAATACAAGATCCCATGACTAACTCCTTAGTCACATTGCTTGCAAGGCTTATTTTGATGTTGTATTACCGAGTGGGCCCCGAGATACCTCTCCGTCACACGGAGTGACAAATCCTAGTCTTGATCCATTCCAACCCAACAGACACCTTTGGAGATACCTGTAGAGCACCTTTATAGTCACCCAATAACGTTGCGATGTTTGATACACACAAGGTATTCCTCCGGTGTCCGGGAGTTGCATGATCTCATGGTCATAGGAACAAATACATTGACATGCACGAAAACAGTAGCAATAACCTAACACGATCATATGCTACGTTTATAGTTTGGGTCTTGTCCATCACATCATTCTCCTAATGATATGATCCCGTTATCAAGTGACAACACTTGCCCATGGTCAGGAAACCTTGACCATCTTTGATGAACGAGCTAGTCAACTAGAGGCTCACTAGGGACAGTGTGTTGTCTATGTATGCACACATGTATTTGAGTTTCTAATCAATACAATTCTAGCATGGATAATAAACGATTATCATGAACAAGGAAATATAATAATAACCAATTCATTATTGCCTCTAGGGCATATTTCCAACACACTCGGTAATACAACATCACAAATAAGCCTTGCAAGCAATGTGACACAAGTGTTAGTCACGTGATCTTGTATTACGGAACGAGTAAAGAGACTTGACGGTAACGAGATTGAAATAGATATAGGGATACCGGCGATCAAATCTCGGGCAAGTAACATACCAAAGGACAAAGGGAATGTTATACGGGATTATATGAATCCTTGGCACAAAGGTTCAGCCGATAAGATCTTCGTAGAATATGTAGGATCCAATATGGACATCCAGGTCCCACTGTTGGATATTGACCGGGGAATGTCTGAGGTCATGTCTGCATAGTTCTCGAACCCAAAGGGTCTGCACACTTAAGGTTCGGTGACGTTTTGGTATAGTTGAGTTATAGGTGTTGGTGACCGAAGGTTGTTCGGAGTCCCGGATGAGATCACAGATGTCCCGAGGGTTTTTGGAATGGTCCAGAAATGAAGATTGATATATATGATGGTTTCATTTGGTCTCCGGAAACATTTCGGGCATTCCCGGCAGTGTATCGAGAGTGACGAATAGGTTCCGGGTTTTCACCGGGAGGGGCCCACCCACCCGAGAGAGATCCTAATAGCCCAAGGGTGGCGCACTAGCCCTTAGTGGGCTGGTGAGGCCAGCCCAAGTGGGTATGTCGGCTAAGGAGAAAAAACCAAAGAGAAAAAAAGAGGGAGGTGGGAAGGAAGGAGGGGACTCCTCCTCCAAACGGAACTGGAGTTGGAGTCCTCCTCCTCATCTCTCGGTCGGCGCCCTTGGGGCTCCCTTGAGCCCCAAGGCTAGCCCCTCCCCTCCTCCTATATATACTAGAGGTTTTAGGGGTTTTGAAACACAATTTTGCCACGTGCAACTCAAACCTCTACTTCGTAGTTCTTCCTCTAGATCGGTTTTCTGTGGAGCTCGGGCGGAGCCCTGCAGGAATAGATCATCACCATCACCGGCGCGCCGTCACGCTGCTGGAGAACTCATCTACTTCCCCATATCTCTGACAGGATCAAGAAGGCGGAGATCGTTATCGAGCTGTACGTGTGCTTAACGCGAAGGTGCCGTCCGTTCAGCGCTAGATCGGAATGGATTGTGGGACGACGGTGATTTGAATCACGAAGCTGTACCACTACATCAACCGTGTTTATTAACGCTTACCGCTTAGCGATCTACAAGGGTATGTGGATCCGATCTCCCTCTCGTAGATGAACATCACTATGATAGGTCTTCGTGTGCGTAGGAATTTTTTTGTTTCCCATGCAACATTCCCCAACAGTGGCATCATGAGCTAGGTTCATGCGTAGATGTAATCTCAAGTAGAACACAAAATATTTTGTGGGTGTTGATGTTCAATTTGCTCGCCTCCTTAGTCTTTTCTCGATTCAACGGTATTGCTGGATTGAAGCGGCCCAGATCAACATTACTCGTACGCTTACGAGAGACCGGTTTCATCAACCAACATGCAACTCGTTGCATAAAGATGAATGGCGGGTGTCGGTTTCTTCAGCTTTAGTTGAATTGGATTTGACCGAGGCGGTCCTTGGAGAGAGGTTAAATAGCAATTTGCACATCTCCGTTGTGGTTTTTGCGTAAGTAAGATGCGATCATACTAGATACCCATAGCAGCCACGTAAAACATGCAACAACAAATTAGAGGACGTCTAACTTGTTTTTACAGGGTATGCTTGTGATATGATATGGCCAAAGACATGATGTGATATATTGGATGTATGAGATGATCATGTTGTAATAGTTAAATATCGACTTGCACGTCGATGCTACGGCAACCGACAGGAGCCATAGGGTTGTCTTTAAACTAACGTTTGTGTTTGCAGATGCGTTTACTATATTGCTAGGTTGTAGCTTTAGTAGTAATAGCATAGATAGCACGACAACCTCGATGGCGACATGATGATGGAGATCATGGTGTGGCGCCCGTGACGATGAAGATCATGCCAGTGCTTTGGTGATGGAGATCAAGAAGCACAAGATCATGGCCATATCATGTCACTTATGAATTGCATGTGATGTTAATCCTTTTATGCACCTTATCTTGCTTAGAATGATGGTAGTATTATAAGGCGATCCCTCACTAAAATTTCAAGATCAAATTGTGTTCTCCCCGACTATGCACCGTTGCGACAGTTCGTCGTTTCGAGACACCACGTGATGATCGGGAGTGATAGACTCAATGTTCACATACGACGGGTGCAAAACAGTTGCACACGTGGAACACTCGGGTTAAGCTTGACGAGCCTAACATGTGCAGACATGGCCTTGGAACACAACAAACCGAAAGGTCGAGCATGAATCGTATAGTTGATATGATTAGCATAGAGATGTTTACCACTGAAACTACGCTCAACTCACGTGATGATCGGACTTGAGTTAGTGAATTTGGATCATGCCACACCCAAGTAACTAGAGGGATGTCTATTTGAGTGGGAGTTTATTAGTAATTTGATTAGTTAAACTCTAATGTTCTTGAACATAGTCTAAGTCCACTTTGCACTATTTTATGTTGTAGATCAATGGCTCACGCAGTAGCAACCCTGAATTTCAATACGTTCCTAGAGAAAGCTAAGCTGAAAGATGATGGTAGCAACTTTGTAGACTGGGCTCGTAATCTTAGGCTCATCCTACAAGCAAGGAAAAAGAATTATGTCCTTGATGCTGCGCTAGGAGATGAACCACCCGCTACGTATGACCAAGGTGTTTTGAACGCTTGGCAATCACGTAAGGAGGACTACTCGGTAGTTCAATGTGTAGTCTTGTATGGCTTGGAACCGGGACTTCAACGATGCTTTGAACGTCATGGAGCATATGAGATGTTCCAGGAGTTGAAGTTTATCTTTCACAAGAACACCCGGATCGAGAGGTATGACACCTCCGATAAATTCTATGCTTGCAAAATGGAGGAGAATTTGTCTGTCAGTGAACATGTGCTCAAAATGTCTGGGTACTCAAACCGTCTAGATGAACCGGGGATTGAACTCTCGCAAGAGGCTATCACTGACAGAATTCTTCAATCACTGCGACCTAGCTACAAGAGCTTTGTGTTGAACTATAACATGCAAGGGATGAACAAGTCACCCGTCGAGTTATTCGCGATGCTGAAAGTCGCAGAGTCAGAACTCCGGAAAGAACATCAAGTGTTGATGGTCAATAAGACCACTGGTTTCAAGAGAAACGACAAAGGCAAGAAGGGTAACTCCAAGAAGAGCGGAAAAAATGTTGCCAATCCGACGAAGAAACCTAAGGCTGGACTTAAGCCAGAAACAGAGTGCTATTATTGCAAGGGGATGGGTCACTTGAAGTGCAACTGCCCCAAGTATTTGGCTGATAAGAAGGCGGCCAATGCCAAACCAGGTATAAGTGATATACCTGTTATTGATCTGTACCTAACCAACTCTCGTAGTAGTGCCTGGGTATTTGATACCGGTTCTGTTGCTCATATTTGTAACTCAAAGCAGGAACTGCGGAATAAACGAAGGCTGGCGAAGGATGAAGTGACGATGCACGTGGGAAATGGTTCTAAGGTAGATGAAAGCGCCGTCGCCATAGTCTCACTTCAGTTACCATCAGGATTAGTTACAAACTTAAATAATTGTTATTTAGTGCCTGCGTTAAGCATGCACATTATATGTGAATCTTGTTTATTGCGAGACGGTTACTCATTTAAGTCAGAGAATAATGGTTGTTCTATTTTTATGAGTAATATCTTTTATGGTCATGCACCCAATGTGAGGGGTTTGTTCATATTGAATGTTGATTGTGATGACACACATATACATAACATTGAGACCAAAAGATGTAGAGTTAACAATGATAGCGCCACCTTTTTGTGGCACTGCCGCTTAGGTCATATTGGTGTAAAGTGCATGAAGAAACTCCATGCTGATGAGCTTTTGGAATCACTTGATTTCGAATCACTTGACACGTGCGAACCATACCTCATGGGCAATATGACTAGGACTCCGTTCTCCGGAACAATGGAGCGTGCAAGTGACTTGTTGGAGATCGTACATACGGATGTGTGCGGTCCAATGAGTGTGGAGGCACGCGGCGGATAACATTATTTTCTCACCTTCACTAATGATTTGAGTAGGTATGGATATATCTACTTGATGAAGCACAAGTCTGAAACGTTTGAAAAGTTTAAACAATTTCAGAGTGAAGTTGAAAATCATTGTAACAAGAAGATCAAGTTCCTACGATCTGATCGAGGGGGTGAATATCTGAGTTTCGAGTTTGGTGCTTGATAACCCACAAGTATAGGGGATAGCAACAGTTTTCGTGGGTAGAGTATTCAACCCAAATTTATTGATTCGATACAAGGGGAAGCCAAAGAATATTCTCGAGTATTAGGAGTTGAGTTGTCAATTCAACCACACCTGAAAGACTTAGTATCTGCAGCAAAGTATCAGTAGCAAGGTAGTGTGATAGCAACAGTAGCAACAGTAACAGTAGCAGAAGTGACAACAGTAGCGGTAACAGTAGCAACAGTGACAACAGTAGCGACAAAGTAACGTAGCATGGACCAGTAGTAAAAACTATTAGGCATTGGATCGGTGATGGATAATTATGCCGGATGACATTCATCATGCAACAGTTATAACATGGAGAGATATGTAACTAGCTCCAGTTCGTCAATGTAATGTAGGCATGCATTCCGTATATAGTCATACGTGCTTATGAAAAGAACTTGCATGACATCTATTGTCCATCCCTCCCGTGGCAGCGGGGTCCTAATGGAAACTACGGGATATTAAGGTTCTCCATTTAATAGAGAACTGGAACAAAGCATTAGCACTTAGTGAATACATGAACTCGTCATACTATGGTCATCTCCGGGAGTGGTTCCGGCTATTGTCACTCCGGGGTTGCCGGGTCATAACACATAGTAGCTGACTACAATTTGCAAGATAGGATCAAGAACACACATATATTGACGAGAACATAATAGGTTCAGATCTGAAATCATGGCACTCGGGCCCTAGTGACAAGCATTAAGCATGGCAAAGTAGTAGCAACATCAATCTCAGAACATAGTGGATACTAGGGATCAATCCCCATCAAAACTAACTCGATTACATGATAGATCTCATCCAACCCATCACCGTCCAACAAGCCTACAATGATATTACTCACGAACGGTGAAGAGAATCATGGAATTGGCGATGAAGGAAGGTTGGTTATGACGACGGTGACGATCTCCCCTCTCCAGAGCCCAAAACGGACTCCAGATCTGCCCTCCAGAGGAAGAACTGGTGGTGGCGGCGCCTCCGTATCGTAAAACGCGATGAACTCTTGTCCCTGATTTTTTTTCTGCGAAAGGGACTAAATAGAGCTAGAGTTGGAGGCGGCGGAACCCCGAGGGCCCCACAAGCCTGCTAGGCGTGGCCAGGGGGGCACGCCTCCTGGGCTTGTGGGATCCTCGCTCCACGCCTCCAGTTGATTCTTGCGCCAGTATTTTTTATATATTCCACAAAAAATCCTCGTAAATTTCCACGTCATTCCGAGAACTTTTTTTTCTGCGCTAAAACAACACCATGGCAATTTTGCTGAAAACAGAGTTAGTCCGGGTTAGTTCCATTCAAATCATGCAAATTAGAGTCCAAAACAAGGGCAAAAGAGTTTGGAAAAGTAGATACGATGGAGACGTATGAACTCCTCCAAGCTTAAATCCTTGCTTGTCCTCAAGCAGTTCAGTTGACAAACTGAAAGAGACAAAAGAAAAACTTTTACGAACTCTGTTTGATCTTGTTGTTGCAATTATGTCTAACTCATATTCAGATTTTCAGCAAGATCATAAGGTAACCACATAAGCAATGACATTTAGGTCTCAAGATGTACTCATATCAATGGCATAATCAACTAGCGAGCAATAATGATAAGTTTCAAACGTCAACACTTCAATCAAAACAATCATGAAGCAATATGAACAGATGGTATCTCGCTAGCTCTTTCTGAGACCGCAAAACATAAATGCAGAGCACCTTCAAAGACCAAGGGCTGACTTAACATTGTAATTCATGGCAAAGAAGATCCAATCACAGTCATACTCAATAACAATTAAAAGCAAATCATAAAAATGACGGAGGTGCTCTCTAATTAGTGCTTTTTGAAAGAAGAGGATGACTCAACAGAAACATAAATAGATAGGCCCTTCGCAGAGGGAAGCATTGATTTGCAGAGGTGCCAGAGCTCAAGCTTTGAAAACAGAGATAAATAATTTTGGGTGGCATGCTTTCATTGTCAACGCGATGACCAAGAGTTTTCACCATCTTCCATGCTACACATACTATAGGCGGTTCCCAAACATAAAAGTAAAGTTTTGACTCCCCCACCAGCGATCAATCACACTCCACGGCTAGCCAAATACTCGGGTGCCATCCATACCAACAACAATCCAGTGGGAGTTTTGTTTGCAATTATCTTTTCGATTTGAGCATGGAACTGGGTATTCCAATTACTGCCCCCTTTATCGTGAGTGATAGTGAATAAACACATATCGAGGATAACACGCCTAGCATGGAAGATACTGATTGCCCCTTGTCACGACATGAGCGGTTCGGGCATGCAAAACAGATTATTTCTTGAAGGTTTAGAGAGTGGCACATGCAAATTTACTTGGAACAACGGGTAGATACCGCATATAGGTAGGTATGGTGGACTCATATGGAACAACTTTGGGTTTATGGAAGTGGATGCACAAGCAATATTCCCGCTTAGTACAAGTGAAGGCTAGCAAAAGACTGGGAAGCGAGCAACTAGAGAGCGACAACAGTCATCAATATGCATTGAAATTAACCAACATTGAGTGCAAGCATGAGTAGGACATAAATCACCATAAACATGAATATCATAGAGGCTATGTTGATTTTGTTTCAACTACATGCGTGAACATGTGCCAAGTCAAGCCACTTGAATAATTCAAAGGAGGATACCATCCTATCATACTACATCATAATCATCTTGAGATTCATGTTGGCATCCAAGACAAACCATTATAAGCTCCTAGCTAATTAAGCATGGCATCAGAAACTATGATCTCTAAGTTGTCATTGCAAACATGTTTCTCTCACAACAAAGCTGAATTAGGAATGATGAGCTAGTCATATTTACAAAAACAAAATAGATCGAGTTCATACCAGCTTTTGTACACTCAGTCACTTCATCATATATCGTCATTATTGCCTTTCACTTGCACGACCGAATGATGTGAACAATAATAAGAGTGTTCATGCATTGGACTAAGATGGAATCTGCAAGCAAACACAAAGGAGAAGACAAAGTAATATGGCTCTTTGACAGATAAACATATATGCATGCGAGAGCCACTAAACATTGTAACCATGATCTTCTACCTTGACCCAAAGAAAAAGAAAACTATTTACACAGAAAGCTCCCAACAAGCAAAATAAGAACATGAAATCTTTTTGGGTTTTCTCAAACTAGACAAACACACGAGAAGAAAGAGAGAAAAAGAAATAAACTAGCATGGATGATAAAGTGGCAAGGTGTGAACACCGACTAACAAAGTGAAAGCTTGAGCAATAATATAAAGTCGGTGAGAAACACGTACTCCCCCAAGCTTAGGCATTTGGCCTAAGTTGGTCTACTCCCATGGTTGGTCCGGGCGATATCGAAAATCATAATGGGGGTTGTACGGGAGCGCGGCAGCTACCGCCTGAATAGCTGCCTCACGGAGGCGAGCAGCCTTTGCCTCCCTCTCATACTCCTCTGCCTCTCCTCTGGTATGTAATATCTCCGTTTTACCTGAAAGTCATAGAAGGCAGGAGGAGGAAGGGTAATATGGAAAACACGTTGTCGGTTAAATATTAACCGAGATAGGAGGGATTCATTATCCCTCTCAAGGAACTGATAACGTGTCATAGCGGCGCGATCAAGGAAAGCTGTATGGAGCGGGGGATCTCCTTCGCGGATGGGTATTACAAGAAAATTTGCTATGCGAGTGGCATAGATCCCACCAAAGAAACCCCCTTCATTAGCATTGTTATTTAGCCTCCTCGCGATTATAGCTCCCAAGTTGAAACTTCTATCACCCGTTACTACGCTCTTAAGGATACTAAGGTCAGGTGCGTAGAGGTGACAATGCTCAATCTTGCCGTTAATGCATCTACCTATGAAGAGGGCAAAGTAATGCAAGGCAGGAAAATGAATGCTCCCCATGATAGCCTGCGTAATATCTCTAGTTTCTCCGACAGTTATACTAGAGATAGAATCTCTAACCGAAGACTTAGGAGGATCATTGAGACTACCCCAATCAGGTAACTTGCAAATTCTATTGAAATCCTCTAAATCCATGGTATACGATTTTTCATACAGATCAAACAGTATGGATGTGTCATGGCCAGCTGAAAATTTGAATCTACGAACAAAAGAGGCAGTGAGAGTAGTATACTGTTCACATTTATCGGAGATGGATTCTTTGAGCCCGGCGTTGTGAACAAATGTATCAAACTCGTCTTTGAAGCCTGCATCAATCATGAATTCATCAGAAGGCCATTCACATGGTTGTACATGTGCGTTCCTCGGTTGGTAATGATCGGGCTCCCGAATCGCGAGACGGGGACCCTTCTTGCTTGAGGAACCACCATGATAGTTTCTCCTGAACATCTTCCTTTTCTGAAATTTTTAGTGACTCAAAGGAAAAGTGAACAAGGCTCAACGAAACTCATATCAACTACTCCTACAAGTGCCTAGAGGCCATATCATGCATCAAAACTACTTGGGACCAGCTAAAATTAGCATGCAAAGCTCAAGAACAGGGTCACCAAGGCAACAATAATACACAACGAATAAGGCACTAGAGCAAAAACTAATCGGACCAATGGAAGAGTCAAATACCAAGGAACAATTTCCCCAAAACAGTTTGGTGAATGGGGCTTTGCACAAGGAGATCGAAAATCGCAGCAAGAAGAGCAAGAACACGGGTTTGAGCTGTGGAATGATTTTTTCTGGAGGTAGGAGAAGGAGATGGGAGCTAGAATAAGTGGAGGGGGGCCACGTGGGCCCCACAAGCCTGGTAGGCGCGACTAGGGGGGGGGTGCCCACGTCTCCTGGGCTTGTGGCCTACTGGTGCATCCCCCTTACTAGCTCTCGATCTCAGAATAAAAAATTCTAGAAAAAATCATACTTGATTTTCAGGGCATTTGAAGAACTTCTATTTTCGGGACACTTTTCTATGGGACGCAAAAAGCAGAAAACAGGTAAAACTAAAGCTAAATCTATCATTTTTCTTCTAAGCAACCGAAGGTAATGGTTTGGAAGAGAGGGTTGTGACTCCTAGATTCATCCATCTTATGGTCATCAAAAGAAATCTGTCAATGAGGTTGACCAAGTCTCCTTGACAAACTTTTTCGAATCGCATAAAACCGGAGGATTTTTGAATAGTCACTAGGTTACCTCAATGGGGATGTGCATATCCCCAACAAGCAAATCATACTTCATCTTAAGAGTAGGTATAGGGCATTAAAAGCTTCCAATAAGAATCGATGAAGTTTTTTCAATAGCATTGATGCAATGTACTCGATATTGTTTCATTGGAAAGTGCACCGTATGCTCATTACCATTGACATGGAAAGTGACATTGCCTTTGTAGCAATCAATAACAACCCCTGCAGTGTTTGAAAAGGGTCTTCCAAGGATGACCGCCATGGCATCATCCTCGGGAATATCCAGAATAACAAAGTCTGTTAAGATAGTAACATTAGCAACCACAACAGGCACATCCTCGCAAATGCCGATAGGGAAAGCAGTTGATTTGTCGGCCATTTGGAGAGAGATTTCAGTGGGTGCCAACTTGTCCAATTCAAGTCTACGATAAAGAGAGAGAGGCATAACACTAACACCGGCTCCAAGGTCGCATAAATCAGTTCTAACATAATTGCCTTTAATGGAGCAAGGTATAGTGGGCACTCCGGGATCACCTAGTTTCTTAGGAGTTCCACCCTTGAAGGTGTAATTAGCGAGCATGGTGGAAATCTCAACCTCAGGTATCCTCCTCTTATTAGTCACAATATCCTTCATGTACTTAGCATAAGGACACATTTTGAGCATATCTGTCAAACGCATTTGCAGAAAGACAGGTCTAATCATTTCAACAAAGCGTCCAAAATCCTCACCACCTTTTTCTTGGATGGTTTGGGAGGAAATGGCATGGGTTTCTGAACCCATGGTTCCCTTTCTTTACCATGCTTCCTAGCAATGAAATCGTTCTTATCGTATCTCCTATTCTTAGGTTGTGGGTTATCAAGATCAACTGGTTCAATCTCCACATACTTATCATTGCTAGGTAGAGCATCATCATGAACACCACTATCGATATTATCATTAGGCTCATGTTCATCACCAAGTTGTGTTTCGGCATCAGAAACAGACACATCTTTTGGATTCTCGGGTGTAACAGCAGCAGGTTTGCTAGCATGCAAGTTCCGATCATCTTTCTTTTTCTTCCTAGGATGACTAGGTGCCTCGGTGCTAACTCCTTGAGAATCTTGTTCAGTTCTCTTAGGATGACCCTCAGGATACAGTGGTTCCTGGGTCATTCTACCTCCTCTAGTGACGACTCTAACAGAATTGTCATTCAACTCATTGAGCAAGTCATTTTGAGCCTTAAGTACTTGTTCTACCTGAGTGGTGACCATAGAGGCATGTTTACTAAAAAGCTTAAGGTCATTGACATTTCTATCCACACAAGTGTTGGGGAACGTCGCATGGGAAATAAAAAAAATTCCTACGCGCATGAAGACCTATCATGGTGATGTCCATCTACGAGGGGAATTTCAGATCTACGTACCCTTGTAGATCGCACAGCAGAAGCGTTAGTAAACGCAGTTGATGTAGTGGAACGTCCTCACGTCCCTCGATCCTCCCCCCAAACCGTCCCACGAACCGTCCTGCGATCCGTCCCACGATCCGCTCCGATCTAGTGCCGAACGGATGGCACCTCCGCGTTCAGCACACGTACAACTCGACGATGATCTCGACCTTCTTGATACAGCAAGAGAGACGGAGAGGTAGATGAGTTCTCCGACAGCATGACGGCGCTCCAGAGGTTGGTGGTGATCTAATCTCAGCAGGGCTCCGCCCGAGCTCCGCAGAAACGCGATCTAGAGGAAAAACCATGGAGGTATGTGGTCGGGCTGCCATGGCAAAGTTGTCTCAAATCAGCCCTAATACTTCCGTATATATAGGTGGGAGGGGAGGGGCCTTGCCTTGAGGCTCAAGGAGCCCCAAGGGGGTCGGCCGAAGGGGGGAGGAGGAATCCTCCTCCAATCCTAGTCCAACTAGGATTGGAAGGTGGAGTCCTTACCTTCCTTCCCACTTCCCCCTTTTTTTTCTCTTTGATTTTCTTTTATCCTACGAGGGGCCTTATTGGGCTTGCCCACCATCCCACTAAGGGCTGGTGCGGCACCCCTAAGGCCTATGGGCTTCCCCGGGGTGGGCTGCCCCCCCGGTGAACATCCGGAACCCATTCGTCACACCCGGTACATTCCCGGTAATTCCGAAAACTTTCGGTAATCAAATGAGGTCAACCTATATATCAATATTCGTCTCCGGACCATTCCGGAAACCCTGGTGACATCCGTGATCTCATCCGGGACTCCGAACAACATTCGGTAACCATCCATATAACTCAAATATGCATAAAACAACACCGAACCTTAAGTGTGCACACCCTGCGGGTTCGAGAACTATGTAGACATGACCCGAGGGACTCCTCGGTCAATATCCAATAGCGGGACCTAGATGCCCATATTGGATCCTACATATTCTACAAAGATCTTATCATTTGAACCTCGGTGCCAAGGATTGATATAATTCCGTATGTCATTCCCTTTGTCCTTCGGTATGTTACTTGCCCGAGATTCGATCGTCAGTATCCGCATACCTATTTCAATCTTTTTTACCACCAAAGCTCTTTACTCGTTCCGTAATACAAGATCCCGTGACTTACACTAAGTCACATTGCTTGCAAGGCTTGTGTGTGATGTTGTATTACCGAGTGGGCCCCGTGATACCTCTCCGTCACATGGAGTGACAAATCCCAGTCTTGATCCATACTAACTCAACGGACACCTTCGGAGATACCTGCAGAGCATCTTTATAGTCACCCAGTTACGTTGCGACGTTTGATACACAAAAAGCATTCTCCGGTGTCAGTGAGTTATATGATCTCATGGTCATAGGAATAAATACTTGACACGCAGAAAACAGTAGCAACAAAATGACACGATCAACATGCTACGTCTATTAGTTTGGGCCTAGTCCATCACATGATTCTCCCAATGATGTGATCCAGTTATCAAGCAACAACACCTTGTACATAGTCAGAAGACCCTGACTATCCTTGATCAACTGGCTAGCTAAGTAGAGGCTTTCTAGGGACAGTGTTTTGTCTATGTATCCACACATGTATCTAAGACTTCATTCAATACAATTATAGCATGGATAATAAATGATTATCTTGATACAGGAATTATAATAATAACTTATTTATCATTGCCTCTAGGGCATAATTCCAACAGTCTCCCACTTGCACTAGAGTCAATAATCTAGCCCTCACATCGCCATGCGAATTACATTGTAATAAATCTAACACCCATGAAGTTCTGGTGTTGATCATGCTTTACCCGTGGAAGAGGTGTAGTCAGCGGGTCTGCCACATTCAGATCCGGGTGCACTTTGCATATATTTACGTCCTCCCCTTCGACGTAGTCGCGGATGAGGTTGAAGCGTCGTTTGATGTGTGTGGTCTTCTTGTGAAACCGTGGTTCCTTTGCTAAGGCAATGGCACCCGTGTTGTCACAAAACAGGGTTATTGGATTCAGTGCGCTCGGCACCACTGCAAGATCCGTCATGAACTGCTTCATCCAGACACCCTCCTTAGCCACCTCCGAGGCAGCCATGTACTCCGCTTCACATGTAGAATCAGCTACGACGCTTTTCTTGGAACTGCACCAGCTTACCGCACCCCCATTAAGAATAAATACGTATCCGGTCTGCGACTTAGAGTCGTCCGGATCTGTGTCAAAGCTTGCATCGATGTAACCTTTTACGGCGAGCTCTTCGTCACCTCCATACATGGGAAACATCTCCTTAGTCCTTTTCAGGTACTTCAGGATATTCTTGACCTCCGTCCAGTGATCCACTCCTAGATTACTCTGGAACCTGCCTGCCATACTTATGGCCAAGCTAACGTCCGGTCTAGTGCACAACATTGCATACATGATAGAACCTATGGCTGAAGCATAGAGGACGGTGCTCATATGCTCTCTATCTTTATCAGTTGCTGGGCACTAAGTCTTACTCAATCAAGATATGTACTTTGTGAAAGTCCTATCAGGCGTTTTGATCTATCCCTATAAATCTTAATGCCTAGAATGTAAGCAACTTCTCCTAGGTCCTTCATAGAGAAACTTTTATTCAAGTAATCCTTTATGCTCTCCAAAAACTCCACGTTGTTTCCAATCAGCAATATGTCATCCACATATAATATTAGAAACGCCACAGAGCTCCCACTCACTTTCTTGTAAATACAAGATTCTCCAACCACTTGTATAAACCCAAATGCTTTGATCACCTCATCAAAACGTTTATTCCAACTCCGAGATGCTTGCACCAGTCCATAAATGGATCGCTGGAGCTTGCACACTTTGTTAGCATTTTTAGGATCGACAAAACCTTCGGGCTGCATCATATACAACTCTTCCTTAAGGTAACCGTTAAGGAATGCTGTTTTGACATCCATCTGCCAGATTTCATAGTCGAAAAATGCAGCTATTGCTAACATGATTCGGACGGACTTAAGCATCGCTACGGGTGAGAATGTCTCATCGTAGTCAATCCCTTGAACTTGTGAAAAACCCTTTGCCACAAGTCGAGCTTTATAAACGGTCACATTACCGTGAGCGTCCGTCTTCTTCTTAAAGATCCATTTGTTCTGAATAGCCTTGCGGCCTTCAGGTAATACTTCCAAAGTCCACACTTTGTTTTCATACATGGATCCTATCTCGGACTTCATGGCCTCCAGCCATTTGTTGGAATCCGGGCCCACCATTGCTTCTTCATAATTTGCAGGCTCATTGTTGTCTAACAACATAATTGATAAGACGGGATTACCATACTACTCTGGAGTAGTACGCGGTCTCGTCGACCTGCGAGGTTCGACAGGAACTTGATCCGGAGTTTCATGATCATCATCATTAACTTCCTCCTCAACCGGCGTCACAACGACAGGGGTTTCCCTTGCCCTGCGCCACCATCCACAGGGATGAGAGGTTCGACAACCTCATCAAGTTCTATCTTCCTCCCACTCAATTCTCTCGAGAGAAACTCCTTCTCGAGAAAAGCTTCATTCTTAGCAACAAACACTTTGTCCTCGGATTTGAGATAGAAGGTATACCCAATTGTCTCTTTTGGGTAACCTATGAAGACACACTTTTCCGCTTTGGGTTCCAGCTTTTCGGGCTGAAGCCTTTTGACATAAGAATCACATCCCCAAACTTTAAGAAACGACAACTTTGGTCTTTTGCCATACCACAGTTCGTATGGTGTCGTCTCAATGGATTTTGATGGTGCCCTATTTAAAGTGAAAGCAGTTGTTTCTAATGCATAACCCCAAAAAGATAACGGCAAATCGGTAAGAGACACCATAGATCATACCATCTCTAATAAAGTACAATTACGACGTTCGGACACACCATTACGCTGTGGTGTTCTAGGCGGTGTCAATTGTGAAACAATTCCACATTGTCTTAAGTGAGCACCGAACTCGAAACTCAGATATTCACCCCCACGATCAGACCGTAGGAACTTGATCTTCTTGTTACGATGATTTTCAACTTCACTCTGAAATTGCTTGAACTTTTCAAATTTTTCAGACTTGTGCTTCATTAAGTAGACATAACCATACCTACTCAAATCGTCACTGAAGGTGAGAAAATAATGATATCTGCTGCGTGCCTCCACACTCATCGGATCACACACATCGGTATGTATGATTTCCAACAAGTCACTTGCACGCTCCATTGTTCCGGAGAACGGAGTTTTAGTCATCTTGCCCATGAGGCATGGTTCGCACATGTCAAGTGAATCAAAGTCAAGTGACTCCAAAAATCCATCGGAATGGAGTTTCTTCATGCGCTTTACACCAATATGACCTAAGAGGCAGTGCCATAAAAACATGGCGCTATCATTGTTAACTCTAACTCTTTTGGTCTCAATGTTATGTATATGTGTATTATTACTATCAAGATTCAATATGAACAATCCTCTCACATTGGGTGCATGACCATAAAATATATTACTCATAGAAATAGAACAACCATTATTCTCTGACTTAAACGAGTAACCGTCTCGCAATAAACAAGATCTAGATATAATGTTCATGCTTAACGCAGGCACTAAATAACAATTATTTAAGTTCATAACTAATCCTGATGGTAACTGAAGTGAAACTGTGCCGACGGCGATTGCATCAACCTTGGAACCATTTCCCACACGCATCGTCACTTCATCCTTCGCCAGCCTTCACTTATTCTGCAGTTCCTGTTTCTAGTTGCAAATATGAGCAAAGGAACCGGTATCGAATACCCAAGCACTACTACAAGAGCTGGTTAAGTACACATCAATAACATGTATATCAAATATAACTGATTTTTCTTTGGCCGCCTTCTTATTAGCCGGATACTTGGGGCAGTTGCGCTTACAGTGACCCATACCCTTGCAATAATAGCACTTTGTTTCAGGCTCTGGTCCAGCTTTGGGTTTCTTCGTCAGATTGGCAACAGGCTTGCCGCTCTTCTTCGAACTACCCCTCTTTCCTTTGCCGTTTTTCTTGAAACTAGTGGTCTTATTCACCATCAACACATGATGCTCTTTACGGAGTTCTGACTCTGCGACTTTCAGCATCGCGAACAACTCGCCGGTGACTTGTTCATCCCTTGCATGTTGTAGTTCAACACAAAGCCCTTATAGCTTGGCGGCAGTGATTGAAGAATTCTGTCAGTGATAGCCTCTTGCGGGAGTTCAATCCCCAGCTCAGCTAGACGGTTTGAGGACCCAGACATTTTGAGCACATGTTCATTGACACACGAATTCTCCTCCATCTTGCAAGCATAGAATTTATCGGAGATCTCATACCTCTCGATCCGGGCGTTCTTCTGAAAGATAAACTTCAACTCCTGGAATATCTCATATGATCCATGACGCTCAAAGCGACGTTGAAGTCCCGGCTCTAAGCCATACAAGACTGCACATTGAACTACTGAGTAGTCCTTCTTACGTGTTAACCAAGCATTCTTAACATCTTAGTCAGCCGTAGCGGGTGGTTCATCTCCTAGCGCAGCATTAAGGACATAATCTTTCTTTCCAGCTTGCAGGAGCAACTTAAGATTACGAACCCAGTCTACAAAGTTGCTTCCATCATCTTTCAACTTAGCTTTCTCTAGGAACGTATTAAAATTCAGGGTGACTTTCGCGTCAGCCATGATCTACAACACAAATATATTCAAAGTGGACTTAGACTATGTTCAAGATAATTAGAGTTCAACTTAATCAAATTTCTTGCTAAACTCCCACTCAAAAAGTACATCTCTCTAGTCATTTGAGTGGTTCATGATCCAATTCCACTAGCTCAAGTCCGATCATCACGTGAGTTGAGGATAGTTTTAGTGGTAAGCATCCCTATGCTAATCATATCAACTATATGATTCATGATCGATCTTCGGTCTCGTGTGTTCCGAGGCCATGTCTGCACATGCTAGGCTCGTCAAGCTTAACCCGAGTGTTCCGCGTGTGCAACTGTTTTGCACCCGTTGTATGTGAACGTTGAGTCTATCACACCCGATCATCACGTGCTATCTCGAAACGATGAACTGTAGCAACGGTGCACAGTCGGGGAGAACACAATTTCGTCTCGAAATTTTAGTGAGAGATCACCTCATAATGCTACCGTCGTTCTAAGAAAAATAAGGTGCATAAATGGATTAACATCACATGCAATTCATAAGTGACATGATATGACCCTCATCACGTGCTTCTTGATCTCCATCACCAAAGCACTGGCACGATCTTCTTGTCACCGGCGCCACACCATGATCTCCATCAATGTGTCACCATCGGGGTTTTCGTGCTACTCATGCTATTACTACTAAAGATACATCCTAGCAATATAGTAAACGCATTTGCAAGCACAAACATTAGTTTAAAGACAACCATATGGCTCTTGCCAGTTGCCGTACCATCGACGTGCAAGTCGATATTAACTATTACAACATGACCATCTCATACATCCAATATATCACATCACATCGTCGGCCATATCACATCACAAGCATACCCTACAAAAACAAGTTAGACGTCCTGTAATTGTTGTTGCATGTTTTACGTGGTGACCAAGCGTATCTAGTAGGATCGCATCTTACTTATGCAAACACCACAACGGAGATATATGAATTGCTATTTAACCTCATCCAAGGACCTCCTCGGTCAAATCCGATTCAACTAAAGTTGGAGAAACCGACACTCGCTAGTCATCTTTGAGCAACGGAGTTGCTCGTAGCGATGAAACCAGTCTCTCGTAAGAGTACGAGTAATGTCGGTCCGAGCCGCTTCTATCCAACAATACTGCGAAATCAAGAAAAGACAAAGGAGGGCAGCAAATCGCACATCACCGCCCCAAAAACTTTTGTGTTCTACTCGAGAAGACATCTACGCATGAACCTAGCTCATGATGCCACTGATGGGGAACGTCGCATGGGAAACAAATTTTTTCCTACGCGCACGAAGACCTATCATGGTGATGTCCATCTACGAGGGGAATTTCAGATCTACGTACCCTTGTAGATCGCACAACAGAAGCGTTAGTAAATGCGGTTGATGTAGTGGAACGTCCTCACGTCCCTCGATCCGCCTCGCGAACCATCCCACGAACCATCCCGCGATCCGTCCCACGATCCGCTCCGATCTAGTGCCGAACGGACGGCACCTCCGCGTTCAGCACACGTACAACTCGACGACGATCTCAGCCTTCTTGATCCAGCAAGAGAGACGGAGAGGTAGATGAGTTCTCCGGCAGCGTGACGGTGCTCCGGAGGTTGGTGGTGATCTAATATCAGCAGGGCTCCGCCCGTGCTCCGCAGAAACGCGATCTAGAGGAAAAATCGTGGAGGTATGTGGTCGGGTTGCTGTGGCAAAGTTATCTCAAATCTGCCCTAATACCTCCATATATATAGGTGGGAGGGGAGGGGCCTTGCCTTGAGGCTCAAGGATCCCCAAGGGGGTCGGCTGAAGGGGGGAGGAGGAATCCTCCTCCAATCCTAGTCCAACTAGGATTGGAAGGTGGAGTCCTTACCTTCCTTCCCACTTCCCTTTTTTTTTTCTTTTCTCTTTGATTTTCTTTTATCCTACGCAGGGGCCTTCTTGGGCTTGCCCACCAGCCCACTAAGGGCTAGTGCGGCACCCCTAAGGCCTATGGGCTTCCCCGGGGTGGGCTGCCCCCCCGGTGAACATCCGGAACCCATTCGTCAGCCCCGGTACATTCCGAGTAATTCCGAAAACTTTCCGGTAATCAAATGAGGTCAACCTATATATCAATCTTCGTCTTCGGACCATTCCGGAAACCCTCGTGACGTCCGTGATCTCATCCGGGACTCCGAACAACATTCGGTAACCAACCATATAACTCAAATACGCATAAAACCACGCCGAACCTTAAGTGTGCAGACCCTGCGGGTTCGAGAACTATGTAGACATGACCCGAGGGACTCCTCGGTCAATATCCAATAGCAGGACCTGGATGCCCATATTGGCTCCTACATATTCTACGAAGATCTTATCGTTTGAACCTCAGTGCCAAGGATTCATATAATCCCGTATGTCATTCCCTTTGTCCTTCGGTATGTTACTTGCTCGAGATCCGATCGTCAGTATCCGCATACCTATTTCAATATTGTTTACCGGCTAGTCTCTTTACTCGTTCCGTAATACAAGATCCCGTGACTTACACTAAGTCACATTGCTTGCAAGGCTTGTGTGTGATGTTGTATTACCGAGTGGGCCCCGAGATACCTCTCCGTCACACGGAGTGACAAATCCCGGACTTGATCCATACTAACTCAATGGACACCTTTGGAGATACCTGTAGAGCATCTTTATAGTCACCCAGTTACGTTGCGACGTTTGATACACAAAAAGCATTCCTCCGGTGTTAGTGAGTTATATGATCTCATGGTCATAGGAATAAATACTTGACACACATAAAATAGTAGCAACAAAATGACACGATCAACATGCTACGTCTATTAGTTTGGGCCTAGTCCATCACATGATCCTACCAATGATGTGATCCAGTTATCAAGCAACAACACCTTGTACATAGTCAAAAGACCCTGACTATCCTTGATCAACTGGCTAGCTAACAAGAGGCTTGCTAGGGACAGTGTTTTGTCTATGTATCCACACATGTATCTAAGTCTTCATTCAATACAATTATAGCATGGATAATAAACGATTATCTTGATACATGAATTATAATAATAACTTACTTATCATTGCCTCTAGGGCATAATTCCAACAACAAGCACTTAAATGACTAAGCATACGAGCATTCTGTTCCAATTGTCTGCTAACATAATCATTGAAACTTTGTTGTTTGGCAACAAAGTTATCAAATTCATCTAAGCATAAGCTAGCAGGTTTATCAAAAGGAATATCAGTCTCATTGAATCTACAAAGAAAATTTACCTCTACTACCTGTGTCGGGTTATCAAGACCATGGATCTCTTCGATAGGTGGTAGATTCTTGACATCTTCAGATTTAATGCCTTTCTCTTGCATATATTTCTTAGCTTCTTGCATATCTTCCGGATTGAGGAATAGGATACCTTTTTTCTTCGGAGTTGGCTTAGGAGGTGGTTCGGGAATAGTCCAAGCATTCTCATTGCACAAGATATTATTCAATAGAATCTCAGCTTGTTCCACAGTTCGTTCCCTGAAAACACAACCAACACAACTATCTAGGTGGTCCCTAGAAGCATCGGTTAGTCCATTATAGAAGATATCAAGTATTTCATTCTTCTCAAGAGGGTGATCAGGCAAAGCATTCAGTAGCTGGACAAGCCTCCCCAAGCTTGTGGGAGACTCTCTTCTTCAACATGCACAGAGTTATATATTTCCTGCAAGGCAGCTTGTTTCTTATGGGCAGAAAAATATTTCTCCGAGAAGTAGTAGATCATATCCTGGGGACTACGCACACAACCAGGAGCAAGAGAAGTGAACCAAGTCTTAGCATCATCCTTTAGCGAGAAAGGAAACAACTTAAGGATATAGTAGTGGCGAATCTTTTCCTCACTCGTGAATAGGGTGGCTATATCACGCAGCTTAGTAAGATGTGCTACAACCGTTTCAAACTCATAACCATGAAAAGGATCAGATTCAACCAAATTGATTAACTCAGGGTCGACAGAGAATTCATAATCCTTATCGGTCACAAAGATAGGCGAAGTAGCAAACTTAGGGTCACATGTCATCCAAGCGTTCACAAATTTTTCTTTCCACTTGCGTAGTAATTTCTCAAGATCATAGCTATCCTTACAAGCAAGAAAGTCCTCAGCTATCTCTCCCTCCATAACATAACCCTCAGGATATCAGGCAATTCATATATAGTAGAGCTAGTTCTAACAGGTGAAATAGCAGGTTCTACTTCAATAATCTCAGCAGTTTCAGAAGTATCATCACATTCAGCAGCAACTCTAGCAATTTGTGCATCAAGGAATGCACCTAGTGGCAAAGCAGTATCAATAAAAGCATCATCACAAGCATCATGGATAGCAGAAGTAGCATCATCAAGCACAGGCGACATATCAGAATTTCTAGGAGGAGGTGGTGTCGCAAACTTACTCATAGCTGAAGGGGAATCAAGTGCAAAGCTAGATGGCAGTTCCTTACGTGTCCTCGTAGTTGAGGGCAAGACTTCAGTTTTTGTATCTCTCGGATTCCTCATAGTGATCAACAGACGTAAATCCCAAGTGACTCAGAGAATAGAGCTAGGCTTCCCCAGCAACGGCGCCAGAAAATATTCTTGATAACCCACAAGTATAGGGGATCGCGACAGTTTTCGAGGGTAGAGTATTCAACCCAAATTTCTTGATTCGACACAATGGGAAGCCAAAGAATATTCTCGAGTATTAGCAGTTGAGTTGTCAATTCAACCACACGTGAAAGACTTAGTATCTGCAGCAAAGTATCAGTAGCAAGGTAGTGTGATAGCAACAGTAGCAACAGTAACAATAGCAGAAGCGACAACAGTAGCGGTAACAGTAGCAGCAGTGACATCAGTAGCGGCAAAGTAACGTAGCAAGGACCAGTAGGAAAAACTCATAGGCGTTGGATCGGTGATGGATAATTATGCGAGATGACATTTATCATGCAACAGTTATAACATGGGGAGATATGTAACTAGCTCCAGTTCGTCAATGTAATGTAGGCATGCATTCTGTATATAGTCATACGTGCTTATGAAAAGAACTTGCATGACATCTATTGTCTATCTCTCCCGTGGCAGCGGGGTCCTAATGGAAACTATGGGATATCAAGGTTCTCCTTTTAATAGAGAACCGGAACAAAGCATTAGCACCTAGTAAATACATGAACTCCTCGTACTATGGTCATCTCCGGGAGTGGTTCCGGCTATTGTCACTCCGGGGTTGCCGGGTCATAACACATACTAGGTGACTACAACTTGCAAGATATGATCAAGAACACACATATATTGACGAGAACATAATAGGTTCAGATCTGAAATCATGGCACTCGGGCCCTAGTGACAAGCATTAAGCATGGCAAAGTAGTAGCAACATCAATCTCAGAACATAGTGGATACTAGGGATCAATCCCCATCAAAACTAATTCGATTAAATGATAGATCTCATCCAACCCATCACCGTGCAACAAGCCTACGATGAGATTACTCACGAATGGTGAAGAGCATCGTGGAATTGGCGATGAAGGAAGGTTGGTGATGACGACGGTGACGATCTCCCCTCTCCGGAGCCCAGAACGGACTCCAGATCTGCCCTCAGAGGAAGAACAAGTGGTGGCGGCGCCTCCATATCGTAAAACGGGATGAACCCTTCTCCCTGATTTTTTCTGGGCGAAAGGGACTAAATAGAGCTGGAGTTGGAGGCAGCGAAGCCCCGAGTGCCCCACAAGCCTGCTAGGCGCGTCCAGGGGGGCCCGCGCCTCCTGAGCTTGTGGGCTCCTCACTCCACCTCTCTGGTTGATTCTTGCGCCATTATTTTTTACATATTCCACAAAAAAATCTTCGTAAATTTCCAGGTCATTCCGAGAACTTCTATTTCTGCGCAAAAACAACACCATGACAATTCTGCTAAAAACATCTCTAGTCCGGGTTAGTTCCATTCAAATCATGCAAATTAGAGTCCAAAACAAGGGAAAAAGAGTTTGGAAAAGTTGATACGATGGAGACGTATCAGTGCTCACTTAAGACAATGTGGAATCGTTTCACAGTTGACACCGCCTGGAACACCACATCGTAATGGTGTGTCCCAACGTCGTAATCGTACTTTGTTAGATACCATGCGATCTATGATGTCTCTTACCAATTTGCCATTATCATTTTGGGGTTATGCATTAGAGACAGCTGCATTCACTTTTAAATAGGGCACCATCAAAATCCGTTGAGACGACACCATATGAGCTATGGCATGGCAACATGCCAAAGTTGTCGTTTCTTAAAGTTTGGGGATGCAATGCTTATGTCAAAAAGCTTCAGCCTGAAAAGCTGGAACCCAAAGCAGAATAGTGCATCTTCATAGGTTACCCAAAAGAGACAGTTGGGTACACCTTCTATCTCAGATACGAGGGCAAAGTGTTTGTTGCTAAGAATGGAGCTTTTCTTGAGAAGGAGTTTCTCTTGAAAGAATTGAGTGAGAGGAAGATAGACGTTGATGAGGTTGTAGAACCCCTGCTCCCTCTAGATGGTGGTGCAGGGCAGAGGGAAACCACTGTCGAGGCAACACCGGTTGAGGAGTAAGCTAATGATGATGATCATGAAGCTTTGGATCAAGTTACTATCGGACCTCGCAGGTCGACAAGATCACGTACTGCTCGTGAGTGGTACGGGAATCCTGTCTTATCTATAATGTTGCTAGACAACAATGGACCCGCGAATTATGAAGAAGCAATGATGGGCCCGGATTCCAACAAATGGTTAGAGGCCATGAAGTCCGAGATAGGATCTATTTATGAAAAAGAAGTGTGAACTTTGGAAGTATTACCTGAAGGGCGCAAGGCTATTCAGAACAAATGGATCTTTAAGAAGAAGACGGACGCAGACGGTAATGTGACCGTTTATAAAGCTCGACTTGTGCCAAAGGTTTTTTTACAAGTTCAAGGAGTTGACTACGATCAGACTTTCTCACTGATAGCGATGCTTAAGTCCGTCCGAATCATGTTAGCAATAGCTGCATTTTTCGATTATGAAATCTGGCAGATGGATGTCAAAACGGCGTTTCTTAATGGTTTTATTAAGGAAGAGTTGTATATGATGCAACCCGAAGGTTTTGTCGATCCGAGGAATGCTGACAAAGTATGCAAGCTCCAATGATCCATTTATGGACCGGTGCAAGCATCTCGGAGGTGGAATAAGCGCTTTGATGAGGTGATCAAAGCATTTGGGTTTATACAAGTTGTTGGAGAATCTTGTATTTACAAGAAAGTGAGTGGGAGCTGTGTAGCGTTTCTAATATTATATGTGGATGACATATTTCTGATTGGAAATAATGTGGAGTTTTTAGAGAGCGTAAAAGATTACTTGAACAAATGTTTTTCAATGAAAGACCTAGGAGAAGCTGCTTACATATTAGCCATTAAGATCTATAGGGATAGATCGAGGCACCTAATAGGACTTTCACAAAGCACATACCTTGATAAAGTTTTGAAGAAGTTCAAAATGGAACAATCCAAGAGGGGTTCTTGCCAGTGTTACAAGGTATAAAGTTGAGTAAGACTCAATGTCCAGTAACGGCGGAAGATAGAGAAAAGATGAGTACCGTCCCCTATGCTTCAGCCATAGGGTCTATCATGTACGCAATGTTTTGTACAAGACCGGACGTCAGCCTGGTCATAAGTATGGCAGACAGGTTTCAAAGTAATCCAGGAGTGGATTACTGGACGGCGGTCAATAATATTCTGAAGTACCTGAAAAGGACTAAGGAAATGTTTCTCGTTTATGGAGGTGACGAAGAGCTCGTCGTAAAGGGTTACGTCGATGCAAGATTTGACGCTGATCCGGATGACTCTAAGTCTCAAACCGGATACGTATTTATTCTTACTTGGGGTGCGGTAAGCAGGTGCAGTTCCAAGCAAAGCATCATAGAAGATTCTACATGTGAAGCGGAGTACATGGCTGCCTTGGAGACAGCTAAGGAGGGTGTCTGGATGAAGCAGTTCATGACGGATCTGGGAGTTGTGCCGAGCGCACGTAATCCAATAACTCTGTTCTATGACAACACTGGTGCCATTGCTTTAGCAAAGGAACCAAGGTTTCACAAGAAGACCAGACACATCAAATGACGCATCAACTCATCCACGACTACGTCGAAGGAGAGGACGTAAGTATTTGCAAAGTGCACACGGATGTGAATGTTGCAGATCCGCTGACTAAACGTCTTCCATGAGCGAAGCCTGATCAACACCAGAACGATATGGGTGTTAGATTCATTCCAATGTAAATCATATAGCGATGCGAGACTAGATTATTGACTCTAGTGCAAGTGGGAGACTGTTGGAAATATGCCCTAGAGGCAATGATAAAATAGTTATTATTATATTTCCTGTTTCAAGATAACCGTTTATTATCCATGATATAATTGTATTGAATGAAAGCATAGATACATGTGTGGATATATAGACAAAACAATGTCCCTAGTAAGCCTCTAGTTGACTGGCCAGTTGATCAAGGATGGTTAAGGGTTTCTGACCATATGCAAGTGTTGTCACTTGATAACTGGATCACATCATTAGGAGAATGATGTGATGGACAAGACCCAAACTATGAACGTAGCATGTGATCGTGTCATTTTGTTGCTATTGTTTTCTGCGTGTCAAGTATTCATTCCTATGACCATGAGATCATGTAACTCACTAACATCAGAGGAATACCTTGTGTGTATCAAACGTCACAACGTTATTGGGTGACTATAAAGGTGCTCTACAGTTATCTCCGAAGATGTCTGTTGAGTTACAATGGATCAAGACCGGGATTTGTTACTCCGTGTGACGGAGAGGTACCTCGGGGCCCAATCGGTAATACAACATCACAAATAAGCCTTGCGAGCAATGTGACTCAAGTGTTATTCACGGGATCTTGTATTACGGAACGAGTAAAGAGACTTGTCGGTAACGAGATTGAAATAGGTATAGGGATACCGACGATCAAATCTCGGGAAGGTAACATACCGAAGGACAAACGCAATGTTATACGGGATTATATGAATCCTTGGCACAGAGGTTCAACCGATAAGATCTTCATAGAATATGTAGGATCCAATATGGAAATCCAGGTCCAGCAATTGGATATTGACCGGGGAGTGTCTCAGGTCATGTCTGCATAGTTCTCGAACCCGCAGGGTCTGCACACTTAAGGTTCGGGGACGTTTTGGTATAGTTGAGTTATAGGTGTTGGTGACCGAAGGTTGTTCGGAGTCCCGGATGAGATCACAGACGTCAAGAGGGTTTCCGGAATGGTTCAAAAACGAAGATTGATCTATAGGATGGTTTCATTTGGTCTCCGGAAAGATTTCGGGCATTACCGGCAGTGTACCGGGAGTGACGAATAGGTTCCGGGTTTTCACCGGGAGGGGCCCACCCACCCAGGAGAGAGCCTAATAGCCCAAGGGTGGTGCACCAGCCCTTAGTGGGCTGGTGAGGCCAACCCAAGTGGGCTATGTCGTCTAAGGAGAAAAAACCAAAGAGAGAAAAAAAGAGGGAGGTGGGAAGGAAGGAGGGGACTCCTCCTCCTGCAAACCGAATTGGAGTAGGAGTCCTCCTCCTCCTCTCTCGGCCGGCGCCCTTGGGGCTCCCTTGAGCACCAAGGCTATCCCCTCCCCTCCTCCTATATATACTAGAGGTTTTAGGGGTTTTTAGACACAACTTTTCCACATGCAACTCAAACCTCTACTTCGTAGTTCTTCTTCTAGATCGGTTTTCTGTGGAGCTCGGGTGGAGCCCTGCATGAATAGATCATCACCATCACTGATGCACCATCACACTACCAGAGAACTCATCTACTTCCCCGTCTCTCTTGCTGGATCAAGAAGGCAGAGATCGTCATCAAGCTGTACGTGTGTTGAACGCGGAGGTGCCGTCCGTTCGGCACTAGATCGGAACGGATCATGGGACTAAGGTGATTTGAATCACGAAGCTGTACCACTACATCAACCGTGTTTCTTATTGCTTCCCACTTAACGATCTACAAGGGTATGTGGATCCGATCCCCCTCTCGTAGATGAACATCACCATGATAGGTCTTCATGTGCGTAGGAAATTTTTTGTTTCGCATGCAACGTTCCCCAACACTCATCACCTGATTTAGGCATCAAGGTGTATCTCAGAATAGTGTTTGTTGTGGGTATTCCTCCTTGCAAGAAATAAACTGATCCCATCTTGTGACTAGCGAGATAATCATGAGGAATTGGCTTGTACATATTGGCCATGGAGTTGTGACTCTTCTTTTCTTCAGAATACACATCAACACCACTATCTTTTTGCTTAGGGGCACCAATGATAGTGGCCCACTCATCAATTGTAGCTTCGTACTTGTGACCATCAGCCATCTAGACCAAAGAACCATCTCCATAGAAATGAACAGTTGCATAAAATTGCATGATCAGCTCATCATTCCACGGGGTCATCTCTTTTCCAACAAACTTCTCAATGTCCACTAGCCTAAAATTTTCTTGGACATGGGGAAAGAAATTCTCATTCTCCTTGATATATGCCCTGTCAACATACCTCATATCACTGACAGCTGGATTGTTGTTATACAAGACAGTCTCATAGAAATCTTGTTGTTCTTGGTGTGAAATCTTGGATCAATAGCAGTTCTTCTTCTGACAGCATATGGGTCAATAGCTCTCCACTTCCTTAGACCTGCATCATTTCTCTTCTTCATGTCTTCAGTTATAGGATGAGCACCATTATGACTTGACAGATGTGGTCTGAGCTTCCTAAGAATGGTTGCATCCTCATCATCCTCTTCCTCTGCAACAGGGGCACTGGAAGCAGGGATTTCTTCTTAGCAGCTGCAGGAATGTCCTTTGTTGTCTTCTGGTGAGCTACAAACTTCTTGTCCTTCGGAGGCTTTGGAGCAGACTTCATAGCATTAGCCAGGAGCTTATTCTTAGGAGGAGCTGGAATCTCACCTTCTTCAACAGCTTCTTCTTCAAGGTCCTCAAACATGGAGGTTTGTCTTCCAACAACACAGACTACCCTCTTCACTGCTCTCTTAGTACCAGCCTTGTTAGGGGAATTGCTACTGCAACAAAAGACCTTCCAATAGCGCCAGAAATAGGCACGTCGACGGGAGAATACTTGGCTTGATCCTTCTGCTGCGGCTATGCCTTAAGGAATTTCCTAGGCAAGTATGCAAAGGATTTCCCCCGCGGCCTTGGAGCCTTGCGTTGGTGTTCCCACGAAGCAGAAAGGGTGATGTAGTGTAGCGGTGGTAAGTATTTCCCTTAGTTTGAGAACCAAGGTATCAATCAAGTGGAGGAGTATCTCAAGATCCTGCACAAACACAAAAGCTTGCTCCCAACGCTATGAAGGGGTTGTCAATCCCTTATAGATTGTTTGCCAGGTGAGAACTAAGAGCAACAAATTAACAAAGCACAGTAAAAGCGGAGGTGTAAACGATGGATGTGAATAGACCCGAGGGGCGTAGTGTTTACTAGTGGCTTCTCTCATGAAAGCAAGTAGACGGTGGGTGAACAAATTACTGTCGAGCAATTGATAGAACCGCGCAAAGTCGTGACGATATCTATGCAATGATTATTTCTATAGGCATCACGTCCAAAACAAGTAGACCGATACTGTCTGCATCTACTACTATTACTCCACACGTCGACCGCTATCCAGCATGCATCTAGTGTATTAAGTCCAAAAGAACAGAGTAACGCCTTAAGCAAGATGACATGATGTAGAGGGATAATCTCAAACCAATGATAAAACCCCCATCTTTTTACCCTTGATGGCAACTACTTGATGTGTGCCTTGCTGCCCCTACTATCACTGGGAAAGGTCACCACATGGTAGAACCCAAAACCAAGCACTTCTCCCATTGCAAGAATCATAGATCTAGTTGGCCAAACAAAACCCAAGACTCGGAGAGACTTACAAGGATATCAAATCATGCATATAAGAAATCAGCAAAGACTCAAATATATATCATAGATAATCTGATCACAAATCCACAATTCATCGGATCTCGACAAACACATCGCCAAAGAAGATTACATCGGATAGATCTCCATGAAGATCATGGAGAACTTTGTATTGAAGATCCAAGAGAGAGAAGAAGCCATCTAGCTACTAACTACGGACCCGTAGGTCTGAAGTGAAATACTCACGAGTCATTGGAGGGGCGATGATGATGATGAAGAAGCCCTCCAACTCCAAAGTCCCCTCCGGCAGGGTGCCGGGAAGGGTCTCCAGATGAGATCTCGCGGAAACGGAAGCTTGCGGCGGCGGAAAAGTATTTTCGAGGCTCCCCTGATTTTTTGCGGAATATTTGGGAATATATAGGCCAAGGATCTAGGTCAGTAGGCGGCCAGGGAGGCCACAAGCCCTGCCACCGCCGCCTCCCCCTGTTGGAGGAGTGGGGGCTTGTGGGCTCCCTGGAGCCCACCTGGCTTGGCCCGAAGGCCCCCTGATCTTCTTCCGTTCGGGAAAAAATCATTTCGGGGTTTTTATTCCGTTTGGACTCCATTCCAAAATCAGATCTAAAAAGAGTCAAAAACACAGAAAAACAGGAACTGGCACTTGGTACTGAATTAATAAGTTAGTTCCAAAAAAGATTAAAAAAGGTACACAAAACATCCAAAGAAGACAAGATAACAACGTGAAACCATCAAAAATTATAGATACGTTTGAGACGTATCAAGCATCCCCAAGCTTAACTCCTGCTCGTCCTCGAGTAGGGAAGTGATAAAGAATGAATTTTTGATGCTTTCATTCTACCTAGCATAGATGTCCTTTGTAATTCCTCTTATGTGACGTGAATGTTCAGATCCATTAGATTCGAAACAATAGTTTGCTATTGACGTGGAAACAATAATAATTCAAGCAAACTAGCAAGGTAATCATGAACTTTCAAAATAACAAGGCCAAAAGAAAGTTATCCCTACAAAAGCATATAGTCTGCCTCTGCTCTATCATCATTGCACAACGAATTTAAATCATGCACAACCCCGGTATTGGCCAAGTAATTGTTTCACACCTTTACTTTCTCAAACCTTTTCAACTCTCACACAATACATGAGCGTGAGCCATGGTTATAGCACTTATAGATGGTGTGGAATGTGATGGAGGTTGCAAGACAAAAAAGGAGAAGATAGTCACATTAACTAGGCATATCAATGAGCTGTGGAGATGCTCATCAATAGATATCAATGTGAATGAGTAGGGATTGCCATACAAATGATGCACTAGAGCTACGAGTATGTGAAAGCTCTTAAAGAAAACTAGTGGGTGTGCATCCAACTTGCTTGCTCACGAAGACCTAAGGCAATTTTCAGGAAGCCTATCATTGGAATATACAAGCCAAGTTATATAATGAAGATTTCCCACTAGCTATATGGTGGTGACAAAACGAGAGACTCTCAATCATGAAGATCATGGTGCTTAATATGCACAAGTGTGGAAAAGGTGGTAGCATTGTCCCTTCTCTCTTTTTCTCTCATTTTTTTTATTTGGTGGGCTCTTTGGCCTCTTTTTTGTGGGCTTCTTTGGCCTCTTTTATTTCCTCACATGGGACAATGCTCCATTAATAATGATCGTCACACTTTCAACTCAAAACTTAGAGAAACTATGACTCTATATGGAATGCCTTCGGTAGTGTACCGTGGCAATGATCTAGCATGGCATAGACATCAATCGAAACATCATGCTAGCTATCTTACGATCATGCAATGGCAATGTAGACGTGGTGGCACATGTCATGGTGGTAGTTGCATGGCAATATATCTCGGAATGACTTTGAAAAAGCCATAGTAGGTAGGTATGGTGGCTGTTTTGAGGGAGGCTAATGGTGGGATTTGTGCACCGGCGAAAGTTGCACGACACTAAGAAGATAGTGATTGTGGAAGGTGAAAGTGCATCTAAACCATGGACTCAACATTAGTCATGAAGAACTCATATACTTGTCGCAAAAGTTTTATTACTAATCGAAACAAAGCATTCAACGCATACTCCTAGGGGAAGGGTTGGTAGGTATAAACCATCGTGCGATCCCGACCGCCACGCAAAGGATGACAATCAATAGACTAATCATGCTCAGATTTCATCACATAGCGGTTAACCATATGTGCATGATACGGGAATCACTAACTTCAACACAAGTATTTCTAGATCCACAACACCTTACTAGCATGACTTCAATATTACCATAACCACAACTCAAAACTAATTGAGATGAATCAAACTTCTCTAACTATTCAATGCACATGAAGGTGGAAGTTTTCGTATCCCTTTGGATAACTACCCATTTTTGAGACTACTTTAAAAGCATATATCAAGTACTAAGCCACGCACCGCTGTGCTCTAAAATATATAAGTGAAGCGCACAGAGCAAAAGTATTTAGCTCAAAAGATATAAGTGAAGCACATGTGAGCTGAATTGTCTACCAAAAGATATAAGTGAAGCTTGAAAAAATCACGGTGTGTGCATGTATCTCTCTATAAGTGTGCAGCAAGGATGATTGTGACACAACTAAAATAAAAGACTCCTACGATACAAGACGCTCCAAGCAAAAACACATAACATGTGGTGAATAAAAATATAGCCCCAAGTAACGTTGCCGATGGATTGAAGACGAGAGAGGGGATGCCTTCCCGGGGCATCCCCAAGCTTAGGCTTTTACGGCATCCTTGAATATCTTGGGGTGCCTTGGGCATCCCCAAGATTGAGCTCTTGCCACTCTTTATCTCTTTGTCCATAAGAACTTCACCCAAAACTTGAAAACTTCACAACACGAAACTTGAACAGAAACTCGTGATAACATTAGTACAAGAAAGCAAGCCACCACTTCCTTAGGTACTGTAGCAAACTTAAATTATACTTGTGCTGATGTTGGGTTATTGTACTTTCAATCTTCCATGGCTAATACCCCCCGATACTATCCATAGCTTCATCAAAATAAGCAACCAACACAAGAAAAATAGAATCTGTTAACAACAGACCAGTCTGTAGCAATCTGTATATTTCGTATACCTCTGGTACTTCAACAATTCTGAAACATTACTACAGTCTTAAGAATTGCTGTAACAATCAGCAGCAAAAAGAATCAACTCAAAATCTCTTATAGAAAAAACATGAAAATTCTTTTCTTGAGCAGAAAGTTTCTGTCTTTTCCAGCATGACCAAACGATCATCCCCAAGACTAATCATAACGGTTTTGCTTGGCACAAACGCAAAGAGAAACACAAAAAACACAATCATAACAGAATTATGAAAGTGCGGAAAACACAAAACAGAAAGAAAAATGATAAATTCGTTGGGTTGCCTCCCAACAAGCGCTTTTGTTTAACGCCCTTAGCTAGGCAAAAAGTGATGGAATCACGTATAGTCATCTTTGGTGCTCGAACCATAGGTAGCCCTCATCATAGATTCATAAGGCAATCTTATTTTCTTTCTAGGAAAGTGCTCCATTCCCTTCTTTAAAGGAAATTTAAATCTAATATTCCCTTCCTTCATATCGATGATAGCACCAATAGTCCTTAGGAAAGGTCTACCAAGAATAATGGGACATGAAGGATTGCAATCTATGTCAAGTACAATGAAATCCACGGGTACATAGTTCTTATTTGCAACAATAAGAACATCATCGATCCTTCCCATGGGTTTCTTGACAGTAGAATCCGCAAGATGCAAATTAAGAGAACACTCTTCAATCTCATGAAAACCAAGAATATCACATAAGGACTTTGGAATCGTGGAAACACTAGCACCCAAATCACACAAAGCATTACACTCATAGTTTTTGATTTTGATTTTGATAGTAGGTTCCCACTCATCATGAAGTTTTCTAGGTATAGAGACTTATAGTTAGAGCTTCTCTTGAAGAGATTTCATCATAGCATCTACGATATGCGCGGTAAAGGCTTTGCTTTGGCTATAAGCGCGTAGAGAGTTTGCAATGGATTGCATCAAAGAAATGCATTCAAACAAGGAGCAATCATCATAATTGAATTCCTTGAAATCCAAAGTGGTAGTTTCATTACTACCCAAAATTTTGACTTCTTCTACTCCACTCTCCACACCTTTATCATCAAGATAGGTGGACTCCGAATCATTGGGGCGTTTTTCAACCAAAGTGGATTCATATCCAGCCCCTCCATAAGTAGGTTTGACACGCGAAAACAAAGATTCAACTGGAGACACACCAAGCACTTTAAGATCTTCGTGATTTGCATCACTAGAACGCACCCTTTTAAACCATTCATGTCTAGCGCGAATTTGGGCGGTTCTTTCTTTGCTCTCATTCATGGAGATACGCATAGCTTTCAAAGTTTCATCCAAGTTGACCTTGGGAGGAGCACATCTAACTTTCAAAGCATCAATATCACAAGACATCCTATCAACGCTCTTAGCCAGTTCGTCTATTTTGAGTACTTTTTCCTCTATGGACGCATTGAAAATATTTTGAGAGTTGATGAACTCTTTGATATTACTCTCTAGATCAGAGGGTAATTTGTTGTGATTTCCATAAGTGTTGCCGTAGGAATTTCCATAATTGTTAGAGGAGTTACTAGGAAAAGGCCTAGGAACATAGTTTCCTCTAAAAGCATTGTTGTTGCCAAAATTGTTCCTACCAACAAAATTCTCGTCCAAACTAGCGTTGCTACTCTCAATCAAATAAGATAGTGGCATGTCATTAGGATCTACGGTAGCATTTCTACGAGCAACCAAATTCATCAACTCGTCCACCTTAGCACTAAGCGAGTTAATCTCTTCTATAGCGTGCACCTTTTTGCTAGCAGGCGACCTTTCAGTGTGCCACTGAGAGTAGTTGGTCATGATATTGTCTAGGAGTTTTGCGTCTCCTAACGTGATTTCCATGAACGTACCACCTGAGGCGGAGTCCAAGATATTGCGAGAAGCGAAATTCAAGCCAGCGTAAAAGATTTGTATAATCATCCACAAACTCAAGCCATGAGCGGGACAATTTCTAATCATAAGCTTCATCCTCTCCCAAGATTGTGCAACGTGTTCATGATCAAGTTGCTTGAAATTCATGATATCGTTACATAAGGAGATGATCTTAGCCGGCGGAAATACTTGGATATGTAAGCATCTTTGCACTTATCCCAAGAATTGATACTATTTTTAGGCAAAGAAGAAAACCAAGTTTTTGCGCGATCTCGCAACGAGAAAGGAAAAAGTTTCAACTTAATCACGCCATTATCCACATCTCTTTTCTTTTGCACATCACAAAGCTCAATGAAGGTATTGAGATGGGATGCGATATCTTCACTAGGAAGGCCAGAGAATTGCTCTTTCATAACAAGATTCAGCAAAGCTGCGTTGATTTCATACGATTCCACACTAGTGGCGGGAGCAATCGGAGTACTAATAAAATCATTATTATTAGTGCTCGAGAAGTCGCAAAATTTGGTGTTTTCAGCCATGATGACTTCAACAAACAAACAAACACACAAGCAAGTGAGAAAACCGGCAAAGGGAAACGACAAAGGCAAAAGAAAACGGCAAAGGAGAAAGGAAAATCAAAATGGGAAATGTGAAGTGGGGGAGAGGAAAACGAGAGGCAACTGGCAACAAAAGTAAATGCAAGAGAAGAGTTTGTGAGACCTACTTGGATAGATCTTGATTTCTCCTCCTCGGCGATGGCGCCAGAAACACTTCTGCTACTGCAACAAAAGACCTTCCAATAGCGCCAGAAATAGGCACGTCGACGGGAGAATAGTTGGCTTGATCCTTCTGCTGCGGCTACGCCTTAAGGGACTTCCTAGGCAAGTATGCAAAGGATTTCCCCCGTGGCCTTGGAGCCTTGCGTTGGTGTTCCCTCGAAGCGGAAAGGGTGATGTAGCGTAGCGGTGGTAAGAATTTCCCTTAGTTTGAGAACCAATGTATCAATCCAGTGGAGGAGTATCTCAAGATCCTGCACAAACACAAAAGCTTGCTCCCAACGCTATGAAGGGGTTGTCAATCCCTTATAGATTGTTTGCCAGGTGAGAACTGAAAGCAACAAAGTAACAAAGCAAAGTAAAAGCGGAGGTGTAAACGATGGATGTGAATAGACCCGGGGGCCGTAGTGTTTACTAGTGGCTTCTCTCATGAAAGCAAGTAGACGGTGGGTGAACAAATTACTGTCGAGCAATTGATAGAACCGCGCAAAGTCGTGACGATATCTATGTAATGATTATTTCTATAGGCATCACGTCCAAAACAAGTAGACCGATACTGTCTGCATCTACTACTATTACTCCACACGTCGACCGCTATCCAGCATGCATCTAGTGTATTAAGTCCAAAAGAACAGAGTAACGCCTTAAGCAAGATGACATGATGTAGAGGGATAATCTCAAACCAATGATAAAACCCCCATCTTTTTACCCTTGATGGCAACTACTTGATGTGTGCCTTGCTGCCCCTACTGTCACTTGGAAAGGTCACCAAATGGTAGAACCCAAAACCAAGCACTTCTCCCATTGCAAGAATCATAGATCTAGTTGGCCAAACAAAACCCAAGACTCGGATAGACTTACAAGGATATCAAATCATGCATATAAGAAATCAGCAAAGACTCAAATATATATCATAGATAATCTGATCACAAATCCACAACTCATCGGATCTCGACAAACACACCACCAAAGAAGATTACATCAGATAGATCTCCATGAAGATCATGGAGAACTTTGTATTGAAGATCCAAGAGAGATAAGAAGCCATCTAGCTACTAACTACGGACCCGTAGGTCTGAAGTGAACTACTCAGGAGTCATTGGAGGGGCGATGATGATGATGAAGAAGCCCTCCAACTCCAAAGTCCCCTCCGGCAGGGTGCTGGGAAGGGTCTCCAGATGAGATCTCGCGGAAACGGAAGCTTGCGGCGGCGGAAAAGTATTTTCGAGGCTCCCCTGATTTTTTGCGGAATATTTGGGAGTATATAGGCCAAGGATCTAGGTCAGGGGGCGGCCAGGGAGGCCACAAGCCCTGCCACCGCCGCCTCCCCCTGGTGGCGGAGTGGGGGCTTGTGGGCTCCCTGGAGCCCACCTGGCTTGGCCCAAAGGCCCCCTGATCTTCTTCCGTTCAGGAAAAAAATCATTTCGGGTATTTATTCCGTTTGGACTCTGTTCCAAAATCAGATCTAAAAAGAGTCAAAAACACAGAAAAAACAGGAACTGGCACTTGTCACTGAATTAATAAGTTAGTCCCAAAAAAGATAAAAAAGGTACACAAAACATCCAAATAAGACAAGATAACAACATGAAACCATCAAAAATTATAGATACGGTTAAGATGTATCAGACATCATCAGTGGAAGGTGTTGTGTTTTTCTTCACATAGTTAGGTGCTCTTAGATTAGCAGAGCTAGCAGATATCTTCCTGACAAATTTCCTTGGAGGAGCCTTAGGCGGAGCTGAAGATTCTTCTGGTACGAAGTCCGAGTCCTCTTCATCAGAATTAAGTTTATTCATGTTCCTCGTGGCTGCCTTGGGAAAACCATGGGAGCTGTTGGATCCAGAGTCAGTCAAACTTCTCTAGACTAGTGCCTCAATCCAACTCAACACCGGGTTCCCTGAAATCATTCTGACTGTAATCTGAGCTAGACGTCTCTGACAAGCAAGCATAACCTCAACAACAAGCAGCAAAATCTATGAAGAAGATATAGGAAAGATAGAAGGATCGAGCATCACAAAATCTAGATGCTTTTGAAAATTTGAACAAAGAAATCCTTAGTTTTAACTTTCTGCAGAACACATTTCGGTGGCACCGAGTTTCAACTTTCGGAGTCTCTGAGACATATGATCTCCTTATCAGAAACTTGGTCATCATTTTCGGTGGCACCAAAAATGACAACTCGGTTTCACCGAGATCATTCTCAGGAACCCTGGGTCCAAAATCGGTAGCACAGAGTTTTGCAACTTGGAGGCACCGAGATGGGGTCTACGGATAGCTAACCCTAAAAACTTCCTCATCCACTAATCTACGTGATTTTCTAGTGGATGGGGAGGTTTGCACATGGTGGAACATAGATAAATCTTTCCAATGCGTGGGAATTAGATGGAGGAACGCAGAGGAGGGTCCGAGCCATATGCTAACTCGACGATGGTCCGGCTACGACAGCGACAACGAGGAAGAATCTGTCGGTGGCGACGAACCCCAGTGGCGGAGACACACGGGGAGTCAAGGGCGACGACGAGGGGTCCAGAGGCAGCGTAGGGTTTTGAGACAGAACGACTTTGACGATTAGAATTCAAAGATTCGCTCCACTGGAATTTATACCCTTCGTTGTCAGTGTCATTGAGATTACGAATTAAGTGTCATCGAGTTCCTCTACTGTCAGTTGACACGGAAACTCGGTGTAAACAAGTTTGTGATTTCGGTGGTACCGAGATGAAATCCTAGATCAACTCTAGGAATCGATGGAACCGAGTTTATGAAGTTGGTTTCACCGAGTTCATTTTCAGAGAGGTTTTTGAGGTGAGCCATTGATGATACGGAACCTCAAGTGCTTTTCACACAAAGGGATCGACAAGTGCTTGTTCAAGTTTTCTGATGACGCATGAATCGAACTTGAGATGAGATAGCACAGATAGCTAGAGAAGGGTCCTAGGCATTCTTGTCCATCCAATTGGCAGAAGATAAATCAAAAGCCAAATAACAACAATTGGGTGTCCTCAAATGAGCAAACACATGCAGACCAACATGCTCACATAATAAGAATGATAGAGAAAATATGGTGAACATGCACAAACATCCTAGCAGCTATCAAGCAAATGGGTGATGACAAAGTCATCTATATATGACAGGGGGATAACCCCGGGGTAGGCTCATCCAACCTATTCCTTTGCACCCAAGTACAAAGGGAATCTCCAGCTTCCTCCAAATGGCCAACTCCTGCTGGCCGGTTAGGAAGCGCCTGTCGGCTAGGGGCGAGACAGCCACTCCTCTTGGCCGGCTAGGAAGCGCCTGTCGGCTAGGGACGAGACGGTAACTCCAAGGCCGGCTAGTGAGGCCGCTAGCTGGCTAGAGAGCTCTTGTCATATCCAATCCTAGGTTGTGATGGGACTCTATGATTAAAGGTGAAGACACGTCAGCACGGGTACAAGGTTGAGGCGCACGACAAATATAGTGTCAGCGGCCATGCCGCTGACCTACGCCGACTCCGATCTGTCAACCCAGCACAGTACTAGCCCGCCAGCACCCACTCCATTACCAAGCTCGGTGTGGCCATAGTGGAGACGGCCGTACCGGCGACCCATGACGAATCTCGCAAGACGATGCTGGACGTACCACACGTGTCATGCGTGGGCGTCACGCGGGAGCCCCATTGGTTGGCCGGCGGGTCCCATGGCCAGACGGGACCTCGCAGCGGGCGGGCCCCTCCAACGACAAGACTAGACCATGGCGGGCCCCCTGGCCAGCCGGAGAGGCTGCCAGGCGGGTCCCCCTTATGTACTTTTATCCATATTGTAGGTCGGTGGGTTCGACTATAAAACCCCCTACCCCCTCCATGCAGAGGGCCGACCAACTTCACACACACACTCACCCACTCACACAGGAGAGGTAGACGCGAGCCGGTCCTCCTCCGTCGAACAGCTCAAGGAGCGTATTGTAATCTCTCTGGTTCATCAACTATTCCGGTAGGACTAGGGGTATTATCTCCCACGGAGAGCCCAGAACCTGGGTACATCGTGCGTCTATCTCGCTGTACCAATCCCGTTCCCGGAGTCCGCCAGTGTCCTTCGGTTCCCACCACTCTCGATTAGCCTACCCATGGCTATTGTCGTGAGTAAACGACGATAGCTGGCGCCCATCGTGGGGCCGTCCGCGGCACCGATCGGAGTTACGCTCCGGGCGGGACCCTTCGCCAACACCACCAGATGCCTCGCGTCTCAATGGATCAGCATGCTCGTGGAGCCTGCCCTTGTGGAGGTTTCTGCGATGCTGACTGATGATCCAGGCCGTCTCACAGACTCCGATGAGGGGTTCACCAGCAGGCCGCTGCCCAGCGATGTCATCGCGACATCGCAAACCTTGGCGTTCTCTTCAACGACCTCCGCCTCGACGATGAGCGTCGCCATCTCGACGAGGACATGAACACCGAGGCGCTATGCGCAAGCTTCAGCAGGCTCTCCCTTGAGGATGTTCCTGCGCCTGATGAGTACCCTAGCGAGGTGCTGATCTGCGACGATCCACCTTCATCTGCGAGATGTCTTGCCCCACACGACGTCACCATCATCTCCAACCTCATGGAAGTGTTGGTTATCGGTGCTGGCACCAGTAAGGCTCCCAGCAAGGCTCCAGCGAATGCAGACGACCCGTCCACAGGCTCTGTAGACCCGGTTCATGCCACCCTTGCCGGACTGAAGACGCCCATCACTACAGCTGCAAACCCAGCCGATGCTGGGGCCACACTCGAGGAGGCCCACAAGCAGATCCTGGAAGAGGGCATTGCTATCGCCACCGCCAAGCGTCGGATGGAGGCCGCGCAGCGTGAGTATAACTCCACTTACGGCTTCACTCCGGCTACTGATGGCCCCAGCCGGCATGGCGAAGTCCGCGTCCGCGGCCGGGTCACCACTCAAATTTTAGGTGGCAAGCAACCCATCTATGATACCCCCGTGGCAAAATGCGGGCCGCCCAGGTGGCCATGGTAGAGATGGCTGGTTTGGAGGGTGAGGAGCGTGCCCTTCAAGATAAGCGTGTCAGGGATCTCCTTGACGCCGCTAGCGAGAATTAGGCCCATTTCAACCCCGGCCACGCACAGTCGATGTCTCCGGTAGCCGACCCTGAGGCTCATCGCATCCCCAGCGGCCGTCATCATGCCCAAGACTCCTCCATGCTTCACACTTCTGGCCGGAAGGGCGAAGGCAACCAAGACCGGCGTTCCCAGTACGAGAGCGAGCTGGTTTCCAGTCGGCTTCATAGGGAGGCTCACGACGAGGATGATTGAGTGCACAAGGTCCCCCCGTCAAAGCATCGGGAGAAGGACAAGGCGACTGAGTCCCAGGGCACCCTTGGGATCTCGGCCCGTATCGGCCCTCGCGCCGCTCACAGCAACAACGATGCTCGCAAGCGCATCAACCTTCTCGCGCAGTCGGCCCTCCTGGAGGAGGAGGGTCCCATTGGTCCGGTGTGCTTCGGCCCCCGGATCCAAGGGGAGCCGTTCCCTAAAGGCTTCACTCTCCCTCAGGACACCCCAAAGTACAGCGGCACCGCCGAGCCGGAGGACTGGCTGATCGACTGCACCAGTGCAGTCGACATCACCCAGGGTAACAAGCATGTAGCGGTCCGCTACGTGCCTTTCATGCTGACCGGCTCGGCCAGGACTTGGCTCAATAGCCTACCAGCAGGCAACGTCAACTCTTGGGTTGACTTTGAGGAGGCGTTTGTCCGCAACTTCACTGGCACCTACAAACGCCCTGGCCGGCCTCGCGAGCTGGCCATGTGCGTCCAAAGGCCCGACGAGCCCCTTCGCGACTACGTTAGACACTGTACGGAGCTACGGAACTCCTGCGAAGGATTGCATGAGGTACAAGCAATTCAATACTTCATTGACGGCTGCCAAGACGACACCCTACTCAAGCACAAGCTCATGTGCTCCGAGCCCACCTCTTTGGTGGTGCTCATGGCCAAGGCGGACAAATATGCCACGGCCGACGCTGCCATGCGGGTCAAGGTCACCGCCTCGGACAAGCCTATCCCCACGCCGTGTACTTCCAAGCCGGCTGGCGACAACCGAGGCGGCCAGAACAACAAGCGCAAGGCGGATCAATCTGATTCGTGCTTTGCAAGCAAGTAGGTGGACAACATGGAGGAAGAGGCGCCGGCTGCTCAGCGACAGCGGACCGACAAGAATACCTGGCAGCCCAAGCTCACCTTCGAGAAAATGCTCGACGCGCCGTGAAAAATGCACACCGGGGTGAAGCCGGCCACCCATACACTCCGACAATGCAGCTTCGCACAACGACTGTCTCGAGGTGAGGGTTTGCCGGCTCCCCCAGCGGCAGCTGTAGCGCCTCGTGCTCCGGCTCCACACCCGCCGCCTCCTAACGACGGTCGTGTCCGTGACTAGTTCCATGAGCAAGACGGGGCCTACGTCGTCTTCACCAGCGAAGGCGGTGACAAGCACAGCCACCGACAGTGCCGGCGCGAAGTAAACGCCACGGTCCCCTCGGTTCCCCAACTCATGCGTTGGTCCGAAAAGCCAATCACATGGAGGCGAGCTGACCATCCTGCGGTGATGCTAAATCCTGGCTCATACACACTCGTCCCCGACCCCACCTTTGCCTCCAAGAGGCTCACCAGCGAGTTCTCCCGGGTGTTGGTCGATGGTGGCAGCAGCATTAACATCCTCTACCGCGACACCCTGCTGAAGCTTGGGCTGAAGGAGAAGGACCTCCAGCCGACCAGCACTGTCTTCCACGGCATTGTGCCGGGACAGTCATGCTCGCCGATTGGCAAAATCCAGCTGGATGTCCTCTTTGGTGACAAGGTGCACTTCCACCGCAAACCAATTTGGTTTGAGGTGGTGGACTGATGACTAGTTGATGGATATACTTCTCTCCCCTCGTTGGTTACCCCAAGTGGAAGGTGGAGATGTAGTCAGCAGCAGATTTCCCTTACACGGAGATTGTAAGGTTTATCGAACCAAGAGGACTCCTAGGCTCAACAAGTAGGTGTCTTCCACCCTGGTGCTAGCGAAAGACATGGACCTGCACACACAACAAATAACTTTGCTCCCAACGAGTATACAGAGGTTGTCAATCTCTCCGGCCTTGTAGTTTGCAAAGGATGAAAACACAAGCGGGAAAGTAATAGTGATTGCAATGGAAAAGTAAATGAAAGCGGTAAATGATGGAGGTTTAAACAATGATGGTGATATGGACCGGAGTCACATGATGTTCACTAGTGATGTGTCTCTCCCAAAAGACGATAAACAACTATGGTTGGGTAAACAAACATAGTTGGGCAATTGACAGAATTATGATCGCACCGCAATGCTAATTATGCTACTTGATAGTTAGAGGTTCAATAGTAATGGGCAGTATGCCAAGACAAGTAGACCGTTTATTCATCAGCATCTACTTACTAATCATCAACCTTGAGATAGCTGTCCAGAACATCTCTCTGGTATTAAGTTGCGAGCCCCACCCAAAGTGTAAACTCAAAGCAACGGACAACTGCATTGATGAACTATGCGTAAGGTAAACAATCCTTGCAACCATGGTCACAACCACCGTTGTTTTCTCCCTTGTGGCAACAAGCACATCCCTTAGTCTCATGTTTTTGTCACTCAAGATAGACATCGAGGGGCATGAACCCACAATCATGCATAATGCTCCCTCTTGGAGTTACAATCTACTACTCGGCCAAGGCAATAAATAGCAATGGAGAACATGCATGAATCACTAAGGAACATAATATAAAATGATAATCATATATATAACTCATAACAATCTGAACATAATCTCATAATCCATCGGATCCCAACAAACCGAGCATAGCAATAGCAAGAGAATTACATAGATGCCTTGATCATGTAGGGAAGCTCGCAAGGACTAACCATTGAAGCACAAGATTGGAGAGAATACATCACATAGCTAGTGGTCATGGACTCATGGTCCAAGGAGGACTACTCATGACACGTCCGGGAAGCGTCCATGGCTGTGGAGAAGCTCCTGAAGGTCAATCCTCCCTCCGGCAGGGTGCCGGGAAGAGGTCTCCTGACGCTCCCGATCTCAAAAGCGCTCCGGTGGCGGAACAATGGAGAAATTCGCGATTCCAAAAGTTCTGGAAGGGTTTCCTCTCGGGACTCTAAATATAGGCCCAAGGAGGGCACCGGACGAGGCGGGCCCCACCCAGGTAGCCTCCTGGCGCGGCCTAGGGCCTGGCCGCGCCACCAGGTCACCTGGGAGGCCCCTGGCCCCCGTGTGGCCCATCTTCGGTGATCCGTAAGCTTCTGTTTCGCTGATTTTTTTATATTTTTTCTGGATTTTCTCGGGCTTCAGAAAATTGGGTAAAAGCCCTTGCAAAATAGACATCAGTAGACAGAAACTGGCACTGGGTGCACTGAGTTAGTAGGTTAGTCCAAATATGTGTAAAATGATATAAAAGTGTAGCAAAAAATATAACAATGTCACCCAAAAGATCATGGAACAAGCAAAAATTATAGATACGTTTGGGACGTACCATGGACCTCAACAACCCCTACCACGCGCTGCTGGACAAGCCGGCTTTGGCCAAATTCATGGCCATCCCCCACTACGCTGGTGACTACAAGAATTCGCTCGAGTCCGCACGCGACAGCAGTCGTCTGGCCGACGCCCTGGTGATTGCTGAGGAGAAGAGACAGATCGACCGACTCGTGGCTCAGGCTACCGAGCAGCCGGCGATTCCTACTCCACCGTCCCAGTCAGCCGGCGAAGGCTCATTCGAGCCGGCCAAGGAAACCAAGCAGGTGCCGCTCGACCATGCGAACCCCAAGCAGTGCATCACCATTGGCGCTAACCTCACCGTCAAATAGGAAGGCGAACTCGTCGACTTCCTCCGTGAGAAATCAGGACATCTTCGCACGGTCCCCAAAGGACATGCCGGGAGTTCCGAGGAAGTACGTAGAGCACAAGCTTCATGTGCAGCCGGATTCCAAGCCGGTGAAACAACCCATGCACTGCTTCGCCGAGGGGAAGCGGCGCACAATAGGAGAAGAGATCGCCCGGCTGCTCGCAACCGGCTTCATAATGGAAGTTTTCCACCCGGACTGGTTGGCCAACCCAGTTCTGGTGCTGAAGAAAAACAAGACATGGCGAATGTGTATCGACTACACAAGCCTGAATAAGGCGTGTCCGAAAGACCCTTTCGCTTTGCCCCAGATAGATAAGGTGATCGACTCCACAGCTGGCTACGACTTGCTGTCCTTTCTTGACGCATATTCAGGCTACCACCAGATCAAGCTGGATCTAGACGACCGGCTGAAGACCTCCTTCATTACGCCCTTCGGGGCCTACTGCTACACCACCATGACATTCGGCCTGAAGAACACCGGTGCCACTGTTCAGCGCTGCATGCAACAAAGCCTCGTCCGCAAATCGACCGGAACATCCACGTCTATGTGGATGACATCATCGTCAAGACCAAGCAACATTTTAGTCTCCTTGAAGACTTGCGAGAGACGTTCGCCAATCTGCACAAATACAAGATTCGTCTCATTCCGGAGAAGTGCGTCTATGGAGTTCCAGGCGGCAAGCTCTTGGGTTTCTTCGTGTCAGCTCGCGGCATCGAATCTAACCCCGAGAAGATCAAAACCATCGAGTGTATGGTGAAGCCGGCTCGAATCATCGACGTCCAGAAGTTAGCTGGTTATCTGGCATCACTCAGCCAGTTCCTCAGCCAGCTGGGTGAGAATGCGCTTCCACTCTATCAGCTGATGAAGAAGACGACCAAGTTCGAGTGGAACGACCAGGCGGATGAAGCCTGCCGCGACCTCAAGCGCGTCGTCTCGAGCATGCCAATCTTGGCGGCGCCGGCCGAAAGAGAGCCCATCCTCATTTACATTGTGGCGACCACTCATGTGGTTAGTATGGTTCTGGTAGTGGAGCACAAGGAGGAGGGCAAGGTGCTGCTAGTACAACGCCTTGTCTACTACCTCAGCGAGGTCTTGTCCGCCTCCAAGCAAAACTACCCCCACTATCAAAAGATGTCTTATGGTGTCTACTTTGCTGCCAAGAAGTTGAAGCATTACTTCGAGGAGCATGCCATCACTGTGGTGAGCACTGCTCCACTCCCAGAAATCATGGGCAACCATGATGCCACGGGCCGGATTGCCAAGTGGTCCATATCCATGTCCGACCACGACATCTGCTACGAGCTGCACACCGCCATCAAATCTCACGTGGTGGCCGACTTCCTCATCGATTGGGCCGAAACCCAATTCCTACCACTGCCTCCAGACTCCACTCATTGGCGGATGCATTTCGATGGCTCAAAGATGCGAACTGGTCTGGGAGCCGGCATCGTCTTGATGTCTCCGAAAGGAGACCAACTCAAGTATGCTCTATAGATACACTTCACCGCCTCCAACAACGTCGCCGAGTACGAGGCGCTTGATCATGGCCTCGGGCTTGCCACAAAGATTGGCATCCGGCAGATCCTTTGCTTCGGTGACTCGGACCTTGTGGTGCAACAGGTCTCTGGCGAATGGGACACCAGGGACGCCAACATGGCGAGCTACCACTTCCTCATTCAGCAGCTCAGCGGTCCTTTCAAGGGCTACGAGTTCCATCATGTCCCCAGGGCGGACAACGAAGCGGCAGACAACTTGGCCAAAATTGGCTCCACAAGGAAGGCAATCCCAGCCGGCGTCTCCCTCGAGCAACTGTACAAGCCCTCCATCCAGCCGTCTCCGAAGTCGGCATCGATCTTTGTACCGGCAGATCCTTCTGTCCTATTGACGTCGGGCTCGGAGAAGTCACCGGCTACAACTACTATGCTGACTACAACTGCTGCGCCGGCTTCAACGGCATTGCCAGCTACAACTGCTGCGCCGGCTACAACTGCCTCGCCGGCTCCAACAACAACGTCGGCCACGCCAGGCCTCGAATCCTGTCGGCTCAACACCCAGTGGGTGGCCGTCATGGAGGTAGATGGCGTACCGGCTGCCACGGCGGCATCAGAGACGGAAGGTCTTGAGCCTGCGATAGCGTCGACAAGCGCGGTGGCTTCAGAAGCCCCTGACCTTCAGGTCGAGGCAGAGCCAGCTCCAGAGTCGGCTCCCTCATGTGCACAACCCATCTTGGCCTTCCTTCTTCGCATCGAGCTTCCCCAAGACGAGGCAGAGGCAAGGCAGATTCAGCGCCGATCCTCGGCGTACGCCATCATCAACCGCGAGCTGGTTCGGTGTAGTGTGACCGGCGTGTTTCAATGCTCCATTGAGCCAGAAAGGGGGCAGGAAATCCTCAGAGATATACATCAGGGTGAGTGCAGGCATCATGCCGCCTCTAGTACCCTGGTGGCCAAGGCGTTCCGCCACGGATTTTACTGGCCCACGACCCTTGAGGAGGCCATTGACACGGTCGACAAGTGCAAAGGCTGCCAGCGCTTCACCACGCAGAGCCACCCGCCGACATCAGCCCTCAAAACCATCCCCTTGTCATGGCCGTTTGCCGTCTGGGGGCTGGATATGGTGGTGCCATTCGAGACCGCTCGAGGCAGCATGACACATCTTCTGGTTGCTTTTGAGAAATTCACCAAGTGGATTGAGGCGAGGCCCATCAAGAAGCTTGACGGTCCCACGGCCATCAGGTTCATCAAGGACATTGCTATCCGCTATGGCGTCCCCCACAACATCATCACTGACAATGACACCAACTTTGCCAAGGGTGCATTGGCGCTCTTCTGTGCCAAAGATGGCATCCGGCTTGACTTGGCGTCGGTGGCGCACCCGCAATCCAACGGCCAGGCAGGAAGGGCAAATGGCCTAATTTTAGCCGACATCAAGCCAAGACTGGTGGCGCCACTAGTCAGGTCAACCGTCTGCTGGATCGAAGAGCTGGCAGCTGTGCTGTGGAACCTCCGTACCACGCCGAACCGGTCAACCGGCTTCACACCATTTTTCCTGGTATATGGGTCGGAGGCAATCATCCCCACGGATGTTGAGTTTGACTCTCCTCGGGTCACCCTGTACACGGAGACGGAAGCAAAGGAGGCAAGAGAAGACGATGTTGATCTGCTTGAAGAGGCACGGGAGCTGGCCTTGAGCCGGACGGCTATATATCAACAGAAGCTGAGGTACTACTACAGCAAGAAGATCATGCCCCTCTCCTTTCGGGAGGGGGACTTGGTGCTTAGAAAAATCTAGCGAACAGCCGGCCAACACAAGCTCTCCTCCCCATGGGAAGGACCTTTCATCATCAGAAGGGCTTTGCATAACAATGCATACTATCTAATAGACGCCCAGAAGCCAAGGAAGCGCAAGAGAGATGACTTCGGTCAGAAAACGAAGCATCCATGGAACACGACGTTACTTCGCCCATTCTATTGCTAAAAAGCAAGAGAAAAAGCTTGTACGTATGTATCTTCTTCCCTTTTCGGGATTTTTAATGAATGCAATGGGTGTTTCAAGATGGTGTTTGAGGCACACCTCTTTCAGATTCATGGCAAGAGTTGTTCTCTCGAATGTGAGTTCCCTGTCCGGCTCCACGGGCTCGGGGGCTTGCTAGCCGCCCCGAACAGCTTCCTTAGTCGTAGACAAACGTAGTGTATGCCAGGTTGAGCCCTTACCTCCTTGCACAAGCCACAGTCCGGCTCCCGCTGTCTGGCTAATGAGACTGTGGTAGGGAAGGCTCGCTACATGAAAAGTTCGAATACGAAAGAGGTTGCCGGCTCGGGTCGGTCTGATCGGTTCCGATTTTACTTTCTAGCCGGCCTTTGCTGGCTCGCTTTGAGTCCAAGTATCTCGACGGCTTCGAAAAATCCAGGTCCAATGTTTTCAAAGGCACAAGCCTCGTCCCAGTCACATGCCGGCTCCCGGCTATCGGGCTGGCGGGGCAGATGCTAGAGAAAGCAAAGGAGCTGGATAAACAGGAGCAAAAAGGGAAACGAAAGACAAAAAAGTGAATTGGCAAGCACAACGCTTACAAGTATAATGCAGAATAGATAAGCATATATCACATTCAAAGCATTTAAAGGCCCACGACCGGAGTTCATTACAATAAAACACCCCCAGTGGGTGGAACTGTTGGACCGACAGCAATATGCAGAGAAAAAAATGAAAATAGGAGAGCTAGTTGGTGGCGGCTCTGTCTGCGGCCCCAGCAGCGGCACCTGAGGTGGTGGCTTCAGCATTACCGGCTCCGCCTCAGGTAGAAGCACCGTCTCCGCCTTGGGCGCCTCCGGCACCGTCCCTCATGGCCGAGTCCGCATAGGCCTCGCCGTTGGAGTCGGAGACTTCTTCCTCAAGGCTGTTTCGGCAGAGCTGCCTTCGGCATCGTAGGGATGCATGGAACAGATCCTCACGGATCACGTTGTCGTGTGCATCACGCACCATGCCGAGCTCGTCCCAGGCAGCGAAGGTGGCGATACCACTGGCTCTCACCTGTAGCTCATCCTTCAAGGCTGCCAGTTCCTCCTCTAAGTCGTCGCACTGCGCCGCGAGCTTGCCCAAGTCCAGGTCCCGATACCAGGACTTGGCCAGCTGGAGCGCCATGTACGCTCCAGCACGCGGGACCGACGCACGCCAGGCGTATAGGCGAGAGCTGCCGGCTTCAAGCCAGCAGGATAGTCGGCTCATGGACACCGGCTCCACTGAATCAGGCCACATGGCCTTTATCATCTCCAGCCCCGCGCTCTGGAGCCGCTCCAGGGAGCACGCGAGCTCGTACATGCGGGCCTTGGCGCCAATGGCTATTTCCTCCATGGAGCAGTCGGCGTTGGCGTCCACCTCTTCGCCAGCGGCGCGACGTTCTTCACGACGGGTCTCCACAACCGCTTCCGCCGCCTCCCGTGTCCCGGGGAAGAGCCCTAGGGAAGGGGACATGGTATGAAGAATAAGGAGGGGAAAACGCCAGCAAGAATGAAGGCAAAGTCAGGACAAAAAAGACTCACGGTTGAAGTTTATGTCGGCTTCGCCTGCCGCCTCCAAAGCTTCACGGTCTCGTGCCCCGCTCTCTGGAGCTAGGCGGGTGAGCTCACCCTGGAGGGCCTGGGCCGTCTCAGTCTCCTTCACCAGCCGAGCCTGCACTTTGGCCAAGGCGACGTCCTTGTCCTCTAGAGCGGCGTCCTTCTGCTTCACCTCCTCAAGGTGAACCTTCTCCAACCGCTCCCGGTCGACAACATGGGAGGAATCCTTCTCCCGTAGGAGGACGTGCAGCTGCTCCAGCTCCGCCTGGTGGGCCGTCTTGCAGTCCTTATTCACCGCTAGAGAAGATCCAGTTGTAGGCGGAGTCGACTATCCTCTTCGCGTAGGGCGTCACACTCCAAGACGGCAGCGTCCAGCTGGCTCTGAAGATCACCGGTTCGGCCCTCGGCCCCCTGGATCTGGGTTAGCAGCGTGTTGTACGCTTGCACCTAGGCGTCATGGAGTTCCTACGACCAACACAAATAAAGCAAACAATGAGATTCGGCCCGGCTAACTCTCAGCAGCCCCGATTCTCGGGGGCTACACCCAGTGCGTGCGCTGGCGCTCCCCCACTAAAAAAGAAACATCAAGCAAGGTAATAATGAGATTCAGCCTGGCTAACTCTTAGCCGGCCCGATTCTCGGGGGCTACACCCAGTGGGTGCGCTGGTGCACCCCCACTGATGCAAAGACAAAGAGAAAACACCAAACCAAATCAACTGAAAGGCGCGGGTTTGAAGACTTATGCGGTCCGCCCTTCGAGGCGCTCCAGGTCACATTTAGCCTCCAAGGCCGCCTGTGCCACCTTCTCGCGGCTACGGGAGAATTCTGCCACAAGCAACGGGATGCTGCTGAGAGCGGCGCCTGGAGGAAGGGCTCCGAGTTCGGCATTGGCCGGCTCCCGGTGATGAGGCCGGTTCCGGACACGGACGAGTCGCGGCCGACTACAACCATGGTGCCGTCTCCGATCGGTGTGCTTGTGGCCGGCTCCTTCGACGCCTCGGCCGACACCGTCTCCGCTGCGGGAGGTGGATTCGCCGCTTCCGGTGCCTCCATCACTATCTCCGGCGTGCCGTCTACACCAGCATCAGGCGCGTCGGGGATCACGTCAAGGTCCACCAATGTGGAGGACGCCGGCTCGGCGGTCTTGGCTGTCCTGGCCACCTCGGTGCGGTTCTGGGCCCGCTCGCTGTCCGGAATCTCCACACGTGCCCGTGGGGCAGGGTCGTGCTTCGTCTTTGACTGCCTCTCCTTGGTGGTCGGCTTCTCGACTCGGCTGGACTGGGTTTGGCCCTCGGCCGCCTTCCGAACCGCCTCCTCCCACGGGTGATTCTCTTCCTTAAGCCGAGCCTTCCTGGTGGCGTCACTGGCGGCCCAGGCGGCTCGCTCGGTGGCAGAAGAGGTATCTTCCTCCGCCGTCTCGACATCCCTGTCGTTTGAAAACCAGTAAGGGAAAGTCCTTCATACCAAAAAACCAAAAAGGGGGAAAGGTGTTCCCTTACCCGACGACGACGGGCACCGTCCTCCTGCTGGTGGTGGCTCGCTACTTCTTCGTGCCGCTGCCTCGGCCTCCAGCCGGAGGTCCCGTTGCGGTACGCTTGGGAGCCGGCTTGGCAGCGGCAACCTTCTTGTCCTTCTGCCGGGATGCTTCGCCCTGCGCCGCCGTCTCACCGACGGCTCGACGAGGTCGCGCCAGGGGAGGGTTGGATACCTCCTCTAGGTCCTCTTGGTCCTCTTCGTCAGCTACATCACGCAAGGGAGGTGGTGCCTCGTCATCATTTGTCCAATCAAGAAGAGCAGACTTAAGATGCTCACCAGACGGTTCGGTGCCCTCCGACTCCGCCGCCCCTTCCACGTCCGTGGAGGCGGAGATCTGCGGCTCCACCACCCCCTCGTCATGTATCTCAGCCGGGTCCGACACCTCCATGTCGGCAGGCTGCCAATAGCCCTACAAGCGCTCGAACAGCTGGAGGATGGAGCCAGCGTCTGGCGTCAGAAGATGGAAAGAATACTCAAGAAGATAAGAAAAGACTCTGGGAAGGTACGTACCACTTGAGCCGGAAGGCTTCGGTCGTACGGGGCCATGCCCCAATCCTAATCCCCGCCTTCATCCATGTTGGTGCAGGAGATCAAGTTCACATTTCGGGCCACCGCGCCGGCTCGAAGGTTCTTAGTGGAGAGCCGGCAGGGGTCGTGCCTGCCGCCCATCTGACAAATCAGGTGCAGCCGCCACTGTAGAGGAAGAATCCGGCGTGCTACCATGGTGGTGAGCAGGTCACGGGCTAAGACGCCCTTCGCCTTCAAATTATTGAGGTGAGCGCATATCAGCTTCACCTCGTCAATCGGCTTCGGGAGCGACGTCTTCCAATTCTGCTTCCTCGTCGGCGAAGCAATGGCGAAAGGAGGAAGGTTAATGAAGTCGCGGGAGGGGTTTACATTCTTCACATAGAAGAACCCCTTCTTCGATTTCTTTATCGAATCTTGCAGCGGTAGCCGCGGCAAGCCGGACGTCATCCGGTGGTGCACCAGCGCGGCACCACAGGGGGTCATCTTCTTGGTCCCCGACTTGTCCGCCGACGGGGATTTGTCCGTCACCACGCACTACTGCTTGAAGAAGAAAAGTTTGCGCCATAGGTCCAAGCGGGTTTCAATCCCTATGAACCCCTCGCACAGGACGATGAAGGCGGCAAGCTGGAGGACGGCATTGGGCACCAAGTGGTGCGGCTGCAGACCGAAGAAGTCAGAAAACGCAAGAAGTAGTCGCTCGCCGGAAGCCCGAAGTCGCGGTAGAAGTGTTCCTCGAACACCACCACCTCGCCCTCACCGGGGGTCGGAGCCGCTTTGATGCCGGGCACCCGCGCCACCACGAGGTCCGCTGGAGGAAGCACGCGGCGGTGACGGAGCGCCTCAATGTGCTCGGCGCTGACTTCGCTGCCCACCCGCGCACCTCGGGACTGCCCCTTCCTAGGGGCGCTGCTAGACATGGCGGGGTGGCGGCAGGGAGTGAGACGGAGTCCCGGCGGCGAACAACGGCGATGACACGAACAACGGCAAAGGCACAAGCAGCGCTCTCTTCTTTCTGTGGCTCTGGGAAGGAAGGAGCGTTTGTGTGGGGCGAGAAAGGGGCGAATGGCCTCCTCGACACCTTCGCACACCATTTAAACCCTCAAAGAGATCGGGGGGGGGGGGGGCGATCCGGTGCGCACAATCAAATTGGCTAATTCGAATACGTGTGTACAATTTGTAAAATTCTTTCTTATTATTGAAGTCCAAAATTCAAGTCTCTTGGCTCTTTTCACGCTTTCTCACAAACGGATTAAAAAACAGATTTTTATTTTTGAAGTTTGGATAAACCATTGCTTCGTCTGGTGTCTACAATACATATGACTCATATAGTACTAATTTTATTTTTACCAGATCGAAAAAATTTATGTTGAAAAGAAAAAAATATAGATCCAATGTCACATTCCGTAAAAATTTATGATACATATTTTTATTTATTTATTTTAATTGAATCAACGAATATTTTTTGAATAGAAAGTCAATGTACCTAACCTATTATTTCACAGGAGTACTAGTTGCTGAAGGCGATTTCAGAATAAAAAAAGTAAAGGCAAAATTATTTAGCTTATTCTCTCAATTTCAATCGACCGCTGCTGGATCGGAGCATTTACGCCCCTTAGAGCCCGACCGCTGCGGGGCGATCCGTAGAAGCTCCACGCGCGCGCGGGCCGAGGAGGCATCATGGCGGGACCCACGGTGCAGGCCCCATCCCATCACCCGCGCAGTTAATCATGATGTCGGGCCGGGGCCTGGCACGTGGCACGGTGGTGCTGCCTACGACGAAGCCGAGGCGTCCATTGGAAGCCAACCGGCTTCCGACTCGGCATCTCCCACAACAAGCGACCCTTGAAGATCATCGGCAAAGAACTCAAGCCGGCGAGGCCCTTCGCCTCGAGGCGGCGGACCTCCCCTGCTTCGGGGACTATTGACGGGGGGATAACCCTGGGGTAGGCTCATCTAGCCTATTCCTTTGCGCCCAAGTACAAAGGGAATCTTCAGCTTCCTCCAAATGGCCAACTCCTCCTGTCCGGCTAGGAAGCGCCTGCTGGCTAGGGGCGAGACGGCCACTCCTCGTGGTCAGCTAGGAAGCGCCTGCCGGCTAGGGACGAGAAGGTAACTTCAAGGCCGGCTAGGGAGGCCGCTAGCCGGCTAGAGAGCTCTTGTCACATCCAATCCTAGGTTGTGTCGGGACTCGATGATTAAAGGTGAAGACACGTCAGCACGGGTACAAGGTTGAGGCGCACGACAGATACAGTGTCGATGGCCATGCTGCTGACCTGCGCCAGCTCCGATCCGTCAACCCAGCACAGTTCCAGCCCGCCAGCACCCACTCCATTACCAAGCTCGACGTGGCCATAGTGGAGACGACCATACCCAGGACCCATGACGAATCTCGCAAGACAACGCCGGACGTACCACACGTGTCCTGCATGCGCCTCACACGAGAGCCCATTGGCTAACTGGTGCGTCCCATGGCTAGATGGGACCTCACAGCCAGCGGGCCACTCTAACAACAAGACTAGACCACGACGGGCCCCGTGGCCAGCCGACGAGGCTGCCAAGCGGGTCCCCCTTATGTACTTTTATCCATATTGTAGGTCGGGGGGTTCGACTATAAAACCCCCCGACCCCCTCCATGTAGACGGTCGGCCAACTTCACACACACACTCACCCACTCATACAGGAGAGGTTGACGCGAGCCTGCAGCTCCTTCTTCCTCCTTCGTCGAACAGCTCAAGGAGCGCATTGTAATCTCTCTGGTTCATCAACCATTCTGGTAGGACTAGGGGTATTATCTCCCACGGAGAGCCTCGAACATGGGTACATCGTGCGTCTATCTCGCTTGTACCAATCCCGTTCCCGGAGCCCGCCAGTGTCCTTCGGTTCCCACCACTCTCGATTAGCCTACCCATGGATATTGTCGTGAGTAAATGACGACAATATATGAGTATACGGACTTAGGATCCAAGTAAGAATACTTGATCATAGGTCATACTCATCGTTAAGCACAAGTGGGGTTAGCACTTTTACATAAGAATTAATGTGTTCATATCCTTAGGAGATGCTCCCCCTTGATATGACATCCCCCCTTAAGAGGGACAAACTAACCTTGGGTTTTGTCGTAGAAGACTTTAAGTAGGTGAAGTAGTGGTGGATGCTCAATGTTGATGAAGATCATCTTGAGTTGCGAGCAATCCTTGTTGTTTCTTACTCTTCTCACCTACATGGGTTAGTCCCAAAGAAAAAGGAACATATGCAAGAATATCTATGGACATGGAGTGCGACAAAAATGGGATGATGTCCAAAGATGCATTAATTACCTTGTCCTTTTCTTACCTTTGAGGGAATGTGAGACTCCTTGAACTAATGCATATGGTTGAGGTTGATTGCACATAGTGCTTGCCAAATGAATAAGAGTGAATTTCAGTGGCAGAGTCACCCCTCAAGAACTCTCCAGTTCTTCCTCTTGGGAATCCACATCAACTTGATGGGGATCCTTGGAGTTGTGGTAGCACTAGATGAGGCAGTGCTAGAAGTGTCTTTGGGAATCCACTTGACCTTGACTTGCGGTTCTTCTTCATATAGGTCAATGTCTTCTTGAAGCTTTCCCTTGCCCTTGTGGTCTTGTGGTGGAAGGTCATCTTGTGAGCTTGTTCCCTTGGGAGGAGTAGGATCATACTTCTCCTCCTGAGCAACAAACTTAGGAATGGGATATGGACCTTCTTCCCTATCATCTCCGTTCAAGTTGAAGTAGCCAACACCTTGTTTCTTCTGATGTCCTCCTTGCTTGCATAAAATTTCCTCAAAATGTTTACTTCTAGCAAGACTCTTGAAGACACCTCTCTCTGTAATCCCTTTCAATAGATCATTTTCTTGCTCAAGTGTAACTTGGCTAGAAGAATCATTAGTGGAATCAAGAGAGCTGCTAGCAATAATATTAGGTTTAGCTTTAGCATTGTTGTTACTAGATGAAGAAACTTTCTTGCCTTTGTTACTAGTGTTCTTTGGTTTAACTTGTGGAACAAAAGTAGACAAGAGCAATCATTTGGCTAGATAAGAAGAACTCTTCTTTCGAAGATCATCGTTGATTGCTTTTAGTAACTCATGCTCTTGCTCCAAATTGAGCATCTCGAAGCGTAGCTTCTCATGAGTTCTTGCAAGATCTCTATGATCTTCTAGAGTAGTTTCACGAGCTAACTTAAGAGTGTTTAACTCTTGAGTTAGTCGTTCTATCTCTTTCTTATCATCATTATTTAATTCCTCTTGACTAGCATGATAATTAGCAAGTTCATTTTGAGCGCAATCACTAGTTTTATCAAAGATCAAGTCATCTTCTCCTAACAAGTCATCCTCATCACTATTGAAATCAAGATACTCGGGGTGTGATACATTGGGGCCTTTAGCCACGAAGCAGTTTCCGACTCCCTCATTTGGTGAATCAAATAAGTCGTAGGAGCGGGAGGAAACGAGTGCAATGACGGCAAGACCTTCATCTTGACTATAGTCGGAGTTGGAGTGATAGCTTCTCTCGGAGTGGTGATAAGACTCGGAACCAAAGACCCATTCACCAACATGAGCTTGATGTCTTCTTCTTGAGCTGCTATTGGTGTATTTGTCCTTCTTCTCCAATTCCTTACCTCTCCATGAGTGTCTTCATTCATGACGATCTTCTCTACTCCTTCTCTCTTTGCGAGATAACTCATCTCTTGAGCTTCATCTTTGAGGGGAATCTTATCTTCATTTGTAGGGAGCTCAACACTCATTGGAGTAGTGTCCAGGCTTCCCACAATTGTAGCTGCTACGGTCATGGCTGGACGAATGCTTCTCATCATGTCTTGAGCTTGAGCTCTTCTCTTTGCCTCTACTCTTGTAGAACTTGTTGCATTTTCTGACCATGAGGCTTATCTCTTCATTAGTGACAAGATTGTTCTTTCAAGTAGTGGGGGCATCACACGAAGGTTTGTAAGCACTGCTTGACTTGTTGTGCAGCTCATCTTTGTCCTTGAGTGACATCTCATGAGCAACAATCCTACCAATGACTTCAGTTGGCTTGAGATCTTTGTAGTTTGACATCATTTGAATCAATGTGCACACTGTGTCATACTTTCCATCAAGAGATCTAAGTATCTTCTTGATGATGAATTTGTCGGTCATCTCTGCACTTCCTAAGCCGGCAATCTCATTGGTGATGAGAGCTAGCCTAGAGTACATTTGAGCGACACCTTCACCATCCTTCATCTTGAACTTGTCAAGCTGACTTTGAAGCACATCCAACTTAGATTTTCTGACAGAACTAGTACCTTCGTGCATATTGATCAAAGTACCCCAAATTTCTTTTGTATTATCAAGGCGGCTGATTTTGTTGAATTCTTCGGGGCAGAGACAGTTGAAGATGATGTCAAACGCTTGAGCATTAAGTTAGAACATCTTTAGTTCATCAGGTGTCTCATCATGATCCGGTCCAGGCCCTTCTCCGAAGAAATCACCTTGCACACCAACACGAATAACAACCCAAACATGAGGATTAAAGCCAAGTATGTGCATTTTCATCTTATGGTTCCAACTAGCAAAATTAGTGCCATCGAAGTAAGGACCTCTACGATGATAATTTCCCTCACTAAATGCCATACTCTCCTAGGTTGTTAAACCAATAAAACGGATACCAAAGCTCTCATACCACTTGTACGATCGAAAGTATGCCTAGAGGGGGTGATTAGACTACTTGACAAGATACATTTTTTGCCTTTTCCCAATTTTAGTTGAGAAGCAGATATGGCAGTTATCGCAAGTCAAGTGCACCCTACACATGCATTTCTGAGAGTATAGCAGCAGAAAGTAAAACATGCAAGTATAATGTAAAGGAGTAAGGTAGGGAGATCAAATGCATGAGGTTGACACGCGATTTTTGGCATGGTTCCGATAGGTGGCGCTATCATACGTCCATGTTATTGGAGAATGCAATCCATGGAGGGTAACAGCTGCGAGAGTCCATGGAGGGATCCACACATGGAGGGTCCACAAAGAAGCGTCCTTGTCTATTCCACCACAGCTTTGTTGGTGAATGTTGCATGGGAAACAAAAAAAATTCCTACTCACATGAAAGACCTATCATGGTGATGATCATCTACGAGAGGGGAGGTCAGATCCACATACCCTTGTAGATTGCTAAGTAGGAAGCGTTAAGAAACGCAGTTGATGTAGTGGAACGTCTTCGCGATCCAAATCGCAACCGTCCCACAATCTGTCTCGATCTAGCGTCGAACGAACGACACCTCTGCGTTCAGCACACGTATAGCTCGACGACGATCTCCGCCTTCTGGAATCAGCAAGAGGGGGTGGAGAGGTAGATGAGTTCTATGACAGAGCGATGGCGTGACGGTGATGGTGGTGGAGCTATTCCAGCAGGGCTTCGCCTAAGCACCGCCGAAACTAGACTATAGGAGAAACAGATGTAGAGAGAGGCATCACGTGGCTGATTTCTATGTCTCAAAACCCTCAAAACCTGTAGTATATATAGGAGGAGGGGATAGGAGGCAGCCTTGGCCCCTACTCCAAGGAGAAGGGGTTGGCCGAACCCTACAAGGAAGAGTGCACCTTCCTACAAGGGAGGTGGACTACTTTGGGAGGACTCCTCCTTCCTTTCCTTTGAAAGGACTTTTGCCTTTTATCTCCACTTCTAGCCGCATGGTCTTTTTAGAGAGGCTTCGTACAGCCCACCAGGGGCTAGTCCACCTCTTCTCATAGCCCATAAGTCTCTTGGGTCGTCACACCCCTCTCGGTGGTCCCCCGGCACCCTCCCGGCACTCCCGATACACTACCGATGAGCCTGAAACTTTTTCGATGACCAAAACAGGACTACCTATATATCAATCTTTACCTACGGACCATTCTGGAGCTCCTCGTGACGTCCAGAATCTCATCCGGGACTCTGGACAACCTTCAATCACCATCACCTATAACTCAACTATACCAAAATGTCATTGAACCTTAAGTGTGCAAACCCTGCGGGTTCGATAACTATGCAGACATGACCTGAGACACTCTCCGATCAATAACCAATAGCAGGACCTGGATGCCCACATTGGCTCCTACATATTCTACGAAGATCTCTATCGGTTGAACCTCTATGTCAAGGATTCAGTTAATCCCGTATGTTGTTCCCTTTGTCATTCGGTACGTTACTTGCCCGAGATTCGATCGTCAGTATATCCATACCTTGTTCAATCCCGTTATCGGCAAGTCTCTTTATTCGTTCTGTAATACAAGATCCCGTGACTAACTCCTTAGTCACATTGCTTGCAAGGTTGTTGTGATGTTGTATTACTGAGTAGGCCCCGAGATACCTCTCCGTCACACAGAGTGACAAATCCCAGTCTTGATCCATGCCAACCCAACACACACCTTTGAAGATACCTGTAGAGCACCTTTATAGTCACCCAGTTATGTTGTGACGTTTGATACACACAAGGTATTCCTCTGGTGTCCGGGAGTTGCATGATCTCATGGTCATAGGAATAGATACATTGACATGCAGAAAACAGTAGCAATAAACTGACACGATCATATGCTACGTTCATAGTTTGGGTCTTTTCCATCACATCATTCTCCTAATGGTGTGATCCCTTTATCAAGTGACAACTCTTGTCTATGGCCAGGAAACCTTGACCATCTTTGATCAACGAGCTAGTCAACTAGAGGATCACTAGGGACAGTGTGTTGTCTATGTATCCACACATGTATTTGACTTTCCAATCAATACAATTCCAGCATGGATAATAAACGATTATCATGAACAAGGAAATATAATAATAACCAATTTATTATTGCCTCTAGGGCATATTTCCAATAGGCTTCCGTCCACGGAGGACTAGCCTTACTCACGGTAGATCTTCACAAAGTAGGCGATTGAAATCACAATTGCTCCCTAGGATGGTTTCGATAATTGATCACAACATATGCATCATTGGACTAATGCGTTTTACATGCATATTTCAGAAAAGTTCAAAAGAGGCTATGCCTTAAGGTTTATGTGGAGATGCCCGTGGATGCAAGAAGGAATAATATTGGCTCAAGCTTCAAGCTAGAAGACTCTTCATTTTATTTGTGAGAAATCATTTTTGAGTCCATAGGAAATCTAATACTATTAAAAGGGGTGAGGTAGTAAAATGAATTGATTGCTCAGATGCTCAGAGTTAGCCACAAAAACACCCAGTCACTTTTCCCACATTTCCACTCTGTCAAGTTCCACATTCACAAATTCGGTGTCACCAACATTGCCACATCGGACCCTCCGAGTTTGAACCTAAGACAGAACCCTAGCCATTCCCACCAAATCGATACAACCGAAACTGCATCAATGCTACCAAGTTCACTGTGAACAACATTCTGTTGCCAAGATACACAAAATCGGAATTTCCGAGTTTGAGTATCGGTGCCACCGAGTTTGTCCATCTAACCATTAGTCATCTTTTCTGTGCCACCATGTTTTGTATATCGGTCCCACTGAGATTCAAAAGTTCACCACTTTAGTGCTAATCGGTACCACCGAGTTGTCCACTTCGGTGTCATCGAGTTTGCTCTTTTTTGTGTAACAGTTGGATTTTGGCTACTGCCTATATATACCCCTTCACCCACCTCTCATTCGTGGGAGAAGCACTCAGAACACACACTTCATTTCCAAATCCATTTTCTAAGAGAGAACCATGATAACCCACAAGTATAGGGAATCGTTTGTAGCCTTCTTAGATAAATAAGATTATCGAACCCAACGAGGAGCTAAAGGCAGAACAAATATTCCCTCAAGTTCTATCGACCGCCGATAGAACTCTACGCACGCTTGACGTTTGCTTTACCTAAAACAAGTATGAAACTATTTTGCAAGAATAAAACTACGAGTACTTTGCGAGAATAAAACTATGAATAAATTGCAAGGTAATAAAAGTGGATAGCTTTTGTCAACAAGAAAGTCATTTTCCATAGGCAATCGATAACAAGTACGAGTAATCATTCTTGCAATTTTATATGAGGGAGAGGCATGATCTAATGTACTTTATCTGCTTGGATCATATGCACTTATGATTGGAAATCTAGCAAGCATCCGCAACTACTAAAGATCATTCACGTCGTGAAACCCAACCATAACATTAATTATCAAGTCCTCTTTACTCCCATACACCGTAACCCACTTATCTGCGTTTATGCTGCTGTTACCCCCGCAACACCGACAATAAGCAAACCATGAACATATTGCAACACCCTACAGTGGGGGCATGTCATGTTTGCATGACACGGAGGGCACCGTAGGATAGCACCATAAATAAAATATACAATCTTACCAACCAAGATCATGATTAACCCATAGGACAAAACAGATCTACTCAAACATCATAGGATAGCCAAATATCATTGGGAAATAATATATGGATTTGAGCACCATGTTTAAGTAGAGATTACAGTGGGGAGAAGGCGTGTTACACCGCTGCATAGTGGGGGAGAAAGTTGGTGTTGACGGTAGCAAGGTTGTTGATGTAGATCACCGTCATGATCCTAGCCCCGACGACACTACGACGCCACCGGGAGAGAGGGGGAGAGAGCTCCCCTCCTTCTTCTTATTCCTTGGGACCCCCTAGATGGGAGGAGAGTTCCCCCTCTAGTTGATGGCCTCCATGGCAGCGGAGGGGCGGGAACCCCTCCGAGATTGGATCTCCCTCTCTATTCTCTTCTGTTTTGCGCTTCCCAGATCTGACCCTTCACGGTTTCTTAAATTTCCGGAGATCCTTTACTCCGAGTGCGCTGAAATATTTACACGATTTTTTTTCAATAAATTATCTTTCTTGCGCCAGAAGAAGGGCTCCAACCATCATTCGAGGAGGGCACAAGACACCAAGGCGCGCCTGGGACCTATGGCGCGCCCTGGTTGGTTGTGGGCTCTGTGGGCCCCGTTTTGCGTTGATTCCACCTCCCCAAAATCACATAGATTCCAAAATAATTCTCCGTAAATTTTTATCATGTTTGGACTTTGTTTGATATGGATTTTCCACGATACAAGAAACATGCAAAAAACAGGAACTGACACTGGGCACTAGATCAATAGGTTAGTCGCATAAATCATATAAAAAGTTGCCAAAAGTATGTGAAAGTTGTATAATATTGGCATGGAAGAATAAAAAATTATAGATACGACGGAGACGTATCAGCATCCCCAAGCTTAATTCCTTCTCGTCCTCGAGTAGGTAAATGGTAAAAATAATAATTTTTGATGTGGAATGCTACCTAGCATAGACTTGATCATATATATAATCATGGCATGAATATTAATACATAAGTGATTCAAAGCAATAGTATATAATTTGACATAATGACATCAATACTCAGGCATCCCAATAAACAATCATGTCTTTCAAGATATCAACGCTAAAGAAAGTTATCCCTACAAAGTCATATAATCTTGTCCTGCTTTGTCTTCTCAAAACAAAGTATAAATCATGTACTATCCCGGTGTCAGCCAAGCAATTGATTCATACTTTTTAACGCGCTTCAGCTTTTTCAACCCTCACACAATACATGAGCGCAAGCCATGGATATAGCACTATAGGTAGAATAGAGTATGATGATAGGGGTAAATATAAAGAAGACAAAAAAGTAAAGTCTCACATCGACGCGGCTAACCAACGGGCTATGGAGATGCCCATCAATTGATATCAATGTGAGGAGTAGGGATTGTCATGCAACAAATACACTAAGAGCTACTAGTGTATGAAAGCTTCATATGAAAACTAAGTGGGTGTGCATCTAATCCTATAATGAAAAATTCCCACCGGTATATGAAAGTTACAACATAGGAGACTCTCCATATGAAAAACAGGGTGCTACTTTGAAGCACAAGTGTGGAACTAGCATGCGCCTTCTCTCTTCTTCTTTTTTTCTTTATTTTTCTTTATTTTTTTATATTTTTTCTCTCATTGTCCGGAGTCTCATTCCGACTTGTGGGGGAATCATAGTCTCCATCATCCTTTCCTCACTTGAACATGCTCTAATAATGAATAATGATGATCATCACACTTCTATTTACTTATAACACAAAAGAAATAAAAATTACAACTCGATACCTAGAACAAAATATGACTCTGCATGAATGCCTCTAGCAGTGTACTAGGATGTGCAATGATCTAGTGTAACATGTATAAAAAATGATGCACGGTGGCTGAGCCACAACTACTATATCAGCTATATGATCACGCAAAGCAATACGAGAATGAATTCTCAAGTCAAATGGAGGCGGTGGAAATTGCATGGCAATATATCTCGGAATGGCTATGGAAAGGCCATAATAGGTAGGTATGGTGACTGTTTTGAGGAAGATATAATAAGGCTTATGTGTGATAGAGTGTATCATATCACCGGGTTTGGATGCACCAGCGAGGTTTGCACCACGTCTCGAGGTGAGAAAGGGAAATGCATGGTACCGTAGAGGCTAGCAAATTGCGAAAAGGTAAGAGTGCGTACAATCCATGGACTCACATTAGTTATAAAGAACTCATATACTTATTGCAAAAGTTTATTATCCCTCGAAGCAAAGTACTACTACGCATGCCCCTAGGGGGGAGGTTGGTAGGAGTTAACCATCGCGCGCCCCCACCTTCACACAAAGATAGACAATCAAGGATAAATTCTGCTCCAACTTCCCGGCATAACGAGAGACTATAAGTGCATGCTTTGCGAATCACAAACCTTAACACCAATATTATTACTAACAACAACCATTTACTAGTACCTCCCACATATTCCATTTCTATATCGCAAAACTATTGCAAGGAATCAAACATATCATATTCAGTGATCCATAAGTTTTATGTAGGATTTTATGACTAACCATGCAAATGACCAATTCCAGTTGACTCTCTTAATAGATATAAGTGAAAAACGAGAGTTTAATTCTTTATACAAAATATCATGCTCTAATAAGTATAAGTTAAGCAATAGAGCATTCTACAAACAACGGTTTTCTTTGTGAAGACAAACAGGCAATCCAAACTTCAAATGGTATAAGTGAGGCACATGAAGCATTCTATAAAGCCATACTCAAAAGATATAAGTGAAGTGCAATGAGCATTCTATAAATAAACCATGGACTATCTCATACTAGCATGGTGCATAAAAGAAAAAAAAATTAAAACTAAATGCAAAAGACGCTCCAAGATTTGCACATATCACATGAACGAAGCAAAGATGAAAACATACTGATACTTGTTAAAGAAAGATGGGATGCCTTCCGGGGCATCCCCAAGCTTAATCGATTGAGTCTCCTTTAATATTTACTTGGGGTGCCTTGGGAATCCCGAAGCTTGAGCTATTTCCTCTCATCCTTCTCCTCATATCGAGACTTCCTCTATCTTTGATAACTTCATCCACACAAAACTCAACAGAAAGCTCGGTAAGATCCGATAGTATAATAAAGAAAATCACTAATCTAAGTACTGCTGCAAACAAGATCATATTTTGTTTTTGCATTTTAACTACTGTAATATAATTTTCCATGGCTCATACCACCGGTAAAAATCGATAGTTTCATCAAAACAAGCAAAACAATGCATCAAAAACAGAATCTGTCTTAAACAGGACAGTTTGTAGCAATCTTTACATCTACCATACTTCTGGTACTCTAAAAATTCTGAAACATTAGGAATAAATAAAAAAATTGTATAGAAAGACTGTGCAAGAAGTTTCAGAACCGTTTTACGTGCCAGTAAAAAACGAAAATACACGCTCTACAGCCAAAGTTTCTGTTTTTGCACCGCATATACCAACAAGCAATCTACCCATCCTAAGGGCAAATCTTGGCACATTATTTTTATAATACAATGGATTTTTAAAAGGGTATAATTATTTTTGTGATAATCTTCATGAAAAATTCTACATTGTTTCCATGAGCATGAACACTAGTGTTCAAGGTCGACCCTCACTTCACCAATGCATCACCTTTCAATCGCTTCTATTTTTGTGAAGTTTTAAGTTCCCCTCTATATTTTTTTGTTTTCAAACTTTATAAAAGCACTCAGCACAATTAAATTACTCTCTAAAACTTTCGGGTTGTAACCCTGGCAGCGCTTTCTTTAAATCCATTAAGCTAGGCATAAAATGCTCAAGTAATGGATCCACCCGGATCCCAAGGTATATCAAAGCCAATTTTAATTAGCAATAATTTGGCATTTAGTAGTGAGCACAAAGCAACATATATCAAGCAATGACGAAGTATAACTCTCTTCCTATGCATCGGCATGTCATACAAGAACAATTCATGCACATCAAGTAAAGGCCAACACATAGCATAAGCAGTTTCTTGCAATTTTATCGTGTTGGAAAGATAGAGAGGCGGAGATGTAGTTCCTCTCTCATAATAATTGCAAGTACGAGCAAAAAGCACATGTATATTATATTCATCAAAATCATCATGTGTAGTGGTAAAAGGCAACCCATCAATATAATCCTTAATAAGTGCAAACTTCTCCGATATAGTGTAGTTTGGAGAATTCAAAAAGATAATAGGACTATCATGTGTGGGTGCAATAGCAACAATTTCATTCTTGATATAAGGAACAATAACAAGTTAATCTCCAATAGCATAATTCATATTGGCATCTTGTCCACAAACATAGCAAGCATCATCAAAAAGCGGTATTTCAAACGAATCAACGGGATCATAGAAATTATCATAGCATTCATCCTTCGGTAAGAACGAAGGGACGTTAAACAATGTATGAGTTGAAGAGTTACTCTCATTAGAAGGTGGGCACAGGTGATCAATCCGCTCTTCCTCCTTTTGTTCTTCGCTCTCCTCATCATCTTTTTTCATCCAATGAGCTCACAATTTCATCAATTCCTTCTTCCATAGACTCCTGCAAAATATTAGTCTCTTCTTGGATAGCGGAGACTTTCTCAATAAACGCATAAATATTGGAATTGTATTTATAATTATCATAGCAATATTTAAGGACAACAAAATTTTCAGGTCTATAAACTGAATCATCAAAATCTTCAAACTTTTCAAACAAAGATTCAATTTTATAAGCACCCTTAAAAGCAACAAATTCTTCTATTCGTTCCACATCATAGTAATCATATATACCATTAGCATAGGTAGCTAAGGTTTCATTATCATTAAATTTGCATGAAAAGGGAAGGTGTGGAGCATTCATCCAAGAGCAACAAGTAAAATCATATCTCTCGCATACATTCCAAGCATACCAATGCAACATATCAATTTGATCCCATAACAGTTTCCCTTTTTGTGTCAAGCGATAATCCCTAAAGTATTCACGTTGATCCAAGGTGTCTCCCATTATCATGTTGAATGGGGTTTTCTCAGGATTACCAAAGTAGTGCATAATATTTTTCACATAACGAGCATCGATGGTTTTAGGAGGTTCCCCATCTCCATGAGTAGCAAGTACCACTAATTTGTTTTGGTGTTTCGTGTTTCATATCCATAACTAAAGATAGAGAACAACTTAGAATGGGAAATAAAAACTACTTAGTGATAAAGCAAACAAGTACACAACAAGAATATTCACCCCACGCTATTGCTCCCCAACAACGACGCCAGAAAAAGGTCTTAATAACCCACAAGTATAGGGGATCGTTTGTAGCCTTCTTTGATAAATAAGAGTGTCGAACCCAACGAGGAGCTAAAGGCAGAACAAAATATTCCCTCAAGTTCTATCGACCGCTGATACAACTCTACGCACGCTTGACGTTTGATTTACCTAAAACAAGTATGAAATTATTTTGCAAGAATAAAACTACGAGTACTTTGCGAGAATAAATCTATGAATAAATTGCAAGGTAATGAAAGTGGATAGCTTTTGTCAACAAGAAAGTCATTTGTCCCTAGGCAATCGATAACAAGTATCGGTAATCATTCTTGCAATTTTATATGAGGAAGAGGCATGAGATAACATACTTTCTCTGCTTGGATCATATGCACTTATGATTGGAACTGTAGCAAGCATCCGCAACTATTAAAGATCATTAAGGTCGTGACACTCAACCATAACATTAAGTATCAAGTCCTCTTTACTCCCATACGCCATAACCCACTTATCCGCGTTTAGGTTGCTGTAACCCCTGCAACACCGACAATAAGCAAACCATGAATATATTGCAACACCCTACAGTGGGGGCCCCTCACGTTTGTGCGACACGGAGGGCACCATAGGACAACACCAAAAATAAAATATACAATCATACCAACCAAGATCACGATTAACCCATAGGAAAAAACAGATCTACTCAAACATCATAGGATAGCCAAATATCATTGGGAAATAATATATGGAGGTGAGCACCATGTTTAAGTAGAGATTACATCGGGGAGAAGGGGTGTTGCACCGCTGCATAGAGGGGGGGGAGTTGGGGTTGACGATGGCAAGGTTGTTGATGTAGATCGCCGTCATGATCCTAGCCTCGGCGACACTACGACGCCAACGGGAGCGAGGGGGAGAGAGCCCCCCTCCTTGTTATTCTTCCTTGGCATGCACTCTAGCTGGGAGGAGAGTTACCCCTCTTGTCCATGGCCTCCATGGTGGCGGAGGGGCGGGAGACCCTCCAAGATTGGTTCTCCCTCTATGTTCTCTTCTGTTTCGCGCTTCCCAGATCTGGCCCTTCACTGTTTCTTAAATTCTCGAAGATCCATAACTCCGATTGCAGTCAAAAGTTTAGACGATTTTTCTCATAAATTATCTTTCTTGCGCCAGAAAAAGGGCTCCAACCCTTGTTCGAGGAGGGCACAAGACACCAGGGCGCGCTTGGGGCCTGTGGCGCGCCCTGGTGGGTTGTGGGCTCGATGGGCCCCCGTTTGCGCTGATTCCACGTCCCAAAAAGCACATAAATTCCAAAATAATTCTCCGTAAATTTTTATCACGTTTGGACTTCGTTTGATATGGATTTTCTATGATAGAAAAAACATGAAAAAAACAGAAACCGGCAGTAGGCACTAGATTAATAGGTTAGTCGCATAAATCATATAAAAAGTTGCCAAAAGTATGTGAAAGTTGTGTAATATTGGCATGAAACAATCAAATATTATAGATACGACGAAGACGTATCAAACCACCTATTCATGTGTTGAGACCAAGATATTCCAATCCTATCATTTGAATCTTCATCTCTAGCCTCCCCAAACTGCTTTCCACCAAATCAACCTCTCCTACCCATGCATATTCTGTGAGAGAGATTTGTGTTGAGGAGACTATCTTTAGAAGCACAAGAGCAAGAAGTTCATTAATCTACCCCATCTATTACCTTTTGGAGGGTGGTGCCTCCTAGATTGGTTAGGTGTCTCTTGGGAGCCTCCTACTTCATGTTGTGGAGTGTAACCAAGATGTTTGTAAGGGCAAGGAGATCACCTACTTCATGAAAATCTACCGTGAGTAAGGCTAGTCCTGTGTGGACGGAAGCCGTGGTGGGATAGACAAGGCCGCTTCTTTGTGGACCCTCTACAGGACTCTCATAGCTGTTACCCTCCGTGGGTTGAAGTCTCCACTAACATGGACGTACGATAGCGCCACCTATCGGAACCATGCCAAAAATTGTCGTGTCAACCTCATGCATTTGATCTCCCTACCTTACTCCTCTACTTTACACTTGCATGTTTTACTTTCCGCTGCAATACTATTAGAACTGCATGTCTAGGGTGTACTTGACTTGTGATAATTGCCATAGCTGCCCCTCAGGTAAAATTGGGAAAATGCAAAAAAATTATCTTGTCAAGTAGTCTAATCACCACCTGTAGACATACTTTCGATCCTATAAGTGGTATCAGAGGATTGGTCTCCGTTTCATTGGTTTAGCAACCTAGGAGAGTATGGCATCTAGTAAGGGAAATTATCATCGTAGAGGTCCTTACTTTGGTGGCACTAATTTTGCTAGTTGGAAGCATAAAATGAAGATGCACATTCTTGGCTTTAATCTTCATGTTTGGGGTGTTATTCGTGTTGGTGTGTAAGGTAACTTCTTTCGAGAAGGGCATGAACCAGATCGTGATGCGATAGCTGATGAACTGAAGATGCTGTGACTGAATGCTCAAGCCTGTGATATCATCTTCAACTGCCTTTGCCCTGAAGAATTCAACAAAATTAGTCGTCTTGAGAATGCAAAAGAGATTTGGGATACTTTGGTTGATATGCACGAAGGTACTGATTCTATCAGAGAATCTAAGTTGGATGTGCTTCAAAGTTAACTTGACAAGTTCAAGATGAATGATGGTGAAGGAGTCACTGAAATGTATTCTAGGCTAGCTCTCATCACCAATGAGATTGCCGGCTTAGGAAGCGAAGAGATGACCGACAAATTCATCATCAAGAAGATACTTAGAGCTCTTGACAACAAGAATGACATAGTGTGCACATTGATCCAAATGATGCAAAATTACAAAGATATCAAGCCAACTGAAGTCATTGGTAGGATTGTTGCTCATGAGATGTCACTCAAAGACAAAGATGAGCTCGAGAACAAGTCAAGCGGTGCTTATAATGCTTCATGCGATGCTCCCGCTACTTCAAAAGATAATCTTGTCAATGATGAAGAGATAAGCCTCGTGGTTAGAAAATTCAACAAGTTCTACAAGAGTGGAGGCAAAGATAGAAGCTCAAGTTCAAGACATGATGAGAAGCATTCGTCCAGTCGTGAATGAAACTGCTACAATTGTGGGAAACCCGGAAATTACTCAAATGAGTGCTCGGCTTCCTACAAAAGAAGAGAAGAGTCACCTCGAAGACGAATCTCAAGAGATGAGTCACCTCGCAGAGAGAGAATGAGTATAGAAGATCACTATGAACGAATACAGTCACGGAGAGGCAAGGAATCAGAGAAGAAGGACAAATACACCAAGAGCAGTTCGAGAAGAAGACATCAAGCTCATGTGAGTGAATGGGTTTTTGTCTCCGGATCTGATCACCACTCCGAGAGAAGCTATCAGTCCCACTCTGTCTATAGTCAAGATGAAGGTGTTGCCGGCATTGCACTTGTTTCCGCAGACTCCTACGACTTATTTGTTTCACAAATGAGGGAGTCGGAAATTGCTTCATGGATAATGGCCCCAAGGTATCACACCCCGAGTATCTTGATTTCAATAGTGATGACGATGACTTGTTAGGAGAAAATGACTTGCTTCTAGATAAAACTAGTGATTGCACTGAAAATGAACTTGCTATTTATCATGCTAGTCAAGGGAAATCGAATGATGACGATGAGAAAGAAATTGAACGACTAACTCAAGAATAAAAAACTCTTAAGTTAGGTCATGAGACTACTCTAGAAGATCATAGAGAGCTTGCAAGAACCCGTGAGAAGCTACGCTTCGAGAATCTCAACTTGGAGCAAGAGCATGAGTTCTTAAAAGCACTCAATGATGACCTTCGAAAGAAGAGTTATTATCTAGCCAAACGATTACTCTTGTCTAATTTTGTTCCACAAGTTAACCCTAAGAACACTAGTAATAAAGGCAAGAAGGTTTCTTCATCTAGTAAGAACAATGCTAAAGCTAAATCCAATAATGTTGTTGCTAGTAACTCAATTAATTACACTTGAGCAAGAAAATGATTTATTGGAAGGGATTATAGAGATATGTGTCTTCAAGAGTCTTGCCGGAAGTAAGCAATTCGACTAAATTTTGCGCAAGAAAGGAGGACATCGTAAGAATGTTGGATTCTTCAATGTCAATGGAGATGTTTGGGAAGAAGATCCATATCCCACTCCCAAGTTTGTTCCCCAAGAGGATAAGTCCACTCCTTCCGAAGGAACAAGCTCACAAGATGGCCTTCTACCACAAGACCACAAAGGCAAGGGAAAGCTTCAAGATGACATTGATCTACTTGAAGAAGAACCCCAACCCAAGGTCAAGTGGATTCCCAAGGATACTACTAGATCTACCTCAACAAGTGCTACAACAACTCCAAGGATTCCCATGAATTTGATGTGGATTCCCAAGAGGAAGAACTAGAAGTTCTTGAGTGGTGACTCTGCCAATGGAATCCACTCTTATTCATTTTGGCAAGAACTACATGCAATCAACCTCAGCCTTACGCATTAGTTCAAGGAGTCACACATTCCATCTAAGGTAAGCAAGGAACTAGGTAATCAATGCATCTTTGGACATCATCCCATTTGTGATTCACTCCATGTCCATGAATATACTTGGGTATGTTCCTTTTTTGCTTTGGAACTAACCCATATAGGTGAGAAGAGTATGAAAACCACAAGGATTATTCCCAACTCAAGACGATCTTCATCAACTTTGAGCATCCACCACTACTTCACCTACTTGAAGTCTTCTACGACAAAACCCAAGGTTAGTTGATCCCTCTTTGTGGGGATATCATATCAAGGGGGAGCTTTACTCTAATACTTGAGTATAAGCATCTCCTAAGGATATGAACACATTAATGCTTATGTAAAAGTGGTAACCCCACTTGTGCTTAACGATGAGTATGACCTATGATCAAGTATTCTTACTTGGCTCCTATGTCAATATACTCATATATATAGATGACCTTGTCATCGCCCAAGTGCTTGATAGGTGCTAGGATGTTTTTTCATGTTCACCTTGTTTGTATCATCATTCTTATTGTGTGAGCATGTTGGTCTACATGAATTTAATCATTCGAGGACACCCAATTGTAGCTATATGGCTTTTGTTCTATCTTTTGCAAATTGGATGGACAAGAATACCTAGGACCCTTCTCTAGATATCTATGCTATCTCATCTCAAGTTCTATTCATGCTTCATCACAAAACTTTAACAAGCACTTGTCGATCCATCTATGTGAAGGTGCACACGGAGTTCAGTATCGTCAAAGGCTGCATTCCAAAACCTCTTTGAAAAATTCGGTGTGACCAACTCCACAAACTCGGAGCCACCGATTTTCCAAATTTGATCAGGTTTTATCATCTCGGTACCACCGGAATCGCCAACTCGGTTCCACCGAGTTTCCCTCTCTACTAACAGTTCAGGAACTCGGTGACACCGATTTTGCCATCTCGGTGACACCCACAGCGCACGGGTATATATACATGTGGACCAGACCTTTTCATTTCCCATCTTTAAAACGGTTCGTTCCTCAAACCCTTGCTCCCCCGAGACCCCAGGTCATCGCCTTGACTCCTTGAGCACCGCCACCGCTGGGATTAGCCGTCGTCGATGCAATCTGCCCCGCCGTCGTCGCCATAGCCTAAGCGCCACCAAGCTAGGGTACGGTTCGATCCCCTTTGTGTTCCCCGTCTGATTCTTATGCATTGGGACTGTTTATTCTTCTTTCCACTTTGTGCAAACCTCCTATCCATGAGATAAAATCTATAGATTAGGAGAAGTAGGAAATTTCGGATCTGATCTGTCGTAGAATGCAACTCGGTGAGATCGAGTTTGTAAAATCGGTTCCACCTATTTCCATTTTAGGGTTCCTCAGAAGCAACTAAGTGAGACCGAGCTCCTATTTTCGGTGCCACCGAAAATGACTGCCAAGTTTCTGTTAAGCGAGTCTGTTTTCTCGGTGACTCCAAAAATGCCAACTCGGTGCCACCGATTTACATCCTGTAGAAGATAATACCCTGAGTTTCAGACTTCAATTTTTCAAAAAACTATCTGAATTTTGTGATGCTCATCGAGTGTGTCTTTCCTACATCCACTTCACATGTTTTGTTGTTTGCTGCTGTGCTTGTTTGTCAGTATGTCAGCTTCAGATGACAGTCAGAATGATTTCAGAGAGCAGAGTGTTGAGATCGATTCAGGCACTATTCCAGAGAAGAATGCTTCAGACCCAAGTTCTCCCAGTTCCCATGGCTTGCCGAGGGCAGCCACCACGCAAAGGAGGAAGCTAAATTCTGATGAGGAGGATTCAGACTTTGTGATTGAAGAAACTTTAGCGCCTTCCAAGGCTCCTCCTAAGAAGGTTGTGAGGAAAGTCACTGCTACTCCAGCTGATCTCAGAGCACCTAAGTATGTCAAGAAGGGCAAAGCTATTGCCAAGAAAGCACCTGCAAAGAAGGCTGGTGTGAAGAGGCCCAACAAGAGAACTATTCATCTTGTTGGCAGAAAGACTTCTATGTTTGAAGACCCAAAAGGACCTGAGGTAGAAGCTCCTGAGGAGATCCCAATTCCTCCCAAGAAGAAGAAGCTAATGGGAGATGCAATGAAGTCTGCTCCAAAGCTTACTGCTAAAGCATAGAAGGTTGTAGCTTCCAGGAAGACCACGAGCGATATACCTGCACCTGCTTAGAGCAAAGGCCGTGCATCGAGTGCCCATGCCGCAGAAGAGGAAAAAGATGAGAATGCTCCAGTTCTCAGGAAGCTCAGACCATATGTACCACTCCACAATGATGCACATCCTGTAGGAGAAGACATGATTAAGAGGAAGGATGCCGGATTAAGAAAATGTAGAATTGTTGATCCATACGCTGTGAGAAGAAGAACTGCTGTTGATCCAAGGTTTCACACGAAGGAACATCAAGATTTTTATGAGACTGTCTTGTATGACAAGAGTTCTGCTGTCAGTGATATGAGGTATGTCGACTAGGCATACATCAAGGAGAATGAAACTTTATTTCGACATGTTCAAGAGAACTTCAGGCTAGTTGACATAGAAGATTTTGTTGGGAAGAATATGACCCCATGGAATCACGAGATGATCATGCAATTCTATGCAACTATGCACTTCTATGAAGACTCCCTGGTCTGGATGATAGATGGACACAAGTACGATGATACAATTGCTGAATGGGATGCTACCATTGGTGTTCCCAAGCAGGAAGAAGCAGATGTAGATGTGTATGCAGATGCTAAGCAGAATCACAACTCCATGGCCAACATGTAAAAGGCCATTCCACATCAGTACTTGGCCAGACACAAGCTTGGTTCAGTGTATTTTCTGCAAGCTAGCATTCCCATGACAAACATTATACTACGATACACTCTCTTGCCTAAGTTAGGAGATGAGAAGATGATCACAGGATATTCAATCAACCCGCTGCACCTACTTGATTCACATACCAGATTTAGAGTGATGGACTTGATAGTTTAGACTATCTGAAGGACTGCTGCGGATCGGAAGAGATCTTGTGGATAAGCACCTTATATTAAGATGCTCATCAATGCCAACTAGGCAAGCATGCATATCAACTTGATCGTCCCCATCTACCTCTTCAGCCTGAATTTGAAGATAATGAGGTTGTGGTGGATGACAATGATCCCAACTCACCTGCAGCAAGAATGGTAGGAGAGGCAGCAGAGGCTGGAGCTGCTAGAAACAGGCCACCTCTAGTTCCACATCTCAGAACTCAAGATGAGCAAATGGAATTTCTAGTGAGCACTGTCCAAGGCATCGAGAGGAACATTCAGGAGATCATGCAAAATCAGAAGAGCCTTGAGAGAGTTGTGGAGGCTAAATTCCACAACATGGATGTGAAGGTATTTGAGTTGACCACCATTGTCAGATAGCTTCAACATGAAGTTGACTTTGTGGAGATTCCATGCTCAGAGGATGAAGATGAAGATGACGATGATGATGACGAGGAAGAGTCTCCTCCTCCCACTACTACACGGTTCAAGACCCAGCCCCGGTCAGTTGTTGTTCCTGGTCCGGAGTCAATACAAACATCTTCAACACAAGCTTCAGCACCTTCAGCACCAGTTCCAGCTCAAGCTCCTTCAGTATCAACTCCTCCAGCTCCAAGGACGTCAGCAGAAGCCTTCGCCCGACAGTGTTTTCTCAACTCCATCATCAGCTGCCCAGATAGATGAGTAGTTCTATACTTTTGAACTTTTTGGTAACTTGTTGCCAAAGGGGGCGAAATGTATAGATCATAGGCTTCGTGTGAGAGAGAGATTTTGACTTTATTTCCTCTCGTTTGGTTTTAAAAACTTTGGTTTGTGGGATAAAGCGTATGATTTATCCTGTGTGATATGACTTTATCCTATGTAATGCTACGATATCATCTTTTAGCTATCCTTGTGATGATCACGCACTTATCTTGTTGGTGTCATGTGCATTTATATTCCTTTTACGCACCACCACGATGTATGTGACATGCAAGAGTAACCCATGATCCTAATCAATTGGGCATTTGCATTCAAACGAAAAATTTCAATAATGCACAAATTTAGGGGGAGCTCTTGCTTTTCACATACTTCTCAAAACGTCGATGCTAATCATTAATTATATCTTTTGTCGAAGCTTTGGTCTATATGTTGTCATCAATTACCAGAAAGGGGGAGATTGAAAGCACAATTGCTCCCTGGGGTGGTTTTGATAATTGATCAAGACATATGCATCATTGGACTAATGTGTTTTCCAAGTATATTTGAGAAAAGTTCAAAAGATGTTATGGCTTAAGGTTTATGTGGAGATGTCTGATACGTCTCCAACGTATCTATAATTTTTAATGGTTTCATCCTATTATCTTGTCAAACTTTGGATGTTTTGTATGCCTTTTATATCTTTTTTGGGACTAACTTATTAACTCAGTGCCAAGTGCCAGTTCCTGTTTTTTCCGTGTTTTTGACCCTTTTCAGAGGAGGATTTTAAACGGAGTCCAAATGGAATAAAACTTCCGAAAAGATTTTTTCGGAACAGAAGATACACAGAAAACTTGGGAACCAAGGCAGGGAGTCCCGGGGGAGGCCACAAGCCCCCATGACGCCACCAGGGGAGCCCGCGCCTCCCAGGCTAGTGGGCTCCCTGGGCCTCCCCTGCCCTAGCTCCTTCGCCCATAAATTCCCTAAAATCCCTAAAAATATCAAGAGAGCCACGAAAATACTTTTTTGCCGCCGCAAGCTTCTGTCTCCGCAAGATCCCATCTGGGGCACGTTCTGGTGCCCTGCCAGAGGGGGGATTTGGATACGGAGGGCTTCTTCATCAACACCATGACCTCTACGATGATGCGTGAGTAGTTCACCATAGACCTACGGGTCCATAGCTAGTAGCTAGATGGCTTCTTCTCTCTCTTGGATCTTCAATACAAAGTTCTCCATGATCTTCATGGAGATCTATCCGATGTAATCTTCTTTGCGGTGTGTTTGTCGAGATCCGATGAATTGTGGATTTATGAACTGATTATCTATGAATCTTATTTGAGTTTCTTCTGATCTCTCTTATGCATGATTTCATATCCTTGTAATTCTCTTCGAGTTGTGGGTTTTGTTTGGCCAATTTGATCTATAATTCTTGAAATGGGAGAAGTGCTTGGTTTTGGGTTCATACCGTGCGGTGACCTCACCCAGTGACAGAAGGGGTAGCGAGGCACGCATCATGTTGTTTCCATCAAGGGTAAAAAGATGGGGTTTTCATCATTGGTTTTAGTTTATCCCTCTACATCATGTCATATTGATTAAGGTGTTACTCTGTTCGTCATGAACTCAATACACTAGATGCATGCTGGATAGCGGTCGATGTGATGAGTAATAGTAGTAGATGGAGAAAGTATCGATCTACTTGTATCAGACGTGATGCCTATATGTATGATCATTGCCTTAGATATCGTCATGACTTTGCACGGTTCTATCAATTGCTCGATAGTAATTTGTTCACCCACCATAATATTTGCTATTTTGAGAGAAGCCTCTAGTGAACACTATGCCCCCCGGGTCTACTTCACACCATATTTTCAGCCTTACTCTTTTACTTCGTTGCACTTTCCTACTTCAGATCTCACTTTGCAATCAATCTTGAAGGGATTGACAACCCCTTTATAATGTTGGGTGGAAACTCTTTTGTGTTTGTGCAGGTACTCTGGACTTGACGAGATTCTCCTACTGGGTTGATACCTTGGTTCTCAAACTGAGGAAAATACTTATTGCTCCTGTGATGCATCACCCTTTCCTCTTCAAGGGAAAAACCAATGCAAGCCAAGTCTCCGTCAACGTGTCAATTTCTGGCGCTGTTGTTTGAGATGTAACAGAAGGATTTCTGGCGCCGTTGCCGGGGAGTATCAAGTCAAGAACTCATCCAAGTAAGTGTCACAAACTCATCTCTTGCATTTACTTTTTTGCCTCTCGTTTTCCTCTCCCCCACTTCTGAATAACAAAAATTTACAAAAATATTTGCCTTTTTCGTTCTCCTTTTTTGTTCGCCCTTTTCTCTCGCTTGCTTTCTGTCCGCCTGTCTGCCTGCTAAGACTTGTATGGCCCAACCAAAGGATTTTGATGCTCACTATGCGAGGTTGGAAGAGATTGAAACTAGTGTTAAAGGCTTCATGTCTATACAGTTTGATTACAACAGTTACTTTCGTAGGGAACTGAAGGCGCAAAATTCTTTTTTGGCTTTTATGAATAAAGAAGTTGATGATATGGCCAAAGAATTCCTTGCGCTAAATTCTCAGTTTGCTCGTCTTAAAAAATTGGTAGGCTAGATTTCTCATAAAAATGCTACTTTAGTCAATAAAATGGCTGCTAAACCTAAAATTTGTGATGAGAATCACGAAGATCTTAAAGTGCTTGGTGTGACTCCCATTGAATCTTTGTTTTCTTGTGTCAAACCTAATGATGATGGGGCGGGATATGAATCCACTTTGGTTGAAAAATGCCCCAATAATTCGGAGTCCATCTATCTTGATGCTAAAAGCATTGAAAGTGGAGTAGAAGATATTAAAACTTTGAGTAGTAATGAAATTTCTACTTTGGATTTCAAGGAATTCAATTATGATAGTTGCTCCTTGATTGAATGCATTACCTTGATGCAATCCATGCTAAACTCTCCACACGCTTATAGCCAAAACAAGGCCTTTACCAATCATATCGTTGAAGCTATGATAAAATCTCTTGAAGAGAAAATTTAATTGGAAGTTTCTATCCCTAGAAAGCTTCATGATGAGTGGGAACCTACTATCAAAATGAAAATCAAAAACTATGAATGCAATGCTTTGTGTGATTTGGGTGCTAGTGTTTCCGCGATTCCAAAGTCTTTATGTGATGTTCTGGGTTTTAATGAGATTGAGGAGTGTTCTCTTAATTTGCATCTTGCGGTTTCTACTGTCAAGAAACCCATGGGAAGGATCAATGATGTTCTTATTATTTCAAATAGGAACTATGTACCCGTGGATTTCATTGTGCTTGACATTGATTGCAATCCTACATGCCCTATCATTCTTGGTAGACCTTTCCTAAGGACTATCGGTGCTATCATCGATATGAAGGAAGGGAATATTAGATTTCAATTTACTTTAAAGAAGAGCATGGAACATTTTCCTAGAAATAAAATAAGATTGCCTTATGAATCCATGATGAGGGCTACTTATGGTTTGAGCACCAAAGACGATGATACGTGATTCTATCGCCTTATGCCTAGCTTGTTGAACAATAGCGCTTGTTGGGAGGAAACCCAATGAATTTATCTTTTTCTTTCTGTTTTGTTGCGTCCACACCATCATAATTCTGTTATGATTGTGTCTTTTGTGTTTCTTTTTGTGTTTGAGCCAAGAAAAACCTTTATGACTAGTCTTGGTGATAGTTGTTTGATCCTGTTGGAAAAAGACAGAAACTTTTCACTCACGAGATTATTTTTCATTTTTATTCAGAAGGAGATTTTGAGTTGATTCTTTTTGCTTCTGCTTGATATGCCTTTTTCCCAGGCAGTCGTAATTGTTCAGAATTTTTGAGGTACCAGAAGTATACGAAGTATACAGATTGCTACAGACTGGTCTGTTTTGGACAGATTTTGTTTTTGTTGAGTTGGTTGCTTGTTTTGATGAAACTATGGATAATATCGGGGGGTACTAGCCATGGAGAAGTGAGAATACAGTAATCTAACACCAATATAAATAGAAATCAAGATTGCTAAAATACCTAAAGAGGTGGTAGTTTGTTTTCTTGTGCTAATGATATCATGATTTTCTGTTTAAGTTTTGTGTTGTGAAGTTTTCAAGTTTTGGGTGATGTTCTCATGGACAAAGGGATAAAGAGTGGAAAGAGCTCAATCTTGGGGATGCCCAAAGCACCCCAAGCCAAATTCAAGGACACCAAAAATCCTAAGCTTGGGGATGCCCCGGGAAGGCATCCCCTCTTTCGTCTTCAATCCATCGGTAACATTACTTGGAGCTATATTTTTATTCACGACATGATATGTGTTTTGCTTGGAGGGTCTTGTATCGTAGGAGTCTTTTCTTTTCATTGTGTCACAATCATCCTTTCTGCACACCTTTTGAGAGAGACATGCACTCATCATGGATTTGCTAGAATGCTCATTGTGCTTCACTTATATCTTTTGAGCTAGATAATTTTGCTCTATGTGCTTAACTTAGATCTTTTAGAGCACGGCGGTGCGTGACTTGGTAGTTGATTTGTGCTATGAAAGTAGTCCCAAAGGTGATAGGTACCTAAAGATGATACAAAAACTTCCATCTTCATGTGCATTGAGTAGAAAGAGAAGTTTGATTCCTCTCAATTAGTTTTGAGACGTGGATTTGGTAATATTAAAAAGTTATGTTAGTAGGGTGTTGTGAATCTAGAAATAATTGTGTTGAAGTTAGAGATTCCCGTAACATGCACGTATGGTGAGCCGCTATGTTAGGAAGTCAGAGCACAATTGATCTATTGATTATCATCCTTTGTGCTGCGGTCGGGATCGCGCGATGGTTAACACCTACCAACCCTTCCCCTGGGAGTATGCGTTTAGCACTTTGTTTTGATTACTAATAAAAACTTTCGCAATAAGTATGTGAGTTCTTCATGACTAATGTGAGTCCATGGTATAGATGCACTTTCACCTTCCACCATTGCTAGCCTCTCTAGTGTCGCGCAACTTTCGTCGGTGCACAAACCCACCATATGCCTTCCTACAAACAGCCACCATACCTACCTACGATGGCATTTTCATAGCCACTCTGAGATATATTGCCATGCAATTCCCACCATTCCGTCTCATGACTTGTGCCGTCACTCTCATATTGCCATTGCATGATCGTAAGATAGCTAGCGAGATGTTTCAACGTCATACGCCAAGCTAGATCGTTGCACATCCCGGTACACTGCCGGAGGCATTTCCTATAGAGTTATCATCGTTCTGAGCTTTGAGCTGTGAGTAAATAAAAGTGTGATGATCATCATTATTAGAGCATTTTCCCATGTGAGGAAATAAAAAAAGGTGCCAAAGTTTCCCACATAAAAAAAGAGGCCAAAGATCCCAAATAAAAAAAAGAGAAAAAGAGAGAAGGGACAATGCTACTATCTTTTTCCACACTTGTGATTCATAATAGCACCATGTTCTTCATGATTGAGAGCTTCTTGCTTTCTCACCACCATATACTAGTGGGAATATTTATTATATAACTTGGCTTGTATATTCCAATGATGGGCTTCCTCAAAATTGCCCTAGGTCTTCGTGAGCAAGCAAGTTGGATGCACACCCACTAGTTCTCCTTTTGAGCTTTCACATACTTATAGGTCTCGTGCATCTTTTGTATGGCAATCCCTACTCATTCACATTGATATCTATTAATGGGAATCTCCATAACCCTTTGATACGCCGAGTCAATGTGACCATCTCCTCCTTTTTTGTCTCACAACCACCACCACACTCTATTCCACCTATAGTGCTATATCCATGGCTCACGCTCATGTATTGCGTGATAGTTGAAAAAGGTTTGAGAAAGTAAGAGTGCGAAAACAATCACTTGGCCAATATCGGGGTTGTGCATGATTTACATTAGTTGTGTTGGGATGTTGGAGCATAGCCAGACTATATGATTTTGTAGGGATAAATTTCTTTGGCCTTGTTATTTCGAAAGTTCATGATTACCTTGCTAGTTTGCTTGAAGTATTATTGTTTTCATGTCAATAGCAAACTATTGTTTTGAATCTTACGGATCTGAACATTCATGTCACATGAAAGAAGTTACAAAGTACATATATGCTAGGTAGCACTCCACATGAAAAATTCAGTCTTTATCACTTCCCTACTCGAGGACGAGCAATATTTAAGCTTGGGGATGCTTGATACGTCTCCAACATATCTATAATTTTTGATGGTTTCATGCTATTATCTTGTCAAACTTTGGATGTTTTGTATGCCTTTTATATCTTTTTTGGGACTAACTTATTAACTCAGTGCCAAGTGCTAGTTCCTATTTTTTCCGTGTTTTTGACCCTTTTCAGAGGAGGATTTTAAACGGAGTCCAAATGGAATAAAACTTCCGAAAAGATTTTTTCCGGAACAGAAGATACACAGAAAGCTTGGGAACCAAGGCAGGGAGTCCCGGGGGAGGCCACAAGCCCCCATGGCGCGACCAGGGGGCCCGTGCCTCCCAGGCTTGTGGGCTCCCTGGACCTCCCCTGCCCTACCTCCTTCGCCTATAAATTCCCTAAAATCCCTAAAAAATCAGGAGAGCCATGAAAATAGTTTTCCGCCGACGCAAGCTTCTGTCTCCGCAAGATCCCATCTGGGGCACGTTCTGGTGCCCTGCCGGAGGGGGGATTCGGATACGGAGGGCTTCTTCATCAACACCATGACCTCTCCGATGATGCGTGAGTAGTTCACCATAGACCTACGGGTCCATAGCTAGTAGCTAGATGGCTTCTTCTCTCTCTTGGATCTTCAATACAAAGTTCTCCATGATCTTCATGGAGATCTATCCGATGTAATCTTCTTTGCGGTGTGTTTGTCGAGATCCGATGAATTGTGGATTTATGAACTGATTATCTATGAATCTTATTTGAGTTTCTTCTGATCTCTCTTATGCATGATTTCATATCCTTGTAATTCTCTTCGAGTTGTGGGTTTTGTTTGGCCAATTTGATCTATAATTCTTGAAATGGGAGAAGTGCTTGGTTTTGGGTTCATACCGTGCGGTGACCTCACCCAGTGACAGAAGGGGTAGCGAGGCACGCATCATGTTGTTTCCATCAAGGGTAAAAAGATGGGGTTTTCATCATTGGTTTTAGTTTATCCCTCTACATCATGTCATATTGATTAAGGCGTTACTCTGTTCGTCATGAACTCAATACACTAGATGCATGCTGGATAGCGGTCGATGTGATGAGTAATAGTAGTAGATGGAGAAAGTATCGATCTACTTGTATCAGACGTGATGCCTATATGTATGATCATTGCCTTAGATATCGTCATGACTTTGCACGGTTCTATCAATTGCTCGATAGTAATTTGTTCACCCACCATAATATTTGCTATTTTGAGAGAAGCCTCTAGTGAACACTATGCCCCCCGGGTCTACTTCACACCATATTTTCAGCCTTACTCTTTTACTTCGTTGCACTTTCCTACTTCAGATCTCACTTTGCAATCAATCTTGAAGGGATTGACAACCCCTTTATAATGTTGGGTGGAAACTCTTTTGTGTTTGTGCAGGTACTCTGGACTTGACGAGATTCTCCTACTGGGTTGATACCTTGGTTCTCAAACTGAGGAAAATACTTATTGCTCCTGTGATGCATCACCCTTTCCTCTTCAAGGGAAAAACCAACGCAAGCCAAGTCTCCGTCAACGTGACAATTTCTGGCGCTGTTGTTTGAGAAGTAGCAATGGAATAATATTGGCTCAAGTTTCAAGCTAGAAGACTCTTCATTTTATTTGTGAGAAATCACTTTTGAGTCCATAGGAAAGCCAATACTATTAAAAGGGGGTGAGGTAGTAAAATGAACTGAACTGATTGCTCAAATGCTCAAAGTTAGCCACCAAAACACTCAGTCACTTTTCCCACATATCCACTCTGTCAAGTTCCACATTCACAAATTCGGTGTTACCAACATTGCCACATCGGACCCACCGAGTTTGAACCTAAGACATAACCCTAGCCATTCCCACCAAATCGATGCAATGGAAACTACATCGGTACTACCGAGTTTAGTGTGACCAACATTCTGTTGCCAAGAAACACAAAATTGGAATTTCCGACTTTGAGTATAGGTGCCACCGAGTTTGGCCATCTGACCGTTAGTCACCTTTTCGGTGCCACCGAGGTCTGTATATCGGTCTCACCGAGATTCAAAAGTTCACCACTTTAGTGCTAATCGGTACCACCGAGTTGTCCACTTTGGTGTCACCGAGTTTGCTCTTTTGTGTGTAATGGTTGGATTTTGGATGTTGCCTATATATACCCCTTCACGCACCTCTCATTCATGGGAGAAGCACTGAGAACACACACTTCATTTCGAGATCCATTTTCTAAGAGAGAACCACTTACTCATGTGTTGAGACCAAGATATTCCAATCCTATCATTTGAATCTTGATCCCTATCACCTACCCATTCATATTTTGTGAGAGAGTGATTCCAAGCCTTCCCAAACTTCTTTGTGTTTTGGAGGGTGTTCATTGATATTTTGTGTGAGAGAGATTTGTGTTGAGGAGACTATCTTTAGAAGCACAAGAGCAAGGAGTTCATTGATCTACCCCATCTATTACCTTTTGGAGGGTGGTTCCTCCTAGATTGGTTAGGTGTCGCTTGGGAGGCTCCTACTTCGTGTTGTGGAGTTGAACCAAGATGTTTGTAAGGGCAAGGAGATCGCCTACTTCATGAAGATCTACCATGAGTAAGGCTAGTCCTCCGTGGCAGAAGGCGTGGTGGGATAGACAAGGCCGCTTCTTTGTGAACCCTCCGTGTGTGGAGCCCTCCATGGACTCTTGCAGCCATTACCCTCCGTGGCTTGAAGTCTCCACTAACATGGACGTACGATAGCGCCACCTATCGGAACCATGCCAAAAATCGCCGTGTCAACCTCATGCATTTGATCTCCCTACCTTACTCCTCTACTTTACACTTTCATGTTTTACTTTCAGCTGCAATACTATTAGAACTGCATGTGTAGGGTGTACTTGACTTGTGATAACTGTCGTAGCTGCCCCTCAAGTAAAATTGGGAAAACGCAAAAAAATATCTTGTCAAGTAGTCTAATCACCCCCTCTAGACATACTTTCGATCCTAAAGCGATCTCCTTGCCCTTATAAACATCTTGGTTCAACTCCACACCATGAAGTACGAGGCTCCCAAGCGACACCTAACCAATCTAGGACGCACTAATGACCCACAAGTGTAGGGGATCGCAACAGTTTTCGACGGTAGAGTATTCGACCCTAATTTGTTGATTCGCCTCAAGGGGAAACGAAAGAATATTCTCAAGTATTAGCAGCTGAGTTTGCCAGATTCAACCACACCTGAAAGATTAGTGTCTGCAAGCAAAGTATCAGTAGCAAAGTAGTATGATAGCAACAGCGTCAGAAAAGATCTGTTGACGGCAGACTATTCCTAACTGTTGTATCAATGGCGCCAGTAAGTTGCACGTGGCCGAGTAACTATTCTTTACCGGCAATGGTGTCGGAAAAGGATCTTGCGACAAGTAATAGCGAAGTAACAAGGAACAACAGTAGCAGCAGCAGCAGCAGAGTAACAACAGTAGCAACAGTAGTAGCAAAGTGGCCCGATCCCTTTTTGTAGCAAGGGACAAGCCTAGACAAAGTACCATAGCAAGGACCAGTAGTAAAAGACTCGTAGGCAGTGGATCAATGATGGATGAGTATGACGGATCTGATTCATCATGTAACAGCTATAACACGGAGAGATAAGTAACTAGCTTCCGTTCGTCAATCTAATGTAGGCATGTATTCCGTATGTGGTCATACGTGCTTAGGGAAAAGAACTTGCATGACATCTATTGTCCATCCCTCCCGTGGCAGCAGGGTCCTAATGGAAACTATGGGATATTAAGGTTCTCCTTTTAATAAAGAACCGGACCAACGCATTAACACGCGGTGAATACGTGAACTCCTCATACTATGGTCATCTCCGGGAGTGGTTTCGGCTATTGTCACTCCGGGGTTGCCGGGTCATAACACATAGTAGGTGACTACAACTTGCAAGATAGGATCTAAAACACACATATATTGGCGACAACATAATAGGTTCAGATCTGAAATCATGGCACTCGGGCCCTAGTGACAAGCATTAAGCATGGCAAAGTAGTAGCAACATCAATCTAGAACATAGTGGATACTAGGGATCAATCCCCTTCAAAACTAACTCGATTACATGATAGATCTCATCCAACTCATCACCGTCCAGCAAGCCTACGATGAGATTACTCACGAACGATGAAGAGCATCATGGAGTTGTCGATGGAGGAAGGTTGATGATGACGATGGCGACGATTTCCCCTCTCCGGAGCCCAAAACGGACTCCGAATCTGCCCTCCAGATGAAGAACAGGAGGTGGCGGCGCCTCCGTATCGTAAAACGCGATGAAACCTTCTCTCTGATTTTTTTCCGGGCGAGACAAAAGATATAGAGCTGAGTTTGGGTGCGGTGGTGCCACGTGGGCCCCACAAGCCCTCACGGCGCGGCCTAGGGGGTGGTCGCGGCCCAGGGGCTTGTGGCCCACTGGCACGCCCCCTCCGGTGGATCTTTGCGCAGGTATTTTTCTTTTGTTATAGAAAAATTCTCCGTAAATTTTTAGGACATTCTGAGAACTTTTTTTCTGCACAAAAACAACACCATGGCAATTCTACTGAAAAGAGCGTCAGTCCGGGTTAGTTCCATTCAAATCCTGCAAATTAGAGTCCAAAACAAGGGCAAAAGAGTTCGGAAAAGTAGATACGACGGAGACGTATTGATGACCCACAAGTATAGGGGATCAATCTTAGTCCTTTAGATAAGTAAGAGTGTCGAACCCAACGAGGAGAAGAAGGCTCTGATAAACGGTTTTCACTAAGGTAATAGCTGCAAGCACTGAAAGTAGCGGTAACAAGTGATGGTGTAGTGAGGTGAAACGTAGCAAGCGAAAAGTAACAAGTAACAAGTAGTAGCAACGGTGCAGCAAAGTGGCCCAATCCCTTTGATAGCAAGGGACAAGCCTGAACAAATCTTATAAGAGGAAAAACGCTCCCGAGGACACACAGGAATTTCTGTCATGCCAGTTTCATCATGTTCATATGATTCGCGTTCGTTACTTTGATAGTTTGATATGTGGGTGGACCGACGCTTGGGTACTGCCCTTACTTGGACAAGCATCCCACTTATGATTAACCCCTCTCGCAAGCATCCGCAACTACGAAAGAAGAAGTAAGACAACGTCTAACCATAGCATTAAACTAGTGGATCCAAATCAGCCCCTTACGAAGCAACGCATAGACTGGCGTTTAAGCTTCTGTCACTCTAGCAACCCGTCATCTAATTACTACTCCCCAATGCCTTCCTCTAGGCCTAAATATGGTGAAGTGTTATGTAGTCGATGTTCACATAACACCACTAGAGGAAAAGACAACTTACAGCATATCAAAATACCGAACGAATACCAAATTCACATGACTATTATCAGCATGACTTATCCCATGTCCTCAGGAACAAAAGTAACTACTCACAAGGCATAATCATAATCATGATCAGAGGTGTAATGAGTAGAATCAAGGATCTGAACATAAACTCTTCCACCAAGTAATCCAACTAGCATCAACTACAAAGAGTAATCAACACTACTAGCAACCTTACAAGTACCAATCGGTGTCGCGAGATGGAGATTGGTTACAAGACATGATCTAGGGTTTGGAGAGGAGATGGTGCTGATGAAGATGTTGATGGATATGATTCCCCTCCGACGAGAGGAGTGTTGGTGATGACGATGGCGACGATTTCCCCGTCCGTGAGGGAAGTTTCCCCGGCAGGATCGTCCTACCGGAGCTCTAGATTGGTTCTGCTCAAGTTCCGCCTCGTGGCGGCGGAGAATCCACGAAAAAGCTCCACCCTGATTTTTTTTCAGACGAAAGCCTTCATATAGCAAAAGAACCATACCACGATGGTATGTATTTGGCTACGATATATTTTGTAGGTGAAACTAGGTGGTATGTATTTGGCTACGATATAGTTTGCGTAATCAACATACCACGATGCACTATGTGAAGTGCAGATGACATTCAATTGCTCATCAGGAAAGCTGTCATCAATAGGTCGGGGGTCATCAAGGACATTCTCTAGTCTGGAAAAGTTATCTGCTACAGGATTATCAGCACCCTTTCGGTCGACAACGTGCAGATCAAATTCCTGTAGCAGGAGAACCCATCTGATTAGCCTAGGCTTAGCATCCTTCTTCTCCATAAGGTACTTCATAGCAGCATGATCAGAGTGAATAGTGACTTTGGAGTCAACTATATAAGATCTGAACTTTTCACATGCAAACACGACTGCTAAAAACTCCTTCTCCGTAGTGGCATAGTTTCTTTGGGCACTGTCTAGAGTTTTACTAGCATAGTGAATGACATTCAACTTCTTGTCAACTCTTTGTCCTAGAACAACACCAACAACATAATCACTAGCATCGCACATGATTTCAAAGGGCAAGTTCCAATCAGGTGGTTGAACAATAGGCGTGGTTATCAAGGCCTTCTTAAGTATTTCGAAAGCTTCCTCACAATCCTCATCAAAAACAAAAGGAACATCCTTCTGCAAGAGGTTGGTAAGAGGCCTAGAAATCTTAGAGAAGTCTTTAATGAACCTTCTATAGAAACCAGCATGACCTAGGAAACTTCGTATACCCCTGATATCTGTGGGGCAAGGAATTTTCTCAATTGCATCAACCTTAGCCTTTATCAACTTCAATGCCATTCTCAGAGATTTTGTGTCCTAAAACGATGCCTTCATTAACCATGAAGTGGCACTTCTCTGAGTTCAAGACGAGGTTGGTATCTTTGCATCTCTATAGGACTCGATCAAGGTTGCTGAGGCAATCATCAAAGGAAGAACCGTAAACGGAGAAATCATCCATGAAAACCTCAACAATCTTTTAACAAAAGTCAGAGAATATAGCCATCATACATTTTGAAAGGTGGCAGGTGCATTTCATAAGCCAAAAGGCATACGTCTATAAGCAAATGTACCGAAGGGGCAGGTGAAAGTGGTTTTCTCCTGATCAGATTGTGCAACAGGTATTTGCGAGAAACCTGAATAACCGTCTAGAAAGCAGAAGTGTGTGTGTTTAGATAGCCTTTCTAGCATTTGGTCGATAAACGGCAAAGGATAATGTTCTTTCCTGGTTGCCTTGTTCAGGTTCCGGAAGTCTATCACCATCCTATAGCCAGTAATAATCCTCTGTGGGATTAGTTCATTCTTATCATTGGGAACGACGGTGATACCTCCCTTCTTAGGTACGCAATGTACTGGACTTACCCAATCACTATGAGCAACAGGATAAATGATTCCTGCTTCCAGAAGCTTTAATATTTCTTTTCTCACGACCTCTTTCATCCTCGGATTTAATCTCCGTTGATGATCAGCAACTGGCTTAGAATCAGGATCGGTTTTAATCTTGTGCTGACATAGAGTGGGACTAATATCCTTAAGATCATCAAGAGTATATCCAATAGCAGCACGGTGCTTCCTCAAAGTTTTTATTAACTTCTTCTCTTTGTGATTCGAGAGGTGAGCACTAATAATAACAGGATATATCTCCTTCTCATCAAGATAGGCATACTTAAGAGTATCTGGTAACTGTTTTAGCTCGAACACAGGATCACCCTTTGGTGGGGGAGGATCCCCAAGCAGTTCAACAGGCAGATTATTCTTGAGAATAGGATATTGTTCTAAAACAATTTTATCTATCTCATCTCTTTCATCCATATGCACATCATTTTCATGCTCAAGCAGATATTTCTCTAAAGGATCTGTAGGAGGTACGACAATAGAGGCAAGAGCAATGATTTCATCCCTTCCAGACGACTCTTTTTCAAGGGGTTGTCTTCCAAAATTGGAGAAGTTAAATTCATGAGACACACCCTCAAAACTAACAGTGACAGTCTATTTAACGCAATCAATATGAGCATTGACAGTGTTGAGAAAGGGTCTACCAAATATGATGGGACAAAAGCTATCTTGTGCAGTAGCAAGGACGAGGAAATCTGTAGGATACTTCGTCTTACCACACAGGACTTCTATGTCTCTCACAATTCCCATAGGGAAGATAGTGTCTCTATTAGCTAGCGTAATAGTGACATCAATGGGTTCTAACTAAGCAGGTGCAATCTCATCTTTGATTTCATCATATAGGGATCGGGGTATTGCACTAACACTAGCACCCATATCACACAAACCATGATAACAGTGATCTCCTATCTTGACAGAAACAACGGGCAGGCCAACTATAGGTCCGTATTTGTCTTTCGCGTGAGGTTTAGCGATTCTAGCGGAGTCCTCACAAAATTTGATAACATGCCCGTCTATGTCTTCGGCTAAGAGATCTTTGATAATAGCAACACTAGGTTCAACTCTAATTTCCTCAGGGGGTGCAAGTGGTCTAATGTAACCCCTACGTATCACAGTTGGAGCTTTAGAATAATCCTTTTTCCTAGCAGGGTAAGGTGGTTTCTCAGTGTAGGCACAAGGAACAATAGGCTCACTAAAGGCAATGAATTTCTCTTCAACTAGATTGGGTTTAACTATGTTGACTTCTACAGGCGGATGATACTTAAACCACTTTTCTTTGGGAAGATCAACACGAGCAGCAAAAGATTCACATAGAGAAGCTACTATCTCAGAGTCAAGTCCATACTTAGCGCTAAAATCTCTAGAAGTGTTTGTTTCAACAAAAGGTTTAACGCAATCAAACTGGAAATTCATACCTGACTCCTTACCTTCTTCAAGTTCCCAATCTTCAGAGTTACGTTTGATTCTTTCCAATAAATTCCACTTGTGGTCAACATCCTTCTTCATAAAACAACCGGTACAAGAAGTGTCAAGCATGGTACGATCTTCATGAGAAAGCCGAGCATAAAAGTTTTGAGTGATGATTTCTCTCGAGAGCTCATGATTGGGGCATGAATATAGCATTGATTTAAGCCTCCCCCAAGCTTGAGCTATGCTTTCCCTGTCACGAGGCCAAAAGTTATAAATATAATTCCGATCACGATGTACTAAATGCATAGGATAAAACTTTTGATGAAATTCCAATTTCAACCGATTGTAGTCCCATGATCCAGTATGATCACATAGCTTATACCATGTCAACGCCTTATCCTTCAAAGATAAATGAAAGACTTTATTCTTTACCTCATCCTCGGGCAAACCTGCAAGATTAAATAAACCACAAACTTCATCTACATAGATCAGATGCAAGTCTGGATGTGATGATCCATCTCGTGTAAAACGATTAGCCGGCAGTTTCTCAAGCATACCGGAAGGAATTTCATAAATGATATTCTCAGTAGGTACCTCAGGTTGAGGAGCAACCCCTCGTGCTTCCGTTCGTGGTGAAGATACCCCGAACAAATTCCTCAAAGGAACAGTCTCCATAGTGACAAGTGACAATAAATTTCAGCATAGTATATAAATGTTTCCTTACCAAATTGCACTTACCAAAGGCGCTTTCCTTCCCCGGAAACAGCGCAGTCTTGATGACCCACAAGTATAGGGAATCAATCGTAGTCCTTTCGATAAGTAAGAGTGTCGAACCCAACGAGGAGAAGAAGGCTCTGATAAACGGTTTTCAGCAAGGTAATAACTGCAAGCACTGAAAGTAGCGGTAACAAGTGATGGTGTAGTGAGGTGAAACGTAGCAAGCGAAAAGTAACAAGTAAAAAGTAGTAGAAACGGTGCAGCAAAGTGGCCCAGTCCCTTTGGTAGCAAGGGACAAGCCTGAACAAAATCTTATAAGAGGAAAAACGCTCCCGAGGACACACAAGAATTTCTGTCATGCTAGTTTCATCATGTTCATATGATTCGCGTTCGTTACTTTGATAGTTTGGTATGTGGGTGGACTGGCGCTTGGGTACTGCCCTTACTTGGACAAGCATCCCACTTATGATTAACCCCCCTCGCAAGCATCCGCAACTATGAAAGAAGAATTAAGACAACGTCTAACCATACCATTAAACTAGTGGATCCAAATCAGCCCCTTACAAAGCAACACATAGACTGGGGTTAAAGCTTCTTTCACTCTAGCAACCCATCATCTACTTACTACTCCCCAATGCCTTCCTCTAGGACCAAAGATGGCGAAGTGTTATGTAGTCGACGTTCACATAACACCACTAGAGGAAAAGACAACATACACCATATCAAAATACCGAACGAATACCAAATTCACATGACTACTATCAGCATGACTTATCCCATGTCCTTAGGAACAAAAGTAAGTACTCACAAAGCATAATCATAATCATGATCAGAGGTGTAATGAGTAGAATCAAGGATCTGAACACAAACTCTTCCACCAAGTAATCCAACTAGCATCAACTACAAAGAGTAATCAACACTACTAGCAACCTTACAAGTACCAATCGGAGTCACGAGACGGAGATTGGTTACAAGAGATGAACTAGGGTTTGGAGAGGAGATGGTGCTGATGAAGATGTTGATGGATATGATTCCCCTTCGACGAGAGGAGTGTTGGTGATGACGATGGCGATGATTTTCCCCTCCGGAAGGGAAGTTTCCCTGGCAGGATCGTCCTGCCAGAGCTCTAGATTGGTTCTGCTCAAGTTCCGCCTCGTGGCCGCGGAGAATCCACGAAAAAGCTCCACCCTGATTTTTTCTCGGATGAAACCCTTCATATAGCAAAAGACTGGGAAGCGACCAACTAGAGAGCGACAACAGTCATCAAAATGCATTGAGATTAACTAACATTGAGTGCTAGCATGAGTAGGACATAAATCACCATGAACACGAACATCATAGAGGCTATGTTGATTTTGTTTCAACTACATGTGTGAACATGCGCCAAGTCAAGCCACTTGAATCATTCAAAGGAGGATACCATCCTATCATACTACAACACAGTCATCTCAACATTCATGTTGGCAACCAAGACAAACCATTATAAGCTCCTAGCTAAGTAAGCATGGCACCAGCAACTATGATCTCTAAGTTGTCATTGCAAACATGTTTCTCTCACAACAAAGTTGAATCAGGCATGATGAGCTAGTCATATTTATAAAAACAAAACAGATCGAGTTCATACCAGCTTTTCCAGGAAAAGTCATATTGCCTTTCATATATCGTCATTATTGCCTTTCACTTGCATGACCGAATGATGTGAACAATAATAAGAGTGCTCGTGCATTGGACTAAAGCTGGAATCTGCAGGCAAACACAAAGGAGAAGACAAAGTAATATGGTTCTTTGAAAGCTAAACAGGTATGCATGCAAGAGCCACTAAACATTGTAACCAATGTCTTCTACCTTGACCCAAAGAAAAAGAAAACTATCTACACGGCAAAGCTCCCAACAAGCAAAAGAAGAAAATAAAATCTTTTTTGGTTTTTTCTCAAACTAGACAGACACACGAAAATAAAACGAGAAAAAGAAAATAAACTAACATGAATGATACAGTGCAAAGTGTGAACACCGGCTAACAAAGTGAAAGCATAAGGAAGAATATAAAGTCGGTGAGAAACACGTACTCCCCCAAGCTTAGGCTTTTGGCCTAAGTTGGTCTACTCCCAAGGATGGAAGTAACAAGCTCCGGGGTACTCCAGAGTGGACTGAGGATGCCACTGCTATGTGAGCTCCTCTAGCTCCCACTGATAAACCGGCGTCTGCTACTCGACTGGTGGCTCTGGCACGGGCACCTCTGGTTGGGCTAAGCCCCAATATGCGTAGATGTCTGAGGGCATAATAATGTACCTGCCTGCATGAAGATTGAACAAAGAAGGAGCACGAAAAGTAATAGTCTCAGAAGTACCCTGACTAAATACTAGGTTATAAATCATCCTTCTCTTTATATCTCTATCCAGAAAGTCATGGCGAACCATGCTATCGTAATCTAGATATCTCTCGGGAAGAAGAATCTCTTCTTCCTCGTCGAGTCTAATAGGTTCTCAAAATGTCTGGCAAGACGAGTAGCATAGATACCTCCATAGACAACACCTTTAGAACGGTTCAGGTTCAACTGTTGAGCTACTATAGCGCCCAAGCTATAAGTTTTATCGTTATAAAGGGCTTCGCGCAAGACCGCAAGATCTAGGGAACAAAGTGACCCAGCTTTCCCACGGCGAATCAAACATTTTCCCACAAATAATGAGAAGTACCGAAGCACGGGAAAATGAATGCTAGCACCTATAGCACAAGACACTCCTCTCTCCTCTCCTACAACAATTGTATCGATGAAAGCTTCCAAGTCCCGTGGACGAGGTTCATGAATATCCCCAACGTAAGGTAATTTGCAAAGATTGCAAAAATCCTGGAGTGACATGCGTTGAGGGATATCATAAAGTTTAAACTCAACCATAGGATGATTCTTCCTCGGATAGAAGTTAAAGCTTTATAAGAAGATATTAGTGAGGAGGAGGTATTGCGGACACTTATCTTCAACGAAGGCGGTAAGGCATGCGTTCTCCACCAAGTGATAAAAGTCCTCATAAATTCCAACGGCACGTAAGAACACATCGCTTGGCCACTCGCACGCTCGAACTTCTGCGAGTCGAGGGACCAGAGACTTGGGCTTCTTCTCACTCCCATCATCCTTGGGGTCACGGCTTGACGAGCCTCTTAAGAACCTCCTCCTCTTTTCCCTTTTCTATCTCTGAAAATTTCTGCAATTTTTAGTGATTCTAAGGAAAAGTGAATAAGTCTCAACAAAACTCATAGCAACTACTCCCACAAGTGCCTAGAGACCATATTACGCATGAAAACTACTTGGGACCAGCTAAAATTAGCATGCAAAGCTCAAGAACATGGTCACCAAGGCAACAAAAATACGCGGAGTATAAGGCACTAGAGCAAAAACTAATTGGACCAATGGAGGAGTCACTTACCAATGATTAATTTCCATAAAACAGTTCGGAGAACGGTGATTTGAGCAAAGAGATCGAAAATCCCAGCAAGAGGAGCAAGAACACGGGTTTGAGCTGCGAAACGATTTTTTCTAGAGGTAGGAGAACCAGATGAGAGCAAGAATGAGTGGAGGGGGTACCTGTGGGACCCACAAGCCTGGGTGGCGCGACCAGGGGGCTGCCCGCGCGCCCAAGGGCTTGTGGCCCACTGGTGCAGCCCCAGACAAGCTCTTTGTCTCAGAATTTTTCAAAAATTCCAGAAAAAATCATACTTGATTTTCAGGATGTTCGGAGAACTTTTATTTTCAAGGTATTTTTCTACCGGACGCTAAAACAGAAATCAGGGAAAACTAAACTAAATCTATCATTTTTCTTCTAAGCAACCTAAAGTGAAAGCTTTGAACACAGGTTTGTGACTCCTCGATTCATCCATCTCATGGTCATCGAAAGAAATCCGTCAATGGGGTTGATCAAATCCCCTCGACAAAACTTTCTCGAATGGCAAAAGAAGACGGAGAATTTTAAAATCGTCACTAGGTCACCTCAATGGGGATGTGTATCTCCCCAACAAGCAAGTCATACTTCATCTTGACACGAGGAATAGGGCATTCAAAGCTCCCAATAAGAATCGATGAAGTTTTTTCGATAGCATTGATGCAATGTACTCTATATTGTTTGTTCGGAAATTGCATCGTATGCTCATTACCGTTGACATGGAAAGTGACATTGCCTTTGTTGCAATCTAGAACAGCCCCTGCAAGGTCGCATAACGCAGTTCTAACGTAGTTGCCTTTAATGGAGCAAGGTATAGTGGGCACACCGGGATCACCTAGTTTCTTGGGAGTTCCACGCTTGAAGGTATAATTAGCGAGCATGGTGGAAATCTCAACCTCAGGTATCCTCCTCTTATTACTCACAATATCTTTCATGTACTTAGCATACGGAGACATTTTGAGCATATCTGTCAAACGCATTTGCAGAAAGACAGGTCTGATCGTTTCAATGAATCGCTCAAAATCCTCATCATCCTTTTTCTTGGATGGTTTGGGAGGAAAGGGCATAGGTTTCTGAACCCATGGTTCCCTTTCTTTACCGTGCTTCCTAGCAGCGAAGTCATTCTTATCGTATCTTCTATTCTTAGGCTGTGGGTTATCAAGATCAACAGGTTCAATCTCCACATCCTTTTCATTGCTAGGTTGAGAATCTTCATGAACATCACTATTGATATTATCATTAGGCTCATGTTCATCACCAAATTGTGTTTCAGCATCAGAGACAGAGACATCGTTTGGACTCTGAGGTGTAGCAGCAACAGGGTTGCTAGCGTGCAGGTTCTTATCATCTTTCTTCTTCTTTCTAGGATGACTAGGTGCATCAGTGCTAACTCCTTGAGAATCTTGTTCAATTCTCTTCGGATGACCCTCAGGATACAAAGGTTCCTTGGTCATTCTACCGCCTCTAGTGACGATTCTAACAGAATTGTCACTCAACTCATTGAGCAAGTCATTCTGAGCTTTAAGTACTTGTTCTACCTGAGTACTCCCTCCATTTCAGTTTATAAGTCCGACACGTGTATGTAGGTCGTTAATTGGACCAACTTAATAAGAGGCACATATTATAAAAAATATATAATTAGAAACTTTAGATGTTCTATTTTCTAATGATATAATTTTTATGTTAAACAATATATTTTATATAAGTTAAATTAACAACCTAGGTACACGTGCACGCCTTATAAACTGTGATGGAGGGAGTAGTAACCATAGAGGCATGTTTACTCAGAAGTTTAAGATCATTGACATTTCTGTCCACGCAAGCACTTAAATGACTAAGCATACGAGCATTCTTTTCCAATTTTTTGCTAACATATTCATTGAAACTCTGTTGTTTGGCAACAAAGTTATCAAATTCATCCATGCATAAGCTAGCAGGTTTATCAAAAGGAATATCACTCTCATCAAACCTACGGAGAGAATTTACTTGTACTACCTGTATCGGGTTATCGATACCATGGATCTCTTGGATAGGTGGTAGATTTTTGACATCTTCAGATTTAATGCCTTTCTCTCGCATAGATTTCTTAGCTTCTTGCATATCTTCAGGACTGAGGAATAGAATACCTCTTTTCTTCGGAGTTGGCTTAGGAGGTGGTTCGGGAATAGTCCAAGCATTATCATTGCACAAGATGTTATTCAGTAGAAGCTCAGCTTGTTCTACGGTTCGTTCCCTAAAAACACTATCGGCACAACTATCTAGGTGGTCTTTAGAAGCATCGGTAAGTCCATATAGAAGATATCAAGTATTTCGTTCTTCTCAAGAGGGTGATCAGGCAAAGCATTCAGTAGCTGGACGAGCCTCCCCAAAGCTTATGGGAGACTCTCTTCTTCAGCTTGAGCTAAGTTGTATATTTCCTGCAAGGCGGCTTGCTTCTTATGGGCAGTGAAATATTTTTCACAGAAGTAGTAGACCATATCCTGGAGACTACGCACACAACCAGGAGCAAGAGAAGTGAACCAGGTCTTAGCATCATCCTTTAGCGAGAAAGGAAACAGCTTTAGCATATAGTAGTGGCGGATCTTTTCCTCACTAGTGAACAGGGTGGCTATATCGTGTAGTTTGGTAAGATGATCTACAACCGTTTCAGACTTGTAATCATGAAAAGGATCAGATTCGACCAGAGTGATTAACTCAGGGTCGACAGAGAATTCATAATCCTTATCGATCACAAAGATAGGCGAAGTGGCAAACTTAGGGTCGTATTTCATCCTAGCGTTCACAGATTTTTCTTTCCACTTGCGCAGTAATTTCTCAACATCATAGCTATCCTTACACGCAAGAAAATCCTCAGCTATCTCTCCCTCCATAACATAACGCATATCAGGCATATCAGGTCTAGGAGAGCTAGTTCTAGCAGGCAAAATAGCAGGTTCTACTTCAATAGTATCAGCAGTTTCAGAAGTATCATCACATCTAGCAGCAACTCTAGTAATATGTGCATCAAGGAATGCACCAAGTGGCAAAGCAGTATCAGGCATAACATCATCAGGCATAGTATCAAGCATAGCATCATCAGGCATAGTATCAAGCATAGCATCATCAGGCACGGGCGACATATCAAGATTTCTAGGAGGAGGTGATGTCGCAAACTTACTCATAACTGAAGGTGAATCAAGTGCAGAGCTAGATGGCAGTTCCTTACCTCTCCTCGTAATGGAAGGCAAGATTTTAGTTCTTGAATCTTTCGGATTCCTCATAGTGATCAGCAGACGAAAATCCCAAGTGACTCAGAGAATATAGCTATGCTTCCCCGGCAACAGCGCCAGAAAAAGGTCTTGATAACCCACAAGTGTAGGGGATCGCAAGAGTTTTCGAGGGTAGAGTATTCGACCCTAATTTGTTGATTCGCCTCAAGGGGAAACGAAAGAATAATCTCAAGTATTAGCATATGAGTTTGTCACATTCAACCACACCTGAAAGATTAGTGTCTGCAAGCAAAGTATCAGTAGCAAAGTAGTATGATAGCAACGGTGTTAGAAAAGATCTATTGACGGTAGACTATTCCTAACTATTGTATCAATGGCGCTAGTAAGTTGCACGTGGACGAGTAACTATTCTTTCCAGGCAATGGTATCGGAAAAGGATCTTGCAACAAGTAACAGCGAAGTAGCAAGGAACAACAGCAGAGTAACAACGGTAGCAACAGTAGTAGCAAAGTGGCCCAATCCCTTTTTGTAGCAAGGGACAAGCCTAGACAAAGTAACATAGCAAGGACCAGTAGTAAAATAATCGTAGGCAGTGGATCGGTGATGGATGAGTATGACGGATGTGATTCATCATGTAACAGCTATAACACGGAGAGATAAGTAACTAGCTCCCGTTCGTCAATCTAATGTAGGCATGTATTCCGTATGTAGTCATACGTGCTTAGGGAAAAGAACTTGCATGACATTTATTGTCCATCCCTCCCGTGGCAGCGGGGTCCTAATGGAAACTACGGGATATTAAGGTTCTCCTTTTAATAAAGAACCGGACCAACGCATTAACACGCGGTGAATACATGAACTCCTCATACTATGGTCATCTCCGGGAGTAGTTCCGGCTATTGTCACTCCGGGGTTGCCGGGTCATAACACATAGTAGATGACTACAACTTGCAAGATAGGATCTAAAACACACATATATTGGCGACAACATAATAGGTTCAGATCTGAAATCATGGCACTCGGGCCCTAGTGACAAGCATTAAGCATGGCAAAGTAGTAGCAACATCAATCTAGAACATAGTGGATACTAGGGATCAATCCCCGTCAAAACTAACTCGATTACATGATAGATCTCATCCAACTCATCACCATCCAGCAAGCCTATGAAGAGATTACTCACGAACGATGAAGAGCATCATGGAATTGTCGATGGAGGAAGGTTGATGATGATGATGGCGACGATCTCCCCTCTCCGGAGCCCAAAACGGACTCCAGATCTGCCCTCCAGATGAAGAACAGGAGGTGGCGGCGCCTCCGTATCGTAAAACGTGATAAAACCTTCTCTCTGATTTTTTTCGGGCAAGACGGAAGATATATAGCTGAGTTTGGGGGCGGTGGAGCCACATGGGCCCCACAAGCCCTCACGGCGCGGCCTAGGGGGGTGGCGGCGGCCCAGGGGCTTGTGGCCCAGTGGCACGCCCCCTCCGGTGGATCTTTGCGCAGGTATTTTTCTTTTATTCCAGAAAAATTCTCCGTAAATTTTCAGGACATTCCGAGAACTTTTATTTCTGCACAAAAACAACACCATGGCAATTCTGCTGAAAACAGCGTCAGGTCAGGTTAGTTCCATTCAAATCATGCAAATTAGAGTCCAAAACAAGGGCAAAAGAGTTCGGAAAAGTAGATACGACGGAGACGTATCACACACCGCCCTCCAAACAGCAATAGATGTGGTAGATCAATGAACTCCTTGATCTTGTGCTTCTAAAGATAGTTTCCTCAACACAAAATCACTCTCTCACAAAATATGAATGGGTAGGTGATCGGGATATATACCTAGCGTAGGTTCATAGGCTTGACCTATACGTCCTACCCAAGGGCACTACATTGAAGGACTTAAAGATTACAAGGAAGGCTCCGACTGAATCACCATGTCGCAAGGATCACTCGACGCTACGTCCACTCGCAAGCTTCTCCCTTCATTCGACAATCGCCTTTCACTCGGAAGAACTAGAAACCAGTCGACCACAGAAGATTAGAAGCCACTTCAAGGAGGCCAACGAGCAGGCTTTCGACTAGTCGCGTAACTAGCTTTTATTACGTACGTTATCAGTAACACTCGCCTTTATTTCCACTATCGACTTCCGGCGAGTTTGCGATTTTCTTCTTCATCATGTCTTCCAGAGGTGATTTGTTCTTGGGCCATGAGATCCGTCTCGGCGCGCTCACCTTCATTGCTGATGACTCGGCCTAGCTTCAGGAGGCGCCTCTAGACGTTGAGGCGCTCCCAATCCGCGGGTCGGCACACTTCCGTGCAAGTTCCCGCGGCGTTCTTCTTCGGAAGCCGTCGACTCCGGTGTCGATTACTCTCCCAGTTGCTCATCTCCACAAGAGATCCGATCGCTCGTGGCTCCTGCGATGGGTGAGGCATGCGGCGGCTCGCCAAGCATCATCTCCACATGTAGCGGCTATTGAGCCCGCCGAATCACTTGCAGTGTGTTTGACTCGGTGTCAGATCAGTCTGACGTCCCTTCCGAGTGCGAGAGCTGCGATCCTGCAACTGAGGTTTTCATGGCGGGTTCGCTGCAAAGCCCGCCTAGTTTTGGCCGCGGCGAACACGAGGTTGGAGGGTCATCGGGTGAGCACACCCGCTAACGTCCTCTAGTTTCCGGTCGACGTCAACAACAGTTGTTTTCGGGTGGATCTCAGAACAACGTCGAGGTATTCCGTACTCCAGTTCTTAATGTTGTAGCCGCCGCTAGGATAGAAGATTCCATTCAACCGTCAAATTCAGAGGCTGGCGGAGGTTTGAAGCAGATTCGAACATTGATTCACGCAGCGCAACAACAAAATTTGGCTGTTTCTCAGTCGCTCAATAGATTACACAGTAACTCACCCAGGGCAGACACAGTTCGGTCGGTTCATAGTCCGGGGTCACCTCTGTGTCGCAGGGGCGGAGGTTACAGTGAGGATCGGTATAGAGATCAGGGGCAAAATCAGTTTGCTCCCCATAATCACCGTGATGACCGTCGTCGAGTGCATTCTCCCCTACGGAGTGGTTCGTATGTGCCCCGACACTACGACGATAGGCGCTCGATTGGCGATGAGCATGATCGTGGATTTGATGCGGGGAATATCCTCCTTCAGAGGTGGATTGACAGGGGCAGGGCTCACAGGGATCGTTATGACAGAGATCATCCGAGTGGAAGCGGCACCGTTGTCTTTGGCCCCGAGTGTTTCAGTAGAGCAATTCGATCTGCCGATATTCCCCCCAACTTCAGGTTGGCGGCTGGAATAAGCAAGTTTATGGGAGAATCAAAGAGTGAAACATGGTTGGATGATTACCGAGTGGTAGGGCAGATTGGTGGAGGAAACGACAATGTTGCCATGAAGCATTTGTCTCTGATGTTGGATGGTTCGGTCCGGGCGTGGCTAAATCAGTTGGCCCCTTCTAGCATCTATTGCTGGGAGGACCTTGCTCGAGTGTTCATCAAAACTTTTGAGGGCACGTGTAAACGTCCCGTTAGTTTGTTCGAGCTACAGCATTGTGTGCAGAAGCCGAGTGAAACTATGAGAGAATACATCCATCATATGACCACCCTCCATGACACGGTGGAAAACATTTTTGAGCATCAAGCAGTCTGCGCCTTCAAGGTTGGTGTCACGTACAGGGAATTTTTATTTAAAGTTTGGTTGAACGGGAGACATGTCCTTGAGCAAGATTATCAACATTGCTACTCGGTATGTGAATGGCGAAGAGGAGGGCCGCCTTCGCAGTGGTAAAGGAAAGGTAGTCGACAATGACGCTGGCGGTGGAAATTCCAATCGGAAGCAGAAGTGCCAAAATGATGGTTCTGCTCACGCAGAAGCAGCCGCCCTGGCGGCACAAGGGAAGAATAAGGGGAAGCTCAAAGGGTATTTTACTCACAAGAAGTCGAAGAATCAGTCGGGAACAGATGTCCTAGATTTGTCATGTGCAATCCACACAAATAAAGGTGAGGAGGGCAATTTGATATTGCTCAAGCATACCACTCGACAATGTAGATTGTTGATTCAAGAGTTCAAGGAAGCTCGGTCGAGTGAGAAAACTCCTGAAGAGGAGGATGATGAAGATAAAGATGATTTTCCAGAAGTCAATGCCACTTTGATGACTTTTGCCGACGTGGAGAGAAAAAGTCGATTGAAGGTTATAAATAGGGAGGTCAACGTAAGGGATGGCAATGGGTTGGATTTGGAGCGGGTGGAGCTGGTCCAAATCCAACCCATGACCCATCTTCCTACCCTCTGCCCATCCACCAAAGCATCCATGGGTACAAATTGTGCCCATGCGTAAACCCATTGGATATCCAGATACCCATGAAACTCCATGGGCATAGAAAAATCATCATGAAGCCTTCCCAATGATTGAATTAACTCACCATTATTTGTTAACTAAGATTAGGTTTAATATTTATGTTAGTGGAGTTGTGGGGGATTAGGGAACATGGCTCAGACTTTGACCTTCAATGAATGCGAGTGACTTGGGATTAGACATTTGCTTAGTTTGATGTCATTGCCATAAGGTCCCATGTGTCATAAGGGTATCCACTGGATATCCATGGAGCAAAATTTACAATCGTGCCCAACCCAGCTATTCGTGGGTATCCAGATCCACGGATCCATGGATAGAAATGTGTTCCATACCCTTGCCCAACCGCGTCGGGTATCCATGGGTATCTAGAACCATGGATAAAATTGCCATCCCTAACATGGTTGTTCCCACCACTACCACGTGCCTCAAGTGGCCTGAGACCCCCATAACATTTGACCAGTCAGACCACCCGGCTCATGTCAGTACCCCTGGTGGACAAGCTTTGGTGGTGGATCCAGTTGTGGGAGGTGTTCGTCTCCGCAAGGTTCTGATGGACGGAGGAAGTGGGTTGAACATTTTGTATGTGGATACCCTCAAGGGGATGGGAATTCTGATGTCCCAACTTAGCGAGAGCAATATGAAGTTCCATGGAGTCATTCCTGGGAAAAAGGCCAAGTCACTCGGCCAGATAGCGTTGGACGTGGTGTTCGACACTGACAAGAATTTTCGCAAGGAGAGGTTAACGTTTGTAGTTGTAGACTTCCAGAGCGCATATCATGCCATCCTTGGTTGTCTAGCTTATGCTCGTTTCATGGCCCGCCCATGTTATGTGTATCTCAAGATGAAGATGCCTGGACCCAAGGGTGTGATCATAGTCATAGGGAATCGACAGAGGGATGAGGAGTGCTTACAACAAGGCTCCAAGATTGCCGACCAACATATGGCTGTGGTTGATTTGGAAGAATACCAAAAGAACACTAATCCTGCCGATCTGATGCACTCCAAGAAGCCCGCTTCTATGATAGCTTTTCAGTCGGTAGGTGACGTGAAGAAAGTGAGCATTCACACGACAGATCCTAATGTTGCCCCGACCAACATCTCAATGACACTTGACAGCAGATAGGAAGCCGCGCTCATCCAGTTCCTCCGTGAGAACTGGAACATCTTCTCATGGAAGCCTTCTGACATGCCGGGTGTACCTAGGGAACTGGCTGAGCACCGACTGAGGGTTGACCCAAAAGCAAAGTCCATCAAAGAGCATTTGCCTTGGTCGGGAGCAGAGAAACGGAAAGCAATCGGCAAGGAGGTGTCTTGACTCTTGGAGGCAAAGTTCATACACAAAATTTACCACTCCGAGTGGCCCGCGAACATCGTCATGGTCCCCAAGAAGGACAAGTCTCTCCTCATGTGTATCGACTTTAGACACTTCAATCGGGTCTGCCCGAAAGATCATTTTCCGCTCCCCCGCATCGATCAAATTGTCGACTCGATTGTGGGATGCGAGTGTTTATCTTTTCTCAGTGCATACTCTGGTTACCACCAGATCCATCTGTTTGGTCCAGATGAAATAAAGACAGCATTCATCACCCCTTTCGGGTGTTTCTGCTATACCACCATGCCTTTTGGTTTGAAAAATGTTGGCACTACTTTCATGCGTATGATTCAGAAATGAGTGCTTGATCAAATCAGTCAGAATGTCAAGGCTTATATGGATGATATCGTAGTAAAGTCTTGCAAAGGTTCCGACCTGCTAACTGAGTTGGCAGAAACATTCGCCAATTTGAGGAAATATGATATAAAGGTGAATCTGGCTAAGTGCACCTTTGGAGTCTGTGGTGGCAAGTTACTCGGTTTTCTCGCTTCTAAATGGGGGATCGACGTCAACCCCGAGAAGATTGGTGCCATCGTCCGAATGAAAAGCCCTGAGCAAGTGCACGATGTCCAGAAGCTCACAGGCTGCATGGTGGCGTTGAGTAGGTTTATTTCTCAACTCGGAGAGAAGGCATTGCCTTTATGCCGACTCATGAAGAAGTCTGATGCGCTCGAATGGACTCCTGAGGTAGAAGCAACATTTATCGAGTTAAAAGCCCGCTTTCCACCCAGCCGGTCCTTGCTGCTCCGCGCAGCAAAGAACCCCTGCTCCTATACATTGCAGCTACCAATCAAGTCGTCGGCACAGTTCTAACTGTCGAGCGAGAAGAAGAGGGCAAGGCTTACAACGTTCAACGTCTAGTCTACTATATTTCTGAAGTGCTGATTCCTCCGAGGCAAAGGTACACTCATTATCACAAGCTCCACTATGGTATATATTTATGAGAGAAGAAGGTGGCACACTAGTTTCAAGATCATTCAGTCTCAGTCGTCAGTTATGCTCCATTGTCTGAGATCCTCAACAACCAAGACACATTTGGTCGAGTGGTCAAATGGGCCATAGAACTTCTATACTTTGATATCAAATTTGAAGAAAAGAAGGCAATCAAGTCTCAAGCGCTTGCTGATTTCATGGTCGAGTGGGTAGAACAGCAGCAGCCAACTCAAATTCACTCGGCACACTGGACCCTGTTCTTTGATGGCTCTAAAATGTTGAATGGGTCTGGTGCCGGCATGGTATTGATATATCCAAAGGGTGAAAAGCTCAACTATGTCCTCCCAATTCACTTTGATTCCTCCAATAATGAAGCTGAATACGAGGCACTCCTCTACGGGTTACGTATGGCCATCTCACTTGGCGTCCGGCGCCTGATGGTATATGGTGATTTGGATTTGGTGGTCAATCAAGTGATGAAGGAGTAGGATGTCAGGAACTCTGCCATGATTGGTATTGCCACGCAGTGATAAAGCTTGAGAAGAAGTTTGAAGGTTTGGAACTCAATCATATTCCCCGAGTGAAGAATCAAGCAGTTGTCGACCTAGCCAAGATTGGATCCACTCAGAATCCTATACCTAGCAATGTGTTTTTGGAACACTTACATTCTCCTTCGGTGCAAGAAGATCCCTTCACTGAAGTGCCCCCGCAAGCGATAAGCGCTTCCAATACGACTGAGGTTGATGTCCGAGCTATCATTGATCTGGTCAAGGAAATTCTGGTGATTACGCCTGATTGGACGGTGCCATACATTGCATACATACTGAGGCATGAACTCCCAGAAGATGAGGTTCAGGCTCGACAGATTGTCCACAGGTCGAAGGCAATTAGTGTGATAAATGGACAACTTTACAGAGAAAGTGTAACTGACATAGCTCAGTGGTGCATCTCTCCTGAGGAAGGTCGATTGATTCTAGAGGAAATTCACTCGAGGACCTGTGGTCATCATGCGTCCTATCGGACGATTGTTGCCAAAGCATACCGATCTGTTTTTTCTGGCTGCGCGCTAATGAAATGGCTAAGCAAATCATGGATCACTGTGAAGGATGCGAGTTTTACTCAAACTTATCCCATAAGCCCGCGTCTGCCCTGAAGACTATTCCACTCGTCTAGCCGTTCGATGTATGGGGTTTGGATATGGTCAGTCCTCTCCGAACGGGAGAAAGTGGATTCACACATTTTCTTGTAGGAGTTGACAAGTTCACTAAGTGGATGGAAGCTAAACCCATAAAAAAGCTGGATTCACGCACTGCTATCAAGTTCATGAAGGAAATAACATTCTGGTATGGAGTTCCCACAATATCATCACATGCAATGGTTCCAACTTCGACTCAGAAAACTTAAAATACTTTTGCTCCACCCAAGGTACTCAGGTGGATTACGCGTCCGTGGCGCACCCCCAGACTAATGGTCAAGCTGAGCGAGCGAATGGCCTTATGCTTCAAGGGTTGAAGCCTCGAATCATGCGAGATCTGGAACATGCAGCTGGAGCTTGGATTACTGAATTACTGTCAGTTTTGTGGGGCTTGAGGACGACTCCCAACCAGTCGACTGGACGCACTCCTTTATTCTTGGTATATGGAGCCGAAGCCGTTTTGCCGAGAGATCTCCTTCATAGTTCTCCCCAAGTAGAGCTTTATTCCGAGGCTGAAGCCGAACATGCATGATAGGACGGTGTAGATCTTCTAGAAGAAGAGCGCGAGCTGGCCTTGATTTGGTCGACAGTATACCAGCAGGATCTGTGCCGTTTCCATGCAAGGCATGTGAGGAGTCGGTCATTCCATGAAGGTGACCTGGTACTCCAAGTGGATCAGCATCGGCCTCACAAGCTCGCCCCCCATGGGAAGGTCCTTTCATCATTACCAAAGTGTTGAACAATAGGGCCCACCACCTATTCAACCTCAAGAAGAGAATTGATGGACTACATGCTTGGAACGCAAATTTACTTCGACGTTTTTACACTTGACGATTGAGTGGTTTGATGTAATAAGAGTGTTCTAGACAATATTAGTTATCAAAGTTATGACCCCAACAGTTTTTATTGATTTCGATCATGCAATCTCATATTAAAAAAACACTCCGAGTGGCGAGCGACCGTCTCACTCGGGGGCTTAGCTGCGAACAAGTTTTCGCCTAAGTTAAAACACAGCTGAGTGAATAGCAACCTGTTGTTAGGGATCATAGTAATTTCAAAATTTTCCTATGCCATACAAGGATCTATCTATGGAGAAACTAGCAACGAGTGAAGTAGTAGAGCATCTTCATACCTTTCAAGATCGCTAAGCGGGAGCGTTGCTAGAACGCGGTTGATGGAGTCGTACACGCAGCGATTCAGATCGTGGTAGATTCCGATCTATGCACCGAACGACGGTGCCTCCTCGTTCAACACACGTACAGCCCGATGACTTCTCCTCCTTCTTGATCCAGCAAGGATAGAGGAGAAGTTGAGGGAGAGCTCCGGCAGCACGACGGCGTGGTGGTGGTGGAGCTATATGGTTCTCCGGCAGGGCTTCGCCAAGCGCTGCGGAGGAGGAAGAAGAGAGAGGTAGGGCTACACCGTGGGAGAGAGATAATTGTGTCTCAAAAATCCTAAAACCTCAAGTATATATAGGAGGAGGGAGAGGGAAGGCTGCCTTGGCCCCTCCTCCAAGGAGGAGAGGTTCGGCCGAGATATGGGAGGAATCCACCTCCCACAAGGGAGGTGGATTTCTTCCTTTTAAATCTCCTTTAGCGTTATCTCCTTATCCCTAGCCGCATGGGCCTTTAGGGAAGGCCTTGGCCAGCCCAATAAGGGCTGGTACACCTCCTCTAATAGCCCATGAAGTCCTTTGGTCGTCACACCCCTCCCGGGGGTCCTCTGGCACCCTCCCGGCACTCCCGGTACACTACCGATGAGCCCGAAACATTTCCGATGACCAATGCAGGACTTCCCACATATCAATCTTTACCTCCGGGCCATTCTGGAGCTCCTCGTGACGTCCAGGATCTCATCCGGGACTCCGAACAACCTTCGGTAAGCACATACAATTCCCTTTACAACTCTAGCGTCATCGAACATTAAGTGTTTAGACCCTACAGGTTCGGGAACCATGCAGACATGACCAAGACACCTCTCCCGTCAATAGCCAACAGCGGGGTTTGGATATCCATGTTGTCTCCCACATGTTCCATCATCATCTCATCGGATTAACCACAATGTCGGGGATACAATCAATCAGGTATGCAATTCCCTTTGTCTACCCATATGATACTTGTCCGGGATTCGATCGTCGATATCCCTATACCTTGTTCAATCTCGTTATCGGCAAGTCTCTTTACTTGTTCTGTAACACATCATCCCATGGATAACTCCTTAGTCACACTGAGCTCATGATGATGATGCATTACCGAGTGAGCCCAGAGATATCTCTCAATCATACGGAGCGACAAATCCCAGTCTCAATTCGCGCAACCCAACAGACACTTTCGGAGATACCCGTAGTGCACCTTTATAATCACAGAGTTACCTTGTGACGTTTGATACACACAAAGCACTCCTACGGTATACGGGAGTTGCACAATCTCATGGTCTAAGGAAATGATACTTGACATTAGAAAAGCTTTAGCAGATGAACAACACGATCTAGAGCTATGTTTAGGATTGGGTCTTGTCCATCACATCATTCCCCAATGATGTGATCTCGTTATCAACGACATCCAATGTCCATGATCAGGAAACCATGATCATCTATTGATCAACGAGCTAGCCAACTAGAGGCTCACTAGGGACACATTGTGATCTATATATTCACACATGTATTAGTGTTTCCGGTTAATACAATTATAGCATGAATAATAGACAATTATAATGAACTAGGAAATATAATAATAAGCACTTTATTTCCAACAGCCTCCCACTTGCACTAGAGTCAATAATCTAGTTAAATTGTGATGAATCGAACACCCATAGAGTTCTGGTGTTGATCATGTTTTTATGTGGAAGAGGTTTAGTCAACGGGTCTACGACAATCAGATCGGTGTGTACTTTATAAATATCTATATCCCCATCCTGGATGTATCCACGAATGGAGTTGAAGTGGCGCTTGATGTGCTTGGTCTTCTTGTGAAACCTGGGCTCCTTTGAAGTGGCAATAGCTCTAGTGTTGTCACAGAATAGAGTCATCGGGCCCGACGCACTTGGAATCACTCCTAGGACGGTGATGAACTCCTTCATCCAAACCCCTTCCTGTGCTGCTTCCGAAGCAGCTATGTACTCCGCTTCACATGTAGATGCCGCCACGACGCTTTGCTTGCAACTGCACCAACTAACTGGTCCATTATTCAAAGTGTACATGTATCTGGTTTGTGACTCTGAGTCATCTAGATCTGTGTCGAAGCTAGCATCGGCATAACCCTTTAAGACGAGCTCTTCGACACCTCCATAAACAAGAAACATATCTTTAGTCCTTTTGAGGTACTTAAGGATATTCTTGACCGCTTTCCAGTGATCCACTCCTGGATCACTCTGGTACCTCCCTACCAAACTTATGGCAAGGTTCACATCAGTTCTGGTACACAACATGGCATACATGATAGAGCCTATGGCTGAAGCATAGGGGACGGTACTCATCTTTTCTCTATCTTCCGCCGTGGTGTGTCGTTGAGTCGCACTCAACCTCACACCTTGTAATACAGGCAAGAACCCCTTCTTAGCCTTCTCCATATTTAACTTCTTCAATATCTTTTCAAGGTATGTGCTTTGTGAAAGACCAATGAGGCATCTCGATCTATCTCTATAGATCTTGATGCCTAATATGTAAGCAACTTCTCCAAGGTCCTTCATTGAAAAACTCTTATTCAAATAGGCCTTTATGCTTTCCAATAGTTCTATATCATTTCCCATCAACAATATGTCATCTACATATAATATGAGAAATGTTGCAGAGCTCCCACTCACTTTTTTGTAAATACAGGCTTCGCCATAAGTCTGTACAAACCCAAACGCTTTGATCACCTCATCAAAGCGAATGTTCCAACTCCGAGATGCTTGCACCAGCCCATAGATGGAGCGCTGGAGCTTGCATACCTTGTTAGCATTGCTAGGAGCGACAAAACCTTCGGGCTGTATCATATACAATTCTTCCTTAAGAAAGCCGTTCAGGAATGTTGTTTTGACGTCCATTTGCCAGATTTTATAATCATAGAATGCGGCAATTGCTAACATGATTCGGACTGATTTTAGCATCGCTATGGGTGAGAAGGTCTCATCATAGTCAATCCCTTGAACTTGTCGATAACCCTTAGCGACAAGTCGAGCTTTATAAATGGTCACATTACCATCTGAGTCAGTCTTCTTCTTGAAGATCCATTTATTTTCTATAGCTCGTCGATCATCGGGAAAGTCCACCAAAGTCCATACTTTCTTCTCATACATGGATCTATCTCGGATTTCATGGCCTCAAGCCATTTGTTGGAAAATCTGGGGCCGCCATCGCTTCTTCATAGTTTTAAGGTTCACTGTTGCCCAACAACATGATTTCCATGACAAGGTTGTTGTACCATTATGGTGCGGAACGTACCCTTGTCAACCTTCGAGGTTCAATAGCAACTTGATCCGAAGTGTCATGATCATCATCATTAACTTCTTCTCTTGCCGGTGCGGGTGCTTCAGAAACATTTTCTTGCGCTGCGCTACTCTCCGGTTCGAGGGGAGGTACAATTACCTCATCAAGTTATATTTTCCTCCCACTTACTTCTTCCGAGATAAACTCTTTCTCTAGAAAGGATCCGTTCCTAGCAACAAAGATCTTGCGTTTCGATCTAAGATAGAAGGCGTGCCCAATAGTTTCCTCAGGGTATCCTATGAAGACACATTTTTCCGCTTTGGGTTCGACCTTCTCTGGCTGAAGTTTCTTCACATAAGCATCGCAGCCCCAAACTTTCAGAAACGACAGCTTAGGTTTCTTGCCAAACCATAATTCATACGGTGTCGTCTCAATGTATTTAGACGGTGCCCTATTTAAAGTGAATGCGGTAGTTTCCAATGCATATCCCCAAAATGATAGCAGTAAATCGGTAAGAGACATCATAGATCGTACCATATCCAATAGAGTGTGATTACGACGTTCAGACGCACCGTTACGCTGCGGTGTGCCTGGCGGTGTGAGTTGTGAAAGAATTCCACATTTCCTTTTGTGCGTGCCAAACTCGTGACTCAAATATTATCCTCCACGATCAGATCATAGAAACTTTATTTTCTTGTCACGTTGATTCTCCACCTCATTCTGAAATTCCATGAACTTTTCAAAGGTTTCATACTTGTGCTTCATTAAGTAGACATACCCATATCTACTCAAATCATCGGTGAGGGTGAGAACATAACAATAGCCTCCGCGAGCTTCAACGCTCATTGGACCGCATACATCAGTATGTATTATTTCCAATAAGTTGGTTGCTCGCTCCATTATTCCGAAGAATGGTGTCTTTGTCATCTTGACCATGAGGCACGACTCGCATGTGTCAAATGATTCAAAATGAAGAGACTCCAAAAGTCCATCAGTATGGAGTTTCTTCATGCGCTTTACGCTGATATGACCAAGGTGGCAGTGCCACAAGTATGTGGGACTATCATTATCTACTTTACATATTTTGGTACTCACACTATGAATATGTCTATCATCACGATCGAGATTCATAAGGAATGAACCATTTACCAGCGGGGCATGACCATAAAACATACCACTCATATAAATAGAACAACCATTATTCTCAGATTTAAATGAGTAGCCATCTTGCATCAAGCGAGATCCCGATACAATGTGCATGCTTAAATCTGGTACTAAATAACAATTATTAAGGTTTATAAGTAATCACGAAGGTAGATGTAGAGGTAGCGTGCCGACGATGATCACATCGACGTTGGAACCATTCCCGACGTGCATCGTCACCTCGTCCTTAGCCAGCCTACGCTTGTTCCGCAGTTCCTGCTTAGAGTTGCAAATCTGAGCAACAACATTGGTATCAAATACCCAGGAGCTACTACGAGCGCTGGCAAGGTACACATTAATAACTAGTATATCACATATACCTTTGACATTGATGACCTTCTTGTCCGCTAAGTACTTGGGGCAATTCCGCTTCCAGTGACCGGTTCCCTTACAGTAATAGCACTCAGTCTCAGGCTTGGGTCCTTTCTTTGACTTCTTACCGGCAACTGGCTTACCAGGCACGGCAAGTGCTTTGTCATCTTTCTTGAAGCTTTTATTACCCATGCCCTTCTTGAAACTGGTTCTCTTATTGACCATCAACACTTGATGCTCTTTCTTGATTTCTACCTCCGCAGATTTCAGCATTTAATATAACTCGGGAATAGTATTTTCCATCCCTTGCATGTTGTAATTCATCACAATGCCTTTATAGATAGGTGGAAGCGACTGGAGGATTCTATCAATGATCGCATCATCCGGAAGTTCAACTCCCAGCTGAGTCAAGCGGTTGTGCAACCCAGATACTCTGAGTATGTGCTCACTGACAGAACCGTTCTCCTCCATCTTACAGCTAAAGAACTTGTCAGAGACTTCATATCTCTCGACGCAGGCGTGTGGTTTAAACACAAGTTTCAGCTCCTCTAACATCTCATATGCTCCTTGATGCTCAAAATGCCTTTGGAGCCCCGGTTCTAAACTGTAAAGCATGCCGCACTAAACTAGAAAGTAGTCATCACTCCGCGACTACTAGGCGTTCCTAACGTCTTGGTATTCCACGGGAACGGGAGGATAACCTAGCAGTGAAGTAAGGACATATACCTTTTTGGCAGCATTGAGGATGAGCTTTAAGTTACGAGCCCAATCCGCATAGTTGCTCCCATCGTCTTTCAGCTTGGTTTTCTCTAGGAATGCATTGAAGTTGAATGGGACATTTGCGTTGGCCATTGGATCTACAATATTTTTAAAGACACTTTTAGACTAAGTTCATCTAATAAAATTACTAATGAACTCCCACTTAGATTGACATCCTCTAGTCATTCAAGTGACACATGATCCACGTCGACTAGCCCATGTTCGATCATCACGTGAGACGGACTAGTCATCAATGGTGAGCATCTCTATGCTGATTGTATCAACCATACGACTCATGTTTGACCTTTCGGTCTCCCATATTTGAGGCCATGTCTGTACATGCTAAGCTCATCGAGTCAACCTAAGTGTTCTGCGTGTGTAAACTGGCTTACACCCGTTGTATGCAAATGTTAGAATCTATCACACCCGATCAACACATGGTGCTTCGAAACAACGAACCTTCGCAACAGTGCACACTTAGGGTAATAACTCTCTCGAAATTTTATGAGGGATCATCTTATCTTTGCTAACGTCGTTCTAAGCACTAAGATGTAAAACATGATAAACATCACATGCAATCATATAGTGACATGATATGGCCAATATCATCTTGCTCCTATGATCACCATCTTCGGGGCACCATCATCATCATCGTCACCGGCATGACACCATGATCTCCATCATTGTGTCTCCGTGAAGTCGTCATGTCAACTATTACTTCTATTACTATAGCTAACCGTTAGCGATAAAGTAAAGTAATCAACATGGCGTTGCATCTCATACAATAAATTAAGACAACTCCTATGGCTCCTGTCATTGTCATACTCATCAACATGCAAGTCATGAATCCTATTACAAGACCATGATCAATCTCATACATCACATATGTAACATCACATCCTTTTTGGCCATATCACATCACATAGCATACCCTGCAAAAACAAGTTAGACGTCCTCTAATTGTTGTTGCAAGTTTTGCGTGCTTGATTTGGGTTTCTAGCAAGAACGCTTCTTACCTACGTGACAACCACAACGTTGATATGCCAATGCTATTTACCCTTAATAAGGAAACTCTTCATTGAATCCGATCCGAGTAAAGTGGGAGAGATAGACACCCGCTAACCACCTTATGTAACAAGTGCATGTCGGTCGGTGGAACCAGTATCACGTAAGAGTATGTGTAAAGTCGGTCTGTGCCGCTTCATCCCATGATGCTGCCGAATAAAGATAAGACTAGTAACGACAAGCAATTGACAAAATCAGCGCCCACAACTTTTGTGTTCTACTCGTGCATAGAATCTACGCATAGAACCTTGGCACAGATGCCACTATTGGGAAACGTAGTAATTTCAAAAAAAAATCCTACGTCATGCAAGGATCTATCTATGGAGAAACCAACAACGAGTGAAGTAGTAGATCATCTTCATACCTTTGAAGATCGCTAAGCGGAAGCGTTGCTAGAATGCGGTTGATGGAGTCGTACTCGCAACGATTCAGATTGCGGTGGATTCCGATCTATGCACCGAACGACGGTGCCTCCGCGTTCAACACACGTGCATCCCGGTGACGTTTCCAACGCCTTGATCCATCAAGGAGGGAGGAGAGGTTGAGGGAGAGCTCCGGCAGCACGACGACATGGTGACGGTGGAGCTGCGTGGTAACTCCAGCAGGGCTTCGCCAAGCTATGCGGACGACGACGAGGAGGAAGGGTAGGCCTGCGCTTTCGAGGGAGGAGAAGTTGTGTCCATCCCTCCCAAAACCCTTGGGTATATATAGGAGGGAGGGAGAGGGGTTGGTCACCCTAGGGTTTCCCCTAGGTGGTGCGGCATCCCCTTAGTTGGGAGGCAAGGTGTGGCGGCGAGGGCGGTGCGGCAACCCTAGGGGTGGCTTGCCACCCAAGGCAAGCCCCCACGCCCTAGGGTTTTGGCCCACCTTGCCCCCTTGCGCCTTGGGCTGGGTGGTGGTGGCACACTGGCCCACTTTGGGCTAGTTCCTATCCACGTTTTGGCCCAAATACACTTTCGTGGCTGTAGGCCCTTCTCGGTGGACCCATGAACCCTTCCGGTGATCCCGGTACTTTACCGGTGTCGCCCGAAAGAATTCTGGTGACCAAAACCTCACTTCCTATATATCAATCTTTACCTCCAGACCATTCCGGAGCTCCTCGTGATGTCCGAGGTCTCATCCGGGACTCCGAACAACCTTTGGTAACCACGTACACTGTTTCCCTATAACCCTAGTGTCATCGAACCATAAGTGTGTAGACCCTACGTGTTCGGGAGACATGCAGACATGACCGAGACACCTCTCTCGCCAATAACCAACAACGGGGTTTGGATATACATGTTGGTTCCTACATGTTCCACGATGATCTCATCGGATGAACCACAATGTCAAGGATTCAATCAATCCCGTATGCAATTCCCTTTGTCTACCGGTATGATACTTGCCCGAGATTCGATCGTCGGTATCCCCATACCTTGTTCAATCTCGTTACCGGTAAGTCTCTTTACTCGTTCCGTAACACATTATACCGTGAATAAATCCTTAGTCACACTGAGCTCAATATGATGATGAATTATTGAGTGGGCCCAGAGATACCTCTCCGTCAACAGAGTGACAAATCCCAGTCTCGATTCGTACAACCCAACAGACACTTTCGGAGATACCCGTAGTGCACCTTTATAATCACCCAGTTATGTTGTGACGTTTGATACACCCAAAGAACTCCTACGGTATCCGGGTGTTGCACAATCTCATGGTCTAAGGAAATGATACTTGACATTAGAAAAGCTTTAGTAGACGAACAACACGATCTAGTGCTATGCCTAGGATTGGGTCTTGTCCATCACATCATTCCCAAATGATGTGATCCCGTTATCAATAACATCGAATGTCCATGATCAGGAAACCATGATCGTCTATTGATCAACGAGCTAGCCAACTAGAGGCTCACTAGGGACACATTGTGATCTATATATTCACACATGCATTACGGTTTCTGGTTAATACAATTATAGCATGAATAATAGATAATTATCATGAACTGGAAATATAGTAATAACCACTTTATTATTGCCTCTATGGCATATTTCCAACAGACCCCACTTCTCGTAGAGAGCATAAGCGTCAACAAAATAAGCAGTATGGGGAGAAGAGATCATGTGCCTCATATCAATGCTCTTGGCATCCACAAAGCGGTTGGTCCTTGTCTTGATGATCTTGGAATAGATAAGAGATTGGGTCTTGTTCCAAAATGGACGCCCCGCAAGAGCATCATCCTGAGGCACACAATAGGGATTCTGCTTGCGCAACACAACAAACTCTTCTTGAGGCAACTCTTGGGGCTCTTTGGGGCCCTTCTTCTTGCTAACTGTCCTCCTCACATGCTGCTTTTGTGGCTGAGCACTGGAACTAGCAGCTGCCTCCTTAGATGCACGTAGGGTGCTTGGAGCCACGCTTGGGGTTCATGCGATGATTCATAGGACCAGAGCCATCACCTGGAACTCACAAGAAGAAGGCAAGAAAACATGTGTAAACAAACTATAAGAGTCAAATAGGAAACCAAAATAGAGATGGGCACATGCACGGAAGAAAAAGGGTGCAGGTGTAGCGGTGGTACCACTGTGCAGGAGCAGTACTTCCGCCGAAGCGGTAGTACCATCCCACGGGCGGTAGTACTGTCGTGGAGAAAATAACTGTTTTCAATGGAGACGGCGGTGCCAGATCTCTCGATCCCACACATCTCTAGTGCAATGACGTGGGGATAACCCCGGGGTTGGCTCATCAAGCCTACTCCTTTACACTTTGGTATAAAGGGGAGCAAGAGTTTCCTCAACTGTCGGCCCCTCCTCGCCGGCTACGACGCCCTGGCCAGCTAGGAGCATAGCCGCCTACTCTCTGGTCGGCTGGCTAGCGGCTAGTTGGCTGAAGGGCACCTGTCGCATCAACCCCCAAGATGTGACGGGGGGCTTTGATTAAAGGTGAAGGTACCTCAGCATGGGTATGACTGAAAAGAATACTCATGGCTACAGTGGCGGCGGTCGTACCGCTGACCGACGCCGGCTCCGATCCGTCAACCATGCACAGTACCGCTCACCAGAGCCCACTCCATTACCTGGCGCGGCGTGGCTACAGTGGAGGCGGACGTAGTGCTGACCGGCACCGGATCCCACAAGACCATGTCCGTCGTACCGCACGCGCCCTGCGTGGGGAGCACGCATCAACCCCATCGGCTAGGCGGCGAGTCCCAGGGCCCGATGGGACCTTGCAGCCGACAAGCCCCTCAAGCGACAAGACTAAACTTCAGTGGGCCATCTGTCCAACCTTAGAGGCCACCAGCTGGGTCCCACATGACATCCGTGATATCCATTTTGTAGGCTGGTGGGTTCGTCTATAAACCCCCCCCCCCCCCCCGCCCCCTCCATGCACAGGGTCGACCATTCTCACACCCACGCACACACATAGGAGAGGTAGATCGCGAGCCGGCTCCTCCTTCTTCCTCCCCCGTCGAACAGCTCAAGGAGCATCCTATAAACACCTTGGTTCATCAACCATTCCGGCAAGACTAGGGGTATTATCTCCCACGGAGATCCCCGAACCTGGGTACATCGTGCGTATTGCATTGCTAGTTACCAATCTCGTTCCCGGAGCCCGTCGGTGTCCCTTCGGTCCCAACCACTCTCAATAAGCCTACCCATGGCATCTGTCGTGAGAAAACAACGATAGTTAGCACCCACCATGGGGCCGTCCGCGGCACCAGTTGGAGTTATGCTCCGGGCGGGATCCTTCGCCAACCCTATCGGATGCCTCACGTCTGGACTGATTGGCACGCCCGTGGAGCCTGCCCTTGCGCAGGTTTCCGCGGTGTTGATAGACGGCTCAGCCCGTCCTGCAGGCTCCGCCATTGAGATCATCGGCGAACCACTCGGCGACGGCATCGCTTCTGACGTCGTTCGTCTCTGCGCTCTCTTCAGCGACCCGCGCCTCGATGATGGGCCTCGCCACCTTGGTGCGGGCGTCGACATCGACGCCCTCTGCGCGCACTTCAGCAGACTTAGCCTCGAGGAGGCACCTGCGCTCTACGAGTACCCCAGCAACGTACAAGACTGCAACGATACTCCATCTTTCGCGGGGTGTCTTGCCCCGCACGACTTCACCATTCCCTTCGATCTCATGGAGGTGATGGTTGTTGGCCCTAGCACCAGCTCAGGCCGTGACAAAGCCGCAGCGGATGCGGCTGCGCCCCCTCCGGGCCCTTCCAACCCACTTCATGTCACCCTTGCGGGGCTGACTACTCCCATCGCCGTGACGGAGAACACATCAACGGCAAGGGCTGAGCTAGAGGAGGCTCGCAAGCAACTACTGGTGGAGGTCGCCGCTCTTGCCACCGCCAAGCGCAAGATGGAGGCCGTGCAACGCGAGTATAACTCTGCCTCCGACTTCGCCCCGGCCGCTGACGGACCCAGCCGGCGTGGAGATGTCCGCGGTCGCGGTCGGGTTGTCGCCGAGATCCTCGGCGGCAAGATGCCCATCTACGACACTCCCGCATCCAACGTGTAGGCTACCCACGCGGCCCTTGAATAAATGGGTGCTCTGGAGGGTGAAGAGCATGTGTGCGAAGAAAAGCACGTCAAGGACCTCCTCGACACTGCCAACGAGCAGCAGGCTCGCCTCGATCCTGCTTGTGCTTTCTCCATGTCTCCAGGTTTCGACCTCGAGGGTTACCACATCCCCAGCGGACGTCAACAAGCTCAGCATTCTTCAGCCCCTCGAACCTTTGGCCGGAAGGCCGATGGAAGCCACGATCGACGTTCACAACGCCAGAGTGAGAAATGGGCCGTATCTAGCCGGCACCGCGAGGCGGCTGGAGACGAAGGAGGCTCAGTCCATGAAGTTCCCCTGCCTGAGCGGCGGGACAGGGCTAACACACCCGTGCCCCCGATCCGGCCCGAGCTCGCAGCTCGAATTGGCCCTCGCGTCCCTTGCAACAAGAATGATGCTCGCACCCGCCTTGACCTTCTGGCGCAGTCGGCCCTCCTAGAGGAGGAGGGTCCCATCGGTCTAACATGCTTCGGCCCTCGGATCCGAGGGGAGCCATTCCCTTCCAGCTTCACCCTCCCACGCGATACTCCAAAATACAACGGCTTTGCCAATCCGAAAGACTGGTTGATCAACTACACCACTACAGTTGGCATCGCCCGGGGCAACAAGCGCGTAGTCGTTCGCTACGTGCCACTCGTGCTGACCGGCTCGGCAAGAACTTGGTTGAATAGCCTGCCAGCCGGCAGCGTCAACTCTTGGGTTGACTTTGAAGAGGCTTTCGTCCGCAACTTCACCGGCACCTACAAGTGCCCTGGCTGCCCTCGCGAGTTGGCCATGTGCGTCCGGAAGCCTGACGAACCCCTCCGCGACTACATCACGCACAAGACGGAGTTGCGCAACTCCTGCGAAGGAGTGCATGAAGTACATTTTGGGGAACGTTGCATGGGAAACAAAATTTTCCTACGCATACGAAGACCTATCGTGGTGATGTTCATCTACGAGAGGGAGATCCGATCCACATACCCTTGTAGATCGCTAAGCGGCAAGCATTAAGAAATGTGGTTGATGTAGTGGTACAGCTTCGTGATTCAAATCACCATCATTCCATGATCCGCCCGATCTAGCACCAAACGGACGGCACCTCCGCGTTTAGCACACGTACAACTCGATGACGATCTCCGCCTTCTTGATCCAGCAAGACAGATGGGGAAGTAGATTAGTTTTCCGGCAGCGTGACAGTGCGCCGGTAAAGGTGATGATCTATTCCTGCAGGGCTCCACCCGAGCTCCGTAGAAATCCGATCTAGAGGAAGAACTACGAGGTATAGGTTTGAGTTGCACGTGGCATAGTTGTGTCTCGAAAACCCTAAAACCTCTAGTATATATAGGAGGAGGGGAGGGCTAGCCTTGGGTCTCAAGAGAGCCCCAAGGGCGCCGGCCAAAAGGAGGAGGAGTCCAACACTAATTCAGTTTGGGAAGGAGGAGTCCTCCTCTTCCTTCCCACCTCCCTCTTTTTTTTCTTTGGTTTTCTTCTTCTAGCGCCATAGTCCACTTGGGTTGGCCTCACCAGCCCACTAAGGGCTGGTGCGCCACCCTAGGACTATTGGACTCACTCCCGGGTGGGTGGGCCCCTCCCGGTGAAAACCGAGAACCCATTCGTCACTCCCGGTACACTGCTGGTAATGCCCGAAATCCTTCCGGTGACCAAATGAAACCATCCTATATATCAATCTTCATTTCCGAACCATTCCGGAAATCCTCGTGACGTCCGTGATCTCATCCGGGACTCCAAAGAACCTTCGGTCACCAACACCTATAACTCAACTATATCAAAACGTCCGAACCTTAAGTGTGCAGACCCTACGGGTTCAAGAACTATGCACACATGAACCGAGACACTCCCCGGTCAATATCCAATAGCAGGACCTGGATGTCCATATTGGATCCTACATATTCTACGAAGATCTTATCGGTTGAACCTCTGTGCCAAGGATTTACATAATCCCGTATAACATTCCTTTGTCCATCGGTATGTTACTTGCCCGAGATTTGGTCGTCGGTATCTCTATACCTATTTCAATCTCGTTACCGGCAAGTCTCTTTACTCATTCCGTAATACAATATCCCATGACTTACACTTGAGTCACATTTCTTGCAAGGCTTATATGTGATGTTGTATTACCGAGTGGGCCCGAGATACCTCTCTGTCACACGGAGTGACAAACCCAGTCTTGATCCATGCTAACTCAACGGACATCACGGAGTAACGTTGTGACGTTTGATACACACAAGGTATTCCTCCGGTGTCAGTGAGTTACATGATATCATGGTCATAGGAATGAACACTTGACACGCAGAAAACAATAGCAACAAAATGACACGATCACATGCTACGTTTACAATTTGGGTCTTGTCCATCACATCATTCTCCTAATGATGTGATCCAGTTATCAAGTGACAACACTTGCATATGGTCAGAAATCCTTAACCATCCTTGATCAACTAGAGGCTTACTAGGGACATTGTTTTGTCTATATATCCACACATGTATCTATGCTTTCATTCAATATAATTATAGCATGGATAATAAAGGATTATCTTGAAACACGAAATATAATAATTACTATTTTATTATTGCCTCTAGGGCATATTTGCAACAATCTCCCACTTGCACTAGAGTCAATAATCTAGTCTCACCTCGCTATGTGATTTACATTTGAATGAATCTCACACCCATATAGTTCTGGTGTTGATCATGCTTTCTCGTGGAATAGGTTTAGTCAGCGGATCTGCTACATTCATATCCATGTGCACTTTGCAAATATTTATGTCATCTCCTTCGACGTAGTCGCGGATGAGGTTGAAGCGTCGTTTGATGTGTCTGGTCTTCTTGTGAAACCTTGGTTCCTTTGCTAAAGCAATGGCACCAGTGTTGTCACAGAACAAAGTTATTGGATTTAGTGCGCTCGGCACAACTCCAAGATCCGTCATGAACTGCTTCATCCAGACACCCTCCGTAGCTGCCTCCGAGGAAGCCATGTACTCCGCTTCACATGTAGAATCTGCTACGACGCTTTGCTTGGAACTGCACCAGCTTACCGCACCCCCATTAAGAATAATTACGTATCCGGTTTGAGACATAGAGTCATCCGGGTCAGTGTCAAAGCTTGCATCGACGTAACCCTTTATGACGAGCTCTTCGTCACCTCCATAAACGAGAAACATTTCCTTAGTCATTTTCAGGTACTTTAGAATATTCTTGACCGCCGTCCAGTGATCCACTCCTGGATTACTTTGAAACCTGCCTGCCATACTTATGGTCAGGCTGACGTCCGGTCTTGTGCACAACATTTCATACATGATAGACCCTATGGCTGAAGCATAGGGGACGGTACCTATCTTTTCTCTATCTTCGGCAGTTACTGGACACCGAGTCTTACTCAACTTTATACCTTGTAACACTGGCAAGAACCCCTTCTTGGACTGCTCCATTTTGAACTTCTTCAAAACTTTCTCAAGTTATGTGCTTTGTGAAAGTCCTATTAGGCGCCTCGATCTATCCCTATAGATCTTAATGCCTAATATGTAAGGAGCTTCTCCTAGGTCCTTCATTGAAAAACATTTGTTCAAGTAATCTTTTACGCTCTCTAAAAACTCCACATTCTTTCCAATAAGCAATATGTCATCCACACATAATATTAGAAACGCTACAAAGCTCCCACTCACTTTCTTGTAAATACAAGATTCTCCAACAACTTATAGAAACCCAAATGCTTTGATCACCTCATCAAAGCACTTATTCCAACTCCGAGATACTTACACCAGTCCATAAATGGATCGCTGGAGCTTGCACTCTTTGTTAGCATTCTTTGGATCGACAAAACCTTCGGGTTGCATCATATACAACTCTTCCTTAAGAAAACCGTTAAGGAACACCGTTTTGACATCCATCTGCCAGATTTCATAATCGGAAAATGCAGCTATTGCTAACATGATTCAGACGGACTTAAGCATCGCTACCGGTGAGAATGTCTAACCGTAGTCAACTCCTTGAACTTGTGAAAAACCCATAGCCACAAGTCGAGATTTATAAACGGTCACATTACCGTCTACGTCCGTCTTCTTCTTAAAGATCCATTTGTTCTGAATAGCCTTGCGACTTTCAGGTAATACTTCCAAAGTCCACACTTTGGTTTAATACATAGATCCTATATCGGACTTCATGGCCTCCAGCCATTTGTTGAAACCCGGGCCCACCATTGCTTCTTTGTAATTCGCAGGTTCATTGTTGTCTAACAACATGATAGATAAGACAGGATTATCGTATCACTCAGGAGTAGTACGTGATCTTGTCGACCTGCGAGGTCCGATAGTAACTTGATCTGAAGCTTCACGATCATCATCATTAGCTTCCTCCTCAACCGGTGTTGCCTCGACAGAGGTTTCCCCCTGCCCTGTGCCGCCATCTAGAGGGAGCAGAGGTTCTACAACCTCATCAAGTTCTATCTTCCTCACACTCAATTCTTTCGAGAGAAACTCCTTCTCAAGAAAAGTACCATTTTTAGCAACAAACACTTTGCCCTCAGATCTGAGATAGAAAGTGTACCCAGCTGTCTCCTTTGGGTAACCTATGAAGACACACTTTTCCACTTTGGGTTCCACCTTTTCCGGCTGAAGCTTTTTGACATAAGCATCGCATCCCCAAACTTTAAGAAACGACAACTTTGGCCTCTTGCCATGCCATAGCTCATATGGTGTCGTCTCAACTGATTTTGACGGTGCCTATTTTAAGTGAATGCAGTTGTCTCTAATACATAACCCGAAAATGATAATAGCAAATCGGTAAGAGACATCATAGATCGCACCATATCTAACAAAGTATGATTACGATGTTCGGACACACCATTACGCTGTGGTGTTCCGCGCGGTGTCAACTGTGAAACGATTCCACATTGTCTTAAGTGAGCACCAAACTCGAAACTCAGATATTCGCCCCCTCGATCAGATCATAGGAACTTGATCTTCTTGTGACGATGATTTTCAACTTCACTCTGAAATTGCTTGAACTTCCCAAACGTTTTAGACTTGTGCTTCATCAAGTAGGCATATCCATATCTACTCAAATCATCAGTGAAGGTGAGAAAATAATGATATCTGACACGCGCCTCCACACTCATTGGACCGCACACATCAGTATGTATGATCTCCAACAAGTCACTTGCACGCTCCATTGTTCCGGAGAACGGAGTCTTAGTCATCTTGCCCATGAGGCATGGTTCGCACGTGTCAAGTGATTCAAAATCAAGTGACTCCAAAAGCCCATCAGTATGGAGGTTCTTCATGTGCTTTACTCCAATATGACCTAAGCGGCAGTGCCACAAAAACGTGGTGCTATCATTGTTAACTCTACATCTTTTGGTCTCAATGTTATGTATATGTGTGTCATCACAATCAAGATTCAATATGAACAAACCCCTCACATTGGGTGCATGACCATAAAAGATATTACTCATAAAATTAGAACAACCGTTATTCTCTGATTTAAATGAGTAACCGTCTCGCAATAAACAAGATCCCGATATAAAGTTCATGCTCAACGCAGACACTAAATAACAATTATTTAAGTTCATAACTAATACTTATGGTAATTGAAGTGAGACTGTGCCGACGGCGATTGCATCAACCTTGGAACCATTTCCCACGCGCATCGTCACTTCATCCTTCGCCAGCCTTCGTTTATTCCGCAGTTCCTGCTTCAAGTTGCAAATATGAGCAACAGAACCGGTATCAAATACCCAGGCACTACTACAAGAGTAGGTTGGTACACATCAATAACATGTATATCACATATACCTGGTTTTACGTTGGCCGCCTTCTTATCAGCCAAATACTTGGGGCAGTTGCGCTTCCAATGACCCATCCCCTTGCAATAATAGCACTCTGTTTCCGGCTTAGGTCTAGCCTTGGGTTTCTTCGTCAGATTGGCAACAGTTTTGCCTCTCTTCTTGGAGTTACCCTTCTTGCCTTTGCCGTTTCTCTTGAAACCAGTGGTCTTATTGACCATCAACACTTGATGCTCTTTCCGGAGTTCTGACTCTGCGACTTTCAGCATCGCGAATAACTCGCCGGGTGACTTGTTCATCCCTTGCATGTTATAGTTCAACACAAAGCTCTTATAGCTAGGTGGCAGTGATTGAAGAATTTTGTCAGTGATAGCCTCTTGTGGGAGTTCAATCCCCAACTCAGCTAGACGGTTTGAGTACCCAGACATTTTCAGCACATGTTCACTGACAAACGAATTCTCCTCCACCTTGCAAGCATAGAATTTATCGGAGGTCTCATACCTCTCGATCCGAGCATTCTTCTGAAAGATAAACTTCAACTCCTGGAACATCTCATATGCTCCATGACACTCAAAGCGCGGTTGAAGTCCCGGTTCCAAGCCATACAAGACTGCACATTGAACTACTGAGTAGTCCTCCTTACATGATTGCCAAGCGTTCAAAACATCTTGGTCAGACGTAGCTGGTGGTTCATCTCCTAGCGCAACATCAAGGACATACTTCTTTTTCCCAACTTGTAGGATGAGCCTAAGATTATGAGCCCAGTCTACAAAGTTGCTACCATCATCTTTCAGCTTAGCTTTCTCTAGGAACGTATTGAAATTCAGGGTTGCTACCGCGCGAGCCATTGATCTACAACATGAAATATTGCAAAGTAGACGTAGACTATGTTCAAGACAATTAGAGTTTAACTAATCAAATTACTAATAAACTCCCACTCAAATAGACATCCCTCTAGTTACATGAGCGTGGCATGATCCAAATTCACTAACTCAAATCCGATCATCACGTGAGTTGAGTGTAGTTTCAGTGGTAAACATCTCTATGCTAATCATATCAACTATATGATTCATGCTTGACCTTTCGGTCTCTTGTGTTCCGAGGCCATGTATGCACATGCTAGGCTTGTCAAGTTTAACCCGAATCTTCCGCGTGTGCAACTATTTTGCACCCGTTGTATATGCACGTTGAGTCTATCACACCCGATCATCACGTGGTGTCTCGAAGCAATGAACTATCACAATGGTGCACAGTCAGGGAGAACACAATTTTATCTTGAAATTTTAGTGAGGGATCACCTTATAATGCTACCGTCGTTCTACGCAAGATAAGGTGCATAAAAGGATTAACATCACATGCAATTCATAAGTGACATGATATGGCCATGATCTTGTGCTTCTTGATCTCCATCACCAAAGCATCGGCACGATCTTCTTGTCACCGGCGTCACACCATGATCTCCATCATCATGATCTCCATCAATGTGTCGCCATCGGGGTTGTCGTGCTACTCATGCTATTACTACTAAAGCTATGTCCTAGCAATATAGTAAACGCATCTGCAAGCACAAATGTTAGTTTAAAGACAACCCTATGGCTCCTGCCGGTTGCCGTACCATCGACGTGCAAGTCGATATTAACTATTACAACATGATCATCTCATACATCCAATATATCACATCACATCGTTGGCCATATCACATCACATCACAAGCATGGTCCTCCAAGGACATGTCAGGAGTCCCAAGGAAGTACGCCGAGCACAAGCTTCATGTGCCGTCGGACGCAAAGCCGGTCAAACAGCCTTTGCGCCGCTTCGCTGAGGGGAAGAGGCGCACAATTGGAGAAGAGATCGCCGGGCTGCTCGCAGCCGGCTTCATTATGGAATTTTTCACCCGGACTGGTTGGCCAATCCAGTCCTGGCGCTGAAGAAGAACAAGAGATGGCGCATGTGTATCGACTACACAAGCCTAGATAAGGCGTGCCCAAAAGTCCCATTCGTCGTGCCACAGATAGATCAAGTGATTGACTCCACGGTCAGCTGGAAATTGGTGTCCTTTCTGGACGCTTATTCCGGCTACCACCAGATAAAGTTGGACCCGGCCGACCGGCTCAAGACCTCCTTCATCACACCTTTTTGAGCCTATTGCTACACAACGATGATGTTCGGCCTGAAGAACGCCGGCGCAACCTTTCATGGCTGCATGCAACAATGCTTCCTGCCGCAAATCAGTGGGAACATTCACGTCTACATCGACGACATCGTCGTCAAAACCAAGAAGCATTTCAGTCTCCTTGACGATCTGAGGGAGACATTCGCCAACCTGCGCGAGTACAAGATCCGGCTCAATCCAGAGAAATGCATCTTTGGAGTACGAGCCGACAAGCTCCTAGGTTTGTTCGTGTCGGCTCGCGGCATCGAAGCTAACCCTGAGAAGATCAGAACAATCGAGCGCATGGCCATGCCGGCTCAACTCCTCGATGTTCAAAAGTTTGTCGGCTGCTGGCATCCCTCAACCGGTTCGTCAGCCGGCTGGGCGAGAAGGCACTACCACTCTATCAAATGATGAAGAAGACAACCAAATTCGAGTGGAATGATCAAGCGGACGAAGCATTCCACGATCTCAAGCGCGGGATCTCCAGCACGCCAATCTTGGTTGCACCAGCAAAGAGAGAGCCCATTCTCATCTACTTCGCAGCAACCACGCATGTGGTCAGTGTGGTTCTGGTGGTGGAGCGAAAGGAGGAGGGCGAGGTGCTGTTAGTCCAGCGCCCTATCTACTATCTGAGCGAAGTCTTGTCCACCTCCAAGCAAAACTACCCCCACTATCAAACTATGTGCTATGGCATGTATTTTGCTGCCAAGAAGTTGAAGCAATACTTCCAGGAGCACGCCATTACGATGGTGAGCACAGCTCCACTTTCATGGGCAACCGTGATGCCACGGACCGGATTGCCAAGTGGTCCATTGCCATGGCCGACCACGACATCTGCTACGAGCTGCGCACCGCCATCAAGTCTCAGGTGGTGACCGACTTCCTGGTCGACTGGGTCGAGACCCAGTTCCTACTATCGCCTCCCGACTCCACACATTGGTGGATGCACTTCGATGGCTCAAACATGTGAACCGGTCTGGGAGCCGACATAGTCTTGACGTCTCCGAAAGGGGACCAGTTGAAGTATGCTCTCCAGATACACTTTGTCGCCTCCAACAACGTTGCCGAGTACGAGGCGCTCGCCCATGGCCTACGGCTCGCCAGAGAGATCGGCATCCGGCGGATTCTTTGCTTTGGCGACTCTGATCTTGTGGTGCAGCAAGTCTCTGGCGAGTGGGGCGTCAGGGATGCCAACATGGCCAGCTACCGCTTCATCATCCAGCAGCTCAGTGGACCCTTTGAGGACTGCGAGTTCCGTCACGTCCCCCGAGCAGACAACGAGGCGACAGATACATTAGCAAAAATTAGCTCCACAAGGCAGGCTATCCCGGTCAGCGTCTCTCTCGAGCAGTTGCACAAGCCTTCCATCAAGCCCTTGAGGAGGCCTGATGACCCACAATTATAGGGGATCAATCGTAGTCCTTTCGATAAGTAAGAGTGTCGAACCCAACGAGGACCAGAAGGCTCTGATAAACGGATTTCAGCAAGGTAATAACTGCAAGCACTGAAAGTAGCGGTAACAAGTGATGGTGTAGCGAGGTGAAACGTAGCAAGCAAAAAGTAACAAGTAACAAGTAGTAGCAACGGTGCAGCAAGTGTCCCAATCCCTTTTGTAGCAAGGGACAAGCCTGAACAAAGTCTTATAGGAGGAAAAACGCTCCCGAGGACACATGGGAATTTCTGTCATGCTAGTTTCATCATGTTCATATGATTCGCGTTCGTTACTTTGATAGTTTGATATGTGGGTGGACCGGCACTTGGGTACTGCCCTTACTTGGGCAAGCATCCCACTTATAGTTAACCTCTCTCGCAAGCATCTGCAACTACAAAATAAGAATTAAGACAAAGTCTAACCATAGCATTAAACTAGTGGATCCAAATCAGCCCCTCAGGAAGCAACGCATAGACTGGGGTTTAAGCTTCTGTCACTCCAGCAACCCATCATCTACTTACTACTTCCCAATGCCTTCCTCTAGGCCCAAATATGGCGAAGTGTTATAAAGTCGACGTTCACATAACACCACTAGAGGAAAAGACAACATACAACATATCAAAATACCGAACGAATATCAAATTCACATAACTATTATCAGCATGACTTATCCCATGTCCTCAGGAACAAAAGTAACTACTCACAAAGCATAATCATAATCATGATCAGAGGTGTAATGAATAGCATCAAGGATCTGAACATAAACTCTTCCACCAAGTAATCCAACTAGCATCAACTACAAAGAGTAATCAACACTACTAGCAACCTTACAAGTACCAATCGGAGTTGTGAGACGAAGATTGGTTACAAGAGATGAACTAGGGATTGGAGCGGAGATGGTGCTGATGAATATGTCTATGAAGATGCCTCCCCTCCGACGAGAGGAGTGTTGGTGATTACGATGGCGACGATTTCCCCCTCCGGGAGGGAAGTTTCCCCGGCAGGATTGTCCTGCCGGAGCTCTAGATTGGATCTGCTCAAGTCCGGCCTCGTGGCGGCGGAGAAACCACGAAAAAGCTCCCGCATGATTTTTTTTGGACCAAAACCCTTCATATAGTAAAAGAGGGGGCTAGTGGGCCATCAGGGAGCCCACAAGCCCCCACTCTGCCACCAGGGGGTGGCGGTGGCATGGCTTGTGGCGCCCTGGCAGCCCCCTCCGGTACTTCTTTCGCCCAGTATTTTTTATATAATCCCAAAAAAATCCACGTAACTTTTCAGGGCATTTGGAGATGTGCAGAATAGTGGACTAAGATTTGCTCCTTTTCCAGTCCAGAATTCCAGCTGCCTGAATTCTCCCTCTTCAAATAAACCTTGCAAAATAAGAGAGAAAAGGCATAAATATGGTACCACAAATTAATATAACAGCCCATAAAGCAATAAATATCAACATGAAAGCATGATGCAAAATGGACGTATCAACTCCCCCAAGCTTAGACCTAGCTTGTCCTCAAGCGAAAACCAAGTTCCATAAACATGTCCACATGTTTAGGGACGAAGGTATCGCTAAAACATAATACAGACATGAGGGCATCATGATCACACATAGGACAGCAATACATCATAAAGATTCTTATGGGAAAGTAACAATTCCTTCACAAAGCAAAGCATGAAACAAAAACCTTACCGAGAAGTAACCAACAATAATCCATAGTCATTGAAGCAATTGCAATTTATCACAACATCAGAAAGAGTCAAATAAGAGCTTGTAAGGCAAATCCACATACTCAATCATCTCTTTTGTTTTCCACAATTGTTACAACTCACGTGGTACTCATGGTGTCGAAGTTTTAGCTGGACACAGAGGAAGATAGGGGCTTATAGTTTTGCCTCCCAACGGTTTACCTGAAGGGTAAAGTCAACAACAATAAAGCATAAGTACTCAACTCCAAGTTGATATATGAATATAGATCTTTCCCCAAACATGTGACGGTAGTCAAGACAAAGGCAAAAATAGGGAATTTGTGAAGATCACCATGACTCTTACAAGGGCAAAAAGTAAAGGTACAAGATAGGCCCTTCGCAGAGGGAAGCAGAGGTTGTCATGCGCTTTTGAGGTTTTGAATGCGTGTCCTCTTAGTGCGGAGGAACGTCACTTTTATTGCCTTCTGTGAAAGAACTTTATTATGCAGTCTGTCGTTTTATGCCTTCCTCATCACAGGTTCGTACAAAGCTTATTTTCCACACACTAATAGATCATACATATTAGAGAGCAATTTTTATTGCTTGCACTCATGACAACTTACTTGAAGGATCTTATTCAATACATAGGTAGGTATGGTGGACTCTCATGGCAAAACTGGGTTGGAGGTTTATGGATGCACAAGTAGTATCTCTACTTGGTGCGGGAGTTTTGGCTAATATGAGGTGGAAGCAATCGTCACATGCTAAGGGATCTCTAATCATATAACATTGTTTGGAACCAAGGAAACACAATTCATTATGTTGTCTTCCTTGTCCAACATCTACTCCTAAGCATGTAATAGTTTGGTGAGTGCTCACAATTGTAAAAAGTGTCTAAGATGATATATTTATATGTGAACCTCTCTTTCCTTATTACTTCTTATTAATTGCAACAATGACTGAGGTCTATGTTGTTTTATTCTCAACAAGTTTCAATCATCATACGTGTCATAAGTGAAGTTATCACTTTCCATAAGATCGTCTCATGATCTTTCATGCTATCGTTCTTTTCATACTTTTGATCATGGCACAAAGCAAAGCCCTTGACTAAGAAACTCTTTATTATATAGCTCGTAAGATCGAATACATCGGGGGAGAGGCAAAAGCAAAAGACTCAAACTAAAAACTAAAGACTTATTCCTCTAAGAGAAGAAATAAAAAACTGAAAAGGAAAGAACTAAAACAAAGGTAAAATCAAAAGATCTAAAGGTGATACGATACGAGGGCAACTCCCCCAAGCTTGGCAGAAGCCAAGGGGATTGCCCATACCAATGCTTAGTTGTCTTCCTTTGGTGGTGATGGTGGTGGAGTTGTTGAAACAGTCTTGAGCTTGTCTAATTTCCACTTGAGAAAAAAGTTCTGCTCCCTTAGATCGTCATTTTCCTCCCCAAGTTTCAACACTCTATGGCAAAGTTCCTGCTTACTCTCCTGCAAGAAACGAGAAGGGATAAACAATGTCTTAGGCTTCTTCCTATGGTCAAGGAGGCTTGACTTCTTGAACTCCACATGGGTGTTTGCAGGTTGAGGTAGAGGAGACTCCTCTTCATTGGAACTCGTTTGTCCCTTCCCTTTGGGCTCATAGTCCTCTTCCTCATCAGTTGTCCAGCCATATGGTTCCAAGTCACCATAGACCTTGGGGCTAGCAAGGTAGTCAGCCACATAGCTCTCCCCCTCTGAATCCAGAGAAGACATCTTGACCTAGATCTGCGGCAGAAACAAGCTCGAAATGAAAACACAGGAAGACTGCACGATACGGAGATCAAAACCTTCGGGCGAGTATATATTGATTTTTTCTGGACCAGAAGGAGTGCTCCGCAAGAAAACGGAGTTCGGGAGGCACACGAGGTGCCCACAAGCGCTCCCTCCGCCACCAGGGGGTAGGGGGTGGTGTCCAAGCTTGTGGCCGCCTCGTGCGCTCTCCGGACTGCTTTTTATTTTTCTAATTTTCCACAAATTCCAAAATGGAGGAAATTTCCTATTGGGAAAGCGTCGGAGTCCAATTTCTTACCGAAAGAGATACCTCTTCGTTTTCAGGGTTTGAAACAGGCTGATAAACATCCCTTATGTACTCCTGTGGAGTTATGACATTGATGATATTGGTCTCAACATTTATGGGAGTACCACAGATGTAATGCTTGATTCTTTGCCCATTTACCACTCTAGGAAAATTTCCTTCCGTGTTATTGATATTGATGGCACCGGAACGATATACTTCCTCGATAACATAAGGACCGTCCCATTTAGAGAGAAGCTTGCCTGCAAAGAATCTCAAACGAGAATTGTATAGCAGGACATAATCACCTACATTGAACTCTCGTTTCTGTATTCGTTTGTCGTGCCATCTCTTAACCTTTTCCTTGAACAACTTGGCATTCTCATATGCGTGGGCCCTCCATTCATCTAACGAGCTGATATCAAACAACCGCTTCTCACCGGCAAGCTTGAAATCAAAGTTGAGCTCTTTGATTGCCCAACAAGCTTTGTGTTCCAGCTCAAGAGGTAAATGACAGGCCTTACCGTAAACAATTTTATATGGTGACATGCCCATGGAATTCTTATAAGCAGTCCTATAAGCCCATAGTGCATCGTCAAGTTTGCTAGACCAGTTCTTTCAAGATCTATTGACGGTCTTTTGTAGGATCAATTTGATCTCCCTATTACTCAACTCCACTTGACCACTAGACTGAGGATGATAAGGATATGCAACTCTATGGTTGACAACATACTTAGCGAGCATCTTGCGGAAAACACCATGAATGAAGTGTGAACCGGCATCAGTCATCAGATATCTAGGGACTCCAAATCTTGGGAATATGACTTCTTTAAGCATCTTAATAGAGGTGTGGTGATCAACATTTTTAGTGGGGATAGCTTCTACCCATTTAGTAACGTAATCCACAGCAACTAAGATGTGAGTGTTCCCATTGGAACTCGGGAAAGGTCCCATATAATCAAAGCCCCAGACATCAATGGTTCAATGACAAGTGAATAGTTCATAGGCATTTCCTGACGCTTACTGATATTCCCTATTCTTTCGCATTCGTCACATGACAAGACAAACTTACGGCCATCCTTGAAGAGAGTGGGCCAATAGAACCCTGATTGCAATACCTTATGGGTAGTTCTATCTCCAACGTGGTGTCCACCGTAGGCTTCAGAATGACACTTACGCAGGATCTGTCCCTGTTCATGTTCAGGCACACAACGTCTAATAACACCATCTACTCCTTCATTATAAAGGTGAGGATCATCCCAAAAGTAGTGTCTCAAATCATAGAAGAATTTCTTCTTTTGCTGATAGGTGAAACTGGGTGGTATGTATTTGGCTACGATATAGTTTGCATAATCGGCATACCACGGTGCACTATGTGAAGTGCGGATGACATTTAATTGCTCATGAGGAAAGTTTCATCAATAGGTAGTGGGTCATCAAGGACATTCTCTAGCCTAGACAAGTTATGTGCTACAGGGTTATCAGCACCCTTTCGGTCAACGACGTGTAAATCAAATTCCTGTAGCAGGAGAACCCATCTGATCAACCTAGGCTTAGCGTCCTTCTTCTCCATGAGGTACTTAATAGCAGCATGATCAGAGTGGATAGTGACTTTGGAGTCAACTATATAAGATTTGAACTTTTCACATGCAAACTCGACTGCTAAAAATTCCTTCTCCGTAGTGGCATAGTTTCTTTGGGCACTGTCTAGAGTTTTATAGCATAGTGAATAATATTCAACTTCTTGTCAACTCTTTGTCCTTGAGCAGCACCAACAGCATAATCACTAGCATCACACATGATTTCAAAGGGCAAGTTCCAGTCAGGTGGTTGAACAATAGGTGCAGTTATCAAAGCCTTCTTAAGTATTTCGAAGGCTTCCTCACAATCCTCATAAAAAACAAAAGGAACATCCTTCTGCAAGAGGTTGGTAAGAGGCCTAGAAATCTTAGAGAAGTCTTTAATGAACCTTCCATAGAAACCAGCATGACCTAGGAAACTTCGTATACCTCTGATATCTGTGGGGCAAGGAATTTTCTCAATTGCATCAACCTTAGCCTTATCAAATTCAATGCCTCTCTCAGAAATTTTGTGTCCTAAGACGATACCTTCATTAACCATAAAGTGGCACTTCTCCCAATTCAAGATGAGGTTGGTATCTTCGCATCTCTGTAAGACTCGATCAAGGTTGCTGAGGCAATCATCAAAGGAAGACCCGTAAATGGAGAAGTCATCCATGAAAACCTCGACAATCTTTTCACAAAAGTCAGAGAATATAGCCATCATACATCTTTGGAAGGTGGCAGGTGCATTGCATAAGCCAAAAGGCATACGTCTATAGGCAAAGGTACCGAAGGGGCAGGTGAAAGTGGTTTTCTCCTGATCAGATTGCGCAACAAGTATTTGCGAGAAACCTGAATAACCGTCTAGAAAGAAGAAGTGTGTGTGTTTGGATAGCCTTTCTAGCATTTGGTCGATAAACGGCAAAGGATAATGATCTTTCCTGGTTGCCTTGTTCAGTTTCCGGAAGTCTATCACCATCCTTTAGCCGGTAATAATCCTTTGTGGGATTAGTTCATCCTTATCATTAGGAACGACGGTGATACCTCCCTTCTTAGGTACGCAATGTACTGGACTTACCCAATCACTATGAGCAACAGGATAAATGATTACTGCTTCCAGAAGCTTTAATATTTCTTTTCTAACGACCTCTTTCATCTTAGGATTCAATCTCCTTTGATGATCAGCAACTGGTTTGAAGTCAGGATCGGTTTTAATCTTGTGCTGACATAGAGTAGGACTAATTCCCTTAAGATCATCAAGAGTATATCCAATAGGAGCATGGTGCTTCCTCAGAGTTTTTATTAACTTCTTTTCTTTGTGCTCTGAGAGGAGGGCACTAATAATAACAGGATATATCTCCTTCTCATCAAGATAGGTTGTCACACCCTATTTTTCACCACCATTGTTTTAAGTTGCAAAAATCAGAGCTTGTTAAAACTTTTTCTAATGATGTTGTGAATGCTATGAATGTCTTGTATGAATGTATGCTTGTTTGCTTGTTGATCCAAAACCCATGATAAATTTATTTTTAAATGAATTTTCCAAAACTCTTTTCTTTGACACCAGATCACCTCTACCTTGCTTGGATTACACTACTAGCTCATGATGCCTAGTAGCACTCCCAACCAAAGTTGGTGATCTGAACTCAAATACTATTATTATTTACCAAAAACATTAATTAATGATTTAAAACATTATTTTTCTATTTTAAATACATGTTTTTTTCTAAGGCCAGGAATGATATTCCCACAAGGAAAAAATGCTTCTCTGCCTTAGAAAATTCTGAGTAAAATCATGGAAACGTAGAAGGACATATATTTTCCATATATGAGATTTTCAACCCTATTTTATATTATAATTATTTGAATAAAACCCTGAAAACCATTCGTGCCTGTTTTATCCTTTTTAGATATTTCCAAAGGAAATAATCTCAATAAAATCCCATTAAATTACAGGAGCCTCCTCAAGCCATATATGGTGCCCACATAAAATCTCACCTTGATCCAAGGTGGGGAAGGTCACCAAATGAGCCTAAAACCCTCTCTGTCCAGAATAGAGTTGGAACAACTCTACATAGCAAAGTTTGTCCAATGGGGCTGAAACTTTGCACAGGTGTTTGGCACCTCAAATGAGGACTCCACGCCAAAAATGAGATTTGCAAGACTCTGTTTAGTCACACTCCCTTTGGAGAGGACAGATCTGGCCATTTTGGTGCATTTTCAAGTTTACAAAGCTAAACTTGTTCAATGGAGCTCAAAATTGGTGGAAACCCCTACTTTAACCCCAAGACCAAACCTGTTAAGTTGCAGTTCCAGTGGTGGAGTGGAAGCACCCCAAACCACTGTCGAACACCTTCTGACAGGAAGGTAAAAACCCACCTAGCCACTGTATTACCCAATGTCAAAGCCTTAAACTTGGTGTATTAGTGCCTCAGATCAACCTAAACACCCAGTCAACTAGCCCCTCCCCAGTTTAAAGCACAAGTGACAAGAACCACAATTTGTGCCATAGACCAGGGCTGACAACACTAGTGAAACATGTCCCCCTTCAACAGCCAGTGCTCTCACTAGCACACAACGGCTAGGAACACTCCCAGCAACACCCAGGACATGAGGGACACGTCTAAAGTGCCCGAGAGCGCGCCAGATGCCGTGGCATGCCAAAACTGCGCTCTGGACGCACTATAGGGATCCACCGAGAAGGGAACGACGCTCACGGCCGGTCCCAACCTCCCCCGAAGTGTCCAAGACCTCCCCCGACAACCCCTCTGTCTAAAGCAGCCACCAGGGACCCTCCTCTCGCGCGCTAGAGCTCGGGAGACGCGTGCCCGCGCGCACCCGACTCAGCCAAGCATGCACAGACGCTGCAGCTCGACCACACGCCTTCTCCCTCTGCGGCCGATTGTTCAGAGCGTCCCAAACCACGTCCGGAGACCATGGTTTCGCAGCCAGCTCCTCACTATGCACGCACGCGCGCCACGGTGAGTCACCGGCGCACCGAGTCGGCTCACCGTCGCGAGCCTATAAATAGGACTCCCCGACGCCTTAGCACCCCTCCAGCAGCCTCTGCACGACCACTAGCTCCTCCCTAGCCACCCAATCAAGCTCGCAGAGCCCCGGTGCTCGAGATCGACTGAGGCCCCTCCGCCTCGGCGCTCCGGTCAATTACCGGCTACACGCCGGCTCATGTGACACTCGACCCACCAGAGCACTCCCCTCGACACCAGGAACCTTTCCCCCAACTGCCCCGAGCGATTCCGTGCCCCTAGCTACCAGTTCAACCACATCCCTAAACCCCTCCGCCACGGCCACCTCCTCGCCGGCGACTCCGAGGCTCTCTGGCGCTGTCTCGACCACCTGCAGGTAGGCGGAGGCACGCTGAACCCATTCCTGCCCTTAGCTAGGCCCAAGGACGACGGTAGCCTCGCCGGAGTTCATCTCCTCCTCCCTGGCCGGAGGTAGGGGAAGAACCTGACAGGTGGGCTCCACCCGTCGGCGTCCTGGAGCAGCCCCCGTGCGCAGCCATAGCCGTTGACCCGAGGGGCCCACACGTCAGGTTCGAACCTGGCACGCGCGCGCGCCTGGCAGCCTACTGGCAGGCTGGGCCGGCCTGCTTCCCAGGCCAGGCTTTGGCATTTTTCTTTTATTTTTAAAATAGATACTAAAATGATTTTTGTTAAAATAACTACCCAGTGGAAAATATAATTCTTCCATTGATATTTTTCTCAAAATAAGTAGTATTTGATTCTGCCATTGTTGACATTTTCCAAAAACAGAATCTGTTTTATAATAATATAAAGGCATTAAAGGCAATAGTTAGCCCCTGTTTAGTAATTATTAAAATTGCTTAGCTAGTAAAAACTAAGAGAAGATACTTTTCAAATTAACAACCTGAATTTAATCAAGTTTTGCAACATTTTTAAAAGTAATTTGTGATCTGTTTTTGTGTGAGCTATTCTTATTTATTCTATTCTCGACGATAGAATTACCGAGTGACGAAGGATTCGGAGCGGAAGACCTCGAAGACCCCGGATACCTAGCTGACCAAGGCAAGCAACCCTTTGACCATGACTTGAGCATATGAATTGATGCATGCTAGAATAGCAAGTACTTTTCCGTTGCATGTGATCATAGTGCCGGTTCATCATTGGTGTGATGGTACCGAAGGCTTCTTCGAAGCACTTGCATGATGGTGATGTTATAAATATGGCTCCTCGGAGCACAAGCATGATGAGCTTGACCCTACCATCTATGACGATCATGCTGCTGTCATGTTGACTAGTAGAGTTAGAGAACCATTGCATGAGCATGATGATGAGTTAAATCAAAGGTTTATGAAAAACCCCGTCGGGTGCCACTAATGCCCGAGGGTGATGATGAGATGGGTGGCCACTTTTGGTGAAGTGGTGCACCGGTGTTTTGTGTGAGTATGGTTTCGGAAATGGGATTAGATTTATGAAGTGTCGACCATCCCAACCTTACCAGTACGACCACGTTACCCCTTTGTGGGACGGGGCTTTGTTGATTACTCTGGTTGGTACTAGCAAAGAGCCACATTACTAGTGGCGGGATTGATTGTCGTCACTCTCGTGATGGGCTCGTGCCAGGAAGGGCGACTATGCCATTTTTATGAGTTCCACGCACACCGTTGGCCCCCGCATGGTTGATACTCTCCAGAGCCGGTGTTCGTATGACGTACAACATGTGGGCTGGGTACCAATCGAGTGGACCTCTTTGTCTAGTATCGTCAGGGGAAAGATAATGATCGGGTACTTACCTCGGGTATATGTGATATACCGCGAGTCGTGGATGACACAGAAGTTTCCCGGATCTTGTGGTTCCAGCGTACTACCTCTGTGGAGTGTCAAACTATTCGAATAGTCGTGTCCACGGTCAAGGACAGTTGGGTAATCCTGCTTAAACTACATCCAGCGTTTCCGCATAAACCAAGTGTGAGTGAGTGTGTGTGTGGTGTTAAAAAGGTGTTGTTATAATAATAATATGACCAAGTTCGGTGACTTGGTATATAGGGTGAACCCGGATGGTTCAGCCCTTAGCAGATATGTTGATATCTGTAACCTGTTCTTCAAGAGTAATTCTTTAGCTTGATGCATATACATGATCATTCCACCAAGTTGCATTTCATCAAAGCTGCATATTATTGTTGTACTTCACTCTCTTTGTTCATATCATGGGCTGTTTGCGAGTACATTCAAAGTACTCATTGGCTTGCCACTGGTTATATTATTGACCATGTATGGAAGGACCGGAGTTTGGCGATGAGAACATCTTCGGAGACAGACCTGCGATCTAGGACGCTTCCAAGTCAGAATGCCTATCGGTATAGGCTGATGGCATGGGCACCCGCTTAGCCCTTATGAGTTTCCGCTACCCGTTGTACCCGTTTTAATTGGCCTTAGGCCCTGCTTGTGAACCTGACCCTTCGGTCATTTGATGTAATATTCGGTATTTGGATGTAAGACTCTATTATTCAGTATCTGTGTTCAGTGAGCATTGATCCTTGGGGTCACTGGGCAAGGCGATCTCGACTTACCAGTCGGGGTCCCCACAGAACTGGTATCAGAGCCATCCTGACTATAGGAAGCCTTAGGTAGGATGGACATTGGCCGAAAACGATTAGTACACCAGCCTTACACTTAAGATTTTGCACCTATAATCTTCTGATTCTCTCTCTCTCCTATATCTTGTAGATGGCCGTCGTACCTGAGATGCTTCTGAAGACCGGCTTTCCCCTACTCCTGGTGGATAGTCTCGAGAAGTGCCACGTACGCCGCATGCCCATCTTCCTCTACCACGAGCATTGGGTCAACGCCGACACCAAGGAATATCACGTGGACGTGATAGTGAAGGCTAACGACTCCCCGTCTAGTTGGTTCTTTGAAGGACCACAAATGGGGGAATTGATGCTGGCAGTGGAGACAGCCGCACGAGAGGCGCTCATGCGTCTCCGCGATATCCTCCTTGAGATGGTTGATGAGCCCGCTACTCGTCACCTACCTTTTCTTAAGGAAGGAGTGGACGGGAGTTGGACGCTCACCCCATCGTCTGAGGACGGGATGCCATTAAGGTTTCAAACCTACTTCAGTCTCTCGTCCGACACCCTGACGCACCTTCTGGTTAAGGAATAAACGAAGCTTCGCCAAGAACTGCACCAAGTCAAGGGCCTACTTCACACCGAGAAGATGAAGAATCGCAAGGTGAAGAAAGCAGTCGCACCTGAAGGAAGGTCCGGTGTTGCTACCAGGGGTGGTGTGCTACCGATCCGGGTTGTCCTTCTTCAGAGTCGCCGCCTGACAGCGGAAGAGTATACTGAGCTCTTCGCCGCCTCACCTAAGAGACGCCGTGATGTAATGCTTTTTTCTTCCACTCCTTTGAAGGAAGAAGACACCGACGAAGACGAAGATCCTGCCGAACCCACCTATGAGACCGAGCAGTCCGCCGCGTAGGATTTCAGTGTAGGCAACTAGGAGTACCCCTGAGCATAGGGTATCCATGTATCCGATCTTTCAAATTATGAGTGTGTATGATGTAAGCCGCATTCTGCCTTAGGCAGCCTGTACACGGCTACGTCACTTGTTTTCAATGAATGCAAATTCCGTTTCCAGGACTTTGGTTTTAAAAACTCGCACTAGCGCACATTTGGACCCCCCCCCCTCTTACTAGAGCAAACCCTTGTGGTTTCAAGCAAGGTGGATTTTTGACCTGTCTGTTTCCATGACAGGATGGTGAACGCAACCCGCAACAGCACCTTCGAAAACCCCGGCGCGGCCTCCTCAGGTCAGCCGCACGGAACCGAAGGAGAAGCTCACGCTGGAGATCACCATGAGCAGCCTGGCAATGTTCCTCCGCCACCTCCTCCCGAGAACTTGACTATGGCTCAGTTCCTTCAGGCTCTTCGCGAGGAGCGTCAAGCCAACAATGCCACTATTCAGCAGCTGGCTCAAGTCCTAGTGAACAACCCGCCATAGAACGGGAATGGCAATGGCCGCTCTACTCTCTCCGAGTTTATGCGGACTACGCCTCCCATATTCACAAAGACGACTGAACCATTGGATGCCGATGACTGGATTTGCACTATTGAAGACCTCCTTGCGCTGGTCAAGTGCACCGATGAACGTGAGAAGGTCCTTTATGCTTCTCACTGTCTTGGAGGCACCGTCAGGGCTTGGTGGGATGGTTTCCAGATCATGCGAGCTGGGCAAGTCATCACTTGGGCAATGTTCAAGGAAGGATTCCACGCGGCTCATATTCCGCCAGGAATGATGACCATCAAGAAGCGGGAATTCCGAGCCTTGAGGCAAGGCAGTGGAACTGTTAAAGAATATCTGCAGAAGTTTAACCTCTTGTCGAGGTATGCCCCTGAGGATGTTAACACTAAGGTCGCTAAGGTGGAACACTTCATGGAAGGGTTGCTGCAGTCCCTGCAATATCAGTTGGTAGTTTGCGACTGCAAGACCTTCAGCGACCTGGTTAACAAGGCACTTATGCTAGAAGACAAGCGTCGTGCAATGGACGACACCCGCAAGCGCAAGGTGATAGGCAGTGGAGGACTCACTAATGCAAGACCAAGACCATGGCAGTCAGCACCTGCGAGGCCCAACTATCAGCAGCAGCAGTACAAGACCCCGGTATTCCGTTAGAATTATCAGCCTAAAGTCAACACCAAGCCAGTTTCCAACCCGCCGAATAACAGTGGAGTCAAGACCAACCCTCCGGGTCAGGTCACCTATTTTGGGTGTGGTCAAACCGGACACTATTCCAGGCAATGTCCCAACAAGAAGCCCGATGCACCACGTCCCAATGCACCCAACCCAGGTCAAGGAGCACCAGGAAGAAACCAGGTTCCCCGCAACCAGCAGTTCAATAGCAAGGGGCGGATCAACCACATCATCGCCGAAGAGGTGCAGGAAGACCCGGACTGCATTCTGGGTACGTTCCTCGTCAACTCCACCCCAGCTACAGTGTTGTTTGATTGTGGTGCTTCGCATTCTTTTGTTACTCAAAGGTTTGAGGAGAAGTGTGGTTTAAAACCCACTCTGCTTCGCGGGCAGATGGCAATTCAAACCCCGGGAGCAGTGTTGAGGACCAATCTAGGGTGTAGAAGGGTCGAGATGGTTATCAATGGGACGAGCTTCTTGGCAGACCTCATTGTGCTTAAGTCGCAAGGCTTAGAAGTAATTCTCAGCATGGATTGGCTGGCCAAGAACCAGAGTCTCTTGGACTGTGCCAACAGGGCCATTACCATGACAAGCGACCAAGGTGTCACGCCCAAGATGCGACCCTATCCTCAATTTGGCACGAGGGCATCGTCAGGGACAGAAGCGCATCTCGTCGTGTCGCAAGAATGGATATCGTTACAAGTACATGTACTGAAAAGAAGATATATATATATATAGAATTGGCTTACACTCGCCACAAGCTACATCAGAGTCACAGCAGTACAGTACATAATCATCATGAAGAAGAGCAGGGTCCGACTACGGACGAAAACAAACGAGAAAAGAAGAACGACGTCCATCCTTGCTATCCGAGGCTGCCGGCCTGGAACCCATCCTAGATCGATGAAGAAGAAGAAGAAGAAGCAACTCCAAATGAACAATCAACGCGCTCGCGTCAAGTAACCTTTACCTGTACCTGCAACTGGTGTTGTAGTAATCTGTGAGCCATAGGGAACTCAACAATCTCATTTCCAAAGGTATCAAGACTAGCAAAGCTTAATGGGTGAGGTATGGTTAAGTGGTGAGGTTGCAGCAGCGGCTAAGCATATATTTGGTGGCTAAACTTACGAGTACAAGAATTAAGAGGGGGATGATCTACGCATAACGGACTTGAACTACTGATAATCAAATGAATGATCCTGAACACCTACCTACGTCAGACATAACCCCACCGTGTCCTCGATCGGAGCAGGAGCTCACGAAAGAGACAGTCACGATTATGCACACAGTCGACAAGTTTTAATTAAGTTAACCTCAAGTTATCTAGAACCAGTGTTAAACAAAGCTTCCATGTTGCCACATAACCGCGGGCACGGCTTTCCGAAAAGATTTAACCCTTCATGGGTGCTCCAACTAGTCCATCACAAATTACCACAAGCCGCATAGAAATCCTCCATCACGAAGCTCGCGATCTCGTTGGATTCCCTAGTGGAAAACCTCAACTCTGAGATTACCCAAAGCATCACCAGAATCCCGATGCACAAGATATCTCGTCAAAGGTAAAACTAATCCACCAAGGCCACCCGATGTGTCGACGAACCCGATAGGAGCCGCGTATCTCGTTCTCAGGACACACCGTCTATGCAAAGTGGACGGGAACCAAACCTCGAGTTGCCCCGTGGTGGCACCGCCGACGACTAGGTGGGTGGACCAACACTCATGAGGAGCACTGGCCCGGGGGTTGATTAGATTTCCTCGGGTTAATTACTCCATATGCAGTTCATTAGCTATTAGGCAAATGTAGTACCAAAGTTGGGCCTTGCCAGACCAGCTTTAATCTAAAACAAATTATCAAGGGGGTCCCCATAAGAACCCCGATCGTGTTAGGAGCGCTCATTTATGGAACATAACACCGGTAGCCGAAACTAAGGGGGCAAAGGTGGAACAAAACACCAGGCTAGAAAAGGGCCGAGCCTTCCACCTTTTACCAAGTATATAGATCCATTAAATTTAAATAGCATTTAATATGGTGATATATCAAGGAACCCATGTCATCACATGGAAGCAACTACACCTGCAACTAGCAACGCTAACAACAGGGTTAAGCAAGCAGTAACATAGCCAATCAGTGGTTTGCTAGGTCGATCAGGTTGAAGGTTATCATGGCATTGTTGAGAGGCTGATATTTAACAAGTGGTAGGCAACAAGACATAAACGATAGAAGCGATGAACTAGCATGGCAATGATAGTAATGGTATCTGGGGAAATGGTCATCTTGCCTGAGATCCCGCTCGGGAGAAGAAAAACTTGGTGAAGTAGGCAAACCAACGTAGTCGAACGGGTCCTCACATTCCGACACGCTTGCGGAACTCTATCGAGACGGGCAAACCGAAAACAAACATCAACACAAATATTCACCACACGATGCACAACATGATGCATAACCTACTATGATGCATGATCAGTTCACTAATGCAAGGGATGGCATGGCAATTCACCTCACGCAAACACTACACATTAAGTGAAGCTCGATATGCAACGGGTTACATATCGACGAAACTCCACGTTTAATTATTTAATTCACTCCCGATTATTTACGCGGCATATTAAGTTGTTGTTAACATGGCAAGGGGTGAAACGATGATTCTACCTGTCATACTAGTTGGTTTAATTCGCGGAACATAGAACGGAGCTATGGCCCAACAGGCATGCAACACAAGATTTATATGCCATGAATGCGTCATGCATGAGAGTTCACAACAACACGGGGAAGGACAGAAAGAAACAAGTGTCGCCACGGCGAGCGAGAGGGAACCATGGCGGCAAGACGGAAACGATGCCACGGCAACGTTCCTACCACGATACTCGTCGGGATATCGTGCCAACGTACTGGGAACGCATGCGGGAACGGTAAATAAAGATGGGGTTATACCAGTTACCGGGTTCCCATGCGTCGAGGCACGACGAAAGAAGACAACGTGCAACGGGCATACATACGGTGCAACATACATCCGACTCATACATCACATGTATATGGTTCACGCCACGTTCCCTCGGTATACCTTCGAAGCGTGCATATCGTAGCGGTTCAGTTCGGTGAAGGGGAACAACGGTCGTCGTGGACGTCGTGGTACCGGTCTCGTCGACGGTAGTCGTTCGCTCGGCGTCGTGGCTCTCGGGTCTTCGACGTCGGTAGTCGATCACGTCTCCGTCGATGTTCGGGGAAGTCGAACTCATTTCCGGGGTCGTCGAGGATGTCGTTGTACCCGCGATCTGACGGTTCCATGAAGGAGGGGATGGTGCACGCGGCGACGGCAAATAGTGGCCCAAGCAAGCAACAAACTACAGCAGCTAGCATAGCAACTAGCAGGCAGCAGGAACAGCAGAACTAGCAGGCAAGCTACGGCACAGCATGGGAGAGGCCAAGGTGGCAGCAGCAGCATGCGGCTATAGCAAGCAAGCACAACAACAACAGGCAATAGCAGCTAGCATCAGCAGCAAGCATCAGGAACAAAGCAGCGGCAGCGGCAGCAACTAGCAGGCACAGCAACTAGCAGGCGACAGCAACTAGCAAGCAGCATCGGCGGCAAGCGACAGCAGCAATACGGCAACGGCTCTGGCTATCTAGCTAGCAGCGGCAAGGCAACGACAGCAACAACATCGCGGCAACAGCAAGCTACGGTGAGCATCATCATCTCGACAGCAACATCATCAGGTGCAGGCAACGGCAACTGGCATAGCAACAGCACACGCAGCAGAGCAAATCACAACGGCGGCGGCGATGGGGCGAGCACCCGGCGGCTACGGCGAGCTCGCGAGGCGGCGCGCGGGGAGCGCAGCTCGGCGGGGCTCCATGGGGAGGCGAGCACGGCGGCTCGACGGGGCAATAGAGGCGAGGCCGAGGGGCGGCGCTCGGGGACGCAGCATGGCGGGGCGCGGCATCGGTGGAGGCTGGGAGGAGGGAGGCGGCGACGGCGGGGCTGCCGAGGTCCTGGGCACCTCGGGCAGGCATGGGCGCGCGGGGGGCAGAGGAGGCGTGTGGGATTCTGGGCAGGGAGGCAGCGCTGTCGGGAGGAGGGAGAGGAGATCAAGAGGACGAGGGGAGCGGTTCGCTAGGGCAGGGAGGCTTGGGCCTCGGCCTCGCGGCCGGCTCCCTCTCCCTATAGGTTTTTTTATACTTTTTAAAAACAGAAAACTCAAACAAAAGAAAAAAAAGGTTTTAACAAAATAAAAAAAATGCCTTTTGACTTCTTGAAAATAAAATATACCCCAACTATAAGGATAGCTTGAGCATTTTTAAACGAATAAAAACTAAAACCTTTTAAAGAATTAAAAATTAAAACCCTTTTGAAGAATAAAGTAAAACCTCTTTTATTTAAAGAATAAAATAAAAGCCCTTTAAAAGAGAAAAGTAAATGAGACGGTTTTAAAATAAAACCAAAGGAGGAAATAAAGAAACCCAAGGGTTGCCCCCACATTTAATAAAATGATTTTTATTAAAAGAATACGAACCTTTTAAAATAGGGGTTTTAAACGAAGACTTTAGCAAACCACAAAAACGAATTAGGAGGGGAGATGAGGGTTTTAGGTCCGCGGTGCAAGAGGGTTTTTGAGGTGGCTCTCACGCACCCACTCTCATCACTCCAACAAAACAACGCCACTCACAAAACACTAACACCCAACAACACGGAGCAGCACGCAACATCGACAAAACACAGTTGAGATGATGACATGCATGATGTGATGATGCAAACTATATGATGAGGCCACAAAATAAAATAACCACACGACGGGAACGGAAATAAAGGGGAATTTTCTGGAACGTCAGTCTCGGGCTATCACACAAGGGGTCAAGGTCCAGTATGTCTCTGAGCCGGTATCAGCTAAAGTACCTCGAATCAACAGCCTATCCGAGGTAGAGCACGACCAAGTGCATGTAGTCTGTGAGTACCCGGATGTCTTTCCTGACGAGCTACCTGGAATGCCTCCTGACCGAGACATCGAGTTCATCATCGAGCTCATTCCCGGGTCAAGGCCTATATATAAGAAGCCTTACAGGATGGGATCCGAGGAGCTAGCAGAGCTGAAGAAGCAGCTGGATGAGCAACTCAGGAAAGGATTCATTCATCCGAGTGCATCACCTTGGGGATCACCTGTTCTGTTTGTATAAAAGAAGGATGGTACCATTCGACTCTGCGTCGATTACCGTTCTCTCAACGAAGTCACAATCAAGAACAAGTACCCACTCCCTAAGATAGAAGACATGTTTGACCAGCTAAATGGAGCTAAGGTATTGTCCAAGATCGATCTTCGATCCGGATATTACCAGCTGAAGATTCGACCCGAGGACATACCCAATACTGCATTCGTGACCCGATACGGTCTCTATGAGTGCACTGTCATGCCCTTCGGATTGACAAATGCTCCAGCTTACTTCATGTACCTCATGAACAAGGTCTTCATGGAGTATTTGGACAAGTTTGTCGTCGTATTCATTGATGACATATTAATCTTCTCAAAATCTGAAGAAGAGCATGAGCAACACTTGAGGTTAGTTCTGGGAAAGCTTCGAGAGCACCAACTATATGCCAAGTTCAGCAAGTGCCAATTCTGGCTGAACAAAGTTGGATTTTTGGGTCATATCATGATGGCAAGCGGATTTGCAGTAGATCCATCCAAGATTACCACAGTGACCAGCTTGGAATCGCCGAGAGACGTGAAGGATGTCAGGAGTTTCATCGGGCTCGCGGGATACTACCGCAAGTTCGTAGAGGGATTCTCCAGCATCGCTCGACCTATGACTCAGCTTTTGAAGAAAGGCCGAAAGTTCCAGTGGACACCAGCGTGTGAAGCGAGCTTCCAAGAGTTGAAGAAAGACTGACTACCGCCCGGGTACTAGCTACCCCGGACATCAACAAGGAGTTTGTGATTTACTGTGATGCCTCCGGAACCGGACTCGATGGAGTCTTAATGCAAGATGGCAGAGTCGTGGCGTACTTGTCACGGCAAATGCGTCCGCATGAGGAGAACTACGCCACCCATGATCTCGAGTTAGCAACCGTAGTGCATGCCTTGAAGACATGGCGACATTACCTTCTCGGAAGCGATGTGAAATATACACGGACCACAAGAGTCTGAAACATATCTTCACCCAAAGGGAGCTGAATATGAGGCAACAAAGATGGCTTGAGTTAATCAAGGATTACGACCTCAGCATTCAATACCACCTCGGTAAGGCAAACGTGTTAGCCGATGCTTTAAGCCGGAAGGCTGGCACCTTGAACGTCATGCTCAAGGAAAGGTTGCCCGCCCTGTATGAAGAGATGGAAAGCTTCGGCCTGGAGTTAGTCGAACCAGGATACCTAGCCAACCTTGAAGTCAAACCAACTCTGGCTGATGATATCAAGGAAGCCCAGAAGGGACACAAGAGTATTGAAGGCCTCAAGAGGAAGATACAGGAAGGCAAGGCCCCACGATTCTCGGTTGATGATCCAGGAGTTGTGTGGTACGGGAAACTCTTATGCGTGCCCAACAAGGCCGAACTCAAGGACTTGATCCTGCAAGAGTCCCATGACACGCCATACTCCATCCATCCCGGTGGTACCAAGATGTATCAAGACCTCCGAGAACGATTCTGGTGGCATGGCATGAAGAGAGAGATAGGCTTCTACGTCGCTAAGTGTCATGTATGTGAGTGGGTCAAGGCTGAGCATCAGCGACCTGCTGGGCTGCTACAACCTCTTCAAGTGCCAGAATGGAAATGGGATAAGGTCGGCATGGACTTCATCACTGGACTATCCCGATCAAGCAGGGGTCATGACTCCATATGGGTCATCATTGACCACTTAACTAAGGTGTCTCATTTCATTCCGGTCAACACCACCTACGGGGGTGACAAGTTGGCTAGCCTCTACATTGAGCGCATCATTAGCCTCCATGGAGTTCCTAAAGAGATCGTGTCCGACCTCAAGATTCTGGAAGAAGTTTCAAGAAGCTCTCAGAACCAAGCTCTCTTTCAGCACGGCTTTCCACCCGCAGACGGGCGGACAGACCGAGAGGGTAAACCAGATACTCGAGGACATGCTCCGCTCATGTGTCTTCGCTCAAGGTGCCAAATGGGAAGACTGTCTGCCGTTTGCTGAGTTCTCATACAACAACAGCTACGAGTCCAGTCTTCAAATGGCCCCATTCAAGGCGCTATATGGGCGAAAGTGCCGCACCCCACTCAATTGGTCAGAAACCGGAGAAGGACTAGTTTTTGGGCCAGAAGCGCTGCAGGAAGCGGAAAATAAGGTGCAGCTTGTCCAAGAAAACCTGAAGGTAGCTAAGTCCCGACAAAAGAGCTATGCGGACTCCCGCTGCAAGGATGTGGAGTTCATTCCCGGAGACCAGGTGTACCTGCGCGTTACGCCTCTCAAGGGAACCAAGCGATTCCATGTCAAGGGGAAGCTAGCCCCAAGGTTTATTGGACCCTTCAAGATCACAGCAAGGCGTGGGGAAGTGGCTTATCAGTTGGAGCTACCCCCAGAACTTTCGGGTGTGCACAACGTGTTCCACGTGTCACAGCTCCGGAAGTGCTTACAAGTGCCGAACCGTTCCGATCCTTGCAAGGACATTCACCACCAAGTTGTTGACCTTCAACCGGACCTTACCTATCGCGAGAAGCCGATTCGCATTCTGGATGAAGCAGAGCGTTGCACCAAAAACCGCACCATCAAGTATTTCAAGGTTCAGTGGAGCAACCATACCGAAGCAGAAGCAACATGGGAACGTGAAGACTATCTCCGGTCAGAATTTCCAGAGCTATTTAATGCCTAGCTTAGGAATCTCGGGGACGAGATTCTTGTAAGAGGGATAGGTCTGTCACACCCTGTTTTTCACCACCAATGTTTTAAGTTGCAAAAATCAGAGCTTGTTAAAACTTTTTCTAATGATGTTGTGAATACTATGAATGTCTTGTATGAATGTATGCTTGTTTGCTTGTTTATCCAAAACCCATGATAAATTTATTTTTAAATGAATTTTCCAAAACTCTTTTCTTTGACACCAGATCACCTCTACCTTGCTTGGATTACACTACTAGCTCATGATGCCTAGTAGCACTCCCAACCAAAGTTGGTGATCTGAACTCAAATACTATTATTATTTACCAAAAACATTAATTAATGATTTAAAACATTATTTTTCTATTTTAAATACATGTCTGTTTCCAAGGCCAGGAATGATATTCCCACAAGGAAAAAATGCTTCTCTGCCTCAGAAAATTCTGAGTAAAATCATGGAAACTCAAAAGGACATATATTTTCCATATATAAGATTTCCAACCCTATTTTATATTATAATTATTTGAATAAAACCCTAAAAACCATTCCTATCTGTTGTAACCTTTTTAGATATTTCCAAAGGAAATACTCTCAATAAAATCCCATTAAATTACAGGAGCCTCCCCAAGCCATATTTGGTGCCCACATAAAATCTCACCTTGATCCAAGGTGGGGAAGGTCACCAAATGAGCCTAAAACCCTTTGTGTCCAGAAAAGAGTTGGAACAACTCTACATAGCAATGTTTGTCCAATGGGGCTGAAACTTTGCAGGGGTGTTTGGCACCTCAAATGAGGACTCCACACCAAAAATGAGATTTGCAAGACTCTGTTTAGTCACACTCCCTTTGGAGAGGACAGATCTGGCCACTTTGATGCAAGTTTACAAAGCTAAACTTGTTCGATGGAGCTCAAAATTGGTGGAAACCCCTACTTTAACCCCAAGACCAAACCTGTTAAGTTGCAGTTCCAGTGGTGGAGTGGAAGCACCCCAAACCACCGTCGAACACCTTCCAACACGAAGGTAAAACCCGCCTAGCCACTGTTTTACCCAATGTCAAAGCCTCAAACTTGGTGTATTAGTGCCTCAGATCAACCTAAACAACCAGTCAACTGGCCCCTCCCCATTTCAAAGCACAAGTGACAAGAACCCCAATTTGCGCCACAGACCAGGGCTGACAGCACTAGTGAAACATGTCCCCCTTGACTAGCCAGTGCTCTCACTAGCACACAACGGCTAAAAACACTCCCAGCAACACCCAGGACATGAGGGACACGTATAACGTGCCCCAGAGTGCGCCAGCATGCCGTGGCATGCCAAAACTGCGCTCTGGACGCGCTACAGGGAGCCACCGAGAAGGGAACGACGCTCCCGGCCGGTCCCAACCTCCCCCGAAGTGTCCAAGACCTCCCCCGACAAGCCCTCTGTGTAAAGCAGCCGCCAAGGACCCTCCTCTCCCGCGCTAGAGCTCGGCGACGCATGCCCGCGCGCACCCGACTCGACCGAGCATGCACAAACGCTGCAGCTCGACCCCACGCCTTCTCCCTCTGCGGCCGATGCTTCAGAGCGTCCCAAACCTCGTCCGGAGACCGTGGTTTCGCAGCCAGCTCCTCACTATGCACGCACGCGCGCCACGGTGAGTCACCGGCGCACCGAGTTGGCTCACCGTCGCGAGCCTATAAATAGGCCTCCCTGGCGCCTCAGCACCCCTCCAGCAGCCTCTGCACAACCACTAGCTCCTCCCTAGCCACCTAATCGAGCTCGCAGAGCCCCGGTGCTCGAGATCGACCGAGGCCCCTCCACCTCGGAGCTCGGGTCGATCTCCGGCTACACGCCGGCTCCTGCGACACTCGACCCACCAGAGCACTCCCCTCGACACCAGGAACATTTCCCCCAACTGCCCTAAGCGATTCCGTGCCCCTAGCTACCAGTTCAACCACGTCCCGAAACCCCTCCGCCACGGCCACCTCGTCGCCGACGACTCCGAGCCTCTCCGGCGCTGTCCCGACCACCTGCAGGTAGGCGGAGGCACGCTGAACCCATTCTTGCCCTTAGCTAGGCCCAAGGACGACGGTAGCCTCGCTGGAGTTCATCTCCTCCTCCCTGGCCGGAGGTAGGGGAAGAACCCGACAGGTGGGCTCCACCTGTCGGCGTCCTTGAGCAGCCCCCGCACGCAGCCACAGCCGCTGACCCCAGGGGCCCGCACGTCGGGTTCGAACCTGGCACGCGCACGCGCCTGGCAGCCTGCTGGTTGGCTCGGCCGGCCTGCTTCCCAGGCCAGGCTTTGGCCTTTTCTTTTATTTTTAAAACATAGACTAAAATGATTTTTGTTAAAATAACTACCTAGTGGGAAAATATAATTCTTCGACTGATATTTTTCTAAAAATGAGTAGTATTTGATTCTGCCATTGTTGACATTTTTCAAAAACAGAATCTGTTTTATAATAATATAAAGGCATTAAAGGCAATAGTTAGCCCCTGTTTAGTAATTATTAAAAATGCTTAGCTAGTAAAAACTAAGAGAATATACTTTTCAAATTAACAACCTGAATTTGATCAAGTTTTGCAACATTTTTAAAAGTGATTTGTGATCTATTTTTGTGTGAGCTATTCTTATTTATTCTATTCTCGACGATAGAATTACCGAGTGACGAAGGATTCGGAGAGGAAGACCTCGAAGACCCCGGATACCTAGCTGACCAAGGCAAGCAACCCTTTGACCATGACTTGAGCATATGAATTGATGCATGCTAGAATAGCAAGTACTTTTCCGTTGCATGTGATCATAGTGCCGGTTCATCATTGGTGTGATGGTACCAAAGGCTTCTTCGAAGCACTTGCATGATGGTGATGTTATAAATATGGCTCCTCGGAGCACAAGCATGATGAGCTTGACCCTACCATCTACGAGGATCATGCTGCTGTCATGTTGACTAGTAGAGTTAGAGAACCATTGCATGAGCATGATGATGAGTTAAATCAAAGGTTTATGAAAAACCCCGTCGGGTGCCACTAATGCCCGAGGGTGATGATGAGATGGGTGGCCACTTTTGGTGAAGTGGTGCACCGGTGTTTTGTGTGAGTATGGTTTCGGAAATGGGATTAGATTTATGAAGTGTCGACCATCCCAACCTTACCAGTACGACCACGTTACCCCTTTGTGGGACGGGGCTTTGTTGATTACTCTGGTCGGTACTAGCAAAGAGCCACATTACTAGTGGCGGGATTGATTGTCGTCACTCTCGTGATGGGCTCGTGCCAGGAAGGGCGACTATGCCATTTTTATGAGTTCCACGCACACCGTTGGTCCCCGCATGGTTGATACTGTCCAGAGCCGGTGTTCGTATGACGTACAACATGTGGGCTGGGTACCAATCGAGTGGACCTCTTTGTCTAGTATCGTCAGGGGAAAGATAATGATCGGGTACTTACCTCGGGTATATGTGATATACCGCGAGTCGTGGATGACACGGAAGTTTCCCGGATCTCGTGGGTCCAGCGTACTACCTCTGTGGAGTGTCAAACTATTCGAATAGTCGTGTCCATGGTCAAGGACAGTTGGGTAATCCTGCTTAAACTACGTCCAGCGTTTCCACATAAACCAAGTGTGAGTGAGTGTGTGTGTGTGTGTGGTGTTAAAAAGGTGTTGTTATAATAATAATATGACCAAGTTCGGTGACTTGGTATATAGGGTGAACCCGGATGGTTCAGCCCTTAGCAGATATGTGTATATCTGTAACCTGTTCTTCAAGAGTAATTCTTTAGCTTGATGCATATACATGATCATTCCACCAAGTTGCATTTCATCAAAGCTGCATATTATTGTTGTACTTCACTCTCTTTGTTCATATCATGGGCTGTTTGCGAGTACATTCAAAGTACTCATTGGCTTGCCACTGGTTATATTATTGACCATGCATGGAAGGACCGGAGTTTGGCGATGAGAACGACTTCGGAGACGGACCTGCGATCTAGGACGCTTCCATGTCAGAATGTCTGTCGGTATAGGCTGATGGCATGGGCACCCGCTTAGCCCTTATGAGTTTCCGCTACCCGTTGTACCCGTTTTAATTGGCCTTAGGCCCTGCTTGTGAACCTGACCCTTCAGTCATTTGATGTAATATTCGGTATTTGGATGTAAGACTCTATTATTCAGTATGTGTGTTTAGTGAGCATTGATCCCGGGGGCCACTGGGCACGGCGATCTCGACTTACCAGTCGGGGTCCCCACATAGGCATACTTAAGAGTATCAGGCGACTGTTTCAGCTCGAACACAGGATCACCCTTTGGTGGGGGAGGATCCCCAAGCAGTTCAACAGGCATATTATTTTTGTGAATAGGATATTGTTCTAAGACAATTTTATCTATCTCATCTCTCTCCTCCATATGCATATCATTTTCATGCTCAAGAAGATATTGCTCTAAAGGATCCGTAGGAGGTACGGCAATAATTTCATCTCTATGAGACGACTCTCTTTCATGGGGCTGTCTGCCAAACTTGGAGAAGTTAAATTCATGAGACACACCCTCGAAACTAACTGTGACAGTCTGCTTAATGCAATCAATGTGAGCATTGACAGTGTTCAGAAAGGGTCTACCAAATATGATGGGCAAAAGCTATCTTGTGCAGTAACAAGGACGAGGAAATCAGTAGGATACTTCGTCTTACCACACAAGACTTCTACGTCTCTCACAATTCCCAGAGGGCAGATAGTGTCTCTATTAGCTAGCGTAATAGTGACATCAATGGGTTCTAACTCAGCAGGTGCAATCTCATCTTTGATTTCATCATATAGAGAACGGGGTATTGCACTAACACTAGCTCCCATATCACATAAACCATGGTAACAGTGATCTCCTATCTTGACAGAAACAACGGGCAGGCCAACTACAGGTCCGTGTTTGTCTTTCACGTGAGGTTTAGCAATTCTAGCGGAGTCCTCATAGAATTTGATAACATGCCCATCTATGTCTTCGGCTAAGAGATCTTTGATAATAGCAACACTAGGTTCAACTCTAATCTCCTCAGGAGGTGCAAGTGGTCTAATGTAACCCCTACGTATCACAGTTGGGGCTTTAGAATAATCCTTTATCCTAGCAGGGTATGGTGGTTTCTCAGTGTTAGCACAAGGAACAACAGAATCACTAAAAGCAATGACTTTCTCCTCAACTAGATTGGTTTTGGCTATGTTGCTTTCTACAGGAGGATGATATTTAAACCACTTCTCTTTGGGAAGATCAACATGAGCAGCAAAAGATTCACATAGAGAAGCTACTATCTCAGAGTTAAGTCCATACTTAGCGCTAAAATTTCTAGAAGTGTTTGTCTCAACAAAAGATTTAACGCAATCAAACTGGAAATTCATACCTGACTCCTTACCTTCCTCCATCTCCCAATCTTCAGAGTTGCGTTTGATTCTTTCCAATAAATTCCACTTGTGATCAATATCCTTCTTCATAAAAGAACCGGTACAAGAAGTGTCAAGCTTGGTAGATCTTCATGAGCAAGCCGAGCATAAAAGTTTTGAGTGATGATTTCTCTCGAGGGCTCATGATTGGGGCATGAATATAGCATTGATTTAAGCTTCCCCCAAGCTTGAGCTATGCTTTCCCTGTCACGAGGCCAAAAGTTATAAATAAAGTTCCGATCACGATGTACTAAATGCATAGGATAAAACTTTTGATGAAATTCCAATTTCAACCGATTGTAGTCCCATGATCCAGTATCATCGCATAGCCTATACCACGTCAACGCCTTATCCTTCAAAGATAAAGGAAAGACTTTCTTCTTTACCTCATCCTCGGGCAAACCTGCAAGCTTAAATAAACCACAAACTTCATCTACATAGATCAGATGCAAGTCTGGATGTGAAGATCCATCTCCTGTGAAAGGATTAGCCAGCAGTTTCTCAAGCATACCCGATGGAATTTCATAACAGATATTTCCAGTAGGTACCTCAGGTCGAGGAACAACTCCTCGTGCTTCCATTCGTGGTGAAGATACCCCGAACAAACTCTTCAAAGGAACAGTTTCCATAGTGACAAGTGACAATAAATTTTAGCACAGTATATAAATGTTTCCTTACCAATTTCTACTTACCAAAGGCACTTCACTCCCCGGCAACAGCGCCAGAAAAGAGTATTGATGACCCACAAGTATAGGGGATCAATCGTAGTCCTTTCGATAAGTAAGTGTGTCGAACCCAACGAGGAGCAGAAGGCTCTGATAAACGGATTTCACCAAGGTAATAACTGCAAGCACTGAAAGTAGCGGTAACAAGTGATGGTGTAGCGAGGTGAAACGTAGCAAGCAAAAAGTAACAAGTAACAAGTAGTAGCAACGGTGCAGCAAGTGGCCCAATCCCTTTTGTAGCAAGGGACAAGCCTGAACAAAGTCTTATAGGAGGAAAAACGCTCCCGAGGACACACGGGAATTTCTGTCATGCTAGTTTCATCATGTTCATGTGATTCGCGTTCGTTACTTTGATAGTTTGATATGTGGGTGGACCGACGCTTGGGTACTGCCCTTACTTGGGCAAGCATCCCACTTATGGTTAACCTCTCTCGCAAGCATCCGCAACTACAAAAGAAGAATTAAGACAAAGTCTAACCATAGCATTAAACTAGTGGATCCAAATCAGCCCCTCATGAAGCAACTCATAGACTGGGGTTTAAGCTTCTGTCACTCCAGCAACCCATCATCTACTTACTACTTCCCAATGCCTTCCTCTAGGCCCAAATATGGTGAAGTGTTATGTAGTCGACGTTCACATAACACCACTAGAGGAAAAGACAACATACAGCATATCAAAATACCGAACGAATATCAAATTCACATGAGTATTATCAACATGACTTATCCCATGTCCTCAGGAACAAAAGTAACTACTCACAAAGCATAATCATAATCATGATCAGAGGTGTAATGAATAGCATCAAGGATCTGAACATAAACTCTTCCACCAAGTAATCCAACTAGCATCAACTACAAAGAGTAATCAACACTACTAGCAACCTTACAAGTACCAATCTAGTTGAGGAGAAATTCATTGCTTTTAGTGATCCTGTTGTTCCTTGTGCTTACACTAAGAAACCACCATATCCTGCTAGGATAAAGGATTATTCTAAAGCTCCAACTGTGATACGTAGGGGTTATATTAGACCACTTGCACCCCCTGAAGAGATTAGAGTTGAACCTAGTATTGCTATTATCAAAGATCTCTTAGCCGAAGACATAGACGGGCATGTTATCAAATTCTGTGAGGACTCCGCTAGAATTGCTAAACCTCACGCGAAAGACAAACACGGACCTGTAGTTGGCCTGCCCGTTGTTTCTGTTAAGATAGGAGATCACTGTTACCATGGTTCATGTGATATGGGAGCTAGTGTTAGTGCAATACCCCGTTCTCTATATGGTGAAATAAAAAATGAGATTGCACCTGCTGAGTTAGAACCCATTGATGTCACTATTACGCTAGCTAATAGAGACACTATCTGCCCTCTGGGAATTGTGAGAGACGTAGAAGTCCTGTGTGGTAAGACAAAGTATCCTACTGATTTCCTCACCCTTGGTACTGCACAAGATAGCTTTTGTCCCATCATATTTGGTAGACCCTTTCTCAACACTGTCAATGCTCACATTTATTGCATTAAGCAGACTGTCGCAGTTAGTTTCGAGTGTGTGTCTCATGAATTTAACTTCTCCAAGTTTGGAAGACAGCCCCATGAAAGAGAGTCGTCTGGTAGAGATGAAATCATTGCTCTTGCCTCTATTGTCGTACCTCCTACGGATCCTTTAGAGCAATATCTACTTGACCATGAAAATGATATGCATATGGAGGACAGAGATGATATAGATAAAATTGTCTTAGAACAATATCCTATTCTCAAGAATAATATGCCTGTTGAACTGCTTGGGGATCCTCCCCCACCAAAGGGTGATCCTGTGTTTGAGCTTAAACAGCTGCCTGATACTCTTAAGTATGCCTATCTTGATGAGAAGGAGATATATCCTGTCATTATTAGTGCTCTCCTCTCAGAGCGCGAAGAGAAGAAGTTACTAAAAACTCTGAGGAAGCACCGTGCTGCTATTGGATATACTCTTGATGATCTTAAGGGTATTAGTCCTACTCTATGTCAGCACAAGATTAAAACCGATCCCGACTTTAAACCAGTTGTTGATCATCAAAGGAGATTAAATCCTAAGATGAAAGAGGTCGCTAGAAAAGAAATATTAAAGCTTCTGGAAGCAGGAATCATTTATCTTGTTGCTCATAGTGATTGGGTGAGTCCAGTACATTGCGTACCTAAGAAGGGAGGTATCACCGTCGTTCCTAATGATAAGGATGAACTAATCCCACAAAGGATTATTATCGGCTATAGGATGGTGATAGACTTCCGAAAACTGAACAAGGCAACCAGGAAAGATCATTATCCTTTGCCGTTTATCGACCAAATGCTAGAAAGGCTATCAAAACACACACACTTCTGCTTTCTAGACGGTTATTTAGGTTTCTCGCAAATACCTGTTGCACAATCTGATCAAGAGAAAACCACTTTCACCTGCCCTTTTGGTACCTTTGCCTATAGACGTATGCCTTTTGGTTTATGCAATGCACCTCCCACCTTCCAAAGATGTATGATGGCTATATTCTCTGACTTTTGTGAAAAGATTGTCGAGGTTTTCATGGATGACTTCTCTATTTACGGGTCTTCCTTTGATGACTGCCTCAGCAACCTTGATTGAGTCTTACAGAGATGCGAAGAAACCAAACTCATCTTGAATTGGGAGAAGTGCCACTTTATGGTTAATGAAGGTATCATCTTAGGACACAAAATATCTGAAAGAGGCACTGAAGTTGATAAGGCTAAGGTTGATGCGATCAAGAAAATGCCATGCCCTACATATATCAAAGTTATAAGAAGTTTCCTTGGTCATGCTGGTTTCTATAGAAGGTTCATTAAGGACTTCTCTAAGATTTCTAGGCCTCTTACCAACCTCTTGCAGAAGGATGTTCCTTTTGTTTTTGATGAGGATTGTGAGGAAGCCTTTGAAATACTTAAGCAGGCTTTGATAACCGCACCTATTGTTCAACCACCTGACTGGAACTTGCCCTTTGAAATCATGTGTGACGCTAGTGATTATATTGTTGGTGTTGTTCTAGGACAGAGAGTTGACAAGAAGTTGAATGTCATTCATTACGCTAGTAAAACTCTAGACAGTGCCCAAAGAAACTATGCCACCATGGAGAAGGAATTTTTAGCAGTCGTGTTTGCATGTGAAAAGTTCAGATCTTACATAGTTGACTCCAAAGTCACTATTCACTCTGATCATGCTGCTATTAAGTACCTCATGGAGAAGAAGGACGCTAAGCCTAGGCTGATCAGATGGAATTTGATTTGCACGTCGTTGACCAAAAGGGTGCTAATAACCCTGTAGCAGATAACTTGTCTAGGCTAGAGAATGTCCTTGATGACCCACTACCTATTGATGACAGCTTTCCTGATGAGCAATTAAATGTCATCCGCACTTCACACAGTGCACCGTGGTATGCTGATTATGCAAACTACATCGTAGCCAAATACATACCACCCAGTTTCACCTATCAGCAAAAGAAGAAATTCTTCTTTGATTTGAGACACTACTTTTGGGATGATCCTCACCTTTATAAGGAAGGAGTAGATGGTTTTATTAGACGTTGTGTGCCTCAACATGAACAGGGGCAGATCTTGTAGAAGTGTCATTCTAAAGCCTACGGAGGACACCATGCTGGAGATAGAACTGCCCATAAGGTATTGCAATCAGGTTTCTATTGGCCCACTCCCTTCAAGGATGCTCGTAAGTTTGTCTTGTCTTGTGACGAATGCCAAACAATAGGGAATATCAGTAAGCGTCAGGAAATGCCTATGAACTATTCACTTGTCATTGAACCATTTGATGTCTGGGGCTTTGATTATATGGGACCTTCCCAAGTTCCAATGGGTACACTCACATCTTAGGTGCTGTGGATTACGTCACTAAGTGGGTAGAAGCTATCCCCACTAAAAATGTTGATCACCACACCTCTATTAAGATGCTTAAAGAAGTCATATTCCCAAGATTTGGAGTCCCTAGATACTTGATGACTGATGGCGGTTCACACTTCATTCATGGCGTTTTCCGCAAGATGCTAGCTAAGTATGATATCAACCATAGAGTTGCATCTCCTTATCATCCTCACTCTAGTGGTCAAGTGGAGTTGAGTAATAGGGAGATCAAGTTGATCCTACAAAAGACCGTCAATAGATCTCGAAAGAACTGGTCTAGCAAACTTGACGATGCACTATGGGCTTATAGGACTGCTTATAAGAATCCCATGGGCATGTCACCATATAAAATGGTTTACGGTAAAGCCTGTCATTTACCTCTTGAGCTGGAACACAAAGCTTATTGGGCAATCAAAGAGCTCAACTTTGATTTCAAACTTGCCGGTGAGAAGCGGTTGTTTGATATCAGCTCGTTAGATGAATGGAGAACCCAGGCATACGAGAATGCCAAGTTGTTCAAGGAAAAGGTTAAGAGATGGAACGACAAACGAATACAGAAACGAGTGTTCAATGTAGGTGATTATGTCTTGCTATACAATTCTCGTTTGAGATTCTTTGCACGCAAGCTTCTCTCTAAATGGGAAGGTCCCTATGTTATGGAGGAAGTATATCGTTCCAGTGCCATCAAAATCATTAACACAGAAGGAAACTTTCCTAGAGTGGTAAATGGGCAAAGAATCAAGCATTACATCCCTGGTACTCCCATAAATGTAGAGACCAATATCATCAATGTCATAACTCCAGAGGAGTACATAAGGGATGTTTATCAGCCTATTTTAGACCTTGAAAACGAAGATGTGTCTGTTTCGGTAAGAAATTGGACTCCAATGCTTTTCCAATAGGAAATTTCCTCCGTTTTGGAATTTTCGGAAAATTAGAAAAATAAAAAGCAGTCCGGAGAGCGAACGAGGCGGCCATAAGCACTGCCACCGCCCCCTACCCCCTGGTGGCGGAGGGCAAGCTTGTGGGCACCTCGTGTGCCTCCCGGACTCCGTTTTCTTGTGGAGGACTCCTTCTGGCCCAGAAAAAATCAATATATAGTCGCCCGAAGGTTTTGATCTCCGTATCACGCAGTTTTCCTCTGTTTTCTTTTCGAACCTGTTTCTGCCGTAGATTTAGAGCAAAGATGTCTCAGGAATCTGTTGGGGAGAATGATCTTCACCAAGTTCATGAGGAAGTAGATGCTGATCTGAAAAGAGTAGAAGTCACGGAAGCCAGGGACCAAGCTAAGGAGAAAATCCAAGCTAGGGAGGAAGTTCAACCTATGTTCAACATTGAAGACGTTGAAGGGGTAGATTTTCTCCAATCATTCCTCCACGTGTTGTCTCCATCCTTGATTGAACTCTTGAGGTTTTGCGAACCAACTCGTGCTCGCAATATTTCCCTTTCTCGTGAAGTTGTTTTGCTAGAAAACCATGTCACAGATCTCAAAGGTATAAATCAAAGATTGATAGCTCTCTTGGAATCAAAGGCGACAACAACACCACCATCACCACCGAAGGAAGACAAGTAAGCATTGGTATGGGCAATCCCCTTGGCTTCTGCCAAGCTTGGGGGAGTTGCCCTGGTATCGTATCACCTTTATATCTTTTGCTTTTACCTTTGTTTTAGTTCTTTCCTTTCAGTTTTTATTTCTTCTCTTAGAGGAATCAGTCTTTAGTGTTTAGTTTGAGTCTTTTGCTTTTGTCTCTCCCCCGATGCATTCGAGCTTACGAGCTATATAATAAAGTGTATCTCAGTTAAGGGCTTTTCTTTGTTCCATGATCAAAAGTATGAAAAGAAAGATAGCATGAAAGATCATGAGACGATCTTATGGAAAGTGATAACTTCACTTATGACACGTATGATGATTGAAACTTGTTGAGAATAAATCAAGATAGACCTCAGTCATTGTTGCAATTAATAAGAAGTAATAAGGAAAGAGAGGTTCACATATAAATGTATCATCTTAGACACTTTTTACAATTGTAAGCACTCACCAAACTATTACATGCTTAGGAGTAGATGTTGGACAAGGAAGACAACATAATGAATTGTGTTTGCTTGGTTCCAAACAATGTTATATGATTAGAGATCCCTTAGCATGTGACGATTGCTTCCACCTCATATTAGCCAAAACTCCCGCACCAAGTAGAGATACTACTTGTGCATCCATAAACCTCCAACCCAGTTTTGCCATGAGAGTCCACCATACTTACCTATGGATTGAATAAGATCCTTCAAGTAAGTTGTCATCGGTGCCAGGAATAAAAATTGCTCTCTAATATGTATGATCTATTAGTGTGTGGAAAATAAGCTTTGTACGAACCTGTGATGAGGAAGACATAAAAGCGACAGACTCCATAATAAAGTTCTTTATCACAGGAGGCAATATAAAGTGACGTTCCTCCGCACTAAGAGGACACGCATTCAAACCTCAAAAGTGCATGACAACCTCTGCTTCCCTCTGCGAAGGGCCTATCTTGTACCTTTACTTTTTGCCCTTGTAAGAGTCATTGTGATCATCACCAATTACCTATTTTTGCCTTTGTCTTGTCTACCGTCACATGCTTGGGAAAGATCTATATTCATATATCAGCTTAGAGTTGAGTACTTATGCTTTATTATTGTTGACTTTACCCTTGAGGTAAATCGTTGGGAGGCAAAACTATAAGCCCCTATCTTCCTCTGTGTCCAGCTGAAACTTTGACACCATGAGTACCACGTGAGTTGTAACAATTGTGGAAAACAAAAGAGATGATTGAGTATGTGTGTTTGCCTTACAAGCTCTTATTTGACTCTTTCTGATGTTGTGATAAATTGCAATTGCTTCAATGACTATGGTTTATTGTTGGTTACTTCTCGGTAAGGTTTTTGCTTCATGCTTTGCTTTGTGAAGGAATTGTTACTTTCCCATAAGAATCTTTATGATGTATTGTTGTCCTATGTGTGATCATGATGCCCTCATGTATGTATTATGTTTTATCGACACCTTCGTCCCTCAACATGTGGACATGTTTACGGAACTTGGTCTTCGCTTGACGACAAGCGAGGTCTAAGCTTGGGGGAGTTGATACGTCCATTTTGCGTCATGCTTTCATGTTGATATTTATTGCTTTTTGGGCTGTTATATTACTTGTGGTACCATATTTATGCCTTTTCTCTCTTATTTTGCAAGGTTTATTTGAAGAGGGAGAATTCAAGCAGCTGGAATTCTGGACTCGAAAAGGAGCAAATCCTAGTCCACTATTCTGCACATCTCCAAATGCCCTGAAAAGTTACGTGGATTTTTTTTGGATTATATAAAAATATTGGGCAAAAGAACTACCCGAGGGGGGCTGCCAGGGCGCCACAAGCCCTGACACCGCCACCCCCCTGGTGGCGGAGTGGAGGCTTATGGGCTCCCTGACGGCCCACTAGCCCCCCTCCTTTGCTATATGAAGCGTCTTGGTCCAGAAAAAATTAGAAGGGGGCTTTTTCGTGGTTTCGCCGCCGCCACGAGGCGGAACTTGAGCAGATCCAATCTAGAGCTCCGACAGGACAATCCTGCCGGGGAAACTTCCCTCCCGGAGGGGGAAATCGTCGCCATCGTCATCACCAACACTCCTCTCGTCGGAGGGGAGGCGTCTTCATCAACATCTTCATCAGCACCATCTCCTCTCCAATCCCTAGTTCATCTCTTGTAACCAATCTCCATCTCACGACTCCGATTGGTACTTGTAAGGTTGCTAGTAGTGTTGATTACTCTTTGTAGTTGATGCTAGTTGGATTACTTGGTGGAAGAGTTTATGTTCAGATCCTTGATGCTATTCATTACACCTCTGATCATGATTATGATTATGTTTTGTGAGTAGTTACTTTTGTTCCTGAGGACATGGGATAAGTCATGTTAATAATAGTCATCTGAATTTCATATTCGTTCGGTGTTTATATATGATGTATGTTGTCTTTTCCTCTAGTGGTGTTATGTGAACGTCGACTACATAACACTTCACCATATTTGGGCCTAGAGGAAGGCATTGGGGAGTAGTAAGTAGATGATGGGTTGCTGGAGGGACAGAAGCCTAAACCCCAGTCTATGCGTTGCTTCGTGAGGGGCTGATTTGAATCCACTAGTTTAATGATATGGTTAGACTGTGTCTTAATTCTTCTTTTGTAGTTGCGGATTCTTTCTAGAGAGGTTAATCATAAGTGGGATGCTTGTCCAAGTAAGGGCAGTTCCCAAGCGCCGGTCCACCCACATATCAAACTATCAAAGTAATGAACGCGAATCTTATGAACATGATGAAACTAGCATGACAGAAATTCCCGTGTGTCCTCGGGAGCGTTTTTCCTCCTATAAGACTTTGTTCAGGCTTGTCCCTTGCTAAAAAAGGGATTGGGCCACTTGCTGCACCGTTGTTACTACTTGTTACTTGTTACTTTTTGCTCGCTACGTTTCACCTCGCTACACAATCACTTGTTACCGCTACTTTCAGTGCTTGCAGTTATTACCTTGTTGAAATCCGTTTATCAGAGCCTTGTGCTCCTCGTTGGGTTCGACACTCTTACTTATCAAAAGGACTATGATTTATCCCCTATACTTGTGGGTCATCAGGCACCACCCTTCGCGCCGGAGTCGGCATAGGCCTCGTCGCTGGAGCCGGCGTCCTCAAACGTTGTCTCGTCGGAGATGTCATCTGCGTCATAAAGGGCCAACTGAAACTAATCCTCCGGGATCACGCCTTTGTCAGCCTCTCGCTCCAAGGAGTATTCATTCCAGGTGGCAAAGGAGGCGATGTCACTGGCCCACACATGCAGCTCGTCTTTGACGGCTGCTAGCTTCGCTTCCGTGCCAGCGCATTGGGCTGCGAGGAGGCCCATGTTCAGGTTTTTATACCATGACTTGGCCAGGCGAAGCGCCATGTACACTCCAGCTCGCGCAGCTGACACGCGCTAGGTGTCCAGACGGGAGCTTCCCGCCTCAAGCCATCGGGACAGTCGGCTCATCGACACCGGCTCTACCGCCTCCGGCCATAGGGCCTTCACCATCGTCAGCCTGGTGTCCTGGAGCAGCGTCAGAAATTGTGCCAGCTCTCGCATGCAGGCCCTCACACCAAGGGCCGCCTCTTCCATGGTCCAACCGGCTGTGGCATCCACCTCAACGCCGGCAGCACGTCGCTCGTCGCAATTGGCTTCCACAGCCGCATCCACCGCATCATGTGTCCCTTGGAAGAGTTCTGGGGGGCTGATGACGACATGATGTATATACTTCTCGCACCTCGTTGGTTAGCCCAAGTGGAAGGTTGAGATGTAGTCAGCAGCAAGTTGTCCCTCACACGGGAACTGGAAGGTTTATCGAACCAGGAGTGTTGGGGGGATAACCCCGGAGTAGGCTCATCGAGCCTACTCCTTTGCCTTCTACCATGAAGGAACAACATGAATCATTCTACAAAGCCCAAGTCCCCCTCGCCAGCTAGGAAGCACCTGTCGGCTCGGGGCGAGACGGCCAACTCTCTCTGGCCGGCTAGGAAGCTCTTGCCGGCTACAGGCGAGACATCTACCTCCCTCTGGCCGTCTAGGCCAAGCCCGTCAGCTAGAGGCGAGGCGGTCGTGCCCAGGACGGCTAGTTAAGCGACTAGCCGGCTAGGGAGCTCAAGTCACATCAGATCGTAGGTCATGACGAGACCCTACGGTTAAAGGTGGCTACGCGTCAGCCAAGGTACTGGATTGGGGTGCACGGCAGGTACAGCATCAGCCGCCATGCCGCTGACCTACTCCCGCTCCGATCCATCATCCTACACAGTGTTGGCCCGTCAAACTCCCACTCCATTACTGCACTGGCGTGGGAACAGTGGAGACGGCCATACTGGCGGCCCATGACGAATCTCAAGAGATGACGCTGGATGTACTACACGTGTCCTACGTCAACCTTACGCTAGAGCCTCACTGGCTAGCTGGCGGGTCCCACAGCCAGACGGGACCTCGCAGCCGGCGGGCCCCTCCAGTGACAAGATAAGACCCCTGTGGGCCCCCTGGCAAGTCGACGAGGCTTCCAGCTGATACGTCTCCAACGTATCTATAATTTTTGATGGTTTCATGCTATTATCTTGTCAAACTTTGGATGTTTTGTATGCTTTATATATATATTTTTGGGACTAACTTATTAACTCAGTGCCAAGTGCCAGTTCATGTTTTTTCCATGTTTTTGACCCCTTTCAGAGGAGGATTTTGAACGGAGTCCAAACGGAATAAAATTTCCAAAAAGATTTTTTCTGGAACGGAAAAAGATCGGGAGACTTCAAAACCAAGGCAGGGGGTCCTCAGGGACCCCACAAGCCCTCATGGCGCGGCAAGGGGGGCCCACGCCATCCAGGCTTGTGGGCTCCCTGGGCCACCTCTGCCCTAGGTTTTGCGCCTATATATCCCCAAAAAATCCACAAAAAATCAGGAGATCATCGAAAGTACTTTTCCGCCGCCGCAAGCTTCTGTCTCCACAAGATCCCATCTGGGGCACGTTCTAGTGCCCTGTCGGAGGGGGGATTCGGATACGGAGGGCTTCTTCATCAACACCATGACCCCTCCGATGATGCATGAGTAGTTCACCATAGACCTACGGGTCCATAGCTAGTAACTAGATGGCTTCTTCTCTCTCTTGGATCTTCAATACAAAGTTCTCCATGATCTTCATGAAGATCTATCCAATGTAATCTTCTTTTGCGGTGTGTTTGTCGAGATCCGATGAATTGTGGATTTATGATCAGATTATCTATGAATCTTATTTGAGTTTCTTCTGATCTCTCTTATGCATGATTTCATATCCTTGTAATTCTCTTTGAGTTGTGGGTTTTGTTTCGCCAACTAGATCTATGATTCTTTCAATGGGAGAAGTGCTTGGTTTTGGATTCATACCGTGCGGTGACCTCACCCAGTGACAGAAGGGGTAGTGAGGCACGCATCGTGTTGTTGCCATCAAGGGTAAAAAGATGGGGTTTTCATCATTGGTTTGATATTATCCCTCTACATCATGTCATCTTGCTTAAGGCGTTACTCTGTTCGTCATGAACTCAATACACTAGATGCATGCTGGGTAGTGGTCGATGTGTGGAGTAATAGTAGTAGATGCAGAAAGTATCGGTCTACTTGTCTCGGACGTGATGCCTATATGTATGATCATTGCCTTACATGTCGTCATGACTTTGCGCGGTTCAATCAATTGCTAGACAGTAATTTATTCACCCACCGTAATACATGCTATTTTGAGAGAAGCCTCTAGTGAACACTATGACCCCCAGGGTCTACTCCACACCATATTTTCAGCCTTACACTTTTTACTTCGTTGCACTTTCCGCCTTCAGAATTCACTTTGCAAACAATCTTGAAGGGATTGACAACCCCTTTATTGCGTTGGGTGCAAGCTCTTTTGTGTTTGCGCACGTACTCTGGACTTGACGAGATTCTCCTACTGGATTGATACCTTGGTTCTCAAACTGAGGGAAATACTTACTGCTCATGTGCTGCATCACCCTTTCTTCTTCAAGGGAAGAACCAACGCAAGCCCAAGAGACGACAGAAGGATCTCTGGCACCACTGCCGGGGAAGAACTTTTGTTGCCGTAGCAGAAGAATTTCTAGCACCGTTGCCGGGGAGGATCAACTCAAGAACTCATCCAAGTAGGTGTCACAAAGTCATCTCCTCCATTTACTTTGTTTGCCAGTTGCCTCTCGTTTTCCTCTCCCCCACTTCACAATTTGCCTTTTTCGTTTGCCTTTTTCGTTTGCCCTTTTCTCGCTTGCTCTTTGCCCGCTTGCGTGCCTGCTAAAACCCGAGTGGCCCAACCAAGGGAATGTGTTAAAGGCTTCATGTCTACACAGTTTGAATACAATAGTTACTTTCGTAGAGAACTGAAGGAGCAAAATTCATTTCTGGCCTTTATGAGCAGGGAAATTGACGATATGGCCAAAGAATACCTTGCGCTTAATGCTCAGTTTGCTCATCTTGAAAAGTTGGTAGGCCATATTTCTGATAAGCAGGCTACCTTAGTCAATAAAATGGCTGCTAAACCTGAGACTCGTGATGAGAATCACGAAGATCTTAAAGTGCTTGGTGTGACTCCCATTGAATCTTTGTTTTCTTGTGTCAAACCTAATGATTATGGGGCTGGATATGAATCCACTTTGGTTGCAAAGTGCCCCAATGATTCGGAGTCCATCTATCTTGATGCTAAAAGCATTGAAAGTGGAGTAGAAGATATTAAAACTTTGAGTAGTAATGAAATTACTACTATGGACTTCAAGTAATTCAATTATGATAGTTGCTCCTTGATTGAATGCATTTCCTTGATGCAATCCATATTAAACTCTCCACACGCTTATAGCCAAAACAAGGCCTTTACCGATCATATCGTCGAAGCTATGATAAAATCTCTTGAAGAGAAACTTGAATAGGAAGTCTCTATCCCTAGAAAGCTTCATGATGAGTGGGAACCTACTATCAAAATCAAAATCAAAAACTATGAATGCAATGCTTTGTGTGATTTGGGTGCTAGTGTTTCCGCGATTCCAAAGTCTTTATGTGATGTTCTGGGTTTTAATGAGATTGAAGAGTGTTCTCTTAATTTGCATCTTGCGGATTCTACTGTCAAGAAACCCATGGGAAGGATCAATGATGTTCTTATTATTGCAAATAGGAACTATGTACCCGTGGATTTCACTGTGCTTGACATTGATTGCAATCCTACATGCCCTATTATTCTTGGTAGACCTTTCCTAAGGACTATCGGTGCTATCATCGATATGAAGGAAGGGAATATCAGATTTAAATTTCCTTTAAGGAAGGGCATGGAACACTTTCCTAGAAACAAAATAAGGTTTCCTTATGAATCCATGATGAGGGCCACTTATGGTTTGAGCACCAAAGACGACGATACGTGATTCTATTGCTTTTATGCCTAGCTAAGGGTGTTAAACAATAGCGCTTGTTGGGAGGAAACCCAATGAATTTATCTTTTTTCTTTCTGTTTTGTTGCGTCCACACTTTCATAATTATGCTGTGATTGTGTTTTTTGTGTTTCTTTTTGTGTTTGAGCCAAACAAAACCTTTATGACTAGTCTTGGTAATGGTTGTTTGATCCTGCTGGAAAAAGACAGAAACTTTTCGCTCACGAGATGATTTTTCATTTTTATTCAGAAAAATCTTTTGAGTTGATTATGTTTGTTGCTGGTTGATATGCCTTTTTCCCAGGCATTCGTAATTTTTCAGAGTTTTTGAGGTACCAGAAGTATACAAAGTATACAGATTGCTACAGACTGGTCTGTTTTTGAAAGATTCTGTTTTTGTTGAGTTGGTTGCTTGTTTTGATGAAACTATGGTTAGTATCGGGGGGTACTAGCCATGTAAAATTGAGAATACTGTAGCCCAACACCAATATAGATAGAATTCAAGTTTGCTACAGTACCAAAAGAAGTGGTAGTTTGTTTTCTTGTGCTAATGTTATCACGAGTTTCTGTTTAAGTTTTGTGTTGTGAAGTTTTCAAGTTTGGGTGATGCTCTCATGGACAAAGAGATAAGGAGTGGAAAGAGCTCAAGCTTGGGGATGCCCAAGGCATCCCAAGCAAAATTCAAGGACACCAAAAAGCCTAAGCTTGGGGATGCCCCGGGAAGGCATCCCCTCTTTCGTCTTCAATCCATCGGTAACATTACTTGGAGCTATATTTTTATTCACCACATGATATGTGTTTTGCTTGGAGCGTCTTGTATCTTAGGAGTCTTTTCTTTTTGTTGTGTCACAATCACCCTTGTTGCACACTTTTTTTGAGAGAGAGAGATACATGCACTCATCGTGATATTGCTAGAATGCTCATAGTGCTTCACTTATATCTTTTGAGCTAGATAATTTTGCTCTATGTGCTTCACTTATATGTTTTAGAGCACGGCGGTGCATGACTTGGTAGTTGGCTTATGCTATGAAAGTAGTCCCAAATGTGATAGGTACCCAAAGAGGATACAAAAACCTCCATCTTCATGTGCATTGAGTAGAATGAGAAGTCTTGATTCCTCTCAATTAGTTTTGAGACGTGGATTTGGTAATATTAAGAGCTATGTTAGTAGGGTGTTGTGAATCTAGAAATACTTGTGTTGAAGTTAGTGATTCCCGTAGCATGCACGTATGGTGAACCGCTATATTAGGAAGTCGGAGCATAATTGATCTATTGATTGTCATCCTTTGTGTTGAGGTCGGGATCGCGCAATGGTTAACACCTACCAACCCTTCCCCTAGGAGTATGCGTTTAGCACTTTGTTTCAAATACTAATAAAAACTTTCGCAACAAGTATGTGATTTCTTCATGACTAATGTGAGTCCATGGTATAGATGCACTTTCACCTTCCACCTTTGCTAGCCTCTCTAGTACCGCGCAACTTTCGCCGGTGCACAAATCCACCATATGCATTCCTCAAAACAGCCACCATACCTACCCACTATGGCATTTTCATAGCCGTTCCAAGATATATTGCCATGCAACTCCCACCATTCCATCTCATGACTTATGTTGTCACTCTCATATTGCCATTGCATGATCGTAAGATAGCTAGCGAGATGTTTCAACGTCATACGCCATGCTAGATCGTTGCACATCCCGGTACATGCCAGAGGCATTTCCTATAGAGTCATCATCGTTCTAAGCTTTGAGCTGTGAGTAAATAAAAGTGTGATGATCATCATTATTAGAGCATTGTCCCATGCGAGGAAAAAAAAGAGCCCAAAGAGCCCAAAAATAAAAAAAAATAAAAAAAAGAGGCCTAAGAGCCCAAATAAAAAAAGAGAAAAAGAGAGAAGGGACAATGCTACTATCTTTTTCCACACTTGTGCTTCATAATAGCACCGTGTTCTTCATGATTGAGAGCTTCTTGCTTTGTCACTACCATATGCTAGTGAGACTCTTTGTTATATAACTTGGCTTGTATATTCCCATGATGGGATTCCTCAAAAATTGCCCTAGGTCTTCGTGAGCAAGCAAGTTGGATGCACACCCACTAGTTCTCCTTTTGAGCTTTCACATACTTATAGCTCTATTGCATCCTTTGTATGGCAATCCCTACTCATTCACATTGATATCTATTAATGGGCATCTCCATAGCCTTTTGATACGCCGAGTCAATGTGACCATCTCCTCCTTTTTGTCTCACAACCACCACCACACTCTATTCCACTTATAGTGCTATATCCATGGCTCACGCTCATGTATTGCGTGATAGTTATAAAAAGTTTGAGAAAGTAAGAGTGCGAAAACAATTACTTGGCCAATACCGGGGTTGTGCATGATTTACATTAGTTGTGTGAGGATGATGGAGCATAGCCAGACTATATGATTTTATAGGGATAACTTTCATTGGCCTTGTTATTTTGAAAGTTCATGATTACCTTGCTAGTTTGCTTGAAGTATTATTGTTTTCATGTCAATAGCAAACTATTGTTTTGAATCTTACGAATCTGAACATTCATGTCGCGTGAAAGAAGTTTCAAAGTACAACTATGCTAGGTAGCATTCCACATCAAAAATTCATTATTTATCACTTCCCTACTCGAGGACGAGCAGGAGTTAAGCTTGGGGGTGCTTGATACGTCTCCAACGTATCTATAATTTTTTATGGTTTCATGCTATTATCTTGTCAAACTTTGGATGTTTTGTATGCCTTTTATATATTTTTTGGTACTAACTTAATAACTTAGTGCCAAGTGCCAGTTCCTATTTTTTCCATGTTTTTGACCCCTTTCAGAGGAGGATTTTGAATGGCGTCCAAATGGAATAAAACTTCTGAAAAGATTTTTTCCAGAACGGAAGAAGATTGGGAGACTTGAGAACCAAGACAGGGGGTCCTCAGGGACCCCACAAGCCCTCATGGCGCGGCAAGGGGGGCCCACGCCATCCAGGCTTGTGGGCTCCCTGGGCCACCTCTGCCCTAGGTTTTGCGCCTATATATCCCCAAAAAATCCACAAAAAATCAGGAGATCATCGAAAGTACTTTTCCGCCGCCGCAAGCTTCTGTCTCCACAAGATCCCATCTGGGGCACGTTCTAGTGCCCTGTCGGAGGGGGGATTCGGATACGGAGGGCTTCTTCATCAACACCATGTCCGATGATGAGTGAGTAGTTCACCATAGACCTACGGGTCCATAGCTAGTAACTAGATGGCTTCTTCTCTCTCTTGGATCTTCAATACAAAGTTCTCCATGATCTTCATGGAGATCTATCCGATGTAATCTTCTTTTGCGGTGTGTTTGTCGAGATCTGATGAATTGTGGATTTATGATCAGATTATCTATGAATATTATTTGAGTTTCTTCTGATCTCTCTTATGCATGATTTCATATCCTTGTAATTCTCTTCGAGTTGTGGGTTTTGTTTGGCCAACTAGATCTATGATTCTTGCAATGGGAGAAGTGCTTGGTTTTGGGTTCATACCTTGCGGTGACCTCACCCAGTGACAGAAGGGGCAGCGAGGCACGCATCGTGTTGTTGCCATCAAGGGTAAAAAGATGGGGTTTTCATCATTGGTTTGATATTATCCCTCTACATCATGTCATCTTGCTTAAGGCGTTACTCTGTTCGTCATGAACTCAATACACTAGATGCATGCTGGATAGCGGTCGATGTGTGGAGTAATAGTAGTAGATGCAGAAAGTATCGGTCTACTTGTCTCGGACGTGATGCCTATATGTATGATCATTGCCTTACATGTCATCATGACTTTGCGCGGTTCTATCAATTGCTCGACGGTAATTTGTTCACCCACCATAATACATGCTATTTTGAGAGAAGCCTCTAGTGAACACTATGACCCCCAGGGTCTACTCCACACCATATTTTCAGCCTTACACTTTTTACTTCGTTGCACTTTCCGCCTTCAGATCTCACTTTGCAAACAATCTTGAAGGGATTGGCAACCCCTTTATAGCGTTGGGTGCAAGCTCTTTTGTGTTTGCGCACGTACTCTGGACTTGACGAGATTCTCCTACTGGATTGATACCTTGGTTCTCAAACTGAGGGAAATACTTACTGCTCCTGTGCTGCATCGCCCTTTCCTCTTCAAGGGAAGAACCAACGCAAGCCCAAGAGACGACAGAAGGATCTTTGGCACCACTGTCGGGGAAGAACTTTTGTTGCCGTAGCACCAGCCGGGTCCCACTCATGTACTTTTATCCTTATTGTAGGTCGGTGGGTTTGTCTATAAAACCCCCCGACCACCCCTCCATGCACAGGGTCGGTCAACTCTGCACACACACACACCATACAGGGGAGGTAGACGCGACTCGGCTGCTCCTTCTTCCTCCTTCGCAGAACAGCTCGAGGAGCACATTGTAGCCTCATTGATGCATTATACATTCCAGCAGGATTAGGGGTGTTATCTCTACGGAGAGCCCTGAACCTGGGTACATCGTGTGTTCCATGCTTGTACCAACCTCGTCCACAGCGCCCTCTGGTGTCACTTCGGTTCCCACCATCTTTAGCCTACCCATGGCTCATGTTGTGAGTAAACACCGACATTTGGCACCCACCATGGGGCCGTCTGCGGCATCGGCTGGGTTTACGCGCTGGGCAGGGCCCTGCGCTTACACCTCCGGATGCATCGCGTCTGGACCGATCAGCATGCCCGTGGAGCCTGCTCTTGATGAGGCTTCTCCGATGATGATCGACGTCCCAGTCCGTCATACGGATTTCAATGGGTGTGTGACAATGAGTCACTCCCCAGCGTCGTCATTGCTGCTGTTTCGAACCTCAGTGTTCTATTCAGCGACTTGCGCCTCAACGATGGCCCTCGCTACCCTGGCGAGGACATCCACGTCGACGCGTTGTGCGCCAGCTTCAGTAGGCTCTCCCTCGCGGAGACATGTGCACTTGACATGTACCCCAGCAACGTGCTCGTCTTCGACGGTCCACCGTCATCTGCGGGGTGCCTTACCCCGTATCACGTCGCCGTCGTCTCCAACGTCGTGGAGGTGATGGTCATTGGTGCCGGCACCAGCAAGGCTCACGACAAGGTGTCAGCTAACGCTGATGATCCCGCTGCGGTATAAGCCGACACGCTTCATGCCGCCCTTGCCGGCTTGAAGACGCCCATCGCCACCTCCACAAACCCCATCGACGCGCGGGCCTCGCTAGAGGATGCTCGCTGGCAGATCTTGGAGGAGGGCATTTCCATCACCGCGGCTAAACGCCGGATGGAGGCCGCGCAGCGCGAGTATAACTCCGCTTACGACCTCACTCCGGTTGCCGAGGGTCCTAGCCGGCTTGGCGCAGTCCGCGGCCGCGGCCGGGTCATTGCCGAAATCCTAGGAGGAAAGCAGCCCATCTACGAGACTCATGCGGCCAACTTACGGGCTGCGCATGCGGCCATGGCAGAAATGCCAGATTTGGAGGGCGAGGAGCGCGTCCTTTAGGAAAGGCGGGTCAAGGATCTCCTTGATGCTCCAAATGAGCAGCAAACACTGCTTGACCCTGGCTAGGCACAGTCGGAGTCTCCAGGACCCAATCCCGGAGCGCGTCGTAACCCCAGCGGTCGTCATCAAGCCGAAGGATCTTCCTCGCATCGCACTTCCGGCCGGAAGGGCGAGGGCAGCCAAGACATGCGTTCTCAGCGCTACAGCGAGCCAACTTCAAGCCGGCGTCGTAGATATGGTGGTGATGAGAGTGATTCGGTGTATGAGGTTCCTCGTCCGGGGAGGGCCCATGCCACCGGCTCACAAGACACCCTGCCGATCACGGCTCGGAACGGCCCTCGCATCCCACACTGCGACAACGATGCTCGCAGGCGCCTCAACGCCCTGGCGCACTCGTCTCTCCTCGAAGAGGACGGCCCCATCGGTCCAGCGTGCTTTGGCCCCCGGATCCGAGGGGAGCCGTTTCCCCGAGGCTTCACTCTCCCTCGGGACACCCCCAAGTACAACGGCACAGCAAAGTCAGAAGACTGGCTGATCGACTACACCATTGTTGTTGGCATTGCTCGGGGCAACAAGCGCGTAGCCATACGCTACGTGCCACTCATGCTGGCCGACTCGGCTAGAACATGGCTTAACAGCCTTCCAGCCGGCAGCGTCAACTCCTGGGTTGACTTCGAGGAGGCATTTTTCCGCAACTTCACTAGCACTTACAAGCGCCCTGGCCGGCCTCGCGAGCTGGCAATGTGCGTCCAGAGGCCCGATGAACCCCTTCACGACTACGTCACGCGTTGGACTGAGCTACGCAACTCCTGCGAGGGAGTGCATGAGGTACAGGTCATCCAGTACTTCATTGATGGCTGCCGAGACGGCACTCTCCTCAAGCACAAGGTCATGTGCTCCGAGCCCACCTCTCTGGCCGTGCTCATGGCCAAGGCGGACAAGTACGCCACGGCCGACTCCGCGATGCGGGTCAAGGTGACCACCTCGGACAAAGTTGTCCCCACGCCGACTACTTCCAAGCCGGCTGGCGACAATCAAGGCGGACAGAACAACAACAAGCGCAAGGTGGATCAACTTGATTCGCGCTCCAACAACAAGCTGGTAGCTAACATGGAGGGAGATGCGCCGGCTACTCAAGTCGGCTCGCAACGGAGGCGGACCGGCAAGAACGATTGGCAGACCAAGCTCTCCTTCGAGCAAATTCTTGACGCGCCCTGCAAGATGCACACTAGGGAGAAACCTGCTACCCATACCCTTCGACGGTGCAGCTTTGCACGGCGATTGTCGCAAGGAGAGGGCCTGCCGTCTCCCCCAGGTGCAGCTGCGTCTCCTCATGCTCCGGATCCTGGGCCGGCTCCGGCTCCACCACCGTCGCCTCACAACGACGGTCTTCTCCACGACGACTACCCCCATCAAGACGAAGCATTCGTTGTCTTCACTAGCGAGGGTGATGACAAACACAGCCAGCGACAACGCCGGTGTGAGGTGAACGGCACGGCCCCCCCGGTTCCCCAATACATGTAGTGGTCTGAAAAGCCAATTACATGGAGTCGGGTTGACCATCCTGCGGTGATGCCAAATCCTGGCTCATACGCGCTCGTCCTCGACCCCACTTTCGCCTCCCAGAGGCTCGCGTGCCAGTTCTCTCGGGTGTTGGTCAACAGCGGCAGCAGCATCAACATCCTCTACCTCGACACCTTGCTCAAGCTTGGGCTCAAGGAGAAGGACCTCCAGCCGACCAGCACTGTCTTCCACGGCATTGTGTCAGGACAGTCCTGCTCGCCGATCGGCAAAATCCAGCCGGACGTCCTTTTCGGTGACAAGGCGCACTTCCGCCGAGAGTCCATATGGTTCGAGGTGGTGGATCTCAACAGCCCGTATCACACGCTATTGGGCAAGTCGGCACTGGCCAAATTCATGGCCATCCCCCATTACGCCTACCTCAAGATGAAGATGTCGGGTCCAAAGGGCATCATTACCATTACCAGCGACTACAAAAAGTCGCTCGAGTGTGCACAGGACAGCAGCCGTCTGGCTGACGCCATGGTGATTGCTAAGGAGAAAAGGCAGATCGACCGGCTCGTGACTCAGGCTACCGAGCAGCCGGCGATCCCTACTCCACCATCCCAGTCGGCCGGCGAAGGCTCATTCAAGCCAGCCAAAGAAACCAAGCAAGTGCCACTCAACCGTGCGAACCCCAAGCAGTTCATCACCATTGGGGCTAACCTCAGCCCCAAATAGGAAGGTGAGCTCATCGACTTCCTCTGTGAGAATCGGGATATCTTTGCATGGTCTCCAAAAGACATGCCAGGGGTTCTGTGGAAGTACGCCGAGCACAAACTTCACATGTGGCCGGATGAAAAGCCGGTGAAACAACCTTTGCGCCGCTTCGCCGAGGGGAAGCGGCGCACAATTGGAGAAGAGATCGCCCGGCTGCTAGCAGCCAGCTTCATCATGGAGGTTTTTCACCCAGACTGGTTAGCCAATCCAGTCCTGGTGCTGAAGAAGAACAATACATGGCGAATGTGTATCGACTACACAAGCCTGAATAAGGCGTGCCCGAAAGACCCTTTCGCCTTGCCCAGGATAGATCAAGTGATCGACTCCACAGCCGGCTGCGAACTGTTGTCGTTTCTGGACTCTTATTCAGGCTACCATCAAATCAAGCCGGATCCATCTAATCGCCTGAAGACATCCTTCATCACGCCCTTCGGGGCCTACTGCTACACCACCATGACATTCGGTCTGAAGAATGTTGGTGCCACATTCCAACACTGCATGCAACAATGCCTCCTGCCGCAGATTGGCAGAAACATCCACGTCTATGTTGATGACATCGTCGTCAACACCAAGCAGCACTTCAGTCTCCTTGACGACTTGCGGGAGACGTTTGCCAACCTGCGCGAGTACAAGATCTGGCTCAGCCCGGAAAAGTGTGTCTTTGGAGTTCCAGGCGGCAAGCTCTTGGGGTTCTTCGTGTCTGCTCATGGCATCGAAGCGAACTCTGAGAAGATCGGAACCATCGAGCGGATGGTGAAGCCGGCTCGAATCCTCGACGTCCAGAAGGTCACCGGCTGCCTGGCGTCCCTTAGCCTGTTCGTCAACCAGCTCGGTGAGAAGGCACTTCCACTCTACCAACTCATGAATAAAACAACCAAGTTCGAGTGGAGCGACCAAGCGGACGAAGCCTTCTGCGACCTCAAGCGGGTCATCTCAAGCGTGCCAATATTGGCAGCACCGGCTGAAAGGGAACCCATTCTCATATACATTGCAGCGACCACTAGCGTGGTTAGTGTAGTGTTGGTAGTAGAACACAAGGAGGAGGGCAAGGTACTGTTAGTGCAACGCCCTATCTATTACCTCAGCAAGGTCTTGTCCGCCTCCAAGCAAAACTACCCCCACTACCAGAAAATGTGTTATGGTGTTTACGTTGTCGCAAAGAAGTTGAAGCAATACTTCCAAGAGCATGCCATCACTCTGGTGAGCACTCATCCACTTTCAGAAATCATGGGCAACCGTGATGCAACTAGCTGGATTGCCAAGTGGTCCATCTCCATGGCCGACCACGACATCCGCTACGAGCCACGCAATGCCATCAAGTCCCAGGTGGTGGCCGACTTCCTTCTCGATTGGGCTGAACCCCAATTTCAGCCGCCGCCTGTAGACTCACTCATTGGCGGATGCAGTTTGACAGATCGAAGATGCGAACTGGTCTGGGAGCCGGCATTGTCTTGACGTCTCTGAAAGGGGACCAACTCAAGTATGCTCTCTAGATACACTTCGCCGCCTCCAACAACATCTCCGAGTACGAAGTGCTCGCTCATGGCCTCCGGCTTGCCAAGGCGATTGGCATCCGGCGGCTCCTTTGCTTCGGCGACTCGGATCTCGTGGTGCAGCAAGTCTCTGGCGAATGGGATGCCAGGGACGCCAACATGGCGAGCTATCACTTCCTCATCCAGCAGCTCAGCGTCCCTTTCGAGGGTTGTGAGTTTCGTCATGTTCCCAGGGCGGACAACGAGGCGGTTGATACATTGGCCAAGATCGGCTCTACAAGACAAGCAATTCCAGCCGGCGTCTCGCTCGAGCAACTGCACAAGCCATCCATCAAGCCGTCTCCTGAGTCGGCGTCAATTTTTGTGCCGGCAGATCCCTCAGTACCAGCTTCGTCGGCTACGCCAGCTGTGCCAGCTACACTGGCTCTGCCGACTCGGATTGCTGCTCCGGCTACAACTACTTCGCCGGATGTGACTGCTTCACCGGCTGCAACAACGAATCCGGCTACACCAAGCCTCGAATCATGTCGTCTCGACACCAAGTGGGTGGACATCATGGAGGTAGACGGCGGGCTGGCTGCCACCACGGCATCAGGTGCAGAGAGTCTCGAGTCTGCGACTGCTTCATCAAGCGCAGGGGCTGTAGAAGCCCCTGATACTCAGGTTGAGACGGAGCCAGCCTTTGTGTCGGATCCATCGTGGGCTCAACCCATCTTGGCCTTCCTTCTTTGCGGCGAGCTTCCTCAAGATGAGGCGGAGGCAAGGCAGATTCAACGCCGATCAGCAGCCTACTCCATCATCAATCGCGAGCTGGTTCGGCATAGCGTGACTGGCGTGTTCCAGCGCTACGTCGAATCGGAAAAGGGGCAGGAGATCCTCAGAGACATACACCAAGGTGAGTGTGGGCATCATGCCGCCTCCAGAACCCTGGTGGCCAAGGCGTTCCGCCACGGATTCTACTGGCCCACGGCCCTCGAGGAGGTCGTGGACATGGTCAACAAATGCGAAGGCTACCAACGCTTCAGCACGCAGAGCCACATGCCGGCTTCAGCCCTCAAAACCATCCCCCTGGCATGGCCGTTTGTCGTCTCGGGGTTGGATATGGTGGGGCCATTTAAGACCGCTCGAGGTGGCATGATGCATCTCTTGGTGGATGTCGATAAGTTCACCAAGTGGACCGATGCTAGGTCCATCAAGAAGCTTGACGGCCCCGCGGTCGTCAGGTTCATCAAGGACATTGCGGTCCGCTACGGCGTCCCCCACAGCATCATCACCGACAACGGCACCAACTTCGCCAAAGGTGCTTTGGCACTCTGCTGCTCCAAGGAAGGCATCCGGCTCGACTTGGCTTCGGTGGCACACCCGCAATCCAACGGCCAGGTGGAGAGGGCCAACGGCCTGATCCTGGCCGGCATCAAGCCAAGGTTGGTGGCACCACTTGTCAGGTCATCCGGCTGCTGGATCGAAGAGTTGTCGTCTGTGTTGTGGAGACTCCGCACCACGCCAAACCGGTCAACTGGCTTCACCCCATTCTTTCTGGTATACGGGTCCGAGGCAATCATCCCCACGGATGTCGAGTTCGACTCGCCTCGGGTCACCTTATACACAGAGACAGAAGCGAAGGAGGCAAGAGAAGACGGTGTCGATATGCTCGAGGAGGCACGGGATCTAGCCTTGAGCCGGACGGCCATATACCAACAGAAGCTGAGGTATTACCATAGCAAGAAGATCAAGCCTCTCTCCTTCAGGGAGGGGGACTTGGTGCTCAGAAGAATCCAGCGAATAGCCGGCCAGCACAAGCTCTCGTCCCCATGGGAGGGGCCTTTCATCATCAGCCGGGCACTGCATAACAATGCATACTACCTGATCGATGCCGAGAAGCCAAGGAAGCGGAAGAGAGACGACTCCGGCCAGGGAACGGAGCATCCATGGAACGTGGCGCTGTTGCGCCCGTTCTATTGCTACAATGCAAGTAAGAAAAATGAAAATATCATGTACGTATGTATCTTCCTCCCTTTTCGGGATTTCCAATGAATGCAATGGGTGTTTCAAGCCGAGGCTTGGGAGACGCCTCTTTTGGATTCACGACAAGAGTTTTCACTCATTTGTGAGTCCCTTGGTCCAGCTCCACAGGCTCGGGGGCTCGCTAGCCGGCCCGAACGACTTCCTTCGTTGTATATGAGCGTATAGTGTACGCCGGGTCGAACCCTTACCATCTCGTAACAGCTACAGACCGGCTCCCGGCTGTCCAGCTAAGGAGGCAGTGGCAGGGAAGGCTGGTTGCATGGAAAGTTCAACTACAAGAAGAGTTGCTGGCTCGGGTTGGTTTGATCATCTTTTGATCTTATTATTCTAGACGGCCTCTGTTGGCTTGTGTTTGAATATTTAAGTCTTGATGGCTTCGAAAAATCTAAGTCCAATATTCTCAAAGGCAGAAGCCTCGTCCTAGTCACAGACCGGCTCCCGGCTGTCGGGCTGGCGAGGCAGACGTTAGAGCGGGTAAAGGAGTTGGAGAAAAAGGAGTCAAACAGGAATCAAAATATGAAAATACAAGGCAACAAGCATGGTGTTTACGAATTCAATGCAGAATATATTACATTCGAAAGCATTCAAAAGGCCCACGGCCGAAGTTCATTACAATAAACACCCCCGGTGGGTGGAACTATTCGACTCACAATACATTGCCGACAATGAAAAAACAAAAGGACTAGCTAAGGGGCGGCGGCTCCATTTGTTGCCCCGGCTGCAGCTCCTGATGTGGTGGCTTCACCATCGCCAGCTACGCCCGAGGTGGATGCGCCGTCTCCACCACGAGAGCCTTCGGCTCCGTCCCTCGCGGTCGAGTCCGCATAAGCCTCGCTGCTGGAGTCGGCCGCCTCCTCCTCAAGTGTCGCCTCGGTGGAGCTGACATCGACGTCATACAGCTGAAGATGGAACAAATCCTCAGGGATCACATTTCCGTCTTCAGCACGCTCCAAGTTGAGCTCATCCCAGGCGGCAAAAGAGGCAATGTCGCTGGCCCACATCCGCAGCTGGTCCCCCATGGCCTGCAGCTCCCCCTCCGAGTTGTCGCGTTCTGCGGCGAGCTTGCCCAGGTCCACGTTTCGATACCAGGACTTGGCCAAACGCGGCGCCATGTATAAACCAGTGCGCGCGGCGGAGGCACGCCAGGCATCGAGGCGGGCGCCACCGGCTTCCAGCCAGCATGACATCCGGCTCATCGACGCCGGCTCTACAGCTTCGGGCCACAGCGCCCTTATCATCGACGCGCCTCTGCTCTCGAGCCGCTCCCAGGAGTCGGCCAGTACGAGCAGGCAGGCCTTGGTGCCGACGGCGATCTCCTCCACAGACCAGCCAGCGTCGGCATCCACCTCCTCACCAGCAGCGCGACGCTCCTCACGGCTGGTCTCCACAGCCGTTCCAGCCGCTTCCCGTGTCCCAGGGAAGATTCCTGGGGTATGGGAAGTGGTGCGAAGAAGAATAAGAGGGGATACCAACAAATAAGAAAAGATCAAGACAAAGATAAAGAGAGGCTTATGGTTGAAATGGATGTCGGTTTCACAAGCCTCCTCCATGGCCTCGCGCTCCTGCACCGTGCTCTCTCGAGTCACGCGGGAGAGCTTGTCTTGGAGGTTCTCGGCTGCCTCCATCGCCTTGGTGAGCTGCGTCTGCTTCTGGATCAGGGCATCCTTCTTCTCCTTCAGGGCCGCGTCCTTGAGCTTCATCTCCTCGAGATGAGCCATCTTGAGACGCTCCATGTCGGCAGCATGGGAGGTGTCCTTCTCCTGAAGGGTGGCGCACAGCTGCTCCAGTTCAGCCTGACGGGCCGCCTCGCAATCCTTCTTCTCTGTCTAGAGAAGACCCAGCTCCTGCTAGAGCTGCTTGTCCGCCTCGAGCAGGGCGTCTCGCTCAGAAACGGCAGCGTCCAGCCGGCCCTGGAGATCGCCAACTTGGGTTGGACTTGGGCCCGCAACGTGTTGTACGCCTGCACCTGGGTGTCATGAAGCTCCTACGAGCAAAGCAAAGAAAGAAAGAAGTAAGATTCGGCCCGGCTAACTCATAGTCGGCCCGATTCTTGGGGGCTACACCGAGTGGGTGCGCTAGCGCGCCCCCACTAAAAAAGCAAAGATGAACATAGCACAATGAGATTCGGCCCGACCAATGCTTGGTAGGCCCGATTCTCGGGGGCTATACCCACTGATTCAAGAGCAGAAAAAGAAAAAAGCCAAACCAAGGCAGAGAATATGCAAAAGATGAAGGACTCACCTTGGCGCGTTCTTCAAGGCGCTCCAGATCGCTGTGAGCCACCTGGGCCGCCTACTTCACCTTGTCCCGGCTACTGGAGAACAATGCCACCAGTTCCGGGACACCGCTGAGCTTGGTGCCTGGGGGCAGCATTACGCGCTCAATGTTGTCCATGCGCCAAGTCTTCATGGGCCGGCTCCTGGAGCCGCTGGGCCGCGGTTAGCCACGACGATGGTGCCGTCTCCAGGTGGCTAGTTGGTGGCCGGCTCCATGGACGTTCCGGCTGGCGCCGTCTCAGCAGCTGGGGGTGGATCGGTCGTCTCCGGTGCATCCATGGTCACCTCCGGCGCCTCCATGGTCATCTCCGGCGCGCCGTCTACATCAGCTTCCGGCGTGTCGGGGATCACCTCGAGGTCTGCAGGTGTGGAGGTGGCCGGCTCAGGAGACTGGGCCGCCTCGGCTCCCTGGGCGCGCCTCGGAGCCGCCTCGCTAGCTGGCTCCTCCACACGCATTCGCTTGGAGGTATCATGCTTGTCGTTCGAGCGTTTCTCCTAGGTCTTCTCAGCCCGGCTAGGCTTGGGTGGGCCCGCGGCCATCTTGTTCGCCGCCGCTTCCCAGCGAAGGGCGGATTCGTCCTCCAGCGCCTTCTTGGCAGCATCAGCACTTGCCCAACCGGCTCGCTCGACGGCGGAGGCGGTTTATTCCTCCACGTCTTCTGCCTCCCTGTCAAGCATTATTTTAGGAGCCTATCCTCACACAAACAAAACAAAAAGAGATGACAAAGGACTCTTACCCCACCACGACGGGCACTCGCTTCCTGCCGACGCCGACCTGGTGCTTCTTGGCGCCGCCTCCGCGTCCTCTGGCTGGAGGCCCCGTTGGGGCACGCTAGGGGGGCGGCTTGGATATAGCCGTCCCCTTTCCCTTGTTCCTGGTCGTCTCGCTAGGCGCAACCGTCTCGCCAGCCCTACGACGGCCCCGCGTTAGGGGAGGGCTGGTGACTCCCTCCAGATCCTCTGGATCCTCTTCGAAGGCTGCATCAGATGAATCATACGGTGTCTCGTCATCATCTGTCCAGTCAAGAATGGAGGGCTTTAGGTGCTCACCAGGCGGATCGGAGCCCTCCGACTCGAGCGCTTCCTGCGAACCATCGGAGGTGGCAGCTCCCGGCTCGATCACCCCCTCATCCTCGATTTCCGAGGGGTCCGACGTCTCCACGTGGGCGGCGGGTGGGTTGAGCTCTTCCAGGCTCTCGAACAACTGAGCATGGGAGAAGGTAGCCGGCTCAAAGGAGATAACAACAAGTTCAAAAGACAAACAAATTCGAAATTGGGAAAGCGCTTACCACTGGGGCCGGATGGGCTCGGTCGTAAGGGCGCATTCCCCATTCCCAATCTCCTCCTTCGTCCCAGTTGGCGGAGGAGATCAGGTTCATGTTTCAGGCCACCGCGCCAGTCTGGAAGCTCTTGGTGGAGAGGCGGCAAGGATCGTGTCGGCCACCCATCTGATAGATCAGATGGGGCCGCCTCTGAAGAGGCAGGACCCGGCGGGTCACCATGGTGGTGAGCAAGTCGTGACCCAGGAGGCCGCGAGTCTTCATGGTCTCGAGGTTGGTGCATATCTGCGCCACCTCTGCGATTGGCTTCGGATATGAAGCCTTCCAGTTCCTCCTTGCCATAGGAGGAGCGATGACGAAGGGCGGCAGGTTGAGGCTGTCGCGGGAGGGGTCGACGTTCTTCACGTAGAAGATGTTGGAAATATGCCCTAGAGGCAATAATAAATTAGTTATTATTATATTTCTTAGTTCATGATAATCGTTTATTATCCATGCTATAATTGTATTGAATGAAGACTTATATACATGTGTGGATACATAGACAAAACACTGTCCCTAGAAAGCCTCTAGTTGGCTAGCCAGTTGATCAAAGATAGTCAGGGTCTTCTGATTATGAACAAGGTGTTGTTGCTTGATAACTGGATCACGTCATTAGGAGAATCACGTGATGTACTAGACCCAAACTAATAGACGTAGCATGTTGATCGTGTCATTTTGTTGCTACTGTTTTCTGCGTGTCAAGTATTTGTTCCTATGACCATGAGATCATACAACTCACTGACACTGGAGGAATGTTTTGTGTGTATCAAACGTCGCAACGTAACTGGGTGACTATAAAGATGCTCTACAGGTATCTCCGAAGGTGTTTGTTGAGTTAGTATGGATCAAGACTGGGATCTGTCACTCCATGTGACGGAGAGGTATCTCTGGGCCCACTCGGTAATACAACATCACACATAAGCCTTGCAAGCAATGTGACTTAGTGTAAGTTGCGGGATCTTGTATTACGGAACGAGTAAAGAGACTTGCCGGTAAACGAGATTGAAATAGGTATGCGGATACCGACGATCGAATCTCGGGCAAGTAACATACCGAAGGACAAAGGGAATGGCATACAGGATTATATGAATCCTTGGCACTGAGGTTCAAACGATAAGATCTTCGTAGAATATGTAGGATCCAATATGGGCATCCAGGTCCCGCTATTGGATATTGACCGAGGAGTCACTCGGGTCATGTCTACATAGTTCTCGAACTCGCAGGGTCTGCACACTTAAGGTTCGACGTTGTTTTATGCGTATTTGAGTCATATGGTTGGTTACCGAATGTTGTTCGGAGTCCTGGATGAGATCACGGACGTCACGAGGGTTTCCGGAATGGTCCGGAAACGAAGATTGATATATAGGATGACCTCATTTGATTATCGGAAAGTTTTCGGAGTTACCGGGAATGTACCGGGAATGACGAATGGGTTCCGGGTGTTCACCGGGGGGGCAACCCACCCCGGGGAAGCCCATAGGCCTTGGGGGTGGCGCACCAGCCCTTAGTGGGCTGGTGGGACAGCCCACGAAGGCCCTATGCGCCATAGGAAGAAAATCAAAGAGAAAAAAAAGAGGAGGTGGGAAAAGGGGGAAGGACTCCTCCTTCCAAACCTAGTTGGATTCGGTTTGGAAGGGGAGGACTCGCCCCCTTGGCTCGGCCGAACCCCTTGGGGGTCCTTGGACCCCAAGGCAAGGCTCCCCCTCTTCCCCCTATATATATGGAGGTTTTAGGGCTGATTTGAGACAACTTTTGCCACGGCAGCCCGACCACATACCTCCACGGTTTTACCTCTAGATCGCGTTTCTGTGGAGCTCGGGCGGAGCCCTGCTGAGATTAGATCACCACCAACCTCCGGAGCACCGTCACGCTGCCGGAGAACTCATCTACCTCTCCGGCTCTCTTGCTGGATCAAGAAGGCCGAGATCATCATCGAGTTGTACGTGTGCTGAACGCGGAGGTGCCGTCCGTTCGGCACTAGATCGGAGCGGATCGTGGGACGGATCACGGGACGGTTCATGGGACGGTTCGCGGGGCGGATCGAGGGACGTGAGGACGTTCCACTACATCAACCGCATTTCTTAACACTTCTGTTGTGCGATCTACAAGGGTACGTAGATCGGAAATCCCCTCTCGTAGATGGACATCACCATGATAGGTCTTCGTGCGCGTAGGAAATTTTTTGTTTCCCATGCGACGTTCCCCAACAGTGGCATCATGAGCTAGGTTCATGCGTAGATGTCTTCTCGAGTAGAACACAAAAGTTTCTATGGGAGGTGATGTGTGTTTTGCTGCCCTCCTTAGTCTTTTCTTGATTCCGCGGTATTGTTGGATTGAAGCGGCTTGGACCAACATTACTCGTACGCTTACGAGAGACTGGTTTCATCGCTACGAGTAACCCCCTTTGCTCAAAGATGACTGGCAAGTGTCGGTTTCTCCAACTTTAGTTGAATCGGATTTGACCGAGGAGGTCCTTGTATAAGGTTAATTAGCAATTCATATATCTCCGTTGTGGTGTTTGCATAAGTAAGATGCGATCCTACTAGATACCCATGGTCACCACGTAAAACATGCAACAACAAAATTAGAGGACGTCTAACTTGTTTTTGCAGGGTATGCTTGTGATGTGATATGGCCAACGATGTGATGTGATATATTGGATGTATGAGATGATCATGTTGTAATAGTTAATATCGACTTCCACGTCGATGGTACGGCAACCGGCAGGAGCCATAGGGTTGTCTTTAAACTAACATTTGTGCTTGCAGATGCGTTTACTATATTGCTAGGACATAGCTTTAGTAGTAATAGCATGAGTAGCACGACAACCCCGATGGCGACACGTTGATGGAGATCATGATGATGGAGATCATGGTGTGACGCCGGTGACAAGAAGATCGTGCCGATGCTTTGGTGATGGAGATCAAGAAGCACATGATGATGGCCATATCATGTCACTTATGAATTGCATGTGATGTTAATCCTTTATGCACCTTATCTTGCTTAGAACGACGGTAGCATTATGAGGTGATCTCTCACTAAAATTTCAAGACGAAATTGTGTTCTCCCCGACTGTGCACCGTTGCGACAGTTCTTCGTTTCGAGACACCACATGATGATCGGGTGTGATAGACTCAACGTTCACATACAACGGGTGCAAAACAGTTGCATACGCGGAACACTCGGGTTAAGCTTGACGAGCCTAGCATGTGCAGACATGGCCTCAGAACACATGAGACCGAAAGGTCGAGCATGAATCGTATAGTTGATATGATTAGCATAGAGATGCTTACCACTGAAACTATTCTCGACTCACGTGATGATCGGACTTGAGATAGTGGATTTGGATCATGTACCACTCAAATGACTAGAGAGATGTACTTTTTGAGTGGGAGTTCTTAAGTAATACGATTAATTGAACTAATTGTCATGAACATAGTCTAATGGTCTTTGCGAATTACGATGTAGCTTGCGCTATAGCTCTACTATTTTTATATGTTCCTAGAGAAAATTTAGTTGAAAGTTGATAGTAGCAAACTTTGCAGAGGATTGTCCTCGTTGCTGCGCAGAAGGCTTATGTCCTTAATGCACCACTCGGTGTACTGCACCTCAAGCGTCGTCTGTGGATGCTGTGAACATCCGACATACACGTTTCTAATGACTACACGACAGTTCAGTACAAAATACTTAATGGCTTAGAAGCAAGGCGTCGAAGACGTTTTCAAACGTCACGGAACATAAGAGATGTTCTAAAGAGATGAAATTGTGATTTCATGCTTGTGCCCTTGTTAAGAGGTACGAGACCTCTGACAAGATTCTTTGTCCACAAAGTAAGGGAGAAAAGCTCAATCGTTGAGCGTGTGCTCAGATTATCTGAGTACGACAATCGCTTGAATCAAGTGGGAGTTAATCTTCCAGATGAGATAGTGATGGTTCTCCAAAGTCACTGCCACCAAGCTGTGAGAGCTTCGTGATGAACTATAACATATCAAGGATAGATACAATGATCCTTGAGAAATTCGCGATGTTTGACACTACGAAAGTAGAAATCAAGAAGGAGCATCAATAGTTGATGGTTAGTAAAACCACTAAGTTTCAAGAAAGGCTAGGGCTAGAAGGGATACTTCGTGAAATGGCAAAACAATTGCTGCACTAATGAAGAGACCCAAGATTAAACCCAAACCCGAGACTAAGTGCTTCTGTAATGAGGGGAACAGTCACTAAGGCGGAGCAACTCTAGATACTTGGTAGATAAGAAGGCTGGCAAAAGTCGAAAGAAGTATATTTTATATACATGATGTTGATGTGTACTTTACTAGTACTCCTAGTAGCACGAGGGTATTGGATACTGGTTCGGTTGCTAAGTGATTAGTAACACGAAATGATAGCTGCGAAATAAACGGAGACTAGCTAAAGGAGAGATGGCGATACGTGTTGGAAGTGTTTCCAAGATTGATATGATCAAAACGTCGCACGCTCCCTCTACCATCGGGGATGGTGTTAAACCTAAATAATTGTTACTTGGTGCTTGCGTTAAGCATGAACATGATTGGATCGTGTTTATTGCAATACGATTATTCATTTAAAGAGAATAATGGTTACTCTATTTGCTTGAATAATCACCTTCAATGGTTTATTGAATCTCGATGTGGTGTTACACATGTTCATGATATTGGTGCCAAAAGACACGAGGTAATAATGATAGTACCACTTACTTGTGGCACTGCCGCTTGAGTCATGTTGGTATAAATTGCATGAAGAGGCTCCATGCTGATGGATCTTTATACTCACTTGATTTTGAATCACTAGTGACATGCAAATCATACCACATGAGCAAGGCCTTATTTTCATTGAGATGAAACAAGATAGTAACTTGTTGGAAATGATACATTTTTTATGTATGCGGTCCAATGGGTGCTGAGGCACGCAGTGGATATCATTATGTTCTTACTTCAATGACGATTTGAGTAGATACAAGAGTATTTACTTAATGAATCGCAAGTCTGAAATATTGAAAAGTTCAATTCAGTTTCGAAGTGAAGTTCGTCGTAACAAGAGGATAAACGGTCTACGATATGATCATAGAAATGAATATCTGAGTTACGAGTTTTGGTACGCAGTTAAGATAATGTGGAAATTGTTTCGCAGTTCTTGCCACCTAGAACATCATAGTGTGATGATGTGTCTGAACGTCATAGCCACACACTATTTGGTATGGTGCATGCTATGATGTCTCTTATCGAATTGCCACTATCGTTTATGGGTTATGCATTAGAGACAACCGCATTCACTTTAAATAGGGCACCGCGTATTTCCCGTTGAGATGACACAGTATAGACTGAGGTTTAGAGAAATCTAAACTGTCGTTTCTTGAAAGTTTGGGGTTTCGACACTTATGTGAAAAAGTTTCAGTCTGATAAGCTCGAACCCAAAGCGGATAAATGCATCTTCATAGGATATCCAAAACAGTTGGGTACATCTCCTATCTCAGATCCGAAAGCAAAGTGTTTGTTTCTAGAAACGGATCCTTTCTCGAGGAAAGGTTTCTCTCGAAAGAATTGAGTGGGAGGGTGATAGAACTTGATGAGGTTATTGAACCATCACTTCGACTAGTGTGTAGCAGGGCACAGGAAGTTGTTCCTGTGGCGCCTACACCAATTGAAGTGGAAGCTGATGATGGTGATCATTGAGCTTCGGATCAAGTTACTACAAACCTCGTAGGTCGACAAGGTCGTGTACTACTACAGAGTGGTATGGTAACCCTGTCTTGGAGGTCATGTTGTTGAACAATAATGAACCTACGAGCTGTGGAGAAGCGATCGTGGGCCCGGATTCCGACAAATGGCTGGAGGCCATGAAATCCGAGAGAGGATGCATGTATGAAAACAAATTGTAGACTTTGGAGGAACTACTTGATGGTAGTAAGACTATTGAGTAAAGATGGATCTTTGTAAGGAAGACAGACGACGATGGTTATAAGTCACTATTAAGAAAAGCTCGACTTGTCGCAAAGATGTTTCTGACAAGATCAAACAGTTGACTATGATGAGACTTTCTCACTCGTAGCGATGCTAAAAGTCTGTTGGAATTATGTTAGTAGTTGCTGCATTATTTATGAAATATTGCACATAGGATGTCAAAACATTGTTTCCTCAACGGTTTCCTTGAGCAAACATTGTATGTGATACAACCAGAAGGTTTTGTCGATCCTAAAGATACTAACAAGTATGCAAGCTCCAGTGATCCTTCAATGGACTGGTGCAAGCATCTCGGAGTTGGAATATACACTTCGATGAGGTGATCAAAGATTTTGGGTTTGTACAAGGTTTATGAGAAACTTGTATTTCCAAAGAAGTGAGTGGGAGCACTATAGATTTTCTGATAAGTATATGTGGTTGACATATTGTGGATCAGAAGTAATATAGAATTTCTGTAATGCATACAAGGTTGTTTGAAAGATTTTTCAAAGGAATACCTGGATTGAGCTACTTGAACATTGAGCATCAAGATCTATGGAGATAGATCAAAACGCTTAATAGAAGTTTCAACAAAATGCATGCCTTGCCAAGTTTTGAAGGAGTTCAAAATAGATCAGCAAAGAAGGAGTTCTTGGTTGCGTTGTGAGGTGTGAATTTGAGTAAGACTCAAAACCCGACCACGGCAGAATAAAGAGAATAGACGAAGGTCGTCTTCTATGCCTTAGCCGTAGACTCTAAAGTATGCCATGCTGAGTACCGCACCTGATGTGTGCCTTGCACTCTGTTGAGAGGTACAGAGAGTGATCCATGATTGAATCACTAGCAGCGGTCAAAATTTATCCTTAGTAACTGATAGACTAAGGAATTTTTCTCGATTATGGAGGTGGTTAAAGAGTTCATCGTAAAGGGTTACGTCGATGCAAGCTTTGACACTAATCCGAATAACTATGAGTAGTGAAACGGATTCGTATAGTAGAGTAGATGTTTGGAGTATTTTCGAATAGCACATAGTAGCAGCATCTATAAGATGACATAAAGATTTGTAAAGAACACACGGACCTGAAAATTTCAGAACCGTTGACTAAAACCTCTCTCATGAGCAAGACGTGATCAGACCCCATAAATATATGGGTGTTGGATTCGTTGGAATCACATGGTGATGTGAACTAGATTATTGACTCTAGTGCAAGTGGGAGACTGTTGGAAATATGCCCTAGAGGCAATAATAAATTAGTTATTATTACATTTCTTAGTTCATGATAATCGTTTATTATCCATGCTATAATTGTATTGAATGAAGACTTATATACATGTGTGGATACATAGACAAAACACTGTCCATAGCAAGCCTCTAGTTGGCTAGCCAGTTGATCAAAGATAGTCAGGGTCTTCTGATTATGAACAAGGTGTTGTTGCTTGATAACTGGATCACGTCATTAGGAGAATCACGTGATGGACTAGACCCAAACTAATAAACGTAGCATGTTGATCGTGTCATTTTGTTGCTACTGTTTTCTGCGTGTCAAGTATTTGTTCCTATGACCATGAGAGCATATAACTCACTGACACCGGAGGAATGCTTTGTGTGTATCAAACGTCGCAACATAACTGGGTGACTATAAAGATGCTCTACACGTATCTCCGAAGGTGTTAGTTGAGTAAGTATGGATCGAGACTGGGATTTGTCACTCCGTGTGACGGAGAGGTATCTCGGGGCCCACTCGGTAATACAACATCACACACAAGCCTTGCAAGCAATGTGACTTAGCGTAAGTTGCGGGATCTTGTATTATGGAACGAGTAAAGAGACTTGCCGGTAAACGAGATTGAAATAGGTATGCGGATACTGACGATCGAATCTCGGGCAAGTAACATACCGAAGGACAAAGGGAATGGCATACGGGATTATATGAATCCTTGCCACTGAGGTTCAAACGATAAGATCTTCGTAGAATATGTAGGATCCAATATGGGCATCCAGGTCCCACTATTGGATATTGACCGAGGAGTCACTCGGGTCATGTCTACATAGTTCTCGAACCCGCACGGTCTGCACACTTAAGGTTCGACGTTGTTTTATGCGTATTTGAGTTATATGGTTGGTTACCGAATGTTGTTCGGAGTCGCGGATGAGATCACGGACGTCACGAGGGTTTCCGGAATGGTCCGGAAATGAAGATTGATATATAGGATGACCTCATTTGATTACCGAAAGGTTTTCGGAGTTACCGGGAATGTACCGGGAATGACGAATGGGTTCCGGGTGTTCACCGGGGGGGCAACCCACCCCGGGGAAGCCCATAGGCCTTGGGGGTGGCGCACCAGCCCTTAGTGGGCTGGTGGGACAGCCCACGAAGGCCCTATGCGCCATAGGAAGAAAATCAAAGAGAAAAAAAAAGAGGAGGTGGGAAAAGGGGGAAGGACTCCTCCTTCCAAACCTAGTTGGATTCGGTTTGGAAGGGGAGGACTCCCCCCCTTGGCTCGGCCGAACCCCTTGGGGGTCCTTGGACCCCATGGCAAGGCTCCCCTCTTCCCCCTATATATACGGAGGTTTTAGGGCTGATTTGAGACAAGTTTTGCCACGGCAGCCCGACCACATACCTCCACGGTTTTACCTCTAGATCGTGTTTCTGCGGAGCTCGGGCGGAGCCCTGCTGAGATTAGATCACCACCAACCTCCGGAGCGCCATCAAGCTGCCCGAGAACTCATCTACCTCTCCGTCTCTCTTGCTGGATCAAGAAGGCCGAGATCATAGTCGAGCTGTACGTGTGCTGAACGCGGAGGTGTCGTCCGTTCGGCACTAGATCGGGGCGGATCGTGGGACGGATCGCGGGACGGTTCGTGGGACGGTTCGCGGGGCGGATCGAGGGACGTGAGGACGTTCCACTACATCAACCGCGTTTCTTAACGCTTCTGATGTGCGATCTACAAGGGTACGTAGATCGGAAATCGCCTCTCGTAGATGGACATCACCATGATAGGTCTTCGTGCGCGTAGGAATTTTTTTGTTTCCCATGCGACGTTCCCCAACAGAAGAACCCCCTCTGCCACAGCTTGATGGAGTCCTCGAGCGGCATCTGGGGGAAGCCGCACGTCGTCCGGTGATGCACCAGTGTCATGTCGCACGGGGTCATCGGACGGTGGCCCGTGAGCTTCTCCGCCTCGGCTTTGTTCATCTTTATGGACTGCTGCTTGAAGAAGAATAGTTTCTGCCAAAGATCGAGGCAAGTCTCGATGCCCAGAAAGCCCTCACACGGGACGACATAGGCAGCAGCTGAAGAATGGCGTTAGGCGCCAGCTGGTGCGGCTGCAGGCCGAAGAAGATGAGGATGTTCGAGAAGAAGTTGCTCGCCAGGAGCCCGAAGCCACGGTAGAAGTGTTCATCGAACACGACTACCTCGCCCTCCCTCGGCGTTGGGGAGTTTTCGGCTCCTGGCACCCCTGCCGCCACAACCAATGCGGGAGGAAGCATGCGGCGATGGTGGAGCGCCTCGATATGGTCGTTGATGATGTCGCTGCCAAGCCAAGCACCGTTGTGCTGACCCTTCTTGGGAGCGGCGCTCGACATGACGGTGTGCGGCGGAGGCTTGGTGGTTGGCGATGATGGCTTGCGCGACGGTGAAGACAAAGCGAAGCTCTCTCTTTCTCTGGGCTCTAGGAAGGAGAGGGCACAAGTGCAGGGCGAGAAGGGGGCGAATGGCCTCCTCGGTACCCCCACGCCCCATTTAAACCCCACGATGGATCGTGGGGAGGGGATCCGGTGCGCATAGGGCCCACCTCTCCCGATTATTACGGGGACATTGACGTTTCCCGAAACCCAACCGTCACAGAGTAAATACGCAGCGGATCCTCCACGCGGGGGCCGAGGGGGCGTCGTGGCAGAACCCAGGGCTCAGGCCCAGTCCCGTCATCTGGGCAAAGCATCATCACGTCAGGCCGGGGTCTGGCACGTGGCGCAATCTGCGCGACTTACGACGAAGCCGAGGCGTCTCTTGGAAGCCAGCCGGCGTCTCCTATCACAGGCGGCGAAGGAAAATCAACGGCAAACAACTCAAGCTGGCGAGGCCACCCGCTCCAAGGCGAAGGGCCTCCCCTGCTTCGGGGACTACTGTCGGGGGGATAAACCCGGGGTAGGCTCAGCGAGCCTACTCCTTTGCCTTCTACCATGAAGGAACAGCATGAATCATTCTACAAAGCCCAAGTCCCCCTGGCCGGCTAGGAAGCACCTGTCGGCTGGGGGCGAGACAGCCAACTCTCTCTGGCCGGCCAGGAAGCTCTTGCTGTCTAGAGGCGAGACGGCTACCTCCCTCTGGCCGTCTAGGCCAAGCCGGTCGGCTAGAGGCGAGGCAGCCGTGCCCAGGCCGGCTAGTTAAGCGACTAGCCGGCTAGGGAACTCAAGTCACATCAGACCATAGGTCATGACAAGACCCTACGGTGAAAGGTGGCTACGCGTCAGCCAAGGTAGTAGGACCAATTGGATTTCATTTCTAATTCTATTTAAGAGAGGTATCTCTTCCAAGATCTTCACAGTTTCAACACACTTAGCAATAGGTATACTTGTTTTGGGTTGAGGATCCTTGGGTACGTTTATGAACCTAGGTCCCTTCCTTGATGGGGTTTCTATCTTTTTAGTCTTTATGGAGGATAGAGTAGTTCCTAAAGTTTCAAAAATATCCTCGAACTTATCAATCCTAGAAGGATCCACATCATGGGATTTAAGGGTCTCCAAAATTTTGTTAATTTTGTTCATGGAGCTATCAAGTCTATTTAAGTTCCCTTGAATCCTATTATCTACTTCATTAATTTTACTCATGCTTGCATCTCTAGCTCTATCTTCTCAAGTTTTCTCATAACATGAGATAAAGTGACATTATCCTTTATGTCAACAATAAGTGGGATTCCGACAAGATTTTCCATAATGTTAAGAGCCTCCCCAACGGGAGCTTCCAAGAAATTCCCTCCTATTGATGTGTCTAGAACAAACCTATGCCAAGAAGTAATACCAACATGAAAGTTTCTAAGCAAAATAGTGGTGGATTGCTTCTTGGTGGCTCTATCGTGAGAATTTTTAATTCTATACCAAGCATCTTTCGAACTTTCTCCAACCCTTTGTTTGAAGGTGAGAATATCTCCTTCGGGTGCAACACTAGAGGCAAAGGATTTAGATGTACTAACTAAACAAAGCAAAGTAACTAATTTTTTGTGGTTTTTGGTATAAGACTCTAAAGCAAAAACTAAAAATAAAACTAACAAGACTAAAAAGCAAAGGTAAAAGATAGCGTGCAACTCCCCTATCTTGAAGACTGGAATCCCCGGCAACGGGGCCAGAAAACTTTGCTTGATGACGAGATGATGTATATACTTCTCGCACCTTGTTGGTTACGCCAAGTGGAAGGTTGAGATCTAGTCAACAGCAAGTTTTCCCTCACACGAGAACTGTAATGTTTATCGAACCAGGAGGACTCCTAGGACCAACAAGTAGGTGTCTACCACCCTGGTGCTAACAAAAGACGTGGACCTACACACACAACAAATAACTTTGCTCCCAACGAGTACAGAGAGGTTCTCAATCTCTCCGGCCTTGTTGTTTGCAAAGGATCAAAACACAAGCGGGAAGGTAATAGTGATTGCAACGAGAAAGTAAATGAAAGCAGTAAATGACGGAGGTGTAAACAATGATGGTGATATGGACCAGAGTCACATGGTGTTCACTAGTAATGTCTCTCTCCCAAAAGACAATAAACAACTATGCCTGGGTAAACAAATCACAGTTGGGCAATTAACAGAATTATGAACGCACCGCAATGCTAATTATGCTACTTGATAGTTAGAGGTTCAATAGTAATGTGAAATACGCCAAGACAAGTAGACTGTTTATTCATTAGCATCTACTTACTAATCATCCACCTTGAGATATCTATCCAGAACATCTCCCCGGTATTAAGTTGCGAGCCCCACCCAAAGTGTAAACTCAAAGCAATGCACAACTGCATTAACAAACTATGCGTAAGGTAAACAATCCTTGCAACCGTGGTCACAAGCACTGTTGTTTCCTCCCTGGTGGCAACATCACATCCCCTAGTCTCATGTTTCTGTCACTCAAGCTAGACATCGAGGGGTATGAACCCACAATCATGCATAACGCTCCATCTTGGAGTTACAATCTACTACTCGTCCAAAGCAATAAATAGCAACGGAGAACATGCATGAATCACTAAGGAACATAATATAAAAGGATAATCAAATATATAACTCATAATAATCTGAACATAATCTCATAATCCATCGGATCCCAACAAACTGAGCATAGCAATAACAAGAGAATTACATAGATGCCTTGATCATGTAGGGCAGCTCACAAGGACTAAACATTGAAGAACAAGATTGGAGAGAAGACATCACATAGCTACTGGTCATGGACTCATGGTCCAAGGAGGACTACTCATGGCACGTCCGGGAAGCGTCCATGGCGGTGGAGAAGCTCCCGGAGGTCAATCCTTCCTCCGGCAGGGTGCCGGGAAGAGGTCTCCTCACGCTCCCGATCTCGGAAGTGCTGTAGTGGCGGAACGATGGAGAAATTCGCGATTCTAGAAGTTTTGGAAGGGTTTCCTCTCGGGAATATAAATATAGGCCAAAGGAGGGCACCGGAGGAGGTGGGGCCCACCCAGGCGGCCTCCTGGCGCTGCCTAGGGCCTGGTCGCGCTAGCAGGTCGCCTGGGCAGCCCATGCCCCCCTCTAGCCCATCTTCGATGATCCAGAAGCTTCTGTTTCGCTGATTTTTTATATATATTTCCTGGAATTTTTCGGGCTTCGGAAAATTGGGTAAAAGCCCGTGCAAAATAGACATCAGCAAACAGAAATTGGCTGTGGGTGCACTGAGTTAGTAGGTTAGTCCAAATATGTGGAAAATGATATAAAAGTGTTGCAAAACATATAGCAATGTCACCCAATAGATCATGGAACAAGCAGAAATTATAGATATGTTTGGGACGTATCAGGGGCAGGGACGGAGGAGTGGAGTAAGAAAAATAAAAAGAGAAGCTAACAAGAAAAATACAGGACAAGGCAGAGATGGCTAACAGTTGAGGAGAATGCCGACCTCGCCTGCCTCCTCTTGAGCCTCGCGGTCCCGAATCACGCGCTCCTGAGCCAGGCGGGTGAGCTCGTCCTGAAGGGCCTGTGCCGCCTCGGCCTCCTTCACCAGCTGGGCCTTCGGGTCCTTGGTGACGGCGTCCAGCTGTGCCTTTTTGTCAAGGTGCATCTTCTCCAAATGCTCCAGATCGGCGGCATGGGAGTCATCCTTTTGCATAAGGGTGTCATCACGAGCAGCGTGCAACTACTCTAGCTCCGTCTGATGGGCCGCCTCGTGGTCCTTCTTCTCCTTCTGGAGAAGCTCCACCTCCTCGCGTATTCGACCGTCCTCACCGTGCAAGGCGTCACGCTCGGTGACACCTCGGTCCAGCCGGCCCTGAAGGGTGTCTGCCCGCCTCTCGGCCTCTTGGAGTCGGGCCAACAACGCGTTATGAGCCTGTGCCTGGCTGTTTTGGTGCTCCTATGGCGAAAAGAAACAAAAACAAATTAAGAATGAGATTCGTCCCGGTGGATTTCCAACGGACCGGATTCTCGCGGGCTACACCCAGTGGGTGCGCTCTCCCCCACTGAAAGGAAAAGAAGAAGCAAGCTACCACGAGTAAGACACGAGTCCCCCCCCATTGGAGCAAAGGAAGAAGAAGAAAAACTTTGACATAAATATGCAGGAATTAAAAACTTATCGCGGTCCATTCCTCGAGGTGGTTCAAGTCTTTCCAAACCACTAGGGTTGTATGTGCCACCTTATCACGACTGCGAGAATACGCCGCCACCAGCAGAGGGACCCCACTCAACGTGGCGCTAGGAGGAAGAGTCGCGTGGATCGACCTGGCCTGCTCCAGGACTCTATGGGCCGTCTCCCGTAGAGGGGGTCGGCTCCGGAGGTGGACGGGCCGCGGTTGGATGCGACCATGGTGCCGTCTCCTGGCTGCGCGCTTCGGGTTGGCTCCTTCGACGCATTGGTCCGTCGAGGCACATGCGAACCCTCGTCCTGCACAACCTTGTCCTTCGGCACAAGGGTCGTCTCCGTGCTTGGTGGTGGGGTCTCTACTCCCGGCACGGCGTCTAGCCCGGCGTTAGGCACGTCGGGCCCACATCAAGATCCTCCGGCGCGGCGGCAGATCTTGGTCCGGTGGCCTTGGCGGTCTCGGTCGCGCTTGCTCCGGCACGCGCCGGCTCATTGGTCTGAGCCTCCACGATCGCCCGCGATGCGGGATTGTGCCTGGTTTTGGATCGCCTCTCCTGGGCGGGTGGCTTCTGAGCGGGGCTGGATGCGCGCTTGTCGGATTGGTCCCGGCTCGATCAACGCCTTCCTGGGAGCATCTGCCTCGGCCCAGGCGGCCTGCTCTGCGGCGACGGCGTCATCCTCCTCCGCCGTCTGGGCATCCCTTCTTATCATAACCTGATAAGGGGGGATTTCCTACCAAAGAATCAAGAAAGAGATGAAGAAAATAAGAACACGGTTGCTTACGCAATGACGACGGGAACCGACCATCTACCAACAGCGGCCGGGCCAACTCGCTGCTTCTTCGAGCCAGCCCTGCGACCTCCCACAGGAGGCCATGCCGCGGTTCGTTTGGAGGCCGACTTGGTGGTGGCAACCTGCTTGCATTTCCGTCGCGCCCCTTCGCCCTCCACGACCGGCTCGCTGGTGGCCCGACGTTGCCGTCTCACGGGAGGGCTAGAGTTGTCGTCTCAGGGAGGGCTAGAGACATCCTCTAGCTCTTCCAGGTCTTCCACGTCGACTGCATCGTGCAATGGAGGTGACACTTCATCATCATCGGTCCAGTCAAGCAATCCAGACGCAAAAAACTCACTGGCCGGCCCGGTTCCCTCCGACTCTGCCACGTCCTCAACTTCTTCGAAGGCTGCTGGTTGAGGCTCTCGACGGGGTCCGACACCTCCACGTCGGCAGCCAACCGCTCGTAGGCTTGCACATGCTGGAACGACTGTTGACCTAGCCGGCATCCGGCGTCAGAAGCCGGATCGTATTCAAAAGAAAACGAGAAACATTATCAGGCAGAAAGTGTACCGTTGGAGCCGGATGGTCTCGGTCATAAGGGACCATACCCCATTCCCACGCGCCGCCAACATCCATGGAGGCAGAGGAGAACAAGTTTGCCAGCTGCACTATGCTGTCGGCTCGCAAGTTCTTCGTCGAGAGACGGCATGGGTCATGTCGATCGCCCATCTGGCAGATCAAGTGTGGCTGGCGCTGCAGAGGCAGAATCCGGCGTGCCACCATGGTGGCAAGAAGATCCTCGTCCACAAGGTCACGGGTCTTCATAAGTTCGAGGTGGGCGCATATCTGCTTCACCTCTAGGATCGGCTTCGGAAGCGAGCTCTTCCAGTTCAGCTTCGCATTCGGCGAAGCGATGGCGAAAGGAGGCAGGTTGATGTAGTCGTGCAGGGGGGGTCACATTCTTCACATAGAAGAATCCCCTGTACCACTTCTTCACTAAGACCTGGAAAGGAAACTTCGGGAAGCCGGAGGCAGTCAAATGAAGAACGAGGGCGCCGCCGCAAGGGGTCATCTTCATGACACCAGGAATATCGGTCGGCATCGACTGCTGCTTGCAGAAAACTAGTTGGCACCACACGTCCAGCCGGGGCTCGATCCCCACAAATCCCTCGCACAAGGTGACAACGGCCGCCAACTAGAGGATGGCATTCGGCGCGAGGTGGTGCGGTTTCAGGCCGAAGTGAACCAAGAAGCGCGAGAAGAAGTCGCTTGCTGGAAGCCCAAATCCGCGGAAGAAATGCTCGTTGAAGACCACCATTTCGCCTTCCTGCGGGATTGGAGATCCTTCTCCGCCGGGGATGCGCACGGCGACGAGCTCTGTCGAGGGCAATATCCGGCGGTGACGGAGGACCTAAATGTGCTCCTCGGTCACGAGTGTGCCTTCCAAGGAACCCCGGGCTTTGGCCTTCTTGGCGGCGGCTGGGACATGGCGGAGCGGCGGCGAAAAGCTTCAAGGAAGGCGCGAAGCTCCGGCGACGAATGATACGTCACCAACGTATCTATAATTTTTGATGGTTCCATGATATTATCTTGTTAACTTTGGATGTTTTGTATGCATTTTATATCATTTTTGGGACTAACCTGTTAACTCAGTGCCAAGTGCTAGTTCCTATTTTTTCCGTGTTTTTGACCATTTTCAGAGAAGAATATTAAACGGAGTCCGAATGGAATAAAATCTTCGGAATGATTTTTTCCATAACATAAGATATGCAGGGAACTTGAGAACCAAGGCAAAGGATCACGGGGGAGGCCACAAGCCCCCTAGCCGCGGCCTGGGGGTCTCGCCTACCAGGCTTGTGGCCCCCCGTGGATCCTTTGCCCTACTTCTTCCGCCTATAAATTCCCTAAAAATTCAAAACTGCCAGAGAGAGCCACGAAAATACTTTTCCACCGCCGCAAGCTTTTGTCTCTACAAGATCCCATCTGGGGAACGTTCTGGTGCCCTGTCGGAGGGGGGATTCGTACACGAAGGGCTTCTTAATCAACACCATTGACTCTCCAATGATGCGTGAGTAGTTCACCACAGACCTTCGGGTCCATAGCTAGTAGCTAGATGGCTTCTTCTCTCTCTTGGATCTTCAATACAAATTTCTCCATGATCTTCATGGAGATCTATCCGATGTAATCTTCTTTTGCAGTGTGTTTGTCGAGGTCCTATGAATTGTGGATTTATGATCAGATTATCTATGAATATTATTTGAGTTTCCTCTAATCTCTTACATGCATGATTTTGTATCCTTGTAATTCTTTTCGAGTTGTGGGTTTCGTTTGGCCAACTTGATCTATAATTCTTGCAATGGGAGAAGTGCTTGGTTTTGGGTTCATACCGTGTGGTGTCCTCACCTAGTGACAGAAGGGGTAGCGAGGCACGCATCGTGTTGTTGCCATCAAGGGTAAAAAGATGGGGTGTATATCTATTGCATGAATTTATCCCTCTACATCATGTCATCTTGCTTAAGGCGTTACTCCGTTTGTTATGAAATTAATACACTAGATGCATGATGGATAGTGGTCGGTGTGTGGAGTAATAGTAGTAGATGCAGAAAGTATCGGTCTACTTGTTTCGGACGTGATGCCTATATGTATGATCATTGCCTTAGATATCATCATGACTTTGCGTGATTCTATCAATTGCTCGACAGTAATTCGGTCACCCACCGTAATACTTGCTTTCATGAGAAAAGCCTCTAGTGAACACTATGGCCCCCGGGTCTACTTCACATCACATTTTCAGCTCTACACTTTTACTTTATTGCACTTTCCACCTTCATATCTCACCTTGCAATTAATTGTGAAGGGATTGACAACCCCTTTATAGCATTGGGTGCAAGGTTGTTTGTTTTTGCACAGGTACATTGGTGACTTGCCTTCATACTCCTACTGGATTGATACCTTGGTTCTCAAACTGAGGGAAATACTTACTGCTACTGTGCTGCATCACCCTTTCCTCTTCAAGGGAAAAACCAACGCACGCTCAAGAGGTAGCAAGAAGAATTTCTGGCGCCGTCGCCGGGGAGTATCAAGTCAAGAATAGTCTTCCTTCAACGTGTAAATTTCTGGCGCCGGGGACTATTCGAAGTGAAGCTTATCCAAGTAACTGTCACAAACTCAGCTCTTGCATTTACCTTTTTTTGCCTTTTGCCTCTCGTTTTCCTCTCCCCCACTTCTGAAAAACAAAAATTTACAAAAATATTTGCCTTTTTCGTTCGCCCTTTTCTTTCACTTGCTTTCTGTTCGCTTGTGTGCTTGTCTGCTTGCTGAAGTCACCATGACTGAAAACACCAAATTGTGTGACTTCTCGAATACTAATAATAATGATTTTATTAGTACTCCGATTGCTCCCGCCACTAGTGCGGAATCATATGATATCAATGCTGCTTTGCTGAATCTTGTTATGAAAGAGCAATTTTCCGGCCTTCCTAGTGAAGATGTCGCATTCCATCTTAATACCTTCATTGAGTTATGCGATATGCAAAAGAAGAAAGATGTGGATAATGATGTGATTAAATTTAAGTATTTCCTTTCTCATTACGAGATCGAGCAAAAACTTGGTTTTCATCTTTGCCCAAAAATAGTATTGATTCTTGGAACAAGTATAAAGATGCTTATATATCCAACTATTTTCCACCGGCTAATATTATCTCTCTCCGTAATGATATCATGAATTTTAAGCAACTAGATCATGAACATGTTGCACAATTTTGGGAGAGAATGAAATTGATGATTAGAAATTGTCCTGCTCATGGCTTGAGTCTTTGGATGATTATACAAATCTTTTATGCTAGTTTGAATTTTGCTTCTAGAAATATCTTGGATTCCGCCTCTGGTGGAACTTTCATGGAAATCACATTAGGAGAAGCCACCAAACTCCTAGACAATATCATGACAAACTATTCTCAATGGCACACTGAAAGGTCACCTACTGGTAAAAAAGTGCATGCTATAAAAGAAATTAACTATTTGAGTGCTAAGATGGATGAGTTAATGAAATTGTTTGCTAGTAAAGGTGCTCTTTTAGATCCAAATGATATGCCCTTGTCTTCCTTGATTGAGAATAGCAATGAGAGCTTGGATGTTAATTTTGTTGGTAGGAATAATTTTGGCAACAACAATGCTTATAGAGAAAACTTTATTCCTAGGCCTTTTCCAATAATCCCTCTAATAACTTTGGCAATTCCTACAACAATGCTCATGGAAATTACAATAAATTACCCTCTGATCTTGAGAGTAATATTAAAGAGTTTATCAACTCGCAAAAGATTTTCAATTCATCCATAGAAGAAAAACTGCTCAAAATTGATGACTTGGCTAGGACCATTGATAGAATATCTCTTGATATTGATGCTTTGAAATTGAGATGTGCTCCTCCCAAGATTAATATGGATGAAAATTTGAAAGCTATGCGTGTTTCCATGAATGATAGTAAAGAAAGAACCACCCAAATTCGTGCTAGACATGAATGGCTTAAAAAGGCGTGTTCTCGTGATGAGAATCACGAAGATCTTAAAGTGCTTGGTGTGACTCCTATTGGATCCTTTTTTTCTAATGCCAAACCTAATGATGATGGGGCTGGCTATGAATCCACTTTGGTTGAGAAATGCCCCAATGATTCGGAGTCTATCTACCTTGATGCTAAAAGCACTGAAAGTGGAGTAGAGGATATCAAAACTTTGAGTAGTAATGAAATTACTACTTTGGATTTGAAGGAATTCAATTATGATGGTTTCTCTTTGATTGAATTTATTTCCTTGATGCAATCCATGCTAAACTCTCCACACGCTTATAGCCAAAACAAGGCTTTTACCGATCATATCGTTGATGCTATGACGAAATCTCTTGAAGAGAAACTTGAGTTGGAGATCTATATTCCTAGAAAACTTCATGATGAGTGGGAACCTACTATCAAAATCAAGATTAAAAACTATGCATGCAATGCTTTGTGTGATTTGGGTGCTAGTGTTTCCGCTATTACAAAGCCTTTATGTGATGTTCTAGGCTTCAACGATATTGATGAGTGCTCTCATCTTGCGGATTCTACTGTTAAGAAACCTATGGGAAGGATCAATGATGTTCTTATTATTGCAAATAGGAACTATGTACCCGTAGATTTCATTGTGCTTGATATTGATTGCAATCCGATATGTCCCATCATTCTTGGTAGACCTTTCCTTAGGACTATTGGTGCTATCATCGATATGAAGGAAGGGAATATTAGATTTCAATTTCCATAAAGAAGGGCATGGAACACTTTCCTAGAAAGAAAATAAGATTGCCTTATGAATCCATGATGAGGGCTACTTATGGTTTGAGCACTAAAGACGACGATACTTGATTCTATCGCCTTATGCCTAGCTAAGGGCGTTAAACAATAGCGTTTGTTGGGAGGCAACCCAATGAATTTATCTTTGCTTTTTGCTTTATGTTTTGTTGTGTCCACACCATCATAATTCTGTTATGATTGTGTTTTTTGTGTTTCTTTTTGTGTTTGAGCCAAGTAACACCTTTATGACTAGTTTTGGTGATGGTTGTTTGATCTTGCTGAAAAAGACAAAAACTTTGCGCTCACGAAATTATTTTTAGTTCCTATCCAGAAAGAACTTTTGAGTTGATTCTTTTTTCTGATGGTTGATATGCCAGTTGCCCTAATTGTCATAATTGTTCAGAATTTTTGAGATACCATAAGTATATGAAGTATACATATTGCTACAGACTGGTCTGTTTTTGACAGATTTTGTTTTTGTTGTGTTGATTGCTTATTTTGATGAAACTATGGATAGTATCGGGGGTACTAGCCATGGAATAGTGAGAATACAGTAATCTAACATCAATCTAAATATAAATCAAGTTTACTACTGTACCTAAAGAGTTGGTAGTTTGTTCTCTTGTCCTAATGATATCACGAGTTTCTGTTTAAGTTTTGTGTTGTGAAGTTTTCAGGTTTTGGGTGATGTTCTCATGGACAATGGTATAAAGAGTGGAAAGAGCTCAAGCTTGGGTATGCCCAAGGAATCCCAAGCCAAATTCAAGGACACCAAAAAGCCTAATCTTAGGGATGCCCCGGGAAGGCATCCCCTCTTTCGTCTTCAATCCATCGGTAACATTACTTGGAGCTATACTTTTATTCACCACATGATATGTGTTTTGCTTGGAGTGTCGTGTATTATAGGAGTCTTTTCTTTTTGTTGTGTCACAATCATCCTTGCTGCACACATTTTTGAGAGAGACATGCACTCATCGTGAATTTGCTAGAATACTCATTTAGCTTCGCTTATATCTTTTGAGTTAGGCAATTTAGCTCACACGTGCCTCACTTATATCTTTTGAGCTAGATAACTTTGCTCTAGTGCTTCACTTAGATATTTTTAGAGCATGGTGGTGTCATATTTTGGAGAAATAAGAACTCTCGATCTTCACTTATATCTTTTTTAGAGTGCTCTCTCTGAGTAACTTGGTAGTTGGCTTGTGCTATGAAAGTAGTCCTAAAGATGATAGGCATCCAAAGAGGATATAATAAAAACATCCATATTCAAGTGCATCGATTAGTAAAGAGAAGTTTGATTACTCTCAATTAGTTTTGAGACATGGATTTGGTAATATTAGAGTTATGTTAGTAGGGTGTTGTGAATCTAGAAATACTTGCGTTGAAGTTAGTGATTCCCGTAGCATGCACGTATGGTGAACCGCTATGTTAGGAAGTCGGAGCATAATTGATTTATTGATTGTCATCCTTTGTGTGGCGGTCGGGATCGCGCGATGGTTAACACCTACCAACCCTTCCCCTAGGAGTATGCGTTTAGCACTTTGTTTTGATTACTAATAAAAACTTTCGCAATAAGTATATGAGTTCTTCATGACTAATGTGAGTCCATGGTACAAATGCACTTTCACCTTCCACCATTGCTAGCCTCTCTAGTACCGCGCAACTTTCGCTGGTGCACAAACCCACCATAAGCTTTCCTCAAAACAGCCACCATACCTACCTATTATGGCATTTTCATAGCTATTCCGAGATATATTGCCATGCAACCTCCACTGTTCCGTCTCATGACTTGTGTCGTCACTTACATATTGCCATTGCATGATTGTAAGATAGCTACCAAGATGTTTCAACGTCATAAGCCAAGCTAGATCGTTGCACATCCCGGTGCACTGCCGGAGGCATCTCCTACAGAGTCATCATTGCTCTAAGCATTGAGCTGTGAGTAAATAAAAGTGTGATGATCATCATTATTAGAGCATTGTACCACGTGAGGAAATAAAAAAAAGAGGCCAAAGATTCCCACCAAAAAAATGAAAAGTGGCCAAAGATCCCATCTGGGGCACGTTCTGGCGCCCTGTCAGAGGGGGATTCAGACACGGAGGGCTCCTTCATCAACACCATTGCCTCTCCGATGATGCATGAGTAGTTCACCGCAGACCTTCGGGTCCATAGCTAGTAGCTAGATGGCTTCTTCTCTCTCTTGGATCTTCAATACAAAGTTCTCCATGATCTTCATGGAGATCTATCCGATGTAATCTTCTTTTGCGGTGTGTTTGTCGAGATCCGATGAATTGTGGATTTATGATCAGATTATCTATGAATATTATTTGAGTTTCCTCTGATCTCTTATATGCATGATTTCGTATCCTTGTAAATCACTTCGAGTTGTGGGTTTCGTTTGGCCAACTTGATCTATAATTCTTGCAATGGGAGAAGTGCTTGGTTTTGGGTTCATACCGTGTTGTGTCCTCACCTAGTGACAGAAGGGGTAACGAGGCACGCATCATGTTGTTGCCATCAAGCGTAAAAAGATGGGGTTTATATCTATTGCATGAATTTATCCTTCTGCATCATGTCATCTTGCTTAAGGCGTTACTCCGTTTGTTATGAACTTAATACACTAGATGCATGCTGGATAGCGGTCGATGTGTTGAGTAATAGTAGTAGATGTAGAAAGTATCGGTCTACTTGTTTCGGACGTGATGCCTATATGTATGATCATTGCCTTAGATATCATCATGACTTTGCGCGATTCTATCAATTGCTCGATAGTAATTCGTTAACCCACCGTAATACTTGCTTTCATGAGAGAAGCCTCTAGTGAACACTATGGCTCCCGGGTCTACTTCACATCATATTTTCAGCTCTACACTTTTACTTTGTTGCACTTTCCACCTTCAGATCTCACCTTGCAATTAATCGTGAAGGGGTTGACAACCCCTTTTATAGCGTTGGGTGCAAGTTTGTTTGTTTTTGCGCAGGTACATTTGTGACTTGCCTTGATACTCCTACTGGATTGATACCTTGGTTCTCAAACTGAGGGAAATACTTACTGCTACTGTGTTGCATCACCCTTTCCTCTTCAAGGGAAAAACCAACGCAAGCTCAAGAGGTAGCAACGAACAAGGGCGAAGAGCGAACGACACCTCTCTCTCTTTCTCTCGCTCTCGGAGGGAGGGGCGCTCGAGCTGAGCAGGACGAGGGCGAATGGCCTCTTCGATGCCCCCGCCCGCCCATTTAAACCACGATGGAGATCGTGGGGAGGGGATCTGGTGCACATGATCCCCACCCCCTCTGGGTTGTGCGGGAGCATTAACACGCCCCGAAGCGCCAACCGTCACTACGAATCCGCAAAGGATCCCCATGCATGGGCCGAGGCTGCGGCGTGGCGGGCCCCATTGCGCAGGCCCATTCCCGTCATGCGTGTGGCTTGTTAGGGCGTGGCACCCAAAGCCCAACACGTGGGGCACCAATGCTGCGAGCGAAGAAGCCGAGGCATCCAACAAAAGTGAGCCGGCTCCCGGCCCGATCGCCTCCCATGCCTGGGTTCCCATATAGCAGTTCTCCCAAGATTGTAAGCCAGCTACACTCAAGCCGGTGAGGCCCTTCGCCTTGAGACGGCGGTGTCGTGGATATAAGCCTGACAGTAGAAGTGTAGGGTACAAAAGTAGAGGGCAGAGTCTTAGCTACGGGAAAGTTGTATGAGTTCAGGCCCCTCTACGGTGGAGGTAACAGCCTACGTCTCAGTGTTCTTGGAGCTTTAGTGTCGAGTGGAATATGAATGTTACAGAATGCGAACCCATGTGCCAGAGGGGAGGGGTGGCTTATATAGAGTGCGCTGCCCCTCATAAGTGTCCAACCTTCAAGGGTGTAATAAGTGGGATTGAATGCATACGTTACAGGTAACGTATGCCATAAAGGACATTAACTACAGTAGTCTAACATCTGGTCGTTAGCCTCACTAGAGTGGCTTATGGTCTCCTATGTCGACTGGCTTCTGGTATTTACCGAGTGGAATCCAGTCGTCGAGTATTAGGTAATCTTCCCAATGGTTCTTTACCGAGTGGATCAGAGGTTGTGTTAATCCAGTCGGTAAGTATCTTGTGATCCTTAAGCTAATAATGAGGTGCCCTTGGGTAGGACTTGTGGTCACGCTTATGACCCTACCCTAGGACTATGACCCCATCATTAGCCCCCGAATGGATCGAGGTTAGAGTGGTGAAGGTGCAACTACAAATCTTGGTATAGCAGACTGAATTTGAATGTTCTTCAAAGTTTCGCCAAATTGAACGTCGATTGCAATCTTCATCATTTGCCTTGATCAATTCTGCTTGGCATAAAATATGTGAGTGAATTCGAGGATCTGAGTGAGCAAACGAAACGACGCGTGTGACAGGATCTTTTGATGTGACCAATCGCCCTATCAGTTCCGTATTTTCTGGGATTTGAAAGTTTCGGTTGTCGCGCGTTACGCGGTGGTGACGTCATCGTTATCAAGTGGATCTCGTCGCCTCGATTCTTGCACCTCAATCTTGGCCACGTATCTTGCAGTGGCTCGCGGTGATATAGGACAAGGGTCCACCTGCTAGAGACTCAGTCGGCGGGTTATAAAGGCTTCCAGCACTAGGGTTTGGAACGGCATCGTCTTCATCCCCTCTTCTGTTCTTCCTCCTACTTAGCCTCCAGCGCACACAAAAGTGACCAATCTTGTCGCCGTCGCCATGACGAAGGGGCGGACTGGCAAGCTAGAGAAAGCGAAGAAGAAGGGCGTCGCCAAGTCTAAGAAGCCAGCTCTGCCGCCGGGCTGGATCCAGGGGATTTCCTCCCTTCCACGATGCGGAAGGAGGATCTCCTCGGCCTTGTCGAGCACGGCATGCTGATGGACAAATCTTGGTGCCTTCCTGGTGATGAGGCGGAGCCTCAGTAGCATGAGGGGGAACGGGTCCTCCTCCTGACTCATGTAGAAAGAGGTTTTTCTCTGCCACCCCATCCTTTCATGCGGGGTTTTCTGAACTTTATTGGGGCACAGTTGTGTCATCTTCCGCCGAATGCTATTGCCCACCTTGTTTTATCACCTTGTGTGAATGTTTCCTGGGATGTCCTCCTTACTAGGGACTCTTCAAATCCATCTTCACCGTGCGATCTCAATCGGTGAAGAAAGTTAACCCGACTGATGACAAGACCAATGTCATCCAGTTGTGTGGAGGTTTAGGGCTTCAGAAAAAAGCCAAAACTACCTATCCTGTCATGACCTTTCCCAAGTCGGTTCGCAATTGGCACTCGACTTGGTTCTATTGTAACAATGTAGCTTGTCCGAACATGTCGAGTGGGCTCCCTCCCTTTTCTCTAGAGCGACAAAGTGCTCCGAGGACATTAGCGATGACAAAGGAGGAGAAGACTCTCGTTGATCCCTTGGTCAAAGCCCTGATTGGTCTGGTCCGCAACGGAGTGACAAGAATGGATCTATTAGAGACCTTCCTGGGCAGACACATCCAGCCTCTCCAGGCTCGAGATCACACCATGTGGCACTACATCGGTCCCGAAGACTCCACTCGGTCTCATCCTGAAGAGGTGAGTGAAGACACAGTAGCCAAGTGGATCTGCGGGATAGTGGGTCCTTGTGACAACCCGATGGGGGCAAAAGGGTCCTGCCCTTCTCAGCTGACAATCCACCGACGAACAAGGTTAGTTCCACTCTGTCGAACATTGTTGTGTTTGAACCGAGTGCTTGTAATTTCCTTGTCGACTGGATTTGTGGATTGTATCTTGCAGGAGTGGACGAACCATCATCCCCGGTCAGAAATGGAAACTCACTCGACCTTGATGAGGGGAGCATGGAGAACAGTGCGGAGAGTGAGGACTACGTCGACAACAGCGAAGAGACGGAGGAGGAGAGTCGGAGGAGAGTGAGGAGGAAGATTCATCTCCTTCTCGCCCTGAGCCCCGGGTCAAACAACGCCACGACCCAGCAGGCACTCCCAGCAAACCTTTGGCGCCGAGTGGCAGGATTGCCAAGCATGTCAGGGGATCATCTAGAGAGCCAGTGGAGCATCCCGCCAAAGTTCCCAAGCCCAGTGGACCCAAGCCTCGGAAGGCCTTGCCTAGGATGAGGATTGTCGTTTCGGTCGCTTCTGCGTAAGTGTTTGACTTTATGTTCTTATCCGAGTGAACATTTTGGTTGCTGACGACTGACTGAGCTGTCTTGACAGAGCCGCTACTTCTGTCACATCGCCACCGCGAGTAGACGAGGATCTCATGGAAGTCGGCACTGAGAACGCAGCCACCTCACAACTCGGTATGAAGATGATTTCTCGTTCCGTGTCACTCTTCCGCATGTAGCTTTTCTTGAGTGTAAGTTCTAACGTTTCTCTCTGTCAGCTGTGCCTACTGGGAGAGAAGTCATCCAGTTGGACGATGACGATCAAAGGCAACCAGCTGCTGCAACGGAACCTGTTGTGTCCGAGGTGCCCGTGGTGACAATTGTTGTGGTGAGTGCTCCACCTGCTAGTTCAATCGTTGTCACCACGACTCCGACTGGATTGCAGTCGAGCACTCCAGTTGTTTCTGCTGCAGCTTCAGGATTGATGTCTCCCTCGACCGTGTACACCATGTGTCGTGTCCTTGAGGATCAGACTGGCGCTGCCAAGGATGCTATGATCCAGGCAGTACTGATGAAGCAACAAGCAAGAGGAGCCTATGACGCCATCGTCTCTGTGTACAACAACGTGGTGCTGGAAGAAAATGTCCGAGTAAGTTCGACCGTAAGTTTAAATTCTGACTCTCACCCACTGGGGGTTGCTTTTTGGTAGAATTGTCTTTGTTTCATTCGTGTTCCAGTGGGGTCACTCTCAGTGAACCCACTGGGTGTATTCCCCGAGACTGCTGTCGAGTGCTTGCACTAGCAGTGGTCTTTAGCAGTATAGACTTTCCTTTTTTCTTCTTCAAAACCAACCAGAGCTGGTCTAGTTGAGTTATGAATCCAGTGGGGGCACGCTAAGTGGACCCACTGGGTGTAGTCCCCGAGACTATTATTAGTCGGGATTGAATGATAATAGTCTGAAGTACTTGAGTGTATATTGTATTTGACTCGGCAAGGAAGACCTTGTCGAGTATTAGACCACTGGGGTCACGCCGAGTGAACCCACTCGGTGTAGTCCCCGAGACTACTGTTGAATGCTTGCATAATCAGGAGTCTTTATTTGAATACTTGCATTATTTGTCGAATGACTTGTATTTATCCACTCGGAAGTAGAATAATACTTGTGTCGAGTGAAAATAATTTTTCCACTCGGATGTTTTTGTAGAAAGCGTGTGAGATTGGGTCGCAGTACGCCCACGTTGAATCTGAGAAGAACAAACTGAAGCTGGAGTGTGATGCCATGAAAAAGTTGCTGGAAGACAAGGATGTGGCCCTTGCTAATCTGAAGAAGAAGTCTGAAGCTGATGAATTGAAGCTTGCGGACGTTGAGAAGTTGAAGGCAGAAAATGAGCAGATGAAGAAGGAAAGAGATGAATGGGCCAAGAGGCTCCACTCCATGTCGAAAAGAGGAAACGCTTTGGAAGGTTTTGTAAAAGACTTCATGGCAAAGATGCTTGATTCTCTCATTGGTATGTTTCCTTTACCGAGTGAGCCTTGTAACTTTTCGTCGACTGACGTGCAGCTGATATTTCATTGATCTTCTGTTGTAGAGTTCTGTCCTGATTTCACAAAAGAGACATTCGAAGTGGAGCCATACTTGGATCCCATCAAGTTTCCTGTTCCCGATGACTTCACCGTGAACATGTATCGCCTCAACTGTCGTCTTGTTAAAGTCCAAGGGTACTTCAGTCGTCTACGAGCTGTTGTGGAAAGAATCAACAAAGATCTATGGCTTGAAGACACGTTCCTCGTCGGTCTGGATGTTGTGATGGAGCGCCTGGGTCGTGTTCCAGAAAGAGTCCAAGCATGGAAAAAGTATGTTGCTCGGTGTGAGGCGGACGTAGCCTTGTCACTCGTCAGGGTCCATTGCAAGGAGACTCGGGAGGAGAAGCTGAAGGTGTTGCAGGTTGCGAACACGAAGATGCTTCACTTTGAAGACTTCATGGAGACTTTCATTGACGCCGCAACTCGCATCGCTGACGTCATCGACCTCGATACCTTTGTGGAGCCAGCTAGTCCAGGTGAGCCTTGATGAAGTTGATCACTCGTGAGAAAAACAATTATTTACCTCGGTATGCCGAGTGGTTCTTGTAAACGCTTAAAACTTCGTTCGGGTGATAACCCGAGTACTTTTGTTATGCGCGGATAACCTTGATCTGCGTCAGGTATTATTTATTTGCTCACTTCGACTGAATGTGGTTTTATCTTTGTCGAATGAACTTTTTCTTTTCAGTGATGCTCTTGGCATACACCAGGTCATCCCACCTAAACGAAGTTTGATTCGCGATTGGGTTGGGATTTGGGCGGGATTTCGTTACTTAGGTGAATCTAGTTCGCGGCTAAGTCCCCGAGTGAGAGGTTAGCTCTTCACTCGGAGAAGTTTTTTAACTTAGGCGAATCTGGTTCGCGGCTAAGTCCCCGAGTGAGAGGTGATCTCTTCACTCAGAGAAGTTTTTTAACTTAGGCGAATCTGGTTTGCGGCTAAGCCCCCGAGTGAGAGGTTAGCTCTTCACTCCGAGAAGATTTCAACTTAGGAAAATCTGGTTCGCGACTAATCCCCCGAGTGAGAGGTTAGCTCTTCACTCGAAGAAGTTTTTTAACTTATGCGAATCTGGTTTGCGACTAAGCCCCCGAGTGAGAGGGTAGCTCTTCACTCGGAGAAGTTTTTTAACTTAGGCGAATCTGGTTCACGACTAAGCCCCCAAGTGAGAGAGTAGCTCTTCACTCGGAGAAGTTTTTTAACTTAGGCGAATCTGGTTCGCGACTAAGCCCCCGAGTGAGAGGGTAGCTCTTCACTCAGAGAAGTTTTTTAACTTAGGCGAATCTGGTTCGTGGCTAAGCCTCCGAGTGAGAGGGTAGCTCTTCACTCAGAGAAGTTTTTTAACTTAGGCGAATCGGGTTCACGACTAAGCCCCCGAGTGAGAGGGTAGCTCTTCACTCGGAGAAGTTTTTTAACTTAGGCGAATCTGGTTCGCGACTAAGCCCCCGAGTGAGAGGGTAGCTCTTCACTCGGAGATGTTTTTTAACTTAGGTGAATCTAGTTCGTGGCTAAACCTCCGAGTGAGAGGGTAGCTCTTCACTCGGAGAAGTTTCTTAACTTAGGCGAATCTGGTTCGCGACTAAGCCCCCGAGTGAGAGGGTAGCTCTTCACTCGGAGAAGTTTTTTAGACCGGAGTCGAGAGACACATTGTGGTAAACACAACTTCTGGCAAGTAAATTGTTTTAACAAATCTTGCTCGTTACATCGAAACAATCATAAATCAGGCATAAAAACGCTTGAGTAAGTCTCCGTTCCATGCTCGCGGCTTGTCGATCCTCTTCTCCAAATTGTAGAGTCTGTATGCTCCGTTGTTCAGCACCTTGGAGACGATGAAGGGTCCTTCCCAGGCGGGTGCCAACTTGTGTGGTCTCTGCTGATGCACTCGGAGCACCAAATCGCATGCTTGAAACATCCGGCTCCTGACATGTCTGGCATGGAACCGTCGCAAGTCTTGCTGGTAGATCGTTGACCAAATCAAAGCCATCTCGCGCTCCTCCTCCAAGAGATCAACTCCATCCTGTCGAGATTGTTCCACTTCGGCTTCTGAGAAAAGCTCAACTCTCGGGGAATTGTGAAGCAAATCACTCGGAAGGACGGCTTATGCACCGTACACGAGAAAGAATGGAGATCGCCTAGTTGACTTGTTCGGGGTCGTTCTGAGCCCCCAAAGCACAGAGGGTAACTCGGTGACCCAAGCACCTGCAGCGTGTCCAATCTCCCTCATGAGACGAGGTTTTAACCCTTGAAGTATGAGTCCATTTGCTCGTTCAGCTTGGCCATTTGTTTGGGGGTGAGCCACGGATGCATAATCCACTCGGGTTCCTTGGCTGGAGCAGAAACTCTTGAATTCGTCCGAGTCAAAGTTTGATCCATTGTCAGTGATGATGTTGTGTGGGACTCCAAATCTGAAAGTGATTTCTCTCATGAATTTGATTGCAGTACGTGCATCTAGCTTCTTGATTGGCTTGGCTTCTATCCACTTAGTGAATTTGTCGACTGCAACCAGCAAATGAGTAAATCCGCCTTGCCCTATACGAAAGGGTCCAACCATGTCCAAGCCCCGTACAACAAAATTCCATATGAGGGGCATTGTCTTCGGAGCATATGATGGCTTATGTGATTTGTTGGAGTAGAATTGACATCCTTCACAACGGTCCACCAGCTCTTTAGCCATTTCACCTGCACGTGGCCAGAAGAATCCAGCTCGGAGCGCCTTAGTGACGATGGCCTTGGAGGATGCATGATGACCACAGGTTCCCGAATGAATTTCCTCCAAAATCAATCGGCCTTCCTCAGGGGAAATGCACTGTTGAGCTACGTCAGACACACTTTCCTTATAGAGCTGATCTCCCATGACTGTGAAAGTTGTGGATCTGTGAACAATCTGTCTGGCCTCATCTTCGTCTTCGGGCGGTTCTTGCCTCAGGATATATGCAATATATGGCACTGTCCAATCGGGCGTGACTACTCGAATCTCCATGATTAGGTCGACAACTGCCGGGATTTCAACTTCAGTCGGATCAACTGCACTTGTAGGCTGAGGAGGTTCTTCAGTGAATGGATCTTCTCGGACTGAGGGAATGAGTATGTGCTCCAAACAGACATCACTGGGCACAATTTTCCGAGTGGATCCGATTTTTGCCAACTCATCAGGAACTTGATTCTTCAATCGAGGAACATGGTGAAGTTCCAATCCTTCAAACCTTTTCTCAAGTTTTCTGACTGCATTGCAGTATCCAGTCATTGCAGGGTTTCTCACATCCCACTCTTTCATTACTTGATTAACCACTAGATCCGAGTCACCGTATACCATTAAGCGACGGACGCCGAGTGAAATGGACATACGCAACCCATAAAGGAGAGCTTCATACTCTGCTTCATTGTTAGAGGAATCAAAGTGGATCTGCAATACATAATTGAGCTTATCGCCTGTTGGGGATATAAGAACCACGCCTGCACCAGAACCACTCAGCATCTTCGAGCCATCAAAGAACATAGTCCAATGTGCCGAGTGTGTAGGGGCTGGTTGCTGTTGTTCCACCCATTCAGCCATGAAATCTGCCAGAGCCTGAGATTTGATGGCTTTCTTTGCTTTGAACTTTAAGTCACAATATAATAGTTCCATTGCCCATTTCGCCAATCGGCCTGATGCATCCCGATTGTGAAGGATTTCAGACAATGGGGCATCACTGACCACAGACACCGAGTGATCTTGAAAATAATGAGCTACCTTCTTCACGGTCATATAAATCCCATAAAGGAGCTTCTCATAGTGGGGATATCTTTGCTTGGAAGGACTCAATACCTCAGGAACATAATATACTGGGCGCTGGATCTTGCAAGCCTTGCCTTCCTCCTCTCGCTCAACTGTCACGACTGTGCTCACAACTTGATTTGTAGCCGCTATGTATAAGAGGAGTGGCTCTTTGCTGTACGGAGCAGCAAGAACCGGCTGGGTGGATAGTAGATTCTTTAACTCGACGAATGCAGTTTCTGCTTTGGGGGTCCACTCGAAGGTATCTGACTTCTTCATGAGTCGGTACAATGGTAAGGCTTTCTCTCCGAGCCGAGATATGAAAATGCTTAATGCTGCTAAACATCATGTAAGCTTATGGACATCGTGCACTCGCACAGGGCTTTTCATTCGGACGATTGCCCCGATCTTTTCGGGGTTAACATCGATTCCACGTTCGGAAACGAGAAAACCGAGTAACTTGCTGCTGGGGACTCCGAACGTGCACTTGGCTGGGTTGAGTTTGATATCGTACCTTCGAAGTTTGGCAAATGTTTCAGCCAAGTCAGTCAGCAGGTCGGAACCTTTGCGTGACTTGACTACGATATCATCCATGTATGCCTCCATGTTCCGACTGATCTGATCGAGGAGGCATTTCTGAATCATGCGCATAAAAGTGGCTCCTGCATTTTTGAGACTGAATGGCATAGTGATGTAGCAGAAGCACCCAAAAGGGGTGATGAAGGCTGTTTTTATTTCATCTGGGCCATACAGACGGATCTGGTGGTACCTAGAGTAAGCATCTAAAAAAGACAATCGCTCACATCCGGCAGTCGAGTCGACGATCTGATATATGCGGGGGAGTGGGAAGTGGTCTTTCGGGTAGACCCAATTGATATGCTTGAAGTCGATGCACATTCGGAGTGACTTGTCCTTCTTAGGCACCATGACAACATTCGCGAGCCACTTGGAGTGGTAAACCTCGTGAATTGTAACACCCAAAAATCGGGTTATCGATTTTTGTGTTGTTATTCCTTCCTAGCTTCTCTCTCCCGAATTTTTCCTCTGGAATTTGGCAAATGACCAGGTGAACCCAGTCTATCCTCAACCTCTCCGTGCATTTCCCATGTCCTTGTGCCAGTTTGTTCTCGCTGAGAAAACCCCGAACCTCTTGGAAACCCTAGCTCCAAAATATTGGAACTGGGAATCATGTCATTGTGTTTTCAAAGGAGCCATCATTTCCCTTGCTCTGTTGATCCTCCAATTTCTCCCACGGCTCATTATTCCCTCATAGACCCAAAATGTGCAAAAATATTGCCAAGTCTTATGCAATATTTCTTTTCTAGAATTAATTCATGTTTCTACCTTTCTCAGGAATTAAATCCAAGAAAATATTTATCCATCTCCCAAGGTCATGAAAACTTCCAGAGATATTCTTTGTGATCATATGAAGCTCTCATAAAATATTGGCTATCACTGAGTAGGGAAAATGCCTTTTTCCTATTTAAAGCCAATATTCCAATTTGGGTCCTTTCCAAAGGAACTACCATTTTGGTAGTGAGGAAAAATCCCAAATAATTTGTGGAGCTTCTCATATGCATATATTCATCATTTCCATCAAGAGATCAAGTTCCCCAGTTCAAAAATTCAGCACACTATCCCTTTGCAGATTTTGTATAGATTTTCTGTTTGCAAAGGAAGTGCTTTATTCCTTGTCTCCCTTGAGCTGAAATTTTTCAGAGTAGTTCATTATGATAAATCATCCTTGTCCACCAAAAATTAGCCCCTGACATCACTCCATTCTTCCTCAGTGAACTATTTAAGATTATGTCCAGATTGGAGCATTGTGAAGTAAGTACCATTTATATTTGTGCAAATGGTATGAAACTTTGACAATTCCTTCATATGTCTAAATCATGAGTCTCCTCCAAATTTCGACCATTTCCATTTAGCCATTTGACCCCAGCATCATCTTCTTCATTTCTGGTCAGTATGCCAAGTTACAAAGGAAGTACCCCTTAGACTTATTGGATGGTGCTGAATTTTGGCCAGCATAGTGACCTTAGTGAGTGGTAAACCTCAGCCAAATAGCATGGCAATAGGTGCACTGTGGTGGTCACACCACATCACAAACACCTTGCTGTTGAAACCTATTTGACTTTGGTGTGGTTACATCATTGCTCCACAGTGCTATCCTGATGCATAGGTCAACTCAGAGGAGTGTGTAGATAACCCTAGACATGATTTGAGAGCTTGTGGGGCAAGGCAAGGCCATGGGCACATGGTGACCATGGGCAGGGAGTGCCATAACTGAGCTCTGTGCGTTTGAAGTGACGGGAGCTTGTCTCCAGCGAGCACCAGCCTGTCCAAGAGTGTCTAGGAGGTTCCCCTAGCCCTCGTATGCCCTCTAGAACCCTCTCCCCCTCGTCTCCTTGCTCCTGGAGGTGTATTCCATTGGAGTCTCGCCATGGATCTCGGAGCTTCTCCCGGCGTCGCAAGAGCCCCTCCCTGGAGCCATTTAAGGAGTGCCCGAGCCCCTCCCCAAGCTCATGAGCCCCAGCAAGACCCCCTCGCCCCTTCCCCAGGCGCAACTGGGGCTGTGCACAGCGGCAGCCAGCCCGACACACGCCGGCTCCGGCCGCTTCACGGCGGCAGCGCTGCAGGGTGCCTCGGCGGCCCCCACGGCCACCCTAGGCGCGGCGAGGGGCGGCGCCCCCTCTGCGCACTCCGGCCAGCCCGCCCGCGCAGCGGTGGTGCAACAGCCGTGGCAGCCGGCACCTTCCCCTGGTCCCTATCACGGCTGGGAGAGAGGAAGGAGACGGACATGAAAGAGAGAGAGGGAGGAGAGAGAGAGATAGGGCGGGCCTCGCTCGTTAGAGAGAGAGGGGGAGTGGATAAGGTGGGACCGGGCCGTAAGTGAGAGAGTCCCCGGGCCCGCGCATTTTAAGTGGAAACGTCTTTTTATTTAAAAAAGACGCTTTCCTGTTCTGAAAGCGTACTCGACTGGAATACGTTTTTTGTTTTAGCTCCAAGGACCTCTTTGCAGTAATTCTTTTTACAGATTGGTCCCTGGTGCTCTAACGAGCGTATCTCCACAACCGTAGCTCCGATTGAGGTAAAACCAGCGCCCACGTTTTCGTCTCGTCGAGCCCGTTTAGATAGTACCATTTTCATATTATGTCTGCACGGTAGGAATGACTATTTTGCCCTTGTCCTTTGTTTGAGAATCCTAAGAGGGAAATCCTTCCGGTGTTTTATCGCGCTTCTTCCCAGAGTATTCGTCGAACCCCAGGCAAGCCAACCTCTTACCATGAGCTCCGGACTTGCGTGATAACTTTGCTTGCACTGTGTGTGTTTATCTGTATCACCTTTTAACTTGAATTTGTATATAACTGTGACAGCATTAGTAATATTTCCTAGTATTACTTTTCATCTAAGATATGCCCTCAAACCTTGATGCTCTTACATATTAAATTTATAATGCTTATGTCCGAGTGTATGGTGATGTGTTGTGGGTGACTCTGACGAACCCTTGCTCACATAAGTGCACCATGCTTGAGTCTGAGCCGTTTCCGACCGTCCGGGGTGGATGCCAATTTTATATTTCCTTTGTCGGCAGCTCTCCCGTGTGTTGTGCTGCTTTTCGGCCATCGCAGGCAACTGTTGAATTTCTCTCTGTGGCGGTGACCCTATGCTCTGAGCTGTTCTTCGGCCGTCTTAGGGAACTGCTACATTCTTCTTATCAACACCGCCTCATGCTCTGAGCTGCTTTCCAGCCGTCTTGAGTCGGGGTTGAGTTATTCCGGTAATGTCCCAGATCTGTGTTGTAAAGACCGTTCTGGTGGCTACCGATCTATTTGCCGATTTTATGCGAGGGTTCCGAAGGTCTAATGTATAACTAGATTCTATAAAAGTAATAGTTTGCCATTTACATTATACTGTTGAGATTACTGTCTATGATTTCTTTGTGTTTCATCCGCAGTTTATGACTATGGTAGTGGCTTGATCTGATTAATTATCAGATTGCTGTAACATCATAGCATTAGCCATGAAAAATAATGTTCAGGATGAGATACCTAGTTGGTTGACCTGAGTCACCTGTCCGGGCCCATCAGTGCAACCACATTTTCCGTTGTGGGACGGCCGTGACTTGGGCTGATCGCATGACCTTTCACCGGTACCTCCAAAGAGGGAGGGTTATGCACGCGTGCTACCCCGATTAGGTAGGTGGTGATAACCCTGTGAGCCAGTTGAGCTGTTTGTGTCGGCGTCCCCGGATGGGACAAGTTAGTTTGGCCACGACGGTGGCAGGTGTCATGAGGACACGGGGCCACCCAAGGCAGGACTGCGGGGAAGGATGAATGTCGGTGGTACGATGAAAGAGTCACGGGTCAGGCAAGTTTTGTTGGAGTAATGTTGGTCCACCCGAATGGGATCACGAGGTCAGTACTCCATATTGTGGGTAAAGTGTGCAACCTCTGTAGAGTGTCAAACCTATTCGAATAGTCGAGTCCACGGTAATGGACAGCCCGACCAGACCTCAGTAGATGGTCAACCATATTGATGTTAGTAATGATGGAAGAACTCGTCTCGTGTGAACATCAGAGGATGTTGCCAACATGATGTGTTAGCCATGAGAAGGCTATATGATGACTAGTCAGATGACTGTGTGATGTGGTTTTGAATCCGTTCAGACTGGATTACGAGTATGTTGAGGGTTGTGGTACAACCCTGAAGAGAGTAAGTTGATATTCGGTGACAACAAGTTGGTTAAGAACTTGTGGTGATCTTTGTCATGCTAGTGAGGTAGATTATAGGTTTAGTCCGTGACATGATATGCTGGATTTATATTTTTCCTGTTAATTCCACGCCATGCGTAGAATAGCTATTATATAATCATTGTGCTTGCTTTGTTACATGCTTGCTTGGATGCCATGTATTTGGTTGTCTTGCGAGTACATTCAAAGTACTCACCTGGCCTTGCATGTGGCCAGTTGCAGGGGAAGACTCGTCATGCTAGATCGTAACCAGGTCAGTCCTGCGAGTTATGGAGCCGAGCCAGGGACGTCGTTGCCGATGTATTAAGACCTCTGCTGCCACTTAGTTAGCCTTGGAGTTGTGTAATATTGTTGTAAGCAACAGTATTGTAATACTCCCTTATATTAATAAAGCCACTTTTGCGTTGAATATATGTATCATGTCTTTGGCGTGCGTCCGGTCTTATCCTGGAAACGGATGTGCGTCGGCCCTCTATCGGGGTGCCACACGACATGGTATCAGAGCTAGGTTGGCTATAGGTTACCCTAGCACGAAGACCACCTTAGGATCGACCAGTAGTGAGCCCGATGGATTTGACCCATCTCTGGCATCCGACATGGCCACTATTGACCAACAGATGGCGCAGTCGAAATGGATGTATCCCTACCCAGTTGTCCACCCACCCAGCCACTCTAGATTGGACGTGACCCTACCCAGTTGTCGTCCGTGCCAGTGTATCTTCCACCCGGCACGAGGAGGATTTACGCCATCTTGGTGTGTTCCAGCCCGACTACCTATTTAAACCCTTCCCACTTATGAGTCGTAGCTCTCCCCACCCAGTCAGTTAGAGCCTTGCAAGAGAACCCAGACCAGTATCCCCAAACCAGCAGCCATGGCCAGTTCCTCCAAGACACCCACTTTCCACAGCCGAACCCTAGCCAAAGGTTATGCTGGCTTCCCGCCCATCCTTTCTAGTATGCTCTCCCGAGCCTTTGGCCTTAGTAAGACCCTAGTGTACTTGGTGTTCCAGTCGGAACCCGTCCCCCATCTTTGCCGGTCCTATGCAAAGGTGCATATCAACCCAGGGCCAGCGGCGGATGGGAAACTCACGAATATTCATGGCCATCCGATGCCCACTCTTGAGTTGGCTGTCCAGATAGCCGCTGCGAAAGCTATCACCCGTCTTCTGCTTCAGTTTCCGCAAGTGGCGGAGATGCAAGAACTTCGCTATTGTCCCTCTACATCGGACACAGGCTGCAATTCCTCTCGCACAGTCAAAGACGCAGACCCTGCAGTAGCTTGGCTGATCCAGATTGCTGCTGCCCAGGGATTATTGCTCTTCGGCATTCTTAAAGAGCTCAAGGCCATGGACCATGACACCACGCGGGTTGCTGCGGAAGCATACCGTGCGGCCCGTCAAGTTGAGTCCCAGTCAACCCAGACCCTATTGCCAGGCATAGTGCCACCTTCGCAACTGGTGCTGCCCTCGCAACCCGTGGACCCATATCAGCCCGGAGACATTCACCATAACTCCATTTTGGGAGCTATCAGGCGACTTCATCGTGAGGATGTGTTCCGTCAAGCTCCCTTTGCAGCTACAGCAGTTGAGCCCCAACCCATAGAAGTGCCCGAAGACCAAGACAAGAGTTGGCTCAGTCTTCGTCCCCCAGGAGAGCCCCAGCAAGAGTAAGCCCATTTGTGGCTTCAACAGTGAGAGAAGCCAGGAGATGCTGCCAGGAGGTGTGCTGCGAAGACTGCTTCTTCGCCCGCGTCTAGGATTAGGACGATGTAGTTGGAGTGAGTTGTTAGCCACCCAGTAGGGCTCCGTGTTGTTGTACTGCTTGCATTGTGTGTGTCTGTGTGTTGTTGTAATATTATGTATGCTTATTCGCCATGTGTGCTTGGTTCGTCTGCCCCCACTGTTAAGCAGAAATGTTTAACAGAGCTGGCATTGGATTCCTTAACAAGATCAGATCACTTACACCTAAAAACACCGGACTCGCCTAGAGTCTCTAATAAAAAGTGAGCTGGTATAGGTGTATGTATGCCAGGAGTACATACACCCACTAGCATTAAAACACCTTAGTGTAATCGGCTTATTATGATTCCTTCTTTGCCTGCATTTTGCCATCATGTGCATTCTGCATCTTCTTGTATATTAGTCTAAATAGGTTGTTTGTGTACCATGTAAACAAGGTTGCATACTAGTTGCAATCTCGGAGAAATTCTGAGAGATTTTATTGCAGCATAGATTGTTACAACCCTTCCAGACCAAGACCTAAAACCTAGATGTTACCCTAGTACCCACTAGTTGTGGACGTTGTTCAGCAAGGAGCAACCAGCCGTGTGGTCTCCACACTGCTAGAACTCCGCTCACTGCACCACACTAACCCCAGACCCAGCAGCGCCTCTGTCCCCGTATGGTGTGATGTTGACAGGACGCCTCTGCTGCCCCGTCAGCGCTTATTTAGCCGACTTGAGACGGCGTAGTTGTCCCTCAGCTATCCCTTTAGCCGCGGCATCGCGACGATCATCAAGGATCATCGCGCATAGTAGCACCGAGCCGCCGACCAGCGCCGCCAGTAGACCAGCCAGGAGGATTGTGAGCAGCTTCGACCCCACGCCCGCCATTAGCGCCTTGCTTCGTGCTCCTGCAATCGGAAAGAGAAGGAGAAGACGAGGAAGGAGTGAGCCGGATGCGAGGTAGACGAGAGAGGAACCGAGGTCGCTTTTATAGCCCCGGTCCGGCGTACGGTGAGCGAGGTCCAGGAGGCCGCGCACTGCTCGATCATCGACGTCCAGGAGGGAATCTGAGAGCAGTGCCGACCGGCGTTTGCCCGTGATGGGAGTGCTCTCTGCGTCGGCCTCGTGCACGCCGCGCACTATCGTCATAGAGTTCTTTACGCCCTAGGAGCTAGGCGTGCGCAGCGCCTAGCCGCACTCCGAGTGGCGCAGGAGCGAGAGAGAGTGAGAGCTGTTGGCTGGAGAAGAAGAAGAAGAAGAAGAAGAAGAAGGTTGTCGGTGGACCCTGGTCCCACTTGCCAGCGAGAGGAGGCCACTGTTCATCACGGTACCCAAGCATTTTCGGAAAAGGGAAATTTTTATTTTCCTACAAATGATAGGGCTACCCAGCGACCCCCGTGTGCAGAGTAGATCCCGCGATTTATGTCTCGATCTGGGTGTACCAGTTTAGGTGCTCTTAACTCGGTTGTTTTCAACCACACGGTTAAAACCGAGCCCCGAAGTTTTTTTTAGAGGCGTAGTAGTTGTTGTGCTAAGCTAACCCTGGGAATCTCGAGGACGAGAATCTTCTAAGGGGAGAAGGTTTGTAACACCCCAAAAATCGGGTTATCAATTTTTGTGTTGTTATTCCTTCCTAGCTTCTCTCTCCCAGATTTTTCCTCTGGAATTTGGCAAATGACCAGGTGAACCCAGTCTATCCTCAACCTCTCCGTGCATTTCCCATGTCCTTGTGCCAGTTTGTTCTCGATGAGAAAAGCCCGAACCTCTTGGAAACCCTAGCTCCGAAATATTGGAACTGGGAATCCTGTCATTGTGTTTTCAAAGGAGCCATCATTTTCCTTGCTCTGTTGATCCTCCAATTTCTCCCAGAGCTCATTATTCCCTCATAGACCCCAGATGTGCAAAAATATTGCCAAGTCTTATGAAATATATTTTTTCTAGAATTAATCCATGTTTCTACCTTTTTGAGGAATTAAATCCAAGAAAATATTTATCCATCTCGCAAGGTCATGAAAACTTGCAGAGATATTCTTTGTGATCATATGAAGCTCTCATAAAATATTGGCTATCACCGAGTAGGGAAAAATGCCTTTTTCCTATTTAAAGCCAATATTCCAATTTGGGGCCTTTCCAAAGGAACTACCATTTTCGTAGCGAGGAAAAATCCCAAATAATTTGTGGAGCTTCTCATATGCACATATTCATCATTTCCATCGAGAGATCAAGCTCCCTAGTTCACAAATTGAGCACAATATCCCTTTACAGATTCTGTCCAGATTTTCTGTTTGCAAAGGAAGTGCTTGATTCCTTGTCTCCCTTGAGCTGAAATTTTTCAGAGTAGTTCATTATGATAAATCATCCTTGTCCACCAAAAATTAGCCCCTGACATCACTCCATTCTTCCTCAGTGAACTATTTAAGATTATGTCCAGATTGGAGCATTGTGAAGTAAGTACCATTTATATTTGTGCAAATGGTATGAAACTTTGACAATTCCTTCATATGTCTAAATCATGAGTCTCCTCCAAATTTCGACCATTTCCATTTAGCCATTTGACCCCAGCATCATCTTCTTCATTTCTGGTCAGTATGCCAAGTTACAAAGGAAGTACCCCTTAGACTTATTGGATGGTGCTGAATTTTGGCCAGCATAGTGACCTTAGTGAGTGGTAAACCTCAGCCAAATAGCATGGCAATAGGTGCACTGTGGTGGTCACACCACATCACAAACACCTTGCTGTTGAAACCTATTTGACTTTGGTGTGGTTACATCATTGCTCCACAGTGCTATCCTGATGCATAGGTCAACTCAGAGCAGTGTGTAGATAACCCTAGACATTATTTGAGAGCTTGTGGGGCAAGGCAAGGTCATGGCCACGTGGTGACCATGGGCAGGGAGTGCTATAACTAAGCTTTGTGCGTTTGAAGTGACGGGAGCTTGTCTCCAGCGAGCACCAGCCTGTCCAAGAGTGTCTAGGAGGTTCCCCTTGCCCTCGTATGCCCTCTAGAACCCTCTCCCCCTTGTCTCCTTGCTCTTGGAGCACCAGCCTGTCCAAGAGTGTCTAGGAGGTTCCCCTTGCCCTCGTATGCCCTCTAGAACCCTCTCCCCCTTGTCTCCTTGCTCTTGGAGGTGTCTGCCATTGGAGTCTCGCCACGGATCTCGGAGCTTCTCCCGGCGTCGCAAGAGCCCCTCCCCGAAGCCATTTAAGGAGTGCCCGAGCCCTTCCCCGAGCTCCTCAGCCCCAGCAAGACCCTCTCGCCCCTTCCCCAGGCGCAACCGGGGCTGTGCACAGCGGCAGCCAGCCTGGCCGGCGCCGACACCGGCCGCGTCACGGCGGCGGCGCTGCAGGGTGCCTCGGCGGCCCCACGGCCACCCTAGGCGCGGCGAGGGGCAGAGCCCCCTCTGCGCACTCCGGCCAGCCCGCCCGCGCGGCGGTGGTGCAACAGCCGTGGCGGCTGGCACCCTCCCCTGGTCCTTGTCGCGGCTGGGAGAGAGGAAGGAGACGGGCAGGAAAGAGAGAGAGGGAGGACAGAGAGAGATTAGGCGGGCCCCGCCCGTCAGAGAGAGAGGGGAGGGAGTGGATATGGTGGGACCGGGTCGTAAGTGAGAGAGTCCCCGGACCCTTATTTGACTCTTTCCGATGTTATGATAAATTGCAATTGCTTCAATGACTAAAGGCTATTGGTTGTTAATTCTCAATAAGTTTCTTGATCCATACTTTACTTTGTGAAGGAATTGTCACTTTAGCATAAGAGATTATATGACTTTATTGCTGTTCTGATTATGATCATGATGCCTGCATGTCTGTATTGTGTTTTATCGACACCTCTAACTCTAAACATGTGGGCATATTTATTGATCTCGGCTTCCGCTTGAGGACAAGCGAGGTCTAAGCTTGGGGGAGTTGATACGTCCATTTTGCATCATGCTTTTATGTTGATATTTATCGCTTTATGGGCTGTTATTACACTTCACGGTACAATACTTATGCCTTTTCTCTCTTATTTTATAAGGTTTACATGAAGAGGGAGAATGCCGGCAGCTGGAATTCTGGTCTGAAAAAGGAGCAAGTTTGAGATACCTATTCTGCACAACTCCAAAAGCCGTGAAAATCAACGAGGAATTATTTTGGATTTTATAAAAAATATTGGGCGGAAGAAGTACCAGAGGGGAGCCACCAGGGGACCACAAGCCTGCCAGGCGCGGCCTACCCCCCTAGCCGCGCCTAGGTGGCTTGTGGGCCCCCTGTTGCACCTCTGGCTCCCATCTTTTGCTATAAGGAGGGTTTCGTTCTAGAAAAAATCAGGAGGAGGCTTTCGGGATGAATCGCCGCCGCCACGAGGCGGAACTTGAGCATAGCCAATCTACAGCTCCGGTAGGGCCGTCCTGTCGGGGAAACTTTCCTCCCGGAGGGGGAAATCGTCGCCATCGTCATCACGAACACTCCTCTCATCGGAGAGGACTCATAACCATCAACATCTTCATCAGCACCATCTCATCTCCAAACCCTAGTTCATCTCTCGTAACCAATCTCCGTCTCGCGACTTCGATTGGTACTTGTAAGGTTGCTAGTAGTGTTAATTACTCTTTGTAGTTGATGCTAGTTGGATTACTCGGTGGAAGATCATATGTTCAGATCTCTAATGCTACTCAATACCTCTCTGGTCATGAACATAATTATGCTTTGTGAGTAGTCACTTTTGTTCCTGAGGACATGGGATAAGTCTTGTTATAAGTACTCATGTGAATTTGGTATTCGTTCGATATTTTGATGCGTTGTATGTTGTCTTTCCTCTAGTGGTGTTATGTGAACATTGACTACATAACACTTCACCATTATTTGTGCCTAGAGGAAGGCATTGGGAAGTAATAAGTAGATAATGGGTTGCTAGAGTTACAGAAGCTTAAACCCTAGTTTATGTGTTGCTTCGTAAGGGGCTGATTTGGATCCACTAGTTTAATGATATGGTTAGACTTTGTCTTAATTCTTCTTTCGTAGTTGCGGATGCTTGCGAGAGGGGTTAATCATAAATGGGATGTTTGTCCAAGTAAGGGCAGCACGCAAGCACCGGTCCACCCACATATCAAACTATCAAAGTAGCGAACGCGAATCATATGAACATGATGAAAACTAGCTTGACAGAAATTCCCATGTGTCCTCGGGAGCACTTCACCTCCTATAAGAGTTTGTCCAGGCTTGTCCCTTGCTACAAAAGGGATTGGGCCACTTTGCTGCACCTTGGTTACTATTGTTACTTGCTACTTGCTACGAATCATCTTATCACACAACTATGTGTTACCGATAATTTCAGTGCTTGCAGAGAATACCTTGCTGAAAACCACTTGTGAGTTCCTTCTGCTCCTCGTTGGGTTCGACACTCTTATTTATCGAAAGGACTAAGATAGATCCCCTACACTTGTGGGTCATCTAGACTCTTTTCTGGCGCCTTTGCCGGGGAGTGAAGCGCCTTTGGTAAGTGGAATTTGGTAAGGAAACATTTATATAGCGTGTTGAAATTTATTGTCACTTTTCACTATGGAAACTAATCCTTTGAGGAGCTTGTTCGGGGTATCTTCACCTCGAACGGAAGCACAAGGAGTTGCTCCTCAACCTTCTGCACCTACTGAAAATGTTTGTTATGAAATTCCTTCGGGTATGCTAGAGAAACCGTTGGCTACTCCTTTTACACGAGATGGAACATCACATCCCGACTTGCATCTAATCTATGTAGATGAAGTTTGTGGTTTATTTAAGCTTGCATGTTTGCCCGAGGATGAGGTCAATAAAAAGGCCTTTCCCTTATCTTTGGGGGATAAAGCATTGACGTGGTATAGGCTATGTGATGATACTGGATCATGGAACTACAACCGATTGAAATTGGAATTTCATCAAAAGTTTTATCCTATGCAGTTGGTACATCGTGATCGGAATTATATCTATAATTTTTGGCCTCGTGATAGAGAAAGTATCGCTTAAGCTTGGGGAGGCTTAAGTCAATTTTATATTCATGCCCCAACCATGAGCTCTCGGGAGAAATTATTATTCAGAACTTTTATGCTCGACTTTCTCATGATAATCGCATCATGCTTGACACTTCTTGTACCGGTTCTTTTATGAAGAGAGATATTTACTTCAAATGGAATTTATTGGAAAGAATTAAGCGCAACTCTGAAGATTGGGAGTTTGATGAAGGTAAGGAGTCAGGTATGAATCTTAAGTTCGATTGCGTTAAATCCTTTGTTGAAACAAATACTTTTTGTGATTTTAGCGCTAAACATGGACTTGACTCCGAGATAGTAGCTTCATTATGTGAATCATTTGCTTCTCATATTAATCTCCCTAAAGAGATGTGGTTTAAATATCATCCTCCCTTAAAAGTCAAAGTAGTTGAACCCAATCCAGTTGAAGAGAAAGTCATTGCTTATAATGATCCTACTGTTCCTAGTGCTTACATTGAGAAACCACTTTTCCCTGTTAGAGTAAAGGATCATTCTAAAGCTTCAAATGTGATATGTAGGGGCTACATTAGAACACCTACACCCCCTGAGAAAATTAGAGTTGAACCTAGCATTGCTATTATCAAAGATCTCCTATCCGACAATGTTGATGGCCATGATATTCACTTATGTGAAGATGCTGCTAGAATTGCTAAACCTCATGCTAGAGACAAACATAGGCGTGTTGTTGGCATGTCTGTTGTTTCTGTTAAGATAGGAGATCATTGTTATCATGGTTTATGTGACGTGGGTGCTAGTGTTAATGCAATACCTCAATCTTTATATGATGAAATTAAAGACGAGATTGCACCTGTCGAGATGGAACCTATTGATGTCACAATTCAGCTTGCCAATAGAGATACTATCTTCCCTTTGGGAATTGTTAGAGATGTTGAAGTCTTGTGTGGAAAAACTAAGTATCCTGCTAATTTTCTCGTTCTTTCTACCACACAAGATAGCTTTTGTCCCATCATATTTGGCAGACCTTTCCTCAATACTGTCAATGCTCATATTAACTGTGAGAAGCAAACTCTCACTGTTGGCTTTGAAGGTGTGTCACATGAGTTTAGTTTCTCCAAGTTTGGTAGACAAACTCATGAAAAAGAATTATCCAGTAAGGATGAAATTATTGCTCTAGCTTCTATTGTTGTGCCTCCTACTAATCCTTTAGAGCAATATTTGCTTGAGCATGAAAATGATATGCATATGGATGAAAGGAATGAGATAGATAGAGTTATGTTTGAACAACATCCTATCCTTAAGAATAATTTGCCAGTTGAACTGCTTGGAGATCCACCCCCACCAAAGGGTGATCCTGTGTTTGAGCTTAAATAGCTACCTGATACTCTTAAGTATGCTTATCTTGATGAAAAATAGATATATCCTGTTATTATTAGTGCTAGACTTTCATAGCATGAAGAAAAGAAAGTATTGAAAACTCTGAGGAAGCACCGTGCTGCTATTGGATATACTCTTGATGATCTTAAGGGCATTAGTCCCACTCTATGCCAGCACAAAATTAAAACCGATCCTGATTACAAACCAGTTGTCGATCATCAACGGAGATTAAATCCTAAGATCAAAGAGGTAGTAAGAAAATAAATACTAAAGCTCCTCGAAGAAGGTATTATCTATCCTGTTGCTCATAGTGATAAGGTAAGTCCGGTGCATTGCGTCCCTAAGAAGGGAGATATTACTGTTGTCCCTAATGATAAAGATGAATTGATCCCACAGAGGATTATTACTGGCTATAGGATGGTTATTGATTTTAGGAAATTGAATAAAGCCACTAGGAAAGATCATTACCCTTTGCCTTTTATTGACAAAATGCTAGAAAGATTGTCTAAACACACACACTTCTGCTTTCTAGATGGTTATTCTGGTTTCTCCCAAATACGTGTTGCACAATCTGATCAGGAGAAAACCACTTTTACCTACCCTTGTGGTACTGATACGTCTCCAACGTATCTATAATTTTTTATGGTTTCATGCTATTATCTTGTCAGACTTTGGATGTTTTGCATGCCTTTTATATATTTTTTGGGACTAACTTATTAACTCAGTGCCAAGTGCCAGTTCCTGTTTTTTCCATGTTTTTGACCCCTTTGTCTGTTGCCGTAGCAGAAGAATTCCTGGCGTCGTTGTTGGGGAGGATCAAGTCAAGAACTCATCCAAGTAAGTGTCGCAAACTCATCTCTTGCATTTACTTTGGTTGCCAGTTGCCTCTCGTTTTCCTCTCCCCCACTTCACCAATTTGCCTTTTTTGTTTGCATTTTTTCCGTTTGCCTTTTCGTTCGCCCTTTTTCTCGCTTGCTTTCTATTCGCTTGTGTGCCATGTGCCTTCAATATGCTTGCATCTTCGCTTGCTGAAAATCTAGTGATATGGATCCTCATCCACTTGCTAATCTCTTTAAGAGATCCACTTATGTTGATCCAATTGCTAGTGAGTTGAGTGCACTTGACTATCTTTATGGAGTTTTGCTTGAGATGCGTGAATCTGAAAATTGTGAGGAAGAAATTTATGAAGTGATTCACGAGGGCTCCTTGAATGAAAAGCATGATTGCAATGATTTCATTATAAATTCTATTAATGACAATCATGCTAAAAATATGCAAAACCCTAAGCTTGGGGATGCTAGTTTTGCTGTGTCCACTACTTGTTGCAATGATATTTGCAATAATATTGAAAGTGGGTTTGGAGAAGTCATGACTTTAGTTGATGATAATCCCACTATTTTTGAAGAGCGTCAACTTTGCATGCATGTGGATCATGAAAAGAATATACTTTGTGAGAGCTATTTTGTTGATTTTGATTATGATCCCACATGTAATTGCTATGAGAGAGGAAAATATTGTGGTAGAAACTTTCATGTTACCAAATTACCTCTCGTTATGTGGAGATTGCTATTATCTCTTTCTTCTTCCTTGCATATGGCAACTATTGGTTGTCTTGACAATCTGTTTTCCTATAAAATGCCTATGCATAGGAAGTATGTTAGACTTAGATGTGATTTTCACATGCTTTATGATGCTCTCGTTGTGCTTCAATTCTTGTCTTTTGTGTGAGCATCATTGAATTATCAATGCCTAGCTAAGGGCGTTAAACAATAGCGCTTGTTGGGAGGCAACACAATGAATTTATTTCTTTTTCTTTTTGTTTTGTTGCATCCATACTTTCATAATTCTGTTATGATTGTTTTTTGTGTTTATTTTTGTGTTTGAGCCAAGCAAAACCTTTATGACTAGTCTTGGTAATGGTTGTTTGATCGTGCTAGAAAAAGAAAGAAACTTTTTCTCACGAGATGATTTTTCATTTTTATTCAGAAAGAGATTTTGAGTTCATTCTTCTTGCTGCTGGTTGATATGCCTTTTTCCCAGGCTGTCCTAATTTTTCAGATTTGTTGAAGTACGAGAAGTATACGAAGTATACATATTGCTACAGACCGGTCTGTTTTTGACAGATTCTGTTTTTGTTGAGTTGGTTGCTTGTTTTGATGAAACTATGGTTAGTATCGGGAGGGGTACTAGCCATGGAAAAGTGAGAATACTGTAGCCCAACACCAATATAGATAGAATTCAAGGTTGCTACAGTACCAAAAGAAGTGGTAGTTTGTTTTCTTGTGATAATGTTATCACGAGTTTCTGTTTAAGTTTTGTGTTGTGAAGTTTTCAAGTTTTGGGTGATGTTCTCATGGACAAAGAGATAACGAGTGGAAAGAGCTCAAGCTTGGGGATGACCAAGGCATCCTAAGCCAAATTCAAGGACACCAAAAAGCCTAAGCTTGGGGATGCCCCGGGAAGGCATCCCCTCTTTCGTCTTCAATGCATCGGTAACATTACTTGGAGCTATATTTTTATTCACCACATGATATGTGTTTTGCTTGGAGCGTCTTGTATCTTAGGAGACTTCTCTTTTTGTTGTGACATAATCATCCTTGCTGCACACCTTTTTGAGAGAGAGATACATGCACTCATCGTGATTTTGCTAGAATGCTCATAGTGTTTCACTTATATCTTTTGAGCTAGATACTTTTGCTCTTTGTGCTTCACTTATATATTTTAGAGCACGGCGGTGCGTGATTTGGTAGTTGGCTTATACTATGAAAGTAGTCCCAAATGTGATAGGTACCCAAAGAGGATGCAAAAACCTCCATCTTCATGTGCATTGAGTAGAAAGAGAAGTTTTGATTCCTCTCAATTAGTTTTGAGACGTGGATTTGGTAATATTAAGAGCTATATTACTAGGGTGTTGTGAATCTAGAAATACTTGTGTTGAAGTTAGTGATTCTCATAGCATGCACGTATGGTGAACCGCTATGTTAGGAAGTCGGAGCATAATTGATCTATTGATTGTCATCCTTTGTGTTGAGGTCGGGATCGCGTGATGGTTAACACCTACCAACCCTTCCCCTAGGAGTATGCGTTTAGCACTTTGTTTCGATTACTAATAAAAACTTTCGCAACAAGTATGTGAGTTCTTCATGACTAATGTGAGTCCATGGTATAGATGCACTTTCACCTTCCACCATTGCTAGTCTCTCTAGTGTCGCGCAATTCTCGCCGATGCACAAACCCTCCATATGCCTTCCTCAAAACAGCCACCATACCTACCTACTATGGCATTTTCATAGCCATTCCGAGATATATTGCCATGCAACTCCCACCGTTCCTTATCATGACTTGTGTCGTCACTCTCATATTGCCATTGCATGATCGTAAGATAGATAGCGAGATGTTTCAAGTTCATACACCATGCTAGATCGTTGCACATCCCGGTACACTGCCGGAGGCATTTCCTATAGAGTCATCATCATTTTGAGTTGTGTGTAAATAAAAGTGTGATGATCATCATTATTAGAGCATTGTCCCATGTGAGGGGGGAAAAGAGGCCAAAGAGCCCAAAAAAAGAGAAAAAAAGAGGCCTAAGAGCCCAATTGAAAAAAAGAGGGAAAAAGAGAGAAGGGACAATGCTACTATCTTTTTCCACACTTGTGCTTCATAATAGCACCATGTTCTTCATGATTTAGAGCTTCTTGCTTTGTCACTACCATATGCTAGTGGGAATCTTCATTATATAGCTTGGCTTGTATATTCCAATGATGGGATTCCTCAAAATTGCCCTAGGTCTTCGTGAGCAAGCAAGTTGGATGCACACCCACTAGTTTTCCTTTTGAGCTTTCACATACATATAGCTCTAGTGCATCTCTTGTACGGCAATCCCTACTCATTCACATTGATATCTATTAATGGGCATCTCCATAGCCTTTTGATACGCCGAGTCAATGTGACCATCTCCTCCTTTTTGTCTCACAACCACCACCACACTCTATTCCACTTATAGTGTTATATCCATGGCTCACGCTCATGTATTGCGTGATAGTTACAAAAAGTTTGAGAAAGTAAGAGTGAGAAAACAATTACTTGGCCAATACCGGGGTTGTGCATGATTTACATTAGTTGTGTGAGGATGATGGAGCATAGCCACACTATATGATTTTGTAGTGATAACTTTCCTTGGCCTTGTTATTTTGAAAGTTCATGATTACTTTGCTAGTTTGCTTGAAGTATTATTGTTTTCATGTCAATAGAAAATTATTGTTTTGAATCTTACGGATCTGAACATTCATGTCACGTGAAAGAAGTTGCAAAGGACAACTATGCTAGGTAGCATTCCACATCAAAAATTCATTCTTTATCACTTCCCTACTCGAGGACGAGCAGGAGTTAAGCTTGGGGATGCTTGATATGTGTCCAACGTATCTATGATTTTTGATGGTTTCATGTTATTATCTTGTCTGACATTGGATGTTTTGCATGCCTTTTATATATTTTTTGGGACTAACTTATTAACTCAGTGCCAAGTGCCAGTTCCTGTTTTTCCATGTTTTTGACCCCTTTCAGAGGATATTTTGAAACGGAGTCCAAACGGAATAAAATCCCCGAAAAGAATTTTTCCGTAACAGAAGAAGATCAAGAGACTTGAGAGCCAAGGCAGGGGGGCCGAGGGGCACCACAAGCCCTCACCCCACGGCCAGGGGGGAGGTCGCGGCCCACAGGCTTGTGGGCCCCCTGGATGCCCTTTGCCCTAGGGGTTGCGCCTATATATTCCCTAAAAATCCCAAAAAAATCACGAGATCATCGAAAGTACTTTTCCATCGCCGCAAGCTTCTGCCTCCGCAAGATCCCATCTGGGGCACGTTTTGGTGCCTTGCCGGAGGGGGGATTCAGACACGGAGGGCTTCTTCATCAACACCATGACCTCTCCGATGATGCGTGAGTAGTTCACCATAGACCTACGGGTCCATAGCTAGTAACTAGATGGCTTCTTCTCTCTCTTGGATCTTCAATACAAAGTTCTCCATGATCTTCATGGAGATCTATCCGATGTAATCTTCTTTTGCGGTGTGTTTGTCGAGATCCGATGAATTGTGGATTTATGATCAGATTATCTATGAATCTTATTTGAGTTTCTTCTGATCTCTCTTATGCATGATTTCATATCCTTGTAATTCTCTTCGAGTTGTGGGTTTTGTTTGGCCAACTAGATCTATGATTCTTGCAATGGGAGAAGTGCTTGGTTTTGGGTTCATACCGTGCGGTGACCTCACCTAGTGACAGAAGGGGTAGCAAGGCACGCATCATGTTGTTGCCATCAAGGGTAAAAAGATGGGGTTTTTATCATTGGTTTGAGATTATCCCTCTACATCATGTCATCTTGCTTAAGGCGTTACTCTGTTCGTCATGAACTCAATACACTAGATGCATGCTGGACAGTGGTCGATGTGTGGAGTAATAGTAGTAGATGTAGAAAGTATCGGTCTGCTTGTCACGGACGTGATGCCTATATGTATGATCATTGCCTTACATATCGTCATGACTTTGCGCGGTTCTATCAATTGCTCGACAGTAATTTGTTCACCCACCGTGATATTTGCTATTTTGAGAGAAGCCTCTAGTGAACACTATGGCCCCCGGGTCTACTCCACACCATATTTTCAGCCTTACACTCTTTACTTCGTTGCACTTTTCGCCCTTAGATCTCACTTTGCAAACAATCTTGAAGGGATTGACAACCCCTTTAAAGCATTGGGTGCAAGCTTGTTTGTGTTTGCCCAGGTACTCTGGACTTGACGAGACCCTCCTTCTGAATCGATACCTTGGTTCTCAAACCTAGGGAAATACTTACTGCTCCTGTGTTGCATCACCCTTTCCTCTTCAAGGGAAAAACCAACACAAGCCCAGTCTCCGTCAACGTGTCAATTTCTGGCACTGTTGTCTGTTGTCGTAGCAGGTACCTTTGCTTATAGACGTATGCCTTTTGGCTTATGTAATGCACCTGCTACCTTTCAAAGATGTATGATTTCTATATTCTCTGACTTTTGTGAAAAGATTTTATGAGGTTTTCATGGATGACTTCTCCGTTTACGGGTCTTCTTTTGATGATTGCCTCAGCAACCTTGATCGAGTTTTGCAGAGATGTGAAGATACCAACCTTGTCTTGAACTGGGAGAAGTGCCACTTTATGGTTAATGAAGGCATCGTTTTAGGACATAAAATTTCTAAAAGAGGTATTGAAGTCGATAAGGCTAAGGTTGATGCGATCGATAAAATGCCATGCCCTACAGACATCAAAGGTATAAGAAGTTTCATTGGTCATGCTGGTTTCTATAGAAGATTCATTAAGGACTTCTCTAAGATTTCTAGGCATCTTACCAATCGCTTGGAAAAGTATATTCCTTTTGTTTTTTACGATGACTGTGAGTAAGCCTTTGAAATACTTAAGAAGGCCTTGATAAGTGCACCTATTTGTTCAACCACCTGATTGGAACTTACCTTTTGAAATTATGTGTGACGCTAGTGATTATGCTGTTGGTGTTGTTCTAGGACAAAGAGTTGATAAGAAGTTGAATGTTATTCACTATGCTAGTAAAACTCTAGACAGTGCCCAAAGAAACTATGCTACTACTGAAAATGATTTTTTAGCAGTCGTGTTTGCATGTGAAAAGTTCAGATCTTACATTGTTGATTCCAAGGTTACTATTCACACTGATCATGTTGCTATTAAGTATCTCATGGAAAAGAAAGATGCTAAACCTAGACTTATCAGATGGGTTCTCTTGCTACAAGAATTTGATTTGCATGTTGTTGATAGGATGGGTGTTGAGAACCCCGTAGCAGACAACTTGTCTAGGTTGGAGAATGTTCTTGATGACCCACAACTTGTCTAGCTTTCCTGATGAGCAACTGAATGTCATCAATGCTTCACGTAGCACACCGTGGTATGCTGATTATGCAAATTATATCGTTGCCAAATATATACCACCTAGTTTCACATACCGGCAAAAGAAGAAATGCTTCTTTGTATTGAGACATTACTTTTGGGATGATCCTCACCTTTATAAGGAAGGAGTAGATGGTGTTATTAGACGTTGTGTACCTGAGCATGAATAGGGACAGATCCTACATAAGTGTCACTCCTAGGCTTACGGAGGATACCATGCGGGAGATAGAACTGCACACAAGGTATTGCAATCAGGTTTCTATTGGCCTACTCTCTCCAAGGATGCCCGCAAGTTTGTCTTGTCTTGTGATGAATGTCAAAGAATAGGTAATATCAGTAAACGTCACGAAATGCCTATGAATTATTCACTTGTCATTGAACCATTTGATGTTTGGGGTTTTGATTATATGGGTCCTTTTCCAAAGTCCAACGGGTATACTCATATCCTAGTTGATGTTGATTATGTTACTAAGTGGGTAGAAGCTATCCCAACTAGTAGTGATGATCACAACACCTCTATTAGGATGCTTAAAGAAGTTATATTCCCTAGATTTGGAGTCCCTAGATATCTAATGAATGATGATGGTTCACATTTTATTCATGGTGCTTTCCATAAAACCCTTGTTAAGTATGATGTCAACCATAGAATTGCATGTCCCTATCATCCTCAGTCCAGTGGTCAAGTAGAGCTAAGTAATAGAGAGATTTAACTAATTCTGCAAAATATTGTTAATAGATCTAGAAAGAATTGGTCTAAGAAGCTCGATGATGCACTATGGGCTTATAGAACTGCTTATAAGAATCCCATGGGCATGTATTTGTACAAAATGGTTTACGGTAAAGCATGTCATTTACCTCTTGAGCTAGAGCATAAGGCTTATTGGGCAATCAAAGAGCTCAAGTTTGATTTCAAACTTGCTGGTGAGAAGAGGTTATTTGATATTAGCTCACTTGATGAATGGAGAACCCAGGCATATGAAAATGTCAAGTTCTTCAAAGAAAAAGTTAAGAGGTGGCATGATAAAAGGATACAAAAACGTGAGTTCAATGTAGGTGATTATGTCTTGCTATACAATTCTCGTTTAAGATTTTTTGCACACAAGCTTCTCTCTAAATGGGAAGGTCCTTACATTGTAGAGGAAGTATATCGTTCTGGTGCCATCAAGATCAACAACACGGAAGGTAATTTTCCGAGAGTGGTAAATGGGCAAAGAATCAAGCATTATATCTCAGGTACTCCCATAAATGTTGAAAGCAATGTTATTAATACCATAACTCAGGAGGAGTACATAAGGGATATTTATCAGCCTGTTTCACACTCCAAAAATGAGGAGGTATGTGATTCGGTAAGTAAACCGACTCCAAAACTTTTCCAGTAGCAATTTTTCTCCGTTTTGGAACTTTTAGAAAAATAGAAAAATTTAAAGTAGTCCGGAAAGCGCACGAGGAGGCGACAAGCCTGCCAGGCGCGGCCTACCCCCTGGCCATGCCTGGGTGGCTTGTGGGCATCTCGTGTGCCTCCCGGACTCTGTTTTCTTTCGGAGTACTCCTTTTGGTCAGGAAAAATTCATTATATATTCTCCCGGAAGGTTTGACCCTCGTATCGCGCAAATATCCTGTGTTTTTGTTTCAAGCTACTGTGCAGACAGATCTAGATCGCTATGGCGTCCCCAAAAGTTCTGAAGGACAAGTTCTTCGAGAAGGTCATCAATCCCTACCTCGCGGGAGTGCTGCAACACCCTCAATCTATCGAGATGCATGAGGGGGTGCTGCACATCCGTGATGTTGAGGGGCCCAAGAAGACCGGAAGCATGAGGCGAGGCTCGAAGCAATGGAGCAGCAAGTCTTCAAGTGCCAAGGGATGGTGGAACGCGGACTCAACGCCAACCACATGATGATCACGGATTTCACCAGCAAGCACAAGATCGATGCCAATGACATTGGGAAGCACCTCTCCAGGCTCTATGACAGAATTGATCACCTCCAAGCCCAGATCTATGACCTGTAGAACCCAAACTGTGAGTATGAGTATAGATTTAAATCAATACGGTTGGTCGTAGATTTGAGGATTCCGGAGACTCGATCATCTTTCCATGATGGAGCACCTATGTCTTGGAAGACGGAGGATCAAACCCATGTTGCAACAACTCCACCACCATCACCTTCGAAGGAAGACAACTAAGCACGGGTATGGGCAATCCCCTTGGCTTGTGCCAATCTTGGGGGAGTTGCCCCGGTATCGTATCACCATCACATCTTTTGCCTTTACCTTTTTCTTAGTTTGATCCTTTTTGGTTTTATCTTTCTCTAGTAGAATAAAGTTCTTAGTGTTCTAGGCTTGAGTTTTGCTTTGTGTCACCCCCAATGTATTCAAGCTCGTGAGTCATATAATAAAGAGTGTTTTAGTTAAGGGTCTTGCCTCATGCCATGATCTAAAGAAAAGAATAATAAGAGAACAAAAGCATGAAAGATCATGTAATGATCTTACGGGAAGTGATGGCTTCACATATAAAAAGAATGTTGATTGAAACTTGTTGTGGGTGGACAAACGTAGACCTTGGCCATTGTTGCAATTAATAGGAAGTAATAAAGAAGGAGAGGTTCACATATAAATATATCATCATGGGCACCATCTATGATTGTGAACACTCATTAAACTATTACATGCTTAGAAGTAGATGTTGGACAAGGAAGACAACATAATGAATTATGTTTTCTTGGTTCCAAACAATGTTATATGACTAGAGATCCCTTAGCATATGACGACTGCTTCCACCTCATATCAGCCAAAACTTCCGCACTAAGTAGAGATATTACTTGTGCATCCATAAACCTTCAACCCTGTTTTACCATGAGAGTCCACCATACCTACCTATGGATTGAATAAGATCCCTCAAGTAAGTTGTCATCGGTGCAAGCAATGAAAATTGCTCCCTAAATATGTATGATCTATTAGTATGTGGAAAATAAGATTTGTACGAACTTGTGATGAGGAAGACATAAAAGCGACAAACTGCATAATAAAGTTCTTTATCACCGGAGGAAATATAAAGTGACGTTCCTTCACACTAAGAGGTCACAATCCAAACCTCAAAAGCGCATGAAAACCTATGCTTCCCTCTGCGGAGGTCCTATCTTGTACCTTTACTTTTTGTCCTTAAAATAGTCATGGTGATCGACACCAATTCCTTATTTTGCCATTATCTTGCCTAACGTCATGTGCTAGGGATAGATCTATATTCATATGTCAACTTGGAAGTAAGTACCCATGAATTATTATTGTTGACATTACCCTTGAGGTAAGTAGTTGGGAGGCAAAACTATAAGCCCCTATCTTTCTCTATGTCCAACTGAAACTTTGATCTCATGAGTACCACGTGAGTTTTAGCAATTGTAGGAGACGAAAGGATGATTTAGTATGTGGATTTGCTTTACAAGCTCTTATTTGTCTCTTTCTGATGTTATGATAAATTGCAATTGCTTCAATGACTGAAGTCTATTGGTTGTTAATTCTCAATAAGTTTCTTGATCCATACTTTACTTTGTGAAGGAATTGTCACTTTAGCATAAGAGATTATATGACGTTATTGATGTTCTTATTATGATCATGATGCTTGCATGTCTGTATTGTGTTTTATCGACACTTCTATCTCTAAACATGTGGGCATATTTATTGATCTCGGCTTTCTCTTGAGGACAAGCGAGGTCTAAGCTTGGTGGAGTTGATACGTCCATTTTGCATCATGCTTTTATGTTGATATTTATCGCTTTATGGGCTGTTATTACACTTCACGGTACAATACTTATGCCTTTTCTCTCTTATTTTATAAGGTTTACATGAAGAGGGAGAATGCCGGCAGCTGGAATTCTGGTCTGAAAAAGGAGCAAGTTTGAGATCCCTATTCTGCGCAACTCCAAAAGCCGTAAAAATCAACGAGGAATTATTTTGAATTTTATAAAAAATACTGGGCGGAAGAAGTACCACAAGGGAGCCACCAGGAGGCCACAAGCCTGCGAGGCACGGCCTACCCCCCTAGCCGCGCCTAGGTGGCTTGTGGGCCCCCTATTGCCCCTGTGTCTCCCATCTTTTGCTATAAGGAGGGTTTCGTTCCAGAAAAAATCAGGAGGAGGCTTTCGGGCGGAATCGCCGCCGCCATGAGGCGGAACTTGAGCAGAACCAATCTAGAGCTCTGGCAGGGCCGTCCCGCCGGGGAAACTTCCCTCTCGGAGGGGGAAATCATCGCCATCGTCATCACCAACACTCCTCTCATCGGAGAGGACTCATCACCATCAACATCTTCATCAGCACCATCTCATCTCCAAACTCTAGTTCATCTCTTGTAACCAATCTCCGTCTCGCGACTCCGATTTGTACTTGTAAGGTTGCTAGTAGTGTTAATTACTCTTTGTAGTTGATGCTAGTTGGATTACTCGATGGAAGATCATATGTTCGGATCTCTAATGCTATTCAATACCTCTCTGGTCATGAACATAATTATGCTTTGTGAGTAGTCACTTTTGTTCCTGAGGACATGGGATAAAAGTCTTGTTATAAGTAGTCATGTGAATTTGGTATTCGTTCGATATTTTGATGCGTTGTATGTTGTCTTTCCTCTAGTGGTGTTATGTGAACATTGACTACATAACACTTCACCATTATTTGGGCCTAGAGGAAGGCATTGGGAAGTAATAAGTAGATAATGGGTTGCTAGAGTTACAGAAGCTTAAACCCTAGTTTATGTGTTGCTTCATAAGGGGCTGATTTGGATCCACTAGTTTAATGTTATGGTTAGACTTTGTCTTAATTCTTCTTTCGTAGTTGCAGATGCTTGCGAGAGGGTTTAATCATAAGTGGGATGTTTGTCCAAGTAAGGGTAGCACCCAAGCACCGGTCCACCCACATATCAAACTATCAAAGTAGCGAATGTGAATCATATGAACATGATGAAAACTGGCTTGACAGAAATTCCCATGTGTCCTCGGGAGTGCTTCACCTCCTATAAGAGTTTTTCCAGGCTTGTCCCTTGCTACAAAAGGGATTGGGCCACTTTGCTGCACCTTGGTTACTATTGTTACTTGCTACTTGCTACGAATCATCTTATCACACAACTATGTGTTACCGATAATTTCAGTGCTTGCAGAGAATACCTTGCTGAAAACCACTTGTTAGTTCCTTCTGCTCCTCGTTGGGTTCGACACTCTTACTTATCGAAAGGACTGCGATAGATCCCCTACACTTGTGGGTCATCAAGACTCTTTTCTGTGCTCTAACGAGCGTATCTCCGCAACCGTAGCTCCGATTGAGGTAAAACCAGCGCCCATGTCTTCGTCTCGTCGAGCCCGTTTAGATAGTACCATTTTCATATTATTTTTGCATAGTGGGAATGAGTGTTTTGCCCTTGCCCTTTGTTTGTGTTGGAAATATGCCCTAGATGCAATAATAAAATGGTTATTATCATCTTTCCTTGTTCATGATAATTGTCTATTCTTCATGCTATAATTGTATTAATAGGAAACAGTAATACATGTGTGAATAAATAGATCACAATGTGTCCCTAGCAAGCCTCTACTCCCTCCTTTCTGATTTATAAGGCTCAAATCTGAAATCTCACGAACCATGGTGAACTGTGAGTGGATGGCATTAGTTTTAACTAGCCAATGAAATATTTCTCACATATTTAATTTTCAAGGCAATAAATGTAGCATCCTCCTTTTCATTGGATTTGCATGGTGGATGTAGAAAACGATGCATGCATAGCCACTCATCTCCTTTCTCTAAACTCTATGAATTAAATATGGCGTGGGACTCAAAGCACTTTAACACAATTAGACTCAAAATGAGCCTAATATAATGGAAATTTGAAAATTTTGAGATGAGCCCTGTAAACCGGAAAGGAGGGAGTAGTTGGCTAGCTCGTCGTTTAATAGATGATCATGGTTTCCTGATCATGGACATTAGATGTCATTGATAACGGGATCACATCATTGGGAGAATGATGTGATGGACAAGACCCAATCCTAAGCATAGCTCTAGATCGTATTGTTCGTATGCTAAAGCTTTTCTAATGTCAAGTGTCTTTATCTTCGACCGTGAGATTGTGCAACTCCCGGATACCGTAGGAGTGCTTTGGGTGTATCAAACGTCACAACATAACTGGGTGACTATAAAGGTGCACTACGGGTACCTCTGAAAGTGTGTGTTTTGTTGGTACGAATCGAGATCGGGATTTGTCAGTCCGTATGACAGAGAGCTATCTCTGGGCGCACTCGGTAGAACATCATCATGAGATCAATGTGACTAAGGAGTTAGTCACAGGATGACGTGCTAGGGAACAAGTAAAGAGACTTACCGATAACAAGATTGAACAAGGTATAGGTATACCGACGATCGAATCTCGGGCAAGTTCTATACCGATGGACAAAGGGAATTGTATAAGGGATTGATTGAATCCTTGACATTGTGGTTCATCCGATGAGATCATCGTGGAACGTGTGGGAGCCACCATGGGTATCCATATCCCGCTGATGGTTATTGGTCGGAGAATGTCTCGGTCATGTCTACATACTTCCCGAACCCGTAGGGTCTACACACTTAAGGTTCGATGACGCTAGGGTTATAGGGAAATGTTATACGAGGTTACCAAAAGTTGTTCGGAGTCCCGGATGTTATCCTGGATGTCACGAGGAGCTCCGGAATGGTCCGGAGGTAAAGAATGATATATAGGATGGACAGTTTTGGAGACCGGAAATGTTTCGGGCGTCACCGGTAGCGTACCGGGACCACCGGGACCACCGGAAATGGTCCCGGGGGTCCACCGGGAGGGACCACCAGCGCGGCCTGCCGGAGGCAGCGCGGTGAACGGCGGGGCGGCAACCACGAGCACGGCGGGGTCGGGACTAGGGGGCAACGACGCAGGGGAGGAAGATGCTGAGGGGATCGGGATCGGGAGAACACGGAGAGGAGGGGGACGAGAGGAGGATGACGACGCTGCGTCGCTAGGGCTGGGGCCAACTGGGTCTGCTGGGCCTTGGCCGGCTTGGCCCAGGCTGGCATGACCCTCTCTCCCTATTTGCTCTCTTTAAAAAAACAGAAAACATAAACAAAAAAAGGTTTAATAAAAATAAAAATAAATGCTTTTGGCTTCTTGAAAATAAAATATACCCCAACTATAAAAAAATAGCTTGGGCATTTTTAAACAAATAAAAATAAAACCCTTTTGAAGAATAAAATAAAACCTCTTTTATTTAAAGAATAAAATAAAATCTCTTTAAAAAAGAAATGAAAATGAGACTGTTTTAAAATAAAACAAGAGGAGAAATAAAAGAAAAACCCAAGGGGTTGCCCCCACCTTTTAACAAAAGGAGTTTTAAAAGAAGACGATTTTTTAAAAGGGGTTAAAACGGAAACTTTTATGCAACCCCAAAACAAATACAAGAGAAGAGAGGAGGGGAGTTACTATCGCACTAAGACTCGGAGAGCACTCGAAGCACACACACTCAAAACACCACACGCGACAGACGATGCAAGATGCCATGCATGATGCGATGATGCAAACTAAATGATGATGCAACAAACGAAATAATCACACGGCGGAAACGGAAATAAAGGGGAATCTTCTCGGGCGTCGGCATCGACCTGTCACAGAAACCCTTGATAAAGAGACGAGGCTCTGATACCAACTGAAAGGATCGATATGGTTGACTAGAGAGGGGGTGAATAGGCAACTAACAAATTTTAAACTTTTCTTTAAACAAATTAGATTTATCAACAAATAGGTTGTCTAGGTATGCAACTAAGTGAGCAACCTATATGATGCTAACAACAACAATAATAAGCAAGTAGTAAACACAAGTAAAGGTAAGGAATAACCACAAGTGGAACCGATGAAGACGAGGATGTGATTCCGAGGTTCCTTCCCTTTGAAGGGAAGTACGTCTCTGTTGGAGCAGTGTGGAGGCATAATGCTCCTCAAGATGCCACTAAGGCCACCGTATTCTCCTCATGCCCTCACACAATGCGAGGTGCCATGATGTTGGGGAACGTCGCATGGGAAACAAAAAAAATTCTACGCGCACGAAGACCTATCATGGTGATGTCCATCTACGAGAGGGGATGAGTGATCTACGTACCCTTGTAGATCGTACAGCAGAAGCGTTAGTGAACGCGGTTGATGTAGTGGAACGTCCTCACGTCCCTCGATCCGCCCCGCGAACAATCCCGCGATCAGTCCCATGATCTAGTGCCGAACGGACGGCACCTCCGCATTCAGCACACGTACAGCTCGACGATGATCTCGGCCTTCTTGATCCAGCAAGAGAGACAGAGAGGTAGAAGAGTTCTCCGGCAGCGTGACGGCGCTCCGGATGTTGGTGATGACCTTGTCTCAGCAAGGCTCCGCCCGAGCTCCGTAGAAACGCGATCTAGAGGGAAAACCGTGGAGGTATGTGGTCGGGCTGCCGTGGAAAAGTCGTCTCAAATCAGCCCCAATACCTCTGTATATATAGGTGGGAGGGAGGGGACCTTGCCTTGGGGCTCAAGGAGCCCCAAGGGGGTCGGCCGAGTCCAAGGGGGGAAGGCTCCCCCCAAACCGAGTTGGACTTGGTTTGGTGGGTGGGAGTCCTTCCCTTCCTTCCCACCTCCCTTTTTTTTCTTTCTCTTTGATTTTCCTTTGTATGGCGCATAGGGCCCTTTTGGGCTGTCCCACCAGCCCACTAAGGGCTGGTGCACCACCCTTATGGCCTATGGGCTTCCCCGGGGTGGGTTGCCCCCCCGGTGAACTCCCGGAACCCATTCGTCATTCCCGGTACATTCCCGGTAACTCCGAAAACCTTCCCGTAATCAAATGAGGTCATCCTATATATCAATCTTCGTTTCCGGACCATTCCGGAAACCCTCGTGACGTCCGTGATCTCATCCGGGACTCCGAACAACATTCGGTAACCAACCATATAACTCAAATACGCATAAAACAACGTCGAACCTTAAGTGTGCAGACCCTGCGGGTTCGAGAACTATGTAGACATGAACCGAGAGACTCCTCGGTCAATATCCAAAAGCGGGACCTGGATGCCCATATTGGATCCTACATATTCTACGAAGATCTTATCGTTTGAACCTCAGTGCCAAGGATTCATATAATCCCGTATATCATTCCCTTTGTCCTTCGGTATGTTACTTGCCCGAGATTCGATCGTCAGTATCCGCATACCTATTTCAATCTCGTTTACCGGCAAGTCTCTTTACTCGTTCCGTAATACAAGATCCCGCAACTTACACTAAGTCACATTGCTTGCAAGGCTTGTGTGTGATGTTGTATTACCGAGTGGGCCCCGAGATACCTCTCCGTCACACGGAGTGACAAATCCCAGTCTTGATCCATACTAACTCAACTAACACCTTCGGAGATACCTGTAGAGCATCTTTATAGTCACCCAGTTACGTTGCGACGTTTGATACACACAAAGTATTCCTCCGGTGTTAGTGAGTTATATGATCTCATGGTCATAGGAATAAATACTTGACACGCAGAAAACAGTAGCAATAAAATGACACGATCAACATGCTACGTCTATTAGTTTGGGTCTAGTCCATCACGTGATTCTCCTAATGACGTGATCCAGTAATCAAGCAACAACACCTTGTTCACTGACTATCTTTGATCAACTGGCTAGCCAACTAGAGGCTTGCTAGGGACGGTGTTTTGTCTATGTATCCACACATGTAAATGAGTCTTCATTCAATACAATTATAGCATGGATAATGAACGATCATCTTGATACAGGAATTATAATAATAACTATATTTATTATTGCCTCTAGGGCATAATTCCAACACATGATTCCACTAAGTGGTACCCTCGAAGGCGGCGACCAAACCTTTACAAAAAGGTTGGGGCAATCTCCACAACTGAATTGAAGGCTCCCAACAAGACCATGAAGCTTCACCGTAATGGAATGTGTCTTAGAGGTGACCTCTTCCGTCTAGGATGCTCAAACACCCAAGAGTAATAAGATGCGCGAGGGATTAATGCGGGGAACACATTTTCTCTTGGTGGAAGTGTGGGGAAGGGCCTTCTCCTCCAAACCCTAGAGAATCAACAAGAGTTGATGGCTAGGGAAGGAGATCGGGCAAGTTTGAGATTTTGGAGCAACAATAGAGCTGTAGAGGAAAAGGTAAGGTCTCATCGGGGAAGAGGACCCCTATTTATAGTGGGGGAATCTGGCAGTTACCAGCCCCTTACTGGCCCAACTAAGTGGTAGTACTGTGCACCAGGGCGGTACTACCGCTAGGGCGGTACCATTGCTCCCCTGGGCGGTGCTTCCGCTCAGCGAGGACGAGGGGAGGAAAGAAGCGAGAGAGAAAAAGAATAAGCGGAAGTGAGCGCGACAGTAGGGGCGGGAGTACCGCTGGAGCGGTACTACTGCTCCCCCTGGGCGGTACTTCCGCTCGACGAAATAAAAAGCCCCCCCCCAACACCAGAGAAGAAAAACAAGCGGAAGAGGGCCCGACACTGGTGGGCGGCAGTACGCTGGACTGGTACTAGCGCTCAACAGGGCGGTACTACCGCTTGTGAATCTTCATGGGCACTTAAATCAGGGCAACTCCTTTGCTCCGCAAAAGGGATGGGGAAGAAGAATGAGAGATAGAGTTCCACCTAACGTTTTCAAACGTGATCCCCTCTTGATAGTACGAGATTATCTATGAACTGAGTCCACCAACCCTAAATCAATAGCTAAGCACCGTCTTCACTTTTACTTACTGAGGGGAATATAACCGTCTCGTGCCACCTGATAATTCTCTGAAAGCATATCACACACGATTAGTCCGCAAAGGCTATCGTCAATAACCACCAAAATTACCTAGGAGAAATTGTGCTCTTGCAAGGGGTAAACATGTCATTTTGTTCGTTTTTGGAGCTTGTCGGGAAAATCTTAAACGACTTATACTACCGAATGGAGCGAGTAATACATTATCTACAAGCTAATAAATACAACCACCTATGACATTATCTCCACGTTACTCCATACTATAAAGGTAGCAACATAGACTAGTGTCTACTTTAAGTTATTCCCCATTATGACTAACCTGAGACTACCCATAGTGGGGAGTAACTTCGACTAGTAACATATGTTACTACCTCTATGTTACTACCTCTATAATGGAGAGTAACATATGTGTGGTGTCATGCAACACTTCATTTATTAGGTTGTAGACTCATCTTATCTTGATATATGTGATGTTACTCATAGAATGAATAACTCGCTATGTTACCACATCATCTATTTTGCCTAAATATGTGTGATGTTACCACCTATGTTACTCCCACTGTGGGGGTAGTCTGATAGAATGGAATGAGCTCATGGCAACTTATCTCTCTCATTGTGCGAACTCGGTTGGTTCGGCCAACTCCAAAACGGCTAGGCCAACTTTGACATAACGACCCATTTCGTTTACCCTTTTTACTTTTTATTTGGCTCCGCGTGGACAAAGACGCGACACAAAGCGCCGAAGCAAAATGGATGGTGTCTATTTTTTTGTCCACCATGATCCATAACCTTAAACGGGACAAGGAATAAATTGTACCACAGATTCAATCAACACCTCATTTCCAACAGCCACTGTTGAAAAAGGCAGTGACTAGGAGACACTTAGGCACGCCTAGGTGCTAGGCAATTGCCAAACGCCTCGCCTAGGTCATAAGCGAAAGCCTAGGCACAACATGCAAGAAAATGTCCACCGAGAGAGAAATCACGCCATATTGCACTAACATGTCAAACAATCCATATTCCAATGGCAGTAGCTGATAGTTAACTTATTTGTATGCTTTGAATTAAGATAATACATATATAATAACCATAAACACATCCTAATAGTAGAAACCATATTATCGCCTAGGCTACGCCTATAGCGCTTATGCACCGCCTCGGCACTAGGCACATGCCAACCGCTTTGCTTACACCTACCACTTTTTCCAACCTTGCTAGCATCTCACAAAAACTCCTTCATCCATCCCTTTATCTTCTCTCAATTTCGGCCGCCTCTCGAGTATTTGAAGGTCCCATTCTATCTGCATCCCTAAATAATGGTCACTGAGATATTCATTATGGACCTGCAAAGAATTCTTGACGACATCTCTAATTGGGCCTATACGCTCATTACTGAAAAGTTCGTGATTTACTCTGTGTCGTGAAGCATTGCAATATGTATTTAACTCGTTTGACAGACCCCTTCACATCAGCCATGAAAAACAACATGTTGCCATATACGAATAAAAGGTGGTTAATGGTGTGTGTTGTGGGGCCACATCTTTATACGTGCCAACGTTGATGACTCACAACTAGATTTCAGAAGGCACGAAACACCCTCTCTGCAATCAAGAATAATTAAGAAGAAATTGAGTTTCCCTGTCAGAACCCTCTCATTGGTTTGAAAGAATCAACGATTCTGCCCAGTGAAAATAATAAAAACGAAACCGAGGGAATCATGCTCATAACCACATCAATCCACTCTTGAGCAAAACCAAGCTTAGATATGATAGCTCTCGAATAAGGCCATTCTAATATGTCATATGCTTTCATCATATCAAGCTTAAGAGCACAAAAACTATTCATCTTTGATTTTGCTTCTTTCATGAAATGCAAGCATTCGTAACCATATATAATATTGTGTTATTAACCAGCGAGAAATAAGTATCGACTGTTTTTCGGATATGATCTCCAGAAAAGGTAAGGTTCCTTTTCCTTTTAAAATCACTTTTTTTAAACAATTCAAAATCACCTTTTTTGAGATCTTTAAAATCATCTTTTTTTAAACAATTCAAAATCACCTTTTTTTAGATCTTTAAAATCACCTTATAAACGACATTGCAGGGAGTTTTTTTTTTTAGGAAAGGACATTGCAGGGAGTGATGAGCCTTAAGTGGAGGTGGGCTTGACTAGGCCTGGTGTCGCGGGAAGCTCAACCCACTCCAGCAAACATCTATGGCCCAAGGTCCGTCACAAAACCTAGCAGCAACAAATCATGCCCACTGTTTTCTCGAAGGTAAAAGACAGTCATATAAACCCTTCGTTCCATCGCCGCCGCCGCCTACCTCTCCCTGGTCGGAAGGACCTTCGGCCACCCCTTTCTCCTACCGCGACCGTGAAACTTGCGAGGTCAGCGTCCGCTTCGGGGAAGCTCAACCCACTCCAGATTTGTGTCGTATTCCATGGGGAAGAGCAGCAAGAAGAACAAGGTCATCCTCGCGCCGCCGCTGCCGCCGGATGTCGACGACGAGGACATCTTGGTCTCCGACGAGGATGTGGATTTCGTCGAGGAGAATAGAGAGCACGTCCACTTGATCACCGGGCTCAACAGGAAGGCTCTCGACAAAGTCGTCACCAGGGTCCCCGACCACGACGAGGACAAGGTCGAGCTCCTCTACGAGGAGCGCGAGCGCAAGAGGAGGGCCGCCCTAGCCTTGAAACCCAAGGAGGACGATGACCTCGAGGTGGACCCCGTCGACGCGCTCCCTGTCAAGACTCTGCAGGGGGAGCTGCTCTACAGAACCGGTAAAAATCATGCATGCCCACTTCTATTTGGTTCAGCAGAGCCGGTTGAGCTAGCCTAGCGAATATGGTGTAGGAGCACTTGCTAGTTGCACAAGGCTTTGGGGAACCGCATAGCAAATGCTATAGATATATTAGTAAGTGAAATCATTTTGGGTCTGAGTTTCTACTAGGTTTGATTTTTTGCATTCAGTAGCAACAGGCTACCGCAGACACTTGACAAGAACACCCTATACAAGCAGAGGAAGACAAGAATCTAGGAGATGTACCTACCACCAATGGCTTCCATTGTTCTTGGTCCATGAATTTAATAAGGTCTTACAACCTATCCTATTGTTGTTGTCCATGACTTAACAAGATTGTTTTAGACATTGCTTGAACTAAGTACAGTTGCTGTGTACTCGCAATCAACATTGTGCCAAGCTTGCCTGGCTCCATTTACAGAGCTTGGTGTGCCCTTTTGATCCCAGAATCATGGCATGTGCCCTAGAGCGGTGAACCCGTGCTGCTGTATTGCCATTTGCAGAGCAAGCATTCAGGCCACTGATGCTGATCCAAATGGACAGACATGACTTATTGTTCTGCATGCAACTTACATTAATCAGGGGAGGGGTTGGCAGTAATTCAGAATGGCATGAGTCAATACTATTGTGGTTATTTATTTGTTGGCAAATTTTAACATGCTCCCTCTTACCCTCTTTTTTTACATGTGAGGTAAGAAAGTACTCCCTCCGTCCCGAAATTCTTGTCTTACGTTTATTTAGAAATGAATGTATCCAAATACTAAATTGTGACTAGATACATTCATATCTAGACAAATCTAAGACAAGAATTTTGGGACGGAGGGAGTAAGAGTTAATCAGACCACTAATTAATGTGATTAATGGCTCAGATCTACTATATACTCTTACCTCTCATATGAAAAGAGGGGGTAAGAGGGAGCATGTCAAAACTGCTCTTATTTGTTTCCGTATCTTGTCCTGTTAAAAGGAATGACAAACATGAATCTTTTTGATACTGTAATTACTGGTTTTATGACGCCCCTGTAACTACTATGTTTACCTTGTCCAATTAGACAGAAAGCAAGTAAAAAACATTTTTTTTTCTGAAATATAAAGTGTTATGACCGGTACAACGTACCAACGGAGGAGGCCCAATGGGCAGGGTTAATTACGGGCTTAGCCCAAGTTATCTTACCTATCTTAGAAGTCCAAGTTATATTAGAGTCCAAGTTAGAGTCCAAGTTATCTAGGTTTTAGTGGAGGCTGTCCTCCTTTATAAACACATGTACCCCTTCGATATTAATCAGACAATAAACAATATATTCTGTTGTCGTCTCCCTCAGGAGACGAGAGCCCCAAACCCTAGCCGCCTCTCTCTCTCTCTCTCACGCCGCGACGGCGCCCAACCGCCGGCGCCGGCGTCCCCAACCTCGCAGCCCGCACTTCCAGCCCTACAACCTACGTCCGAGACCTGGTAGAACCCTAGCCTCTACCAATTTGGTATCAGGTAGCTTGGGTTCGATGAGTTTGTCGGACCTTCCCACCACCACCGCCGCCGCCACCACCGCCTTGCCCGCCACCTCACAGCAGCAGCCGCCGCCGCACCACTCACCGCCGCCGGCCACCTCAGGCCCGGCCGCCTCCGGTCCCGCGGCCCTGGCGGCCGAACCCGCTCCCGTCCTCTCCCCGGCGGAGATGTCCTCGGCGATCCGCGACCTCAACCTGGCGGTCTCGAACCTCCGGACTCTCCTCCAGGCTCCGTACGCAACCCCGCCACCACCGCCTCCGCCGGCGGCGCCCTTCGCGCCACCGCCCCCGGCGACTGTCGTGCCCCAGGGCCTGCCGATCACCCAGGTCCGGTGGCCGCCGTCGCCGTCCCCGCTACCGACGTGGATGGACACGCCGACCTACACGACGGCGCCACTACAGCCGACGGTGTTGCAGCCACCCGCCCCCACCTTCGGGGGGTTCGGCGGGTACACTGATCTGTACGCCGGGAGCTCCGTGGTGCCGCAACACTCTCCTTCCGCCGCGCTGGGCCGTCACGAGGGCACCTACGCGGCCTCGCCACACGTGCAACAGCCACCCCGCTTCACCAAGCTGGAGTTCGCCACCTACGACGGCACCGTCGACCCCTTGAACTGGCTCAATCAGTGCGACCAGTTTTTCAGGGGGCAGCGGACCATGGCGTCCGACCGCACGTGGATCGCCTCCTACCACCTCCGTGGCGCCGCCCAGACTTGGTACTACGCCCTCGAGCAGGACGAGGGCGGGATGCCTTCATGGGAGCGCTTTCGCGACCTGTGTCTCCTCCGGTTCGGCCCCCCCATACGTGGGAGCCGCTTGGCCGAGCTCGGTCGCCTTCCCTTCACCACCTCGGTGCAGGACTTCGCCGACCGCTTCCAGACGTTGGCCTGCCATGCGCCTGACGTCACGGCTCGCCAACGCGCCGAGCTCTTCGTCGGCGGCCTTCCCGACCACATCCGCATCGATGTCGAGATGCGCGACCCCCAGGACCTGCAGACGGCCATGTATTACGCACGCGCGTACGAGCAGCGCGCCAACGCCCTGCAGCAGGCGTTCCCGGGCCGCGGCACGCGTTCCCCGCCCCGCCCCGCCCCGGCGGCCGCCACCCCGACACGCCCTGCCGGCCGCTACGGCGGCTGCCCCCGCGCCGACACGCACCTTCCGGCGCTTGACGTCGGCCGAGCAGCTCGAGCGGCGCCGCAAGGGCCTGTGCTTCAACTGCGACGAGCCGTATGCGCCGGGTCATACGTGCGCCCGCCTGTTCTACTTGGAGACCGTCGACGACGCGGAGGTGGAGGCCCTCACCGCGGAGCTCGACGCCACCACACTCTCCGAGGCCGGCGTCACGACCTACGGGCCGGTCGACGCGACCGCCTTCGTCGTCTCCCTTCATGCCATGGCTGGCATCAAGACGGCAAAGACGATGCTGCTTCCGGTGACCTACGGGTCGGTCGACGCGACCGCCTTCGTCGTCTCCCTTCATGCCATGGCTGGCATCAAGACGGCAAAGACGATGCTGCTTCCGGTGACGATCAACGGGGAGCGTCTAACCGCGCTCGTGGACACGGGTTCGACGCACAACTTCCTGTCCGGGGACGCCATGCGCCGCCTCGCACTCCAACCGGCGGGCTCGGAGAAGTTCAGCGTCACCGTCGCCAACGGGGACCGCCTTGCTTGCTAGGGGGTGGCGCGGCAGGTTCCCGTCCTCATTGGCGACGAGCCGTTCTCCATCAACTGCGTCGGCATCGACCTGGGCAGCTACGACTTCATCCTCGGCATCGACTTCCTGTCCACTCTCGGCCCCATCCTTTGGGACCTCGATGTGCTGTCCCTCATCTTCTGGCGCGAGGGCGGCCGTCGCGTTCAGTGGACAGGCATCGGCGGCTCCGGCGCCGTGACTCCACAGCTCCATTTGATGGCGTCCGCACTGGACGAGGCGCATCCCCTCCTGGCCGACCTCCTGCAGCAGCACAGCGACATCTTCGACGAGCCACAGGGCCTCCCTCCTGTGCGGCCCTGTGACCACCGCATCCACCTGCTGCCGGACACGGCACCTGTAGCCGTGCGTCCGTACCGGTACCCTCAGCTGCAGAAAGACGAGCTCGAGGGTCAGGTGGCGGTCATGCTCGCGCAAGGCATCATCCGGATTTCGACATCGCCGTTCTCCGCCCCGGTGCTCCTTGTGCGCAAGTCCGACGGCACATGGCGCTTCTGCATCGACTACCGCGCCCTCAACGCCCTGACGTCCAAGGACAAGTTCCCCATCCCCGTCGTGGATGAGCTCTTGGACGAGCTACACGGAGCGCGCTTCTTCACCAAGCTCGACCTTCGCTCGGGCTACCATCAGGTGCGCATGCACCCTGACGACATCGAGAAGACGGCGTTCCGCACTCACCATGGCCACTTTGAGTTCCTGGTGATGCCGTTCGGCCTCTCCAACGCGCCGGCGACCTTCCAGCCCCTGATGAACGACGTGCTCAGCCCATACTTGCGCCGCTTTGTGCTTGTTTTCTTTGATGACATTCTCATCTACAGTGCATCTTGGGCGGAGCATCTACAACATGTGGCCATCATCTTCAACGAGCTTCGAGCGCATCGTCTTCACCTCAAGCGCTCGAAGTGCTCGTTCGGCACGACCTCCGTCGCGTACCTGGGGCACGTCATCTCGGCGGACGGGGTAGCGATGGACGCGGACAAGGTCGTCGCCGTCGCCGCGTGGCCGATCCTGCGGTCACCGCGGGCGCTCCGCGGCTTCTTGGGCCTTGCCGGCTACTACCGGAAGTACATCCGGGACTTCGGCCTCACCGCCGCGCCACTGACGCGTCTCCTTCGACGCGACGCCTTCTCCTGGGATGAGGAGGCGACTACGGCATTCGAGGCTCTCCAGCAGGCGCTCACGACGGGACCCGTCCTCCAGATGCCGGACTTTGATATGCCGTTCATCGTGGACTGCGACGCCTCTGGCATCGGCTTCGGCGCCGTCCTTCACCAGGGCGAGGGATCGCTCGCCTTCTTCAGCCGCCCCTTCGCCGCTCGCCATCACAAGCTCGCGGCCTACGAGCGCGAGCTTATTGGGCTGGTTCAGGCGGTGCGCCACTGGCGGCCTTATCTTTGGGGCCGGTCATTCCGTGTGCGCACGGACCACTACAGCCTCAAGTTCTTGTTGGACCAGCGCCTCTCCACAGTTCCGCAACACCAGTGGATCAGCAAGCTCTTTGGCTTCGACTTCACTGTTGAGTACCGCCCCGGCCGTCTCAACACGGTCGTCGATGCCTTGTCCCGCCGCGACACTGAGGATGTCGCGGACGACGTCGCCATGGCTGGCACTATCATGTGCATTCGCTCCGGGCCATCTTTCGCCTTCATCAACGACATTCGCCGGGCAACTTCGACGGCCGTGGACGCCCAGGGCCTGCGCTAGCGCCTTGACGCCGGCGAGCTGGACGCGCCCTGGCGTTTGGACGAGGGGCTACTCCTACATGGCCGCCGCATCTTCGTGCCCGACCATGGCGACCTGCGCCACCAGGTCCTGACCTTGGCGCACTCTGCAGGGCACGAGGGCGTGCAGAAGACTCTCCATCGTCTCCGTACTGATTTTTACATCCCCGGTGATGGCGCGATGGTCCGCGACTGGGTGCGGTCGTGCGTGACGTGCCAACGGAACAAGACGGAGACACTACGACCCGCGGGTCTACTGCAGCCGCTGGACGTACCCTCCTAGGTGTGGGCGGATATTTCCATGGACTTCATCGAGGGCCTTCCCAAGGTGGGCGGCAAATCCGTCATCCTCACGGTGGTTGACCGCTTCTCCAAGTACGCACACTTCATCGCCCTGGGTCATCCATATACAGCCGCCTCCGTGGCGCAGGCCTTCTTCGACGGCATCGTCCGCCTCCACGGTTTTCCTCGTCCATCGTCAGCGATCGTGATCCCGTGTTCACGGGACATGTCTGGCGGGATCTCTTTCGACTGGCGGGCGTGAAGCTCCGCATGAGCACGACGTTCCACCCTCAGACAGACGGCCAATCCGAGGTGGTCAACAAGGTGATCGCCATGTACCTGCGCTGTGTTACTGGTGATCGTCCACGAGCTTGGGTGGACTGGTTGGCGTGGGCGGAGTACTGCTACAACACCTCCTATCACTCCGCCCTGCGCACCACGCCTTTCGAGGTGGTCTACGGGCGCCCACCTCCGGCGATGCTCCCTTACGAGCCTGGGACGGCTCGGTCCGAGACGGCGGGCGACTTACTCCGCACCCGCGACGACATTCTGGCTGAGGCACGCCAGCGTCTTCTCCAAGCACAGCAGCTGGCTCGGAAGTACTACGATGCTCATTATCGCGAGGCGGAGTTCGCGGTGGGCGATTGGGTGTGGCTGCGCCTCCTCCACAGGACCACGCAGTCTCTGGACCCGCGCTCCAAGCGCAAATTGGGACCTCGCTACGCCGGTCCCTTTCGTGTGCTGGAGCGTGTCGGCACACTCGCATACCGCTTGGAGCTGCCAGCTGGTTCTCGCCTCCACGACGTCTTCCATGTCGGCTTACTGAAGGCCTACCGCGGGGACCCTCCTGCAGCGACACCGGCCCTTCCTCCTACTTTGGATGGCCGCCTCCTTCCAGCTTCCGCACAGGTGGCGAAGGTGCTACAGGCGCAGCAGCGTCGCGGCGTCTGGCATGTCTTGGTACAATGGACCGGCCTACCAGAGGAGGAAGCGACTTGGGAGAAGCTCGACGATTTCCGCCAGCAGTTTCCAGATGTTCAGCTCGAGGACGAGCTGTTTGAGAAGGCGGGGAGAGATGTTATGACCGGTACAACGTACCAACGGAGGAGGCCCAAGGGGCAGGGTTAATTACGGGCTTAGCTCAAGTTATCTTACCTATCTTAGAAGTCCAAGTTATATTAGAGTCCAAGTTAGAGTCCAAGTTATCTAGGGTTTAGTGGAGGCTGTCCTCCTTTATAAACACATGTACCCCTTCGATATTAATCAGACAATAAACAATATATTCTGTTGTCGTCTCCCTCAGGAGACGAGAGCCCCAAACCCTAGCCGCCTCTCTCTCTCTCTCTCACGCCGCGCCGGCGCCCAACCGCCGGCGCCGGCGTCCCCAACCTCGCAGCCCGCACTTCCACCCCTACAACCTACGTCCGAGACCTGGTAGAACCCTAGCCTCTACCATAAAGGAGCAGAAATAAGTCAAAAGCATAAAGAAGTTCTCTAGAAATGTAGCATGCATTACTATACGAGTTTAAGTAAGTTTGTGATTATGCATTGTTTTAGTGTCACCCTACCCGTGTAACATTTATGCCATGAAATGCAGCCAAGAGAGCAAAATCTGAAGACAAAGCTAAGGGTGCTGAATCTAGATCTGAAGACAAAGAGGCTGATGCCAAGCAAAGTTCTCAAAAGGAATATAAAGGAAGATCTAACAAAAAGGAAGATAGTAAATTGCAGAATGTGCAGCGTCCAATTGAAGTTCCAAAGGAAAAACTGCATTCAGTAGTGTTGGTACTACTTCTGTGCTTCTTTTTGCATTAGTCTTCTGAAGCTCATGAATGCAAATTACCTAGTCATGTTTCATTGCAAATGTCGAAGTATCTTAGACATTGTCAACATATTGCAGGATATAGCTAAAGTGTCTTGGACTGTAGCTGTTCTAATTTGATTGCTCTGTGGATTGCTTTTGACATACAAAGCTGAATGCTAGAATGTGATAAGTGATTTTTTAGCAAAATCAAAATGATTTAATGCATCATCAGCAATTCAGCATAAATTATACTATTATAGATGAAAATATGGATATCTGTTGTAGAGCTTGTATATACCAGAAAAGTGTCAATGAAAGCAAACAGACAAGTTATAAAACTGTTTATCAAATGTCAGGTCATTTACAACGACAGAATTCGGCTCATTTGGTCATAATCGAAACCTTTTGTAGCTTATACAGAACTGCCATATTTTTATTATGCAAATAGTGAATTTTCCTGTTTGAGTTTAGAATACTCTGATTGGCAGGAAGAGGTGAAGGAAGAACTTTCAGCTGATGAATTGTTTGAGAAAAAGAAGTCTCAGCTTGCTGAATTAGGGATGGCCATGCTTGAAGATCCTGAATCAAACATTAGATCTCTGAATGATTTGCTAATTATATGCAACGATACAGACCAAAGGGTTGTTAAACTTGGTATTATGTCCTTGCTTGCTGTGTTCAGGGACATAATTCCTAGGTACATGACATGACAGTTCATTTTTACTATAGCCGCAGCTACGATGTTTCCCAGGTGACTTATATTATATGTGCCTTGATCTTCTTCTGCAGTTATCGGATTAGGCAGCTGACGGAAAAAGAGCTTGCCGTAGAAGTTTCGAAAGAAGTGAAGAAGACGAGATATTATGAGTACACGCTTATTCGTTCCTACAAGGTTTTATTCTGAATTCTGCTTCATACCCTTCATACTTTCTGACAAGGAAGTCATTTGATTATGAATTATGTGATCATGAACAATGTTCCAGTGGCTCATCACTTGCTTTTGCTTTCTTCATACTAATATTCATTTGCTGCACCTTCCGTTTGATGGTCAAGATATTTCTAGATGTTTTGATTGCTGAATTTCGTTTTCTGTTCCCTTTCTGTGCCCTTCCAGGCATACCTGCAGAAATTGATATCATTGGAGAAGCAACCCTATTTTTATCTTGTGGCAGTTCGTTGCTTGTGTAGTTTATTAGATGCTGCCCCACACTTTAACCACCGCGAAAGCTTACTGGCCAGTGTGGTCAGAAATTTAAGCTCCTCGAATGATGTAGCAAGGTATCTTCTTATTTATTTTTACTTGAATCATTTCTTACCTATTAATGTTATATGACTCAATTATGCAGCTGACTTCTGTATAAGCTATAGTGTTGGCAACTACTCCCTCCGTTCCTAAATATAAGTCTTTGTAGAGATTTCACTAGTGGACTACATACGGATGTATATAGACATACTTTAGAGTGTACATTCAATCATTTTGCTCCGTATGTAGACATCTAGTGAAATCGCTTAAAAGAATTATATTTAGGAACGGAGGGAGTAGGTTAGTCCCCATGAAGGATGACTTCCCAATTGCCATCCGTAGCTACCGAGTGCAACTTTCCTCCTGTAGTTCCATCCCTGCCCTCATAGTGAATGTTGTGGGAATGGGTTGCCAGTATAGAGCCACCGTTGCGTTCTAACAATAAAGCCTTCTGTTCCAATCAAGTTGGGGCAGGCTAGAGATGAAACCCAACAGAAACCTGTGAGAACCTAAAAGAGAAGGGAGAAAGTACAAGTAAACAAAGAGGAAAGTAAACTAAGGTTCTGGTACATGGATTGCTGACTTCATGCAGTCCTGTCAAGAGCCAAACTTGGCTTGTCAGACCGATTAACTGGCCCTCCCAGTTAATCGACACGAATATCACTCTCTCTTATCGGGAGTGGTCTGAATAGCAGTTAACTGCAGTTAACTGGTCAATATTTGCAACTTGATAATTTCCTTTAAAGCTGAAATCCATAGAGGAAACTATATGATGTAAACTAATTTGGTGGATATTTATTGGTTGCCTATTTTCCTGCCTTTTTGTTTAAAAATAATTATTAGTAAGTTGAGCAGTTAATGTGCAAATGAACCTAAGCATTTGTATTCATGAAGTAGTTCAAGTAAATTGGAGTATAAAAGCAGTCGACGTAGTACATCGCTATATTGACCTAACTTGCATCCTTTTCAACCTGTAGGAAACTATGTTCCGAGGCAATAAGATCTCTATTTAGAAATGAAGGAAAACATCGTGGTGAGGCAACTGTTGAAGCAGTAAGATTGATATCAGCTAGTGTGAAGCTCAATGATTGCCAGCTCCATCCTGATGTCGTTGAGGTATGTATGTGATGGAATTGAATGGTTATAGTGTCCATCTTCCTGCATTTTGCATGCAATAGATATGTGTTCTTGGTTGAGAATCAAACCCCTTGCTTACGGTGACAACATTTTTCTGTTAGGTCTGCTTGTCTTTGAAGTTTGATGAAGACCTTGGAAAAGATGAGAGCAAGGAAGAAAAACTTAAACCAAAGAAAAATAAACGATATCAGAATCGGGATGTCACAAAACCGAGTGATAAGAAGAAAATAAAGAAGGAATTGCTTTCTAAGGCTAGACAAGAGGTAACACCAAATGTTTCATACAAATCAGCTTGCTTAACTTGTAGCATGGCTATGAATTCTTATAAGGATATCCTTTTGTAGGTTCATGCAAATCTTAGAGCTGTTTCGTTTACTCTTGATCCAAAGGAGAAAAAAATGATACAAAGGGAAACACTAGCAGCTCTTTTTGAGACCTATTTTCGAATTTTGAAGCATAGCATGAACACTTCAAATTCAAGGTCCGTGCATTTTGTATGAGTTTTATAAGTACAAATTATATGTATCTGGCATTATATGGTCTGAGTTTACTTAGTTCTGATTTTTCTCTCTCTCTCTTTTAGCATAATGTTACACTCCTGATGATGACGATATTGGCATGTCAAATGTTTCCAGGTATAAGGGCACTAGCGTCTTCCCTGGTGGCTCACACCCTTTACTTGCTCCATGCTTGGAGGGCTTAGGAAAATTCTCACATTTAATTGATTTGGATTTCATGAGTGAACTTATCGCTTGCCTTAAGAAGCTTTCTGGGTATTCAGACCATCAAGGTGAAATTTCACCGGACACCACACTCTCTGTGTCAGAACGCCTACAATGCTGCATAGTTGCTTTTAAAGTCTGGAGGAGCAATCTTGAGGCTTTGAATGTAGACCTGCAGGACTTCTTTGTGCAGTTTTATAACCTTATACTGGAGTATCGACCTGACAGGTTTGGCCTCTTCATATGGTTAATGGTTGTAATGAGGAAATATCTTCTCTTGTTCTCTGTTATGTGCCTTGCACCTGAACACCAGATAACTTAACATGTCACTGAGTTATTCATGTGGAACACGGGTAGTCTGGGTATATGGCGCTGTTCTTTTAATACTATATCCTGTGTATTTTTAGTTGTATATACTATATAGTTGTTTCCTCTGTTCCTCAATAATGTGCTATTCAAATGTTTTGACATTTAATAAACTGGGCATTTATGTATTATTATATTGAAGAAAGATAGTAATGGCTAAACTGTCCATACCATGAGAACTACATGACCTGATCCATTGCATGCAGAGATCGTGGTGAGGTTTTGGCCGACGCTCTGAAGACACTTCTGTGGGAAGGCAAGCAGCAGGATATGCTAAGAGCAGCTGCTTTCATTAAACGTCTGGCAACATTTGCTCTGTCATTTGGCTCCGCAGAAGCAATAGCAGGTTCTAATTTATCATTGTCCTATCTAATTTTTGGCTACTAGTGCCTGCCAAGTATTATTTTGGTTCGAGTTTTTGGCAGTAGAACTAGAAGAAAGGCGCCGCCTTGCTGAACCGTTTGGGTATTGACGTTGAGAGTTTGTTTGTTTGGTGGCACACTTTATTTTTTAAACAGCTTATACTATTAAAATAAATCTTATAAAATTAATAAATTGTACAAGGACATATCAGTTCACTTGGCAAGGCACAAGCTTGATTACAGAACTTATGGTTTTGTTGTTACCGTGTTACATATTACACGATAGAATCTAAATATTGCCTTGATCATCAAGTGCCCCAGTACGTCAGTACTGCATAACTACCAGTTAAGAAATTAGTACATTGTACCGAGAATTTTGTACGGGTCTACAATCTAAACCGTGAATCGCCACCTGTATCTCAGACAACATAGTTATCTCAAAGGAACAACACCAACAAAATCACCTGACAAGTTTGTTTGACACCACCACTGGGTACCATTCCTTCCTTCAAAAGGGTGTACCCAGTGCTGAAAGCCCCCACACAAGGTGGGGTCTTAGGAATGGAATTTCTAGACAGCCTTACCGTTGTATAATAATTCTGCAAGGAGGCATGGCTCCGCTTCGCTCCCGCTCCCCGCGCCTAACCTAGCCTCGCCGTCCCGCAGCCACCGCCGTCCGCGTCAGGGCTCCGCCCTGCTCCTGCTCCTCCTCAGGCATCGCGCGATGGGCACCTCCGCCGCTGCTGATCCCGTCGACCGCCGAGCGACCCCCTCCGGCGAGCACGTCTCCTACGGGGAACGCTGGAGCAGCTCGGAGGGCGAGTCCTCGACGAGGTCGTACAGCGACGTCGCGCGCGTCGTCGCCCCCCGTAGGCCCGCTGGCTGACGCCGCTCCCGGGCGCGTCGCCACCGTCACTGGGCGGGCTGCGCCTGTCGCCCGTCCTGCGGTCAAAGACCTGCCTCGGCCCCCGCTCGGAGGTGCACCGCGCGTCGGGAGGCCCCGTGCTCGACGCTGACGGCTTTCAGCAGCCCCGTCGCAGGCATCACCACCGTCGTCCACGCCACGACGCCCCGCCCAGCCCGGCATCTTCGCCGCGTCGCCGCAGCCCGTCCCCGGAGGAGGTCGCCGGCCTCTGATTCTGCTGCCTCGACCATCGGCACCGCGTGCGCGACTGCCCCAACGACGTCCGGTGCCGCAGCTGTCTCGTCTTCAGCCACGCCTCCCGCACCTGCGGCGGCCGTCGCGTCGCCGCTGCTCCTTGGCAGCCCCTGCGCGCGGATGTGACCGTGCAGCCTCGCGTTGCGGATGCTCCTCGGCAGCCCACGTGCGCGGTTGCGGCCGCGCAGCCCCTCCCTGCTCGCGGCATCGTCGCCAGGGTCCCTCCCCCCGCATCGCCCCCTCGTCGCCCATTCCTCCTCCGGCTCCGGCCGCCCCGTCGCCCTGCGATGGCCCCGCGTGGGTTATCATGGTGCAGACGGTGGAGATGGACGACGCCGAGCTTGTCCTTGCTCGCGCAATGGTGGCCACCATCATGGGCAACCGGCCGCGGGTCTCCCCGGCCGAGGTGGTCGAGCTACTCCTGAGCTCGCTGGACCTCGCCGAGGGCGATTTTACCGTGCACGCGCATCATCCAGAGGACTTCCTCATCCTCTTCTCCTCCGTGGCCACCATTTGCCGGCTCAACGGCGAGCACCTCCTTTGCTCGCCCCGGTTTGCGCTATCACTGTGGCCATGGTGCAAGCTGGCTCACGCCAACGCCGACGGCCACGGGTACCGCGTGGAGCCGGAGCTCCGCGGCATGTCGCAAGCGCAGGCGCACTTACAAGGTTCCGGCTGGCCGCGCGGATGACATGGCCATCGACGCGCCGGCCTGGCGTGTGCGCTGTCCCGGCTGTGCCGATGGAACTGCCACGGCGGCTTCCTGGCCTGGCGCGGCGGTGCCGCCGAAAGGTACCCGCCCAGCCAGGCTGGGCATGCTGGCCTGGCCAAGGCCGCAGGGGCCCGCAGGACTACGTCAACGCGTCAACAAAGGCACGAGGGACCGCGTCATCCGCTTGCAAAAGGGAGCTTCATCGGGGGCCCACGGGCACCTACCTGTGCAACCCTCGGGCAGCGTCAGGGCGGCTTCTGCTTCGGCGACAGAAGGGACAAGCTCAGGGACAGCTGGCGAGCCGCGGTTGGCTGGCGGCGCCCTAACATCCCCTGCCGTTTCAAATCCGCGCGTCCCCACCACGACCGAGGCGGATGCGCTCGGGACCGCACGCCCCCGCGCTCCCCTCGTGCCGGAAACGGATGCGATCGGGGCCACCTCTGCGTCGGCTGAGCTCGCGTTCACCAGCCAGGTCCCTGATTCGCAGCCAGGCGACCCCACCACGCCAGTCACGCCTGCCGCCTGGTCGAGGCAAAACAACGCTATGATCACTCTTGCGGCGCGGGACCCGCCTGACGTCTTGGATCAGACGCCGTGGACCAGCGCGGGAACCACTTTGGCACGCGCGGGAATCCGGGAAACCGCTACCGCCGAACCGGTCATGGCTCCTGGGCCCCTGGCCACCAATCAGCCTGCAGCAGGGGCATCCCTTGCCGAGCACGCCTCCCCTGAGCCAGCATTGCCTGCCCCCCCACCATTGGGCCCCCTCCCACAGCGACTGGCGAGGCCACTTGTCGCCCCGACCCACCACCGATCACCATCCTGCAGCGGCCCACGCGCAGCGATCCTGATGGCGCCCCTGATGCCGTGCCTCGCGTGTCGGCTCCGAACAGATTTGCCTCGCCCCCGATCACCATGCGACGGCCACGCAGCCGGCCAGCCACATGCTCCCCCTCCTGGACGCTGGGACAGTTCTTGGCAGCAGCCATGAAGCAACTAAACGCCACCCTGCCCTCCCTTGGGAAGCGTTCGCGGCCACCGCTGAACTTCAGCCCCCGGTGGGGACGATCTGCTGCCACCCACGCGGCTGCTGCAACACCGCCAAGGACCGAGAGGCGCGCCCAAGTTCAGATACTGCGCACCCTCGGCATCGTCGGCATCAACCAGCCCATTTCCGCCGCCGAGATGAAGGCCTACGACGACCTGTTCGCCACGCCGATCCAACTGTCCGTCCTGCAGGCTATGGCCTCCCTTGTCGACAGGGAGATCCCTGAATGCCTGACTGCTGCGCCCAATGCTGCTGTCGCCTGCGCGCGTTAGCGACGCCGTTCGTCACCCGTCGATCCCTTGCTCATGGATTGCGGCTTGCAAATTGTTGTGTGGAATGTCAGAGGCCTTAACTCGCGCGCTAGGCCTGCGCTATTCGATCGCTTCTCTGTACCACTTGTGCGTCCATTGTATGCCTTCAAGAAACAAAGATGGCTTTGATCTCGTCGTATGTCATGCTGGAAACGCTGGGGGTCCGAATTTGATGGGTCCACATATCTCCCGGCCGATGGCATGCGCGGTGGCATCCTCCTCGCCTGGAAAACCAGGGCTGTCACGATCTTTGACCTCCAGTTCACGCAGCACGCGGTGACTGCGAAGGTGCGCGTGCCCAGTGGCAACCCCTGGTGGCTCACCACGGTCTACGGACCCCAGAGTGATCAGGACAAGCTGATGTTCCTGCAGGAGCTGCGCGACATTCACGCCACCTGCCCAGGCCCGTGGATGTTGTGCGGGGACTTCCAACTTGATATGTCGCGCCTCGGAGAAAAGCTCGGGCAACGTGAACCATCGCATGATGGGCAGGTTTCGCCGCGTCATGAACGACCTCGCTCTGAAGGAGGTTTATCTCAATGGGCGTCGCTTCACGTGGTCCAATGAGCAATCCCCCCTACGCTCGTGCGCCTTGACCGGGTGCTCTGCACCCCAGACTGGGAGGACAGCCATGGCGAGTGCCACCTCTGCAGCCTGGCATCCGTCGTCTTTGATCACTGTCCTCTGCTCCTGGACTGCTCGCCCATGCCCTCGGCTCACAAACGCTTCCACTTTGAGGAGTTCTGGATGCGTCTCGACGGCTTCCATGACACGGTTGCCGCGGCCTGGGGTTCGGTGTCGGACCCAGACCCCTTCAGGCGGCTGGTCAGGCGCCTGTAGGCCACGGGCCGCGCTCTCACGAGCTGGAGCGCCAAATCCACGGGCAACATCAGGGACAAGCTCGCCATCTGAGCTGATCCTGCGCTTTGACCAGGCGATGGAGATGCACATGCTCACTCCCCCGGAAGATTGGCTGCGCAAACAGCTCAAGATGTCCTATTTGGCTTGGCCTCACTTGAGCGCACGATCGCCCGACAGCGTGCTCGTCTATCTTCGCTCTCGGACGGCGACGCGAACACGAGCTTCTTCCACAGGCAATGCACATATCGCCGGCAGAAGAACAGAGTGCACAGCCTGTTTGTCGATGGGCAGATCCTCAATGAGCATGAGGAGATGGCCCAGGCGGCCTTTGCTCACTTTGACGGGCTGCTAGGCATTGCGCCTGACCGTGCACACACGTTGGACCTTGAGCACCTCATTCGCTGACCTGACGAGCCTCGAGGTGCCCTTCAGCCCAGAGGAGATTTGAGAGGCTGTGAGGCGCATGCCCGCGCACAAGGCGCCAGGGCCGGACAGCTTTAACGCGGAGTTCTTGCGCGCATGAGCATCATTAAGCAGGACATACTTGAGGTCTTCGAGTTGCTCTATGTGCTGAGGGGGCGCGGATTCCACAAACTCAACCAAGCACTGCTCACCTTACTGCCGAAGCGCGCCGACGCCCACAGGCTTAGTGATTATCGGCCGATCTGCCTGATACATATTGTGGCAAGCTCTTCGCGAAGGTCTTGTCCTTGCGCTTGGCCCCGAAGCTTGATGGCCTGGTGAGCCGCTACCAGAATGCATTCATCGCCGGACGCACTCTCCACGACAACTTCATCCTAGTCCGGCAATCCCTCAAGCTGTTGCACCAACTGGGGGCCCCGAGAATCATGCTCAAGCTCGACCTCACCCGGGCCTTCGACTCCATATCCTGGCCCTTCCTCTTCGAGACCTTGCGCCAATATGGGTTCGGAGTGAGGTTCCGGGAGTGGCTGGCCATCCTCCTCTCATCGGCCAGCACCCGTGTCCTGCTCAATGGGGTGCCTGGACCCCCGATCTGGCACCGCCGCGGGCTGCGTCAAGGTGACTCGACATCTCCGCAGCTATTCGTCCTGGTCGTCGACATGCTCAGCCGCCTCATGCAGCGAGCGCTCCAGACCGGCATACTCCGGAGCCTCCACCCTCGACGAGATGTTCCGGCTATCTCGCTATACGCCGATGATGTGATGTTGTTCTGTCACGCCACGTCCGACGAGGTCCGTGCTGTGAAGGGCATCTTAGGGGTCTTCGGCTCCGCCTCTGGCCTGCATGTGAACTACGGCAAGAGGTCTGCTACGGCATTGCATGGAGATGAGTCGATTGCCGCCTTGCTGGAGATCCTTGTCTGCCAGACGGCGGACCTGCCCATCACATACCTGGGCATCCCCCTCTCCACGCGCCGCCCTTCCGCGGCCCAGATGCAACCACTAGTCGACAAGGTGGCAGGCCGCCTCCCGTCTTGAAAGGCGTGGCTCATGAACAAGGCCGGGCGGCTGGTGGCTCATGAACAAGGCCGGGCGGCTGGCGCTCGTCAAGTCTGTGCTCAGCGCCATCCCCACCCACCAAATGCTCGCCCTCGCACCCCCGAAGAAAACCCTGAAGCAGCTCGAGAAGATTCAGCGCGGGTTCCTCTGGGCCGGGCGCAAGGCCGCCCAAGAAGGGCACTGTCACGTGAAGCCGGGTATGCCGGCCGATCGAGTACGGTGGCCTGGGAGTCCGCGACCTCGAGCGCACGGGGCTCGCTCTTAGGCTCAGATGGTTATGGCTCTCGCGGACGGACACTAGCCGTGCCTGGCATGGCTTGGACATGCAGTTCACCCCCGAGGAGCACGGCCTTTTCCACGCCTCCACCACCATGCAGCTCGGGGATGGAATGACATCACTTTTTTGGGAGGACCGTTGGCTCCTCGCCAATCCATCCGTGAGCACGCGCCCTCGCTGTACATTTGCATCCCCAAAAATCGGAGGAAATCTCGGACGGTGGCGGAGGGCATTGACGGCAATGCATGGGCGCGGGATATCCACGGTACCCTTGGCCTTCAGGAGATTGGGCAGTATCTCCAACTTTGGTTGCTGGTGTCTCGCACCACCCTTTCCCCAGAGCCGGACAAGCTAACCTGGAAGTGGACAGCCAACGGCAACTACACAGCAAGGTCTTGCTACCAAGCCACCTTCCACGGATCCATCGCTTGCCGCTCGTGGAAGCTGATTTGGAAGGGTTGGGCCCCGTCGAAGGTCAAGTTCTTTCATTGGCTCGCCAATCAGGACCGTTGCTGGACTGCTGAGCGCCTTGCCCGCCATGGCCTCACACACCACCCTCGGTGCCTCCTGCGATCAAGAGCCGGAAACGATACATCACCTGTTGCTCACATGTCCATTCGCGAAGCAGACCTGGCACGGAATCATGCCCTGGCTGCGTCTCCCGGCTCCGGTGCCAGACCAGGACGCCACGCTCCAGGACTGGTGGCTGCGGGCTCGCGACGCCACGCCACCCCCGCTCCGCAAAGCGCTGGCCTCCGTAGCGCTCCTGGTGCCTTGGATGATCTGGAAGCATAGAAATGCGTGTGTATTTGACCATGTAACCCCATCGCTAGTTGAGCTCGTTGATGCGATCAAGGACGAGTCCAGAAGTTGGGCTAAGGCAGGGGCCAAAGGGCTTAGGGTCACCCTGCCCTCCTCCTGGGACGTCCATTGATCCATTTGTAACACCGTTGTACTGGCCTCTTAGGAGGATGTTTTTCCCCCTCTTTTCAATGCAATGAAACACAAAGGCTTTTGCGTTTCTCGAAAAAAAATTCTGCAAGGAGGCTGGTTCGAACCCAGGACCTCCAGGCCACAAGTGGAGAGACTACCACTGCGTCAGACCTGCCCTTTACCATTCCTTCCTTCAGTTACTATGAAATCTGGCAACCTCTTGGGTGTGGATCGCTCATCTCAGATACTCTTCTTGGCTGGTTTCTACCAAGAAGCCACGGTCGCGAAGGATGCATGCCATCACTACTCTGGAGTGTCTGTCGAGAAAGCATGGGAATGAAATTGCGATCTCTATCTCCAAGATTCTAGCTCTCCCCTCTCGAAATTGCAGTTAAGCCCAACCGATGACCAACCCTTTTCATCCATATCTCCACTCATGTCTCCAGTATAGCCTTCAAATCCTCAATTCGCTGATTGATGCTTTCACATGCCCATACACACTTCAGGTTGTTAGAGGAATTTTGTTCGCTTCCATGAGAAATTCCCAAGTGATACGGACCAGCCAGCACGAGGCCGACGCCTGCTCCAAAGATGGACGACCACTGACCGCCACCATTTTTTTCACCAAACCCTTGCCTGAAGGAAAAGAGAGCAGGCGAAGATTGCCCCCTTCTCCACGAACACAATGGAGGATGCGAGTCGACATGGGGACACCCAAATTACAGCGAACTGACATGAGGCGGAAGGGGTTTGACCAGCACACTGACGTTGGTTGTGAGCTGACCTACGGGACGGACGCGCCAACCTGACACTGACAAGCGGGGTCTGCTGTGGGAAAAACACCGGGCCTCCCAACAGGTCTCCATTCCTAAGGAGTTTGGAGCATTTAAGGATGCAGTGATGCACCAGCCGAGTGCAATATTTTATAGCAGCATTCATGGAACAAATTCATAATAAATTACTACCTTTGTTCCAAATTATAAGATGTTTTGGATATTTCAATATGGACTACGTACAGACTGAAATGAGTTAACAAACACACTAAAACACGTCTACATACATCCAATTCAGAGAAAAGTTAGAACATCTTATAATTTGAAACGGAGGGAGTTAGACTTGCTGCAGGTGATCCCATCTTGGTTGCTTCTTAGAACCTGTACAAAATATGCATCACAAGATTAGTTAATCATCAGTAGAGCATTAGAGGCATTTGTAAGGCATTCAATTTTTCTTCGTGGCTAGTTCTTGCAAGCACTTGTAGTCAAGTATCATCGCTTTCTGTCTTATTGGAATAATGACACATGTTGGGCTCATGTTTCAGCCTTGATCACGCTGAAGCATCTTCTCCAGAAGAATACCAAGTGCCGAAACATGTTGGAAAATGATGCTGGCGGTGGTTCCCTGTCTAGCTTAGTTGCGGTATATGTCTTACCTCTTCTGTATTTTATTTATCATCTACAATTTGTATTTATCTTATTATTATCAATTTCATTTTTTCCTTTTGTTCAGAAATATGACCCAGAGGCTAAAGATCCTTATCTTAGTGGAGCACTAGCAACAGTACTTTGGGAGCTTAGCCTTCTGCAGAAGCATTATGACGAAACTGTTAGTGGAATGGCTTCAAATGTCTTGAGCATGGCAAATCTGAACGCCACCCAGAATCCAGTTCAACTTTCTAGCTCGAATCCTCTAGAAGCATACAAAGACTTGTCGATGGGACGGGAATTATCAAAGCCAACCCACAAATTGTCACATACATTGAAGTGCAAAAGGAAACGTCGCAGCAAGGAGTTTGTCGCTCTAAGCCCAGATGTGCTTGAGAAGGCAGATTGCACGGTGGGCGAAGATGAACTGAGAGAGAAGTTGCAAAGTCATTTTGCTGTACTAAGAGGCATTTCTGAGAATGAGAGATTGAGGACCGAGTTGAACCATGCATTGTCATCCATAAGCATGTACAAGGAATACAAGAAGCAGAAAAAGGCAAGCAAGAAATCAAAAAACGTTGCAAGGGCTTAGTTGTCTTGCGTTCTGTGGATTTTTACCACACGAGCGGTAGAAGGTGTCCCCCAATTCTGTTGTAGCACCACTGTATCGATTTATCGTAGTTTCTTGTGACACAGTTGCAGTTTCTGTGCAAGATACAATTGCTACATCCTTGATGATTTTGCATAAATCTTTCATAGCCGACTTTTCTTTGCGTTGCTCCAAGAAACGCAAAGTCAACGCAACGGTGATGTGCTCCCTGCTTTTCACACGTAATTGTTTTTTTCTAATTACCAAACGGTTCCATCTGCGAAGCGGAATACTATTGTACGTGTACGAACCAATTCCGTGTAAGGTGGAATGCTAACTAGGTAGTACTCCCTCCGTTCCTAAATATAAGTCTATATTTCACTAGGAGTCTACATACGAAGCAAAATGAGTGAATCTACATTTTAAAGTATGTCTATATATATTTATATGTAGTCCACTAATAAAACCTTTTTAAAAAATTATATTTAGGAACGGAGGAAGTACTAAGGTGCATGTCTAGTGATAATCTAGTGATGGTCTTAAAAGTCCTAAATACTTGTGAAAAGGCCAAGGTTAACAGTTTGTGTACTCTCGAAAAAAGGCCAATCCTACATGGCTGCCGGTATGCCAATGATGGTCATAATAAGTGCTAAAAAACATCGACCTTAACAACTAACAGCTTTGTCCAAACACGTAAGGGCATCTCAAGGCCATATAAAACCCCCGTGTTGTAAGAAGTTCTTAAACTTCCCTGAAGTAGTATGCGGACTTATCAATTTGATCACTAAATTTTTGTGTATGTCTCTCTCAGTGAATTAGATCTCTCTCAATGAATTAGATGTTTCATTGCCTACCCCACCTCAAATAAATAAATAAATAAAAAATCCTAACTCCGTCCGCAAGGGTGCCCCAAGGCTTCAATTGGCCAAGGGTGGGGCATGCCCCAAGGCTTCAATTGACCAATGAGATTTGGCGATTCGAGGATACCCCCTCCACATACACACACATCAAACTGAGGTGATGCTTGACCAACTATGCATATTTAGGATGGACGTGAACATTTTTGTGGTGCAATGGTTCACTGTGATGCATTTTTTAAATGAATTGATGATGGATATGATCCACAATGGTCAAGTACCTCCAATATATGACGTTGGTGATCAAAATGCGCTAATGAATGATGTTGGGCAACCATCTCAAACCAAGGTGGCGAAGTGAGGAAGTGCATAAACCTGGAAGGAAGATGTGTTGGTTTGCACCGCTTGTTTTTTTAACACAGTACAATCAACGACGCTCACATGCACGCACATACACTCAATCACACATGCACACACTATCCCTATGAGTATCTACGAAATAATGAGCCGCCACAACATCTTAAAATTGACGAAGTCATCAAAGGCGCCTTGTAGTCGATAGTAACATCTTCGAGTGAACGAACATCGTCGAAAAGACAGAAATAAATCCTGAAAAATGCATATACTAGTGTCAAGTCAAGGACTTAAACCCCTGGTGGGCTGGTTCCATCACAAGGAACCTAACCATCTTGGCTACGCTTAGTTCACTTCGGCACCACTTGTTTGCAGGTGAGCATGGATCCAATATGTGGAACATAGCAAAAGAGTTAAAAATATTGGATGAAAAATCATGACTACCGCCATGAGTTCAAAAATACCCACCAACATCCGATCACAAGTCATCACAATGAGAACTCGCTCACTCATAGTTGGTATGCCATCCAAGAATCTGTCAATAATGGTTTGGTGCATTTACGCAAGTGACAAATAAAAACCCAAGTGACACGGGAGTCAAAAGCCATGCGCCCCCACTTTACATTGATCATTATGTTTTTCTTTCTTTATATGTTGAAATATGTTGATTTGTGGTTTGTTTGATAACTGAGCATGGCAGTGACATTGTGCCAACAAAATGAGGGGAGGCCATTTGGACCGTCACATTGTTGGATGAAGTCGAATGCCATAAGTAAATGGAGTCAACTTTTTGGAGCACTCAATAAACCCACAAGAAGCAAAAAAACAAAAAACAAATGATGGCTCAAACTCCCAGAATAAACCGCCGTCCATTTTCAGGTCATTTGGAGTTCCAAAGAATACCCAACTCTTCCGTAGCCCTTTTCGGTCAAGAATTCCAACTATCGACAATCTCTCTCTTTGTATAAATCTTGTGAAATAAAAGAGAAAAGGCATTAGGATTGCATCATAAAGTAAAATAATAACTGAAAACACAAAAATATCAACGGGAAAACATGATGCAAAATGGACGTATCAGAATGTTGCGGTTCCCTACACTTGTAGGTTATGAGAGGGCACTCATACCGCATTCATCATATCCTGATTCACCAATAGCAGCCGCCCCTAACCCTAATAGGACTTTCGGTTTCAAGTCTGTCCTAATATCACCATCAACTATCGAAGATATGTTATAAACTACATGGTTGAAACAACCCATTTCCCAATTGTATGAAGTAGGAATCATGTGCAAAACAACACTAAAAAATAAGTGTTGTAATGTCTCCTCTATCTGACAAAAGTAACAGTCCCTATTGCCTCAATTTTGCTCATCTAATTATAAGACGTGTTAAAGATAAACATATATTTAGTACTATTTTATTATGAAAACCCTCACAGTTTGCGTGAGTCACTTTCTAGTTGCTAATAACCAGATGAGTGTACAACCAATGCAACATGCTCGGACACACATCCGGGGATTACTATCAAGGATCGAGTGCTCTCGTAGGAGCGCATTTTGGGCGCAAGCACTCGCACAAGGGCAACAAATAAGGAAATGCCCACCAGCATCGCCCGTTAACGTAGTGGTGCTCCATGCAAGCTCTCCTACATTTGGCAGTCCTCATGCAATAGTAGTAGTAGTCACGACTTAGAACCCAACATTCATCTGCTCCAAGTCCAACTCCAACTCCAAGCACATGCAACACCAGCCCTATAGATGCAGGTTGTGAGTGAATTGTACCTAGCTATGTGGTGTAGTGCAGTGGCATGAATCATTGAAGTGAACCATGAATACTTCCGCGAGTGAGAGTGCTTTACCACAGGATGTTAGAAGTAGCCATAGGAGGAAGCCAGAAGTCGCCACCTTCATTGCTATTCCCGTATCTAGCATATGTATTTAGAAGGCTCTAAGGTGGTGGCTATTTTATACATGGTGCGGAAACAAGGGCGTCCCTGACAAAAAATCTGAACACAAAGAGGATTCACATCATCCAATGGTTGCCTCAAATGAAGAAAAATACATAAGATATGCAAGCGGCGCAAACAAAAACAAAAGATATTCAAGGCTCTTGGGTATTCAAGGGCAAAATAAATATTGCCTTATCTACATCCTTAAGGTCTATCCCAGTGCATCATATCCTAAGCTTGTATCTCAAGCATTAATAAGTGTTCACACACAACTCCACTAACACATTTATTGTATCTTTGTCTTGTATCTAAAGAAACATATGTTTCATATGTTTTGGGATCAATACTAATGTCTTAACCATGTGGCCCATTTGTGGAAAGGCATACAACTAACTTAGTTTGTAAAACCCGGCTCAACTATTTTTCCCATTGGTTACAATATCCATCAATAGAAAAACTTCTAGAGACCATTTTGGAGAATAATAAATATATATTATGCATCAATTTGTAAGTAATTATCTAGTAGACAAAAGAGTTGCATGAACCATGGCAAGCCAATGTGCATGCCCGATGGCCAAAACTTAATCTCGAAAACATAAAATTTGAAACCTTAATATGTAAATCAACGTCAACATATTAGCGTTACATAATAGTGTTGGAAATATGCCCTAGAGGCAATAATAAATTGGTTATTATTATATCTCCTTTTTCATGATAATCATTTATTATCCATGCTAGAATTGTATTGATTGGAAACTCAAATACATGTGTGGATACATAGACAACACACTGTTCCTAGTGAGCCCCTGGAGGACTAGCTCGTTGATCAAATATGGTCAAGGTTTCCTGGCCATAGACATGAGACGTTGTTTGATAACGGGATCGCGTGATCGTGTCAGTTTACTTATACTATTTTCTGCATGTCAAAGTATGTGTTCCCATGACCATGAGATCATTCAAGTCCCAGACGCCGTAGGAATACCTTGTGTGTATCAAACATCACAACGTAACTGGGTGACTATAAAGGTGCTCTACACGTATCTCTGAAGGTGTCTGTTGGGTTGGCGTGAATCAAGACTCGGATTTGTCACTCTGTGTGACGAAGAGGTATCTCAGGGCCCACTCGGTAATACAACATCACAATAAGCCTTGAAAGCAATATGACTAAGGAGTTAGTCATGGGATATTGTATTACGGAACGAGTAAAGAGACTACCCGGTAACGAGATTGAACTAGGTATGGAGATACCGACGATCGAATCTCGGGCGAGTAACATACCGAAGGACAAAGGGAACAGTATACAAGATTAACTGAATCCTTGACACAGAGGTTCGACCAATAAAGATCTTCGTAGAATATGTAAGAGCCAATATGGGCATCCGGTCCCGCTATTGGTTATTGAACGGAGATTGTCTCGGTTATGTCTGCGTAGTTCTTGAACCCGCAGGGTCTACACACTTAAGGTTTGGTGACGTTTTGGTGTAGTTGAGTTATGTATGTTGGTGACCGAAGGTTGTTCGGAGTCTCGGATGAGACCCAGGACGTCACGAGGAGTTCTAGAATGGTCTAGAGATGAATATAGATATGTAGGAAGAGGGTATTTGGACTCCGAAATGGATTCGGGCATTTCCAGTAGTGTACCGGGAATGGCGAATGGGTTCTGGCGGTCCACCGGGAGAAGTCCTCCCACCCCAGGGGCCACATGGGCCTAATAGGCGGTTGACCAACCCTTAGTGGGCTGGGAAGCCAGCCCCTAAAGGCCCTTGCGCCAAGGAGGTGGGAGGAAGGCCAAGTGGGAGGGAATCCTACAAGGAGTAGGACTCCACCTCCCGTAGTCGAGGAGGACTCCTCCTCTCTTGGTGTGCCACCCTTTGCCTTTCCTCCTATATACACTAGAGGGGAGAGAGGGCAGCCAACACCTTATTCTAAGACTCCAGGGTGCAGCCCCTCTCCCTCCCTCTAGTTCGTTCTTCCTCTAGAATAGGTTCAACAGTGCACGATGAAGCCCTGCCGGATCAGCTCCACCACCATCACCGCCAGACCGTTAGGTCGTGGAGAACTCAGCTACCTCTTCACCCCCTCTTGCTGGATCAAGAAGGTAGAGATTGTCATCGAGCTATACGTGTGTTGAACGCGGAGGTGCCGTCCGTTCGGCACTAGATCGAGATGGATCGTGATGAGATCGCGGGACGGATCGTGATGGGATTGCGGGACGGATTGCGATTTGGATCGCGAAGATGTTCGACTACACGAACCGCGTTATATGCGCTTCTGCTTAGTGATCTACAAGGGTATGTGGATCCAATCTCTCCTCTCGTAGATGGTCATCACCATGGATAGATCTTGTGTGCGCATAGGACAATTTTGTTTCCCATGCGACGTTACCCAACAGTGGCATCATGAGCTAGGTCTATGCGTAGATGACATCTCGAGTATAATGCAAAGGAGTTTGCGGGAGTTGACATTCAGATTGCTGCCCTCCTTAGTCTTTTCTTGATTCGGCAGTATTGTTGGATGAAGCGACCCGGACCAACATTACTCGTACGCTTACGAGATACCGGTTTCATTGACTAACATGCAACTTGTTGCATAAAGATGACTGACAGGTGTCTGTTTCTCCTACTTTAGTTGAATCGGATTTAATAGAGGCGGTCCTTGGAGAAGGTAAATAACAACTTGTGTATCACCTTGTGGTTTTGTGTAAGTAAGATGCGATCATGCTAGATACCCATAGCAGCCACATAAAACATGCAACAACAAATTAGAGGACGTCTAACTTGTTTTTGCAGGGTATGTTGTGATATGATATGGCCAAAGACATGATATGATATATTTGATGTATGAGATGATCATGTTGTAGTAGTTAAATATCGACTTGTGTGTCGATGCTACGACAACTGGCAGGAGCCATAGGGTTGTCTTTAATTATTTTGCGCATGGTGATGCTTTGCTTTATCGCTAGTTCAGTAGCTTTAGTAGTAACAACATAGATGGCACGACAAGCTCGACGACAACACAATGATGGAGATCATGATGATGGAGATTATGGTGTGGCACCAGTGACGATGGAGATCATGCCGGTGCTTTGGTGATGGAGATCAAGAAGCACAAGTTCATGGCCATATCATGTCACTTATGATTTTCATGTGATGTTAATCCTTTTATGCTTCTTATTTTTCTTAGGACGACGGTAGCATTGTAAGGTGATCCCTCACTAAATTTCAAAATAAAATTGTGTTCTCCCCGAGTGTGCATCGTCGCGACAGGTCTTCGTTTCGAGACACCATGTGATGATCGGGTGTGATAGACTCTACGTTCACATACAATGGGTGCAAGATAGTTTTGCACACGCGGAACACTCGGGTTAAACTTGACGAGCCTAGAATGTATAGACATGGCATTGAAACACAAGAGACCGAAAGGTCGAACATGAGTCATATAGTAGATACGATCAACATAATGTTCACCATTGAAGCCAACTTAACTCACGTGATGATCGGACTTGAGTTTGTGAATTTGAATCATGTCTCACTCCAATGACTAGAGGGATATCAAATTTGAGTGGGAGTTGTTAAGTAATATGATTAATTGAACTCATTATCATGAACATAGTCAAAATTTCTTTGCAAATTATGTTGTAGCTTGCGCTGTAGCTCCTTATTTTTGATACGTTCCTAGAGAAAACTTAGTTGAAAGATGATAGTGGCAATTATACAGGCTGAGTCCGTAAACCGAGGATTGTCCTCATTGCTACACAGAATGCTTATTTGGTGTTGTCCTCACACTCTCCCTCTACCATCGTGATTAGTGTTGAACCTAAATAAATGTTATTTGGTGTTTGCGTTGAGCATGGACATGATTAGATCGTGTTTATTGCAATATGATTATTCATTTAAAGAGAATAATGATTACTCTATTTACTTGAATAATACCTTCAATGGTCATGCACCTAATACGAATGGTTTATTGGATCTCGATCGTAGTGTTACACATGTTCATAATATTGATGACAAAAGATAAAAAATAGTAATGATAGTACCACTTACTTGTTGCACTGCCTTTTGAGTCATATTGGGATAAAACACATGAAGAAGCTCCATGCTAATGGATCTTTGTACTCACTCATTTTTGAATCGTTTGAGACATGCGAACCATGCCTATTGGTGTAAACGCATGAAGAAACTCCATGCAGATGGATCGTTTAGACTCACTTTATTTTGAATCACTTGAGACATGCAAATCATGCGACATGGGTGTAATGCCCCAGAGTGTAACTTGCCATATTTGGAACCTTCATGTATGTGGGTCCATCATGTCATTGCCTTGTGAGATATATGCTTGTGTTATTTCATGCCTTTTTAACAAATTGTCTTCAAGACTCCTTATGAATCAAACATGCTATAACACCACCTAAATGAAAAAATGGAGGAAGAATTGCGCTTCTAAATGCAAGAGAAAGAACAATTAAGGTCCTCCAACAAGAATCTTGAAGAACACTTTGAGAATGTATTAAATCCTTGAAGAGCCACCATGAAGAACCCTTTGAAGAACACTGAACAAAAGGATGATGAAAAGAATAAAGATTGAAAAGAATAAGATTATGATCTTGCACAAATTTAGATGGAGCTTCGTGAAGAGATAGTTGAGAAAACTTGGAACTCCGGAAAAGAAAAGATGAAGCACTTGGGATAAAGAATTTGATATCATGAGCCACTCCGGAAGATGAATTGAAATCATTTTGATGAAACAATAATAAGAATTATGTTATGCTTATCTATCATCAAGTTAAATTGATGACAAGGAACATATTTGCATACCACTTATTCTTCTTGAAAGATTGGAGAGAGATAAGAGAACGAACTTGAAAAAGTCTTGAAAGTACCACTGATAAAGATTTGTAATGAAAGAGGATAATGCAAATGAACTCGGCTACATGAGGACAAGAGAGCATGATTCGATTAGAGAATGCTTGAACAAGCCATCAGTAAGAATTCACAAATGAATGAGGATACGAAGAATGAATGGAGATACATGAGAACTAAGAGATCATGATACACCTAGAAGAAAACTTGAATAAGGCACCTGAATAATTGAGAGACGAACAGAGAGACAACAATGGAGAAGAATTTGAGAATGAAAGTTGATAGCTGAGAACATAGAAATCTTTTAAAATGACGACCTTCGGAGGATCGAGAAATGGAAACAACTATGAATTGCACCAAATAGGAAGGAATTATCATGATCGAAAACAATTTGAGAGGATAGCACGAAGCTGAGATGACAGTCTTCAAAGAATGGACCAAGATTTAAGAGAAACACTTCTTCGGTCTTCAAGGACGAGAATGATGAGGATAAACAACATCATGAATTACTGAGACTCTCCGGAATGATGAATTAGGGAAGGTTGAGCCAATGATGAAAATGATTTTGAAGCGATCTTGGAGAATGAATATGACCGATGGAATCTATACTTACGTCACACTTGAAAAGATTAGATATGTAGAAAAGATTAGAAGAGCCAAGTAAAATCCTAGGAAAACCTGTGGGTTATGGTCAAAATAAAACACCATTGAATGGATAGCTAAGAAGGATTGATAGCACGAGTACAAATGAAAATTTGATGAGGTGAGACCCTTGAAATAATTGGAAGGATGGAATGAAAACGCGAATCTTCAGAGATATCTTGAGCATTCTGGGTAGAATAAAGAGGGATGAAAAAACAATAGAGGCTTGAATAGGAATTTCCAACATGGGAAAACATATAGAGAATGAAAGGGATAAATCAACACCGAATGCTTGAATTTAATCCACCAGAAAAGAACACAAAAATGAAGAATGATGAACTTGAAACTCGTGAGAATCTTCACAATGAATCACCGGATACAATACGGAAGAGAAGATAATGAAAGAAACAAGGAAAAGAAAGGCACTTGGATGATAATTAAATCATTGAATAAAAAGGGTGGGAGGGCGGTGAAAACAAAGATATATGACAAAGATTCTATTCTATATTTTCATGGTAAGGTTCGCACGGGCTCGATCATACATATTGGATTGTCATATTGAAATGACGCTCGAATATGCTCCCTAGGCATAGCGAACTACAAGGGTTGACGAAGAATATCTGATGACATATATTGAGACTGTCCTTTGTAAAAACGACAGTGAACAAACGAATCCACTAGATCTTGAATCCCAACCTCACATCATGCATCTATTGGAATATTATCCTAGGTAGCTACTTGAATTCCCACCTAAGAAATCCCAAAATTTTCTAACTATGCAATCGGATCCGTGGATACAAGGAGTAAAATCCATCACTCAACTCCTAGCAATAACACTACCCATCCTGTGTATCACATCCGTCAACACATAACGAGAGATCTCAGAAACTCTTCTACCTCAGACCCTCGTAATCACAATGATACCAAGTATGGTAGTACACCGAAACTCTCTCCACCAGTACTGGGGATGCCGGACTCCTCTTGCCACTACTAGGATTGGAGCAATTTCGAACATCCTCCGTCCTGAGGTACTAAGAAATCTGAATGATAACGATGTTCCAAGAATCCCTTGGAGCTCAACTCCTCGGAAGAAATCAAGTCATACAGGAGGCACCAAGACAGAACTCCATCACAACGATATTATATAGATTCCAAAATACCCACGTGACCCTAAAAAAATTGAGTGAGAAGAGGAGTAGAATTAAAATTCCCACGCCCAAATTCCTCACGAGAGCATAGAAGAGGAGTAAAAAGAATCCTACTCTGCGATATATAACTAGACTCAAAGCAGTTTTTCACTAGACTCGACTCGGCCAAGTTCGATCAATCAAGGGGGCTCCTAGGTCGGTACTTCTCTCAGACCAACTTGTGAGGCCCAAGATGCGATCCTATCCTTATTTTGGCGCGAGGGCCTCGACAGGGATGGAAGCACATCTCGTTGTTTCGCAAGAATGGACATTATTACAAGTACATGTACAGAAGAGATGAGTATATGGAATTGGCTTACACTCGCCACAAACTACAACATGAACATATCAATACAACAATATAATAAATCATCATGAAGAAGAGCAAGGTCCGACTTCAGACAAAAAAATGATAAAAGAATGACGTCAATTCTTGCTATCCAAGGCTGCCGGCCTGGAACCCAACCTAGACCGATGATGAAGAAGAAGAAACTCCAATAGCACAATCATCGCACTCACGTCAAATCATCACATTACCTGAACCTGCGACTATTGTTGTAGTAATTTGTGAGCCACAGGGACTCATCAATATCATTTCCAAAGGTATATAGACTAACAAGCTTAATGGGTGAGGTATGGTTAAGTGGTCAGGCTCTTCCTGTATTATGTTGAGTTACTCCTCACGTTCATGACTCGCTATGTATTTACTAAAGGTGATTAGTACTATTATGTTGGGCCTTGCCAGAATATTTTTATCCCAAAACTAAAATCTATGGGGTACACACAACAACCCCAAGCATATTAGGAGCGCTCAATTATGTAACATAACACCGGTAGCCGAAACTACGGCAGAAAAATCAGAACAAAACACCCAACCAGAAGGCCAAGCCTTCCGCCTTTTAACAGATATATATGTGCATTAAATTAAATAGCAATAATATGTTGATATAACAAGGAACCCATGTTTTCCCATGGAGGCAACTGCAGTGCAACTAGCAACTCTATAAGAAGGCTGAGCGAGCGGTAACATATGCAAGCTATAGGACTTTTTTGCGAATAAGGGAGCTGTAAGTCCTATAGTGTAAATGACCAAAGAGATAAGGTATCCTGTCATGCTCACTGCATGCGGTCCACGAACCAATCCACTGAGAAATTGCCAGCTCCAACCGTGAGTTACATAGGTGGCAAGAGGAGAGGAACAATGAAGGGCCGAGCTCCGCCATGTGTCGCCGAACTGCACCTCACTATGGCATGAGGCAGCCCCACCGCAGGTTGCCACTCACGGCTGCATTACGCCCCACTACGGCATGCGGCAGACTCACCGCAGGTTGCCGCTCACGGCCTCTACGCACATGCATGCACGAGCCGCCGTCACGGCGCAAGCTCCGCGTGGCCGTGCACTGCTGCAACCGCACGTGAGCTCTGCCGACACCCATCACCCATCGTGGAGCTGCAAGACACCTACACCACCGCGATGCGCTGCTTGATTTTGTGGCACCCTGATAGAGGGCCAACGCACGCCCGTCCCCAGGATAAGACCGGATGCATGCCAAAGACATGATACATCAATTCCAAGCAAAAATGGATTTATTAATATAATGGAGTATTACAATACTGTTGCTTACAACAATATTACATAACTCCAAGGTTAACTAAATGACATCAAAGGTCTTGATTCAGCGGCAACGATGTCTCTCGCTGGGCTCCATAATTCACAGGACTGGCTGGGTCACGATCTAGCATGATGAATCTTCTCGTGCAACTGGCCACGTGCAAGGCCAGGTGAGTACTTTGAATGTACTCGCAAGACAACCAAATACATAGCATCCAAACAAGAAGATAACAAAGCTAGCCTATAATTATATACTGATTATTCTAAGCATGGCATGGAATTACCAGAAAATAGGGATCAAGCATAGCATTACATGGATCAAGCATATAATCTACATAGCATGGCAAATATCACAACAAGTGCTTAAATTACTTTCTGTTACCGAATGTCAACTTACTCTCTTCTGGGTTGTCCCACAACCCTCGACATACTCGTAATCCAACCTGAACGGATCCAAATCTCATCCAAATCATATGGTCATCTGATCACTCATCATATAGCCATCTCTTGGCTAACATATCATATTCCCGACATCCTCTGATGTCCACACAAGATGAGTTCTTCCATCATTACTAATACTGATATGATTGACTGCTACCTCTTGAGCTTGCGTTGGTTTTTCCCTTGAAGAGGAAAGTGTGATGCAGCACAGGAGCAGTAAGTATTTCCCTCAGTTTGAGAACCAAGGTCTCAATCTAGTAGGAGAACCAAGCCAAGTGTCCAGAGTACCTGCACAAACACAAATGAGCTTGCACCCAACGCTATAAAGGGGTTGTCAATCCCTTCAAGATTGATTGCAAAGTGAGATCTGAAGGCGGAAAGTGCAACGAAGTAAAATTGTAAGGCTGAAAATATGATGTGAAGTAGACCCCGGGGCCATAGTGTTCACTAGAGTCTTCTCTCAAAATAGCAAATATTACGGTGGGTGAACAAATTACTGTCGAGCAATTGATAGAACCGCACAAAGTCATGACGATATCTAAGGCAAGGATCATACATATAGGCATCACGTCCGAGACAAGTAGACCGATACTTTCCGCATCTACCACTATTACTCCACACATCGACCGCTATCCAACATGCATCTAGTGTATTGAGTTCATGACGAACAGAGTAACGCCTTAAGAAAGGTGACATGATGTAGAGGGATAAACTCAAACCAATGATGTAAACCCCATCTTTTTACCCTTGATGTCAACAACATGATGCGTGCCTCGCTACCCCTTCTGTCACTCGGTGAGGTCACCGCACGGTATGAACCCAAAACCAAGCACTTCTCCCATTGCAAGAATCATAGATCAAGTTGGCCAAACAAAACCCACAACTCGAAGAGAATTACAAGGATATGAAATCATGCATATAAGAGATCAGAAGAAACTCAAATAAGATTCATAGATAATCTGATCATAAATCCACAATTCATCGGATCTCGACAAACAAACCGCAAGAGAAGATTACATCGGATAGATCTCCATGAAGATCATGGAGAACTTTGTATTGAAGATCATGGAGACAGAAGAAGCCATGTAGCTACTAGCTATGGACCCGAATGTCTATTGTGAACTACTCACGCATCATCGGAGAGGTCATGGTGTTGATGAAGAAGACCTCCGTATCCGAATCCCCATGGCAGGGCACCAGAACGTGCCCCAGATGGGATCTTGCGGAGACAGAAGTTGCGGCGGCAGAAAAGTATTTTCGTGGATCTCCTCGGCAGTTTTGGATTTTTCGGGAATTTATAGGCAGAAGAGGTAGGGCAGACGAGCCATAGGGGGCCCACAAGCCTGCTAGGCGCGGGCCCCCTGACCACGCCTAGGGGGCTTGTGGCCTCCCCTGGTGGCCTCTGCCTTGGTTCTCACGTCCCCTGCGTATCTTCTGTTCCAGAAAAATTCTTTTTGGAAGTTTTATTCCGTTTGGACACCGTTCAAAATTGTCCTCTGAAAGGGGTAAAAAACACGGAAAAAACTGGAACTGCCACTTGGCACTGAGTTAATAAGTTAGTCCCAAAAAGATATAAAAGGCATACAAAACATCCAAAGTTTGACAAGATAATAGCATGGAACCAACAAAAATTATAGATACGTTGGAGACGTATCAAGCATCCCCAAGCTTAACTCCTGCTCGTCCTCGAGTAGGGAAGTGATAAAGACTGAATTTTTGGTGTGGAATGCTACCTAGAATAGTTGTCCTTTGTAACTTCTTTCATGCGACATGAATGTTCAGATCCGTAAGATTCAAAACAATAGTTTGCTATTGACATGAAAACCATAATACTTCAAGCAAACTAGCAAGGTAAGCATGAACTTTCGAAATAACAAGGCCAAAGAAAGTTATCCCTACAAAATCATATAGTCTGGCTATGCTCCATCATCCCCACACAACTAATTTAAATCATGCACAACCCCGGTATTGGCCAAGTAATTGTTTTCTCACTCTTACTTTCTCAAACTTTTTCAACTCTCACGCAATACATGAGCGTGAGCCATGGATATAACACTATAGGTGGAATAGAGTGTGGTGGAGGTTGTGAGACAAAAAGGAGGAGATGGTCACATTGACTCGGCGTATCAAAGGGCTATGGAGATGCCCATCAATAGATATCAATGTGAAAGAGTAGGGATTACCATGCAATGGATGCACAAGAGCTATAAGTATGTGAAATCTCAAAAGGAGAACTAGTGGGTGTACATCCAACTTGCTTGCTCCCGAAGACCTAGGGCAATTTTGAGGAAGCCCATCATTGGAATATACAAGCCAATTTATATAATAAAGATTCCCACTAGCATATGGTGGTGACAAAACAAGAGACTCTCAATCATGAAGAACATGGTGCTATTATGAAGCACAAGTGTGGAAAGAGATAGTAGCATTGTCCCTTCTCTCTTTTTCTCTTTTTTTTGTTTGGGCTGTTTGGCCTCTTTCCATATCTCTCTTCCTTTTTTTTGTGGGCAACTTTGGCCTTTTTTTATTTCCTCACATGGGACAATGCTCTAATAATGGTGATCATCACACTTTTATTTACTCACAGCTCAAAGCTTAGAATGATAATGACTCGATAGGGAATGCCTCCGGTAGTGTACCGGGATGTGCAACGATCTAGCTTGGCGTATGACATTGAAACATCTCGCTAGCTATCTTACGATCATGCAATGGCAATATGAGAGTGACAACACAAGTCATGAGATAGAACGGTGGGATTTGCATGGCAATATATCTCGGAATGGCTATGAAAATGCCATAGTAGGTAGGTATGGCGGCTGTTTTGAGGAAGGCATATGGTGGGTTTGTGCACTGGCGAAAATTGCTCGGCACTAGAGAGGATAGCAAAGGTGGAAGGTGAAAGTGCATCTATACCATGGACTCACATTAGTCATGAAGAACTCACATACTTGTTGCGAAAGTTTTTATTAGTAATCGAAACAAAGCGCTAAACGCATACTCCTAGGGGAAGGGTTGGTAGGTGTTAACCATCGCGCGATCCCGACCGCAACACAAAGGATGACAATCAATAGATCAATTATGCTCCGACTTCCTAACATAGCGGTTCACCATACGTGCATGTTACGAGAATCACTAACTTCAATACAAGTATTTCTAGATTCACAACACCCTACTAACATAACTCTTACTATTACCAAATCCACGTCTCAAAACTAATTGAGAGGAATCAAACTTCTCTTTCTACTCAATGCACATGAAGATGGAAGTTTTATTGTATCCTCTTTGGGTACCTATCACCTTTGGGACTACTTTCCTAGCACAACCCAACTACCATGTTACGCACCGCCGTGCTCTAAAAGATCTAAGTGAAGCACATAGAGCAAAATTGTCTAGCTCAAAAGATATAAGTGAAGCACAAAGAGTATCCTAGCAAATTCACAATGAGTGCGTGTCTCTCTCAAAAGGTGTGCAGCAAGGATGATTGTGACACAACAAAAAGAAAATACTCCTACGATACAATACGCTCCAAGAAAAACACATAACATGTGGTGAATAAAAATATAGCTCCAAGTAATGTTACCGATGAACTGAAGACGAAAGAGGGGATGCCTTCCCGGGGCATCCCCAAGCTTAGGCTTTTTGGTGTCCTTGAATTTGGCTTGGGATGCCTTGGGAATCCCCAAGCTTGAGATATTTCCACTCTTTATCCCTTTGTCCATGAGAACATCACCCAAAACTTGAAAACTTCACAACACAAAACTTAAGCAGAAACTCGTGATATCATTACCACAAGAAAACAAACTACCACCTCTTTAGGTACTGTAGAAATCCTGATTTCTATTTATATTGGTGTTAGATTACTGTATTCTCACTTTTCCATGGCTAGTACCCCCCGATACTATCCATAGTTTCATCAAAACAAGCAACCAACACAACAAAAACAGAATCTGTCAAAAACAGACCAGTCTGTAGCAATCTGTATACTTCTGGTACCTCAAAAATTCTGAAAAATTATGACAGCCTGGGGAAAAGGCATATCAACCAGAAGCAAAAAGAATCAACTCACAAGCTCTTTCTGGATAAAAATGAAAAATAATTTCCTGAGCGAAAAGTTTCTGTCTTTTTCCAGCAGGATCAAACAACCAACACCAAACTAGTCATAAAGGTTTTGCTTGGGTTAAACACAAAAAGAAACACAATCATAACAGAATTATGATGGTGTGGACACAACAAAACAGAAAGAAAAAGATAAATTCATTGGGTTGCCTCCCAACAAGCGTTATTGTTTAACGCCCTTAGCTGGGCATAAGGTGATGGAATCACGTATCGTCGTCTTTGGTACTCAAACCATAAGTAGGGTGATCACTCATCATCTTAAGGTCTTCATCTCTCTTACTAGATGGTTCACCACTATTTTTAGGAACAAAAACAGACTTGGTGGCCTTATTGTGGGCAAAATTTGGAGTGTTCTGCACATCGGCAAAAGCAGAACCCAAGTTCGTTATAACATCCTCTAGTTTGCCAATCCTAGCGGAATCATGACCTAGTTTTTCGTTAACTGTGGGTTCCTTCTCCTTAAAATTTTTCAAAGCCATTCCCACCTTGGATCCATACTGAGTGATTTGATTGTGGATCTTTTTAACCAAATTCTCAATGAGTTCAATCATAGCAACTTTATTTTCAATGATATCCAGCCTACGCATCACATGTTCCAGAGTTAAGGTAGTTCCATTAACCATGAGTGGGGGTGAGCCTACCAAATTTATTAAAGCTCCGTAAGAATCAACGGTATGGCTACCCAAGAAATTTCCGCCTACGATGGTGTCAAGAACATACTTATTCCAAGGGGAAATACCCACATAAAAGCTTCGAAGCAGGACGATAGTAGATTGCTTACGAGTAGATCTACTCTGGGCATTGCAAATCCTATACCAAGCATCCTTTAAGTTTTCTTCCTCATTTTGTTTGAAATTGAGAACTTCATTCTCGGGAGTATCTTTCGAAGCGGTGGGTCTAGCCATGAGGACAGGTAGACTATCCCACACAAGCGAACAAAAAGCAAGCGAGAGAAAAGGACGAACGAAAAAGGAAAATATTTTTGTAAATTTTTGTTTTTCAGAAGTGGGGGAGAGGAAAACGAGAGGCAAAAAAAGTAAATGCAAGAGATGAGTTTGCGACACTTACTTGGATGATCTTCACTTAGAATAATCGCCGGTGCCAGAGATTGACACGTTGACGGGAGACTATTCTTTGACTTGATCCTCCCCGGCAACGGCGCCAGAAATCCTTCTGCTGGCTCTTGAACTTGCGTTGGTTTTTCCCTTGAAGAGGAAAGGGTGATGCAGCACAGGAGCAGTAAGTATTTCCCTCAGTTTGAGAACCAAGGTATCAATCCAGTAGGAGAATCAAGCCAAGTGTCCAGAGTACCTGCGCAAACACAAACGAGCTTGCACCCAACGCTATAAAGGGGTTGTCAATCCCTTCAAGATTGATTGCAAAGTGAGATTTGAAGGCGGAAAGAGCAACGAAGTAAAAGTGTAAGGCTGAAAATATGATGTGAAGTAGACCCGGGGGCCATAGTGTTCACTAGAGGCTTCTCTCAAAATAACAAATATTACGGTGGGTGAACAAATTACTGTCGAGCAATTGATAGAACCGCGCAAAGTCATGATGATATCTAAGGCAATGATCATACATATAGGCATCACGTCCGAGACAAGTAGACCGATACTTTCTGCATCTACTACTATTACTCCACACATCGACCACTATCCAGCATGCATCTAGTGTATTGAGTTCATGACGAACAGAGTAACGCCTTAAGCAAGATGACATGATGTAGAGGGATAAACTCAAACCAATGATGTAAACCCCATCTTTTTACCCTTGATGGAAACAACATGATGCGTGCCTCGCTACCCCTTCTGTCACTGGGTGAGGTCACCGCACGGTATGAACCCAAAACCAAGCACTTATCCCATTGCAAGAATCATAGATCAAGTTGGCCAAACAAAACCCACAACTCGAAGAGAATTACAAGGATATGAAATCATGCATATAAGAGATCAGAAGAAACTCAAATAAGTTTCATAGATAATCTGATCATAAATCCACAATTCATCGGATCTCAACAAACACACCGCAAAAGAAGATTACATTGGATAGATCTCCATGAAGATCATGGAGAACTTTGTATTGAAGATCCAAGAGAGAGAAGAAGCCATCTAGCTACTAGCTATGCCCCCGAAGGTCTATGGTGAACTACTCACGCATCATCGGATAGGTCATGGTGTTGATGAAGAAGCCCTCCGTATCCGAATCCCCCCTCCGGTAGGGCACCAGAACGTTCTCCTGATGGGATCTTGCGGAGACAGAAGCTTGCGGCGGCGGAAAAGTATTTTCGTGGATCTCCTCGGAAGTTTTGGATTTTTTGGGAATTTATAGGAGGAAGAGGTAGGGCAGACCCGCCACAGGGGGCCCACAAGCCTGCTAGGTGCGGGCTCCCTGGCCGCGCCTAGGGGGCTTGTGGCCTCCCCTGGTGGCCTCTGCCTTGGTTCTCACGTCCCCTGCGTATCTTCTGTTCCGGAAAAAATCTTTTCGGAAGTTTTATTCCGTTTGGACACCGTTTAAAGTTCTCCTTTGAAAGGGGTCAAAAACACGGAAAAAACAGGAACTGACACTTGGCAACGAGTTAATAAGTTAGTCCCAAAAAGATATAAAAGGCATACAAAACATCCAAAGTTTGACAAGATAATAGCATGGAACCAACAAAAATTATAGATATGTTGGAGACGTACCATTGACCACCTAGTGAGGTATGGACGGGTTGTCCAATACCGTGGACTCGGCTATTTGAATAGGTTTGACACTTTGTAGAGGTTGCACACTTTACCCACATCATGGAGCACTGACCTCGTGATCCCATTCAGGTGGACCAGTTTTGCTCCAACACAATTTGTCCGACCCGTGACTCTTCCATCGTACCACCGGCATTCATCCTTCCCACGGAGTCTTGCCCTGGGTGGCCCTATGTCCTCATGACACCTTCCACCGTCGTGGCCAAACTAAATTGTCAAAAACGGGGATGCCGACACAAAACAACTTAACTGGCTCACAGGGTTATCACCGCCTACCTGATCAGGGTAGCACGCGTGCATAACCCTCCCTCTTTGGAGGTACCGGTGAAAGAGCATGCAATGAGACCAAGTCAAGGCCGTCCCATACCGGCAAATGTGGTTGCACGGGTAAGCCCGAACCGGTGACTCAAGATCAACCAACTTGGTTGCATTTGTTAACTCAACTCGACCTATCCACCATCGTATCATTATCTCGACAAGCATAGCAACACAATAGTGCGGATACGCATGGTATGATATCACACCCTAGTACTACATGTCAACATAATTATTAGTTTGTTAATATGCAAGCAAGTCATGGTATTAGAAGGAGAGTGATGCTAGTAGCTACTACCGATATCATCACAGGTGCATGCAAATGCGGGTTAACAGGTGATACAGATAAACACACAGGGTGCAAGCAAAGTCATCACGCAAGTCCGGAGCTAATGATAAGGGGTTGGCTTGCCTGGGGGTTGATGAATACGCCGGGAAGAAGCGCGATAAAATGCCGAAGAAATTTCCTTCTTGGAAGGCTCAATCGGAGGGCAAGGGCAAAATGGTCAATTCCACTATGTAAACACATTATGGAAATGGTTCCATCTTGATGGGATCGAAGAGACGAAGAAGTGGGCGCATGTTTTACCTAATTCGGAGCTACGGTTGCGGAGTTATGGCCGTTCGTTCGTTAAGCACAGAAACAAATAATAATGTGTTCATTTCTGCTGCTAACTGACGAACATGCACCAAATAGGAGATTCAACCGGCAGGGTTTAAACAGAAAAAGCACACCCCACGGAATACGTCTCCACTTATCCACGTGAGCGACCCGGTCAAAGCATTCTCTAGCTGACATGCGGGGCACGCGAGGAGGTGGGGCCCGCCTTATCTCTTTCTCTCCTCTTGACTTCTTCTCCTTCCTCCCGACCGAAGCAGGGGGGGGGGCGAGGCAGAGCGCTCAGCCGGCCCGACGCTGGTTCTCGCACCGGCGGCACATGTGGCCTCCGATGAAGCCCGGGCCACTGGTGAGCTCATGAGGGAGCGCCGCATCCATCTGGGCAGGACACTGTCGGTGGGGAGCGCTGCAACAATAACTGTTTGGGGTGGCCGCGGACGAGAGCATCTGCTGGCCCTGAGCTTGTTGCTATGGGGCGTCGAAGGAGAGGGCGAAGTGCAGGGAGGCTCCACCATGCTTTAGGGGTTCTCTAGAGAAGGAAATGGCGAGGGGATGGGCTCGGCCTGGCTCCAATTCGATCTAGGATCGGCGGCGGATGCTTCGTCCATTGGAGGGCTATGGATCTCCAAGAGCTTGGGGAGGGATTTGGGGGCTTGCTCTCCGACGACAGGTCTCGAGGCACACTATATATGTCACATCCCTGGAACCCTAACCAAGGTTTAGCATTGTGCTCATATCTTCATTGCATTGCATCCAAGAAATTGCAACAAGATCAAAGCAAGTGGTGAAGCAAAACTCAAAAAAACCCTAGCGACCTCTCAAATTCAAAGAAATTCCAATAAAATCAATGAACCCAAAATGGCCTCAAGAAAAGTTCAACTTTTCTGATAATTCTTGAAAGCAAATCATTAGGGAAGAAAACTATTTTTAAAACATATTTGGCATTTTATTTAAATTCAAAAAGCTACTGAATTCAAGTTTAAATTTGAATTCAAATATTTTCAAGTTTCAAAAATGTTGCAAACCTCAGGAGTGGTTGGAAATATTCCAACTAATATTTCAGTAGGTTCAAAATGATTTTTGAACCAATATTTAAGCCAAAACAAATGGGAATTCAAATCAGTGGATGAAACAGAAAACAAAACAAGAAAAAAAATAGCAAAACACCTACCTGTCGCTCACCTGGCCCAGGCCCAGCTCTCCCGTGTCGTCTTCCTCCTCGCCAGTGGGCAGCAGGAGGTGGCCGCCGCGACGCCTGGCGCCTCCACGCAGCTCCCTGCTTGCCTGGACGTCTCGGTGCGCTGGCAAGGCGAGGATAACCTCCCCGAGCACGACCCTATCCATCCACGCGACCCATTCCTCCCCTCTCCTCTCGGTTCCTTCCTCTCCTCCTGCCGCCAATGACAGGAGCTCGAGCTCGAGCTGCCCGAGCCTCTGGCCACAGGTTCTTCCCTCCGAGTGCTCCATTCGCTCTGCCTCGACAAGCTGGTCGTCCCTGCCAAAGAAGAAGATCCCCCGAGCCCTGCAACGCCCTCGGCACCGTCGTCTTCAACGTTCGGCCGCCGGCGAGCTTCGTTGGATTCGTCGCCCACAGCGCCTCCCCGAGCCGTCTGAGCTTTCCCCTGCACTCCCCGTGAGCCTGCGCTCGTTTCCCCTCTTCTTCCCCTCGGTTTCGTGCACCCTAGCCACTAGACCGACGAGCCCGAGCTCCGGCCGTCGCCTCAACCCGTCGTCGGTGACCTCCGGTCCTCCCCAGTCCTCCCTGAGGCCAGTACTGGATCAAGCCGAGCCTGGGGATCCTCCCAGTGCTCTCGGTCCTCGTTTCCGAGCACCACAACCATCTCCGGCGACTCTCCGGCAAAGATCCGCCGCGGATCTGGTCGCCGCCGGTCAGTTTCCGGCAGGATCTGACCTGGCCTCGCTAATCCACGTTTAAAACACTAAGCAGTCGGTGACAGTGGGCCCTAGTCACAAGTCAAACGCAATCAGGGGCTGGTCAGCGCGGGGTTAACCCTGTGAGGCTGACCAGTGGGTCCCCCCTGTCGGGTTTGACCTGACCAGGTCGTCCGACGGCTGACGCCATGCTGACGTGGGCCTGACGCAATAAGTAGCTTTTCTGATTTAAAAGAATTCCAGAAAATGTCCAAAACTTCTAAAAATCATAGTAATTAATCTCTAACTCCAATGAAAATAATTTATATATGAAAAAGTATGAGAAAAATCCAAGGAATCTGAATATGCCATTTTCAAACATGATTGAAAATGTTACTCGACCAAACATGTAAAATGATGAATAGGTTAAATTTAATAAATGCTTTGGAGTTGGAATTTGAAAATCATTTGAATTCCACTTCAAATGCTATGATCAAACATTGTTCAATCACAACCAGCAACTTAATATATCATTCCATGCATGTTAAAAACAAGTAGATCTGAGAATCAGGTCGAATCAATTAAAATGGTATTCGAGAATACCTCGTTTGAAGTGATACTTGAATCTGATTCAAATCCACTTCAACCTAATAATGGTAGCTACATTAGCATACCACCATGCATCTTCATGCCATGCTCATGCATCATTTTGTTGCATATGATTGTTATTGATTGATGCCATTTCTATCGGTAGGCTCCGCTCCTCCGGATTCCACCGAATATCCGACTGACGGATATTGTCCCTCTACTGAGCAACAAGGCAAGCAACCATTTTGATCATCCCGATAAATCCCATGTTCTCGCTCCTCCACTTACTTATTGCATTAGGATCAAATGCTTCAAATGCTTTTGCCACGTTAGTTGAACCCACTTCCTTTGCATGACCTGTCTTTGTCACAGTAAATAGCCAAACCTTGCAACCTAGCATACCTGGTAGATGCTTGAGCCATGATGTGCCTTATCCTGCTATGCATGCTATGCTTAGAGTTGTGTATGGTCTGTCATGTGGGTGATGAACAGAATTGTGAGATTGTGTTCAGTAAGTAAAGGTTGTGTGTTGAACCTGATTTGGTAAAGGTACCGGTGAAAGGCTATGTAGGAGTACATGGCGGGTTGTTTCATTGGAACCGTCCTTAGGAACTGAGTTCTGTGTATGTAATCCAAGACTAGATACTACCACACGTTGTGATACTTAATTGACCCTCTCGACTTATTAATCGCTTAGTACTCGGTCCAGGAGTTGCAAGTAGTTTCTGGTGTTTATAGTCATGCTGGAGGCCGTGCATAGCGCTGACCTGAGAGGTGGGCTGTGATGCAGTAGGCAGTGGCACGGTGTACCAAGTGGCACCCGGATGGTGGGCTTGGGACCCCTGCGCACATCGTTTGGGGCCGTGGCGGAAACCTCGGCCGTACTTTCGTGCGGGTTACCCTCAGATAGGCGATAGACCTGGACTAAGTATTAGCGTGGTTAACGTTCGTGGCCGACTCCCTCGCTGGCATTCCGCTTGAATGTTGCCGAGGTGCATGACGTGCACATGGCGATAAGTGGCGAGAGCGTTTGTGAAGAAGTACACCCCTGTAGGGTTATGATCTATTCGAATAGCCGCGTCCGCGGATATGGACTACTTGGAGACATATGTTGTTCATAGATAGCTTTAATGGCTACTCATAAAATTGTCAAGATAAGCGTGAGTGTCGTGGACGGCATTTACGTATGGAGATGGAATGATTCCACGATGGAGTATTGTTGTGGTGTTAGTGGACTCGTTTGCGAGAAATCAAGTTGTCAAAAATTATTTAAAAATGCAAGTTGTCTAGCCACGAGTCAAATGCTGGCTTTCCGCATGAAACCCCACAATTCCTTATTGATACATTGCATGAGTAGATAGTTATCCCAAAGTCTTGCTGAGTACCCCTGTACTCACGTTTGCTTAATAATTTGTTGCAGAGGTTGTTAATGACCCTAATGGAGGGTTCTACCTAGACATCGACGACGACTAGTAGCTGGGATCCCAGCTACGATCTGGCCCTAGGATGGGTCTATAGTATAGTCAGGCCATGTGGCTTCTAGTTTCATCTGTGTGTACTCAGACAGTTTATCTACTTCCGCTGGCTTGTAACTTGAATGACTGTTATGATGGGTCATGAGACCCCTACTGTGTAATATTATGTGTGAGGCTCTTCCGAGCCTTTTAAATAAAGCTTGTATGTTTATGGTTATGTTGTGATGCCATCGATGTATCTATACATATCGGTATGCCATGCGTACGTGTGTTGTACTTGATATGTATGGGGTTCGATTACCTAGCCGTGGGCTTTAGTAGTATTTCTTACAGGGAAATGCCCCTTTGTGATCCAACGAGCCATGGTAGTTCGCTACTGCTCCGGACACATTGGTTGACCGCCATGTGTCCTTCTTAGCTAGGTGTTTGTCCCCTTGGGGAAATGTCACGTGACGTAATGGAGTCCCCGTAGCTTGCTACAACTCGTCTACATTCGCTGGTGACCGACACCTGCTTTGCTGGGTCATGTATGCCTGTCCCTGTGCGGAACTGCCGCTTTGGTTTATGACTAGACATGTCGATCCGAGTTCTCTGTCACTGGATTGCTAGCGACACAATTGCATACGCGAGTCAAAAGGCGCAAACGGTCCTGACTAAGGTAAGGCTGCAGCCGTGGGGATAACCGTGCGTGGGACCGCAAAGAGACGCGATGTGTTACAGGCTGGATTCCTATGACTTAGGATCGGGGTCCCGACAGCGTTGGTATCAGAGCCTGACTGACTGTAGGATTAGTAAGCCAAACTGGTCGAAGTTGAGTCTAGAATTGCTTTAGTTATATATAAGGGAATTGTTTGTGGAAGGGAACGTAAGACTCTTGTTCTCTTCTCAAGTTATTCTATTCTGGTCATCCTTGTCTTTTCTGCGGGGAATAAGGACTAGGTTACTCATCTTCTTCTAGGCTCGTGTTTCTGATCGGTAGATTATAGGACAACGGGTCGAGAGTTATTTTGCGTTTCTTTTATTCCTAGGATAAGTAAGTAAGTTTGATGACCAGAGAATTGAACTTGATAGTTGAGTGGTTACGCTATTCTATTTTTTGGGTTGTCTCAAAATTGTTTTTTAGCATTTACAGCCGTTATGCTACCCAATTTTGCATTCAGAGCTCTAATGCTTTTGCATTACTCTCTATTTTCAGATGCCTCGCCGTCCTTCTCGTCAGGTGGTTCGTCTGACTAGGTGCATTGATGTGCCGGGTCATACAACCATGCTAATCAGGGTGATGTCGGTGTGCGGTTACCGCTGGTACCCAGAGTACACAGTGGAGGAACAGTACCGAGACTTCAACCAGAGCCAGTATATCTGCATTGTTAGGGTATTTCCAGATTACCCTAGAGCTGAGGAGCCAATCCATTGGTCTTATGGATTGGGAGTCACTGTTGACATGGCAGTACAAGATGCTGCCTATTCAATGCTGACCATCATGAGGGCTAGACATGCACTGCTGCAGAATTCAGAGTTCTGCTATGTTCCTGCCTCTCAGCCAGGTGAAGAAGGATACTCAGCGGGGTCTACTTTGATTCCTCTATGGAGGATCCGCTGGTGCAGTCCACTGTTAAGATGCTAGAGAATAGAGACAGCGATGCTCGTGCCCTCCGCATGGAGCTTTATGCTACACGTGCCCGTCTGTGGACGGCTTTGACGCAGCTCGCACCTGTAGTCCAGACAGGGTATGGAGATATGGAGATGCTGAACCCTGTTAGGACCCATCTTCCGGCTCATGTTGACTGGCCTGCTATAGGAGGAGTCACCCCTCTTTGGGGACCTCTACTACCACCAGTCAGGGGACCAAGGCCACATCCGTGTCCTTACGGATCCCAGGGATCTCAGGCTAGAGTATTTTCTGATCCACAGGTTGAGCTTCCAGGCCATGGAGGCAATATTTATGAGATGTTCTATGCGGATGCCTGAACCGTGAGTGGAAGGATAGTATGGTAGTAGCTGTACTTTCACAGTCCTGTGCGACTTGTGAAGTATGCTTGTGTCGTGAAATGAATTCCGGAGGCATAGATAAATAATGTATAGGAAGCTTGTAAGCCTATGATGAGTAGTTTCATAACTTCAGTAGTTTGCTCTTCGGTTAAGGTTGTACTGAACTATATAATGGTGTGTATGAACCATGGTGTATATATAGCAGTTGCTTGTTACCATGCTGTTCGGATATTCATTTCCGCATTCCATGTGTTCAGTGCATTCTTAATTCATAGTTAGTATTGATGATGATATTGGTCTAAGCTGTGAGTTTGTTTGTCAGGATGGTGTTCACCAGGTTGAACCGTGCCCGTGCTCATGAGCAAGGCGAGGGTAGTCAAGCGTCGCAGGAAGAACTGCCTCACCCGCCCTCTCTGGCGGAAGTCATGCCTGAGGTAGAGAGAAACAAAAGGGAGACCAACCGACTGTTAGAGCATATTGAGCAAAATACGGCTCGTCAGCCTAGGAATGCTGCAGTGTCCCTCAATAAATTTGTGAAGCTGAATCCTCCAAAGTTCCATCACTTCGTCGGTCCCCTCGACGCCGATGATTGGCTGTGCAGTATTTCACGTAAGATTCGCCCTGACAATGTTTCTGAGGCTGACAAGGTGACCTTTGCGGTGTATTTTCTGGAAGGACCTGCCAATATGTGGTGGGAAAACTTTGAAGCTATGCGTCCTGCTGAACCAGCAGTCACATGGGCAGACTTTAGTGCAGCCCTCCGTCTGCACCATATTCCAGAGGGCCTGATGGACAGAAATAGAGAGGAGTTCTGTGCATTCACCTAGGGAAAGTTGACCGTGGATGCCTATAGACGCGAGTTCGGTAACCTCGCCCTCTATGCAACAGAGGAGGTGTCTACTGATGCCAAGAAGCAAGCAAGATTCCGTAAGGGTCTGAGCCCTGAGCTTCGTCGTGATTTGCGCCTCCATGAGTGTACAAGCTTCCAAGCCCTGGTCAACAAGGCGATCAGTGCCGAGACTGGTCATACCGATTATGAAGCCACAAAGAAGCACTCCCGTGACTCTAGCTCGTCGTCTCGTTCCGCGTTTCCAAAATGTAGGCTGTGGGTTCCAAACAGTTCTCTGCCGCCAAGATACACTCCGAGGCCATCCTATGTGGCGCCTCAGACGAACAAACCAACCCTCCAGCAAAAACCTATGGTGGTCCAGCTAGCAATGCTGCACCACGTGCCAATCAGGTGATCTGTTACAAGTGTGGAGAACCAGGGCACTATTCCCATGAGTGTCCCCAGAATGTGGGTGCCAAGCAACCCGGAAAGTCCGTTGGGCAAGGCAAGTCGGGAAAAGCTTACTATGTGAAGCCAACTCCTGCACGTGGCCGTGTGAACTATGTTTCAGCAGAAGAAGCTGTAGAGGATCCCGACGTCATGCTGGGTACGCTTCTTGTTAATCATCACCCAACGTCTGTTCTTTTTGACACCGGGTCTTCTCATTCCTTCATTTCAGAAAGTTATGCACAGTTGCATAACATGTCTTTCTATGATATGCCATTCCCATTGGTTGTCCAAACTCCTGGTAGTAAGTGGCAAACCTCTAGGATAACCTATGACAATGAAATTCTAGTAGACAGGCTAGGTTTTCTAGCATCATTGATAGCCCTGAAATCTTCGGATATTAATATCATCTTGGGTATGGACTGGATGTGAGCTCACTATTCCAAGATTGATACTCATTCCAGAAATGTTCAGCTTACCCATCCCTCGGGTGAGATAGTCAATGTCTCTACTCGAGTTGCCAAATGCCAACTCTATTCCCTCAATGCCAACCCTCTTCCGGAACTTGAAGACATTCCGGTAGTCCATGACTTCCCGGATGTTTTTCCAGAGGAACTGCCAGGAATTCCACCTGACAGAGTTGTAGAGTTTGTGATAGATCTTGTTCCGGGAACTGTTCCAATAGCCAGAAGACCATATAAGATGGCACCCCTGGAGCTAGCCAAACTTAAGAAGAAACTAGATGAGGCCTTGAATAAAGGTTTCATTCGTCCTAGCTCTTCTCCTTGGGCTTGTCCCGTCCTCTTCGTCAAGAAGAAAGACGGAACGGGTCGGATGGTTGTAGATTACCGAATCTGGTCACCATAAAGAACAAGTATCCGCTCCCCAGGATCAACGACCTGTATGATCAGCTCGCTGGATCCTCGGTCTTCTCCAAAATGGATTTGAGGTTGGGATACCATCAAATCAAGATCAAGAACGGGGACATTCCGAAAACGGCCTTTGTTACTTGTTATGGCCAATACGAGTACACCGTTATGTCCTTTGGTTTGACCAATGCCCCAGCCACCTTCTCTCGCTTGATGAATTCAATCTTCATGGAGTATTTGGAAAAATTTGTCATGGTATACCTTGATGATATTCTCATCTACTCGAAGAACGAACAAGAACATGCCGAGCATCTAAGGCTGGTATTGATGAAACTTCGAGAGCATCGCCTTTATGCCAAGTTTTCAAAATATGAATTTTGGTTAACAGAAGTGACCTATCTAGGTCACGTAATCTCTAGTAAGGGTATTGCTGTCAATGCCGAGAGAGTTCAAGCTGTCCTTGATTGGACTCAACCTGAATCGGTTAAGCAAGTTAGGAGTTTTCTTGGTCTAGCGAGCTATTGCTGCCGCTTTGTCGAGAATTTCTCCAAGGTTGCAAAGCCTCTAACTGAACTCCTCAAGAAAGATAAAAAGTTCGAGTGGACACCACAGTGTGAGCATAGTTTTCAGGAACTAAAAAGACGCCTGACCTCCGCATCTGTGTTGCTACCACCAGATTTTTCTAAGGACTTTGTTATCTATTGCGACGCCTCGCGACAAGGATTAGGTTGCATTCTCATGCAAGACCGTCATGTGATTGCATACGCATCTCGACAGTTGCGTCCACATGAGGATAATTATCCCACACATGATCTTGAGCTAGCAGCTGTAGTCCATGCACTTAAAACCTGGCGACATTACCTTCTTGGTAATCGTTGCGAAATATTCAGTGATCACCAAAGTCTGAAATATATCTTCACCCAGCTGGATTTGAATCTCAGGCAAAGATGGCGTGTTGAGTTGATCACAGATTACGACTTAGGGATAACTTACACCCCGGGGAAGGCCAATGTTATGGCTGATGCACTAAGTCGTAAGTCTTATTGTAACAACTTGATGCTACAACGAGGTCAACCACATCTCTATGAGGAATTTCGGAAGTTAAATCTTCATATTGTTCCTCAAGGATTTCTTTCTACCCTGGTGGAGAAGCCTACTCTTAGGGATCAAATCATAGCCGTGCAGGCTTATGATAAGGGTATATCCCGGATCAAGGAGAATATTGCTAGCGGAAAGACTAGGGATTTCTCCATTAATGAGAAAGGTGTTGTGTTCTTTCACAACCGTTTAGTGGTTCCTAATAGCAAACGTCTGCGGCAGTTGAAACTTAAGGAGGCTCATGATTCTCCTCTCACCATTCATCCTGGTAGTACTAAGATGTATCAGGACCTACGCCAGAGGTTTTGGTGGACTAGGATGAAGAGAGAAATTGCTGAGTTCGTTGCTAACTGCGACGTTTGTTGTCGAGTTAAGGCAGAACATCAAAGGCCTGCTGGCACCCTTCAACCTTTAGCTATTCCTGAATGGAAATGGGATAAAGTCAGTATGGATTTCATTACCGGATTTCCCAAGACCAAGAAAGGGAATAATGCTATCTTTGTGGTCATTGACCGTCTCTCCAAAGTAGTTCATTTTCTTCCAGTTCGTGAGAGTAAAACAGCTAGCCAGCTAGTAGAGTTATATCTCTCTCGAATAGTGTCTCTTCATGGTGTTCCCCTGGAGATTAACTCAGATCGTGGGAGTATCTTTATTTCTCGCTTCTGGGAAAGTTTTTAGAATGCTATGGGGACTCACTTATCTTTTAGCACTGATTTCCATCCTCAATCAAGTGGTCAAGTAGAAAGAGTGAATCAAGTCCTAGAAGATATGCTCCGAGCTTGTGTAATATCGTTCGATATGAATTGGGAGAAGTGCCTTCCATTCGCCGAATTTGCTTATAACAATAGTTATCAATCAAGCTTGGGCAAAGCCCCTTTTGAAGTTCTCTATGGACGAAGATGTCGAACACTTCTTAAGTGTTCAGAAACCGGAGAGAGGCAACTCTTTGGCCCGGATATGATCTAGGATGCAGAAGAGCAGGTTCGCATTATTCGTGAAAAGTTGAAAACAGCCCAGTCTCGTCAAAAGAGCCAATTTGATCGTCATCATAAGGCTGTGACCTTTGAAGTTGACGAGAAGGCTTACCTTCGGTTTACACCTTTGAAGGTTACCCATCGATTCGGTATCAAGGGCAAGTTGGCTCCTCGTTACATTGGTCCTTTTCGCATTCTTGCCAAACGAGGAGAAGTTGCCTACCAGTTGGAACTTCCTCCGCATCTTTCCAAGGTTCATGATGTCTTCCACGTCTCGCAACTCAGGCGTTGCTTTTCGGATCCTATCCGTGAAGTGGACCACGAAACGCTTGATCTCCAAGATAACCTTTCATACCGAGAATACCCTGTGCGTATTCTTGATCAAGCTGAGCGTACCACTCGAAGCTTCAAGTTTCTTAAAGTTCAATGGTAAAATCATTCCGAAAAGGAGGCAACATGGGAAAGAGAGGATCGCCTCCGACTTGAGTATCCCGCGTTATTCCCGACGACTTCTAAATCTCGGGACGAGATTCTTTTGAGTGGGGGTGAGTTGTCACATCCCAGGAACCCTAACCAAGGTTTAGCATTGTGCTCATATATTCATTGCATTGCATCCAAGAAATTGCAACATGATCAAAGAAAGTGGTGAAGCAATACTCAAAAAAACCCTAGCCACCTCTCAAATTCAAAGAAATTCCAAACTTGTTAAAATCAATGAACCCAAAATGGCCTCAAGAAAAGTTCAACTTTCCTCATAATTCTTGAAAGCAAATCATCAGGGAAGAAAACTATTTTTAAAACAGATTTGGCATTTTATTTAAATTCAAAAAGCTACTGAATTCAAGTTTAAATTTGAATTCAAATATTTTCAAGTTTCAAAAATGTTGCAAACCTCAGAAGTGGTTGGAAATATTCCAAATAATATTTCAGTAGGTTCAAAATGATTGTTGAACCAATATTTAAGCCTAAACAAATGGGAATTCAAATCAGTGGATAAAACAGAAAACAAAACAAGAAAAAATAGCAAAACACCTACCTGTTTCTCACCTGGCCCAGGCCCAGCTCTCCCGTGTCGTCTTCCTCCTCGCCAGTGGGCAACAGGAGGTGGCCGCTGTGACGCCCGGCGCCTCCACGCAGCTCCCTGCTTGCCTGGACGTCTCGGTGCGCTGGCAAGGCGAGGATAACCTCCCCGAGCACGACCCTATCCATCCCCGTGACCCATTCCTCCCCTCTCCTCTCGGTTCCTTCCTCTCCTCCTACCGCCATTGACAGGAGCTCGAGCGCTAGCTGCCCGAGCATCTGGCCACAGGTTCTTCCCTCCGAGTGCTCCATTCACTCCGTCTCGACAAGCTGGTCGTCCCTGCCAAAGAAGAAGATCCCCCGAGCCCTGCAACGCCCTCGGCACCGTCGTCTTCAACCTTCGGCCGCCGGCGAGCTTCGTTGGATTCGTCGCCCACAGCGCCTCCCCGAGCCGTCCGAGCGTTCCCCTGCACTCCCCGTGAGCCTGCACTCATTTCCCCTCTTCTTCCCCTCGGTTTAATGCACCCTAGTCACTAGACCGACGAGCCCGAGCTCCGGCCGTCGCCTCAGCTCGTCGCCGGTGACCTCCGGTCCTCCCCAGTCCTCCCTAAGGCCAGTACTGGATGAGGCCGAGCCTGGGGATCCTCCCAGTGATCTCGGTCCTCGTTTCCGAGCACCACATCCATCTCCGGCGACTCTCCGGCAAAGATCCACCGCGGATCTGGTCACCGCCGGTCAGTTTCCGGTAGGATCTGACCTGGCCTCGCTAATCCACGTTTAAAACACTAAGGAGTCGCTGACAGTGGGCCCCAGTCGCAAGTCAAAAGCAATCAGGGGCTGGTCAGCGCGGGGTTAACCCTGTGAGGCTGACCAGTGGGTCCCCCCTATCGGGTTTGACCTGACCAGGTCGGCCGACGGCTGACGCCATGCTGACGTGGGCCTGACGCAATAAGTAGCTTTTCTGATTTAAAAGAATTCTAGAAAATGCCCAAAACTTCTAAAAATCATAGAAATTAATCTGTAACTCCAATGAAAATAATTTATATATGAAAAAGCATTAGAAAAATCCAAGGAATCTGAATATGCCATTTTCAAACATGTTTGAAGATGTTACTAGACCAAACATGTAAAATGATGAATAGGTTAAATTTAATAAATGCTTTGGAGTTGGAATTTGAAAATCATTTGAATTCCACTTCAAATGCTATGATCAAACATTGTTCAATCACAACCAACAACTTAATATATCATTCCATGCATGTTAAAAACAAGTAGATCTGAGAATCAGGTTGAATCAATTAAAATGGTATTCGAGAATACCTCGTTTGAAGTGATACTTGAATCTGATTCAAATCCACTTCAACCTAATAATGGTAGCTACATTAGCATACCACCATGCATCTTCATGCCATGCTCATGCATCATTTTGTTGCATATGATTGTTATTGATTGATGCCATTTCTATCGGTAGGCTCCGCTCCTCCGGATTCCACCGAATATCCGACTGACGGATATTGTCCCTCTACTGAGCAACAAGGCAAGCAACCATTTTGATCATCCCGATAAATCCCATGTTCTCGCTCCTCCACTTACTTATTGCATTAGGATCAAATGCTTCAAATGCTTTTGCCACGTTAGTTGAACCCACTTCCTTTGCATGACCTGTCTTTGTCACAGTAAATAGCCAAACCTTGCAACCTAGCATACCTGGTAGATGCTTGAGCCATGATGTGCCTTATCCTGCTATGCATGCTATGCTTAGAGTTGTGTATGGTCTGTCATGTGGGTGATGAACAGAATTGTGAGATTGTGTTCAGTAAGTAAAGGTTGTGTGTTGAACCTGATTTGGTAAAGGTACCGGTGAAAGGCTATGTAGGAGTACATGGCGGGTTGTTTCATTGGAACCGTCCTTAGGAACTGAGTTCCGTGTATGTAATCCAAGACTAGATACTACCACACGTTGTGATACTTAATTGACCCTCTCGACTTATTAATCGCTTAGTACTCGGTCCAGGAGTTGCAAGTAGTTTCTGGTGTTTATAGTCATGCTGGAGGCCGTGCATAGCGCTGACCTGAGAGGTGGGCTGTGATGCAGTAGGCAGTGGCACGGTGTACCAAGTGGCACCCGGATGGTGGGCTTGGGACCCCTGCGCACATCGTTTGGGGCCGTGGCGGAAACCTCGGCCGTACTTTCGTGCGGGTTACCCTCAGATAGGCGATAGACCTGGACTAAGTATTAGCGTGGTTAACGTTCGTGGCCGACTCCCTCGCTGGCATTCCGCTTGAATGTTGCCGAGGTGCATGACGTGCACATGGCGATAAGTGGCGAGAGCGTTTGTGAAGAAGTACACCCCTGTAGGGTTATGATCTATTCGAATAGCCGCGTCCGCGGATATGGACTACTTGGAGACATATGTTGTTCATAGATAGCTTTAATGGCTACTCATAAAATTGTCAAGATAAGCGTGAGTGTCGTGGACGGCATTTACGTATGGAGACGGAATGATTCCACGATGGAGTATTGTTGTGGTGTTAGTGGACTCTTGTGCGAGAAATCAAGTCGTCAAAAATTATTTAAAAATGCAAGTTGTCTAGCCACGAGTCAAATGCTGGCTTTCCGCATGAAACCCCACAATTCCTTATTGATACATTGCATGAGTAGATAGTTATCCTAAAGTCTTGCTGAGTACCCCCGTACTCACGTTTGCTTAATAATTTGTTGCAGAGGTTGTTAATGACTCTAATCGAGGGTTCTACCTAGACATCGACGACGACGAGTAGCTGGTATCCCAGCTACGATCTGGCCCTAGGATGGGTCTGTAGTATAGTCAGGCCATGTGCCTTCTAGTTTCTTCTGTCTGTACTCACACAGTTTATCTACTTCCGTTGGCTTGTAACTTGAATGACTGTTATGATGGGTCATGAGACCCCTACTGTGTAATATTATGTGTGAGGCTCTTCCGAGCCTTTTAAATAAAGCTTGTATGTTTATGGTTATGTTGTGATGCCATCGATGTATCTATACATATCGGTATGCCATGCATACATGTGTTGTACTTGATATGTATGGGGTTCGATTACCTAGCCGTGGGCTTTAGTAGCAATCCTTACAGAGAAATGCCCCTTTGTGATCCAACGAGCCATGGTAGTTCGCTACTGCTCCGGACACATTGGTTGACCGACATGTGTCCTTCTTAGCTGCTGTGTGTGTCCCCTTGGGGAAATGTCACGCGACGTAATGGAGTCCCTGTAGCTTGCTACGGCTTGTCTACATTCGCTGGTGACCGACACCTGCTTTGCTGGGTCATGTATGCCTGTCCTTGTGCGGAACTGCCGCTTTGGTTTATGACTAGACATGTCGATCCGGGTTCTGTGTCACTGGATTTCTAGTGACACAATTGCATACGCGAGTCAAAAGGCGCAAACGGCCCCGGCTAAGGTAAGGCTGCAGCCGTGGGGATAACCGTGCGTGGGACCGCAAAGAGATGCGATGTGTTACAGGCTGGATTCCTATGACTTAGGATCGGGGTCCCGACAATATATAGCCGAGGGGAGGAGCTAGACGATGACAGGCGGAGCTTCGAGAGCAATGGCGAGATTCCGGTCGGCAGACACCTCCTGGAGCAAGGGGACGAGGGGGAGAGGACTCTGGAGGGTTCTCGCACGCCATGGGAACCTCCACGACACTCCTGGACAGGCTGGAGCTTGCTGGAGACGTGGTCCCGTCACTCCAATGAACAGGGCGCCGATTTGGCATGCTCTGCCCGTGGTCACCACGTGGCCATGGCATTGCCACGCTCCACATGCTGCCAAACCATGTCTCGGGTCTTCTCCATACTTCACTGAGATGAGCTGACCCATCAAACACTACACTACAGCTCTGGTGTGACCTCTCCTTGCTAAACAAGAAGCCAACATCAAGGTGTTTGTGCTGTGTAGTGGCCACCACAGTGCTCCTATTGGCATGATCTTTGACTGAGGTTGACGACTCACCAAGGTCACTATCCTGGCAAAATTTTAGCTCAAATGAGCATACCTAACTAGCACTTCTTTTTTAACTTGGCAATCTGACCAGAAATGAAGAAGATGATGTTGGGATAAATTGGCTAGATACAAATGGCTCAAATTTGGTATAGATCAATGATTTAGGCATATGGAGTCACTGTAGAAATTTCGTACCATTTGCATAAGTAGAAATGGTACTTCCTTCACAGTGCTCCAATCTGTACAGAAACTTAGATAATTTGCTGAGTAAGATTGGCTAGAGGGAATGGGCTAAATTTTGATGGACTAGGGTAATTTATCATAATTAACTACCCTGCAAAATTTCAGCCCATGGAGATCAATGAATCAAGCACTTCCTTTGCAAAGAGGAGATCTGGACAGAATTTGCAAAGGGATGTTGTGCTCAATTTTTGAATTGGGGAACTTGATATTTTGATGGAAATGATGAATATATGGATATGAGAAGCTCCACAAATTATTTGGGATTTTTCCTAGCTACCAAAAAGGTAGTTCCTTTGGAAAGGCCCCAAAATGCAATATTGGCTTTAAATAGGAAAAAGGAAATTTTCCCCATTTAGTAATGGCCAATATTTTATGAGAGCTCCATATGATTACAAAGAATATCTCCACAAGTTTTCATGACCTTGGGAGATGGATAGGTATTTTCTCAGATTTAAATCCTTACAAAGGAAGAAGAAGGAATTAATTCTAAATGAGAAATATTGCATACGACTTGGCAATATTTTTGCACATGTAGGGTTTATGAGGGAAGAATGATCTCTGGAATTTTTTGGAGGATTAACAGAACAAGGGAAATGATAGCTCCTCTGTAAATACAAAGGCAGGATTCCTAGTTCCAATATTTCGGAGCTAGGGTTTGAAAGAGGTTCGGGGTTTACTTAACAAGGGCAAGCTGGCACAAGGACATGGGAAAGGCAGTGAGAGGTTGAGGGTAGACTGGATTCACCTGGTCATTTGCCAAATTCCAGAGGAAAAAATTTGGGAGAGAAAACCTAGGAAGGAATAAAAAAAAAATTAATAACCCGATTTTTGGGGTGTTACAGATTTCCTCCATAGCCTCGTGCTCGCCATTGTAGTGTTGTGTGTGCCACGTGCTTGTCGTCACCATGACAGTGGAGCGCGGCAAGATTTGTGGAGCTGCGCATGGGGCGAGCATATCATTACTTTGGATTGGGCCGCGAATGTCGGGACCCCGATGCTAAGTTATAAGAACCCAACCTGTAACACATCACATCACTTTGCGGCCTCACGCACGGTAAACTCCACGACTGCCACCTTACCTTGGTCGGGATCGTTTGCGTCTTTTGGCTCACGTATATGAATGTGTCGCTAGCATTCAAACAACAAAGAACCCAGGTCAACATGACTAGTTATAAACCCAAGTGGCACATCCATACAGGGACAGGCATACATAACCCAGGAAAGCAGGTGTCGGTCAATAACATGTGTAGACGAGTCGTAGCAAGCTACATGGACTCCATTACACCTCGTGACGTTTCCCCGGGGGGACAGACACAACATCAAAGAAGGATACATGCTGGTCAATCAATGTGTCCGGAGCAGTAGCAAGCTACCAAGGCTCAGTGGAAGCACAAAGAGGCATTTCCCCGTAAAGAGTATGTCGGGACCCCGATCCTAAGTCATATGAATCCAGCCTGTAACACATCGCATTACTTTGCAGTCTCACACACGGTTAACCCCACGGCTGCCACCTTACCTTAGCCGAGAACGTTTGCATCTTTTGACTCATGTATGCAATTGTGTCGCTAGCATTCCAATGTCAAAGAACCCGGGTCGACAATAACTAGTCATAAACCCAAGTGGCACAACTGTACAGAGACAGGCATACGTAACCCAGCAAAGCAGGTGTCGGTCATCAGCGTGTGTAGACGAGTCATAGCAAGCTACAAGGACTCCATTACACCATGTGACATTTCCCCGTAGGGACAGACACAACAGCTAAGAAGGATACATGCTGGTCAACCAATGTGTTCGAAGCAGTAGCGAGCTACCAGGGCTCAGTGGAAGCACAGAGGGGCATTTCTCTGTAAAGAAAGCTACTAAAGGCACACAACTAGGTATCGAACCCCATACATATCACAACATATGCATAGATACAACAATGGCATCACAACATAGCCATACAACATCACACCATTTATTTAGAAGACTCGGAAGAGCCTTGCATAATAAGTTCATACAGGTAGGGGTCACATGACCCGACACTCAAGTCGTACAAACAAAGTCATACAAGCCATGAGGAATCATTAAAGCTGTCTGAGTATAGACAGATGAAAAGAAAAGGCATAAAGCCTGACTATCTACAGATCCCTTTTGAAAGGGGCCAGGTCGTAGGTGGGACACCAGCTACTCGTCATCATCGACGTCTAGGTAGAACCCACCTGATGGCTCGTGGGTGTCTTCTACAACATTTATTAAGCAAACATGAGTACGAAGGTACTCAGCAAGACTTTAAATCAGATCTGTCTACTCATGCAGAAGTATCAAAAAAGGGGGTTGTGGGGTTTCATGCAGCAAGCTGCGACTGCAACAAAAGACCTTCCAACAACACAAGAAACAAGCATGCTGACGGGAGACTATTCTTGTCTTGATACTCCTCAGCAACGGCACTAGGAATCCTTCTGCTACGGTACGCCTTTAGGGACTTCCTTGGCAAATATGCAAAGGATTCCCCCGTGGCCTTGGAGCCTTGCGTTGGTGTTCCCTCGAAGCGGAAAGGGTGATGTAGCACAGCGGCGGTAAGTATTTCCCTCAGTTTTGAGAACCAAGGTATCGATCCAGTGAAGGATTATCACAAGTGCCTGCACAAACACAAAGGGCTTGCACCCAACGCTATGAAGGGGTTGTCAATCCCTTATAGATTGTTTGCCAAGTGAGAACTCAAAGCAACAAAGTAACAAAGCAAAGTAAAAGCAAAAGTGGAAACGATAGGTGTGAATAGACCCGGGGGCCGTAGTGTTCACTAGTGGCTTCTCTCATGAAAGCAAGTAGACGGTGGGTGAACGAATTACTGTCGAGCAATTGATAGAACCGCGCAAAGTCTTGACATTATCTATGCCAATGATTATATCTATATGCATCACATCCAAAACAAGTAGACCGATACTTTCTGCATCTACTACTATTACTCCACACGTCGACCGCTATTCAGCATGCATCTAGTGTATTAAGTCCAAAAGAACAGAGTAACACCTTAAGCAAGATGAGATGATGTAGATGGACAATCTCATATCTACAATAAAATACCATCTTGTTACCCTTGATGGCAACAACATGATGCGTGCCTTGCTGCCCCTTCTGTCACTGGGAAAGGTCACCACACGGTATGAACCCAAAACCAAGCACTTCTCCCATTGCAAGAATCATAGATCTAGTTGGCCAAACAAAACCCAAGACTCGGAGAGACTTACAAGGATATCAAATCATGCATATAAGAAATCAGCAAAGACTCAAATATATATCATAGATAATCCGATCACAAATCCAAAATTCGTCGGATCTCGACAAACACACCGCCAAAGAGGATTACATCGGATAGATCTCCATGAAGATCATGGATGACTTTGTATTGAAGATCCAAGAGAGAGAAGAAGCCATCTAGCTACTAACTACGGACCCGTAGGTCTGAAGTGAACTACTCACGAGTCATTGGAGAGGCGATGATGTTGATGTAGAGGCCCTCCAACTCCAAAGTCCCCTCCGGCAGGGCACCGGGAAGGGTCTCCAGATGAGATCTCGCAGAAACGGAAGCTTGCGGCGGCGAAAAAGTGTTTTCGTGGATTCCCCTATTTTTTTCTGTATTTTAGGGAATATATAGGCGAAGGAGCTAGGTCAGGGGGGCGCCAGGGAGGCCACAGCCTGGTAGCCGCCGCCCCTTGGTGGCGGCTACAGGGCTTGTGGGCCCTCTGTAGCTCTCCTGCCTTGGCCCTCAAGCCCCCTGATCTTCTTCCGTTCTGGAAAAATTTATTTCGGGGATTTTATTCCATTTGGACTCCATTCCAAAATCAGATCTGAAAAGAGCCAAAAACACAGAAAAAAAGGAACTGGCACTTGACATTGAATTAATAAGTTAGTCCCAAAAAAGATATAAAAGGTACATAAAACATCCAAAGATGACAAGATAACAACATGAAACCATAAAAAATTATAGATACGTTTGAGACGTATCAAGCATCCCCAAGCTTAACTCCTGCTCGTCCTCGAGTAGGGAAGTGATAAAGAATGAATTTTTGATGCTTTCATGCTACCTAGCATAGATGTCCTTTGTAACTCCTCTTATGTGACGTGAATGTTCAGATCCATTAGATTCAAAAAAATAGTTTGCTATTGACGTGGAAACAATAATACTTCAAGGAAACTAGCAAGGTAATCATGAACTTTCAAAATAACAAGGCCAAAACAAAGTTATCCCTAGAAAAGCATATAGTCTGGCTATGCTCTATCATCATTGCACAACGAATTTAAATCATGTACAACCCCGGTATTGGCCAAGTAATTGTTTTCACACATTTACTTTCTCAAACGTTTTCAACTCTCCTGCAATACATGAGCGTGAGCCATGGTTTTAGCATTATAAGTGGTGTGGAGTGTGGTGGAGGTTGCAAGACAAACAAGGAGAAGATGATCACATTAACTAGGCATATCAATGAGCTGTGGAGATGCTTATCAATAGATATCAATGTGAATGAGTAGGGATTGCCATACAAATGATGCACTAGAGCTAAGAGTATGTGAAAGCTCTTAAAGAAAACTAGTGGGTGTGCATCCAACTTGCTTGCTCACGAAGACCTAAGGCAAATTTGAGGAAGCGTATCATTGGAATATACAAGCCAAGTTATATAATGAAAATTTCCCACTAGCTATATGGTGGTGACAAAAAGAGAGGCTCTCAATCATGAAGATCATGGTGCTTAATAAGCACAAGTGTGGAAGGATAGTAGCATTGTCCCTTCTCTCTTTTTCTCTCATCATTTTTTTGGTGGGCTCTTTGGCCTCTTTTTTTATTTTTTTATTTTGGTGGGCATCTTTGGCCTCTTTTGTATATGGGCTTCGATGGCCTCTTTTATTTCCTCACATGGGACAATGCTCCATCAATGATGATCATCACACTTTCAACTCAAAACTTAGAGCAACGATGACTCTATATGGAATGCCTTCGATAGTGTACCATGACAATGATCTAGCATGGCATAGGCATTAATGGAAACATCATGCTAGCTATCTTACGATCATGCATTGGCAATGTAGAAGTGGTGGCACATGTCATGGTGGTAGTTGCATGGCAATATATCTCGGAATGACTTTGAAAAAGCCATAGTAGGTAGGTATGGTGGCTGTTTTGAGGGAGGCTAGTGGTGGGTTTTGTGCACCGGCGAAAGTTGCACGACACTAAGAAGATAGTGATGGTGGAAGGTGAAAGTGCATCTAAACCATGGACTCAACAATAGTCACGAAGAACTCATATACTTGTTGCAAAAGTTTTAGCAGTAATCGAAACAAAGCATTCAACGCATACTCCTAGGGGAAGGGTTGGTAGGTATAAACCATCGCGCGATCCCGACCGCCACACAAAGGATGACAATCAATAGACTAATCATGCTCAGATTTCATCACATAGAGGTTCACCATACGTGCATGCTATGGGAAAACTAACTTCAACACAAGTATTTCTAGATCCACAACACCTTACTAGCATAACTTCAATATTACCACAACCACAACTCAAAACTAATTGAGATGAATCAAACTTCTCTAACTATTCAATGCACATAAAGGTGGAAGTTTTCATATCCCTTTGGATAACTAACCCTTTTGAGACTACTTTCGAAGCATAGATCAACTACCAAGCCACGCACCGCCGTGCTCTAAAAGATATAAGTGAAGCACATAGAGCAAAATCAACTAGCTCAAAAGATATAAATGAAACATATGTGAGCTGAATTGTCTACCAAAGGATATAAGTGAAGCTCGACAAAATCACGGTGAGTGCATGTATCTCTCTAGGTGTGCAGCAAGGATGATTGTGACACAACAAAAATAAAAGACTCGTACGATACAAGACGCTCCAAGCAAAACACATAACATGTGGTGAATAAAAATATAGCCCCAAGTAACGTTACCGATGGATTGAAGACGAAAGAGGGGATGCCTTCTCGGGGCATCCCCAAGCTTAGGCTTTTACGGCATCCTTGAATCATCTTGGGGTGCCTTGGACATCCCCAAGCTTGAGCTCTTGCCACTCTTTATCTCTTTGTCCATAAGAACTTCACCCCAAACTTGAAAACTTCACAACACGAAACTTAAACAGAAACTCATGATAACATTAGTATAAGAAAGCAAACCACCACTTCCTTAGACACTGTAGCGAACTTAAATTCTACTTATGTTGATGTTGGGTTACTGTATTTTCAATCTTCCATGGCTAATACCCCCCGATACTATCCATAGTTTCATCAAAATAAGCAACCAACTCAACAAAAACAGAATCTGTTAACAACAGACCAGTCTGTAGCAATCTGTATACTTCCTATACTTCTGGTACTTCAAAAATTCTGAAAAATTATGAAAGTCTGAAGAATTTGCGTAGAAATCAGAAGCAAAAAGAATGAACTCAAAAGCTCTTACATAAAAAAACAAAAATTCTTTTCGTGAGCAGAAAGTTTCTGTCTTTTCCTGCATGACCAAACGATCATCCCCAAGACTAATCGTAACGGTTTTGCTTGGCAAAAATGCAAAAAGAAACACAAAAAACACAATCATAGCAGAATTATGAAAGTGTGGAAAACACAAAACAGAAAGAAAAAGGATAGATTCGTTGGGTTGCCTCCCAACAAGCGCTTTTGTTTAACGCCCTTAGCTAGGCAAAAGGTGATAGAATCACGTATAGTCATCTTTGGTGCTCAAACCATAAGTAGCCCTCATCATAGATTCATAATGCAATCTTATTTTCTTTCTAGGAAAATGCTCCATGCCCTTCTTTCGGGGAAATTGAAATCTAATATTCCCTTCCTTCATATCGATGATAGCACCAATAGTCCTTAGGAAAGGTCTACCAAGAATAATGGGACATGAAGGATTGCAATCTATGTCAAGTACAATGAAATCCATGGGTACATAGTTCTTATTTGCAACAATAAGAACATCATCGATCCTTCCCATGGGTTTCTTGACAGTAGAATCCACAAGATGCAAATTAAGAAACACTCTTCAATCTCATGAAAGCCAAGAATATCACATAAAGACTTTGGAATCGCGGAAACACTAGCACCCAAATCACACAAAGCATTGCACTCGTAGTTTTTGATCTTGATTTTGATAGTAGGTTCCCACTCATCATGAAGTTTTCTAGGTATAGAGACTTCTAGTTCGAGCTTCTCTTCAAGAGATTTCATCATAGCATCTACGATATGTGCGATAAAGGCTTTGCTTTGGCTATAAGCATGTGGAGAGTTTGCAATGGATTGTATCAAAGAAATGCATTCAAACAAGGAGCAATTATCATAATTGAATTCCTTGAAATCCAAAATGGGAGTTTCATTACTACCCAAAATTTTGATTTCTTCTACTCAACTCTCCACACCTTTATCATCAAGATGGATGGACTCCGAATCATTGGGGTGTTTTTCAACCAAAGTGGATTCATATCCAGCCCCTTCATCAATAGGTTTGACACGCGAAAACAAAGATTCAAGAGGAGTCACACCAAGCATTTTAAGATCTTCGTGATTTGCATTACTAGAACGCACCCTTTTAAACCATTCATGCGTAGCACGAATTTGGGCGGTTCTTTCTTTGCTCTCATTCATGGAGACGCGCATAGCTTTTAAAGTTTCATCCAAGTTGACCTTGGGAGGAGAACATCTAACTTTCAAAGCATCAATATCACAAGACATCCTATCAATGCTCTTAGCCAAATCGTCTATTTTGAGTAGTTTTTCCTCTATGGACGCATTGAAAATCTTTTGAGAGTTGATGAACTCTTTGATATTACTCTCTAAATCAGAGGGAAATTTGTTGTGATTTCCATAAGTGTTGTTGTAGGAATTGCCATAATTGTTAGAGGAGTTACTAGGAAATGGCCTAGAAACATAGTTTCCTCTAAAAGCATTGTTGTTACCAAAATTGTTCCTACCAACAAAATTAACGTCCAAACTAGCATTGCTAATCTCAATCAAGGAAGATAGTGGCATGTCATTAGGATCTAAAGGAGCATTTCTACTAGCAACCAAATTCATCAACTCGTCCATCTTAGCACTAAGCGAGTTAATTTCTTCTATAGCGTGTACCTTTTTGCTAGCAGGTGGCCTTTGAGTGTGCCACTGAGAGTAGTTGGTCATGATATTGTCTAGGAGTTTTGTAGCATCTCCTAACGTGATTTCCATGTACGTTCCACCTGAGGTGGAGTCCAAGATATTGCGAGAGGCAAAATTCAAGCCATCGTAAAAGATTTGTATAATCATCCACAAACTCAAGCCATGAGCGGGACAATTTCTAATCATTAACTTCATCCTCTCCCAAGATTGTGCAACGTGTTCATGATCAAGTTGCTTGAAATTCATGATATCGTTACGTAAGGAGATGATCTTAGCCGGCGGAAAATACTTGGATATGTAAGCATCTTTGCACTTATCCCAAGAATCAATACTATTTTTAGGCAAAGAAGAAAACCAAGTTTTTGCGCGGTCTCGCAACGAGAAAGGAAAAAGCTTCAACTTAATCACGTAATTATCCACATCTCATTTCTTTTGCATATCGCAAATCTCAATGAAGGTATTGAGATGGGATGTGACATCTTCACTAGGAAGGCCAGAGAATTGCTTTTTTCATAACAAGATTCAGCAAAGCTGCGTTGATTTCATACGATTCCGCACTAGTGGCGGGAGCAATCGTAGTACTAATAAAATCATTATTATTGGTACTCGAGAAGTCGCAAAGTTTGGTGTCTTCAGCCATGAAGACTTCAACAAACAAACAAGCACACAAGCAAGCAAGAAAACCGGCAAAGGAAAACGGCAAAAAGGCAAAAGGCAAAAGAAAACGACAAAGGAGAAAGGCAAATGAAAACGGCAAAGGCGAAGTGGGGGAGAGGAAAACGAGAGGCAACTGGCAAAAAAGGTAAATGCAAGAGATGAGTTTGTGAGACCTACTTGGATAGATCTCTCCTTCCCCGGCAACGGCGCCAGAAATACTTCTGCTACTGCAACAAAAGACCTTCCAACGGCGCCAGAAAGAAGCATGCTGACGGGAGACTATTCTTGTCTTGATACTCCTCACCAACGGCACCAGGAATCCTTCTGCTACGGCTACGCCTTTAGGGATTCCCCCGTGGCCTTGGAGCCTTGCGTTGGTGTTCCCTTGAAGCGAAAAGGGTGATGTAGCACATCGGCGGTAAGTGTTTCCCTCAGTTTTGAGAACCAAGGTATCGATCCAGTGAAGGATTATCACAAGTGCCTGCACAAACACAAAGAGCTTGCACCCAACGCTATGAAGGGGTTGTCAATCCCTTATAGATTGTTTGCCAAGTGAGAACTGAAAGCAACAAAGTAACAAAGCAAAGTAAAAGCAAAAGTGGAAACGATAGGTGTGAATAGACCCGGGGGCCGTAGTGTTCACTAGTGGCTTCTCTCATGAAAGTAAGTAGACGGTGGGTGAACGAATTACTATCGAGCAATTGATAGAACCGCGCAAAGTCGTGACATTATCTATGCCAATGATTATATCTATATGCATCACGTCCAAAACAAGTAGACCGATACTTTCTACATCTACTACTATTACTCCACACGTCGACCGCAATCCAGCATGCATCTAGTGTATTAAGTCCAAAAGAACAGAGTAACACCTTAAGCAAGATGACATGATGTAGATGGACAATCTCATATCTACGATAAAAGCCCATCTTGTTATCCTTGATGGCAACAACATGATGCGTGCCTTGCTGCCCCTTCTGTCACTGGGAAAGGTCACCACACGGTAAGAACCCAAAACCAAGCACTTCCCCCATTGCAAGAATCATAGATCTAGTTGGCCAAACAAAACCCAAGACTCGGAGAGACTTACAAGGATATCAAATCATGCATATAAGAAATCAGCAAAGACTCAAATATATATCATAGATAATCCGATCACAAATCCAAAATTCATCGGATCTCGACAAACACACCGCCAAAGAGGATTACATCGGATAGATCTCCATGAAGATCATGGATAACTTTGTATTGAAGATCCAAGAGAGAGAAGAAGCCATCTAGCTACTAACTACGGACCCGTAGGTCTGAAGTGAACTACTCACGAGTCATTGGAGAGGCGATGATGTTGATGTAGAGGCCCTCCAACTCCAAAGTCCCCTCCGGCAGGGCACCGGGAAGGGTCTCCAGATGAGATCTCGCAGAAACGGAAGCTTGCGGCGGCGAAAAAGTGTTTTCGTGGATTCCCCTATTTTTTTCGGTAGTTTAGGGAATATATAGGCGAAGGAGCTAGGTCAGGGGGCGCCAGGGAGGCCACAACCTGATAGCCGCCGCCCCCTGGTGGCGGCTACAGGGCTTGTGGGCCCCCTGTAGCTCTCCTGCCTTGGCCCTCAAGCCCCCTGATCTTCTTCCGTTTTGGAAAAATTTATTTCGGGGATTTTATTCCGTTTGGACTCCGTTCCAAAATCAGATCTGAAAAGAGCCAAAAACACAGAAAAAAAGGAACTGACACTTGACACTGAATTAATAAGTTAGTCCCAAAAAAGATATAAAAGGTACATAAAACATCCAAAGATGACAAGATAACAACATGAAACCATAAAAAATTATAGATATGTTTGAGACGTATCAAGCATCCCCAAGCTTAACTCCTACTCGTCCTCGAGTAGGGAAGTGATAAAGAATGAATTTTTGATGCTTTCATGCTACCTAGCATAGATGTCCTTTGTAACTCCTCTTATGTGACGTGAATGTTCAGATCCATTAGATTCAAAACAATAGTTTGCTATTGACGTGGAAACAATAATACTTCAAGCAAACTAGCAAGGTAATCATGAACTTTCAAAATAACAAGGCCAAAAGAAAGTTATCCCTAGAAAAGCATATAGTCTGGCTATGCTCTATCATCATTGCACAACGAATTTAAATCATGTACAACCCCGGTGTTGGCCAAGTAATTGTTTTCACACCTTTACTTTCTCAAACGTTTTCAACTCTCACGCAATACATGAGCGTGAGCCATGGTTTTAGCATTATAAGTGGTGTGGAGTGTGGTGGAGTTTGCAAGACAAACAAGGAGAAGATGATCACATTAACTAGGCATATCAATGAGCTGTGGAGATGCTTATCAATAGATATCAATGTGAATGAGTAGGGATTGCCATACAAATGATGCACTAGAGCTAAGAGTATGTGAAAGCTCTTAAAGAAAACTAGTGGGTGTGTATCCAACTTGCTTGCTCACGAAGACCTAAGGCAAATTTGAGGAAGCCTATCATTGGAATATACAAGCCAAGTTATATAATGAAAATTTCCCACTAGCTATATGGTGGTGACAAAACGAGAGACTCTCAATCATGAAGATCATGGTGCTTAATAAGCACAAGTGTGGAAGGATAGTAGCATTGTCCCTTCTCTCTTTTTCTCTCATCATTTTTTTGGTGGGCTCTTTGGCCTCTTTTTTTTATTTTTTTTATTTTGGTGGGCATCTTTGGCCTCTTTTGTATATGGGCTTCGATGGCCTCTTTTATTTCCTCACATGGGACAATGCTCCATCAATGATGATCATCACACTTTCAACTCAAAACTTAGAGCAACGATGACTCTATATGGAATGCCTTCGATAGTGTACCATGACAATGATCTAGCATGGCATAGGCATTAATGGAAACATCATGCTAGCTATCTTACGATCATGCATTGGCAATGTAGAAGTGGTGGCACATGTCATGGTGGTAGTTGCATGGCAATATATCTCGGAATGACTTTGAAAAAGCCATAGTAGGTAGGTATGGTGGCTGTTTTGAGGGAGGCTAATGGTGGGTTTTGTGCACCGGCGAAAGTTGCACGACACTAAGAAGATAGTGATGGTGGAAGGTGAAAGTGCATCTAAACCATGGACTCAACAATAGTCATGAAGAACTCATATACTTGTTGCAAAAGTTTTAGCAGTAATCGAAACAAAGCATTCAACGCATACTCCTAGGGGAAGGGTTGGTAGGTATAAACCATCGCGCGATCCCGACCGCCACACAAAGGATGACAATCAACAGACTAATCATGCTCAGATTTCATCACATAGAGGTACACCATACATGCATGCTATGGGAAAACTAACTTCAACACAAGTATTTCTAGATCCACAACACCTTACTAGCATAACTTCAATATTACCACAACCACAACTCAAAACTAATTGAGATGAATCAAACTTCTCTAACTATTCAATGCACATAAAGGTGGAAGTTTTCATATCCCTTTGGATAACTACCCCTTTTGAGACTACTGTCAAAGCATAGATCAACTACCAAGCCACGCACCGCCGTGCTCTAAAAGATATAAGTGAAGCACATAGAGCAAAATCAACTAGCTCAAAAGATATAACTGAAGCACATGTGAGCTGAATTGTCTACCAAAGGATATAAGTGAAGCTCCACAAAATCACGGTGAGTGCATGTATCTCTCTAGGTGTGCAGCAAGGATGATTGTGACACAACAAAAATAAAAGACTCGTACGATACAAGACGCTCCAAGCAAAGTAAAAGCAAAAGTGGAAACGATAGGTGTGAATATACCCGGGGGCCGTAGTGTTCACTAGTGGCTTCTCTCATGAAAGCAAGTAGACGGTGGGTGAACGAATTACTGTCGAGCAATTGATAGAACCGCACAAAGTCGTGACGTTATCTATGACAATGATTGTATCTATAGGCATCACGTCCAAAACAAGTAGACCGATACTTTCTGCATCTACTACTATTACTCCACACGTCGACCGCTATCCAACATGCATATAGTGTATTAAGTCCAAAAGAACAGAGTAACGCCTTAAGCAAGATGACATGATGTAGATGGACAATCTCATATCTACGATAAAAGCCCATCTTGTTACCCTTGATGGCAACAACACGATGCGTGCCTTGCTGCCCCTTCTGTCACTGGGAAAGGTCACCACACGGTATGAACCCAAAACCAAGCACTTCTCCCATTGCAAGAATCAAAGATCTAGTTGGCCAAACAAAAACCAAGACTCGGAGAGACTTACAAGGATATCAAATCGTGCATATAAGAAATCAACAAAGACTCAAATATATATCATAGATAATCTGATCACAAATCCACAGTTCATCGGATCTCGACAAACACACCGCCAAAGAGGATTACATCGGATAGATCTCCATGAAGATCATGGAGAACTTTGTATTGAAGATCCAAGAGAGAGAAGAAGCCATCTAGCTACTAACTACGGACCCATAGGTCTGAAGTGAACTACTCACGAGTCATTGGAGAGGCGATGATGTTGATGTGGAAGCCCTCCAACTCCAAAGTCCCCTCCGGCAGGGCACCGGGAAGGGTCTCCAGATGAGATCTCGTGGAACGGAAGCTTGCGGCGGAGGGAAAGTGTTTTCGTGGATTCCCCTTTTCTTCTGTATTTTAGGGAATATATAGGCGAAGGAGCTAGGTCAGGGGGGCGCCAGGGAGGCCACAAGCCTGGTAGCCACCGCCCCCTGGTGGCGGCTACAGGGCTTGTGGGCCCGTGTAGCGCTCGTGCCTTGGCCCTCAAGCCCCCTGATCTTCTTCCGTTCCAGAAAAATTTATTTCGGGGATTTTATTCCGTTTGGACTCCGTTCGAAAATTAGATTTGAAAAGAGCCAAAAACACAGAAAAAACAGGAACTGGCACTTGGCACTGAATTAATAAGTCAGTCCGAAAAAAGATATAAAAGATACATAAAACATCCAAAGATGACAAGATAACAGCATGAAACCATCAAAAATTATAGATACGTTTGAGATGTATCACAAGCCAACTTTGACTCTTGGATAGCCTATATTACAACTTTAATTATTTTTGAACAAACTTTGATAAGTCGTACACGAGTCCACTACCACCACAACAATACACCATCATGGATTATTTCCCGTCTCCCTACGGAAATGCCATACATGATACTCACACTTATCTTGATACTTTTTTGAGTAGCCATTAAAGTTATCTATGAACAACATATGTTTCCAAGTAGTCCATATCAGCGGGCGCGGCTATTCGAATAGTTTATAACCCTGCAGGGATGTACTTCTTCACACACGCTCTCGCCACTTAGTGCCATGTGCACTTTACGCACATCGACAACCTTCAAGCGGAAGCCCATCGAGAGAGTCAGCCACAATCGCTAACCATGCTAATACCTAGTCCAGGTTTATCGCCTATTTGAGTCTAAACCCGCACGGAAGTCCGACCGAAGTTTCCGCTACGGCCTCAAACAATGTGCGCAGGGTTCCCAAGCTCACCATCCTGGTGCCACTTGGTACATGGTGCCACTACCTACCGCGTCATAGCCCACCTCTAAGGTGAGCACTATGCATGGCCTACAACATATGCTATAAACACCAGAAACTACTTGCAACTCCTGGACCAAGTACTGGGCGGTTAATAAGTCGAGATGGCCATTGGTTTCGGGCCCATTGTATGGTAGCATCTAGTCTTGGATTACATACACGAAACTCTGTTCCTAAAAACGATTCCAATGAAACAACCCGCCATGTACTCCTACATGGCCTCTCATCGGTACCTTTACCAAATCTGGTTCAACACTTAACGTTTTGTTACTGGAACACATTCATTCAATACTGTTCATTACCCAAATGAAACATACCTAACACAACTCTAAGCATAGCAGGATCAAGCACATCATGGCTCAAGCAACTACCAAGTACGCTAGGTTGCAAGGTTTAGCTATTTACTGGGATAATGACAGGTGCTGCAAAGGAATGGGTTCAACTACCGAAGTGAAAACATTGGATTTTTTTGTTCTAATGCAATAAGTGAGAGCAGGAGCGAGAACATGGGATTTATCAGGATGATCAAAAATGGTTCTTGCCTTGTGGATCAGCGGAAGGATACACTCCTTCAGTGAGATACTCCTGCGTATCCCGTGGAGCGAAGCCTATCGAAACAAACAATCACAATCAATACACATCAAGTGCAGCAATATGATGCATGATCATGGCATGACAATAAAATGCGGGATGAGTTAATGCATTTATAATGGTTTGGTTTGAAGCTGGTTTGAAACATAGTTTCAAATGCCACTTCAAATAGTTATTTCCATATACTCCTTTTAATTGATTTGACCTTATACTTAGCATAACTTGTTCTATCATGCATGAAAATAGCTCCATTGGATTCTTTGGATTTTTCTGATCAATTTTCATATATAAATTATTTTAATCTGAGTTATAGATTAATTTGGATGAATTTTTGAAGTTGTGAACGAAATCTGGAATTGTTTTAAAACCAGAATTGTAATTACTGCATCATCATGACATTAGCAGGTCAAAGTGGCCGTTGCTGGTCAAACCTGACCAGTGGGACCCACTGGTCAGTGTCTCCGGTTAAAAATCAAGATTTAAGTTAATTAGTTAATTAACAGACCTGGACCCACATGTTGGTGTGTGTTTAGAATTTCAATAATTAATTATTTTTATTTAACTTAAACTAATTATTCAGGGGCTGGCCCCACTTGTCATAGACTCACACGGGTTCGAATCCACCGGCGGCGAGGTCGAATTCGCCGGTGGCGAGCCTCCGGTGGCTCTAGAGACGACGAAGGGCGTCGAATCCCTTCTCCGGCGTGTGGCCCACTCGAACGACGGAGTGGCTCATTCGAACGGCCACTCGCCCGCAAGCACGATGGAGCAAGCCCGAGGGGCTGGGGTGGTTGGAATCAACGCCGTCAACGAGCTCGGCGGCTGCCGGAGCTTGGGACTCGTCGGGATCATCGATCCAGGGCTCAAAACACGCGAGGCTTGGCTTCTAGAGCATCTACACGTCGAGCCGGTGCTGTTGGTGGCCTCAGAAGGACCAACCGATCACCGGAGCCTCACCGGCGACGAGCTCCCGTGGCTGATCTCGTCGGGCTCCGGTGGAATCGAGAGGGAAAGGGAAGGGATGGATCCTAGAGCTCACGAGGGGTGCATGGGCGTTGAAAGCGAGCTCGGGAATGTCATGGAGACGGAGAACGACGGCGGTGATCGTTTCTACTTCTCAAACAACAACGCCAGAAATTGACACGTTGACGGAGACTTGCTTGCGTTGGTTTTTCCCTTGAAGAGGAAAGGGTGATGGAACACATGAGCAGTAAGTATTTCCCTCAGTTTGAGAACCAAGGTATCAATCGAGTAGGAGAATCTCGTCAAGTCCAGAGTACCTGCACAACCACAAACGAGCTTGCACCCAACGCTATAAAGGGGTTGTCAATCCATTCAAGATTGTTTGCAAAGTGAGATCTGAAGGCGGAAAGTGCAACGAAGTAAAAAGTGTGAGGTTGAAAATATGGTGTGGAGTAGACCCGGGGGCCATAGTGTTCACTAGAGGCTTCTCTCAAAATAGCAAATATCACGGTGGGTGAACAAATTACCGTCGAGCAATTGATAGAACCACGAAATTCATGACGATATCTAAGGCAATGAGCATACATATAGGCATCACGTCCGAGACAAGTAGACCGATACTTTCTGCATCTACTACTATTACTCCACACATCGACCGCTATCCAGCATGCATCTAGTGTATTGAGTTCATGACGAACAGAGTAACGCCTTAAGCAAGATGACATGATATAGAGGGATAAACTCATACCAATGATGAAACCCCCATCTTTTTACCCTTGATGGCAACAACATGATGCATGCCTCGCTACCCCTTCTATCACTGGATGAGGTCACCGCACGGTATGAACCCAAAACCAAGCACTTCTCCCATTGCAAGAATCATAGATTTAGTTGGCCAAACAAAACCCACAACTCGAAGAGAATTACAAGGATATGAAATCAAGCATAAGAGAGATCAGAAGAAACTCAAATAAGATTCATAGATAATATGATCATAAATCCACAATTCATCGGATCTCGACAAACACACCGTAAAAGAAGATTACATCGGGTAGATCTCCATGAAGATCATGGAGAACTTTGTATTGAAGATCCAAGAGAGAGAAGAAGCCATCTAGTTACTAGCTATGGACCCGTAGGTCTATGGTGAACTACTCACGCATCATCGGAGAGGTCATGGTGTTGATGAAGAAGCCCTCCGTATCCGAACCCCCCTCCGGTAGGGCACCAGAACGTGCCCCAGATGGGATCTTGCGGAGACAGAAGCTTGCGGCGGCGGAAAAGTACTTTCGATGATCTCCTGATTTTTTATGGAGTTTTAGGGAATATATATGCGCAAAACCTAGGGCAAAGGAGCGTCAGGGAGCCTACAAGCCAGGGGGCCGCAGCCCCCCCTTGGCCGTGCCATTAGGACTTGTGGAGTCCCTGGTGGCCCCCTGCCCTGATTCTCCGGCTCCACGATCTTTTTCTGTTCCGAAAAAAAATTCTTTTTGGCAGTTTCATTCTGTTTGGACTCCGTTCAAAGTACTGCGTTGAAAGGGGTAAAAAACATGAAAAAAATAGGAACTGGCACTTGGCACTGAGTTAATAAGTTAGTCCCAAAAAATATATAAAAGGCATGCAAAACATCCAAAGTTTGACAAGATAATAGCATGAAACCATCAAAAATTATAGAAACGTTGGAGACGTATCAATCGTCGGTGACCCGAGGAGGAAGACGACGGTGTGACGGCGATTCAAGGGCTCTTGATGGCTTCTCTTCGCTCGTACAACAACAGGACGACACAACAGATCTTTTGTGTGGCTCAGAAGCGAGGATGGATGGCTGGAGCGGCCTGGCGACGGAGAGCTCAAGCTCCGGCCATGGCGACAGAGAGAGGAAGAGGACATGGGGGGGGGGTGAATGGAGAGATGGGGAGCGCGGGAATGGCTCCCGGGGGTGCTTAGCCCCTACGCCAGCACGATGAGGTGGCCACGCAAGCACGCATCTGCGTGCTGCCGTCGTAGGAGGTGGCGGCCAGCTCCTGCTTGCCCACTCGCAAGGAGGAAGACAACATGGAAGGAGGAGTGGGCTAGGCCTGGGCGATAGATAGGGTTTTCCATTTTTTTCTTTATTCTTTCTGTTTTGCAAATACAACATTTATTTTATTTATTTTGGCTCTAAACTATTTCCTAAATTATGGAATATATTTTTGGGGGTTTAGATGGAATATTTCCAAAGTCCACAAAATGATTCAACATTTTATAATAACCTGAATAGTTATAGATATATATTTTGGCTATTTTCAGTGATTTTCATGAATTGTTATAAATGCCAAAACTGTTTGGAAAATATTAACCACCTCTTAAATATTGTTTCCAATATTTATCAAAAGGGATGGGCTTTTATGAAGGCCATTTTGGGTTCATTGGAAAATCACATCATATGGATTGGTTTGGTTAGGGTGAGATGCTAGGGTTTATTCAATCCCCATTTCATTTTTAATGCAAAATAAAACATGATGCACAATCTTGCTAAACACCAAGTAGTAATTCTAGGGATGTGACAACTCACCCTCACTCAAAAGAATCTCATCCCGAGATTTGGAAGTCGTCGGGAAGAGCGCGAGGTACTCAAGTCAGAGACGATCCTCCCTTTCCCAAGTTGCTTCTTTTTCAGTATGATTTGACCATTGAACTTTTAGAAACTTGAGGTTTCGACGTCGAGTGGTACGCTCAGCTTGATCAAGAATACAAAAGGGTATTCTCGGTATGAAAGGTTATCCTGGAGATCAAGCGTTTCGTGGTCCACTTAACACATAGGATCCAAGAAGCAACACGTGAGTTGCAAGACGTGGAAGACATCATGAACCTTGGAAAGATGCGGAGGAAGTTCCAATTGGTAGGCAACCTCTCCTCGTTTGGCGAGAATGCGAAAAGGACGAACGTAACGTGGAGCCAATTTGCCTTTGATACCGAATCGATGGGTACCCTTCAGAGGTGTAACCCGAAGGTAAGCCTTCTCGTCGACTTCAAAGGTCACACCTAATGATGACGATCATATTAGCTCTTTTGACGTGATTGAGGTGTTTTCAAATTTTCACGAATAATGCGAACTTGCTCTTCTGCCTCCTGGATCATATCCGGACCAAAGAGTTGCCTCTCCCCGGTTTCTGACCAGTTAAGAGGTGTTCAACATCTTCGTCCATAGAGAACTTCAAAAGGGGATTTTCCCAAGCTTGATTGATAACTATTGTTATAAGAAAATTCATTGAATGGAAGACACTTCTCCCAATTCATGCCGAACAGTATAACACAAGATCGAAGCATATCTTCTAGGATTTGATTGACTCGTTCTACTTGACCACTTGATTGAGGATGGAAAGCAGTGCTAAAGGAGAGGTGGGTCCCCTTGGCATTTGAAAACTTTCCCAGAAACGAGAAGTAAAGATACTCCCACGATCTGAGTTAATTTCCAAAGGAACACCATGAAGAGACACTATTCAAGAAATATATAACTCTGCTAGCTAGCTAGCTGTTATACACTCACGACTGGAAGAAAATGAGCTACTTTGAAAAGACGGTCAATGACCACAAAGATAGCATTATTCCCTTTCTTGGTTGTGGGAAATCCGGTGATGAAATCCATACCGACTTTATCCCATTTCCACTCAGGAATAGCTAAAGGTTGAAGGGTGCCAGCAGGCCTTTGATGTTCTGCTTTAACTCGACGACCAACATCGCAGTTAGCAACGGACTGAGCAATTTCTCTCTTCATCCTAGTCCACCAGAACCTCTAGCGTAGGTCCTGATACATTTTGGTACTACCAGGATGTATCGTGGGAGGAGATTCATGGGCCTCCTGAAGGATCAACTGTCGCAGGCGTTTGCTCTTAGGAACCACCACATGGTTCTGAAAGAACACAACCCCTTGCTCATCCATAGAGAAATCTTTAGCATTTCCGCTAGCAATATTCTCCTTGATTCGGCATATACCCTTATCATATTTCTGCACAACTATGATTTGATCCCTAAGAGTAGGTTTCGTCACCAAGTTGGAAAGAGATCCTCGAGGAACAATGTGGAGGTTCAAGTTCCAAAATTCCTCATAGAGACGTGGTTGACTTTGTTGTAACATTAGATTGTTACAATAAGACTTACGACTTAGTGCATCCGCCATGACATTGACCTTCCTCGAGGTGTAAGTTATCCTTAAGTCGTAATCCGTGATCAACTCGACCCACCGGCTTTGCCTGAGATTCAAATTTGGCTGGGTGAAAATGTATTTCAGACTTTGATGATTAGTGTAAATTTTGCAACGATTACCCAGAAGGTAATGTCGCCAGGTTTTTAGTGATGGACTACACCTGCAAGCTCAAGATCATGTGTGGGATAGTTATCCTCATGTGGACGCAACTGTCGAGAAGCGTATGCAATCACATGACGATCCTGCATGAGAATGCAACCTAATCCTTGTGGCAAGGCGTTGCAATAGATAAGAAAGTCCTTGGAGAAATCTGGTGGTACCAACACAAGTGTAGAAGTCAGGCGTCTTTTCAGTTCCTGAAAACTATGCTCACACTATGGTGTCCACTCGAACTTTTTATCTTTGTTGAGGAGTTCAGTTAGAGGCTTTGCAACCTTGGAGAAGTTATCGACAAAGCAACGACAATAGCTCGCTAGACCAAGAAAACTCCTAACTTGCTTAACCGATTCAGGTTGAGTCCAATCGAGAATGACTTGAACTCTCTCGGGATTGACAACAATACCTTTACCAGAGATTACGTGGCCTAGACAAGTCACTTCTGGCAACCAAAATTCACATTTAGAGAACTTGGCATAAAGACGATGCTCTCGAAGTTTCATCAATACCAGCCTTAGATGCTCGGCATGTTCTTGTTCGTTCTTCGAGCAGATGAGAATATCATTGAGGTATACCACGACGAATTTATCAAAGTACTCCATGAAGATTGAATTCATCATGCGAGAGAAAATGGCTCGGACATTGGTTAAACAGAAGGACATAACGATGTACTTGTATTGGCCATAACGAGTGACAAAGGCCATTTTTGGAATGTCCCCGTTCTTGATCTTGATTTGATGGTATCCCAACCTCAAATCCATCTTGGAGAAGACTGAGAATCCAACGAGCTGATCATACAGGTCATTGATCCTGGGGAGCGGTTACTTGTTCTTTTTGGTGACCAGATTAACTGGTCGATAATCTACAACCATCTGATCTATACCATCCTTCTTCTTAACAAAAAGGACAGGACAAGCCCAAGGAGAAGAGCTAGGACGGATGAAACCTTTACTCAAAGCTTCATTGAGTTGTTTCTTAAGTTTGGCTAGCTCTAAGGGTGCCATCTTATAGGGTCTTCTGGCTATTGGGACGGTTCCTGGAACAAGATCTATCACAAACTCTACATCCCTGTCAGGTGGAATTCCTGCCAGTTCTTGTGGGAAAACATCCGGGAAGTCACGGACTACCGAAATGTCTTCTAGATCTGGAAGAGGACTAGCATTGAGGGAATAGAGTTCGCATTTGGCAACTCGAATTGAGACATTAACTATCTCACCCGATGGATGTGTAAGCTGGACATTCCTAGAATGGGTATCAATCTTGGTGTAATGGGCTGACATCCAGTCCATTCCCAAGATGATATTGATATCTGAAGACTTAAGAGCTATCGATGATCCTAGGAAGACTAGCCTGTCCACAAGAATTTCATTGTCATAACTTATCCTAGAAGTCTGCCATTTACTACCAGGAGTTTGAACCACTAATGGAATTGGCATATCACAAAAGGACATGCTATGCAAATGCGCATAACTTTCGGAAATGAAGGAATGAGATGACCCACTGTCAAAAAGAACAGATGCTGGGTGACGATTGACAAGAAGTGTACCTAGAATGACACCGTGATCCTTTGCAGCTTCTTGTGCTGAAACATAGTTCACGCGGCCACATGCAGGAGTTGGCTTCACATAAAATGCTTTGCCCGGCTTGCCACGCCCAACAGACTTTCCAGGTTGCTTGGCAGTGTTATTCTCAGGACATTCACGTGAATAGTGACCTGGTTCTCCACACTTGTAACAAATCACTTGATTGGAACGTGGTGCCGCATTGGTAGCTGGACCACCATAGGCCTTGGCTGGAGGGTTGGTCTGATTTGCCTGAGGCGCCACATAGGATGGCCTCGGAGTATATCTTGGCGGCAGAGAACTATTCGGGACCCATACCCGGCGCTTCTGAAACGCTGAACCGGATGAGGAGCCAGAATCTTGAGAGTGCTTATTCGTTGCTTCATAGTCGGTATGACCACTCTCAGCACTGATCACCTTGTTGACAAGAGCTTGGAAACTTATACATTCATGAAGGCGTAGATCACGACGAAGTTCGGGGCTCAGTCCCTTGCGGAACCTTGCTTGCTTCTTGGTGTTAGTTGACACCTCTTCAGTTGCATAGCGGGCGAGGTTTCCAAACTCACGGATGTATGCATCTACAGTCAACTTCCCTTGAGTGAACGCCCAGAACTCCTCTCTCTTGCGATCCATTAACCCTTCTGGAATGTGATGCAGACGGAAATCTGCTCTGAAATCAGCCCAGTTGGCTGCTAGTCCAGCAGGACACATAGCTTCATAACTCTCCCACCACAGATTGGCGGGGCCTTCCAGAAAGTAAGCAGCAAATGTCACATTATCAACCTCAGCAACGTTGGCAGAACGTATCTTGCATGATATACTGCACAACCAATCATCAGCGTCGAGCGGATCGACGGAATGATGAAACATGGGTGGATTGAGCATCACAAAGTCATTGAGGGACATTGAGTCGTTCCGCGGCTGACGAGCCGTATTCTGTTCAATACACTCTAACAAACGGTTGGTTTCTCTCTTATTTCTTTCTGCCTCTAACATAACCTCCGCCAAAGATGGTGCTTGAGGCGGGTTCTCCTGAGCAGCTTGACTACTTTCTCCCTGAGCATTGCCATGGGCACGGTTGATCTTGGTGATCACCATCCTGACAAACAAACTCACAACTTAGACTAAATAGTCATCAACTCTAGCTAAGAATTAAGAAATGCACTGGACAATATGGAATGCAGAAATGAACATCCGAACAACATGGCAACAAGCAAACTGCTATATATACACCATGGTTCATACACAACATAACATAGTTCAGTGCAAACTCAAACTGAAGAGCAAACTACTGAAAAGATGATACTACTCATCAGAGGTTTTCCAAGCTTCCTATACATTATTTATCTGTGCCCCGGAACTCATCTCACAATATAGTCATATTCCACAAGACACACAGGACTGTGGAAATATAACTATTACAATACTACTGTTCCACTAACGAACTCAGGCATCCCCATAGAACATCTCATACATGTTTCTTCCTTGACCTGGGAGCTGAACTTGCGGATCAGGAAACACCCTAGCCTGAGATCCCTGGAAACCATAAGGACACGGATGTGGCCTCGGTCCCCTGACTGGTGGCAACAGAGGTCCACGAAGAGGGGTGACACCTCCGATAGCAGGCCAATCAACATGAGCTGGCAAATGAGTCCTAACTGGGTTCAACATCTCCATGTCTCCATAGCATGTCTGAACAATAGGTGCCAACTGTGTCAAAGCTGTCCACAGACGGGCACGGGTAGCATAAAGCTTCATGAGAAGAGCACGAGCATCACGGTCTCTATTCTCTAACATCTGGGTGGTAACCTGCAGCAACGGATCCTCCAAAAAAGAATCAAAGTAAACTCCACTGAGATAACCTTCTTCTCCTGGGTGAGAAGCTGGAATATAACAGAACTCTCAATTCTGCAGCAGTGCATGTCTTGCTCTCATGATGGTCAACATTTAATAGGCGGCATCCTGGACCGCCATGTCAATGGTAACCCCCAATCCATAAGAACAATGGATTGGCTCCTCAGCTCCAGGGTAATCTAGATATACCCTAAAAGTACACATATACTGGATTTGGTTAAAATCCCGGTACTGCTCCTCCACTGTATACTCTGGGTACCAGCGGTAATGGGCTACTGACATCATCCTGACCAACATGGCCGTGTGACCCGATACATTGATGCACCTAGTCAAATGGACCACCTGACGAGATGGATGAGGTGGCATATGAAATAGAGAATAATGCAAGGCATTAGAGCTCTGGGAATGAAATTGGGCAGCATAACGGCTATAAATGCTCAAAAACAATTTTGAGACATCCTGCAAAAGATTGGATAGCATAACCACTCAACTATCAAGTTCAAATTCCATGGTAAACATTTTTTTCTTCTTATAAGCCTATGGAATAGTTTCTCGTGAACCTATGAGATAGATAAGAAGCCTAGTTCTTAAACCCCGTAGATAAGATAAGATTGACCAGAATAGAATTACTTGAGAGAGAAGCAAGAGCCTTACATTCCCTTCCACAAACAATTCCCTTATATATAACTAAAGAAGTTTTAGGCTCTGATATCAACGCTGTCGGGACCCCGATCCTAAGTCATAGGAATCCATCCTGTAACACATCGCATTACTTTGCGGTCTCACACACGGTTAACCCCACGGCTGCCACCTTACCTTAGCCGGGACCGTTTTCGTGTTTTGACTCACGTATGCAATTATGTCGCTAGAATTCCAATGTCAAAGAACCCGGGTCGACAATAACTAGTCATAAACCCAAGTGGCACAACTATACATAGACAAGCATACGTAACCCAACAAAGCAGGTGTCGGTCATCAGCGTGTGTGGACGAGTCGTGGCAAGCTACAAGGACTCCATTACACCGTGTGACATTTCCCCGTAGGGACAGACACAACAACTAAGAAGGATACATGCCGGTCAACCAATGTGTCCGGAGCAGTAGCGAGCTACCAGGGCTCAGTGGAGGCACAGCGGGGCATTTCTCTGTAAGGAGAGCTACTAAAGGCACACGACTAGGTGTCGAACCCCAGACATATCACAACACATCACACATACGCATGACATACTCAATATGCATAGATACAACAATGGCACCACAACATAACCATACAACATCACAACATTTATTTAGAAGACTTGGAAGAGCCTTGCATAATAAGTTCATACAGGTAGGGGTCACATGACCCAACACTCAAGTCATACAAACAAAGTCATACAAGCCATGCAGAAGCATTAAAGCTGTTTGAGTACAGACAGATGAAAGGAAAAGGCAAAAAGCCTGACTTCTACAAATCCCTTCTGAAAGGGGCCAGGTCGTAGCTGGGACACCAGCTACTCGTCATCATCGACGTCTAGGTAGAACCCACCTGATGGCTCATGGGTGTCTTCTCCAACATTTATTAAGCAAACATGAGTACGAAGGTACTCAACAAGACTTTAAATAAGATCTATCTACTCATGCACAAGTATCAACAAAGGGGGTTGTGGCGTTTCATGCAGCAAGCCAACTTTGAATCTTGTCTAGCCTATACTACAACTTTAATTATTTTTGAACAAACTTTGATAAATCGTACACGAGTCCACTACCACCACAACAATACACCATCATGGATTCTTTCCCGTCTCCCTACGGAAATGCCATACATGATACTCACACTTATCTTGATACTTTTATAAGTTTCCAAGCAGTCCATATCCGTGGTCGTGGCTATTCAAATAGGTTATAACCCTGCAGGGGTGTACTTATTCACACACGCTCCCGCCACTTATCACCTTGTGCACTTTACGCACCTCGGCAACCTTCAAGCGGAAGCCCAACGAGGGAGTCAGCCACGACCGTTAACCACGCTAATACCTAGTCCAGGTTATCGCCTATTTCAGTCTAAACCCGCACAGAAGTCCGGCCAAAGTTTCCGCTACGGCCTCAAACGATGTGTGCAGGGTACCCAAGCCCACCATCCGGGTGCCACTTGGTACACGGTGCGACTGCCTACCGCGTCATAGCCCACCTCTAAGGTCAACACTATGCACGACCTCCAGCATATGCAATAAACACCAGAAACTACTTGCAACTCCTGGACCGAGTACTAGGTGATTAATAAGTCGAGAGGGTCCATTGGTTTCGGGCCCAGTGTATGGTAGCAGCTAGTCTTGGATTACATACATGGAACTCAGTTCCTAAGAACGATTCCAATGAAACAACCTGCCATGTACTTCTACATGGCCTCTCATCGGTACCTTTACCAAATCAGGTTCAACACTTAACCTTTTGTTACTGGAACACATTCATTCAATATTGTTCATCACCTGGATGAAACAGACCTGACACAACTCCAAGCATAGCAAGCATAGCAGGATAAAGCACATCATGGCTCAAGCAACTACCAGGTATGCTAGGTTGCAAGGTTTAGCTATTTATTGTGACAATGACAGGCCATGCAAAGGAAGGGGTTCAGCTACCGAAGTAAAAGCATTTGAAACATTTTGTCCTAATGCAATAAGTGAGAGCAGGAGCGAGAACATGGGATTTATTGGGATGATAAAAAATGGTGCTTGCCTTGTTGATCAGCGGAAGGATACACTCCTTCAGTCGGATACTCGTGAGTATCCTCTGGAGCGAAACCTACCAAAAAAACCATCACAATCAATACACAACAAGTGAAACAATATGATGCAAGATCATGGCATGATAATAATATGTTGGATGAGCTAATGCATCTATAATGGTTTGGTTTGAAGCTGGTTTGAAACATAGTTTCAAATGCCACTTCAAATAGTTATTTCCATATACTCCTTTTAATTGATTTGACCTGATTCTTAGCATAACTTGTTCTATCATGCATGAAAATAGCACATTGGATTCTTTGGATTTTTCTGATCCATTTTCATATATAAATTATTTTAATCTGAGTTACAGATTAATTTCTATGAATTTTTGAAGTTTTGAACTAAATCTGAAATTGTTTTACAACCAGAATTGTAATTACTGCATCATCATGACATCAGCAGGTCAAACCTGACCAATGGGACCCACTGGTCAGTGTCTCTCGTTAAAAATCAATTAAGATTTAAGTTAATTACTTAATTAAAATACCTAGACCCACATGTAGGTGTTTGTTTAGAATTTAAATAATTAATTATTTTTATTTAACCTAAACTAATTATTTAGGGGCTGGCCCCACTTGTCATAGACTCAGGGGGTTCGAACCCACCAGCGGCGAGGTCGAACTTGCCGGCGGCGAGCCTCCGGTGGCTCTAGAGACGGCGGAGGGTGTCGGAATCCCTTCTCCGGCGACCTAATGGATGGCGGAGTGGCTTATTCGAACGGCCACTCGCCCGCGAGCACAATGGAGCAAGCCCCAAGGGCTGGGGTGGTCGGAATCAACGCCGTCGACGAGCTCGGCGGCTGCCGGAGCTCGGGGCTCGTCGGGATCATCGATCAGGGCTCAAAACACGCGGGGTTGGCTCCTAGAGCATCTACACGTCGAGCCGGTGTTGTTGGTGGCCTCAAAAGGACCAACCGATCACTGGAGCCTCACCGACGACGAGCTCCCGCGCGGATCTCATCGGGATCTGGTGGAATCAAGGGCTACGGCTCCAAATCAAGGGGAAAAAGGCAGGGATGGATCCTAGAGCTCACGAGGGGTGCAGGGGCGTTGAAAGCCAGTTCGGGGATGGCCTGGAGACGGAGAACGACTACGTCGATCGTCGGCGACCCGAGGAGGAAGACGACGGCGTGATGGCGATTCGAGGGCTCTTGGAGGCTTCTCTTCGCTCGTACAATAGTAGGACGACACGGTGGAGCTTTTGTGCGGCTCAGAAACGAGGATGGATGGCTGGAGCGGCCTGGCGACGGAGAGCTCAAGTTCCGACCTTGGCGGCACAGAGAGGAAGAGGAGAGAGGGGGCGAATGGCAAGATGGGGAGCGCGGGAATGGCTCCCGGGGGTCCTTATCCCCTGCGCCAGCACAACGAGGTGGCCGGGCAGGCACGCAACTGCGTGCTGCCGTCGGAGGAGGCGGCGTCCACCTCCTGCTTGCCCACTAGCAAGGAGGAAGACGACAGGGAAGGAGGAGTGGGATGGGCCTGGACGACAGATAGGGTTTTCCATTTTTCTTTATTCTTTCTGTTTTGCAAATCCAGCATTTATTTTACTTATTTTAGGTCTAAAATATTTCCTAAATTATGGAATATATTTGTGGGGGTTTAGATGGAATAGTTCCAAACTCCACAAAATGATTCAACATTCTATAATAACCTGAATAGTTATAGATATATATTTTGGCTATTTTCAGTGATGTTGATGAATTGTTTTAAATACCAAAAATGTTTGGAAAATATTAACCACCCCTTAAATATTGTTTCCAATATTTATCAAAAGGGATGGGCTTTTATGAAGGCCATTTTGGGTTCATTGAAAAATCAAATCATATGGATTGGTTTGGTTAGGGTAAGGTGCTAGGGTTTATTCAATCCCCATTTCATTTTTAATGCAGAATAAAACATGATGCACAATCTTGCTAAACACCAAGTAGTAATTCTAGGTTGTGATAGAGTACTACTAAAGGCACACAACTAGGTGTCGAATCCCACACATACCAATGCATTTCAAACATACACACAATATGCGCGATATGTATAGATACAACATGGCATCACAACATAACTCTATGACTCAAGCTTTTATTAAAGACTCAGAAGAGTCAACATAGTATGATATTACAAACAGGGGTCACATGACCCAACACTCAAGTCATACAAACATCAAGCGGAAGCATAACATGTGTGGGTACAGACATCTACTAAAATGGCTGGAGGAGCCTGAAAAGCTATAACGATCCGACCAAAGGAGCCATACCTCTGTTTGGGATTCCCAAGCTATTCCCGTCAACATCGATCACATCGTGTAGAACCAATAGTGAAACTAACATTTTCTCTGCAAAAACACAAATTAAGCAAACGTGAGTACAAAGGTACTCAGCAAGACTTACGTTAGAACTATCCACATATGCATCAATATCAATGAAGGGGTTGTGGAGTTTAATTGCAGCAAGCCAGCTTTGACTCTTGGCTAACCTATACTAGGACTACAAGTAATTTCTTGGAGGTGGGATAGCGCACATGAGTCCACATATTCACCAATTCAATACACCACTATGGATCCACTCTCGTCTCCCTATGAGAAGGTCATCCATAGCACTCACACTTATCTTGCATATTTTAGAGTATCCATTCTAAGTTGTCTATGTACCACGTAATGTTTCCAAGTAGTCCATATCCGAGGACGCGACTATTCGAACATATTAATTCACCCTATAGGGGTATACTTCTTAACACACACTCTCACCACTTATCACCATATGCACGTCATGCATCTCGGCAACCTTCTAGCGGAAGCACTGGCGTGGGTGTCGGTCACGACTGTTAACCACACAAGACCCTAGTCCATGTTTATCGCCTGTTTGAGACTGAACCCACAAGGAAGTCCGGCCGAAGTTTCCTTAACTGCCCAAACGATGTGCGTAGTGTTCCCAAGCCCACCATCCGGGTGCCACTTGGTACACCGTGCCATTATGTATCTACTGCAATGAAGCCTACCCCGTCGGGTAGAGCTAAACACGGCCGCCAACACTTTTCCTACAAACACCAGAAACTAGTTGCAACTCCTGGACAGAGATCTAGGTGATTAATAAGATGAGAGGGTCAATTAAGTATCCCAATGTGTGGTAGTATCTTGTCTTGGAGAACATACACAAAGCTCAGTTCTTAAGGACGGTCCCAATGAGACAACCCACCATGTACTCCTACATGGCCTCTCATCACTACCTTTACCAAATTGGATTCACACCTTTACTCTCACACTATAGGACATGAACACAACTATTCCTATTCATCGACCAGATGGACCAGACCCGACACAACTCTAAGCATAGCAGACACAGTAAGGAAGCATGGATGAGTAGGCACATCAAGGCTCAAACAGTTGCTACTCATGCTAATTGGTTTCAACTATTTAATGTGGCAAAAACAGGTCATGCAGAGGAATGGGTTCAACTATGGAGAACATATAACAGTTGAATCCTGATTGTCCTAATGCAATAAAAGGGCGGAGAAGCAGAGAGTAGGATTGTATCAGAATACTCAAGGGGGGTTGCTTGCCTGATAGTTCTGAAGAAAACAGTGAGTCTTCCTCAATTTCTAGGGTCACATCGTCGAAACCATCGTATACCGAGAGGGAACAACACCGGTAATCACAAAAAGAATAATATTTACTTCACAGAAATGCAACACTATGATGCATGATCATGGCATGAAAATGAAATGTGGCATGGCTAATGTAGCTGCCATTTCTTTAGTTGAAGCTGATTTGAATCAAAATTCGAATATCATTTCAAATAAGGTATTTTCTAAAGATCTTTTAATTGATTCGACCTGATGCTCAGCTATAACTTATTTTATCATGCATGAAAATAGCACCATTGAATTCCTTGGATTTTTTTGATCAATTTTCATATATAAAATATTTTGATCTGAGTTACAGATTAATTTCTATGAATTTTTGAAGTTTTGAACTAATTCTAAACTTACTTAATTCACACAAATATAATTATTGCATAAGCATGACCTCAGGAGGTCAAACTGAGCCATTGCTAGTCAGACCTGACGAGTGGGACCCACTTGTTAGTGTCTGTGGCTTAATTCAAATTAGGAATTAAGTTAATTAACTAATTAAGAGGGCTGGGTCCACATGTCAGTGACGATTTAGATTTTAAATAATTAATTATTTTTACTTAGATTAATTTTAATTTATCTGAGGCTGTCCCCACCTGTCATAGACTCAGGGGTTAAACCCACCGGCGGTGAGGTCAAACTCACCGGCGGCGAGCCTCCAGCGACCGTAGGAACGGCGGAGGGCATCAGAAATGCATCTCGGACAACCAAATGGATGGTGGAGGGGCTTGTTAGAACGACCGCTCCCCGCGCGTCTAATGGTACCAGCCCCATGGGCTGGGTTGGACGGAATCGGCGCCGGCGACAAGCTCGGCGGGTGCTGGAGCTCGGGCCTCGTCGAGGTCATCACTACGGGGCTCAAATCAAGCGGGGATTGGCTGCTATAGCATATATGCAACAAGCTGGACCTGCCGGTGGCCTCAGAAGGACGAGCCGTTCATCGGAGCATTACCGAGGACGAGCTCCCGCGACGGATCTCGTCGGACTTTGGTGGAATTGGGGGCTAGGGTTAGGGAGAGAAGGGGAAAATGATGGGAATGGAATCCTTGGATCATAAAGAGGGCAATGGCGTCGAGAGCGGGCTCGGGGATGACCTGGAGCTGACGAATCGACGAAGGAGAGCTCACTGGCCGGAGGTTGAAGACGACGTCTTGACGACGTTCCAAGGGCTCTCGGCGGCATTTGTTCGCGTGTGGATCCGCGGGACGTCGAGGCGGAACGATTCCGCGGCTCACAGGCGACGTTGGCTCGACGGAGGGGGCTGTCAACGTTGAGCTCTTGACGGCGTCAATGGCGGCAGAGAGAGAGGAGAGTGGAGAGCGAGTGAGGAGGGGAGGAGAAGACGGGCTCGTTCTCTGGGGGTGTATCCCTGTTGCCAGCACGACGGAGGAGCATCTAGGGAGGCAGCTGCGTGCTGCTGCGAGGAGGAGCGGCGACCACCTCCTCCTTTAGGCAGAGATGGAAGACAACACAGAAGGAGATGGGCTGGCCGTGGCGAGAGGTAAGCTCCTTCCCCTCATTTTCCTTTTAATTCTTTTCTGTTTTGTATTTCTAACATTTGTTTTATTTATTTTTTGGCTCCAAACTAATTCCTAAAACATTGAACATATTTGTGGGGGTTTACTTGAATTATGTCCAAGCCCCACAAAAAGATTCAACATTTTATAATAACTAAATAGTTATAGCTATTTATTTTTGCACTTTTCAGTGGCTTTCATGGATAAATTTAAATGCCAAAATTGTTTTAAGAAAAGTATTCACCCCTTATATATTGTTGCCAATATTTAACAAAAAGGATGGGCATTTTTGAAGGCCATTTTGGGTTCATTGAATAAACACCCATTTGGATTGGTTTAGTTATGGATAGGTTCTAGGGTTTATTTAATCCCCAATTAAATTTTAATGCAAAATAAAATATGATGCACAATCTAGCTAAACACCAAGTAGTGAAATCTAGGGATGTGACAAGTCACCCCCACTAAAAAAGAATCTCGTCCCGAGATTCAAGCGTAGGGTAAGAGGAAAGAGGGGACACTAGCTATCACAATCTTCATGATCCAATTTCCCTTCTTGGAGATGTTGATTCATTTCATCATGTTGATCGTGACATCTTTGCTTTTAGAATCTTCATCTAACGCGGAGACAAAAAGAACAGGAAGACTCTACAAGATTCGATCTCCTCAAAGATCGAGCAACGGATGATCAACTCATAGAATGAGACGTAGGAACGTCCCTTGAGTTGAGAGACAAAACACATAACAGGAATGAGGAAATGAGGCATATGACAGAGGTACAATTGGTAGGCAACAATTCCACGCTTAAAATAGATGGTGACGGGGTTTCAAAGTAGCGAGGAGTTAAATTGCCCTTCATACCATAACGGGGCACCGTAGAAAGGTGACTCGTAGAGTTCCCTTAAGTGGCAAAAAGAATTACTTTTGATCCAAAGATCATTGAAACTCTTCATACCAGAATAAGGCAATTCACAAATGATCGTTTGAAGGAATTTGAAAGAATGGCATACTTAGTTTGGAAAGAAATTGGAGTTATAGAGCAGCTCGGCAACCGGAAGGCACATTCCAACTAATACCGAGGGTATAACCCAGTGTCTGAGCATGCTCTCAAGAACTTGAGCATTTCCATAGCCATCAAGGTTTCCCAACATCCATGCCAAGGATCCTGGCAACACATCATACTACCATGATGAATAGTGATGGAGGATGCAGATGCAAAGGAGGACATCACTTGCTCAGATTTCACCTTAGCGATGCCAAGGAAACAAAATCTGGATAATCGACCGAGAGACATTTAGCACTCCGCTTCTAATGTTCTCCTTGATGTAATAGAGTAACTCAACTTCTTGGTATCTAGAACATCAAGTAAAGGTCGGACTTTGGGGATCAAAGGGGGTCCATGAGAACAACTTCTAAAATAAGTCATACAAAGTCATCATGGGGAGATGGCTAAGGTTGCTGATACAAGATATTATAATATTAAGTCTTCCGGCTAGGCGTGTTAGCCATGACATCACTTTACTGGGTTATAGAGAGATCAGTATTATCATTCTTGGAAAATGTTCCAACCATCATAACTGCATGAGATTCAGATCTGGTTGGTGACAAGATATTTCAGACTCAACATGTATGATAAGAAATTTTTCGACACAAATCAATTAGATAACGTTGCCAGATTCTCAGGAGATGAACTACGGAAGCCAACTCCAAAACATGAGCTGGATTGCAAGACCACCGTGAACACACTGTATAAGACAAGCATGACCACATATAAGTCTTACAACAAAACACTACCGAGTTCTGGGTGGAACCATAATTGCGGATGTCAAGTCCTTACATAAGTCCAGATTAGCTCTTATGAAGGAACCTCTTTTTCTTATACAAATCAATCAGTGGCTTGGTGTGCTAGGGAATACAAATGGAATGGAGGCGGCCAACCTATCGAACCATTGCATACTTCGCACGTGCATGACTGATTTGGGATGATCCCAGAGGAAGCAAAATAAACTTTTCTCCAACCATGGCGGCAACTTGCTTCAAATCCACATGAATTAGAGGAAGTCACTTCTTACACCTAACATAAACTTCATGTACGAGACATAAGATAATGCCTACAAAAGTTTCCAACACTAGATTAATGCCGAACATAAATCATGGAACAAATGAAAATGTTGCCGATGGACTCACCAACAATTCACCGAGATATCCATATAAATGAATTTCCACAACTCTGTGAGCAAGATAATAGCATTGGTAAGATCAAATAATATAATGGTGTATGCTCAAGGAAATCCACGAGTAACACACCGTTACGAAAATCTTTATTTCTGACTTTTTTTGATAATAACCCATACTCAAATCAAAATTGGACAAGATAATATATGCAACAATTGATCACACGAATCAACCGTTGAGAATATCATCTTTCTTCAAGACTCACACAACACAAAAAATGTCCCTTTAAAATAAATAAGTTAGGCAAAGCTTTTATCTTCCAACTCCCCAAGTTGTTGTTTAGCTTAACCAACTAGTTTCAGGGTATCCAACACGGATTCTTGGAGAAGGGGTGGTTTATAGAAAAACCAACTTGATCACGAACTTAACATAACAGTCAGGAAACAACCTGGTAATACTTCCGAGAAAATATTCGGAAAATCACGAACCACCGATATGTTATTAAGCTCGAGAACAATCTTGCTTTTTAGGGCAAGATGATATGATCAAAGAGCGAAGGATTGACACAATCCTAACTCATTGATCCAAGAGTGCACCATGAAATATGGACTAGGTAGCACGATCAATCTTTAGAATGGTGGTTCAGTAACCAACACACTAAGAATGAATTTATTGTCCATTAAGTACAAAGCAACGACATTGCTAGGAGTACTGAAACACGTCATGGTTCACTTGTCGATATTTCGGTTACAACCAACACGAAAACCGAGGAATGAACAATCATAGCGAGAAGTATCACTACATCAAGAGTTCATAAGGGATGGTGCAATGCTCTCGACATTCTTGATACATTCTTGACAAAAAGGTAATACTCCAAGGTAGAACAGAACAAAAGCTAGATTGGCATTTTGATCTGCGGAATACAACTACTTTGACCCAATCCAATAAATGGATGAGGCACTTGAGTTTGCTTCTCCAAGTCATTCCGAGATAGAATGGCTCGACGGACCACAAGAATAATAGGCATCAATGACACGAATGCACAACTACTCTTAACTATCCTCTCCTGGATGATGGTAAGAATACAACTACGAGGGGCAACTCAAGAGCACATAATTTTTCTGAGTTGTAGATGCATAGATTAGCATGTCAAACGAGTTCAACATAATTCTTCCAGATAACCCATGCAGAAAGGCAGAGTTGGCAGAGTCACAATATGTAGTAGAGAACTCATCATGAGCACTCTTGTTGTGATCTTTAGCTCATGAAGAACTTCTGCCGGAAATGGTCCATGGTATTGGAAGAATGATATACCATGCACCTAGGGACTAGAAGAAGGTTACTAATCATCCTAAGGAACGAGCAATTACTATCAACAGAAGTGAGCAGAATGATCCTTGGGTTCAAGAACCCAGAATTAGAATACTTACTAGCTAAATAACATCGATGAGATTACTCACGAACGGTGAAGAGCATCATGGAATTGGCGATGAAGGATGGTTGATGATGACGACAACGTCGATTTCCCCTCTCGGGAGCCCAGAACGGACTCCAGATCTCCCCTCCAGAGGAAGAACAAGTGGTGGCGGCGGCTCAGTGTAGTAAAACATGATGAACTCTTACCTAATTTTTTCTGGGTGAGAGAGACTATATAGAGCTAGAGTTGGAGGCGGCGGAGCCATGAGGGCCTCACAAGCCTGCGAGGCGCGGCCAGGGGGGCGCCTCCTGGGCTTGTGGGCTCCTGGCTCCATTCCTCCAGGTAATTCTTGCGCCAGTATTTTTTACATATTCCAAAATCCTCGTCAATTTCCATGTCATTCCGAGAACTTTTGTTTCTGCGCAAAAACAACACCATGGCAATTCTGGTGAAAACAGCGCCAGTCTGGGTTAGTTCATTTAAATCATGCAAATTAGAGTCCAAAAAAAGGGCAAAAGAGTTTGGAAAAGTAGATACGATAGAGACGTATCAACTCCCCAAGCTTAAAGCCTTGCTTGTCCTCAAGCAATTCAGTTGACAAACTGAAAGAGACAAAAGAAAAAATTTTACGAACTCTGTTTGATCTTGTTGTTGTAATTATGTCTAACTCATATTCAGAGTTTCAGCAAGATCATAAGCTAACCACATAAGCAATGACATTTAAGTCTCATGATAATCTCAAATCAATGGCAAAAATTAACTAGCGAGCAATAATAATAAGTTTCAAACGTCAACACTTCAATCAAAACAATCATGAAGCAAATTGAACAGATGATATCTCGCTAGCTCTTTCTGAGACCGCAAAACATAAATGCAGAGCACCTTCAAAGACCAACAGCTGACTGGACATTGTAATTCATGTCAAAGAAGATCCATTCACAGTCATACTCAATAACAATTAAAATCAAAGCATAAAAATGACGGAGGTGCTCTCTAATTGGTGCCTTTATAAGGAGAGGATGACTCAACAGAAACATAAATGACGAAGGCCCTTCGGAGAGGGAAGCATTGATTTGCAGAGGTGCCAGAGCGCAAGCTTTTTAAAATAGAGATAAATAATTTTGGGTGGCATGCTTTCATTGTCAATGCGATGACCAAGGGTTTTCCCCATCTTCCATGCTACACATATTATAGGCGGTTCCCAAACAGAAAAGTATAGTTTTGACTCCCCCACCACCGATCAATAACACTCCACGACTAGCCGAATCCTCGGGTGCCGTCCATACCAACAACAATCCAGGGGTAATTTTGTTTGCAATTATCTTTTCGATTTGAGCATGGAACTGGGCATTCAAAAACCGGCCCCTTTCTCGTGAGTGATAGCGAATAAACACGTATCAAGGACAAAACGCCTAGCATGGAAGATACTGACCGCCCCTTGTCACCACATGAGTAATTCGGGCATACAAAACAGATTATTACTTGAAGGTTTAGAGAGTGGCACATGCAAATTTACTTGGAACGACAGGTAGATACCGCATATAGGTAGGTATGGTGGACTCATATGGAACAACTTTGGGTTTATGGAAGTGGATGCACAAGCAGTATTCCCACTTAGTAGAAGTGAAGGTTAGCAAAATACTAGCAAGCAACCAACTAGAGAGCGAGAACAGTTATCAATATGCATTGAAATTAACAAACATTGAGTGAAAGCATGAGTAGGACATAAATCACCATAAACATGAATATCATAGAGGCTACGTTGATTTTGTTTCAACTACATGCGTAAACATGCGGCAAGTCAATCCACTTGAATCATTCAAAGGAGGATACCATCCTATCATACTACATCATAATCATCTTGAAATTCATGTTGGCATCCAAGACAAACCATTATAAGCTCCTAGCTAATTAAGCATGGCATCAGAAACTATGATCTCTAAGTTGTCATTGCAAACATGTTTCTCTCATAACAAAGCTGAATTAGGAACGATGAGCTAGTCATATTTACAAAAACAAAATAGGTCGAGTTCATACCAGCTTTTCCAGGCTCAGTCACTTTATCATATATCGTCATTATTGCCATTCACTTGCACGACCGAATGATGTGAATACTAATGAGAGTGTTTGTGCATTGGACTAAGCTGGAATCTGCAAGCAAACACAGAGGAGAAGACAAATTAATATGGCTCGTTGACGGATAAACAAATATGCATGTGAGATCCACTAAACATTTTAATCATGGACTTCTACCTTGACACAAATAAAAAGAAAACTATTTACACGGGAAAGCTCCCAACAAGCAAAAGAAGAACGGGAAATCTTTTTGGGTTTTCTTTTTGAACACCACTAAGCAAGCTGGAAAGTAAACTTACAACTAATTTTTGTTTTGTTTTTCTCAATCTAAACAAACACACGAGAAGAAAGCGAGAAAAAGAAATAAACTAGCATGGATGATACAATGGCAAGGTGTGAACACCGACTAACAAAGTGAAAGCGTGAGCATGAATGTAAAGTCGGTGAGAAACACGTACTCCCCCAAGCTTAGACTTTTGGCCTAAGTTTGTCTACTCCCATGGAGGGAAATAACCATCTCTGGGGTACTCCGGAGTGTACTGAGGGTGCCACTGCTGGGTGAGATCCTGTGGCTCCCACTGATAAACTGGCGCCTGGTACTCGACTGGTAGCTCGGGCACGAGCGCCTGTGGTGGCGCTATGCCCCAATATGTGTAGATGTCTGCTACGGTAACAAAAGTCCTTCCTTGCCGCTAGGAATTCATCTTGCTACTTCTCTTGTTCGCGTCCGTTTTTCCCTTGAAGAGGAAAGGGTGATGCAGCAGAGGAGGAGTAAGTATTTCCCTCAGTTTGAGAACCAAGGTATCAATCCAGAAGGAGGGCCTCGTCAAGTCCAGAGTACCTGCGCAAACACAAGCAAGCTTGCACCCAACGCTTCAAAGGGGTTTTCAATCCCTTTAAGATTGTTTGCAAAGTGAGATCTGAAGGCGGAAAGTGCAACGAAGTAAAACGTGTAAGGCTGAAAATATGGTGTGCAGTAGACCCGGGGGCCATAGTGTTCACTAGAGGCTTCTCTCAAAATAGCAAATATCACGGTGGGTGAACAAATTACTGTTGCGCAATTGATAGAACCGCGCAAAGTCATGACGATATCTAAGGAAATGATCATACATATAAGCATCACGTCCGAGACAAGTAGACCGATACTTTCTACATCTACTACTATTACTCCACAAATCGACCGCTATCGAGCATGCATCTAGTGTATTGAGTTCATGACGAACAGAGTAACGCCTTAAGCAAGATGACATGATGTAGAGGGATAATCTCAAACCAATGATGAAAACCCCATATTTTTACCCTTGATGGCAACAACACGATGCGTGCCTCGCTACCCCTTCTGTCACTGGGTGAGGTCACCGCACGGTATGAACCCAAAACCAAGCACTTCTCCCATTGCAAGAATCATAGATCTAGTTGGGCAAACAATACTCACAACTCGAAGAGAATTACAAGGATATGAAATCATGCATAAGAGAGATCAGAAGAAACTCAAATAAGATTCATAGATAATCTGATCATAAATCCACAATTCATCGGATCTCGACAAACACACCGCAAAAGAAGATTACATCGGATAGATCTCCATGAAGATCATGGAGAACTTTGTATTGAAGATCCAAGAGAGAGAAGAAGCCATCTAGTTACTATCTATGGACCTGTAGGTCTATGGTGAACTACTCACGCATCATCGGAGAGGTCATGGTGTTGATGAAGAAGCCCTCCGTGTCTGAACCCCCCCTCCGGCAGGGCACCAGAACGTGCCCCAGATGGGATCTTGCGGAGACAAAAGCTTGCGGCGGCAGAAAAGTAATTTCGATGATCTCTTTATTTTTTTTTGGGATTTTTAGGGAATATATAGGCGCAACCCCTAGGTCAGGGGGCGCCAAGGGGGCCCAGTAGCCTGTGGGCCGCGGTCTACCCCCTTGGCCGCGGGGTGGGGGCTTGTGGGGACCCTGAGGCTCCCCTGCCTTGGCTCTCAAGCTTCCCGATCTTCTTCTGTTACGGAAATAATCTTTTCGGGGATTTTCTTCCGTTTGGACTCCGTTTCAAAATCGCCTCTAAAAGGGGTCAAAAACATGGAAAAACAGGAACTGGCACTTGGCACTGAGTTAATAAGTTAGTCCCAATTTTTTTATAAAAGGCATGCAAAACATCCAACGCTTGACAAGATAATATCATGAAACCATCAAAAATTATAGATACGTTGGAGATGTATCAAGCATCCCCAAGCTTAACTCCTGCTCGTGAATTTTTGATCTGGAATGCTACCTAGCATAGTTGTCCTTTGCAACTTCTTTCATGTGGCATGAATGTTCAGATCCGTAAGATTTGAAACAATAGTTTGCTATTGACATGAAAACAGTAATACTTCAAGCAAACTAGCAAGGTAATCATGAACTTTCAAAATAACAAGGTCAATGAAAGTTATCCCTACAAAATCATATAGTCTGGCTATGCTCCATCATCCTCACACAACTAATGTAAATCATGCACAACCCCGGTATTGGCCAAGTAATTGTTTTCGCACACTTACTTTCTCAAACTTTTTATAACTATCACGCAATACATGAGCGCGAGCCCTGGATATAACACTATAGGTGGAATAGAGTGTGGTGGTGGTTGTGAGACAAAAAGGGGAAGATGGTCACATTGACTCGGCGTATCAATAGGCTATGGAGATGCCCGTTAATAGATATCAATGTGAATGAGTAGGGATTGCCATACAAGAGATGCACTAGAGCTATAAGTATGTGAAAGCTCAAAAGGAAAACTAGTGGGTGTGCATCCAACTTGCTTGCTCACGAAGACCTAGGGCAATTTTGAGGAAGCCCATCATTGGACTATACAAGCCAAGTTATATAATGAAGATTCCCACTAGCATATGGTAGTGACAAAGCAAGAAGCTCTCAATCATGAAGAACATGGTGCTATCATGAAGCACAAGTGTGGAAAAAGATAGTAGCATTGTCCCTTCTCTCTTTTTCTCTCTTTTTTTCATTTGGGCTCTTAGGCCTCTATTTTTTCATTTTTCTTTGTTTTTGTTTTTGGGATCTTTGGCCTCTTTTTTTATTTTTTTATTTCCTCATATGGGACAATGCTCTAATAATGATGATCATCACACTTTTATTTACTCACACCTCAAAGATCACAATGGTGATGACTCCATAGGAAATGCCTCCGGCAGTGTACCGGGATGTGCAACGATCTAGCATGGCGAATGACGTTGAAACATCTCGCTAGCTATGTTACGATCATGCAATGGCAATATGAGAGTGATGGCACAAGTCATGAGACGGAACGGTGGGAGTTGCATGGCAATATATCTCGGAATGGCTATGAAAATGCCATAGTAGGTAGGTATGGTGGCTGTTTGGAGGAAGGAATTTGGTGGGTTTGTGCACCGGCGAGAATTGCGCGACACTAGAGGAGCTAGCAATGGTGGAAGGTGAAAGTGAATCTATACCATGGACTCACATTAGTCATGAAGAACTCACATACTTGTTGCGAACGTTTTTATTAGTAATCGAAACAAAGTGCTAAACGCATACTCCGAGGGGAAGGGTTGGTAGGTGTTAACCATCGCGTGATCCCGACCTCAACACAAAGGATGACAATCAATAGATCAATTATGCTCTGACTTCCTAACATAGAGGTTCACCATAAGTGCATGCTACGGGAATCACTAACTTCAAGACAAGTATTTCTAGATTCACAACACCCTACTAACATAGCTCTTAATATTACAAATCCACGTCTCAAAACTATTTGAGAGGAATCAAAACTTCTCTTTCTATTCAATGCACATGAAGATGGAGGTTTTTGCATCCTCTTTGGGTACCTATCACATAGGGGACTACTTTCATAGCATAAGCCAACTACCAAATCACGCACCGCCATGCTCTAAAAGATATAAGTGAAGCACAAGAGCAAAAGTATCTATCTCAAAAGATATAAGTGAAGCACTATGAACATTCTAGCAAAATCACGATGAGTGCATGTCTCTCTCTCTCAAAAAGGTGTGCAGAAAGGATGATTGTGACAAAACAAAAAGAAAAGGCTCCTAAGATACAAGACGCTCCAAGCAAAACACATATCATGTGGTGAATAAAAATATAGCTCCAAGAAATGTTACCGATGGATTGAAGACGAAAGAGGGGATGCCTTCCCGGGGCATCCCCAAGCTTAGGATTTTTGGTGTCCTTGAATTTGGCTTGGGATGCCTTTGGCATCCCCAAGCTTGAGCTCTTTCCACTCCTTATCTCTTTGTCCATGAAAACCTCACCCAAAACTTGAAAACTTCACAACACAAAACTTAAACAGAAGCTCGTGATAACATTAGCACAAGAAAACAAACTACCACTTATTTTGGTACTGTAGCAAATTTTAATTCCATCTATATTGGTGTTGGGATACTGTATTCTCACTTTTCCATGGCTAGTACCCCCGGATACTAACCATAGTTTCATCAAAACAAGCAACCAACTCAACAAAAAACAGAATCTGTCAAAAACAGACCAGTCTGTAGCAATGTGTATACTTCGTATACTTATGGTACCTCAAAAAATCTGAACAATTACGACGTCCTGGGAAAAAAACATATCAACCAGCAGCAAAAAGAATCAACTCAAAAGCTCTTTCTGAATAAAATTGAAAAATCATCTCGTGAGCGAAAAGTTTGTGTCTTTTTCCAGCAGGATCAAACAACCATTACCAAGACTAGTCATAAAGGTTTTGCTTGTGTCAAACACAAAAAGAAACACAAAAAACACAATCACAACAGAATTGTGATGGTGTGGACGCAACAAAACAGAAAGAAAAAGATAAATTCATTGGGTTGCCTCCCAACAAGCGCTATTGTTTAATGCCCTTAGCTAGGCATAAAAGCGATAGAATCACGTATCGTCGTCTTTGGTGCTCAAACCATAAGTGGCGTGATCACTTATCATCTTAAGATTTTCATCTTTCTTGCTGGATGATTCACCACTACTTTTAGGAACAAAGGCAGACTTGGTGATTTTATTGTGGGGAAAATTTGTAGTATTCTGCACAGCGGCAAAAGCGGAACCCAAGTTGGTTATAACATGCTCTAGTTTGCCAATCCTAGCGGAATCATGACCTACTTTTTCGTTAACTGTGAGTTCCTTCTCCTTTAAATTTTTGAAAGCCATTCCCACCTTGGATCCGTACTGAGTGATTTGATTGTGGATCTTTTTATCCAAATTCTCAATGAGTTCGATCGTAGCGACTTTATTTTCAATGACGTCCAGCCTACGCATCACATGTTCCAGAGTTAAGGTAGTTCCATTAACCATGAGTGGGGGTGAGCCTACCAAATTTATCAGAGCTCCGTAAGAATCAATGGTATGGCTACCCAAGAAATTTCCACCTACGATGGTGTCAAGAATATACCTATTCCAAGGAGAAACACCCACATAAAAACTGCGAAGCAAGACGGTAGTGGATTGCTTATGAGTAGATCTACTCTGAGCATTGCAAATCCTATACCAAGCGTCCTAGTTTTCTTCCTCAATTTGTTTGAAATTGAGAATTTCGCTCTCGGGAGTATCGTTCGAAGTGGTGGATCTAGCCATGAGGACGGGTAGACTATCCCACACAGACAAACAGAGAGCAAGCGAGAGAAAAGGCAAACGAAAAGGCGAACGAAAAAGGCAAACGAAAAAGGCAAACGGAAAAGGCAAATTGGTGAAGTGGGGGAGAGGAAAATGAGAGGAAACTGGCAAACAAAGTAAATGCAAGAGATGAGTTTGCGACACTTACTTGGATGAGTTCTTGACTTGATCTTCCTCCCCGGCAACGGTGCCAGAAATTCTTCTGCTACGGTAACAAAAGTCCTTCCTTGGTGCTAGGAATTCTTCTTGCTACTTCTCTTGTTCGCGTAGGTTTTTCCCTTGAAGAGGAAGGGTGATGCAGCACAGGAGCAGTAAGTATTTCCCTCATTTTGAGAACCAAGGTATCAATCCAGAAGGAGGGCCTTGTCAAGTCCAGAGTACCTGCGCAAACACAAACAATCTTGCACCCAACACTTCAAAGGGTTTGTCAATCCCTTCAAGATTGTTTGCAAAGTGAGATCTGAAGGCGGAAAGTTCAACGAAGTAAAAATTGTAAGGCTGAAAATATGGTGTCGAGTAGACTCGGGGGCCATAGTGTTCACTAGAGGCTTCTCTCAAAATAGAAAATATTACGGTGGGTGAACAAATTACTGTCGAGCAACTGATAGAACCGCAACAAAGTCATGACGATATCTAAGGCAATGATCATACATATAGGCATCACATCTGAGACAAGTAGGACGATACTTTCTGCATCTACTACTATTACTCCACACATTGACCACTATCCAGCATGCATCTAGTGTATTGAGTTCATGACGAATAGAGTAACGCCTTAAGAAAAATGACATGATGTAGAGGGATAATCTCAAACCAATGATGAAAACACCATCTTTTTACCCTTGATGGCAACAACATGATGCGTGCCTCGCTACCCCTTCTGTCACTGGGTGAGGTCACCGCACGGTATGAACCCAAAACCAAGCACTTCTCCCATTGCAAGAATCATAGATCTAGTTGGCCAAACAAAACCCACAACTCGAAGAGAATTACGAGGATATGAAATCATGCATAAGAGAGACCAGAAGAAACTCAAATCTGATTCATAGATCCACAATTCATCGGATCTTGAGAAACACACCGCAAAAGAAGATTACATCGGATAGATCTCCATGAAGATCATGGAGAACTTTGTATTGAAGATCCAAGAGAGAGAAGAAGCCATCTAGTTACTAGCTATGGACCCGTAGGTCAATGGTGAACTACTCACGCATCATCGGAGAGGTCATGGTGTTGATGAAGAAGCCCTCCGTGTCCGAATCCCCCTCCAGCAGGGCACCAGAACGTGCCCCAGATGGGATCTTGCTGAGACAGAAGATTGCGGTGGCAGAAAAGTAATTTCGATGATCTCTTTATTTTTTTGGGATTTTTAGGGAATATATAGGCGCAACCCCTAGGTCAGGGGTCGCCCAGGGGGCCCACAAGCCTATGGGCCGCGGCCTACCCCCTTTGGCCATGGGGTGGGGGCTTGTGGGGCTCCTGAGGCTCCCCTGCCTTGGCTCTCAAGCTTCCCGATCTTCTTTCGTTACAGAAAAAATATTTTCGGGGATTTTCTTCCGTTTGAACTCCGTTTCAAGATCTCCTATGAAAGGGGTCAAAAACATGGAAAAAACAGGAACTGACACTTGGCACTGAGTTAATAAAATAGTCCCAAAAAATATATAAAAGGCATGCAAAACATCCAAAGTTTGACACGATAATAGCATGAAACCTTAAAAAATTATAGATACGTTGGAGACGTATCAATGTCCTAGGGCATAATAATGTACCTGCCTAGTTGAAGATTGAACAAAGAAGGAACAGGCAAAGTAATAGTCTTACGAGTACCCTGGCTAAATACTAGGTTAAAAATCATCCTCTTATTTATATCTTTATCAAGAAATTCATGGCGAACCATGCTATCATAATCTAGATGTCTCTCAGGAAGAAGCATCTCTTCTTCCTCATACAGTCTAATAGGTAACTCAAAATGTTTAGCGAGACGGGTAGCATAGATACCTCCGTAAACAACGCCTTTAGTACGGTTCGTGTTCAACCGTTGAGCCACTATAGCGCCCAAGCTATAAGTTTTATCATTATAAAGAGCTTCGCACAAAACTGCAAGATCTGGGGAGCTAAGAGCCCTAGCTTTCCCACAACCAATCAAACATTTTCCCACAAATAATGAGAGATATCGAAGCACGAGAAAATGTACACTAGCAACTCTAGCGCAAGACACTCCTCTCTCCTCTTCTACAACAATAGTATCAATGAAAGCCTCCAGGTCCCGTGGACGAGGTTCATGAATATCCCCAACATAAGGTAATTTGCAAACATTGCAAAAATCCTGAAGTGACATGCGCTGGGGGATATCATATAACTTGAACTCAACCATAGGAGGACTCTTCCTTGGATAGAAATTAAAGCTTTGAACAAAAATATTAGTGAGGAGGAGGTATTGTGGACACTTATCTTCAAGAAATGCGGTAAGGCCCGCGTTCTCCACCAAGTAATAAAAATCCTCATAGAGACCGGCGGCACGTAAGAACACATCGCTTGGCCACTCGCACGCTCGAAGTTCTGCAACTCGGGGGACCGGATACTTGGGTTTCTTCTTCTCATTGTCATCTTTCTTGGGGTCATGGCTTGAAGAGCCTCTTAGGAACCTCCTCATCTTTTCCTTTTTCTTTCTCTGAAAATTTCTGAAATTTTTAGTGACTCAAAAGAAAAGTGAACAAGGCTCAGCAAAACTCATAGCAACTACTCCTACAAGTGCCTAGAGGCCATATCATGCATCAAAACTACTTGGGACCAACTAAAATTAACATGCAAAGCTCAAGAACAGGGTCACCAAGGCAGAAAAAATATGCAACAAGTAAAACACTAGAGCAAAAAATAATTGGACCAATGGAGGAGTCACATACCAAGGAACAAATGGGGCTTTGCACAAGGAGATCAAAGAACACAACAAGAAGAGCAAGAACACGGGTTTGAGCTGTCGCATGATTTTTTCTGGAGGTACAAGAAGGAGACGGGAGCTGGAATAAGTGGAGGGGGGCCACGTGGGACCCACAGTCCTTCCAGGCGCGACGAGGGGGGGTGCCCACGTCTCCTGGGCTTGTGGCCCACTCGTGCATCCCTTGACTAGCTCTCTATCTCAGAATTTTTCAAAAATTCCAGAAAAAATCATACTTGATTTTCAAAGCATTTGAAGACTTTTATTTTCGGGACACTTTTCTAAGGGACACAAAAAGCAGAAAACAGGAAAATAAAGCTAAATTTATCATTTTTCTTCTAAACAACAGAAAATAAAAGTTCGGAACAAAAGGTGGTGACCCCTAGATTCATCCATCTCATGGTCATCAAAAGAAATCTGTCAATGAGGTTGATCAAGTCTCCTTAACAAACTTTTTTTGGATCACATGAAACCAGAGAATTTTCGAATAATCACTAGGTTACCTCAACGGGGATGTGCATATCCCCAACAAGTAAATCATACTTCATATTGACAGTAGTATAGGGCATTCAAAGCTTCCAATAAGAATTGATGAAGTTTTTTCAATAGCATTGATACAATGAACTCGATATTGTTTCTTCGGAAAGTGCACCGTATGCTCATTACCATTAACATGGAAAGTGACATTGCCTTTGATGCAATCAATAACAGCCCCTGTAGTGTTTAAAAAGGGTCTTCCAAGGATGACCTCCATGGCATCATCCTCGAGAATATCCAGAATAACAAAGTCGTTAAGATAGTAACGTTAGCAACCACAACAGGCACATCCTTGCAAATGCCTATAGGAAAAGCAGTTGATTTGTCGGCCATTTGCAAAGACATTTCAGTTGGTGTCAACTTGTCCAATTCAAGTCTACGATAAAGAGAGAGAGAGAGAGAGGCATAACACTAACACCAGCTCCACGATCGCATAAAGCAGTTCTAACATAATTTCCTTTAATGGAGCAAGGTATAGTGGGCACTCCGGGATCACCTAGTTTCTTAGGAGTTCCACCCTTGAAGGTGTAACTAGCAAGCATGGTGGAAATCTCAACCTTAGGTATCTTCCTTTTATTAGTCACAATATCTTTCATGTACTTAGCATAAGGAGACATTTTGAGAATATCTGTCAAACGCATTTGCAGAAAGACAAGTCTAATCATTTCAACAAAGCGCTCAAAATCCTCATCATCCTTTTTCTTGGATGGTTTGGGAGGAAAGGGCATGGGTTTCTGAACCCATGGTTCTCTTTCTTTACCATGCTTCCTAGCAATGAAGTCGTTCTTATCGTATCTCTTGTTCTTAGGTTGTGGGTTATCAAGATCAACAACAGGTTCAATCTCCACATCCTTATCATTACTAGGTTGGGCATCATCATGAACACCACTATCAATATTATAATTAGGCTCATGTTCATCACCAGATTGTGTTTCAGCATCAGAAACAGAGATATCATTTGGATTCTCAGGTGTAACAGCAGCAGGTTGGCTAGCATGCAAGTTCCTATCATCTTTCTTTTTCTTCCTATTACTAGGATGACTAGGTCCCTCAGCGCTAACTCCTTGAGAATCTTGTTCAATTCTCTTAGGATGGCCCTCAGGATACAAAGGTTCCTAAGTCATTTTACCACCTCTAGTGACGACTCTAACAGAATTGTCATTCAACTCATTGAGCAAGTCATTTTGAGACTTAAGTACTTGTTCTACTTGAGTAGTGACCATAGAGGCATGTTTACTCAAAAGCTTAAAATCATTGACATTTCTATCCACACAAGACTTATATGACTAATCATGCGAGCATTTTGTTCCATATGTCTGCTAACATAATCATTGGATTTTTGTTGTTTGGCAACGAAGTTATCGAATTCATCTAAGCACAAGCTAGCAGGTTTATCATAAGGAATATCACTCTCATTGAATCTACGAAGAGAATTTACCTCTACTACCTGTGTCGGGTTATCAAGACCATCTATCTCTTCGATAGGTGGTAGATTCTTAACATCTTCAGATTTAATACCTTTCTCTTGCATAGATTTCTTGGCTTCTTGTATATCTTTAGGACTGAGGAATAGAATACCTCCTTTCTTCGGAGTTGGCTTCGAAGGTGGTTCGGGAATAGTCCAAGCATTATCATTGCTCAAGATATTATTCAATAGAATCTCAGCTTGTTCCACAATTCGTTCCCTGAAAACACAACCAACACAACTATCTAGGTGGTCCCTAGAAGCATCTGTTAGTCCATTATAAAAGATATCAAGTATTTCATTTTTCTCAAGAGGGTGATCAGGCAAAGCATTCAGTAACTGGACAAGCCTCCCCCAAGCTTGTGGGAGACTCTCTTCTTCAACTTGCACAAAGTTATATATATCCTACAAGGCAGCTTGTTTCTTATGGGCAGGAAAATATTTCTCAGAGAAGTAGTAGATCATATCCTGGGGACTACGCACACAACTAGGAGCAAGAGAAGTAAACCAAGTCTTAGCATCACCCTTTAGCGAGGAAGGAAACAACTTAAGGATATAGTAATGGCGAATCTTTTCCTCACTCGTGAATAGGGTGGCTATATCGTGTAGTTTGGTAAGATGAGCTACAACCGTTTCAGACTCATAACCATGAAAAGGATCAGATTCGACCAAAGTGATTAACTCAGGATCGACAGAGAATTCATAATCCTTATCAGTGACAAAGATGGGCGAAGTAGCAAACTTAGGATCGTTTTTCATTCAAGCGTTCAGATATTTTTCTTTCCACTTGCACAATAAATTCTCAAGATCATAGCTATCCTTACAAGCAAGAAAGTCCTCAGCTACCTCTCCCTCCATAACATAACCCTCAGGTATATCAGGAAATTCATATCTAGGAGAGCTAATTCTAACATGTGAAACAACAGGTTCTACTTCAATAATTTCGGCAGTTTCAGAAGTATCATCACATTCAACAACAACTCTAGCAATTTGTGCATCGAGGAATGCACCCAGTGGCAAAGAAGTATCAAGCAAAGCATCATCATAAGCATCATGGATAGCAGAAGTAGCATCATCAAGCACAGGCGACACATCAGAATTTCTAGTAGGTGGTGGTGTCGCAAACTTACACATAAGTGAAGGTGAATCAAGTGAAGAGCTAGATGGCAGTTCCTTACCTGTCCTCGTAGTTGAGGGCAAGACTTTAGTTTTTGGATCTCTCGGATTCCTCATAGTGATCAAAAGACGTAAATCCCAAGTGACTCAGAGAATAGAGCTAGGCCACCCCGGCAACGGCGCCGGAAAATAGTCTTGATAACCCACAAGTATAGGGGATCGCAACAATTTTCGAGGGTAGAGTATTCAACCGAAATTTGTTGATTTGACACAAGGGGAAGCCAAAGAATATTCTCGAGTATTAGCAGTTGAGTTGTCAATTCAACCACACCTGAAAGACTTAGTATATGCAACAAAGTTTCAGTAACACAGTAGTGTCATAGTAATAGTAGCAGCGGTAACAGTAGCAGCAGTGACATCTGTAGCGGTAACAGTAGCAGCAGTGACAACAGTAGCGGTAACAGTAGCATCAGTGACAGTAGTAGCGGTAAAGTAACGTAGCAAGGACCAGTAGGAAAAGACTCGTAGGCATTGGATCGGTGATCGATAATTATGTCGGATGACATTCATCATGCAACAGTCATAACATGGGGTGATATGCAACTAGCTCTAGTTCGTCAATGTAATGTAGGCATGTATTCCGTATATAGTCATACGTGCTTATGTAAAAGAACTTGCATGACATCTATTGTCCACCCCTCCCGTGGCAGGGGGTCCTAATGGAAACTAAGAGATATTGAGGTCTCCTTTTAATAGAGAACCGGAACAAAGCATTAGCACTTAGTGAATACATGAACTCCTCATACTATGGTCATCTCCGGGAGTGGTTCCGGCTATTGTCACTCCGGGGTTGCCGGGTCATAACACATAGTAGGTGACTACAACTTGCAAGATAGGATCAAGAACACACATATATTGATGAAAACGAAATATGTTCAGATCTGAAATCATGGCACTCGAGCCCTAGTGACAAGCATTAAGCATAGCAAAGTAGTAGCAACATCAATCTTAGAACATAGTGGATACTAGGGATCAAACCCCATCAAAACTAACTCAATTACATGATAGATCTCATCCAACCCATCACCGTCCAGCAAGCCTATGATGAGATTACTCACGAACGGTGAAGAGCATCATGGAATTGGCGATGAAGGATGGTTGGTGATGACGACGGCATCGATTTCCCCTCTCCGGAGCCCAAAACGGACTCCAGATGTCACATCCCTGAAACCCTAATCAAGTATAGCATTGTGCTCATATCTTATTTGCATTGCATCCAAGAAAATTTCAACAAGATCAAAGAAAGTGGTGAAGAAAAACTCAAAAACCCTAGCCACTTCTCAAATTCAAAGAAATTATAAACTTGTTCAAATAAATGAACCCAAAAATGTCCTCAAGAAAAGTTCAACTTTTCTGATAATTCATGGAAGCAAATAAGCAGTGAAGAAAACTATTTTCATAACACATTTGGCATTTTATTTAAATGCAGAAGGCTACTGGATTCAAGTTTAAATTTGAATTCAGAAACTTTAAGTTTTCAAAAATGCTGAAAACTTCTGGAATGGTTGGATATATTCCAACAAATATTCTGGTGTGTTCAAAATATTTTTATAAACTATTTTGGAGCTGAAATAAAAAAAGCAAATCAAAATAGTTAGCAAATCAGAAAAACAAAACAGAAAAAACGAGAAGAAGCTTACCTGTCGCCCTAAGGAGGCCCAGCCCACCAGGGGCAGGGGCGTCTTCTTCCTCCTGCCATCTGGCAGAGGAGCGAACGCCCATGGCGGCTCCTCCACCTCCTGCTTCGCCGTGGCACGCTCCGGTGCTCCCCAGGACAGCTCGACAGCGGGGATAACCTCCCCGAGCACGTCCCTATCCATCCCCGCTACCCATTCCTCCCCTCTCCACTCGGTTCCTTCCTCCCCTTCTGCCGCCATTGCCAGGAGCTCGAGCTCGAGCTGCCCGTGCCTTTGGCCACTAGTTCTCCCTCCCGAGTGCCCCATTCGCTCCGCCTCGACGAGCTGGTCCTCCCTGCAGAAGCTGAAGTTCCCCCGGGCCCTGCAACGCCCACGACACCGCCGTCTTCAAGCTTCGGCCGCCGGTGAGCTTCGTCCGATTCGTCGCCCACAGCGCTTCCCCGAGCCTTCTAAGCCCTTCATTGCACTCCCCGTGAGATTGCGATCATTTCCCCTCTTCTGCCCCTCGGTTTCGTGCCCCCTAGCCACTGGACAGACGAGCCCGAGCTCCGGCCGTCGCCTCCGCTCGTCGCCGGTGACCTCCGGTCCTCCCGAGCCCTCCCTCAGGCCAGTACTGGACGAGGGCGAGCCTGGGGATCCTCCCAGTGCTCTCGGCTCTCGACTCCGAGCACTACAGCCATCTCCGGAGACACTCCGGCATAGATCCGCCGCGGATCTGGTCGCCGCCGGTCAGTCTCCGGCAGGGGATGACCTGTCCTCACTAATCTACCGGTTTAAACTCTAAGCAGTCGCTGACAGTGGGCCCCAGGCCAAGTCAAACGCAATCAGGGGATGGTCAGTGCGGGATTATCCCTGTGAGGCTGACCAGTGGGTCCCCCCTATCGGGTTTGACCTGATCAGGTCAGCCGACGGCTGACGCCATGCTGACGTGAGCCTGATGCAATAAGTGGATTTCTGATTTAAAAGAATTCCTGAAAAATGCCAAAACTTATAAAAATCATAGAAATTAATCTGTAACTCCAATGAAAATAATTTATATATGAAAAAGTATCAGAAAAATCCAAGGAATCTGAATATCTCATTTTCAAACATGTTTGAAAATATTACTGGACCAAACATGTAGAATAATAAATAAGTTAAATTTTATAAATGCTATGGAGATGGAATTTGAAAATCATTTGAATTCCACTTCAAATACTATGATCAAACATTGTTCAATCACAACCAGCAACTTAACAAATCATTTCCAAGCATGTTAAAAACAAGTGGATCTGAGCATCAAGTCGAATCAATTAAAATGGTATTCGAGAATACCTCGTTTGAAGTGATATTTGAATCTGATTCAAATCAACTCCAAACTTAATAAATGATAGCTACATTAGCATACCACCTTGCATCCTCATGCCATGCTTATGCATCATTTTGTTGCATATGATTGTTATTGATTGTTGTCATTTCTTTCGGTAGGCTCCGCTCCTCCGGAATCCACTGAATATCCGACTAACGGATATTGTCCCTCCTCTGAGCAACAAGGCAAGCAACCATTTTGATCATCCCGATAAATCCCATGTTCTCGCTCCTGCACTTACTTATTGCATTAGGATCGAATGCTCAACTGCTTTTGGCACATTAGTTGAACCCACTTACTTGCATGACATGTCTTTGTCACAGTAAATAGCTGAACCTTGCAACCTAGCATACCTCGTAGATGCTTGAGCCATGATGTGCCTTATACTGCTATGCATGCTATGCTTAGAGTTGTGTATGGTCTATCATCTGGGAGATGAACATAATTGTGAGAATGTGTTCAGTAAGTAAGGGTTGTGTGTTGAAACTGATTTGGTAAAGGTATCGGTGAAAGGCCATGTAGGAGTACAGGGCGGGTTGTTTCATTGGAACCGTCCCTAGGAACTGAGTTCCGTGTATGTAATCCAAGACGAGATACTACCACATGCTGGGCCCTGAAATATGACCCCGCTCGACTTATAAATCGCTTAGTACTCGGTCCAGGAGTTGCAAGTAGTTTTTGGTGTTTATAGTCACGTTGGAAGCCGTGCATAGCGCTGACCTGAGAGGTGGGCTGTGATGCGGTAGGCAGTGGCACGGTGTACCAAGTGGCACCCGGATGGTGGGCTTGGGAACCCTGCGCACATCGTTTGGGGCCGTGGCGGAAACCTCGGCCGGACTTTCGTGCGGGTTACCCTCAGATAGGCGATAGACCTGGACTAAGTATTAGTGTGGTTAACGGTCGTGGCCGACTCCCTCGCTGGGCTTCTGCTTGAAGGTTGCCGAGGTGCATGACGCGCACATGGCGATAAGTGGCGAGAGCGTGTGTGAAGAAGTACACCCCTGCAGGGTTATGATCTATTCGAATAGCCGCATCCGCGGATATGGACTACTTGGAGACATATGTTGTTCATAGAAAACTTTAATGGCTACTCATAAAATTGTCAAGATAAGCGTGAGTGTCGTGGACGGCATTTCCGTATGGAGACGGAATGATTCCACGATGGAGTATTGTTGTGGTGTTAGTGGACTCGTGTGCGAGAAATCAAGTTGTCAAAATTATTTAAAAATGAAAGTTGTCTAGCCACGAGTCAAATGTTGGCTTTCCGCATGAAACCCCACAATTCCTTATTGATACATTGCATGAGTAGATAGTTATCCTAAAGTTTTGCTGAGTACCTCCGTACTCATGTTTGCTTAATATTTGTTGTAGAGGTTGTTAATGACCCTAACGGAGGGTTCTTCCTAGACATCGACGACGACGAGTAGCTGGTATCCTAGCTACGATCTGGCCCTAGGGTGGGTCTGTAGTATAGCCAGGCCACGTGCCTTCCAGTTTCATCTGTCTGTACTCAGACAGCTTATATACTTCCGCTGGCTTGTAACTCGAATGACTGTTATGATGGGTCGTGAGACCCCTACTGTGTAATATTATGTGTGTGGCTCTTCCGAGCCTTTTAAATAAAGCTTGTATGTTTATGGTTATGTTGTGATGCCATCGCTGTATCTATACATATCAGTATGCCATGCGTACGTGTCTCATACTTGATATGTATGGGGTTCGATTACCTAGCCGTAGGCTTTAACAACATTCCTTACAGGGAAATGCCCCTTTGTGATCCAACGAGCCATGGTAGTTCGCTATTTCTCCGGACACATTGGTTGACCGGCATGTGTCCTTCTTAGCTGCTGTGTCTGTCCCCTTTGGGGAAATGTCACGCGATGTAATGGAGTCCTTGTAGCTTGTTACGACTCGTCTACATTCGCTGGTGACCGACACCTGCTTTGTTGGGTCATGTATGCTTGGCCCTGTGCGGAACTGCCGCTTTAGTTTATGACTAGACATGTTGATCCGGGTTCTATGTCACTGGATTGCTAGTGACACAATTGCATACGCGAGTCAAAAGGCGCAAACGGTCCCGACTAAGGTAAGGCTGCAGCCGTGGGGATAACCGTGCGTGAGACCGCAAAGAGATGCGATGTGTTATAGGCTGGATTCCTATGACTTAGGATCGGGGTCCCGGCACCAGATCTACCCTCCAGAGGAAGAACAGGTGGTGTCGGCGGCTCCGTGTCGTAAAACGTGATGAGGGCAAAAGAGTTTGGAAAAGTAGATACGACGGAGACGTATCAGATACCAAAACTGTTGGGACCCCAATCGTAAGCTATAAGAACCCAGCTTGTAACACATCACATCACTTTGCGGCCTCACACACGGTAAACTCCACGGCTGCCACCTTACCTTGGCCGGGACCGTTTGCGTCTTTTGGCTCACGTATATGAATGTGTCGCTAGCATTCAAACAACAAAAAACCCGGGTCGACATGAATAGTTATAAACCCAAGTGGCACATCCGTACAAGGACAGGAATACATAACCTAGCAAAGTAGGTGTCGGTCAACAGCGTGTGTAGACGAGTCATAGCAAGCTACACGGACTCCATTACATCGTGTGACATTTTCCCGTGGGGACAGACACAACAACAAAGAAGGATACATGCCGGTCAATTAATGTGTCCGGAGCAGTAGCAAGTTACCAAGGCTCGGTGGAAGCAGAAAGAGGCATTTCCCCGTAAATAATACTACTAAGGGCACACAACTAGGTGTCAAATCCCACACATACCAATGCATTTCAAACATACACACAATATGCACGATATGTGTAGATACAACATGGCATCACAACATAACTCCATGACTCAAGCTTTATTAAAGACTCATAAGAGTCAACATAGTATGATATTACAAAAAGGGGTCACATGACCCAACACTCAAGTCATACAAACATCAAGCGGAAGCATAACATGTCTGGGTACAGACATCTACTAAAATGGCTGGAGGAGCCTGAAAAGCTACAACGATCATACCAAAGGAGCAAGACCTCTGTCTGGGATTCCCAAGCTATTCCGGCCAACGTCGATCACATCGTGTAGAACCAATAGTGAAATTAATGTTTTCTCCGCAAAAAACATAAATGAAGCAAACGTGAGTACAAAGGTACTCAGCAAGACTTATGTCAGAACTATCTACATATGCATCAATATCAATGACGGGGTTGTGGAGTTTAATTGTAGCAAACCAGCTTTGACTCTTAGCTGACCTATATTACGACTACAAGTACTTTCTTTGAGGTGGGATATCGCACATGAGTCCACATATTCACCAATTCAACACACCACTATGGATCCACTCTCTTCTCCCTACGAGAAGGTCATCCATAGCACTCAAACTTATCTTGCATATCTTAAAGTATCCATTCCAAGTTGTCTATGTACCACGTAATGTTTCCAAGTAGTCCATATCTGAGGACGTGACTATTCGAACAAATTAATTCACCCTGCATGGGTATACTTCTTCACACACGCTCTCACCACTTATCACCATATGCACATCATGCATCTCGGCAACTTTCAAGCGGAAGCACTAGCGTGGGTGTCGGCCACGACCGTTAACCACATAAGACCCTAGTCCAGGTTTATCGCCTATTTGAGACTGAAACCGTAAGGAAGTCCAACCGAAGTTTCCTTAACAACCCCAAACCGATGTGTGCAGGGTTCCCAAGCCCACCATCCGGGAGCCACTTGGTATACCGTGCCACTGTGTATCTACCGCACTGAAGCCTACCCCGTCGGGCAGAGCTAAACATGGACGCCAACACTTTTCCTACAAACACCAGAAACTAGTTGCAACTCCTCGACAGAGATCTAGGCGAATAATAAGCCGAGAGGGTCAATAAGTATCCTAATGTGTGGTAGTATCTTGTCTTGGATAACATACACATAACTAAGTTCCTAAGGACGGTCCCAATGAGACAACCCACCATGTACTCCTACATGGCCTCTCATCGCTACCTTTACCAAATTGGATTCACACCTTTACTCTCACAGTGTAGGACATGAACACAACCATTCCGATTCATCGACTAGATGGATCAGACCCGACACAACTCTAAGCATAGCAGACACAGTAAGGAAGCATGGATGAGTAGGCATATCAAGGCTCAAACAGTTGCTACTCATGCTAAGTGGTTTCAACTATTTAATGTGGCAAAAACAGGTCATGCAGAGGAATGGGTTCAGCTATCGAGAACATATAATAGTTGAATCATGATTGTCCTAATGCTATAAAAGGGTGCATAAGCGAGAGAGTAGGATTGTATCGGAATGCTCAAGGGGGGTTGCTTGCCAGATAGTTCTGAAGATAGCAATGAGTCTTTATCAATGTCAACGGTCACATCATTGGAACCATCGTCTACTGAGAGGGAACAACACCGACAAACACAAAAAGAATAATATTTACTTCACAAAAATGCAACACTATGATGCATGATCATGGCATGAAAATGAAATGTGGCATGGCTAATGTAGTTGCCATTTCTTTAGTTGAAGCTGATTTGAATCAAAATTCAAATATAATTTCAAATAAGGTATTTTCCAAATATATTTTAATTGATTTGACCTGATGCTCAGTTATAACTTATTTTATCATGCATGAAAATAGTACCATTGAATTCCATGGATTTTTTGATCATTTTTCATATATAAAATATTTTGATCTGAGTTACAAATTAATTTCTATCAATTTTTGAAGTTTTGAACTAATTATGAACTTATTTAAGTCACAAAAATATAATTATTGCATCAGCATGACCTCAGCAGGTCAAACTGGGACGTTGCTAGTCAAACCTGACCAGTGGGACCCACTTGTTTGTGTCTCTAGCTTAATTCAAATTAGAAATTAGGTTAATTAACTAATTAACATGGCTGGGTCCACATGTCAGTGACTATTTAGATTTTAAATAATTATTTATTTTTATTTAGACTAATTTTAATTTATGTGAGGCTGTCTCCACGTGTCATAAACTCGGGGGGTCAAACCCACCGGCGTTGAGGTCAAACTCACCGGCGGCGGGCCTCCGGCGACCACTGGAACGGCGGAGGGCATCAGAAATGCATCTCCGGCGACCAAATGGATGGCGGAGGGGCTTGTTAGAATGACCACTCGCCCGCGCGTCCAATGGTACCAGCCCCATGGGCTGCGGTTGCCGGAATCGGCGCCGACGACAAGCTCAGCGGCTGCCGGAGCTCGGGCCTCATCGAGGTCATCGCTACGGGGCTCAAATCAAGCGGGGTTTGGCACCTACAACATCTATGCGACGAGCTGGAGCTGCTGGTGGCCTCAGAAGGACCAGCTGTTCACCGGAGCATTACCGGCGGCGAGCTCCCGCGACGGATCTCGTCGGGCTTCGGTGGAATTGGGGGCTAGGGTTAGGGAGATAAGGGAAAAATGATGGGAATGGAATCCTTGGCTCACAGAGAGGGCAGTGGCGTCGAGAGCGGGCTCGGGGACGGCCTGTAGACGACGAATCGACAACGGCGAGCTCACTAGCCGAAGGTTGAAGACGACGTCTTGATGGCGTTCCAGGGCTCACGACGGTGTTTCTTCGCGTGTGGACCTACGGGACGTCGAGGCAGAACGATTCGACGACTCAAAGGCGACGTTGGCTGGCCGGAGGGGGCTGTAGACGTTGAGCTCTCCATGACGTCAATGGCAACAGAGAGAGGAGAGGGGAGAGCGAGTGAGGAGGGGAGGAGAAGATAGGCTCGTTCTCTGGGGGTCTATCCTCATTGCCAGCGCGACGGAGGAGAATCCAGGCAGGCAGTTGCGTGCTGCTGCGAGGAGGAGCTGTGGCGACCTCCTCCTGTGCCTACTGGCAGAGGTGGAAGATGACAGGGAAGGAGATGGGCTGGGCCTAGCGACACGTAAGCTCCTTCCCCTCATTTTCCTTTAAATTCTTTTCTGTTTTTTATTTCTAACATTTGTTATATTTATTTCTTGGCTCGAAATTTATTCCTAAAACATTGAAAACATTTGTGGGGGTTTAGTTGAATTATATCCAAGCCCCACAAAAAGATTCAACATTTTATAATAACTAAATAGTTATAGCTATTTATTTTGGCAATTTTCAGTGGCTTTCATGGATTAATTTAAATGCCAAAATTGTTCTAAAAATAATATTCATCCCTTATATATTGTTGCCAATATTTAACAAAAAGGATGGGCATTTTTGAAGGCCATTTTGGATTCATTGAATAAACACACCATTTGGATTGGTTTTGTTAGGGTGAGGTGCTAGGGTTTCTTTAATCCCCAATTCAATTTTAATGCAAAATAAAATATGATGCACAATCTAGCTAAACACCAAGTAGTGAAATCTAGGGATGTGACATCAAAGATGGCAAATTTCAGTGCCCCTGGTACCTCAAGGTCACTTCGTTTGTTCATGTTCTGTTTTTGGTTGTTGTGCGTTTCATCGGCTCGTTCTGCCTGAATTGAGCTTCCCTAGAGAAGCCTGATTTCATAGTCAAATGCGTGAAAGGCACATACTTTGGGTAGGCATGTACATGATCATACGCCTGGTCTCGTAAATCAGGCAAATATGCTTCCTTTTTGAAGTGAAATAGCCTTTTCCTTTGATCACTCATCAGTGAGTGAACAATAGTTCATATAGGTCGGTCTGTATAGTAGGTTTCTAATAATCTTGCAATACTATTCTGAACAAAACAAGGTCGACGAGGAGTGACCGAACACTTGAGGGAACGAACGAGGAAGACCAATCCTAAATAAAAAGTGTTTCCGACGTTAGGAGGAATTCCCTTTAATAGTAAAGCATGCTTTTCTAGTTAATGATTACTGATGGGTTGCCATAATCTTTCAAATCTGTTGCATGATCTAGACATAGTGATCTGTGAAGGATGTTGCAGCTTACTCAGGGCAAGTGACTCATTAGGTTATAGTTGAGACATTCATTATGTACCACTATTAGCATTCCTTAGTTGTTGTTTGTTCTCGAAGCATGGATGCGGAAGCTAATTTTGGAACCAAATCCATCTCTAAAAGACGCATCAATGGTCCTGTTTTAACCATCGTGTGACTGTAGTGATGTGGAGAAGGGAAACCAGGAAAGAAAGGAGGAGCTTGTGAAGAGCAGCATGGACAGAAAAGCATATTATATGCATTTTGAAGGGGAAACTAATGTGTCTAATTTTTGTTCAGATGATATGAATTCAGATGTGAAGACAAAGAGGTTGACTTACATGTTTTACCATCCTGAGAAGATGAAGTTGCAAAAGAAGCCACATCTGTGCATCAGTCCATGAACAATAAGAAATATAGAAATCCTGGTCCAACAAGTAGATCACACCATGATCCTGAGAGAGTTGTAATACCAGATTCGGTTCAAGAACCATATCCAAAATGTTTTCCTCGTGATTTAGGCACTAATTATGAGAAGATGATCCTGAAGAAGCATACATCCTACCTAGTGGAAGGAAGAGAAGGACTACAAAAATGAAGGATAGGGTTTGATATGATGGGAAGCTTCCACATCCACATGATCAACTTTGTAAGGGATTGTGGTTCAGAAGTGTTTAGGAGTTCAGAGAGGCAATAATGGATTACCACATCAAGACTTTGAGGAAATATGATTTTCATAGGAATGCCTCAGATAGGGTTATTTTGTGGTGTTCAGAGAGATCTAACGGATGTGCTTTTTATATTTGTGCATCTAAGATAGCTAATGAGAAAACCTTTTGCATTAGAAAGTGTGATATTTTGCACACGTGTGTAGCTGCTGCAGAGAACACAAAGGTTACTACAAAGTGGTTGTGCAATGAAGTTGAGTCATCTTTGAGAGCACATATTAGATCTCCTATAAATGCCTTAATTACAAAGACAAATACTAAGTTTTCAGTGGGCCTGTCAAGAAGTGTGGCTACAGAGCAAGGAAAATGCTGTTGATGTGGTCCAAGGTGACCATAAGAAGCAGTATTATAAGCTTACAGATAATATTCAAGCAGTTCTTAATACAAACCCTATAAGCAGGTGTCTAGTGACAACATTGGTGGAAACAGAGAACCCAATACCCACTCCAACATTGAAGTACATGTTCTACTGCTTGCAAGCTTCAAAGCAAGGTTTTTTGACTGGGTGCAAACCATTTATATGTCTTGATGGATGTTTCATCAAGCTAACCACTGGACAACAAATCCTGGAAGCCAGAGGAAGGGATGGCAACAACAACATCTACCCAATAGCATTTGGTGTAGTTGACAAGGAAGATACTGATAGTTGGACTTGGTTTTTAAGTCAGTTAAGATGTTCTATTGGAAGTGCAAAAAAATTTGGAACATACACAATAATATGTGATAGCAAAATGTTAGCACAATATCACTATAGTGTTATTACTTTTTCAATGTTTAAACCAAGCTAATGGACTATTATTTTTCTTAATAAATAGGGTCTGCTTGAGGCAATAAATGAGGTGTTCCCTGACTCTCCTCAGAGATATTGTCTTAGGCACATATGTGTAAACTTTCAAGCAGCTAGTTTTAGATCTTTAGAATTAAAGAAGTGTGTGGATAAGGCAAGATATTCTTACACTGAACATGGGCATGGCAGAGCTGAAAGCTGAGTCTGAAGATGCATGGAAATGGCTAAAAAAATCATGTTTCTGCTTGAGCTAGGTTTTCCATGGATCATGATTGCAAGACTGACCTGGTTGTGAACAACCTTAGTGAGGTGTTTAACAAAATGATACTTGATGTTATGGCCAAACCAATTAGGACAATGTTTGAAGGGATTAGGACCAAGCACATGATCAAGAGACATAAAACTAGAGAGAAGTTACAGACCAGCAGGTCGTCAATCACTCCCAATTATTCATAGATTCTAGAAGAGAACAAGAAGTATGCCAAGTTTTGCCAAGCAGACAGAGCTGGTCCTTCTATTTGGCAAGTAACAAGTAAAGAAAAGTAGTATTCTGTCAACATTCATAATTCTACATGTGACTGAAGGAGGTGGGACATGTCAGGTATACCTTGTAGTCATGGTATATCTGCAATTACAAAGATGAAATTGCATCTTGAGGATTTTGTGCATGATTTTTTTAAGAAACCACTTTTTGTGGAAGCATACAAAGACATAATATATCATGTTCCTGGTCATGATTTCTGGTCCGACAGACACACACACCTGATAAAGAACCACATGTCTTCAAAGAAAAGGCGGACAAGAGCCAGACAACAAGGACTAAGGGGAGTTTTGAGGTACCAACTCTAAGAGATACTAATAGGATGGGTACAGTCACTTGTTCAAACTATGGTCTTCAAGGACATAAGTAGACTACTTGCAGCAAGCCTCTCAGGCTAAAACTGCTGATGAGAAAAAATAATCACCAGGTCAATTTGTTTCGATTTAGCAACTGATTCATTTGCATTTTCATACATGCCGTATGAATTACTAATGATTCAGTTTCTATATGCAGGAAAATAGAGCAATATATCAGGAAAAAGAAGCTGCAGCAGCACCAGCAGCAACAACACCTAGAGAAGCACCAACACCATCACCAACACGAGAAGCAGCAATACCTAGACAGGCCCCAGCACCAGCACAAGCTCTATCTGCACGTGCTACAACTGAAAGAGAAAAAAGGGGAACGCCTCCAGGAAGATGAAGAGGTAGAGGGAAACGAACTAGCAACACTTCCAATGCACTAAGACCTACAACATCTGCAACATGTGAGGTGGGGAGTAAGAGGAAGAGGATGACAAACAGCAGGTCAGCAAGCTACTTCTATGCAAGTGGTAACTACTAAATAACATGTGAGGTCTGAACATCTACCAAGCTTGTCTGAACTTATCTATGTGCATGAACTTATTTGTGTGTCTGAATTTATCTGTGTAAATGAACTTATTTGCGTGTCTGAACTTTTAGAATGTCTGAACTTGTGTGTGTGTTTCAACATTTGTGTATATGAACTTGACTTATTTGAATTAGCATTTGTGTGAATTAACATTTGTGTGAATGGACATATTTGGAGCGTCTTTGTTGCCCCCAGATTCAGTGATGATGCAACGCTAGAATAGGAGCAGTTATGTGAATGTTCACAGCTAGTTTGATCTACTTTCTATGTTAGTTCGAACTATGTGTGTGGGATGCTGTTTGTAAAAAAGTTTATGTGAATCAATGGCATTGTCTGAATGTGTTTGGAGATGCTAAACTGTGCTGCACTTATCTGAATATTTACTGTTTGTGGGCATCTAAATGTGTTGTGTTTGTAGTAATCTAAATTTGTTTGCAATTATATAAATCAATGGTCAAGTAGCTGAGCAATCAAATTAACCGCACCACATCTAACACCCCCACTGGCATTGAGGAGTCAAATATCATAATATCATGCACTTTAGCACTCCTCCACTGCCACACTTCACCTCCTCTTTTACTACTCTACTTAACTCCTCCATCGCATTTCTACCCACTCACCTCACTCGGAACTCTCTCCTCCTCCTATCTTCAACCATGGCTGGTTCTTCCTCCACACCAGACCCATGGCTCAATCCATTCCCAACTGGCAAGGGTTGGGTAGCCATGCTGCTTGGTTCATCGTGTGGTGACCAAGACCTCTTCCTCAACTACGTGAAAGTGGCCATGAGGTACACTAGCCCCCAAGGGCTTATAGCTGCAACAGATGCAGTTAGGAAGAAAACAATTACAGAGGAGATGCAACGCATGGTGTTGGAAATATGCCCTAGAGGGAATAATAAATTGGTTATTATTATATTTCTCGTTCATGATAATATTTTATTATCCAAGCTATAATTGTATTGAATGGAAACCCAAATACATGTGTGGATATATAGAGAAAACAATGTTCCTAGTGAGCCTCTAGTTGACTAGCATGTCGGTCAAGGATGGTTAAGGTTTCCTAGCCATAGACAAGTGTTGTCACTTGATGACGGGATCACATCATTAGGAGAATTATGTGATGGACAAGACCCAAACTATAAACGTAGCATATGATCGTGTCATTTTGTTGCTACTGTTTTCTGCATGTCAAGTATACATTCCTATGACCATAAGATCATGTAACTTACTCACACTGGAGGAATACCTTGTGTTATCAAACGTCGCAACGTAAATGGGTGACTATAAAGGTGCTCTACAGGTATCTCCAAGGGTGTCCGTTGAGTTAGCATGGATCAAGACTGGGATTTGTCACTCCGTGTGACGGAGAGGTATCTCGAGGCCCACTCGGTAATACAACATCACAAACAAGCCTTGCAAGCAATGTGACTAAAGAGTTAGCCACATGATCTTGTATTAGGGAACGTGTAAAGAGACTTGTTGGTAACGAGATTGAAATAGGTATGGAGATACCGACGATCGAATCTCGGGCAAGTAACATACCGAAGGACAAATGAAATTATATACGGGATTGTGTGAATCCTTGACATAGAGGTTCAACCGATAAGATCTTTGTAGAATATGCAGGATCCAATATGGACGCCCATGCCCCGCTATTGGTTATTGGCCGGAGCGTGTCTTGGTCATGTCTGCATAGTTCTTGAACCCGCAGGGTCTGCACACTTAAGGTTCAGTGACGATATAAGTATAGTTGAGTTGTTATGTTGGTGACTGAAGGTTGTTCAGAGTTTCGGATGAGATCACGAACATGACGAGGTACTACGGAATAGTCGAGAGGTAAAGATTGATATATGGGATAATAGTGTTTGGTCTCCGAAATGTTTCAGAATTCACCGAAAGGGGTTTCAGATGTTTCCTGAAATGTTCGGGTACAGGAACACCTTTATTTGGGCCAAAGGGGAAAGCCTACAATGCTTTAGGAAGGTGCAAAAGGGGTTTTGCGAAGACCACAAGCCAGACGCCATGGACCCTGGCGTTTTGGGCCAGACGCTGAGAACCCTGGCGTTTGGTCCTGGAGTCCGAGGAGCACTCTTGCGTTTCGTGCCAAACTGACTTTGAGGAGGTTTTTTCTCCAAGAAACGACCCTAGGGCTCAGCATATAAATAGAGGGGCAGGGCTAGCACTTAGAACACATCAATATTTCCCCAAGCCATGCGCCGGCAATCCCGCCCCTCTAGGTCATCCTCTGTCATAGTTTCCGTTGTGCTTGGCGAAGCCCTGCGGAAATAGTTTCACCACCACCGACACCACGCTGTCGTGCTGCCGGAACTCATCTACTACTTCCCCCCTCTTGCTGGATCAAGAAGGCGAGGACGTCATCGAGCCATACGTGTGCTGAACGCGGAGGTGCCGTCCATTCGGTACTAGATCGGGATGGATCATGATGGGATCGCGGGATGGATTATGATGAGATCACGGGATGGGCTGCAACTTGGATCGCGAAGATCTTCCACTACATCAACCTCGTTATATATGATTCGGCTTAGCGATCTACAAGGGTATGTAGATTCACTCTCCCCTCTCATAGATGATCATCACCATGGATAGGTATTGTGTGTGCGTAGGATTTCTTTTGTTTGCCATGAAACGTTCCCCAACAGTGGCATCATGAGCTAGGTTCATGCGTAGATGATATCTCAAGTAGAACATGAAAGAGTCTGTGGGCATTGATGTTAAATTTGCTGCCCTCCTTAGTCTTTTCTTGATTCGGCGGTATTGTTGGATTGAAGTGGCCCGGACCAACTTTACTCGTGCGCTTACGAGAAACCGGTTTCATCGACTGACATGCAACTTGTTTCATAAAGATGACTGGCAGGTGTCTGTTTCTTCAACTTAAGTTGAATCGGATTTGACCGAGGCGGTCCTTGCAGAAGGTTAAATTGAAAATCGCATATCACCGTTGTGGATTTGCGTAAGTAAGATGCGATCATACTAGATGCCCATAGCAGCCACGTAAAACATGCAACAACAAATTAGAGGACGTCTAACTTGTTTTTGCAGGGTATGCATGTGATGTGATATGGCCAAAGACATGATGTGATATATTGGATGTATGAGATGATCATGTTGTAATAGTTAAATATCGACTTGCATGTCGATGCTACGGCAACCGGCAGGAGCCATAGGGTTGTCTTTAAACTAACGTTTGTGCTTGCAGATGCGTTTACTATATTGCTAGGTAGTAGCCTTGGTAGTAATAGCATAGATAGCCTGGCAACCTCGATGGAGGCAAAATGATGGAGATCATGGTGTGGCGTCGGTGACGATGAAGATCATGCCGGTGCTTTGGTGATGGAGATCAAGAAGCACAAGATCATGGCCATATCATGTCACTTATGAATTGCATGTGATGTTAATCCTTTTATGCACCTTATTTTTCGTAGGACCACGGTAGCATTATAAGGTGATCCCTCACTATAATTTCAAGATGAAATTGTGTTCTCCCCGACTGTGCACCGTTGCGACAGTTCTTCCTTTCGAGACACCACGTGATGACCGGGTGACTCAACGTTCACATACAACGGGTGCAAAACAGTTGCACACGCAGAACACTCGGGTTAAACTTGACGAGCCTAGCATGTACAGACATGGCTTCGGAACAGAAGATACTGAAAGGTGGAGCATGACTCATATAGTTGATATGATCAACATGGAGATGTTCACCACTGAAAGTATACTCAACTCACGTGACGATCAGACTTGAGTTAGTGGATTTGGATCATGCGCGACTAGAATGACTTGAGGGATGTCTATTTGAGTGGGAGTTCTTAAGTAATATGATTAATTGAACTAATTATCATGAACATAGTCAACATGAATTTGCAAATTATGTTGTAGCTTGCGTTGTAGCTCTACTGTTATGATATGTTCCTAGAGAAAATTTAGTTGAAAGATGATAATAGCAATTATGCGGACTGGGTCCGTAAAGTGAGGATTGTGCTCATTGCTTCACAAAAGGCTTATGTCCATAATGCACCACTCGGTGTGCTGAACCTCGAGCGTCGTTTGTGGATGTTGGGAACATCTGACATACAAGTTTTGATGACTACGTGATAGTTTAGTGCGTAATACTTAACGACTTAGAATTGAGGCGACGGAGACATTTTGAACGTCACGGAACATATGTGATGTTCCAAGACATGAAATTTGGATTTCATGCTCGTGCCCTTGTTGAGAGGTATGATACCTCCGACAAGATTCTTTGTCTACAACGTAAAGGAGAAAATCTCAATTGTTGAGCATGTGCTCAGATTGTCTAAGTGCTACAATCGCTTGAATCGAGTGGGAGTTAATCTTCCAGATGAGATAGTGATGGTTCTCCAAAGTCACTGCCACCAAGATACTAGAGCTTCGTGATGAACTATGGATATGATGATCCTTGAGCTATTCGCGATGTTTGACACTGCGAAAGTAGAAATAAAAAAGGAGCATCAATTGTTGATGGTTAGTAAAACCACTAGTTTCAAGAAAGGGCAAGGGCAAGAAGGGATACTTCATGAAACGACAAATCAGTTGCTGCTCTAGTGCAGAGACCCAAGGTTAAACGCAAACACGAGACTAAGTGCTTCTGTAATGAGGGGAACAGTCACTCAAGAGGAACTACCCTAGATACTTGGTAGATGAGAAGGCTGGCAAAGTCGACCGAAGTATATTGGATATACATGATATTGATGTGTACTTTACTAGTACTCCTAGTAGCACGAGGGTATTAAATATCGGTTCGATTGCTAAGTGTTAGTAACTTGAAATAAAAGCTATGGAATAAACAAATACTACCTAAAGGCGAGGTGATAATATGTGTTGGAAGTGTTTCCAAGGTTGATGTGATCAAACATCGCACGCTCCCTCTACCATCGGGATTAGTGTTAAACCTAAATAACTGTTATTTGATGTTTGCGTTGAGCATGAACATGATTAGATCGTTTTTATTGCAATATGATTATTCATTTAAATAGAATAATGGTTATTCTATTTGCTTGAATAAATACCTTCAATGGATTATTGAATCTCGATCATAGTAATACACATGTTCATAATATTGATGGCAAAAGATACAAAGTAGTAATGATAGTACCACTTACTTGTGGCACTGTCGTTTTAGTTATATTGGTATAAAATGCATGAAGAAGCTCCATGCTGATGGATCTTTGTACTCACTCATTTTTGAAACGTTTGAGGCATGCAAACCATGCCTATTGGTATAAACGCATGAAGAAACTCCATACAGATGGATCGTTTGGACTCAATTGATTTTGAATCACTTGAGGCATGCAAATCATACCACATGGGCAAGATGACTGAAGGCCTCGTTTTTCAGTGAGATGGAACAAGAAAGTAACTTGTTGGAAGTAATATATTTTGATGCGTGCAGTCCAGTGAGTGTTGAGGCACGCAGTGGATATCGTTATGTTCTTACTTCACAGATGATTTGAGTAGATACTAGCGTATTTGCTTGATGAAACACACGTCTGAATTATTGAAAGGTTCAAGAATTTCAGAGTAAAGTTGAAGATCATCATGACAAGAGGATAAAATGTCTACGATATGATCATAGAGATGAATATTTGAGTTGCGAGTTTGGTACACAATTAAGACAATGTGAAAATTCTTTCACATCTCATGCCACCTAGAACACCATAGTGTGATGGTGTGTGCGAATGTCATAGCTGCGCCCTATTGGATATAGTGCATACTATGATGTATCTTATCGAAATACCATTATCGTTTTGGGTTAGGCATTAGAGACAACCACATTCACTTTAAATAGGGCAACACGTTATTCCGTTGAGATGACAACGTATGAACTATGGTTTGGAGAAACCTAAGCTGTCGTTTCTTAAAAGTTTGGGGCTGTGATGCTTATGTGAAAAAGTTTTAGCATGATAAGCTCGAACCCAAAGAGGATAAATGCATCTTCATAGGACAACCAAAATAGTTGGGTATACCTCCTATCTTAGATCCGGAAGCAATGTGTTTGTTTCTAGAAATGGGTCCTTTCTCAAGGAAAAGTTTCTCTTGAAAGAATTGAGTGGGAGGATGGTGGAAATTTGATGAGATTATTGCACTTTAACCAATGTGTGTAGCAGGGCGCAGGAAGTTGTTCCTGTGGCACCTACACCAATTGAAGTGGAAGCTAATAATAGTGATCATGAAACTTTAGATCAAGTTACTACAAACCCCATAGGTCGACAAGGTCACGTACTGCTACAGAGTGGTACGGTAACCCTGTCTTGGAGGTCATGTTATTGGACAACAATGAACCTACGACCTATGGAGAAGCGATGGTGGGCCCGGATTCCGGCAAATGGCTGGAGGCCATGAAATCCGAGAGAGGATCCATGTATGAAAACAAAGTGTAGACTTTGGAGGAACTACTTGATGGTCGTAAGACTATTAAATGCGGATGGATCTTTAAAAGGAAGACACACGATCATGGTGAAAAGTCACCGTTAAGAAACGCTTGACTTGTCGCAAAGATGTTTTCGACAAGTTCAAAGAGTTGACTATGATGAGACTTTCTCACTCGTAGCGATGCTAAAAGTCTGTTGGAATTATGTTAGCAGTTGCTGCATTATTTATGAAATATTGCACATAGGATGTCAAAACATTGTTTCCTCGACGGTTTCCTTGAGGAAAGGTTCTATATGATACAACCATAAGGTTTTGTCGATCCTAAGGATGCTAACAAGTATGCAAACTCCAGTGATCCTTCTATGGACTGGAACAAGCACCTCGGAGTCAGAATATATGCTTTGATGAGATGATCAAAGTTTTTGGGTTTATACAAGGTTTATGAGAAACTTGTATTTCCAAAGAAGTGAGTGGGAGCACTATAGAATTTCTGATAAGTATATGTGGTTGACATATTGTTGATCGGGAGTAATGTAGAATTTCTGGAAAGCATAAAGGGTTGTTTGAAAGGAGTTTTTCAAAGGAAAACCTGGATAGAGCTACTTGAACATTGAGCATCAAGATCTATATAGATAGATCAAACACTTAATAGAACTTACAAAGAAATGCATGCCTTGACAAGTTTTTGAAGGAGTTCAAAATAGATCGGCAAAGAAGGAGTTCCTGGCTGTTTGTAAGGTGTGAATTTGAGTAAGACTCAAAGCCAGACCATGGCAGAAGAAAGATAAAGGACGAAGGTCGTCCCCTATGCATTAGCCAAAGGATCTATAGTATGCTATGTTGTTCGGAGTTCCGGATGAGATCACGGACATGACGAGGTACTCCAGAGGTAAAGATTTATATATGGGATAATAGTGTTTGGTCTCCGGAATGTTTCGGAATTCACCGAAAGGGGTTTCAGATGTTTCCCGAAATGTTTGGGTACGAGAACACCTTTATTTGGGCCAAAGGGGAAAGCCCACGAGGCTTTAGGAAGGTGCAAAAGGGGTTTTGTGATGGCCACATGCCAGACGCCAGGGACCCTGGCGTTTGGGGCCAGACGCCGAGGACCCTGGCGTTTGGTCCTGGAGTCCGAGGAGGACTCTTGCCTTTCGTGCCAAACCGACTTTGAGGAGGTTTTTTCTCCAAGAAACGCCCCGAGGGCTCAACATATAAATAGAGGGGCAGGGCTAGCACCTAGAACACATCAAGATTGCCCCAAGCTGTGGGCCGGCAACCCCGCCCCTCTAGTTCATCCTCCGTCATAGTTTTTGTTGTGCATGGAAAAGCCCTGCGGAAATAGTTTCACCACACCCGATACCCCACCGTGGGGCTGCCGGAACTCATCTACTACTTCGCCCCTTTTGCTAGATCAAGAAGGCGAGGACGTCATCGAGCCGTACATGTGCTCAATGCGGAGGTGTCGTCCGTTCAACACTAGATCGGGATGGATCATGATGGGATCGCGGGACGGGCTGCGATTTGGATTGCGAAGATGTTCCACTACATCAACCACGTTATATACGCTTCCCGTAGCGATATACAAGGGTATGTAGATTCACTCTCCCCTCTCAAATATGATCATCACCCTGGATAGGTATTGCGTGTGCGTAGGAATTTTTTTGTTTCCCATGCAACGTTCCCCAACACATGGAGCAATGCTATAAAAACCCATGTAAAGGAATCCTGCCCATAGACATCCTTCTATTGGCAATGAAGGAGGTAGAGTTTACCGATGCCGGGCAGTTGCAGTGATGGGAAGCCCACCGCTATGTGCCTCCTGCATAGCCCATGACCCCAACTCAGGCGCAAGCTTACAAAGAGTTGCAAGAGGAGGACGACTTACAGATCATAGCACCACCAGCAGTACAGGCTCGCCATCGTCCTCCTCCCATCATTGTCATCGATGAAGATGCAGTGGAAGAGGAGGTGTAAGTTCTACCAAATCCCAAGTTAGTCAAGCAAGAGGTACGATGACCAGGTCGCTTAGCAGGGCAACAGCCTAAGTGATTCTATCTATTTCAGTCAGACTTAGGTACTACTAAGTGTCAGTTATCTTTAGATTCAAACTTAAGGAGTGCCAGTTATATTTAAATTCAGACTTAAGTGGTACTAAGTGTCAGTTATCTTTAGATTCAGACTTACGTGCTACTAAGTGGTAAATGGTACTAAATTCCAATGCTACCTATGTAATGCTATGTAAATGGTATGTAATATTTGTGTTTGCATTCTGAATTTATTTCATGCCTGATTTCATCAGTTTAAGGAATTAACCATGATCAATAATTTGCAAGTAGGACTGCCAACCATTTATGATAAGACTGACATAAATAATCAATAAGTAGTTGAAATAGCTTACATAGTATGGTTCTTAACTTAGCATTAGGGCCATTGTATATTGCAGAATCTTAGAGCATTTAAGGATAAGGGACATCACATAACCCCAAAGCCAAACCAAAATGATCTGAATCCATAGGTAGTTCATAGATAATATTAGTACTAACATGAATATCTACAACATCTTGCATCCCTACAATATAGCATAGGCCAGTTATATAAACATGCCTCATATATGTTTGGGAATGTTGCATGAGAAACAAAAAAATTTGCTACGCACACGAAGACCTATCATTGTGATGTCCATCTATGAGAGGAGATTAGATCTACGTACCCTTGTAGATCGCTAAGAGGGAAGCGTTGAGAAACACGGTTGATGTAGTGGTACAACTTCGCGATTCAAATCACCGTCGTCCCATGATCCGTCCCACGAACGGTTCCGATCTAGCGCCGAACGGACGACACCTCTGCGTTTAGCAAACGTACAACTCGATGACGATCTCGGCCTTCTTGATCCAGCAAGCAAGACAGAGAAGTAGACGAGTTCTCCGGCAGCGTGACGGCGCTCCGGTGGTGGTGATGATCTAATCCTGCAGGGCTCCGCCCGAGCTCCACAGAAATCCAATCTAGAAGTAAAACTATGTGGAATAGGCTAGAGTTGCACGTGGCAAAGTTGTGTCTCAAAAAGCCCTAAACCACCAATATATATAGGAGGAGGGGAGGGGCTAGACTTGGGGCACAAGGGCCCAAGGGTGCGCCGGCCGAAAGGTGGAGGAGGACTCCTCCTCCAATTCGGTTTGGGAAGGAGGAGTCCTCCTCTTCCTTCCCACCTCCCTCTTTCCTTTTTTCTCTTTCTTTTGGTATTTTTGCTTGTGGCGCAATAGCCCTCTTGGGCTGACTCCACCAGCCCACTAAGGGCATGGTGCACCACCCTAAGGCCATGGGCTCACTCCCGGGTGGGTGGGCCCCTCCGGTAAACACTCGGAACCCAACCGTCACTCTCGGTACACTGCTGGTAATGCCCGAATCTTTCCGGTGACCAAATGAACCCATCCTATATATCAATATTCGTTTCCGGACCATTCCGGAAACCCTCGTGACGTCCGTGATCTCATCCAGGACTCCGAACAACATTCGGTAACCACACATATAACTCAACTATACTAAAACATCATCGAACCTTAAGTGTGCAGACCCTGCGGGTTCGAGAACTATGTAGACATGACCCAAGACACTCCTTGATCAATATCTAATAGCAGGACCTGGATGCCCATATTGGATCCTACATATTCTCCGAAGATCTTATGGGTTGAACCTCAGTGCCAAGGATTCATATAATCCCGTATGTCATTCCCTTTGTCCTTCGGTATGTTACTTTCCCGAGATTCTATCATCGGTATCCGCATATCTATTTCAATCTCGTTATCGGCGAGTCTCTTTACTCATTCTGTAATACAAGATCCCGTGACTTACACTTGGTCACATTGCTTGCAAGGCTTGTGTGTGATTTTGTATTACCGAGTGGACCCTGAGATACCTCTCCGTCACACAGAGTGACAAATCCCAGTCTTGATCCATACCAACTCAACGGACACCTTCGAAGATACATGTAGAACATCTTTATAGTCACCGAGTTACGTTGCGACGTTTGATACACACAAGGTATTCCTCCGGTGCCAGTGAGTTATATGATCTCATGGTCATAGGAATAAATACTTGACAATCAGAAAACAATAGCAACAAAATGACACGATCAACATGCTACGTTCATAGTTTGGGTCTAGTCCATCACATGATTCTCCTAATGATGTGATCCAGTTATCAAGTGACAACACTTGCATATAGTCAGAAAACCTTGACTATCATTGGTCAACTGGCTAGACAACTAGAGGCTTGCTAGGGACATTGTTTTGTCTATGTATCCACACATGTATCTATGTTTTCATTCAATACAATTATAGCATGGATAATAGACGATTATCTTGTAACAGGAAATATAATAATAACCATTTTAGCATTGCCTCTAGGGCATATTTCCAACAATATATACTTAGCAACCACACCTAGTACTTCATTCCTCCATGAGAACATCCTTGATCTTGTCCAACTTTTCCTTGCATCCATGTCGAGCCTTCAAAATCTAAGGAATGACATGCTCCAGCTTCTTTTTCTCTTCTTTAATGAGGTCTTTGTTGACCTCTAACTCCTTCATGTCCTTCCTTGTGTTCTGAATTATACCAGCTTGAGTCTGAAGAATGCACCTCTGTTCTTTTTTCAGTTTAAGCTTCTCCATTTCAAGCTCAATCTTTGTCTTCTCCTCAAGTTGATGCTTCTTCTCCTTTAGTTCATTGATTGCCTAGGTTGTGTAATCCATGGAATGATATTTCATACCATCCTGATAATCAAAAAAGTTGGAAATATCATGCACAAGCTCGTTGTACTGATTACCCAATGAATCAAGTTCCTTCTTCAGCTTAGCCACCTCTTTCTCATGAGCCTTATTGTCCTACACTCTACCAAGGTTCTGCTCATGATGCATATCCCGCAACTTGATTAAATACCTTTGCAGAATTGGTTTCCATGGGGCGTCTACCCACAGCACCACACCACCACACCATCATGTACATTCAGCAATACATATATGATTCACTGCAAAACAACTTCAGAACACGCATATTCAGTCAAATAGCTTTGTTTCAACAGTCCAACACCAATTCTATCTAACAAATGATAAACAAGCCTGCAACTTACCTCAGTAGCACATCCAATAAATCTCCTCCCAGTGTCAGTGCCTTCAAATGCAACAAATTTGCCTGGCCTCTCCCTATGCAGTATGGACTTAGGCTCAAGTTCAACAACCATACCACAGAAACAAGGGTCTATGACAGTATCATGGGTTTGCTATAGCAACAAATACACACATGTTAACTACATCCACATTTCTCAAATCTTCCCACCCTAACGCTAACCCTAGAAGAGGGAAGGAGAGGATAACAGAGGAGAAAGACTTAAAAAATACTCCATCTGCATGCTACTAAACTGCTCATGTACTCATTATCATCTAAGCTCTCAGTGTTGGGCCACGACGGCATGGTGTCGGCCAGTCGCCTCGCCGGAGTGATAGCGGAGGAAGGAGAAGAGAGAGAGAGAGAGCTCAAAAGAGAGTGAGAGATGCAGTAAAGGGCGAGTGATTCGACCAGCTCTTGACCTGGTTGGACCAGCTCATAAGGAGAGCCAACTAATGTCCATCAGCACACCCCCGTTAGTAGTTAGGCCACGTGGCACGAAAAGCTGGGCCCCACATGTCAGTTTCGAGCTTAAAACGTGTAAAACGACATCACACAAAAGTGGTAGTTTTCTGGGATGATTTACCACATAAGTGGTAGTTTTTGGTCATTTTTTAAGTGGTAGTTATGTGGGACGACGGCCCCAAAAGTGGTAGTTTTTTGTCAAATACTCTAAATTAACAATGTGTTTTTATCTTGAACTTCTCATAGTTATGCACACCTTGGCCTCTTACATGTTGTCGAAGTCTTGTTTCATTGAAGAAATGGAACATGATGGTGTGGCTCCTATATTTCCATAAATAAAATCTTCATGGTTATATTGTAAATTGGTGCTACCATGTCACGCAAGTGGTGGATCCCTCCTTGCAGCACCAGTTTAGTAATACTGGTTAAATTAACTCATGATCAACTGTTAGAATTTGTCGCTAAAAATTAAGCTGAAAGGTCCGTTGAATTGTATGCCTAGTTCACATAATGAATCCTTTGTGGAGGGACGCATTATACAAGGAGCTATGGTGTGCTTGCGCTAGGCTGTTGATCACAGTGCCTTGCCAAGGTCAAAGGATTTACTACTTTCCACATGGTTATATGGAACATGTATGTCTCAACGTGTTGGTGTTTGCCCTTCTTGATGCCCCGTAACTAATAAATGAATTTGCTACTCACCACGAACAAAGCTCTTTGTGTTATGGGACACTGCTTTGTTCCAATGTTAAAAATGACAATATGACTTTGTTTGTGTGGAATAATCATCCGGGGTATTTAAAGATCATCCACGCACACATTCAGAACCCGTTAGGGTCCTTGTGTGTGCACTCGTGTACTTCTCTTGTATGGTCATGTATTAGTTGACAAATGAATATCCATCAGAGAGCACCACCTTACATAGTGTTTCCAGCCTTGTTATAGGCCTCACCATAAGTCCCTTTGCCAAGCTTAATTGTGATGCTTAACTATTTGACAAACATCTTTGCTAACTGATAAAAGCAAAAGTGCAGGTAAATAAACTCATTTTCACATGTTATGACAAACCGATTTATTCCAACTATCCAAAAAAGAGAGAAAATAGAGTACTCATACACAAAGAGACTGTATAATTGTTAAGGCTGCTTTACAATTTAATTTGGGAATAGACTGAACATATCAGGATATACACCAATTGACTATGAAGAGAAGAAATCATCATCTACTGATACACTAATATCGAATATTATCCATTCACATCTCCAGTATTGTATTATTATGCATGCGAGAATGACTAACAATACTTGTTCTGCTCTCAAAGCTGTCAATAAAATATAGTTAGTAGAAACGTTAGAAGGATTTTGAGCTCTAAACACCAGTTATCAATACACTTGACTATGTACCGATCTCCAACCTGTTAATTTATGAATCATCAGATTCACCTATAAGGGGGCAATTGTTTGTAAGATGTGACTTTCTTGCATGCATTTCATAGATAAATATGTAAATAAAAGGTAGGACTTTCTTACATACCTGGATACTCCTATTCACATACATAGATAATGTATCTTCAATTCACATGTAGAACACAAGAATGTATAGTCACAAACTCACAATTCCATGGCAGCAAAAATCTTCAATAATCTGTGAACGCCATAAAGATTGATATTATAGCTCTCTTGTTTTGTTGATATATTGACATACAGAGGAATGAGATGTAGTCCACATGAGACAAGCAATCATCAGTCTTGCTAATGTCACCTATCCATAGTACCATCGGTCCAATGGCACTCAACTAAAAATCAAACACAAAAATGACAAAAGGCACTGTGAGTTTGGGGCCCGTCCATCTGATTTAGATGATCTGGGAATGAGCAAAGATTTTGCCCTCTCGTGGATTTAAAATATAGTTAGAGAAGTTTAGTTAGCTGGTGAATAGGCGCTTTAAGATCATCGAACTTCCTTGGTTTTGAAAATGAACAAATCCCTGTCAAAACATAATTTAACACTTCATATTTATGCATACATTGCCAATTCAATTTTCTAGTACGCAATAGTAAAAAATAGGAACTGCTAGTACAACATACATATACACACTATATCAAAAAGCATGGCTAGACTTATTTTGTTATTAAAATGCTCCCACTTGTGAGTTTAATAGCAGTTTAGGATAAAATCCTGGATCACTACACTAGTCAGTAAAGTTGAGCGTCAGATGGCTTCGAAGATCCAACTGATGGTGATAAACTGATGACACACATAGCCAGCTTCCTCATCAGGACAAAGCTTACACATATCCCAGGCGAATTGTGCTAATCAAAAAGGCAAAAGAAATGGAAACCCACCATATTAGACTTCCTATACAGAAGCACTGACACTTCAAACAAACAAACAAACACACACACACACACACAATGTGTAAGACACTTTGTAGACTCAAGAGTCAAGAACTGTAATATAGGCATGCTAATGCCTAAAGTGCTAGAGAAAATCATGCTCCTATGAAAATCACAATACAGTCAAGAATAAACACATCACAATTTTCTGAAGAAAAGGTTAGGGGGTCACAAGGTGACATAATTTTCATAGGAAAGACTTCTGGTCATGTGTCATCTAAAAGTATATACATGCAAGGACCTTTTCTGTCTTGATGGAAACATCTACCTGCCTGAAAAGATGCTACAAGCATGATGCAAACCAGAGGCAAAGTATTTTTTTCCTAAGAAGCTACAGAGAGAGCAGTTAGCCACTGATGCTCGCCTAGATAGCTCACCCACACACATGCATCAAGACAACACATCATATAAGCAGCAGCAGCAGCACACAAGCCAAAAATACGCATGCGGCACTATGCAAGGGGAAGCTAGAGACACAACCAATAGAGAAAGGAGCAGACAACCGGGCTTGCCATCGATCCGTTCACACTAAAAGGGATCAAATAGTAGGACGTTCCTATTCTGAAATCTTCTCATCATACAGAGTACTAATCAAACAGAGAAAAAACAGAAGACAAAAGCAAGAAGTTCCCTTCCTCCATCTGTTTTAATTTTCTTTCACTTATATACATGAGAACGACACACAAGCACGTTAACTATTAAAAACATAATTCTGAATTCAAGAACACGTTTGAATATTAGAGCACCACATACTACTCTTCGTAAATTAAATATGGGCATGTCAAGTATTGATTGACGGACGCTGCTCAAGAAGGATTCTATTGTGTTATTAGTCAGTAGGTACATTACAGAGCCTATTTTGCTAAGAATATCTGCTATTATATTCTTATAACCACAATTCATGTTTCTATTTTCTCTAAATTAAAATAAGTGATCTCACTACAGTAAAACACAAACACTTATATAGCTGATTGAACTGCCTCGCGATGCTATTAGCAAGGTAGCAGCAAAATATTATGCTATCCTAATCAAATTACTAAATTACAAGACTCTAGTATAGGTTTTAAATTTCAAAAGGGAGAACAACTCACTATACTCTTTAACTTCTTCTTGGACACATGTTTCCTATCACCAGCCCCCTCCCGACCACATGAATCCCCATTGGTCTCTACAAATCTTTAAACAAAATCATCTACAAAATAGAAGAACCAAAGTAATAAAAGCTATCTAATTGATGGAAGAAACTTCATTTTATAATGGAAATCACTCTATTAGACAAACTGTGATGTTTTGGCATCCACGGTCAAAACATCAACATAAAATTCAAATATTTAGACATGGCAATAAGTGAGACATGATGTCGTCAAAAGGAGAGTTTTCTCAATCATTCACGTGGGACAAAATACATAGTTGATATGCGTGATAATAAGTTAACAACGATGCGACCCAAACACTAAAGCTTTGGTTTCACCATAACAAATTAATCTTTGCCATGTACAGTCTAGCCCTCAATACGTGACATCTCATTTTACAATGGAACTCTCTTTTCCATAGAAAGCAGCAGTAATGTAGCAGTATCACTTATTTCTCATGTACTCATGTTGGATAGAACAAACATTAGATACTAAAAAACCATGTTACACATGAAGCAAAATAAGCATTTTTGTATGAACCAAAAGGATAAACTCACCCTAAAGTAGACTACAATCATTTCATAACCACATCAATCTTGTATAATCTATTAAAACAGATTTATCAGTAAAAATATGACAAATAACGTCCACTCCTACAACAGTATAACCTGAAATAAGAACCTTGTGAGAATCCTCGCTCTCTGAGGGCCCAATGACCGATGGCCGTTGGATTGATTTTCTGCTGAGATTTGGACCATCGGATCTCCCTCCCGAACGATCTGGGCCTACGGATCAAAACGAAAACACTATCGCAATGAATAGTTACCTCTCATGGTAAAGATCTTGTGCCACCATCGATATTTATGTGCCCCATCGAGGGCATTTTAGTCATTTCATGTCTTAGGTTAACAAGTGACCCTTTCCATTTCCCTGCTCCCCAATTTGTGGCAGGGTTAGATCTCTCCACACTTATCTCTCCTACACCTCTCTCTCGCTATGTGTGTGTCGAGCCACCACCAGCCATCCTCCCCGTTTGCCTCCATCAACAACCATCCTTCCCATCCATCACCACCATGTCATTTGCGCCACTACACGATGAAGCTGTGAAGGGAGCAACTAGAGAGGGAGGGTGTCGCCGGTGTCATGAACCCATGCGGGTGCAACGGGGTGTGTGCGTGCCTCCATGGATTTGTGCCACGATGACCGGAGGCATTAGTGCCATGGGTCAACCGCGTCAGGGAGGATGGGAGCCACCCCTCTCTTCATGCCAATGACGTGCGTCAAGGTCCCCGGCACGACGATCACCATTCTTTCTTGCAGGCGGACATGTCATTTTCTTATTCACGTCTTTGGCACCTCGCAATCTATCGAACCGTCGTGCTCGCTTTCGTGTGCGAGAAGAAAATGACCTAGGGTGAGCGGCCTATAATCCGCCATGAAAAGGGAGAGGTAAGAACCCTCACCACATCCCACATTTCCACCTCCTCTCTCTCTCTATCTCTTAAATTTACCTGTTCATTCGCTTAATATTCATTTAGACATGTCAATCTATTATTTTGCAGTTGATCTAGATCCCAAGGGGCAGAGTTGCAGTCCTCTAGAGTTGCTGGAAAAAATGAAGATGTCACTTGATCAACTCTGCGTTCTAGTTTCTACACACAAGTAAGACTTCTTTCTCTTCTAGCCCTCTGCTATGTTGGTCTCTGGTTGGATTTAGGTAATCCAACCCAGGATATGTGTTCCTATTTTGAGATGATCTATGCATGGTTAGCTTGCTTTAGTATCCAGGAGTAGATCTTTATTGATTTATGTTTTAATTTATGCAATAGTTTCTAATCTGTGTAACTTGTGCAACATGTGCTGCACACATGAGCGAGACATAGAGTGACAGGATCCTGGACCAGGAGTGGCTAGCTCCAAGGAGCCCGACCTCATATACTACAAGGGGCCCATGAGGTCCACGATGAGGAGCAAAACCTAGGAGGCAAATAATACTTTAATGGTCTCCAAGACTAGATGGCGTCAACACCCCCGATTGCATCCGCCCTAGATTGGTCCTAGCGATGTCATGCGGGTATGCCCCAGGCTCGATTCGATCTGACCTTCCTGCAGCTGGTCTCCCTTAGCCACCAACTCTTCTGCCCAGACAGCAAGTTCATACTCTCTCCGTCCGTTGTCTCAATTTGCAACAATTCCCGCAAGGATCCGATAGTAGCGATGATACCGGCGTGCAACACACATGGGGTCGATCCCACGTGGCGGTCTCCGGAAAATGAGGATGTGCAGGCATGGTTCGAGAACTTGACGGAGGCGCGCATCATTGATAAAGGGCAGATGATGCATGCCCCCACCGAAGCGGAGCTCAAGTTCATGGTCCAGCGGGCCACAAAACCGGGTCTCATCACGAGCAGGAGTAGCTCGAGAGCTGCCATGCACGACGAGGAAGAAGAGGAGGACGACAATCAGGAGGAGCGCGACGAGGAGTCGCCAGCATATTACCAACAGGAGGAGCTCGCCGGGGTTGCTGGTACTGGGGTCTCCGAGGTTACGATGGAACTGGAGCTCACGGATCCCCTAGTTCACGATGTCCCCAAGAGAGTGTGCGTCCTTCGAAGACTGACATAGGGGAGCTGGTCTGCCGTACTCCTCCCTCAGAGGTCGAGGATGAGAGGGAGGAGGAGGACCCTGCCGCTGATGTTGCCCGGCCATGGCGGACGAGGTAAACCGCCACCATGCGCCCGAAAAGTGCTCCTGATGAGCCAATGGGGCGTTCGAGAGCGTCTACTCCACCACCAGCCCTTGCTCCCCTTCCGAAGGGGATGTGGAACTTGTCTCACTTCTGCCCGGGGGAGGAGGATAACAATTGAGTGCCTCCCCTCTTAATCCTTGTTTCATACTTACTTGGTTCTTTGTTTTTTGGCTGAATCTTGTTTTTGACGCTCCTGCACGAACGAGGAAACCTTGGCATAGCGGCTGGCTAAGAAGGTGAAGCCCGCATCCACCACGGGGGAGGAAACAAGCTCTGCACTCGGACGGGAGGTCATAGACCTCAGTCCGTCGACCAGTCCCCGGCGCGAGGCTATGCCTCCGCACCCAATGGTGAAGGTGAGTGCATGCACCAGTGATGGTGCCTCCACCCCTCCTTTCGTGGAGCCGGAACGCCAAAAGGCAGCCCAAGAATGCTAGACTTCGGAGAGGAGCTCTTCAGCAAGGTTTCCACCGATGGGCCTGTCCATAATGAGGATGCGCCGGCAGGCGATGCTGCCGGTGGCCATCCATCGGCAACGAACGTCACCGGGGGAGGGGATGCCCCTCCTCAATAGGAACCCACGGGCAAGTTCCTGATTGCCGAAGTCTTCAACTTTATATTCTTCTTTTTATCTTCTTGAACTTCTTCGAGTCCAATTTCCTTGGCCTTGCAGATTCGCCTCCCCCCGAGGGCACAACCGTGGACACCAGCATGGAGGAGATTACCAAGGACGCCACCGATGAAGCGAGCCGGATTGCCGCGGAGGAGGAAGCTGATTGCGATGCCACCAAAGCAGTTGGTAAGGGAACCGCCGCGGAGCCATCCGTAGAAGGGTTAACGGCCTCCGAGAGCACTTTCAGCCCCATGGAGCTCGGGTAGGCGCATCTGTCATGCCCAGGCTAGCGGCGCCACCACCAATCTGATACCTCAAGGTGGGAGATCTACAATTTGTCAGCTCCATCGGCAACATGATTCTCAAGGCCTTCTCCGAGGAAGAGGTCTTTGACGATGCCGTCGCCATAGCCGGAGGGGAGGTGAGAATCAACCCCTTCGGTGGGAATTAGGAGATGAGGAAGCACGCCATCTTGTCTTCCATGAGCAAGGGCTTCAGGAAACTACCGGCACACTATGCTGGTATTTTGGAGAGGCTGGATCACCGGGGAGTCATTCTTTCCAAGGAGCTCACACAGGACGGGGGGACCTCGCCAAGGACAGTGTGACATTCATAAACTCGAAGACCGAGGCAGAAAAGATCTTGAAAGATCCCGAGAAGGTTGCACGTAAGATCTAGCTTGACGCTTATGAAGAGGAGGTTTTCACCCTCAAGGCGGCCCTCAAGGCTGTGCGCGAGAACCGGATCCGGGATCTAGAGCTGCAGCACAAGAGCGTCCTCGAAGAGCAAGAGACAGAGCACACCAACAAGATCAAAGAGGCCGTTGATGCCGCCGTAGCTGCTCAATCCGCCAAGGTCGACCTGGAAGGTGAGGTATAACAGGTGGAACTAGACCTCGCTGCCCCCAATCAGGAAATCTCGAAGCCGAAGGACGATACTGAGAAGGGGACCCAGGCCTTGGCAGACCTGCATGCGGAGTTCGCCGGCAAGACCAAGGAACTAGAGGTCGCCTTGGATGCCAACGCTGATCTAAGCACAAGGGTGAGTACTCATAAAGGCAGCCCGGAGGCCGCCCAAAGCAGGGATCACAGCTATATCAAAGAACTTCAAAAGAAGAATGAGCTGCTTTCTTCCGCTGCAAACATCTCCAACAAACTCCAGGGGAGTGTTGGTATGTGGACGGAGCAACTCGTCGACATCGCCAGTAGGCTCTCCGCCCAACTCGCAAACATGGGCTTGGAGGAGTGCACCTTCTTCGACGACGCTGGGGAGACGACAAGCGCACGGCTATCCATATTCTTTGGACAACTCGTCGATGTATTTGCGAAGTATGAGGCGGGGCGAGCCGACAAATTCCTCCAAGGTTGCCGCAAGTTGTGTCGCGAGGCCCTTAGCAATCATGGCATTGATGTGAGCAAGGCCCTCTCCAAACTACGAAAGTGGTATCACACCAGCAAACTTGACACCCTTGTTGCCCCGATCTCTGACAAGACTAGCTCTGTTACCTTGAACAATTAATTTTCTGCTCCTGCAATGCATGTTTCGAAGACATTTGCCACGGGTAAAGGTTCAAACTTTGTATGCAGTACTTTCCGTCTATTTAGGACAAATGGTTATTTCCCATTGAGCTTAATTTTGTACTTGCTAGTTTTAATCCCTATGCTTGGCGAGTTTGCCCGTCGGTGAGCACATCCGTACCATGAAGCTTGAGGGCGGACCCTTAGCAATCTACCAGTGATGCAGCCGCCGGCAGGGCCATCCTTGTCGTGTCAGCTTAGAATGCTGAGTGGACTCGAAACAAAGTGGAGCGCAAACAATTCAAACAGAGGCCTTCATGTGCAGGTCTTTTCACACAAGTACACATTTTTGTCCACGGGGAAACAACCCAAATTTCACATTGCAGGATGATTTTACTCATCTTTCATTTCTTTTCTTGCCACGAGATGGTTGTGCACGCGCCCGTAGGTGTCCATACTGTCACTCCCCCCAGAAGACTTGCATGAAGGGGCCCTCTTCTCATCCTTGAGAAAAAGAGAGAAGAGAAAATAGAGGAGGCTAGGAAACCTGCCGGTCCAATATCCACCTTGTCCAAGCGATGAGTTACCACAAAAGTCTTCAATCATAAATATATGTATTTTGATAAAAGGTTGCAGAACACTTAGCTTTATTTACTCTGCACATGGTCATTGCCTGGCTCAGTACAGAGGATTACAATCCTTGTCACGAGAATCGTACAATGGTGGTTGCTGGGCGGCCCAGCAACCGCACCTTATGGGTGGGACTTTGCGAGTACCCAGTATTTATGCGTGCTTGACATTTTGGTGTTGCTCCCGGTTTCTTTGCGGCTCTTACCGGCACTAGAGGTCTTTCCCCTGGCAAGGGCTCATCTATCTTATTTCTCTTGCTTCCGACGTCAGAGGTCTCTGGCAGGTCGTCGACGGGCATGTGGCACTCTGTAGCGCGTTTCCTGGAGTCCATGTTAGAGTCTTTGCCACATGTCTTGCTCTTACTCTTCCCCCTGGGAGTTATGCTGACACTAGTGAGTGCCTTACTAGTAGATGCTGCAACTGCCTCCAGGTAAAGCTTGTTGATGCTGAGGACCGTGACATTGTTGTTAGCGTGGACGGTGATGATGCTCATCGGCCCTGGCATCTTGATCGTGTTGTTGAAGTGATGGGATGCCGCCATGAACTTCATTCAACACCGGTCGACCCAAGATCCCGTTGTATGACAGGGACATCTTGGTGTCGTCGAAGGTGAAACATTCTATCCTGAAGTTGAGCTCGCTGCCGAACATCATTGGCAAAGTTATCTTCCCCTTGGTATGCAATTTCTGTGGGTTGACCCCTTGGAGGGACCTTGTTGGCTTGAGATCCGTGTTAGGAATTTGCAGCTGTTTAATCACGTCGGACAAGATCAAGTTCAAACCAACCCCACTGTCGACCAAAATCTTTGTCACTTTGAGGTTGTGAATTGTTGGCAAGACCAACAATGGAGCACACCCGATTATTGTGGTACAATTGGGGTGATCGTGAGCGTCAAAGATGATGGGAGCGTTGGACCATTTCAGGGGTTTCCTTGCCTCCGCCGTTGGTTCTGCCGCGTTGACCACAATAGCTCACTGTTTGGCTACTTGTGGGAGGAGGGAAAATATGCTTCTCTGTCAACACACATAGCATCCACAACCTTCTAGAACTCCCGACCTTTAGATCCTTCTTCGTCCTCATCATCATAAGCTTCTTCATCGTCGAATTTGTTGTATGGGCCTCGAGTAGGTTACTCCTTCTGCTGCTTGGCCTTGCCGTGGCAGTTCGCACCTTTCATACTCTTGCTTCTGCTTCTCAGCATGCTGCTCTACTTGGCGTCACTCGGTGATGTCGTGGCCTTTGGTGAGGTGAATCTTGGAGTATGGCCAATCGGTCTTCTCCCCTGCCGCAGCCTCGTCATCTCCGGAGCAGGTGGAAACATGATTGTCAGACCCCTTGGACTTGGCCTTCTTGTCGACAATGGAATTATTGGCGCCTTCGACAAGCATAACTGCCTTTCCCTTGCGTTTATTATTGCGCTTCCGCCTCTTTCGCTTGGAGGCAGATGCACTGTCGTCGTCGCCTGAGTTGACTTCCGTGCCAGCATCCTCCCCGGGAAGCCTCCTTCCATCTTCAGCCCATGCACATCTATCAGCCAGAGCGTACAGCTCGGCAAGGTCCTGTATCTTGTTGATGCTCATCTCCTCACGCATCAGGCGATTGTGTACGTTCATGTGAAACACAACAATCACCATGGAAGGGTGGATGTCCAGGATATTGTGGTATTTTCGGCTGAATCTCTGGATATACTTGAGTAGGGTCTCGCCGTCTGTGTGAGGAATCACATGCAAATCGCCAGGCTGCCCGTGGAGCTTGTGACCCCCGTGGTAGGCACCAAAAAACTGGCTGCATAGATCCACCAAGGAGGAAATAGCCCCCTTTGGCAAGTTCATCACCCAACTCCTCACGTTGGGCTTGAGCACCAACTAGAAGTAGATGGTCAACACTTTCTCATCGCGTCCCTCGGCAGCCTGCACTGCTATGGTGTAGATGCCGAGGAACTATGATGGGTTGTTCTTGTCGTCGTACATGTCGAGCAGCTCCGGCTTGAAGGCTTTCCTAGAAGGCCAGCGGACTTGCCGCAGCTCCCAGGTGAACGCTGGGCAACCAACCTCGTAAGGTAGGCTGTTGGGTTCTCCCTGTGCTGGCTCATCGATGACCGGATCTGCGCGATCGTTCGACTGGTGATGTGTTTCCCCCTCCTCTTGATAGTGGTGCGCACATCCTCCTTGCGCCTATTCTTGAAGACCTGGTGTTTATCTTCCTTCTGCTGCAGGTCCCTCGAGGCGTGGAACATCTCGTCCTGCATGTTGGTCCCGCGGGCAGGTTGTTGCTGTTGTGGGGGTGTGTAACAGCCCAGATGTAATCCTTTCCATATTTGGATCCTTTCCTATTTTGTGGAACAATGTTTGGGTGTTATATAAAGTTATCATTTCATGTGGCTTCATTTCATGTCATCATCTTGCATCATGGCATCCTTTTCAGTTGCATTGCTTTCCTTCTTGTGTTGCTAGGAGTTGATCCATCATGTTGTGAGATGTGGTGGTGTTTTCAAACAATGCTTTCAAACTTTGGTGCTTTCAAAACAATGCAAAGCCCTTCCCCTTTGTTATTTTTTAACTTGTGTGTTATACTTTGTTTGAACCTTTTTTAAAAATGTTAAACATTCAGAGAATTTACTTGTGGTTGAGGGGGTAGTTGTCATTGTTGGATTAAGATTTAGTTCATGTGGGGTTTTTATATAAACAACATGATAATTCCTGTTTTATGTATAACTTAATTGTTCTAAACATCTGGTTTAGATTTTTATTAAATAGGGCATAAATCCCTCATGCCCTATTTGTTTTTATCTTGTTTTTCAAAACCCTGTGTGGCTCTGAGGATTTAGTTTGTTGTTTATTTATTTTAAAAAGGAAAACCCTTTTATTTTTTTCCCTTCCTCTCTTAGCCAGGCACCAGAGAACCCAGGTGGGTCGGCTCTCTCCTTCTCCACCTAGGCCTCGCCTCTTTTCCTTGCTCGCGCGACCTTCTCCCCGTCCCTTCGTCTCTGTCTGCTTTCTGTCAGAGCATGTGTGAGAGAGAGGCCGACGCCGTGGCTCACGGACGTCGAGGAGTGTCCTCCACGCCTATTTAATCCCCCTCGACGTGTGTGCCCCTCTAGGTTTCCCTCTCCCCGCTGCCACCTCGTTCCCATCTCCTTTCCTCTCTCTCAGGTAAGCTTCAGAGAGGAGCAGGTTCAGTCAGAGAGCTTAGGCCCGTCGATACCCGCCGTTTTCCTCGTTGTCGGTAGCCTTCCGGGGAGGACGTGGTGGTAGGGAGGATGCTGGATCCCCCCTCAACCCGTTCTCATCGCAAGAGGGCCAGATCCCCTCCTCTGCTTCGCTTGCCGCGTCGCCCTCTTTGCCGCCAGAGAAGATCGTGCGTGTCTACCGGCGCCTCACACCTTCTTCCTCGTTGCAGCAACATGCGCGTCACCGAGAACCTCAAGGTGAGCCTCGCGACGTCCTCCTCCCTCTCCTTCGCCGTTTTCGCGCCGAGCCCTCGCCGTAGGCCTCTGTCGTCACCGCCGTTTCCGTCGGTAGCTGCGCCGTTGAGCCGTCGCAGTGGGGCTCCTCACAGGGAGCTAGCACTGGGAATGGAACCCCTAGGGTTCCCTCCTTCCCCTCGTGGTAGTCGCCATAGAGATTAGTCGCCGGAGAGCCGCCGACGTTCTCCCTGTTCCGGCCGCGTAGGGGGGTAGTAGAGCAGAGGGGGCTTCTCAAAAGAGAAACACCCCCTCTCTGTTAAGATCGGTTACCTTAGCGTAATGGCAACAGAGCCGGGCGACTCCGCCAGCATCGTGGGTTCGAATCCCCTCGGGCGCCCTTTTGTTTTATGTGGACTAGTTCCTGTGCAGCGCCAGAGAGGGTTACCGTGCATATAACCCTCTCTCTGGTAAGCATCGATGGCCTAGCCGAGTGGTGTGTCTCTGGTAGTTGTGCTAGGGGGTTGTGGGTTCGATCCCACTTCCTCCCCTTTTTATTTTGATTTTGATTTTATTCCTCTTGCTGTTATTTTGTGTTGCTAATTTCTGCCAGGGGTTTTGCTTTTATTTTCTTTTTTTCACTCATGTGGCACTAGGGTGTAGTGTATGTGTGTGTAGATAGGATGTGTTGTGTGTGTGTGCATGAGTGTGCACATACACTTGTGCAAGATGGCCTAATCCCTCATGCTTGCAACTAGACATGTGGTGTTGTGTGAGTAGTTCTTGTGTGTGTGCATGTGTAGGTGTAGATGGTGTGGTGTGAGTCCATATATACATGTGCATGTGTATGTGTGTGCACATGTGTGTGTGTGTGGATGACCACATTTCTCTATGTTAGTGTGACCATGTTAGTGAGTCCATGATATGCCTAGATAGGTTGGTATTTCCCTAGTGAATGTGCATGTGTAGATGATACCAATTGTGCTAGCTCTACATGTGATTATAGTCATTTGTACCTTATAGGATTCTTTGTGATTTTTCGAGCTAGCTTTGTGCATTGTTGTTACATGCAAGTAGCCATGTATGATATATGGATTTGGGGTAGAACCATCCCAGGAATCCATTAGTGCAGTAAGATTTCACTTTAGAGCAACTTCATAAACCTGTTATTTTTCTGATATGATGCCATGTTTAGAGCTTTACATTAGGTGGTGCTTTGGCCCTTTGTGGATGATTCCTTGATGGAATGGTAGTGGGTGAACCCCTCTACAACATGGGGCCTTTGTTTTGTTTTTATGGATTTGTATGCACCTATTGTGCCCTGTCAAAGTGGACACTTGGCTTAAACTGTTAGATTTCTGAAACCTTGTGATTTTCACAAAGTCTGGGAAACTGGAGTTATTTTCTTCCAGTGTTGTCTTGTGTGAATTAGCTCCTGTGTTGGGAACTAGCCCATGGAACAAACTAGTGTTTGTGAGATTTTATGTTTGTTTAGCTCCCTGTTAAATTTCATGCTTATACACGTCCTGTAGATATCATTTTGGAGGCTGCCAAAATGCTTCAGAGCATAAGCAGCTGGTGAAAATCTGTGATTTTCACTAAGTCCCAAAATTGTGATATTTTGTCCAAGTTAGTGTCTATATATCTGCTCATGGGTCATTCCTTTGCATTAGATTCTTGCATAGGGTTGTAGAGGTTCTGGATGGCTTCAGTCTCATGTCTTATTTGATTCATTTAGATAGTTGTAGCTACTGTAGATCTTGTAGACAAACTGTTATGTGACTGTTGAAAACAGATTGTATGTTTGTATTGTTTTGAAGCTTGTGTGTGCATTGTTGATGGTGTGGTGTGTTCCCATGCACCACCCCACTTATAATTTGTTGCTTGATCATGTGGCAACCTGGTTACACCAGTGAGTGCCCATTAGTGTGTGTTTGTGGCTGTTTTGACCCGTAGGTCTTCGTAACTTGTTTTGTAGTTTCCGGTTGAACCGTGGCTCCGTTCTCTACGTTCTTTATATGTTTTTGCATCATTTTCTCATGATGCACATGTTCATGACATATTCATGCATGTAAAGAAAACTTAATATGAGGTTCTGTCCAGAATTCAATTAACTCAACTAATGCATATGAAAGTGACTAAAATAGTGATGCATGTTTCCTTCTTTACACATGCATCATATTGAATGTTGCATTATGTCTTGCCGGTGTTCATTGGCTGTTATCTTATCTTGGGTAGCATCGGGAACGGAGAGCGAGTACGTCGATTCTGGAGAGTACGTGCAGGAAGATCAAGAGCAGTTCCAAGCTAAAGACATCACAGGCAAGATGACCGTGACCTTGACACCGTATCTAGCTTTGTTATGCTTAGAATCACGTTTCCTTCGTTACGAGCTCGCTGCCTACCACTTGATATAAATGCCTCCTCTCTTTGCCATGAACCCCAAACACTTCCCTTTCCTAGCAAATGTTGTTTGGCTAGGTAGGCTTGCTTAACCCCCATTGGATAGCTTTGCTAATTGCAGGTGCCAGCTGTCCCATGTGATAAAATGGGTATTTTGATATCATTATGTTTAAAATGCTATTTAATTAATTAATGCACCTATATACTTGGTAAATAACGGAAGGCCTAGCCTTTTGCCGGGTGATTTGTTCCGTTGTTGCCGCCTTAGTTTCGACTACCGGTGTTTGATTCCATAAATGATCGCTCCTAACACAGTCGGGGTTGCTATGGGGACCCCCTTGATAGACCGTGTAGTGTTAAAGCTTGTCTGGCAGGACCCAACATTGGTTTTAATCTGGTAATAACTTAATAATTAAATGCATAGGGAATAGCTACCCCGAGGAATTAATCAACCACCTTGGACAGTGCTCCTCATGAGTGTTGGTCCAAATTGGACAGACTACGGGGCCATCGCAAGGAAACTTGAGGTCTGGTATCCTGTAGGCTTTCCCATCCGACGTGTCCTGAGACTGAGACACACGGCTCTTATCGGGGTCGTCGACACGCCTGGCGGTCTTGCCAGATTTGTCTTACCTTAGCGATATATGTTGCGTATAGGAATTCCGGTGAAACTTTGGGTCTCCTCAAAGTTGAGGCTTTCCTCTAAGGAATCCGATGAGATCACGAGCTTCGTGATAGAGGATTACTTTGCGGCCCGTGGCAGCTTGTGATGGACTAGTTGGAGCGCCCCTACAGGGTTAATCTTTCGGAAAGTCGTGCCCGCGGTAATGTGGCAAATGTGGATATTTTTGTTAACATCCGGTTCTAGACAACTTAAAGTAACTCTAATAAAACTACCAACTGTGTGTGTAACCGTGTATGTCTCTTTCAGAGATCGTTCTCTCACGGAGAACACGGTGGGGTTATGTCTGACGTAAGTAGGAGTTCAGGATCACTTAGTGATCAACCTAGTCTTTGATCACTCGCGTAGACCACCACATGATTACTCTGATCATCGTAAAGTAGCCACCATATATGCTTAGGTTGCTGCAAACCCATACACTTATCGTTCCTCACCCAATAACTTGCCTAGATTCGATACCAAGGTCATTCGATTGTTGAGTCCCCATGGCTCACAAATTACTACAAACACCAACAGGTACAAGTACACCCGACGTAGGAGATCCTGATGACAACCAGCTGAAGTGGGAGTTCGATGAGGACTCTGGCCGACTGTACGTGAACTGTCCGGAGGACTGAGGCCGTGGTCGTGATCGTGGGGCCAGCATGCGGGATGTCATAGTTTTACTTGTTTCACGTTATCCGTAGTGGGACTAAACTATGCTTTGAATGATGTGTGTCTGTAAGCTTAATCCTATACTCTTATCATATGGCAAGTGTGTGCCCTACTTGTCACTCTTTGTCACATCCCTGAAACCCTAATCAAGTATAGCATTGTGCTCATATCTTCTTTGCATTGCATCCAAGAAAATTTCAACAAGATCAAAGCAAGTGGTGAAGCAAAACTCAAAAAACCCTAGCCACTTCTCAAATTCAAAGAAATTATAAACTTGTTCAAATCAATGAACCCAAAATGGCCTCAAGAAAAGTTCAACTGTTCTGATAATTCATGGAAGCAAATAAGCAGTGAAGAAAACTATTTTCATAACACATTTGGCATTTTATTTAAATGCAAAAAGCTACTGGATTCAAGTTTAAATTTGAATTCAAAAACATTAAGTTTTGAAAAATGCTGAAAACTTCAGGAATGGTTGGATATATTCCATCAAATATTTTGGTGTGTTCAAAATATTTTTGGTAAACTATTTTGGAGCTGAAATAAATAGCAAACCAAAACAGTTAGTATAACAGAAAGAAAAATAAGAAAGAAATGAAGAAAGACTACCTAACGCTCACCTGGCCCATGCCCAGTCCGTGTGTCGTCTTCCTCCTCGCCAGTAGAAGTAGGAGGTGGCCGCCGCGACGCCCGACGCCTCCATGCGGCTCCCTGCCTGCCTGGCCGCCGCTTCGCGCTGGCATGCACGGGGATAACCTCCCCGAGTGTTGGGGATATTACCTGTTAGTAACCCGCCCTAGTTGGGCCAGATCACCAAATCAGGCGATTCATCTAAGCATGGTTTGGGCCTTGGCCTAGCAAGACCGAAGGTCGTATGGTGGTTTATAATTTTCGGAAGGTCTCCAAGCTTTGGAAGATGGCGACTTGGAGATCGTAGAGGTCACGATTTGTAGAAAGGAAAGTACCCATGTAAACCCTACGGATTCGACCTGTATATAAAGGCGAGTCCCAGGGAAGAAGAGGACAGGTTAGAAACCATCGAGTGCTAGGTCCGGCGAGTTACGTCCTCCTTGTAATCGAAACTCCATCAATACAACTCAAAGCAGGACGTAGGCCTTTACCTCCTCACGAGGGGCCGAACCTGGGTAAATCGCCGTGTCTCTCGTGTTCAACCCCTTTGAGTCGCCACCAAGGTGCGATGGCTCCAGTGCTAAGTCCTTTCACGAGGACATCTGCCGTGACAAACCATGACAGTTGGCTCCCACCGTGGGGCCTGCGCACGGTGGAGTTGAGTTCTCAAAGGGAGCCCTACCAGGGTTTGGGAGTTACGCGACGGGGCTCATGACCCGGAGCCGTCGTAGGAAGATCTACATCGACAACCAGCAATGGGGACCCGAGGTGGATTCGATCGAATATGGCTACAAGGTCCCCTTCGACAAGATCAACGTCTTCATCGGCATGATCGGATCATCCGTGCCTGAGCCGGACATCTCCACCGACATCGTCGAGCCGGCCAGGTACGTCCGCCCAGTAGTGATGCCAAATCTGACTCGCCCGGTCTTTGTTGGGTTCACGCAGGGATCAGAGGAACCAGAACACTCGGCGTCCCAGGAAACTACACCAGTCAACACTGATGATGAATCATCCATGGGCGATTCAGATTCAATCCGGTCTCTACATGGGGATTGTCTTGGGGGCTTGTCGCTGGCCATGGACCCCGAAGTTCTTGACCGAACCCGCCGCCAGATCGCCATCTATATGGAAGGGGGGACTCAACCCTCGCAAAACCCAACAGGAGGCGACGGAACCGGCGAGATGTCTAGAAGCCCGGCCGCTGTCTTGGTGGATTTAGCGGCGGAAATCACAAGGCTGATGGCGACTCCCCTCACACCGGAAAACCAGGAGGAAGTAAACGCGGAGTTGGCGAAACTCAGAGAAGCGTTGGCAAAGGCTCATCGGGATGCTGAGGTGGAGTTCGCCAGGATCAAGACCCGGCAAGCTCAAATTGCGGCCGAAAGGACTCGCTTAAATACTGACAACTGGCGGCTCGAAAGACACCAGCGCGCATCCGATGTCGTCCATCAACGGAGACACCAAGGTCGCCTGCCCCCTGATCTCAACCCGACCCGCATGTTCGATACTCCACGAACTCCTGGGGCGGGAGCCGCCCCAGGGGGAGGACCGGGTCAACCGCCTAACCCGCCGGTTCAGCCAATTGAGGATCGCATTCCCTGATTCCGGACGCCTCAAGGTCACTTTTCCAACCGAGTGGACAACGTCCTTGCTGCAGCTCGCCATTTGGAATCTCTTTCGATTCACAACAACACTCGTGCCGAGATAGAAGCAAGGAACGCATTGAGATGTTGAAGACGGCGGTGGTTCGAAACGCCCAGTTCTCACATAGCCTACATAGGCTGCATTCCACTCCCCAGGCGAGTTACCAACAGACGAAGTTTTGGTCCGTCAAATCGTCCGCCGGAGCGCCTTTGGAGTTTTTCAACGATGCGTTTCCTCCGAAGAATGATGCATAATCTTAAATGACATTCACTCCGGGGACTGTGGGCATCATGCCGGGTCACCCGCTTTGGTGTCAAAGGCATTCCGTCATGGTTTGTTTTGGCTGACGGCTCATGCAGATGCAGAAGAGATAGTTCGTCGGTGCGAGGGATGCCAGCGTTATGGACGACAGGCTCATGTGCCGGCTCAAGAATTAAGAATGATTCCCATCACTTGGCCTTTTGCGTTCTGGGGGTTAGACATGGTCGGCCCCTTTAAAATGTCATTCAACAAGAAAACCCATTTGCCGGTGGCGGTTGATAAGTTCACCAAGTGGGTTGAGGCAGAACCTATTGGAACTTGCGATGCGGAGACAACGGTAAAGTTCTTGAAGAAGCTGATCTTCCGGTTTGGATATCCACACAGTATCATTACTGATAATGGTACTAACCTGTCCCAAGGGGCGATGCAGGAGTTTTGCCGTCGAGAACATATCCGGCTTGATGTTTCTGCGGTTGCTCACCCACAATCTAATGGGCAGGCGGAACGGGCAAATCAGGAGGTTTTATGAGGAATTAAGCCCCGACTCATGGTTCCCTTGGAGAAAACCCCAGGATGTTGGGTCGAAGAATTTCCTTCAGTACCGTGGAGCATCCGGACCACCCCGAACCGGTCCACGGGTTTTACCCCTTTCTTTCTGGTCTACGGAGCAGAAGCCGTTCTTCCTACTGACATAAGGCATGACTCGCCTAGAGTCGCCGCATATGTGGAGCAAGACAACGAACTAGCGCGTCAAGACTCCTTGGACGCCTTAGAGGAGGCACGTGACTTGGCTTCGGCCCGCTCGACCATCTATCAGCAGGATCTACGGTGTTATCACAACCGCCGGGTTAAGAGCCGAACCTTTCAGGAAGGCGACTTAGTTCTTCGGTTGATACAAGATCGTGCTGGCACACATAAGTTGTCACCACCATGGGAAGGACCGTTCGTCGTCAGCAAAACTCTTCGCAACGGCTCTTATTATCTGGTGGATCTTCGGCCTAACCGGCAAACCACGGAGGCTGAGTCAACTCGCCCCTGGAATATTGCCCACTTGCGGCCTTATTACACTTGAGCTCTTAAGCTCTGCATTTTGTAAGTTTTTCAGTTTTATTATGAAGTAATAAAATTAAAATGCTTCCCGACTCGGGGGCTTCCTCATTGAGATCAATTTTGTCATCCTGTCGCGACCTTATGAGCCGACAAAATCATCATCTTAGGGTGGCGCTTGAGCTTTCTGAGTCGCCCCATCCCGTCGCGACCTTATGAGCCGACGAAACCATCATCTTAGGGTGGCGCTTGAGCTTTTTGACTCGCCCCATCCCGTCGCGACCTTATGAGCCGACGAAACCATCATCTTAGGGTGGCGCTTGAGCTTTTTGACTCGCCCCATCCTGTCGCGACCTTATGAGCCGACGAAACCATCATCTTAGGGTGGCGCTTGAGCTTTCTGACTCACCCCATCCTGTCGCGACCTTATGAGCCGATGAAACCATCATCTTAGGGTGGCGCTTGAGCTTTCTGACTCGCCCCATCCTGTCGCGACCTTATGAGCCGACAAAATCATCATCTTAGGGTGGCGCTTGAGCTTTCTGACTCGCCCCATCCTGTCGCGGCCTTATGAGCCGACGAAACCATCATCTTAGGGTGGCGCTTGAGCTTTTTGACTCGCCCCATCTTGTCGCGACCTTACGAGCCGACGAAACCATCATCTTAGGGTGGCGCTTGAGCTTTCTGACTCGCGCCATCCTGCAGCGACCTTATGAGCCGACGAAACCATCATCTTAGGGTGGCGCTTGAGCTTTCTGACTCACCCCATCCTATCGCGACCTTATGAGCCAACGAAACCATCATCTTAGGCTGGCGCTTGAGCTTTCTGACTCGCCCCATCCCATCGCGACCTTATGAGCCGACGAAACTATCATCTTAGGGTGGCGCTTGAGCTTTCTGACTCGCCCCATCCTATCGCGACCTTATGAGCCGACGAAACCATCATCTTAGGGTGGCGCTTGAGCTTTTTGACTCGCCCCATCCTGTCGCGACCTTATGAGCCGACGAAACCATCATCTTAGGGTGGCGCTTGAGCTTTCTGACTCGCCCATCCTGTCGCGACCTTATGAGCCGACGAAACCATCATCTTAGGGTGGCGCTTGAGCTTTCTGACTCGCCCCATCCTGTCGCGACCTTATGAGCCAACGAAATCATTCTTGGGTGGCGCTTGAGTTTTTTGACTCGCCCCATCCTGTCGCGACCTTATGAGCCGACGAAATTGCTATTTTTATTTACCTTGCTGGCACTGCCACAAGGTTTTCCAGACTTTTTGCTGATTCATCTTGAAATATTTGTTATCATTTATTATTCATTAAGATGTTTTCACATATGTTTTTCAAGCTTAGAACAGGTTGATGATCAAAATCACTTTATCCATGGCGGATTAAGTATTATAAAGAGGGTTCACATGGTGGATCAAGTATTTCAAATCACCTTAAGGGCGACATAAGGTCTTTTTGAAGGTATCACAAAAACAGTATCGATTCCTAAAGGAGACCTATTACATGGCTCTTATGGACAATTCAATGAAGTTTATTCTGCTCACGCCCTTGGACCAGTTTGCTGCGAGCTTTGGCCAACCTCAATTTGCAAGTCACCCAGTACCCAGTTACACTTGGCCAGAGCCGCAAAGTCATCTTCATCGGTTAGGATTGATGAAAGATCTGCGTCCAAGTGAAAAGGGTTCTTGGGTCGCCGTGGAGTTAAGCTGGTCGTCACAAAGGTTGGCGGGTTGACCTTCTTGTTCTTATTATCATATGCAGCCTGGTACTTTGATAAGTCCAGACTTGCAGCAAGTTGAGTCGCCGCCAGCCGGGAGTCCTTGACGACACGCTGGTAGTCCTCTTCGGCGAATTCTGACCCCTCATCCTTGAGTTGAGGAAAGCCCGCCGCTACTTCTTCTGGGTTGATCTCTGGAGCATACGCTAAGCAGCGACTTAATGCAGTCAACGCTCCCTTCCGGGCGGCTGACCGAGTTAACTCGCCAAACTGGGGAGGAAGCGTGGATATGCAGCCAAGCATCTTCTTTATGGACGTTATAGGCTCCTTGGCGCCCATCACTGCTTTCATAGTCAGTACACTGCCGGTATATAGCTGCTCTGTCAGCGTGTAAATCGCCTTCAGCATCAGCACGCAATCATCCTGAAGGTTGGCGGCTCTCGGACCTATACAAGGGGTAATGATAATCAGCGACTCAGGATAAGAGTTATTTGTTTAAAAAGGTCAAAGGTTTGAGTATTTTACCAAAGATGGCTTGCGCCATGTTTGAGATATGACGTTTCAAACCGGAGAGCTCTTGTTGCACAGTAGCTAGCTTGGCTTCAGCTTTCTCTGCTCGTTTTGTTGAAGCATCTTGGTCAGCTTGAGCCCTTTTTAAATCGGCTTTTAGTTTTTCCATCTCAGCTAAGACCAGTTGACACTTCTCCTCCGATTTGGCTCGGGCATCCTGCTGATCAGATAAGTTTTTCTTCAAGTCGCCAAGTGCTGATTCAGTCTGGATAAGAGTTTCCTGTTGAAGTACATGATAAAGGGCAAGTCTTAGAACTATTGCAAGCAATATCCCTGACACTTGGGGGCTAATGTAGAATTATTTTAGACAAAATTATACAGCATCAAGACCCGGCTCATCTTTTTACTGATGCCCGGCCCTTGGGGGTTACTGGTCGAAAGTTTTTCTATTAATCAAGACCCGGCTCATCTTTTTGATGATGACCCGGCCCTTGGGGGTTACTGGTCGAAAGGTTTTCTAGTAATCAAGACACGGCTCATCTTTTTACTGATGACCCGGCCCTTGGGGGTTACTAGTCAAAATTTTTTCTAGTAATCAAGACCCGGCTCATCTTTTTACCAATGACCCGGCCCTTGGGGGTTACTGGTCAAAAGTTTTTCTAGTAATCAAGACCCCGCTCATCTTTTTTACTGATGACCCGGCCATTGGGGGTTACTGGTCGAAAGTTTTTCTAGTGATAAAGACCCGGCTCATCTTTTTACTGATGACCCGGTCCTTGGGGGTTAATGGGGATAATATAGTATATAACAAAACTTACCTCATGTTTATTTTTTAGCATCCGAAGCAGGCTTTTCTCCATCTCATAACTCGCCTCCAGGCGACTTGCAAAACCAGAGCAAAGTTCTTTGAATTCCAGATGTTCATATTCAGAGAGCTTAGCCTTGGAGAGTCCAGACTGAGGAACGGTTTGAGATGATGATGGCACATGCTTTGATAAAACCGCTATGGCCGGTTTAGAGAAGCTGGTATCAGTGATAATTACAGCGTCCGGGTCTTCTGCTGTTGTCAATGGACTTGGCGGCTTGGGGGCATCCATTGTTTCCTTGGGCTAGCTAGGAAGATCCATTTGATCCTCAGGGTTGTCCTAGTCCGGGTTATCTTGGATCGGCGCCGGCTCTTTGATGGGCTCTGAGATTATGATAGGAGTTGACCCGCTGGTTTTCCTCTTCTTCGCCTGTGCCCTGAAAGAGGGAAGAGGCGCGTTTAAGGACTGAAAATTTATCACCATCAGATTCAAAGTAAAATTATCAAAAGACTTTCCCAGGGACACAGATCATTGGCGGAAGTGTCGGCATTACTGAGTCGCCAGATGTAGGAGGAGAATTCTGCAAGAGTTGTACGTCAAAGATATAAGCGGGTTACAAGTGCGATCCAAAGAAACATGAAGAAGTGTTGTTCATGGGTACCTCATTTGGCTTTCTCTTGTTCTTTGTTGGTAAGCCAGACACCAGATCACCAGAATGACTTCGGGTCTTCTGATTCGAAGTGTGTTGTGCTTTCTTCAGAAGAAAATTTGGGTCCAAACAAGCATTTGGATGTGAGAAGGGAACTTTCCCACAAATTCGCCTGGCCGGCTTAGGTGGAGAAGGAGATGAATCGGAGAAAACAGAAATTACCTCTACGAAATCCTCCTAGCTTTCGTTGTCTTCATTCTATTCAAGAGAGGGAGAGACATAAATACAAAGTTAACAATAATGGATGGCGAGTGAAAATAAGATAGGTTTTTACCTCTGAAGGTGCGTCGCCGACTTGAGATTCATCGGCTTCGGATGGCTCGGCCACAGCAGCTTTGCCCTTGCCCTTGGTTTTCTTCTTTGGGGGCGGCTTAGCTTGCTTCATGGCTGGTTTTTTGGGCTTCTTGGACCAAAATTTATCACCTTTCTGGAATGGCATATGTTATAAAAGGCCATAATTCGAATGAAACATAAGGAGCAAAGACAAAAGGCGGGTTAAAGTTGCTTACCTTGGGCGCCGGATTAATCTTGCAGAAGGGTTTGAGGCTGATTTGGCCGCATTTTCCCGCAGGCTCGCCGGTTAGTTTCTTGATGATGGTGACGATATCATTCTCCGTTAAAGCCATGCGGAAGTAACATTGAGGATGATCTAGGGTGCCGTCAAATTCGCACATTAACCCGTCCCGGCGACTTAAAGGGAGGATGCGCCATTCGACCCAGCAGCGGATCAAGTCAATCCCAGTAAGGCCGTTGTTTGTCAAAGATCTTAACTCCGACAATACTGGGATAAAATCTGATTCCTCCTCTTCGGTGAGCTTGTCCGGAAGCTTTAAATTCGTTGGAAGGCGATCTTCCATATAACCCAGAAGCTTGTTTTCGCCTACAGGCGAGGTCTCTTGACAATAGAACCAAGACTCGCCCCAGCCTTTGGGATGGCTTGGCATGGCGAGTGAGGGAAAAGGGCTATCCCTGCGGCGCTGAACATTTACACCGCCAAGTTCCAGGCTGGGGCCGTTGTGAAATTCCGTTTGGCGATTTAAGTGGAAAAAGTACCAGAATAAGGGAACTGAGGGTTCCATCCGCAGGTAAGCCTCACAAAACACTTGGAATTGGCATAGGTTGCTTATCGAATTGGGCCCTAGATCCTGGAGGCGGACATTCATGAAAGCCATGGCGTCTCTAAGGAACTTCGACCCGGGCGGCTTAAAACCCTGCTCAAGGTGTTCGACGAAAACAACTATCTCCCCTTTTTTGGGATTGGGGATTTCCTCTCCAAACCCAGTACGCCAACCGATAACATCCTGAGGGTCCAAATTTCCCGTTTTCACATAATCCTCTAGTATGGTATCATTGACCTTGGTAGGGAGCCAATCACTTTTGAAGACGGTGCCCATGCTACAAAGGAGTAAAGTATGGGTGAATTTACACCCTTGAACATCTATTGTAAGAGGTGAAATAAGTTTATTTGACTCGCCAAGTAATTTGTCCGCGGACTAAGGAGAAATCTTGACCTGCCATATAAAGGTCCGAGTCAGGTTGCTATGGCGACTTACGAAGTTTGCCTACTCACAAGAGTTGTTTCTTAAGGCGTCGAAGACATTTATTTCAAAATGGTGAAGTATGAAGACTACAAACAGCTTTCACGCAACGAGCGATAGATTATGGATCTACTGGACAGCTGAAAATAAATGAGGAAAATGACTGGATATGGCAACCTACAACCAGGATGAGATGATGTTGGTTTGATGAAGTATTACTCTAAACATGCAAATCGAGGGCGGATAAGTAATGGTATTAGAGACATTGTTTTTCTCGTCGTCATCGATGCCAACTAATCAAAGATAAGGAACAACGATTCAGGAAGGCATCAAGAACATGGTAGTGATGAACTTCAAAGAAGAATGGGGATCTGCTCTTGAGTAAGTGGTGACCTAACCTGATGGGTTCGGCCGGAGATGGTCGACGGCGGCGAAGGTTTTTGGAGGGGCACGAAAATCTCGGTCGGGCGCGGAGATCTTCGGCAGCGACGAAGTGCCTGGCAACAGCGAGATGGTCGACGACGGTGAGATGGTCGATGGCGGCGCGCAGCTCGGCCGCGGTAAGGTGCTTGACGGTGACGAGATCTTTGGGCGGCACCAAAGCTTTCGGGCGACGACAGGAACTGCGGTCGGTGGCGGAGTTCTCGGAAGGCAATAAGGGTTTCTCGCTATGATAATGGGGAAAAGGTTGACGAGACTGGTGGGTGGAATGCGCTAGACCAGTCCCCCCACCTATTTAACAGGGCAGGCGCTGGAATCGAGGTGCAGTGTGCGGGAACCGTCAAAGGATAAAAGATTCGCCATAATGGCGCTCCGAAGATTTTGGGATAGCAACATCAAAGGATCCGTTAGGATTATGTCAGTCTTTTCCGGAATTCAAGGGATAAGAAGATGCCAACGAAAAATGGTTTGGCGATTTTATAGTTTTTCCACGACAGTTGGCGGGTTAAGTTTATGACATATAGAAAAGGATGAAAAATGAATCGCCTTTAACTGAGCAGAAATATTGGCGTGAAGAGAATTCAAGTCAACCTGGGGCCTAATATTGGGGATATTACCTGTTAGTAACCCGCCCTAGTTGGGCCGGATCACCAAATCAGGCGATTCATCTAAGCATGGTCTCGGCCTTGGCCTAGCAAGACCGAAGGTTGTATGGCGGTTTATAATTTCCGGAAGGTCTCTAAGCTTTGGAAGATGGCGACTTGGAGATCGTAGAGGTCACGATTTGTAGAAAGGAAAGTACCCTTGTAAACCCTAGGGATTCGACCTGTATATAAAGGCGAGTCCCAGGGAAGAAGAGGACAGGTTAGAAACCATCGAGTGCTAGGTCCGGCAAGTTACGCCCTCCTTGTAATCGAAACTCCATCAATACAACTCAAAGCAGGACGTAGGCCTTTACCTCCTCACGAGGGGCCGAACCTGGGTAAATCGTCGTGTCTCTCCTGTTCAACCCCTTTGAGTCGCCACCAAGGTGGTACGGCTCCAGTACTAAGTCCTTTCATGAGGACATCTGTCGTGACAAACCACGACACTGAGCTCTGGCCTATCCATTCCCGCGCTCCATTTCCCCCCTCTCCTCTCGGTTCCTTCCTCCCCTTCTGCCGCCATTGACAGGAGCTCGAGCTTGAGCTGCCCGTGCCTCTAGCCACTAGTTCTTCTCCCCGAGTGCCGCATTCGCTCCGCCTCGACGAGCTGGTCCTTCCCGCAGAAGCTGAAGGTCCCCCGAGCCCTGCAACGCCCACGGCACCGTCGTCTTCAAGCTTTGGCCGCCGGCGAGCTCCGATCGATTTGTCGCCTTCAGCGCCTCCCCGAGCAAGCTAGCGCCACCACTGCACTCCCCGTGAGCTTGCGCAGCTTTCCCCCAAGTTTTCCTCATCGATCTCTTCCTCTAGGCCTAGTTCCACCGGAGCCCGACGAGGACCGCCGCTGCAGCTCGTCGTCGGTAGCCCTCCGGTGAACGGTTGGTCCATCTGAGGCCACCAACAGCTTCAGGCCGTCGCGTAGATGCTTTAGGAGCTCAGCCCCACGCGATTTGACCCTGTTTCCGATGACCTCGACGATGGCCGAGCTTTGGTCGCCGCCGAGCTCGTCGCCGGCCTCGATTCCGGCCACCCCAGCCCGTGGGGTTTGCCCCATCGTGCGCGCCGTCGAGTGGCTGATCTCCCTGTGGTCTCTGCCGTGCGTTTGGTCATCGGAGACGAGTTTCCGATGCCCTCCGTCGTCTCTGGTGTCACTGGAGGCTCGCCGCCGGTGGATCTCAGCTTGCCTGAGCCACTGACACGTGGGGCCAGCCTCTGGACGTTTTGGGTTAATAAAAATAAAATCAATTAACTAATAAGTCACTGACATGTGGGTCCAGTGCGGTTAATTAGCTAATTAACATTAAAACCAATCTAAAACTGACCAGAGTCACTGACGAGTGGGTCCCACTGGTCAGGTTTGACTTTCAACGGCCAGTTGGACCTGCTCATGCCATGCTGACGCAATAAGTGGATTTCTGATTTAAAAGAATTCCAGAAAAATGCCAAATCTTCCAAAAATCATAGAAATTAATCTATAACTCCAATGAAAATAATTTATATATGAAAAAGTATCAGAAAAATCGAAGGAATATGAATATGTCATTTTCAAACATTTGAAAATGTTACTAGACCAAACATGTAGAATAATGAATAAGTTAAATTTTATAAATGCTATGGAGATGGAATTTGAAAATCATTTGAATTCCACTTCAAATACTATGATCAAACATTGTTCAATCACAACCAGCAACTTAACATATCATTTCCATGCATGTTAAAAACAAGTTGATCTGAGCATCAGGTCGAATCAATTAAAATGGTATTCGAGAATACCTCGTTTGAAGTGATATTTGAATCTGATTCAAATCAACTTCAAACCTGATAAATGTTAGCTATATTAGCATACCACCTTGCATCCTCATGCCATGCTCATGCATCATCTTGTTGCATATGATTGTTATTGATTGTTGTCATTTCTTTCGGTAGGCTCCGCTCCTCCGGATTCCACTGAATATCCGACTGACGGATATTGTCCCTCCTCTGAGCAACAAGGCAAGCAACCATTTTGATCATCCCGATAAATCACATGTTCTCGCTCCTGCACTTACTTATTGCATTAGGATCAAATGCTCAACTGCTTTTGCCACGTTGGTTGAACCCACTTCCTTTCCATGACCTGTCTTTGTCACAGTAAATAGATGAACCTTGCAACCTAGCATACCTGGTAGATGCTTGAGCCATGATGTGACTTATCCTGCTATGCATGCTATGCTTAGAGTTGAGTATGGTCTGTCATCTGGGAGATGAACAGAATTGTGAGAATGTGTTCAGTAAGTAAAGGTTGTGTGTTGAACCTGATTTGGTAAAGGTACCGGTGAAAGGCTATGTAGGAGTACATGGCGGGTTGTTTCATTGGAACCGTCCTTAGGAACTGAGTTCCGTGTATGTAATCCAAGACTAGATACTACCACATGTTGGGATACTTAATTGACCATCTCGACTTATTAATCGCTTAGTACTCGGTCCAGGAGTTGCAAGTAGTTTCTGGTGTTTATAGTCATGCTGGAGGCCGCGCATAGCGCTGACCTGAGAGGTGGGCTGTGATGCGGTAGGCAGTGGCACGGTGTACCAAGTGGCACCCGGATGGTGGGCTTGGGAACCCTGCGCACATTGTTTGGGGCTCTGGCGGAAACCTCGACCGGACTTCCGTGCGGTTTACCCTCAGATAGGCGATAGACCTGGACTAAGTATTAGCGTGGTTAACGGTCGTGGCCGACTCCCTCGCTGGGCTTCCGCTTGAAGGTTGCCGAGGTGCATGACGTGCACATGGCGATAAGTGGCGAGAGCGTGTGTGAAGAAGTACACCCCTGCAGGGTTATAATCTATTCGAATAGTCCGGTCCGCGGATATGGACTACTTGGAGACATATGTTGTTCATAGATAACTTCAATGGCTACTTATAAAATTGTCAAGATAAGTGTGTGTGTCGTGGACGGCATTTTCGTATGGAGACGGAATGATTCCACCATGGAGTATTGTTGTGGTGTTAGTGGACTCGTGTGCGAGAAATCAAGTTGTCAAAATTATTTAAAATTGCAAATTGTCTAGCCACAATTCAAATGCTGGCTTTCCGCGTGAAGCCCCACAATTCCTTATTGATACATTGCATGAGTAGATAGTTATCCTAAAGTCTTGCTGAGTACCTCCGTACTCATGTTTGCTTAATATTTGTTGCAGAGGTTGTTAATGACCCTAACAGAGGGTTCTTCCTAGACATCGACGACAACGAGTAGCTGGTATTCCAGCTACGATCTGGCCCTAGGGTGGGTCTGTAGTATAGTCAGGCCACGTGCCCTCAAGTTTCAGTTGTCTGTACTCAGACAGTGTATTTACTTCCGCTGTCTTGTAACTTTAATGACTGTTATGATGGGTCGTGAGACCCCTACTGTGTAATATTATGTGTGTGGCTCTTCCGAGCCTTTTAAATAAAGCTTGTATGTTTATGGTTATGTTGTGATGCCATCGATGTATTTACACATATCGGTATGCCATGCGTACGTGTGTCATACTTGATATGTATGGGGTTCGATTACCTAGCCGTAGACTTTAGTAGCATTCCTTACAGGGAAATGCCCCTTTGTGATCCAACGAGCCATGGTAGCTCGCTACTGCTCCGGACACATTGGTTGACCGGCGTGTGTCCTTCTTAGCTGCTGTGTCTGTCCCCTTTGGGGAAATGTCACGCGATGTAATGGAGTCCTTGTAGCTTGCTACGACTCATCTACATTCGCTGGTGACCGACACCTGCTTTGTTGGGTCATGTATGCCTGTCCCTGTGCGGAACTGCCACTTTGGTTTATGACTAGACATGTCGATCCCGGTTCGTTGTCATTGGATTGCTAGTGACACAATTGCATACGCGAGTCAAAAGGCGCAAACGGTCCCGGCTAAGGTAAGGCTGCAGCCGTGGGGTTAACCGTGTGTGAGACCGCAAAGAGATGCGATGGGTTACAGGCTAGATTCCTATGGCTTTGGATCGGGGTCCCGACAGCGTTGGTATTAGAACGTGACTGACTGTAGGACTACTAAGCCAAACTGGTCGAAGTTGAGTCTAGAATTGCTCTAGTTATATATAAGGGAATTGTTTGTGGAAGGGAGCGTAAGATTCTTGTTCTCTTCTCAAGTTATTCTATTTTGTTCATCCTCGTCTTTTCTGCGGGAATTAAGGACTAGGCTGCTCATCTTCTTCTAGGCTCGTGTTTCTGATCGGTAGATTACAGGACTACGGGTCGAGGGATATTTGGGTTTCTTTTATCCCTAGGAAAAAGGAAGTAAGTTTGATGATCAGAGAGTTGAACTTGATAGTTGAGTGGTTACGCTATTCTATTTTTGGGTTGTCTCAAAATTGTTTTTGAGCATTTACAGCCGTTATGCTGCCCAACTTTGCATTTAGAGCTCTAATGCTTTTGCATTACTCTCTATTTTCAGATGCCCGGCCGTCCTTCTTGTCAGGTGGTTCGTCTGACCAGGTGCATTGATGCGCCGGGTCATACGGCCATGCTGGTCAGGGTGATGTCGGTGTGCGGTTACCGCTGGTACCCAGAGTACACAGTGGAGGAACAGTACCGCTTCCAGGCCATGGAGGCAATCTTTATGAGATGTTCTATGCGGATGCCTGAGCTGTGAGTGGAAGGATAGTATGGTAGTAGCTGTACGTTCATAGTCCTGTGTGACTTGTGTTGTATGCTTGTGATGTGAAATGAATTCCGGAGGCATAGATAAATAATGTATAGGAAGCTTGTAAGCCTCTGATGAGTAGTTTTATAATTTCAGTAGTTTTCTCTTCGATTAAGGTTGTACTGAACCTTGTAATGGTGTGTATGAACCATGGTGTATATATAGCAGTTGCTTGTTACCATGTTGTTTGGATATTCATTTCCGCATTCCATGTGTTTAGTGCATTCTTAATCCATAGCTAGTATTGATAATGATATTGGTCTAAGCTGTGAGTTTGTTTGTCAAGATGGTGTTCACCAGGTTGAACCGTGCCCCTGCTCATGAGCAAGGCGAGCGTAGTCAAGTGTCCCAGGAAGACCTGCCTCAACCGCCCTCTCTCGCGGAAGTTATGCTTGAGGCAGAGAGAAACAAAAGAGAGACCAACCGACTGTTAGAGCTTATTGAGCAGAATACGGCTCGTCAGCCTAGGAATGCTGCAGTGTCCCTCAATGACTTTGTGAAGCTGAACCCTCCAAAGTTCCATCACTCCGTCGATCCCCTCGGCGCTGATGATGGGTTGTGCAGTATCTCACGTAAGATTCGCTCTGCGAATGTTTCTGAGGCCGACAAGGTGACCTTTGCGGCGTATTTTCTGGAAGGACCCGCCAATCTATGGTGGGAGAACTTTGAAGCTATGCGTCCTGCTGAACCAACAGCCACATGAGAAGACTTTAGTGCAGCCTTCCGTGTGCACCATATTCCAGAGGGCCTGATGGACAGAAAGAGAGAGGAGTTCTGTGCATTCATCCAGGGAAAGTTGACCGTGGATGCCTATAGCCGCGAGTTCGGTAACCTCGCCCACTATGCAACATAGGAGGTGTCTACTGATGCCAAGAAGCAAGAAAGATTCTGTAAGGGTCTGAGCCCTGAGCTTCATCGTGATTTGCACCTCCACGAGTGTACAAGCTTGCAAGCCCTGGTCAACAAGGCGATCAGTGCCGAGACTGGTCATACCGACTTTGAAGCCACAAAGAAGCACTCCCGTGACTTTGGCTCGTCATCTGGTTCCGTGTTTCTAAAATGCAGGCTGTGGGTTCCAAACAGTTCTCTGCCACCAAGATACACTCCGAGTCCATCCTACCTGGCGCCTCAGACGAATCAGACCAACCCTCCAGCAAAAACCTATGGTGGTCCAGCTAGCAATGCTGCACCGCGTGCCAACCAAGTGATATGCTACAAGTGTGGAGAACCAGGGCACTATTCCCATGAGTGTCCTCAGAATGTGGGTACCAAGCAACCCGGAAATTCCGTCGGGCAAGGCAAGTCGGGCAAAGCTTACTATGTGAAGCCAACTCCTCCACGTGGCCGTGTGAACTATGTCTCAGCAGAAGAAGCTGCAGAGGATCCCGACGTCATACTGGGTACGCTTCTTGTTAATCATCACCCAACGTCTGTTCTTTTTGACACTGGGTCTTCTCATTCCTTCATTTCAGAAAGTTATGCACAGTTGCATAACATGTCTTTCTGTGATATGCCAATTCCATTGGTTGTCCAAACTCTTGGTAGTAAGTGGCAAACATCTAGGATAACCTATGGCAATGAAATTCTAGTAGACAGGCTAGTTTTTCTAGCCTCATTGATAGCCCTGGAATCTTCGGATATTAATATAATCTTGGGTATGGACTGGATGTCAGCTCACTATGCCAAGATTGATACTCAGTCTAGAAATGTTCAGCTTATCCATCCCTCGGGTGAGATAGTCAATGTCTCTACTTGAGTTGCCAAATGCGAACTCTATTCCCTCAATGCCAACCCCCTTCCGGAACTTGAAGACATTCCGGTAGTCCGTGACTTCCCGCATGTTTTTCCCGAGGAACTGCCAGGAATTCCACCTGACAGAGATGTAGAGTTCATAATAGATATTGTTCCGGGAACTGTTCCAATAGCCAGAAGACCATATAAGATGGCACCCCTGGAGCTAGCCGAACTTACGAAGCAACTAGGTGAGGCCTTGAATAAAGGTTTCATTCGTCCTAGCTCTTCTCCCTAGGCTTGCCCCGTCCTCTTCATCAAGAAGAAAGACGGAACGGATCGGATGGTTGTAGATTACCGACCAGTTAATCTGGTCACCATAAAGAACAAGTATCCGCTCCCCAGGATCAACGACCTGTATGATCAGATCGCTGGATCCCCAGTCTTCTCAAAAATGGATTTGAGGTTGGGATACCATCAAATCAAGATCAAGAATGGGGACATTCCAAAAACGGCTTTTGTTACTCGTTATGGCCAATACGAGTACACCGTCATGTCCTTCGGTTTAACCAATGCCCCAGCCACCTTCTCTCGTCTGATGAATTCAATCTTCATGGAGTATTTGGATAAATTCGTCGTGGTATACCTCGACAATATTCTCATCTACTCGAAGAGCGAACAAGAACATGCCGAGCATCTAAGGCTGGTATTGATGAAACTTCGAGAGCATCGCCTTTATGCCAAGTTTTCAAAATGTGAATTTTGGTTACCAGAAGTTACCTATCTAGGTCACGTAATCTCTGGTAAGGGTATTGTTGTCATTCCCTAAAGAGTTAAAGCCGTCATTGATTGGACTCAACCTCAATCGGTTAAGCAAGTTAGGAGTTTTCTTGGTCTAGCGAGCTATTGCCGCCGCTTTGTCGAGAATTTCTCCAAGGTTGCAAAGCCTCTAACTGAACTCCTCAAGAAGGATAAAAAGTTCGAGTGGACACCACAGTGTGAGCATAGTTTTCAGGAACTGAAAAGACGCCTGGCTTTTGCACCTGTGTTGCTACCACCAGATTTCTCTAAGGACTTTGTTATCTATTGCGACGCCTAGAGACAAGGATTAGGTTGCATTCTCATGCAAGATCGTCATGTGATTGCATACGCATCACGACAGTTGCGTCCACATGAGGATAATTATCCCACACATGATCTTGAGCTTGCAGCTGTAGTCCATGCACTAAAAACCTGGCGACATTACCTTCTTGGTAATCGTTGCGAAATATTCACTGATCACCAATGTCTGAAATATATCTTCACCCAGCCAGATTTGAATCTCAGGCAAAGACGGTGGGTTGAGTTGATCTCGGATTAGACTTAGGGATAACTTACACCCCGGGGAAGGCCAATGTTATGGCTGATGCACTAAGTCGTAAATCTTATTGTAACAATTTGATGCTACAACAAGGTCAACAACATCTCTATGAGGAATTTCGGAAGTTAAATCTCCATATTGTTCCTCAAGGATCCCTTTCTACCCTGGTGGCGAAGCCTACTCTTAGGGATCAAATCATAGCCGTGCAAGCTTATGATAAGGGTATATCCCGGATCAAGGAGAATATTGCTAGCGGAAACGCTAGGGATTTCTCCGTCAATGAGAAAGGTGTTGTGTTCTTTCAGAACCGTTTAGTGGTTCCTAAGAGCAAACGTCTGCGGCAATTGATCCTTAAGGAGGCTCATGATTCTCCTCTCACCATTCATCCCGGTAGTACTAAGATGTATCAGGACCTACGCCAGAGGTTCTGGTGGACTAGGATGAAGAGATAAATTGCTGAGTTCGTTGCTAACTACGACGTTTGTCGTCGAGTTAAGGCAGAACATCAAAGGCCTGCTGGCACCCTTCAACCTTTAGCTATTCCTGAATGGAAATGGGATAAAGTCAGTATGGATTTCATTACCTGATTTCCCAAGACCAAGAAAGGAAATAATGCTATCTTTGTGGTCATTGACCGTCTCTCCAAAGTAGCTCATTTTCTTCCAGTTCGTGAGAGTATAACAGCTAGCCAGCTAGCAGAGTTATATATCACTCGAATAGTGTCTCTTCATGGTGTTCCCCTGGAGATTAACTCAGACGTGGGAGTATCTTTACTTCTCGCTTCTGGGAAAGTTTTCAGAATGCTATGGGGACTCAGTTATCTTTTAGCACTGCTTTCCATCCTCAATCAAGTGGTCAAGTAGAAAGAGTAAATGAAATCCTAGAGGATATGCTCCGAGCTTGCGTTATATCATTCGGTATGAATTAGGAGAAGTGTCTTCCATTCGCCGAATTTGCTTATAATAATAGTTATCAATCAAGCTTGGGCAAAGCCCCTTTTGAAGTTCTCTATGGACGAAGATGTCGAACACCTCTTAATTGGTCAGAAACCGGAGAGAGGCAACTCTTTGGCCCGGACATGATCCAGGATGCAGAAGAGCAGGTTCATATTATTCATGAAAAGTTGAAAACATCCCAGTCTCGTCAAAAGAGCCATTATGATCGTCATCATAAGGCTGTGACCTTTGAAGTTGACGAGAAGGCTTACCTTTGGGTTACACCTTTGAAGGGTACCCATCGATTCGGTATCAAGGGCAAGTTGGCTCCTCGTTACATTGGTCCTTTTTGCATTCTTGCCAAACGAGGAGAAGTTGCCTACCAGTTGGAACTTCCTCCGCATCTTTCCAAGGTTCATGATGTCTTCCACGTCTCGCAACTCATGCGTTGCTTTTGGGATCCTATCCGTGCAGTGGACCACGAAACGCTTGATCTCCAAGATAACCTTTCATATCGAGAATACCATGTGCGTATTCTTGATCAAGCTGAGCGTACCACTCGATGTCGAAACCTCAAGTTTCTTAAAGTTCAACCCGTCAAATCATTCTGAAAAGGAGGCAACATGGGAAAGAGAGGATCGTCTCCGACTTGAGTATCCCGTGTTATTCCCGACGACTTCTAAATCTTGGGACGAGATTCTTTTGAGTGGGGTGAGTTGTCACATCCCTGAAACCCTAATCAAGTATAGCATTGTGCTCATATCTTCTTTGCATTGCATCCAAGAAAATTTCAACAAGATCAAAGCAAGTGGTGAAGCAAAACTCAAAAAACCCTAGCCACTTCTCAAATTCAAAGAAATTATAAACTTGCTCAAATCAATGAACCCAAAATGGCCTCAAGAAAAGTTCAACTTTTCTGATAATTCATGGAAGCAAATAAGCTGTGAAGAAAACTATTTTCATAACACATTTGGCATTTTATTTAAATGCAAAAAGCTACTGGATTCAAGTTTAAATTTGAATTCAAAAACTTTAAGTTTTCAAAAATGCTAAAAACTTCAGGAATGGTTGGATATATTCCAACAAATATTTTGGTCTGTTCAAAATATTTTTGGTAAACTATTTTGGAGCTGAAATAAATAGCAAACCAAAACAGTTAGTATAACAGAAAACAAAACAAGAGAGAAATGAAGAAAGACTACCTGACGCTCACCTGGCCCAGGCCCAGTCCCTATGTCGTCTTCCTCCTCGCCAGTAGGAGCAGGAGGTGGCCGCCGTGACGCCCGGCGCCTTCATGCAGCTCCCTGCGTGCCTGGCCGCCGCTTCGTGCCGGCACGCGCGGGGATAACCTCCCCGAGCTCTGGCCTATCCATTCCCGCGCTCCATTTCGCCCCTCTCCTCTCGGTTCCTTCCTCCCTTCTGCCGCCATTGACAGGAGCTCGAGCTTGAGCTGCCCGTGCCTCTGGCCACTAGTTCTTCCCCCCGAGTACCCCATTCGCTCCGCCTCGACGAGCTGGTCCTTCCTACAGAAGCCGAAGGTTCCCCGAGCCCTCCAACGCCCACGGCACCGTCGTCTTCAAGCTTCAGCCGCCGGCGAGCTGCGATCGATTCGTCGCCTTCAGCGCCTCCCCGAGCAAGCTAGTGCCACCATTGCACTCCCCGCGAGCTTGCGCAGCTTTCCCCCAAGTTTTTCCCGTTGATCTCTTCCTCTAGGCCTAGTTCCATCGGAGCCCGACGAGGACCGCCGCTGCAGCTCGTCGCCGGTATCCCTCCGTTGAACGGTTGGTCCATCTGAGGCCACCAGCAGATTCAGGCCGTCGCGTAGATGCTTTAGGAGCTCAGCCCCACGCGATTTGACCCTGTTTCCGATGACCTCGACGATGGCCGAGCTTTGGTCGCCGCTGAGATCGTCGCCGGCGTCGATTCCGGCCACCCCAGCCCCTAGATTTTGCCCCATTGTGCGTGTCGTCGAGTGGCCGATCTCCCTGTGGTCTCCGACGTGCGTTTGGTCGTCGGAGACGAGTTTCCGATGCCCTCCGCCGTCTGTGGTGTCGCCGGAGGCTCACCTCCGGCAAGGACGACCTCACCGCTGGTGGATCTCAGCTGGCCTGAGCCACTGGCGCGTGGGGCCAGCCTCTGGACGTTTTGGGTTAAGAAAAATAAAATCAATTAAAGTAATAAGTCACTGACATGTGGGTCCAGTGCTGTTAATGAGCTAATTAAGTTTAAAACTAATCTAAAACCGACCAGAGTCACTGACAAGTGGGTCCCACTGGTCAGGTTTGACTTTCAACGGCCGGTTGGACCTGCTCATGCCATGCTGACGCAATAAGTGGATTTCTGATTTAAAAGAATTCCAGAAAAATGCCAAATCTTCTAAAAATCATAGAAATTAATCTGTAACTGTAATGAAAATAATTTATATATGAAAAAGTATCAGAAAAATCCAAGGAATCTGAATATGTCATTTGCAAACATGTTTGAAAATGTTACTGGACCAAACATGTAGAATACTGAATAAGTTAAATTTTATAAATGCTATGGAGATGGAATTTGAAAATCATTTGAATTCCACTTCAAATACTATGATCAAACATTGTTCAATCACAACCGGCAACTTAACATATCATTTCCATGCATGTTAAAAACAAGTTGATCTGAGCATCATGTCGAATCAATTAAAATGGTATTCGAGAATACCTCGTTTGAAGTGATATTTGAATCTGATTCAAATCAACTTCAAACCTAATAAATGTTAGCTATATTAGCATACTACCCTGCATCCTCATGCCACGCTCATGCATCATCTTGTTGCATATGATTGTTATTGATTGTTGTCATTTCTTTCGGTAGGCTCCGCTCCTCCGGATTCCACTAAATATCCGACTAACGGATATTGTCCCTCCTCTGAGCAACAAGGCAAGCAACCATTTTGATCATCCCAATAAATCCCATGTTCTCTCTCCTGCACTTACTTATTGCATTAGGATCAAATGCTCAACTGCTTTTGCCACGTTGGTTGAACCCACTTCCTTTGCATGACATGTCTTTGTCACAGTAAATAGCTGAACCTTGCAACCTAGCATACCTGGTAGATGCTTGAGCCATGATGTGACTTATCCTTCTATGCATGCTATGCTTAGAGTTGAGTATGGTCTGTCATCTGGGAGATGAACAGAATTGTGAGAATGTGTTCAGTAAGTAAAGGTTGTGTGTTGAACCTGATTTGGTAAAGGTACCGGTGAAACGCTATGTAGGAGTACATGGCAGGTTGTTTCATTGGAACCATCCTTAGGAACTGAGTTCCGTGTATGTAATCCAAGACTAGATACTACCACACGTTGGGATACTTAATTGACCCTCTCGACTTATTAATCGCTTAGTACTCGGTCCAGGAGTTGCAAGTAGTTTCTGGTGTTTATAGTCATGCTGGAGGTCGTGCATAGCGCTGACCTGAGAGGTGGGCTGTGATGCGGTAGGCAGTGGCATGGTGTACCAAGTGGCACCCGGATGGTGGGCTTGGGAACCCTGCGCACATCATTTGGGGCCGTCGCGGAAACCTCGGCCGGGCTTCCGTGCGGGTTACCCTGAGATAGGCGATAGACCTGGACTAAGTATTAGCGTGGTTAACGGTCGTGGCCGACTTCCTCGCTGGGCTTCCGCTTGAAGGTTGCCGAGGTGCATGACGTGCACATGGCGATAAGTGGCGAGAGCGTGTGTGAAGAAGTACACCCCTGCAGGGTTATAATCTATTCGAATAGCCGCGTCCGCAGATATGGACTACTTGGAGACATATGTTGTTCATAGATAACTTCAATGGCTACTCATAAAATTGTCAAGATAAGCGTGAGTGTCGTGGACGACATTTCCATATGGAGACGGAATGATTCCACGATGGAGTATTGTTGTGGTGTTAGTGGACTCGTGTGCGAGAAATCAAGTTGTCAAAATTATTTAAAATTGCAAGTTGTCTAGCCACGAGTCAAATGCTGGCTTTCCGCCTGAAACCCCACAATTCCTTATTGATACATTGCATGAGTAGATAGTTAACCTAAAGTCTTGTTGAGTACCTCCATACTCATGTTTGCTTAATATTTGTTGCAGAGGTTGTTAATGACCCTAACAGATGGTTTTTCCTAGACATCGACGATGACGAGTAGCCGGTATCCCAGCTACGATCTGGCCCTAGGGTGGGTCTGTAGTATAGTCAGGCCACGTGCCTTCTAGTTTCATCTGTCTGTACTCAGACAGTTTATTTACTTCCGCTGGCTTGTAACTTGAATGACTGTTATGTTGGGTCGTGAGACCCCTACTGTGTAATATTATGTGTGTGGCTCTTCCGAGCCTTTTAAATAAAGCTTGTATGTTTATGGTTATGTTGTGATGCCATCGATGTATCTATACATATCGGTATGCCATGCGTACATGTGTCATACTTGATATGTATGGGGTTCGATTACCTAGCCGTAGACTTTAGTAGCATTCCTTACAGGGAAATGCCCCTTTGTGATCCAACGAGCCATGGTAGCTCGCTACTGCTCCGGACACATTGGTTGACCGGCGTGTGTCCTTCTTAGCTGGTGTGTCTGTCCCCTTTGGGGAAATGTCACGCGATGTAATGGAGTCCTTGTAGCTTGCTATGACTCGTCTACGTTCGCTGGTGACCGACACCTGCTTTGTTGGGTCATGTATGCCTGTCCCTATGCGGAACTGCCACTTTGGTTTATGACTAGACATGTCGATCCGGGTTATTTGTCATTGGATTGCTAGCGACACAATTGCATATGCGATTCAAAAGGCGCAAACGGTCCCGGCTAAGGTAAGGCTGCAGCCGTGGGGTTAACTGTGCGTGAGACCGCAGAGAGATGTGATGGGTTACATGCTAGATTCCTATGGCTTAGGATCGGGGTCCCAACACTCTTTCAGTTATGTAATGTTATGATTATCTCGCTTGCGAAACGTTTAGATGCACCCCTTTCCCTTTTGAGGCCTCGCCCCCAAAATAGGAAAGGGTCGCATCTTAGTCGTTACAGGGTGACTCCACCGTAGGTGCTCCGCCTGCGTCGCGTCCGGTGGTGGGCCTCATCGGGGCCGCCTGATGCGCGTGCGAAGCTTCTGCCACATCTGGCTTGTCGCAATTCGTGAAGCTCAACAAACTCTAGATGGTCGCCCTCCATTCTTGCTTGTTTTCTAGCGCGGACAAAAAGTTCAGCAACAGTTGGGCCTACGCCAGGGATTCCCCGTAGTTTTGGGCATGGAGTGATACAAGGCGTGGGTTGCGCTCTGACTCCTAGCAATGCGAGAAGGAGCACCTCCCCGCACCGTCGCCCACTGTCCACTCTCACCAGGGGGTTGTGGACGATGCTGGCACTGCGCACCCTGATATGGGTGTGCGGGGGTCTTGTCCGCACGCTGGTCGGGGTCGCCTCCCCCGGGGCGTTGGTTGCGGTGGTCTTGCAAAGTGTGCGGTGGAGGCGCCGCCGTATGCCTCGCGACGTTAGACATGGCATTCACCGCGGTGTTCTCCATGCCTCTACCACAATGTCGCCTCCGGTCCTCACTGGTGCATCTTGGGACATCACAACGGCTGGGTCCGGACCATGGTTCACGGAGCTCCATGAGGTGTCGTGGTTGCCCTCTCTAGTGTGGAGTGCGTGATGCCCGTCCCCATATCTGTTGCCCGTAGTAGCCGGCATGGGTAGCTTTGATGAAGACGAAACGACTGCTGATGTTCCCCTGGCTTTCTTCGGCGCCATGGGAACTTGGTGAAGATGTTGAAGAAGACACGTTGTGTTGGCGAAGATTTATGCACCAAAACCCCCCTACCTGGCGCGCCAAAGATGTCGGTGTGATTCGATGATCTATGGGACCATCAAGGTCCCTTTGCTACAGTTATGCAGGACTAGAGAACCAACGTTATCGAACCAATAGGAGGATCACGCAAATGCGTGTCGTCAGCACCTACACACAGAATAGCAAAAACATGCACCCAACGTGGGCAAGAGGGTCGTCAAGCCCCTTGAACTCGTTACTTCAAGTAGTAAGTAGTGATAGATAGATAATATAAATATAAAATAAAATAACAGAAACAAAAGTGCATCAATATTTTAGGGGTTTAGTAAAATAATTTGTGAAAACTTGGGGGGCGTAGTTTTCTCTCGAGGCTTCTCTCTCGAAGATAGCAAACTCTTGGTAAACAAACTACTGTTGGGCAATTGATAGAAAAATGCATAGTTACGTAATATTTATTCACGGCAATGATCACACATATAGGCATCACGTGCATAAGAAACTAGACCGAATTTTGCCTGCATCTACTACTATTAGTCCACTCATCAACCGTTATCTACCATACAACTAGAGTATTAAGTAAACACACACTAATGCTTGAAGCAAGATGCCATGATGTGGACAAAGCAAACTCAACTAATACAAATAAACCCCATTGTTTTACCCTTAATGGTAGCAATACAATACATGTCATGTCCGCTTCTATCATTGGGATTGATCACGGCAAGATTGAATCCATCACAACGCACAACTTCTAGTGAAGATAAATCAATCTAGTTGGCCAAACCAAACCAATAGATCAGAGAGAAATGCAAAGCTATCATAATCATGCATATAATAATTCAGATATGACTCAAATACTTTTCATGAATAATATGAACATAAACACAGAATTCATCGGATCTCAACAAACGCACCGCAAAGAGGATTACATAGAGAGAGAGATAGACATCTAGGTACCAACTACGAACCCGTAGGTTTGTACTAGACTACTGACACATCACCATGGAAGCAACAAGGTTGATGCAGAGGCCTCCCGTGATTGATTCACCCTCTGATAGGGCACTGGAACATGGTTCCGGATGCGATCACAACATAACATAAGATTTTGGCGGTGGAAACACATTAGGATTTATAGGAGCGAAGTTAGGTCAAGAGGCGTCGGGAGGTGGTGTCCAGCCATCAGGGCGGGACCACCCCCTTGGGCATGCCCTGTTAGCTTGACGCCACCTCGTGTGACGTCTGGTCCCCCTCCGAAAGTTCTAGGACTTATTTTTGTCCAGAAAAAATTATCAAAAAGTTTGGTTGCATTTGCACTTCGTTTGGTCCTGATTTCATGAAAAGCCAAAAAAACACACAGAAAACAACAACTGGCACTAGGTACCGGGTTAATAGGTTAGTGTCCAAAAATCATATAAAACAACATATAAATGCATATGAAGTATCCAAGATTGATAATATAATAGCATGGAACAATTAAAAATTATATATACGTTGGAAACATAACAAGTCTATATACGAACCGATCTAAGTGGGGTTTAAAACAAAACTATGTTTATGTTGATGCAACTTAGATATGCCAGGAAATGCAGATGCATAGGACCTTATCATGCTAGTAATTTAGCTCTTGATCATTTAACAGAAAAACGTGAAACTGCACGTAATCCCCATGTGTTATTTTGGTAATTAATGGCAATCCTTATGGAGAAATGTTTGCATTGAGATGTACATTTGAAGTAAAGTCCCATTGGGAATGCATGAATTAAAGTGGATGTATTGAAGGATGAAGCTAGAATATGTATCTAGACTTGGTAATGGATGACAATTTCTATGGAACTAGAATATGTATCAAGTTGTATATGAATGTTTTTTCCGTGAGGTGATGCTAAGGAGATTGGTTGGATTTCAAATGAATAGCATTGGGAACAATTTGGTATTTGAAACCCACCATCTACATATGAATTAAAATTGAAATGGTTTAATAACAGAAATTGTTCAAATCAATGAGACTAAGACATTCTGTGTTGAGAACATTTTCATTGGAGGAAATCTTGGGGTCCGAATAACTTACACAATACATAAGACCTCAGTGTTTGGGTGTTTGGTGAGGGGAAAAACTTTTCCACTCATTGTTGAGCTAGACTGTTCGATCTCAAGAGTTTTCTTATGACACAGGGCTGAGATGATTCAAAAGGCAAAATCATTCGCCTCGACGAGACAAAGAAAATATGCATTGAGAACTATTTCACAAGAGGTCATCTTGGGAATTTTATCATGCTCATAAGAAATGGTTCTCTAGACATCAAGATTGATCATGGAGTCAAGCTAAAGATTGACCAAGATAAAGCTTGAAGATCAAATTTTTAATTATCATCAGACAAGAGCAAATGATGTATGACATAAGATCTTGTGGTATGGTAAGAAATTATCAATTGCACTTTGTGACCTAACCCATAATATGTGCTTACTATGCCTATTGGGTTAGGTGTTTGTATTAGAGTGACATCTAGAGAAAGTATCCAAGTATACATGAAAGGATGAGACCAAGTGATGTTGATCTTGTTTTACAAGGGCAAGTTCAAGAAAGATGTCTCGAAGAATTACATGCTTGAAGCATGTTGTTGATCACATTATGGACATGTGAAGATGGAATACAAGGCAATGCTTTCCACATGGTTTATGGGGAATATTGTGGTTCCATCTAGAGCCAAGCATAAACATCAACATCAACCTCAAAAGGAATGTTCTTGTCAAAGTTATTAGTTTCCTTGGCTTTAGTGGAGTAGATAGACAAACTTGGAAGAAAGATATGCTCAAAATTGAATTTCTGGGAGCTATCTAGTGTAGCTCTTTTATATTCTTGAGTTACGGGGATCCCACACTATTAAGAGGGGATCAAAGGGGTTCGTGATGGATTTTCTCAAGTCAATATCGTTTGTACACTATTCCTATCAAATCCACCAAAAAGCCCTAAGTCTATTATTGAGAACATACATACATTGGGTTGCCTAAACTTACCTTTGCTATCACCAATGACCAATTGTTTGTGAGCCGCTAAGTCCATTAACTACCAGAGGTCTGGTGCTCCTTGATACACAATATGTCTGGCAAACCTATACAAAGCCCTAAATAACATAAGTCTCGTACCTACCAGACATACAATGCTCCTTGAGCCACCAGATGTCCGGTGCTCATGTTACTTTCTATCTATTGTTCATTTCTCCCGTGCCAAACCTACAACAATCACATGTCTGGTACTTACCAGACATTTGGTACTTACACAACTTTTTACAATCAAACGACTAGTTTTGGGGACACACTATCTATACCCCTTCACCACTTCATGGAGGGGTTGAGCAGTACACTCATATGAACCGTAGAACATAGATAGGCTCCCTCTCACTTTATCCTCCACCAAATATTAGATCTACAAGGGATTAATGAGTGTTCGAGAGAGAGATTCCACCAAGTATATATCCACTCCCTTTCATTCTTTTGACATAATCAGTGTGTAAAGTCTTGAGCATTTCCCCCTTGATCTTGTTAATTTTGGAGGTTCGAGAGTCCTAAGCGGTAGGAGTGCTCCGACGAGGAATCAACTTGTGATTTGTACCCTGAAAAGTTTGTGAAGGTGTGGAGGCAACCTCAAGGTCTACCATTAGTAGTTGGGAATCTCCTTCATGGTGACATCTAAAGGAGAATAGGGTGAGCCTTTGTGGTGTTGATGTGCATCCAATGGTGACAAGTTGTCGACAAAGGAAGTGAACATCGAGATACATACTCGTCTCCGTGACTCCTGTAATCCCTAACCTTATCTCCATAATTGTGGTTTACTTTGGTCACTTAACCTTGCATTCACTATAACTCGTTGTCCTCATTATATTGTGTTGGCTATTTCCTTGTAGAGATTATTTTGGTATAGAATCTATATTCCACAATTTGTACTTGCTACCATTCATATATCATGCCATTAATTAGTGTGAATTGCTAACTTGTGTCATACACTTCCATATATTGTGACATTGCTTGTAAATTTGTGTAACTTACTTGTGCTTGTTAGTATCCTTGTTGTGCTCATCTCGTTTAGATTAAGTTGTTGATACACTTAGTTGAGCCTATTATGTTTAGGATTTGTGCTTGAAAAGTATCCTATTAATTTATTTCCCCATTATGGTAAAGCCAAATCCGTAGAAGTTTTAAAAATGCCTATTCACCTCCTCTAGGTGACATCATGGTCCTTTCATCAAGTGTAGAATCTTTTGTATAAATTATGTCATGCATGTTAATTTCACAACCACATCACTAGTTGTTGGCGAGTACATTCAATGTACTCATTGGCTTGTCCCTGAATATTAACTTGGTCACATATGGAGGAATTTAACCCTAAAGATGAGTTCTCCAATGATGTTCACGTGAACTAGGATGTTATCCGAGTGAGTTTTCTTGTAGGGTTAATGCATGTGGCATGGATCCAAGTTATCGATGCTGATTTTTGATGCAAGCATTTCATCGGGGTTTCACCTTCCAGGCTTTATTTATATACCTACAAGAAATATGATCGACAATGACCCATGATTTCGGTCATTGAATCGTCATTATTTTTTATTTATGACCTTCTTTTGACCAAACTGAGAATGTCAACAGTTGACCATGAAGACCGAACAAACATGACGTTTCCTGGATATTGGTCATGATTCCTATGACAAAAATCTATAGGTCATAGAACCATGACCAAAAAATTGGTCGTAACCCATGCTCCTGATCCACGTATGATCTGATGTGGCTGAGCTGACATGGCACCATCCATGTGGCACATGCAATGACATGGCAAAAATGATGACATGGACACCACCTATAATCTCATGCGGCATTATATAATCTGACATGGTATTATTTATTATTAATGGACCAATGGGACAAGCCCATAATTACTATCGACTTATTTCTTTAGAGGGTATGTTTTTAGTTGGGATGTCGTTATTTTGCAACCCAACAATATTGGGTATTTGGCCAGTGGAATTATGCTTGCTGTTTTGTATTTTTTTTGAAGAAACTTCTCATTTTTCTGCGTTGCCTAATTAGCATGGGTCATGGCTTGTTTCATCTCATATTCTAATATAACGAAAAGATACCCACATTACAATACAATAGTACTCACGAAAAATTAAAAGGGCACATAATAGCTTGTAATAGTCAATATTTCATCAACTTACAACCCAAGAAAACATAACAAACAACATCACATCACAGGAAACTTCCGATCTATTCCACTTGAAGTACATGTCTTCCAACTTCCGGTTGGAGCCGTTCTAGATGCACGGTGACACCATCTTTCGATTTGCGTGTAAAGCCACTGGTCATCCGCGCACCTCGTACTCTTTATGTACATGCGACCATATTACAGGATGAAGATAATACAAGTCAAATTAAATAGGGAAAATTCATTTAAAATAACAAAGTGTTTGGAATTTTTGAGTGCACAATACAAAATTTCTGTCAACCAAAACGGTACGCGTTATGGCAGGAAGAAATTAAAAGCTATGTAAAAATGGCCAGTTAGTTCACACATGCAAGCAACATCATTTCACTTAGCAATGGAACAACAAAGGACCATATTTTTTGTACTTCTTACATAAAATAAATTAATCATTTTGGAGCAACAAAGGATACTAATAAAACAAAAATGGAAGAACACAAGCAACTAAACCAGCACACATTAAAATTTATAGATAACATACAGATGTTAAGTCATTTGACTACGTTCTTTTAACCACAATGTTAAATGGAATTAATATAGTAGTAGCATCGTAGAAGGTTAAGCATACCATATGATATACAAACACTATTTAGCTTAGATTAACAAAATTTAAATGAACATTCTAAAATGAATCTAATGACTAGACTAGGAAACACATGTAGATTGACCAATAACAAAAGAGGTATGACGGGGAGCCCTTGAGCAAAACATACTTAGCAAATTACTCAAATAAAGCCATATCTTCCCAACAAGACTGACCAGAACAAGAAATATTTGAGTCTAGTTATTTATTTCATAACCACATAGCAACGTAGGGGGAAACAAGGATTTTCAGGTCTAAGTAATATATGCATACGAGCTAAGGATTACCAAGTCACAACCAAAAGATTGACTTCCATTTATTTGCACGAACAAAATAATCATGGGTAGATGTTCACAATTCAAATCAGGGCAAGGTAATTTTAAAAGTCCCTACTGTTGTTGGCCTAACTAGACTCGCCCTCGAGCATAACAACACATTTTAAATCTCTATTGAGTAAATGAATGAGAGGGTAGTGCAAAGCCACAAGATATTATAAATTTATACCAAGACATGCATACAGGATAAGGAATAGTAAGTCACAACCAAAGCATTGACTTCCATTTATTTGCACCAACAAGATCTTCAGATGCTCACAATTCAGATCAATCAAGTTAACTTTGTAGCTCCACATTGTTGTTGGCCTAACTAGACTCACCCTCCAGCGTAAAACATATTTGAAATCTTTATTCTAAAGTTTCGTGTTAAGTGGTGTAAATACCAGCAATTATTAGGATGGAGAGTTGAAGTAGAGCCCTCCATCCCAAAATAAGTGCATTGTACTAAGTCAGCAACACTTATTTTGGGTCGAAGGGAGTACTTGCTACTGTAACAAAATGAGGTGTGATGACCCACAAGTATAGGGTTCAATCATAGTCCTTTGAATAAGAGTGTCGAACCCAACGAGGAGAAGGAAATGACAAGTGGTTTTCAGCAAGGTGATTTTTGCAAGCACTGAAATAGTGGTAACAAGTTGTTTGATAGCAAGATAATTGTAACAAGTGACAATTAGAAATAGTAACAATAGGTGAAACAAGGTAGCTCCATCCTTTCGAGGCAAAGGATAGGCCAAAACTGGTTCTTATAATAGGCAAAGCATTCTTGAGGGCACACGAGAATTTCATCTAGTCACTTTCGTCATGTTGGGTTAATTCACGTTCGGTATTCTGATAATTTGATATGTGGGTGTACCGGTGCTTGGGTGTCGATCTTACTTGAACAAAACTCCCACTTATGTTTAACCCTCCCGCAAGCATACACAACTACGAGAATAGTATTAAGAATAGGTTCTAACCATAGCATTAAACATAGGGATCCAAATCAGCCCCTTACGAAGCAGTGCATAGGCTGGGGTTTAAGTTTTTGTCACTCTCGCAAACCAACCTCTGATTACTACTCCATGATGCATTCCGTTAGGCCCAAAATGTGGTGAAGTGTTATGTAGTCGACATTCACATAACACCACTAAGAGAACCACAACATTCATATCATCAAAATATCAAATGAATATCAACTTCACATGACTACTTGCAACATGATTTCTCCCGTGGCCTTAAGAACAAAAGTAACTACTCACAAGTGATAAACATGTTGAGGATCAGAGAAGTATTGAATAGCATAATGGATCTGAAAATAAGATGTTTCACCAAATAAATCATAAAGCGTCAACTACAAGATGTAATTAACACTACTAGAAACACCCCAGGTACCAATCCGAGGTTCTGGTACAAGATTGAGTACAAAAGATGAACTAGGGTTTTGATAGGAGATGGTGCTGGTGAAGATGTTGATGAACATAGGCCTCCCCAAGATGAGAGGGTTGTTGGTGAGGACGTTGGCCACGATTTCTCCCCCCGAGAGGGAAGTTCCTGTGGCGGAATCGTTTCGTCGGAGAGCAAAAGTGCTTATGCCCAGGTTCCGCCTCGAGACAGAGGCGCTTCCTCCCGAAATTCCTCTCCTTAGTTTTTTAGGTCGTAGGACAATATATACCACAAGATGGGCGCCAGAGGTGGGCCACGTGGCCCACTAGACATCAGGCCGCGCCAAGGGTCCCTCGCGCGCCCTGGTGTCTGGTGGCCGCATGGTGACTCCCTCCGAGGCTTCTTCATTCCAACATTTTTTATTTATTATAATATAAATCTCCATAAATTTTCTGCCCAATTGAGATGTGCAGAATAAGTATCTTTGACGTAGCTTTTTCACGTCCGGAATTCCATCTGCCGGTATTCTCCCACTTGATATAAACCTTCCATATTATGAGAGAAAAGGCATTAGAAGTACTCCTCCAAGTGGGAAAATGCACAAAAACACTATAAATAACAGTAACAAAACATGATGGAAAATGGACGTATCAACTCCCCCATGCTTAGACCTCGCTTGTCCTCAAGCGAAAGACGATAACGAAAATCATGACCACATGCTTTGAGAGAGAGGTGTTGATAAAAACAAAATAAGAACATAGCAACATCATGCTCATTATTATAACATCACATGAAACTTTATAAAATACTTCATCACAACATTCCCATCATATAACTTTTTTTCATAAAGGCTTCTTATAAACAAGTAGCAATTCATCACAACATTGAAGTATGAGGCATAAACTCTATTGAAAACTAACAAACTATGTTCTCACTCAACTTTGAAACACAATTCATTTTATTTTTTGGAAGGGTCACATATAAGAGCTTTTAAGCAAGTCTACATACTCAACCATCATTTAGTCTTCTATAATTTCTAACACTCACCACATACAAATGAGCAAAAAAATTCAAACGGGCATAGAGAAAGATAGTGGCTTATAGTGTAGCTTCCCAACATATTCTCCTCAAGGTTAATGTAACCAAAATTAACTCATGGCCACCCATATTCGGCTGTATATATATGTTTAGGTATTTCCCCACCACATGATGCTTGCCAAAGAGAAGATAAAGAAGTAGAGGAAAATACTATGACTCTTGCGTAAAAGTAAATACATAAAAGTAAAAGATAGGCCCTTCGCAAAGAGGAGTAGAGGTTGTCATGCACTTTTTTGGTTGTATGCAAAATCTCTTAGTGCAAAGGAACGTCACGTTGTATTGCCCCTTGTGATGGCAACCTTTATTATGCAGTCCATCACTTTTATTATCGCGATCACAAGTTTGTACAATACTTAATTTCCCTTACTCTAACCGACCAAACATGTTTAGAAGCAATTTTTATTTCTTTGTGCATTGATGAGAACTTACTAAAAGGATCTCACTCAATCCATAGGTAGATATGGTGGACTCTTCGAAACATAGGTTTGTGTTTAAGGTTTTGGATGCACAAGTAGTATCTCTACATAATGCGGAGTTTTTGGCTAGCAAAGGTATTGGGCAATCACCACATGTTAGAGGATCTATAACAACATAACTTCTATGTGAATGTGAACAAGCATAAATCATTACGTTGTCTTCCTTGTCCAATGTCAATAGTTTGGGCATATTATAATTGATAGGGATCACAATCACAAAAGATGTCGAGGATAGTGTATTTGCATGTAAATCTTCTCTTCCCTTATTAATTCTTTCAAGTGTTGCATCCGCAACCAATTCTATGTTTGTCAATTTTCAACAAATTTTACCACTTATGCTTTTCCTTTTGTGATGTCACTACTTACTATAAGATTGACATATGATCTTTTGCATTATTTTCTTTTATTTTGAATGTAGGACTCAAAAGAAAAAGATTGAACTAAACTTCTATTATGTAACTCTCACTCGATTACATAGATAGATAGATAGATAGATCATGAAACTATCACTCAAAAGAAAAAGATTGAACTAAACTTTTATTTGACTAGATCTCCAACTAGATAAAGATCAAACTAGGATGGATAAATAAAAAGAAGGGTGATGGTGATATGATACCGGGGCGCCTCCCCAATCTTGGAACAAGCCAAAGGAGTGCCCATACCCGTGTACTCAAGTCTCCTTCTTTGGTGATGAATATGATGTGGTGGTGTAGATGACGAGGTACAGTCGAACTTTTCCTCCGACTTCCATGGCAGTGGCTCACCATTATAAGAAAAGACACGAGTCTCCAGAGTCTTGCAATTGGCAGCTAAACTCATACCTTTAAACCTTTCTTCATACTCAAAATTTGGTTTTGAAGATGAAAGACTTGGCCCACTAGACATTAGGCCATGCTAGGGGCCCTGGTATGCCCTGGTGTCTAGTGGACACCTCGGTTGCATTCTCGTGTCTTTCTCAGTTTCATAAACTTTCTAAAATCCCAAAACTGCCAAAAAAAAATTTTGCGGATTTTTCTGAGCACGTTTACTTGCCGTATCACATACATATTCCTTTTAGGGGTTCTGGAGTGTTCTGGAAGGTCTCCCTAATGTGCTCCTCCGGTTTCATGGTTTGGATAATATTTATTTCAACATTAATTGGTGTACATGAGATATAGTGCTTTATTATTTGTCCATTGACCACCTTCGGGTTAGTTCCTTCAAGATCATTGATCTTAATAGCTCGAGACCGATAAACTTCTTCTATGAAATATGGTCCTTCCCATTTGGAGATAAATTCTCCTGCAAAAAATCTAAGACGATAATTGTACAATAGAACATATTCACCAACTTTGAATTCTCGTTTTTGGATTCTTTTGTCATGCCATATTTTAACTTTTCCTTTGAATAGTTTGGCATTTTCATAAGCTTGGGTTCTCATTCATATAATGAGCTAATACCAAATAACCTCTTTTCATCAGCAAGTTTCAAATCATAGTTGAGTTCTTTAATTGCCCAATAAGATTTATGTTCTAACTCAAGAGGTAAATGATGCGCTTTCCCATAAACCGTTTTATAAGGAGACATACCCATAGGATTTTTATAAGTTGTTCTATAGGCCCAGAGTGCATCATCTAATTTCTTAGACCGATTCTTCCGGGACCTATTGACAGTCCTTTGCAATATTAGTTTTATTTCTCTATTTGTTAATTCTACTTGACCACTAGCCTGAGGATGATAGGGAAATGTAATTATATGATTAACATCATATCTAGCAAGCAGCATACAGAAAGCACCATGAATAAAATGTGAACCACCCCTAGTCATTAAATATCTAGGGACTCCAAAACGCGGGAAAATAACATCCTTAAGCATCTTAATAGAGGTGTTATGATGATCACTATTGGTTGGAATACCTTCTACCAATTTTGTGACATAATCAACATCAACCAAAATATGTGTATACCCATGAGGAAGGAAAAGGTCCCATATAATCAAATCACCAAAAATCAAATGGTTCAATAACAAGTGAATAATTCATAGGCATTTCCTAACGTCTACTAATATTACCAATTTTTTGGCATTCATCACAAGAGAGGACAAACTTACAAGCATCTTTGAAAAGAGTAGGCCAATAAAATCCATACTCTAATACCTTGTGTACAGTTCTATCTCCTGCATGGTTCCCTCTATAAGCCTTGGAATGACACTTGTGAAGGATTTGTTCCTGTTCATGCTCAGGTATACAACGTCTAATAATACCATCTACCGCCTCTTCATAAAGGTGAGGGTCATCCCAAAAGTAATGTCTTAAATCAAAGAAGATTTTTTTTCTTTTTTCATAGCTGAAACTAGGTGGTATGTATTTAGCAACAATGTAATTAGCATAATCAGCAAACCACGGTGTACTATGAGAAACATTGACCACATCTAGTTGTTCATTAGGAAAGCTATCTTCAGTATGTAGCACGTCATCAAGAATATTTTCTAGTCTAGACAAGTTATCAGCTATGGGGTTCTCGGCTCCTTTCCTATCAATGATATGGAAATCAAATTCTTGTAGCAAGAGAACCCACCTAATAAGTCTAGGCTTAGCATCTTTTTTTTCCATAAGATATTTAATAGCAGAGTGATCAGTGTGAACATTTACTTTAGAATCAACAATGTAAGATCTCAATTTATCACAAGGAATTATAACTGCTAAGAATTCTTTTTCAGTGGTAGCATAATTTCTCTGGGCACTGTCTAGAGTTTTACTAGCATAATGAATGACATCTAATTTCTTATCAACTATTTGTCTTCGAACAACACCAACAACATAGTCACTAGCATCACACATAATTTCAAAAGGCAAGTTCGAGTCAGGTGGTTGAATAATAGGTGCAGAAGTTAAGGCTTTCTTAAGTGTTTCGAAGGATTCTACACAATCATCGTTAAAAACGAAAGGAACATCCTTTTGTAATAAATTAGCGAGAGGCCTAGAAATCTTAGAGAAGTCTTTAATAAACCTCATATAGAAACCAACATGACCAAGTTAACTACGAATACCTTTAATATCTTTTGGGCATGTCAACTTTAGCCTTATCCACCTCAATACCCCATTCGGAAATTTTATGGTCCAATATAATAACTTCATTCACCATAAATCTACACTTCTCCCAATTCAAGACAAGGTTAATTTGCTCACATCTCTACAAAACTCGATCAAGGTTGTTTAAGCAATCATCAAAAGAAGTTTCGTAAACGAAAAAAAATCATCCATGAAGACTTCAACAATCATTTCATAAAAATAAGAGAATATAACAGTCATAGAGGCATATCCAAATTACAATCTAGACCATCTACTGTATGCTTTTGTTATTATTTTACTTCCCCAGTTCCACTTACATGAAATTAAAGAGTAAAAGTAATCCTTGGGATAATGGTATTTTCATTTGTGCTTCTAATTGATAGTATTACTGTGAGGTCCATCCTCAGAGCAATTGACGAAATGACCCTATCGTCTAGATTGGTAGACAATAATTGTGCACAAACAGGACAACGGCCATAAAACAACTGCCGCTGCATTGCTAAGATACAACTTGATTTGGCCTTAATATTTTGATTTTTCACACCTCTGCAAAATACTCCTACGTTCTGGCTTCTCAAGCCTCTACTCTCAACCAGTACGGTTGTCCAGGTGCTTTTTTTCATACATATTGAATTTTTTCCTTTATCTATCGATTTTAATTCTGTGTCTATCCTTCTTAGGATAACCCTCTAATGTAGCCATGGGGTGCAAAATAACTATTTTTTACTAAACCTACACGCTAAGTAGTTTTTACCATGTGTACTGTATTTTGAGTTAAACCTGAATGGCTTTCATCATATGATACACCGTAGTGCTTTAATTTTTATAGGATGGCAGTTCTTCCCTGTGTTACGAATATGATTACTATATATGGTGTCGCTGTATTTTCTGTATGGTTAATTCTTAATTTTCTGCATTATTCAAAGGGAAAAGCTTACCATCACCCATTGGATTGAAGCGCCTGTGTCCGACACCTCCCCTGCATGACACGCGTCTAACTGAGTATCCACATACCGTCCTTCGCCGAACGTTCTTCTGCAACAGGAATTGCGTTTCTGAAACACAGACGATGTTGCGATGTTCTACGACGGATCTATATTTTACAACAAAACCTGTATTGTGGAATTTTTCAATAAAAAGACAGCTGTTACAAGAAAGTTCTGCAACAAGACCTACCAACGTTACTGTTGTTTGTTGTCCAGCTTGGTCCATTGTTGATATTTTTCCTAGGCAACTTGACATGGAATTAAGATCAGTTAATAAGATTATGGTATATTTTCAAATTTTCTTGCTTTATGCATGAACCTATCATAAATATTTGGATCTCTTATATGTGCATGCGCTACTGTAGATTTGTTGGAGTTGATCTACGGTAAGAGGAAATGTACTATTGTTCTCATCAATTTCTTTGATAGCATGTGTAATGCGTTACAGTATAGGTTTCATTGGGTTGGAAAAGGTGATAATCATCTATCTGTTCTTACTTGATGCTTCGCTTGGAGCAATTTCAAGTTCATCTAGGTTCTGAATATTTCTTCTATTTCTGGATCGGCCCAATCTTCCTCAACGAGGATGGGGTTGTGGAGGCGGACATGACGTTGCTAGATGATGCTGAGAATATAGTGGGTGGGTGCAAGTAGATCCCTCTGTCCACATGCAGCGGGTCTGCAGACATGGAAAGCGAAGAAGATAATGCAGTGTTTGCGGCAGCCGAGTGAGAAGGGGGCGAGCTTCACATGATGGAAGAACATGACGACCGTGCAGATAAAGGGTCTGCGATGTTGACAGGGAAGATGGACCCTCATGTCCTGGGTGGACGAACAGGTAAATGGTTCAACTTTGTGCATATGCTTATCGTGAGTGAGGAGTGAGTGATTAGATGCATTAACAATAAACTGAATGTGCGAACCAAACATACTGACTCAATGAGGCACAGTGCCCCAGCTTCTGTTTGGTTGTGTTTGTACATTCAGATTGCATGGCAAACATTATGTGATGTGAATACTATGGTGATGTTTGAGCAACTCCGCAACCTGATATACCACGCCCTGGCGAGTCACATACACAAACCTGCACAGCCAGATACATCATTTATATCTCTGATTTACTACTCCCTCTGTACCAAAATATTCGTAGTTTTAGTAGGCTAGGTTAGCCTACTAAAACTACAAATATTTTGGTACACAGGGAGTATTGCTCTCTTGCATACACACACATGCACCTTCACATATCTGAATATTGATTCCTTCCTAATCCTTATTTTTGGACCCTGTTCACTGCATATACATATATATACTACCATCTTATAGAAATATGTTGTTTAAATATGAAGAGGTGGATAAGTTTCTGCCTTTAGCTACTGAATATCCAGATCCGCCTTGCTTCTCAGCCATGACCTACATTTAGAGAATACATGCTCATATGTAAGAGATTTAAGGTCAATTATCTCCACCTGTTATAATGCTCTTCATCTTAATTCATTCATTGATATATATATGCACCATGGTTCATGACTGTATTTTTTTGTACGTGTTTACAAAGTTTGTCAGTATTATTATGCAAAGACAACCTGTCATGGCTCTGATTTGATGTGTTCTTTCATTTGCCAATTTTGTTTTTGCTTTGAAATAACGTTGATTGGCTGAAAGAATGGTTCCGCATGGATCACACGCTTAGACCTACTGTATTAAATTTTATTAGCAAATTCATCTAGAACAATGTTAACAATTTACGTCGTGCTACATGAAGCTATGTACTGCAGGGTACAACAGTTTTAACATTTTTGGTGCTAATTGACAATAAGTTTGAAGATGTATTTTTCTTGATTGCAAATATTATACCTCAAAATTAATTCAATTGTGGACACAACGACAACTTTATGCCCTGAATAACAAGTTATTATGTGAGTGTAGGAATTAGGAATGTTGACAACATGTGGAGCGACACAACAAGTGGTGTTGTGGGGGTATCGAAGCAAGGGTAATTGGACAAATCCAAAGGCATGCACGTTCCAATGTACAACTACAAGATACTTCTGTAGCCACACCCATGAGGATGGGGCACACTTATTCTTCAAAATCAAGGCGGTGAAAGAAATCCGTAGGGAGCTAGCCCTTGAGAAAGAACGGATGGATTTGGAGCAAACACATCAGTACGTGCAAGACTACCTCTGGAGTCTGAATGAGAGTAAATAGTTGCACATTCTAACCTTCTCGTGGTTGTGGTGGAGCAGTCGTAACAAGCTAAGGGAGGGCGAATTGCGAGTCTCGACGATGGAGCTAGCGAGATGCACACGCTGTTGTGTACTATAGTACAATAAGATCGACAGTTCAACGCCAGCAAAGAAGGACATGAAGAAGTGGCGACAACCAAATAATAATATGATCAAAATCAACCTGGATGGTCCTTTTGTGCCTGGCGACATGCATGCGGACTGGGGCGTTGTGGCAAGACTTTCCTATGGGAACATCATCTGGGCACGAGTTTGACGACATGAGAATGTTCAAGATGCCTTTGCTACAGAGGTCCATGCCATGGCACAAGCTGTGTCTTTTGCAGCCGACATGGGAATAATCCGGGTGGTATTTCAGACTGATTCGCAACTTTTATGTGATGCTCTAGACCTATGGAAGGCAGACTCATCTACTTACTCGACTCACATTGAGGACATCAAGCTTCAGCTAATGCTTTGATTCTTGAAACATGTTATTTCATTTTGTAGGCGTAGTGCGAATAATGTTGCTCATGAACTCGCTACTCTGGGGTATGTTTGTGAACCTTCTCATTGTGTAATGTGGGAGTCGAATGTACTAGCCAATGTGCTGCGTGTGACGGGCAATTTGCCTAAGCACCGTTAATTTATAAAGTTGTGCTTTTCCTAAAAAATGTACAACTTGGGAGGGGTCCGATAGCGAACTGCGGTCACCCTATTTGGATAAGGGGAATGTTGGTTCATGTAACAATCAACTCGTCTTTATGACTCAGGAATTAGGAATTCTACGCACTTTGCATCAAATTTCAAATTATCAAGAGTGTTATTCTATATTATGATAGAAATACTTATGTTTCATAATACAACATGTTTTTAGTCAAGACGTGTGTTGCACGTGCAAATTTACTAGTAGGTTCCAAAATGACAAGTAAATGTGGTTTTCTCTTGACTAGGTTGTGATAGAGGTATCTATTATATTATTAAAATGATAGAAAACGAACGACTCACATATAATAATAGAAAATGTGTTAAAAAGGACGGCTGTGATTTTTAAGAATCTACCTATTATCTATCTATTATATCATTAAAATGATAGAAAACGAACGACTCAGATGTAATAATAGAAAAGGTGTTAAAAAGGATGGCTCTGATTTTTAAGAATCTATCTATCTATTATATCATTAAAATGATAGAAAACGAACGATTCAGATATAATAATAGAAAAGGTGTTAAAAAGGACGACTGTGATTTTTAAGAAAGAAGTACGACAACTTTTTTTTCTAACTCAAAAGAAGTGCGTTTGCTTCTTTAAAAACCAATCTCTACAGGACGGTTGTGATTTCCAAGATAAAAGTGCGTTTGTTTTTTAGCACAAAAGAAAGTACGTCTGCTTTTTCCTCATCTCATACGTTTGTAGGCAGAGTACAAAAAAGGCTAGGATCAGGTATTGTAATCGGTCGTGCAAACAAAAAACGATAGATTCACATGCAAGAGGCAACTGAAAAAAACAAAAAACTGAAGTTCGGGCTCAATACGTATACATGTCTTTTCCTTATCTCCGATGGCTTCTGTTATCCGTCGTCGACATTTTTACATAAAAGTCCCTGTGTTTTTTGATATTCAACCCGCCATACTATAGTAAGTGGAAGAAAACGGGATTTTTTCACTGTTTTGATCCTTAAGGCGTAAGCTGATCACGTAAAAAACTCGGTTCAAAAGTATTTCACGTTTTGACCCTTTTGGAAACGCCACGCACCGTGGCGTTGCAGCCCTGTTATGAAACGCCAGTCTACTGGACGTTGCGGGCCTCGTGTGCAACGCCAGTCTACTGGACGTTGCGGCCCTTCCCAGAAACGCCAAGGGGGTTGGCGTTGCAGACATGAGGTGGAACGCCAGGACCTATGGCGTTGCAGCTCTGGTTGCAACGGTGGCCAGGACCCCAGCACCGCGGTACTGGACTAAGAAAACGCTAGTCTGCCTGGCGTTTCTAGTATGGTCTGCAACGCCATAGGTCCTGGCGTTTCAGCTCCGGGTGCAACGTTGGCCAGGACCTCAGCACCGCTGTACTGGACTAAGGAAACGCCAGGCTCCCTGGCGTTCCTGGTATGCTCTGCAACGCCAGCACCTCTGGCGTTTCTGCTCTGGATTGGCGTTCCTCTCTTTTTATTTTTCTCAGACAACACTTTCACACACACATCATACATAGCTCACACACACATCATACATAGCTCATTTAGCACATTCACACATAGCTCATATGCAACACACATCATACATAGCCCATTTAAAGTTCACGTCGATAGATGCATAATAGGTTCTTAAAGTACATAATAGTGGATTTCATAGTCAAATAGCACGCAAGGGAACAAGGTTCAACATATAGGGTTCAAACATGAAAGCATGCATGACAAATAGAAGCCTCCGGCTCTACTGCGTCGAGCGATGCCCCTTCCCCTTTTTCTTCTTCCTCTCTTCCTCCTCTTCGTCTCCCCTTTTGCGCATTTTTGAAGCCTCTTCCAGCACCCTCTCCATGAAGAGTTCCTCCTCCCGCTCTCTCTTTGCTACACCCTCTACCTAAGCAATCTTAAATTTAGCTGCCCATTCATTGTGACGTTGCTCCAGCGCCTTCTTGTCTTTGTCCGCCATCCTTTTCTCATAAGCCTTGTGCTCAAGAAACATTTTGAGGTCCTCCTTCCTCCGTGCTGCGTCCTCTTCGTACTGGCGCTCCCTTTCCATCTTCTTTGCTTTGGCTGCGTCCTGCTCTCTCAACTTCTTTGCAGCCCTCTCCATCAACCGCTGCTCCTCATTGGCTGCATCCTTCTCCGCCCCCCACTCCATTTTCTCCTTGTTGGGTTGAGACGCCGCCATACCTACATAAAAACATCAAGGTTCACGGTTAATACAACAACATAGAAAGTTACGGAAATGATCGTCGTAGGTAATAACATCAAAACACCTAGGCATGAAAAACATGATAGATTAACTTACGGAAATTCCCCTCGTAGGTAACCGAACATTCCTCTACCACCACCCGAACCTCTACCCATAAAACCAGCACGTCTACCACCACCGGATCCTCGTCCCATAGAAAGGCCACCACGTCTACCACCGCCGGATCCTCGTCCCATAGAAAGGCCACCACGTCTACCACCGCCGGATCCTAGGCCCACAGGAAGCCCACCACTTGAACCACCACGTCTACCACCGCCGGATCCTCGTCCCATAGCAATGCCAGCACTTGAACCACCACGTCTACCACCGCCAGCACTTGAACCACCACGTCTACCACCGCCACCACTTGAACCACCACGTCTACCACCGCCAGCACTTGAACCACCTCTGCCCCCCACATCACTAGTAGATGCGTTGTTTGTTTTGCAAGTCCTCCTATTATGTGTCATTTCATTGCAATCACCACATTGTTGCCTATCACGTGGCTCCATGAAATGTCCACTACCAAACTCTCTGGTGCTCATCAGGTCATCCATTTCATTCCTGTATCGTTTTGTTCTCCTTCTACCCTTCGGTTGAACCATCATCTCTAGATCCGGCCTAATATTAGGGCCGTGATACTCGGGCCACTGTGATGGGTCAAGAAAAGGGTGGAATCTCGACGCCCATGTTAACTGATGAGTCTGCAAGTTGAATTCATGCAACCTCACAACTACACCATCAGAGAAGGGCAAATTCCTCATGCGACATGCCGTCATCATGTGCGAGCATGTCCAGTGGTACTTACTAGGACGCTCACAAGTGCAATGCCGCGTCCGAAGGGAAACAATAAATGAGCGACCACCATATGATTGCCCATCTCTCATTGTACAGCCTGGCTCATCCACTTAGTATTTCATTTCAGCGTTATCGAAACAAGTGGCTCGCTGCATTGCTGACTTCTCCTTTTGAAACTCTAGCCACTCAGCAACCTTCTTCGGATAGATCTCATTGGGAGGCTTCTCACTCTCACCAATCAACTTGCCAATTTCTTCCGAGTGCTTAAGAAAATACTCATTTAGCTTGTAAAAGATATATTCAGCTATTTCCGTGACCGGCAACTGACGTGCCCCCTTCAAGACAAAGTTGAAGCACTCAACAAGATTGCTTGTCATGTCGCCATATATCATGCCTCCTTCGTCACATGCCCGTGACCACTTATGTCTCTCATCTATATTCCTTTGTAGGAATTCTTTCCCACCTTCATTTGCCTTCTCATATATTTTGTTCAATCGCTTAGTGAATGACTCAACGGAGAAGGCCACACATGCGGAGTTAAGATCCTTCGCCAGATCTTTGTTCTTACAAGCCCTGGAAAAGTTTGCAACGAAGTGCCGCATGCACCATCGATGGTGAAGCCTCGCATGCCCTGGAATGTGAACATCCACGGCCTTCAATATGCCTTGGTGCCGATCGGATATGATGCATACCTCCCTATTGGGAGGAATCACCGTGCTTCTCACAAGTCTCATGAACCATTCCCAGTTGTCTTGGTTCTCCGCTGACACCAAAGCAAACGCCACAGGCAACACCTGTGCCATTGCTATCATCATTGTGCCCTTGTATTTGCCAGTCAGGAATGTTCCATCTATAGACAAAACCGGACGACAATGCTCAAAAGCTGCAATGTATGGGCCAAACGTCCAAAAGGCACGACGGAACACTCCTTCAATATCTTGGACATAGTGGTACATTCCGGGGTTTCTATAGGCCATCGCGCCCAACAACCGGGGTAGCATGTTGTACGCCTCTTCCCATCCACCGTACAACATTCTAAAAGCGACATGTTTGGCCTTCCATGTCTTCTCGTACTTGACCTTATATCCAAATCTCTCGAAAACCCAACTCATCAACAACTTCACTTTAATGGTTGGATCCTCAGCTATATGTTTCTGGTATTTATAACCGATGAATTCCGAGGTTAACTGACGGTGTGTCTCTGGTGCTTCATCTGTCGGCGGTGTGCATTGGTGAGTTGCAATGCAACTACTTATCTTCCACATACCATCTTTCATGAGTCTTGAATTGACTTTCCATTTGCATTTTTCTACCTCACATTTCACGGTGTATCGCTTGTGAGAGTCCGAGTAAGGAACTCTGAAAGGCCTGTAGTGCTTGACGGCATACTCACACAACCACATCTTCAATTCTAGAATGTCCTCGAACATCAAACCTTTCTTTAGGTAAGACGTTGAGATAGCGTTGGGTGTGCTACTTGGGAACAATCTAGCCTCAATTGTCTTGCTCATGCCACCGTCGACTAAAGCCTTATCTGCAAGGCTAACATCACAAAACAAGGGAACTTTGTGATCCCTCCCGGTGATTTTTGTATACCACTCTGCTTCTTTCTAAGTGAGGCCATCTTCATCCAACTCATTCTCCGGGCCTTCATCATCCGACTCGTCCACACAAGCACGCTGATAAACAATGTCAGGATCCATGTCATCATGCCTTACTTGAGCCTCTACGTCACCAACAATGTTGTGTTGCCTCTCATACTCTTCGTCGGACTCATGACCATCATCTTTGATCGGTGCACTACCTCCAAACTCATATTGGGGATACTCATTCACTTGCACTTCTACTTTATGCTCAACAATAGGTGCCACAACATTATACGGGCTCAAATCATCTACTATGGGTTGGTTCAAGTCAACATGAAGAGGAACATTGACCACCGTACTAGCAAACACTTCGAGTGACTTGTCTATCGAGGATGCAACAGCCTCCTTGTATGCAACCCAATGCAAATTAGACTTGATAGGCATTGTCTTCATTCGACACTTGTGTGCCGACCCAACATCATATCTTCCTAATAATTCTACTTGGTCACTTGGATCAACCCACTTCAATCTTATCCGAGTTTCTGCCACAACCTCTTCATAAGTAGGACTATCAAGAAATGTCAACACTTCCTCATATTTGTCAACAATATCAACATTCATGAATGCCTCTTTGTCAACATAATGAATATTCACAATCTTGTCCATCTAAAAAAGGGACAAAATTACCAATTCTAAGTATAACAAAACAACTAACCATTTGCATCCAAATTAGACATTAACACAAACCCTAACCCTAAACCTTCTCCATCCAAATTAGGCATAACACAAAACCTAACACTAACCCTAACCCTTGTCCAACCAAACTAGGCATAACCCTAACCAAAACCTAACACTAAATCTACTCAATAATAAGAAACCAACCAATACAATGCAACATAAATAGAACACCTAGTGCAAAAGAAATCTACACAAATACAAAATCATTGCAAAAACTAATTGGAGGGATTGGGGGAGCTTACCGGCCTCTTCGATTTGCCCCAAAGAACCTATTAAAAGGTTGAGGGAGGAGGGAGATCGAAGAGGGGGGGATGGTGAGGAGGAGGGAGAGCTTTTTCGGGCTAACAAGAACAAGAGGAGAGGAGAAATGGTGGTTGGTGGGCGAGGGGGTCGGGGTGGCAAAATATAAAGGCAAGAAACGCCATAGGTCCTGGCGTTCCACCTCATGTCTGCAATGCCAACCCCCTTGGCGTTTCTGGGAAGGGCCGCAACATCCAGTAGACTGGCATTGCACACGAGGCCCGCAACGTCCAGTAGACTGGCGTTTCGTAACAGGGCTGCAACGCCACGGTGTGTGGCGTTTCCAAAAGGGTCAAAACGTGAAATACTTTCAAACCGAGTTCATTACGTGATCAACTTACGCCTTAAGGATCAAAACAGTGAAAAGATCCAAGAAAACGTTTCGTTTTTTTATAAAAAAGCCCCTGGGAAGTTGCCACTCCGGCGGTCCGGCCCTGCCACTCTGCCGCTCGCCTGCGCGGCAGCGGCCGCCCCTCCCCCCGTTCTCCTCCTCCCCTCGCCGCCGACCCACTCCACTCCGACGGATATCTCCTGTGCGGCAGAGGCCGCCCCTCCCAACACACCCTTCTCCTCCTGCCCTCGTCGCCGACCGTTTGCGTTCTTCTGGGTAAAGACCCCGCGTAGATCCGGCGGCGGTGGGATCTCTGGCGCGCTGGAGCGGGTCGGCTGCGAGCGGGGGCGCGGAGGTTGGCCGGGGAGAGCGAGGCGTGCACAAGGTTGAAGGCTTTGCTCCACGTGGCAGGGGCAACATCGGCTGTGTTGTAGATGCCTAGGGAAGCGGATGGGTGGAGGAGCAAGGCGACATCTTGCAGTCGTGGAGATGGCTGGGTGAGGAAGGAGAACAGGTAAATTCAGAATTTTTTAGAAAGAATAGGGATGCTTGATTTATCAGAAAGAAACATGATTGATGGACTGGTGTGCTATGGTTGTTTAGGATTTTTCAGAGAGATCAGGGCTGCTTGATTAATCAGAGAGAACTGGATTAGTACATGGGAGTTGGGACTGGTGTTCTACACTTGATTTGGGGATGTATACTAGCAGGTTTCCGGCAACTATATTATACACTCTGATTGGGCTTAGTTTTTGCTGTAACTCATGAGAATCAATACAACTATGATGCATTCCTTTCCAAGAGCTATAGCAGTACGGAAGTAGAGATGGTTTTTCATGGCTACACGATAGGAATTGATCTCTATTTATTCATAAATCATAATTAGTGTAGTTCAAGCAGATTGTTTGTTGGTGACTACATGCCATTGTATTTTGCGTGATTAAATCAAAACTTTGATTAGTAAATAAAATGACAACTTATAAGTAGATAACTTTTATTAACTTTACTTTTTTATTTTGTAGGTCCATGCAGTTATTTTTCATTGCATACTTTACAAAGTTTCTGTAAATTTGTCAATGCCTTCTTGCAGGTGGACTGCTGGTCATTGATGCGGTGGCTCGGGCTCTTGCAGCAACATCTACCGAGGTATGCCCCTCCCCTCTTTGCCTTTGGGCTGGCATCTTTGATCAGGTTGTAATCTGATGGTGCAGTGTTGCTCTGCTTTGATTTGTGGACTCCTATGGGATCTATTTTTGATTGCTCAAAGCTAATTTGTTGGTTGTCGGTTGGTCTAGCACGATGCTACAATTCTCTATAGAGATGTATGTTATTCCAGTAGAAGTGGTCGGTCAGTTAATATGAGGATTTTTGCCTTTTGTTCTTCAGGCCAATAGCTTGTGGTTTCAGTCCGACAGTTATAAGTTGCATTGGCTTGTAAAACTTCACGTGACTTGACAAGTAGAGGAGGATGATTTCATATGGAAAATCTGCTCCATGGTACTAAAATATGTCATAGGTGTAGGAAGTCAATGCTAGAAGCTCATGCATGCATGCTTGGTCGGAACCTTTTCTATTGAATATGTTGATGAACCGATGGCATCAGACTATGTCATATGTTTACTCTTGTCGTATCTCGACAAAGTAAAAACAACTTCCACGGTTGGAGATGGATTTTTTTCCTGTTAGTGCGATTGTATGTTCAGGTGGTTATTTCAGGTCCATTTTCTCTGTAGCTTCTTGATGTTTCCTTTCTCGGGTGTAATTTAGTTGCCGTTTGTAAATTCAAAGTTTCATGTGAAACATGATTTGAAGATTTTCTATGCCATTTGACATGTCATTTATTTTCTATATAACCTATTTTTGATGGTGTCTGATCTCCTTTGTGACATATTCCAAGAATAAGTTCTCATGCTGAGTAAATGCAATTCAGTTGATTACATTGAATTATAGCATCCGGTTAACATGATTTAATTGTACTTAATTTTGTTTTCCATAGGGATATAAACAACACTGTAACGACTCTAGAAATCTACGTCTTAATACTGCCCTGTTTTCGGGGATTCAATTCTTCATGGCTATGTTATAATGGTTCAAAACACCATTTGACTTTGGAGGGGATAGGTTCTTCATATGATTTTGCAGCCTTTGGATGAACTATTTCAAGACATGTTGTTTACATTAAGGTCACGTATGTGCGGCTTTCAGTCGAATCACAGTACAAGGCTCCTTCTTCTTTCTTAGATACTGATAATATACTTGGCAGCCATTTCGGAAATGACATTTTATAGTTCTGATACGACCTACTTGACATAAATTAAATTTTGTTTGTACTTTACCTTTAGTTGTCCACTTTTAGAAATTTTAATGCCAGTTTTCTGTAATTTCTTCACACTGTTAATCCGGCAATGGCATTAGTAGACTGGTGCTAGATAGCCTTATTTACATGTGGGACATCACTGAATACATGCAGAAGTAAACCGAAGTCACAATTATGCAAAGGTACAAATGAGACCAACACATTCCAACAGAGCTACAAACCTGGTGTGGAATCATTGCATTATGAGGATCAGAGGAAGTATTTGCTTACAAATTATGCTTGTGAGGCAACACTATCTGATCGAAGCTTGATCACTATTTGCTTATGTCATCGAAACACAGTATGAAGAAGATCGTCTAGACTAAACCCAATGTCTTGTGAGATTGCAGAAACCTTTTGTGAGTCCTTGCATACAAACATTGTTGTGAGTTCCACGAGTTTGTATTCCGATTTCTTCTTTGGAATTGCTTCACACATCCTTGTGGCAACTTAGTGATTTTGTTTTGCATAGACTTATACAAAGGTTTGCTTACATTCAACATCTTCTATAGAGGTAACTCTGAACTTTGAAGGAAGTTTCTTTCTTTTGGGAAAACCAAGGTACTTTATTTTGATCCAAATCCAATAATAAATTTTGATTAGTTCTTGTATAATTAGTGGAAGTGGCATATATTTTTTAGGATTAATCAACTTGATTGATAAGTTGTTTTTTATTTTTGCAATCTGTAAACAATAATTGGTAAACTAACTATAATTAATTTTGTAAAACTGTTGCAATACACGGTTATAATTCATGGTTTGGACAACAACCTGTAGCAACACACGGGCATATTTACTAGTATTATAAATCATCACAAGTGCTTTTGTGCGTCAACTCATGATAAGCATGGATTACCGAAAAAAGCACGGATCAAAGGTATTCCCTCCAGCAGAATTTTACATATTTTTTCCTCGACCTAACATACGATATTTGTCGGCCAAGGCTCCACGTGATTTCACATATATGGGTTTTAAATATGTGATTTTAATGGTCCAGTTTTAAAGCAGATGCACGTAAAAACACGTTCTGATGAGGCACACGTACACATACCGGTGGATTTTTGTATGCATGTAACATATTATACTAGTTTACTAAAAAAGTAACATAGTAGTTTCTTTTATAATAAACATTTTAGTTTCTATTACGGCACGATAGGCCCGGACGGAAAACTTTGTGTGGCCATCCATTAGATTGCAAGGATCCTATTGCCTAATAATAGTAAAATGTTTTACCAAGGAATAGCAAGCTAGCATGATATACCATGTTAGGCGGCAAAAAATATATTGTGTTTGCAATTTAAACTATAAGTTCTAGCCTTCCGTAAATACCTATGTACAAGTATGAGCCAATTTGTTTGGTTCATTCAAATTCTAAATGTACCACGCGGGCTGACCAAATCTGAACAACTAGAAGAAATAACAAGAAAAAACTATGTACTTTATGACTCCCTTCTATCCATATAATACTTGTAATAAATCAGGGTATCAAGGTACAATATCGCAGCTGAAAGTGGTATAGAAGTATCGATTACAAATAAGTATCTAACATGCATAACATTCAGAAAGAATAATAGGCAACTATAAGCCAATGTTTTACACATGCAATGAAGTGGTCGAGAGTCCACATAATGGGATCAGTTAGCTCTACAGGTCCTATTTTTTAGGCCATTGGTGTCACCAAAATTTCAAGCATCAACTTTTAAATTTTTTTCTCTACATATAGATACATGCAATGTGGATTTTTTAGTAGGTCTCTTTAACAAATTATTTAGTATTGCTTTGATGGATTAGGAACATGTAGTAGAATGACAACTAAGAAATTAGGGTATACATATGTGTTCACTACACAAATAATTATAAATTCTTTATCGTAAAATGTTAATAAAAACGAAATAACTCACTCATAAATTCAAATATCAAAAGTTAGAAAACTAATCAATGAAAGTATAACCAAAATTGATCTATTGATTCTAATTACAATGGTTGCAATTAAAAGATAAAAAGTTTCACATAACATTAATCCTCAACAAATGAGTACCATATCTCACAAAAGAATTGTGTCATTCATATAGCCAACAATGTTCATGTACCTAGGTAGAAATAAGCAAACTGCTACCCTGGTAGGAGCATTTTTATTAGCAATGAGAATTCTAGGCATTTTATGTTTGCATACATGTCTAGACGTAAAAAAGGAAAACAATACGTTTGCAGGAGGCAAATATGCTAGGTAATTTTACATGAGCTATGTAGGGATTATGGCAATGTGAACTGGTAACATGAAGAAAATGGAACAGAAAAATTTCTAATTGAATGAAAAAACAAATCGCCTTGCGCAACCTGGCGAAACATTGCATGCACGCTAGCGATGCAGTTACAGAGGCACATGCCTAGATACTACAAACAATCCCAAACTTCACAAAGCCACCAACATGTTAACTGAAGATGAATTTGATATGTGCTCAGTTGATCAAGGTTGATTGAGATTATTAGTATTTTTATATATAGTAGATAAATCATTTGTGAGGTGGATAAAGAACATGTCACACATTTATATGTAAGATTCGAGCATATCGAATGAAAATAACTTAGGACATCAGTATTGCTAACAACAATATACTTAATATAAATATATATTACTTTCTTCTTTAATGTTTTTATATATCGTTTCTACTTTGATAAAAAAATAAATTAGAAAACATTTGGATGCTAGGGAGGATAGAGGTAGAGAAACCAATATTGTGGGGACAATAGAAAATAACAAGTTATGATGCGCATGAAAGGAAGATTGTAGAAGTTTCAATACCATTTACAAATAATTATATATAATAGATTGGAAAACATAGAGAATTAGAATAAGATGGGAGGACATCAAAGCATCTAGATCATGTATGATATACTATTAATAGACAACACACTTTAGTTATAAGCCATGAATATTAAATATTCTCTAAATACCATAATAAGAATTGTGACAGAATACCAACGGAGAAGAACGAGACGAATACAAAAGGCTAGAGAATAGTATTGGAATATTAATGTCACATGACGAAATCTTTGACACCAACTTAGTACAAAATAGGAACATATATGTATCAAAATTTAATGCAAATACTATGAAAAAATAGGTAAATAAAATAACATAACATAGCAATATAAATAAAATCTAGCCGCGCAGATGTAAAGTAAAAATGTGTGAGCTTCGATAATCTTTCTAGCATTTGGTCTATGAACGGTAAAGGATAATGATATTTTCTAGTATCTTTATTTAATTTTATAAAGTCAATTACCTTTCTATAGCGAGTCACAATTCTATGTGGAATGAGTTCATTTTTATTATTAGTAACAATCGTAATACCTCCTTTCTTAGGGACACAATAAACTTGACTCACCCATCTACTATCAATTATGGGATAAGTTATACCTGCTTCCAGAAGCTTTAATATTTCATTTCTCACCATTTCTTTCATTTTGGGATTGAGTCTTCGTTGGTGATCAGTAATGGGTTTAGCATGTGGTTCCACATTAATCTTGTGCTGATAGAGAGTGGGACTAATGCCCTTAAGATCATCAAGACCCAATAACATCTTGGTGCTTCCTTAAAGTTTTTAATAATCTTTCTTCTTCATGCTCTATAAGGTTTGCATTGAAAATAACAAGATTTTTTTTCTTTTCATCTAGATAAGCATATTTCAAAGTGTCAGGTAATTGCTTTAATTCAATCACAAGATCACCCTTGGGTGGAGGAGGACCTCCTAGAGTTTCAATTGGCATGTTGTGTTTAAGGGTAGGTTTTTGCTCAAATAACATATTATCTATTTCATTTCTTTCATGCATATGCATATAATTTTCATGGTCTAGAAAATAATCTTCTAATGGATCTGTAGGAGGAATGACAATAGAAGCAAGACCAGTTACTTCATATTTACTAGGCAATTCTTTGTCATGGGGTTGTTTATTAAACTTGGAGAAATGAAACTCATGAGATGTACCAACAAAATTAACACCGACATTTTCCTTTTTGCAATCTATTTGAGCATTGACAATGTTCAAGAAGGGTCTACCAAATATTATGGGACAAAATTATATTGTGGTGAGCCAAGTACTAGAAAATCAGTAGGGTATTTTATTTTTCCACACAAGACTTCAACATCTCTAACAATCCCAAGTGGTGTGATGGTGTCTCTATTAGCAAGTTAATAGTAACATCTATGTCTTCTCTCTCAGGGGTGCTATCTCATGCGTAATTTCATGATATAAGGTAAAAGAGATATCACTAACACTAGCACCCACATCACATAAACCATGGTAGCAATAATCACCTATTTTGACTGAAATGGAAGGCATGGCAACAACGGGTCTATTCTTGTCTTTAGTATCACGTTTGGCAATTCTAGCAGCTTTATTACATAAATAAAAAACATGCCCATCAATATTGTCTACCAAGAAATATCTAACCATAGTGGTACTAGGTTCTACATTAATTTGCTCAGAGGGTTCGGTTGTTCTAGCATATCTTTTATTAACCAAGTTGATGCTTTAGCATGTTCCTTTATCCTTACACGAAAAGGTGGTTGCTACCTCTTGAGCTTGCGTTCCTTTTCCCATGAAGAGGAAATGATGATGCATCAAAGTAGATAAGTATTTCCCTCAGTTTGTTGAGAACCAAGGTATCAATCCAGTTGGAGGAACAAGCAAGGCTCCAATAGTAGTACCTACACAAATAATCAAACACTTGCACCCAACGCTATAAAAGCGGTTGTCATCCCTTGAGAGTTATTTGCAAGGATGAGATCTGATAGAGATAGATGTAAGATATTGCGGAAACAAAAGTAAATAAATTGCAGGAATATATTTTTGGTATTTTTGGTTTATAGATATGAAAATATAATATGGAAAATAGACCCGGGGGCCATAGGTTTTACTAGAGGCTTCTCTCATAAAGGAAAATAATACGGGGGGTGAACAAATTACTGTCGAGCAATTGATAGAAAAGCGAATAATTATGAAGATATCCAAGGCAATGATTATGCATATAAGAATTTAGAAAAGACTCAAATAATATTCATAGATCATGTGAACATAAACTCACAATTCATCGGATCTCAGCAAACACACCGCAAAAGATTATTACATCGAATAGATCTCCATGAAGATCATGAAGAACATGGTATTGAAGATCAAAGAGAGAGAAGAAGCCATCTAGCTACTAGCTATGGACCCGTAGATCTATGGTGAACTACTCACACATCATCGGAGGGGCAACAGAGTTGATGTAGATGTCCTTCGTGATCAATTCCCTCTCTAGCTGATTACCGGAAAAGGCTCCCAGATTGGATCTCACGGGAACAGAGGCTCCCGGCGGCGTAAAATTATTTTCGTGTCTCTCTTTGGGAATAAGGGAATATTTGGGAATTTATAGGCCAAAGAATAGGGTTAGGAGACCTGCAGAGGGCCCCCAAGCCAGGGGGCGCGATCATCCCCCAGGGCGCGCCCTGCAGACTTGTTGCCTCCCGGTAGTTTCCCTGTCCCTACTCCAAGTCTGCTGCGTGTCTTCTTGTCTAAGAAAAATCTTTCTGGAGATTTTATTCCGTTTGGACTCTATTTAATATTCCTTATTTGCAATACTCAAAAACATGGAAAAAACAGAAATTGGCACTAGGCTCTAGATTAATAGGTTAGTCCAAAAAATAAAATAAAACAACATATAAATGCATATAAAACATCCGAAATAGATAATATAATAGCATGGAACAAAAAAAATTATAGATACGTTGTAGACGTATCAAGCATCCCCAAGCTTAATTCCTGCTCGTCCTCGAGTAGGTAAATGATAAAAACAGATTTTTTTTATGTGGAATGCTACCTAACATATTTATCCATGTAATATTCTCTATTGTCACATGAATATTCAGATCCATAAGACTCAAATCAACAGTCTAATATTGACAAAAAAACAATAATACTTCAAGCATACTAATAAGGTAATTGCTTCCTTTCGAAATAGCATGGTCTTAGAAAGTTATCCCTACAAAATCATATGGTTTGGCTATGCCCCATCTTCACCACACAAAGTATCTTAATCATGCACAACCTCAATGAAAATAAAGCAATTATTTCACACTTTTTATGTTCTCAAACCTTTTCAACTCTCATGCAATACATGAGCGTGAGCCATGGATATAACACTATAGGTGGAATAGAGTGTGGTGGAGGTTGCAAAAAAAGAGGATAAGATAGTCTCACATCAACTAGGCATATCAACGGGCTATGGAGATGCCCATCAATAGATATTAATGTGAGTGAGTAGGGATTGCCATGCAACAAATGCACTAGAGCTATAAGTGTATGAAAGCTCAAAAACAAAACTAAGTGGTCGTGCAAAAGATGTAATTCCACTAGTTATACGAAAGTGACAAAATAGGAGACTCTCTATGAAGAACAAGGTGCTACTTTGAAGCACAAGTGTGGAAAAACATAGTAGCATTATCCCTTCTCTCTTTCTCTCATTTTTTCTCCTTTTTTTGGTGGCTTCTTTGTCCTCTTTTATTTTTCTATGGGCTTTGCTGGCCTCCTTTTTTTGCAAAGTTCGGATACTCATCCCAACTTGTGAGGGAATCATAGCTTCCATCATCCTTTTCTCACACGGGACAATGCTCTAATAATGCAAATCATCACACTTTTATTTACTTACAACTCAAAGATTACAACTCGATAGCTAGAACAAAGTATGACTCTATAAGCAATATGGAAATGATGGCGCGTGTCATAAAAACGGGACGGTGGTGTTGCATGGTAATATATCTCGGAATGACTATGAAAATGCCATAATTGGTAGGTATGGTGGTTGTTTTGAGGAAGATATATGGTCGCTGTTTTGAGGAAGGAGGGTTTAATGTACCGGTGAAAGTTGCGTGGTACTAGAGAGGCTAGTAAAGGTGGAAGGATGAGAGTGCGTATAATCCATGAACTCAACATTAGTCATAAAGAACTCATATACTTATTGCAAAAGCCTATTAGTTATTGAAGCAAAGTACTATATGCATGCTCCTAGGGTAAGGGTTTGTAGGATTTAACCATCGCGTGATCCCGACCTCCACACAAAGGTTGACAATCATTAAACAAGTCATGCTCCGACTTCATCACATAACGGTTCACCATACATGCATTCTATGGGAATCACAAGCTTCAACACAAGTATTATTTCTAATTCACAATTACTTACTAGCATGACTCTCATATTACCATATTCACATCTCAAAACTATATGCAATGAATCAAAGTTCTCATCATATTCAATGCACTTAATATGAAAGTTTTTATTATATCCCTCTTGGATGCCCATTATATTAGGACTAAATTCATAACCTAAACTTGTTGCCATGCTGTTTAAAAAACTCTCAAAATAATATAAGTGAGGTATGAGAGTTTCATAATTTCTATAAAACAAAACACCGCCATGCTCTAAAAGATATAAGTGAAGTACTAGAGCAACATTGCCTAGCTCAAAATATATAAGTGAAGCATAAAGAGTATTCTAATAAATTCACGATTCAGTGTGTGTGTCTCTCTCAAAAGATGTGTGCAGAAAGGATGGTTGTTGGAAAAAAAAGAGAGTAAAGAATCATATCATACAAGATGCTCCAAGCAAAACACGTATCATGTGGTGAATAAAAATATAGCCTCAAGTAAATTTACCGATGGATTGAAGACGAAAGAGGGGATGCCTTCCGGGGCATCCCCAAGCTTAGGCTCTTTGGTATCCTTGAATATGACTAGGGGTGCCGTGGTAATCCCCGAGCTTAGGCTCTTGCCACTTCTTATTCCATAGTCCATCAAATCTTTACCCAAAACTTGAAAACTTCACAACACAAAACTCAACAGAAAACTCATGAGATTCGTTAGTATAAGAAAAATAAATCACCACTTTAGGTACTGTTGTGAACCCATTCTTTATTTATATTGATGTAATGTTTACTGTATTCCAACTTCTCCATGGTTCATACCCCCCGAGACAACCGATAGATTCATCAAAATAAGCAAACAACACAAAGAAAACATAATCTGTCAAAAACAGAATAGTCCGTAGCAATCTGTTTACTTAGAGTACTTCTGTAACTCCAAAAATTCTGAAAACTTAGGAAAATATGGGAAAAATTTGTAAAATAATCTTGTGTAAAAACTTCAGATCAAAATCACATTCCGGTGAATTTATAAAATTCCTGGACTTAGAGCAAAAGTTTGTGTTTTTCAATAAAATTCCTGGACTGACCTCGTGATCCCATTCAGGTGGACCAGTTTTGCTCCAACACAATTTGTCCGACCCGTGACTCTTCCATCGTACCACCGGCATTCATCCTTCCCACGGAGTCTTGCCCTGGGTGGCCCTATGTCCTCATGACACCTTCCACCGTCGTGGCCAAACTAAATTGTCAAAAACGGGGATGCCGACACAAAACAACTTAACTGGCTCACAGGGTTATCACCGCCTACCTGATCAGGGTAGCACGCGTGCATAACCCTCCCTCTTTGGAGGTACCGGTGAAAGAGCATGCAATGAGACCAAGTCAAGGCCGTCCCATACCGGCAAATGTGGTTGCACGGGTAAGCCCGAACCGGTGACTCAAGATCAACCAACTTGGTTGCATTTGTTAACTCAACTCGACCTATCCACCATCGTATCATTATCTTGACAAGCATAGCAACACAATAGTGCGGATACGCATGGTATGATATCACACCCTAGTACTACATGTCAACATAATTATTAGTTTGTTAATATGCAAGCAAGTCATGGTATTAGAAGGAGAGTGATGCTAGTAGCTACTACCGATATCATCACAGGTGCATGCAAATGCGGGTTAACAGGTGATACAGATAAACACACAGGGTGCAAGCAAAGTCATCACGCAAGTCCGGAGCTAATGATAAGGGGTTGGCTTGCCTGGGGGTTGATGAATACGCCGGGAAGAAGCGCGATAAAATGCCGAAGAAATTTCCTTCTTGGAAGGCTCAATCGGAGGGCAAGGGCAAAATGGTCAATTCCACTATGTAAACACATTATGGAAATGGTTCCATCTTGATGGGATCGAAGAGACGAAGAAGTGGGCGCATGTTTTACCTAATTCGGAGCTACGGTTGCGGAGTTATGGCCGTTCGTTCGTTAAGCACAGAAACAAATAATAATGTGTTCATTTCTGCTGCTAACTGACGAACATGCACCAAATAGGAGATTCAACCGGCAGGGTTTAAACAGAAAAAGCACACCCCACGGAATACGTCTCCACTTATCCACGTGAGCGACCCGGTCAAAGCATTCTCTAGCTGACATGCGGGGCACGCGAGGAGGTGGGGCCCGCCTTATCTCTTTCTCTCCTCTTGACTTCTTCTCCTTCCTCCCGACCGAAGCAGGGGGGGGGGGCGAGGCAGAGCGCTCAGCCGGCCCGACGCTGGTTCTCGCACCGGCGGCACATGTGGCCTCCGATGAAGCCCGGGCCACTGGTGAGCTCATGAGGGAGCGCCGCATCCATCTGGGCAGGACACTGTCGGTGGGGAGCGCTGCAACAATAACTGTTTGGGGTGGCCGCGGACGAGAGCATCTGCTGGCCCTGAGCTTGTTGCTATGGGGCGTCGAAGGAGAGGGCGAAGTGCAGGGAGGCTCCACCATGCTTTAGGGGTTCTCTAGAGAAGGAAATGGCGAGGGGATGGGCTCGGCCTGGCTCCAATTCGATCTAGGATCGGCGGCGGATGCTTCGTCCATTGGAGGGCTATGGATCTCCAAGAGCTTGGGGAGGGATTTGGGGGCTTGCTCTCCGACGACAGGTCTCGAGGCACACTATATATGTCACATCCCTGGAACCCTAACCAAGGTTTAGCATTGTGCTCATATCTTCATTGCATTGCATCCAAGAAATTGCAACAAGATCAAAGCAAGTGGTGAAGCAAAACTCAAAAAAACCCTAGCGACCTCTCAAATTCAAAGAAATTCCAATAAAATCAATGAACCCAAAATGGCCTCAAGAAAAGTTCAACTTTTCTGATAATTCTTGAAAGCAAATCATTAGGGAAGAAAACTATTTTTAAAACATATTTGGCATTTTATTTAAATTCAAAAAGCTACTGAATTCAAGTTTAAATTTGAATTCAAATATTTTCAAGTTTCAAAAATGTTGCAAACCTCAGGAGTGGTTGGAAATATTCCAACTAATATTTCAGTAGGTTCAAAATGATTTTTGAACCAATATTTAAGCCAAAACAAATGGGAATTCAAATCAGTGGATGAAACAGAAAACAAAACAAGAAAAAAAATAGCAAAACACCTACCTGTCGCTCACCTGGCCCAGGCCCAGCTCTCCCGTGTCGTCTTCCTCCTCGCCAGTGGGCAGCAGGAGGTGGCCGCCGCGACGCCTGGCGCCTCCACACAGCTCCCTGCTTGCCTGGACGTCTCGGTGCGCTGGCAAGGCGAGGATAACCTCCCCGAGCACGACCCTATCCATCCACGCGACCCATTCCTCCCCTCTCCTCTCGGTTCCTTCCTCTCCTCCTGCCGCCAATGACAGGAGCTCGAGCTCGAGCTGCCCGAGCCTCTGGCCACAGGTTCTTCCCTCCGAGTGCTCCATTCGCTCTGCCTCGACAAGCTGGTCGTCCCTGCCAAAGAAGAAGATCCCCCGAGCCCTGCAACGCCCTCGGCACCGTCGTCTTCAACGTTCGGCCGCCGGCGAGCTTCGTTGGATTCGTCGCCCACAGCGCCTCCCCGAGCCGTCTGAGCTTTCCCCTGCACTCCCCGTGAGCCTGCGCTCGTTTCCCCTCTTCTTCCCCTCGGTTTCGTGCACCCTAGCCACTAGACCGACGAGCCCGAGCTCCGGCCGTCGCCTCAACCCGTCGTCGGTGACCTCCGGTCCTCCCCAGTCCTCCCTGAGGCCAGTACTGGATCAAGCCGAGCCTGGGGATCCTCCCAGTGCTCTCGGTCCTCGTTTCCGAGCACCACAACCATCTCCGGCGACTCTCCGGCAAAGATCCGCCGCGGATCTGGTCGCCGCCGGTCAGTTTCCGGCAGGATCTGACCTGGCCTCGCTAATCCACGTTTAAAACACTAAGCAGTCGGTGACAGTGGGCCCTAGTCACAAGTCAAACGCAATCAGGGGCTGGTCAGCGCGGGGTTAACCCTGTGAGGCTGACCAGTGGGTCCCCCCTGTCGGGTTTGACCTGACCAGGTCGTCCGACGGCTGACGCCATGCTGACGTGGGCCTGACGCAATAAGTAGCTTTTCTGATTTAAAAGAATTCCAGAAAATGTCCAAAACTTCTAAAAATCATAGTAATTAATCTCTAACTCCAATGAAAATAATTTATATATGAAAAAGTATGAGAAAAATCCAAGGAATCTGAATATGCCATTTTCAAACATGATTGAAAATGTTACTCGACCAAACATGTAAAATGATGAATAGGTTAAATTTAATAAATGCTTTGGAGTTGGAATTTGAAAATCATTTGAATTCCACTTCAAATGCTATGATCAAACATTGTTCAATCACAACCAGCAACTTAATATATCATTCCATGCATGTTAAAAACAAGTAGATCTGAGAATCAGGTCGAATCAATTAAAATGGTATTCGAGAATACCTCGTTTGAAGTGATACTTGAATCTGATTCAAATCCACTTCAACCTAATAATGGTAGCTACATTAGCATACCACCATGCATCTTCATGCCATGCTCATGCATCATTTTGTTGCATATGATTGTTATTGATTGATGCCATTTCTATCGGTAGGCTCCGCTCCTCCGGATTCCACCGAATATCCGACTGACGGATATTGTCCCTCTACTGAGCAACAAGGCAAGCAACCATTTTGATCATCCCGATAAATCCCATGTTCTCGCTCCTCCACTTACTTATTGCATTAGGATCAAATGCTTCAAATGCTTTTGCCACGTTAGTTGAACCCACTTCCTTTGCATGACCTGTCTTTGTCACAGTAAATAGCCAAACCTTGCAACCTAGCATACCTGGTAGATGCTTGAGCCATGATGTGCCTTATCCTGCTATGCATGCTATGCTTAGAGTTGTGTATGGTCTGTCATGTGGGTGATGAACAGAATTGTGAGATTGTGTTCAGTAAGTAAAGGTTGTGTGTTGAACCTGATTTGGTAAAGGTACCGGTGAAAGGCTATGTAGGAGTACATGGCGGGTTGTTTCATTGGAACCGTCCTTAGGAACTGAGTTCCGTGTATGTAATCCAAGACTAGATACTACCACACGTTGTGATACTTAATTGACCCTCTCGACTTATTAATCGCTTAGTACTCGGTCCAGGAGTTGCAAGTAGTTTCTGGTGTTTATAGTCATGCTGGAGGCCGTGCATAGCGCTGACCTGAGAGGTGGGCTGTGATGCAGTAGGCAGTGGCACGGTGTACCAAGTGGCACCCGGATGGTGGGCTTGGGACCCCTGCGCACATCGTTTGGGGCCGTGGCGGAAACCTCGGCCGTACTTTCGTGCGGGTTACCCTCAGATAGGCGATAGACCTGGACTAAGTATTAGCGTGGTTAACGTTCGTGGCCGACTCCCTCGCTGGCATTCCGCTTGAATGTTGCCGAGGTGCATGACGTGCACATGGCGATAAGTGGCGAGAGCGTTTGTGAAGAAGTACACCCCTGTAGGGTTATGATCTATTCGAATAGCCGCGTCCGCGGATATGGACTACTTGGAGACATATGTTGTTCATAGATAGCTTTAATGGCTACTCATAAAATTGTCAAGATAAGCGTGAGTGTCGTGGACGGCATTTACGTATGGAGATGGAATGATTCCACGATGGAGTATTGTTGTGGTGTTAGTGGACTCGTTTGCGAGAAATCAAGTTGTCAAAAATTATTTAAAAATGCAAGTTGTCTAGCCACGAGTCAAATGCTGGCTTTCCGCATGAAACCCCACAATTCCTTATTGATACATTGCATGAGTAGATAGTTATCCCAAAGTCTTGCTGAGTACCCCTGTACTCACGTTTGCTTAATAATTTGTTGCAGAGGTTGTTAATGACCCTAATGGAGGGTTCTACCTAGACATCGACGACGACTAGTAGCTGGGATCCCAGCTACGATCTGGCCCTAGGATGGGTCTATAGTATAGTCAGGCCATGTGGCTTCTAGTTTCATCTGTGTGTACTCAGACAGTTTATCTACTTCCGCTGGCTTGTAACTTGAATGACTGTTATGATGGGTCATGAGACCCCTACTGTGTAATATTATGTGTGAGGCTCTTCCGAGCCTTTTAAATAAAGCTTGTATGTTTATGGTTATGTTGTGATGCCATCGATGTATCTATACATATCGGTATGCCATGCGTACGTGTGTTGTACTTGATATGTATGGGGTTCGATTACCTAGCCGTGGGCTTTAGTAGTATTTCTTACAGGGAAATGCCCCTTTGTGATCCAACGAGCCATGGTAGTTCGCTACTGCTCCGGACACATTGGTTGACCGCCATGTGTCCTTCTTAGCTAGGTGTTTGTCCCCTTGGGGAAATGTCACGTGACGTAATGGAGTCCCCGTAGCTTGCTACAACTCGTCTACATTCGCTGGTGACCGACACCTGCTTTGCTGGGTCATGTATGCCTGTCCCTGTGCGGAACTGCCGCTTTGGTTTATGACTAGACATGTCGATCCGAGTTCTCTGTCACTGGATTGCTAGCGACACAATTGCATACGCGAGTCAAAAGGCGCAAACGGTCCCGACTAAGGTAAGGCTGCAGCCGTGGGGATAACCGTGCGTGGGACCGCAAAGAGACGCGATGTGTTACAGGCTGGATTCCTATGACTTAGGATCGGGGTCCCGACAGCGTTGGTATCAGAGCCTGACTGACTGTAGGATTACTAAGCCAAACTGGTCGAAGTTGAGTCTAGAATTGCTTTAGTTATATATAAGGGAATTGTTTGTGGAAGGGAACGTAAGACTCTTGTTCTCTTCTCAAGTTATTCTATTCTGGTCATCCTTGTCTTTTCTGCGGGGAATAAGGACTAGGTTACTCATCTTCTTCTAGGCTCGTGTTTCTGATCGGTAGATTATAGGACAACGGGTCGAGAGTTATTTTGCGTTTCTTTTATTCCTAGGATAAGTAAGTAAGTTTGATGACCAGAGAATTGAACTTGATAGTTGAGTGGTTACGCTATTCTATTTTTTGGGTTGTCTCAAAATTGTTTTTTAGCATTTACAGCCGTTATGCTACCCAATTTTGCATTCAGAGCTCTAATGCTTTTGCATTACTCTCTATTTTCAGATGCCTCGCCGTCCTTCTCGTCAGGTGGTTCGTCTGACTAGGTGCATTGATGTGCCGGGTCATACAACCATGCTAATCAGGGTGATGTCGGTGTGCGGTTACCGCTGGTACCCAGAGTACACAGTGGAGGAACAGTACCGAGACTTCAACCAGAGCCAGTATATCTGCATTGTTAGGGTATTTCCAGATTACCCTAGAGCTGAGGAGCCAATCCATTGGTCTTATGGATTGGGAGTCACTGTTGACATGGCAGTACAAGATGCTGCCTATTCAATGCTGACCATCATGAGGGCTAGACATGCACTGCTGCAGAATTCAGAGTTCTGCTATGTTCCTGCCTCTCAGCCAGGTGAAGAAGGATACTCAGCGGGGTCTACTTTGATTCCTCTATGGAGGATCCGCTGGTGCAGTCCACTGTTAAGATGCTAGAGAATAGAGACAGCGATGCTCGTGCCCTCCGCATGGAGCTTTATGCTACACGTGCCCGTCTGTGGACGGCTTTGACGCAGCTCGCACCTGTAGTCCAGACAGGGTATGGAGATATGGAGATGCTGAACCCTGTTAGGACCCATCTTCCGGCTCATGTTGACTGGCCTGCTATAGGAGGAGTCACCCCTCTTTGGGGACCTCTACTACCACCAGTCAGGGGACCAAGGCCACATCCGTGTCCTTACGGATCCCAGGGATCTCAGGCTAGAGTATTTTCTGATCCACAGGTTGAGCTTCCAGGCCATGGAGGCAATATTTATGAGATGTTCTATGCGGATGCCTGAACCGTGAGTGGAAGGATAGTATGGTAGTAGCTGTACTTTCACAGTCCTGTGCGACTTGTGAAGTATGCTTGTGTCGTGAAATGAATTCCGGAGGCATAGATAAATAATGTATAGGAAGCTTGTAAGCCTATGATGAGTAGTTTCATAACTTCAGTAGTTTGCTCTTCGGTTAAGGTTGTACTGAACTATATAATGGTGTGTATGAACCATGGTGTATATATAGCAGTTGCTTGTTACCATGCTGTTCGGATATTCATTTCCGCATTCCATGTGTTCAGTGCATTCTTAATTCATAGTTAGTATTGATGATGATATTGGTCTAAGCTGTGAGTTTGTTTGTCAGGATGGTGTTCACCAGGTTGAACCGTGCCCGTGCTCATGAGCAAGGCGAGGGTAGTCAAGCGTCGCAGGAAGAACTGCCTCACCCGCCCTCTCTGGCGGAAGTCATGCCTGAGGTAGAGAGAAACAAAAGGGAGACCAACCGACTGTTAGAGCATATTGAGCAAAATACGGCTCGTCAGCCTAGGAATGCTGCAGTGTCCCTCAATAAATTTGTGAAGCTGAATCCTCCAAAGTTCCATCACTTCGTCGGTCCCCTCGACGCCGATGATTGGCTGTGCAGTATTTCACGTAAGATTCGCCCTGACAATGTTTCTGAGGCTGACAAGGTGACCTTTGCGGTGTATTTTCTGGAAGGACCTGCCAATATGTGGTGGGAAAACTTTGAAGCTATGCGTCCTGCTGAACCAGCAGTCACATGGGTAGACTTTAGTGCAGCCCTCCGTCTGCACCATATTCCAGAGGGCCTGATGGACAGAAATAGAGAGGAGTTCTGTGCATTCACCTAGGGAAAGTTGACCGTGGATGCCTATAGACGCGAGTTCGGTAACCTCGCCCTCTATGCAACAGAGGAGGTGTCTACTGATGCCAAGAAGCAAGCAAGATTCCGTAAGGGTCTGAGCCCTGAGCTTCGTCGTGATTTGCGCCTCCATGAGTGTACAAGCTTCCAAGCCCTGGTCAACAAGGCGATCAGTGCCGAGACTGGTCATACCGATTATGAAGCCACAAAGAAGCACTCCCGTGACTCTAGCTCGTCGTCTCGTTCCGCGTTTCCAAAATGTAGGATGTGGGTTCCAAACAGTTCTCTGCCGCCAAGATACACTCCGAGGCCATCCTATGTGGCGCCTCAGACGAACAAACCAACCCTCCAGCAAAAACCTATGGTGGTCCAGCTAGCAATGCTGCACCACGTGCCAATCAGGTGATCTGTTACAAGTGTGGAGAACCAGGGCACTATTCCCATGAGTGTCCCCAGAATGTGGGTGCCAAGCAACCCGGAAAGTCCGTTGGGCAAGGCAAGTCGGGAAAAGCTTACTATGTGAAGCCAACTCCTGCACGTGGCCGTGTGAACTATGTTTCAGCAGAAGAAGCTGTAGAGGATCCCGACGTCATGCTGGGTACGCTTCTTGTTAATCATCACCCAACGTCTGTTCTTTTTGACACCGGGTCTTCTCATTCCTTCATTTCAGAAAGTTATGCACAGTTGCATAACATGTCTTTCTATGATATGCCATTCCCATTGGTTGTCCAAACTCCTGGTAGTAAGTGGCAAACCTCTAGGATAACCTATGACAATGAAATTCTAGTAGACAGGCTAGGTTTTCTAGCATCATTGATAGCCCTGAAATCTTCGGATATTAATATCATCTTGGGTATGGACTGGATGTGAGCTCACTATTCCAAGATTGATACTCATTCCAGAAATGTTCAGCTTACCCATCCCTCGGGTGAGATAGTCAATGTCTCTACTCGAGTTGCCAAATGCCAACTCTATTCCCTCAATGCCAACCCTCTTCCGGAACTTGAAGACATTCCGGTAGTCCATGACTTCCCGGATGTTTTTCCAGAGGAACTGCCAGGAATTCCACCTGACAGAGTTGTAGAGTTTGTGATAGATCTTGTTCCGGGAACTGTTCCAATAGCCAGAAGACCATATAAGATGGCACCCCTGGAGCTAGCCAAACTTAAGAAGAAACTAGATGAGGCCTTGAATAAAGGTTTCATTCGTCCTAGCTCTTCTCCTTGGGCTTGTCCCGTCCTCTTCGTCAAGAAGAAAGACGGAACGGGTCGGATGGTTGTAGATTACCGAATCTGGTCACCATAAAGAACAAGTATCCGCTCCCCAGGATCAACGACCTGTATGATCAGCTCGCTGGATCCTCGGTCTTCTCCAAAATGGATTTGAGGTTGGGATACCATCAAATCAAGATCAAGAACGGGGACATTCCGAAAACGGCCTTTGTTACTTGTTATGGCCAATACGAGTACACCGTTATGTCCTTTGGTTTGACCAATGCCCCAGCCACCTTCTCTCGCTTGATGAATTCAATCTTCATGGAGTATTTGGAAAAATTTGTCATGGTATACCTTGATGATATTCTCATCTACTCGAAGAACGAACAAGAACATGCCGAGCATCTAAGGCTGGTATTGATGAAACTTCGAGAGCATCGCCTTTATGCCAAGTTTTCAAAATATGAATTTTGGTTAACAGAAGTGACCTATCTAGGTCACGTAATCTCTAGTAAGGGTATTGCTGTCAATGCCGAGAGAGTTCAAGCTGTCCTTGATTGGACTCAACCTGAATCGGTTAAGCAAGTTAGGAGTTTTCTTGGTCTAGCGAGCTATTGCTGCCGCTTTGTCGAGAATTTCTCCAAGGTTGCAAAGCCTCTAACTGAACTCCTCAAGAAAGATAAAAAGTTCGAGTGGACACCACAGTGTGAGCATAGTTTTCAGGAACTAAAAAGACGCCTGACCTCCGCATCTGTGTTGCTACCACCAGATTTTTCTAAGGACTTTGTTATCTATTGCGACGCCTCGCGACAAGGATTAGGTTGCATTCTCATGCAAGACCGTCATGTGATTGCATACGCATCTCGACAGTTGCGTCCACATGAGGATAATTATCCCACACATGATCTTGAGCTAGCAGCTGTAGTCCATGCACTTAAAACCTGGCGACATTACCTTCTTGGTAATCGTTGCGAAATATTCAGTGATCACCAAAGTCTGAAATATATCTTCACCCAGCTGGATTTGAATCTCAGGCAAAGATGGCGTGTTGAGTTGATCACAGATTACGACTTAGGGATAACTTACACCCCGGGGAAGGCCAATGTTATGGCTGATGCACTAAGTCGTAAGTCTTATTGTAACAACTTGATGCTACAACGAGGTCAACCACATCTCTATGAGGAATTTCGGAAGTTAAATCTTCATATTGTTCCTCAAGGATTTCTTTCTACCCTGGTGGAGAAGCCTACTCTTAGGGATCAAATCATAGCCGTGCAGGCTTATGATAAGGGTATATCCCGGATCAAGGAGAATATTGCTAGCGGAAACACTAGGGATTTCTCCATTAATGAGAAAGGTGTTGTGTTCTTTCACAACCGTTTAGTGGTTCCTAATAGCAAACGTCTGCGGCAGTTGAAACTTAAGGAGGCTCATGATTCTCCTCTCACCATTCATCCTGGTAGTACTAAGATGTATCAGGACCTACGCCAGAGGTTTTGGTGGACTAGGATGAAGAGAGAAATTGCTGAGTTCGTTGCTAACTGCGACGTTTGTTGTCGAGTTAAGGCAGAACATCAAAGGCCTGCTGGCACCCTTCAACCTTTAGCTATTCCTGAATGGAAATGGGATAAAGTCAGTATGGATTTCATTACCGGATTTCCCAAGACCAAGAAAGGGAATAATGCTATCTTTGTGGTCATTGACCGTCTCTCCAAAGTAGTTCATTTTCTTCCAGTTCGTGAGAGTAAAACAGCTAGCCAGCTAGTAGAGTTATATCTCTCTCGAATAGTGTCTCTTCATGGTGTTCCCCTGGAGATTAACTCAGATCGTGGGAGTATCTTTATTTCTCGCTTCTGGGAAAGTTTTTAGAATGCTATGGGGACTCACTTATCTTTTAGCACTGATTTCCATCCTCAATCAAGTGGTCAAGTAGAAAGAGTGAATCAAGTCCTAGAAGATATGCTCCGAGCTTGTGTAATATCGTTCGATATGAATTGGGAGAAGTGCCTTCCATTCGCCGAATTTGCTTATAACAATAGTTATCAATCAAGCTTGGGCAAAGCCCCTTTTGAAGTTCTCTATGGACGAAGATGTCGAACACTTCTTAAGTGTTCAGAAACCGGAGAGAGGCAACTCTTTGGCCCGGATATGATCTAGGATGCAGAAGAGCAGGTTCGCATTATTCGTGAAAAGTTGAAAACAGCCCAGTCTCGTCAAAAGAGCCAATTTGATCGTCATCATAAGGCTGTGACCTTTGAAGTTGACGAGAAGGCTTACCTTCGGTTTACACCTTTGAAGGTTACCCATCGATTCGGTATCAAGGGCAAGTTGGCTCCTCGTTACATTGGTCCTTTTCGCATTCTTGCCAAACGAGGAGAAGTTGCCTACCAGTTGGAACTTCCTCCGCATCTTTCCAAGGTTCATGATGTCTTCCACGTCTCGCAACTCAGGCGTTGCTTTTCGGATCCTATCCGTGAAGTGGACCACGAAACGCTTGATCTCCAAGATAACCTTTCATACCGAGAATACCCTGTGCGTATTCTTGATCAAGCTGAGCGTACCACTCGAAGCTTCAAGTTTCTTAAAGTTCAATGGTAAAATCATTCCGAAAAGGAGGCAACATGGGAAAGAGAGGATCGCCTCCGACTTGAGTATCCCGCGTTATTCCCGACGACTTCTAAATCTCGGGACGAGATTCTTTTGAGTGGGGGTGAGTTGTCACATCCCAGGAACCCTAACCAAGGTTTAGCATTGTGCTCATATATTCATTGCATTGCATCCAAGAAATTGCAACATGATCAAAGAAAGTGGTGAAGCAATACTCAAAAAAACCCTAGCCACCTCTCAAATTCAAAGAAATTCCAAACTTGTTAAAATCAATGAACCCAAAATGGCCTCAAGAAAAGTTCAACTTTCCTCATAATTCTTGAAAGCAAATCATCAGGGAAGAAAACTATTTTTAAAACAGATTTGGCATTTTATTTAAATTCAAAAAGCTACTGAATTCAAGTTTAAATTTGAATTCAAATATTTTCAAGTTTCAAAAATGTTGCAAACCTCAGAAGTGGTTGGAAATATTCCAAATAATATTTCAGTAGGTTCAAAATGATTGTTGAACCAATATTTAAGCCTAAACAAATGGGAATTCAAATCAGTGGATAAAACAGAAAACAAAACAAGAAAAAAATAGCAAAACACCTACCTGTTTCTCACCTGGCCCAGGCCCAGCTCTCCCGTGTCGTCTTCCTCCTCGCCAGTGGGCAACAGGAGGTGGCCGCTGTGACGCCCGGCGCCTCCACGCAGCTCCCTGCTTGCCTGGACGTCTCGGTGCGCTGGCAAGGCGAGGATAACCTCCCCGAGCACGACCCTATCCATCCCCGTGACCCATTCCTCCCCTCTCCTCTCGGTTCCTTCCTCTCCTCCTACCGCCATTGACAGGAGCTCGAGCGCTAGCTGCCCGAGCATCTGGCCACAGGTTCTTCCCTCCGAGTGCTCCATTCACTCCGTCTCGACAAGCTGGTCGTCCCTGCCAAAGAAGAAGATCCCCCGAGCCCTGCAACGCCCTCGGCACCGTCGTCTTCAACCTTCGGCCGCCGGCGAGCTTCGTTGGATTCGTCGCCCACAGCGCCTCCCCGAGCCGTCCGAGCGTTCCCCTGCACTCCCCGTGAGCCTGCACTCATTTCCCCTCTTCTTCCCCTCGGTTTAATGCACCCTAGTCACTAGACCGACGAGCCCGAGCTCCGGCCGTCGCCTCAGCTCGTCGCCGGTGACCTCCGGTCCTCCCCAGTCCTCCCTAAGGCCAGTACTGGATGAGGCCGAGCCTGGGGATCCTCCCAGTGATCTCGGTCCTCGTTTCCGAGCACCACATCCATCTCCGGCGACTCTCCGGCAAAGATCCACCGCGGATCTGGTCACCGCCGGTCAGTTTCCGGTAGGATCTGACCTGGCCTCGCTAATCCACGTTTAAAACACTAAGGAGTCGCTGACAGTGGGCCCCAGTCGCAAGTCAAAAGCAATCAGGGGCTGGTCAGCGCGGGGTTAACCCTGTGAGGCTGACCAGTGGGTCCCCCCTATCGGGTTTGACCTGACCAGGTCGGCCGACGGCTGACGCCATGCTGACGTGGGCCTGACGCAATAAGTAGCTTTTCTGATTTAAAAGAATTCTAGAAAATGCCCAAAACTTCTAAAAATCATAGAAATTAATCTGTAACTCCAATGAAAATAATTTATATATGAAAAAGCATTAGAAAAATCCAAGGAATCTGAATATGCCATTTTCAAACATGTTTGAAGATGTTACTAGACCAAACATGTAAAATGATGAATAGGTTAAATTTAATAAATGCTTTGGAGTTGGAATTTGAAAATCATTTGAATTCCACTTCAAATGCTATGATCAAACATTGTTCAATCACAACCAACAACTTAATATATCATTCCATGCATGTTAAAAACAAGTAGATCTGAGAATCAGGTTGAATCAATTAAAATGGTATTCGAGAATACCTCGTTTGAAGTGATACTTGAATCTGATTCAAATCCACTTCAACCTAATAATGGTAGCTACATTAGCATACCACCATGCATCTTCATGCCATGCTCATGCATCATTTTGTTGCATATGATTGTTATTGATTGATGCCATTTCTATCGGTAGGCTCCGCTCCTCCGGATTCCACCGAATATCCGACTGACGGATATTGTCCCTCTACTGAGCAACAAGGCAAGCAACCATTTTGATCATCCCGATAAATCCCATGTTCTCGCTCCTCCACTTACTTATTGCATTAGGATCAAATGCTTCAAATGCTTTTGCCACGTTAGTTGAACCCACTTCCTTTGCATGACCTGTCTTTGTCACAGTAAATAGCCAAACCTTGCAACCTAGCATACCTGGTAGATGCTTGAGCCATGATGTGCCTTATCCTGCTATGCATGCTATGCTTAGAGTTGTGTATGGTCTGTCATGTGGGTGATGAACAGAATTGTGAGATTGTGTTCAGTAAGTAAAGGTTGTGTGTTGAACCTGATTTGGTAAAGGTACCGGTGAAAGGCTATGTAGGAGTACATGGCGGGTTGTTTCATTGGAACCGTCCTTAGGAACTGAGTTCCGTGTATGTAATCCAAGACTAGATACTACCACACGTTGTGATACTTAATTGACCCTCTCGACTTATTAATCGCTTAGTACTCGGTCCAGGAGTTGCAAGTAGTTTCTGGTGTTTATAGTCATGCTGGAGGCCGTGCATAGCGCTGACCTGAGAGGTGGGCTGTGATGCAGTAGGCAGTGGCACGGTGTACCAAGTGGCACCCGGATGGTGGGCTTGGGACCCCTGCGCACATCGTTTGGGGCCGTGGCGGAAACCTCGGCCGTACTTTCGTGCGGGTTACCCTCAGATAGGCGATAGACCTGGACTAAGTATTAGCGTGGTTAACGTTCGTGGCCGACTCCCTCGCTGGCATTCCGCTTGAATGTTGCCGAGGTGCATGACGTGCACATGGCGATAAGTGGCGAGAGCGTTTGTGAAGAAGTACACCCCTGTAGGGTTATGATCTATTCGAATAGCCGCGTCCGCGGATATGGACTACTTGGAGACATATGTTGTTCATAGATAGCTTTAATGGCTACTCATAAAATTGTCAAGATAAGCGTGAGTGTCGTGGACGGCATTTACGTATGGAGACGGAATGATTCCACGATGGAGTATTGTTGTGGTGTTAGTGGACTCTTGTGCGAGAAATCAAGTCGTCAAAAATTATTTAAAAATGCAAGTTGTCTAGCCACGAGTCAAATGCTGGCTTTCCGCATGAAACCCCACAATTCCTTATTGATACATTGCATGAGTAGATAGTTATCCTAAAGTCTTGCTGAGTACCCCCGTACTCACGTTTGCTTAATAATTTGTTGCAGAGGTTGTTAATGACTCTAATCGAGGGTTCTACCTAGACATCGACGACGACGAGTAGCTGGTATCCCAGCTACGATCTGGCCCTAGGATGGGTCTGTAGTATAGTCAGGCCATGTGCCTTCTAGTTTCTTCTGTCTGTACTCACACAGTTTATCTACTTCCGTTGGCTTGTAACTTGAATGACTGTTATGATGGGTCATGAGACCCCTACTGTGTAATATTATGTGTGAGGCTCTTCCGAGCCTTTTAAATAAAGCTTGTATGTTTATGGTTATGTTGTGATGCCATCGATGTATCTATACATATCGGTATGCCATGCATACATGTGTTGTACTTGATATGTATGGGGTTCGATTACCTAGCCGTGGGCTTTAGTAGCAATCCTTACAGAGAAATGCCCCTTTGTGATCCAACGAGCCATGGTAGTTCGCTACTGCTCCGGACACATTGGTTGACCGACATGTGTCCTTCTTAGCTGCTGTGTGTGTCCCCTTGGGGAAATGTCACGCGACGTAATGGAGTCCCTGTAGCTTGCTACGGCTTGTCTACATTCGCTGGTGACCGACACCTGCTTTGCTGGGTCATGTATGCCTGTCCTTGTGCGGAACTGCCGCTTTGGTTTATGACTAGACATGTCGATCCGGGTTCTGTGTCACTGGATTTCTAGTGACACAATTGCATACGCGAGTCAAAAGGCGCAAACGGCCCCGGCTAAGGTAAGGCTGCAGCCGTGGGGATAACCGTGCGTGGGACCGCAAAGAGATGCGATGTGTTACAGGCTGGATTCCTATGACTTAGGATCGGGGTCCCGACAATATATAGCCGAGGGGAGGAGCTAGACGATGACAGGCGGAGCTTCGAGAGCAATGGCGAGATTCCGGTCGGCAGACACCTCCTGGAGCAAGGGGACGAGGGGGAGAGGACTCTGGAGGGTTCTCGCACGCCATGGGAACCTCCACGACACTCCTGGACAGGCTGGAGCTTGCTGGAGACGTGGTCCCGTCACTCCAATGAACAGGGCGCCGATTTGGCATGCTCTGCCCGTGGTCACCACGTGGCCATGGCATTGCCACGCTCCACATGCTGCCAAACCATGTCTCGGGTCTTCTCCATACTTCACTGAGATGAGCTGACCCATCAAACACTACACTACAGCTCTGGTGTGACCTCTCCTTGCTAAACAAGAAGCCAACATCAAGGTGTTTGTGCTGTGTAGTGGCCACCACAGTGCTCCTATTGGCATGATCTTTGACTGAGGTTGACGACTCACCAAGGTCACTATCCTGGCAAAATTTTAGCTCAAATGAGCATACCTAACTAGCACTTCTTTTTTAACTTGGCAATCTGACCAGAAATGAAGAAGATGATGTTGGGATAAATTGGCTAGATACAAATGGCTCAAATTTGGTATAGATCAATGATTTAGGCATATGGAGTCACTGTAGAAATTTCGTACCATTTGCATAAGTAGAAATGGTACTTCCTTCACAGTGCTCCAATCTGTACAGAAACTTAGATAATTTGCTGAGTAAGATTGGCTAGAGGGAATGGGCTAAATTTTGATGGACTAGGGTAATTTATCATAATTAACTACCCTGCAAAATTTCAGCCCATGGAGATCAATGAATCAAGCACTTCCTTTGCAAAGAGGAGATCTGGACAGAATTTGCAAAGGGATGTTGTGCTCAATTTTTGAATTGGGGAACTTGATATTTTGATGGAAATGATGAATATATGGATATGAGAAGCTCCACAAATTATTTGGGATTTTTCCTAGCTACCAAAAAGGTAGTTCCTTTGGAAAGGCCCCAAAATGCAATATTGGCTTTAAATAGGAAAAAGGAAATTTTCCCCATTTAGTAATGGCCAATATTTTATGAGAGCTCCATATGATTACAAAGAATATCTCCACAAGTTTTCATGACCTTGGGAGATGGATAGGTATTTTCTCAGATTTAAATCCTTACAAAGGAAGAAGAAGGAATTAATTCTAAATGAGAAATATTGCATACGACTTGGCAATATTTTTGCACATGTAGGGTTTATGAGGGAAGAATGATCTCTGGAATTTTTTGGAGGATTAACAGAACAAGGGAAATGATAGCTCCTCTGTAAATACAAAGGCAGGATTCCTAGTTCCAATATTTCGGAGCTAGGGTTTGAAAGAGGTTCGGGGTTTACTTAACAAGGGCAAGCTGGCACAAGGACATGGGAAAGGCAGTGAGAGGTTGAGGGTAGACTGGATTCACCTGGTCATTTGCCAAATTCCAGAGGAAAAAATTTGGGAGAGAAAACCTAGGAAGGAATAAAAAAAAAATTAATAACCCGATTTTTGGGGTGTTACAGATTTCCTCCATAGCCTCGTGCTCGCCATTGTAGTGTTGTGTGTGCCACGTGCTTGTCGTCACCATGACAGTGGAGCGCGGCAAGATTTGTGGAGCTGCGCATGGGGCGAGCATATCATTACTTTGGATTGGGCCGCGAATGTCGGGACCCCGATGCTAAGTTATAAGAACCCAACCTGTAACACATCACATCACTTTGCGGCCTCACGCACGGTAAACTCCACGACTGCCACCTTACCTTGGTCGGGATCGTTTGCGTCTTTTGGCTCACGTATATGAATGTGTCGCTAGCATTCAAACAACAAAGAACCCAGGTCAACATGACTAGTTATAAACCCAAGTGGCACATCCATACAGGGACAGGCATACATAACCCAGGAAAGCAGGTGTCGGTCAATAACATGTGTAGACGAGTCGTAGCAAGCTACATGGACTCCATTACACCTCGTGACGTTTCCCCGGGGGGACAGACACAACATCAAAGAAGGATACATGCTGGTCAATCAATGTGTCCGGAGCAGTAGCAAGCTACCAAGGCTCAGTGGAAGCACAAAGAGGCATTTCCCCGTAAAGAGTATGTCGGGACCCCGATCCTAAGTCATATGAATCCAGCCTGTAACACATCGCATTACTTTGCAGTCTCACACACGGTTAACCCCACGGCTGCCACCTTACCTTAGCCGAGAACGTTTGCATCTTTTGACTCATGTATGCAATTGTGTCGCTAGCATTCCAATGTCAAAGAACCCGGGTCGACAATAACTAGTCATAAACCCAAGTGGCACAACTGTACAGAGACAGGCATACGTAACCCAGCAAAGCAGGTGTCGGTCATCAGCGTGTGTAGACGAGTCATAGCAAGCTACAAGGACTCCATTACACCATGTGACATTTCCCCGTAGGGACAGACACAACAGCTAAGAAGGATACATGCTGGTCAACCAATGTGTTCGAAGCAGTAGCGAGCTACCAGGGCTCAGTGGAAGCACAGAGGGGCATTTCTCTGTAAAGAAAGCTACTAAAGGCACACAACTAGGTATCGAACCCCATACATATCACAACATATGCATAGATACAACAATGGCATCACAACATAGCCATACAACATCACACCATTTATTTAGAAGACTCGGAAGAGCCTTGCATAATAAGTTCATACAGGTAGGGGTCACATGACCCGACACTCAAGTCGTACAAACAAAGTCATACAAGCCATGAGGAATCATTAAAGCTGTCTGAGTATAGACAGATGAAAAGAAAAGGCATAAAGCCTGACTATCTACAGATCCCTTTTGAAAGGGGCCAGGTCGTAGGTGGGACACCAGCTACTCGTCATCATCGACGTCTAGGTAGAACCCACCTGATGGCTCGTGGGTGTCTTCTACAACATTTATTAAGCAAACATGAGTACGAAGGTACTCAGCAAGACTTTAAATCAGATCTGTCTACTCATGCAGAAGTATCAAAAAAGGGGGTTGTGGGGTTTCATGCAGCAAGCTGCGACTGCAACAAAAGACCTTCCAACAACACAAGAAACAAGCATGCTGACGGGAGACTATTCTTGTCTTGATACTCCTCAGCAACGGCACTAGGAATCCTTCTGCTACGGTACGCCTTTAGGGACTTCCTTGGCAAATATGCAAAGGATTCCCCCGTGGCCTTGGAGCCTTGCGTTGGTGTTCCCTCGAAGCGGAAAGGGTGATGTAGCACAGCGGCGGTAAGTATTTCCCTCAGTTTTGAGAACCAAGGTATCGATCCAGTGAAGGATTATCACAAGTGCCTGCACAAACACAAAGGGCTTGCACCCAACGCTATGAAGGGGTTGTCAATCCCTTATAGATTGTTTGCCAAGTGAGAACTCAAAGCAACAAAGTAACAAAGCAAAGTAAAAGCAAAAGTGGAAACGATAGGTGTGAATAGACCCGGGGGCCGTAGTGTTCACTAGTGGCTTCTCTCATGAAAGCAAGTAGACGGTGGGTGAACGAATTACTGTCGAGCAATTGATAGAACCGCGCAAAGTCTTGACATTATCTATGCCAATGATTATATCTATATGCATCACATCCAAAACAAGTAGACCGATACTTTCTGCATCTACTACTATTACTCCACACGTCGACCGCTATTCAGCATGCATCTAGTGTATTAAGTCCAAAAGAACAGAGTAACACCTTAAGCAAGATGAGATGATGTAGATGGACAATCTCATATCTACAATAAAATACCATCTTGTTACCCTTGATGGCAACAACATGATGCGTGCCTTGCTGCCCCTTCTGTCACTGGGAAAGGTCACCACACGGTATGAACCCAAAACCAAGCACTTCTCCCATTGCAAGAATCATAGATCTAGTTGGCCAAACAAAACCCAAGACTCGGAGAGACTTACAAGGATATCAAATCATGCATATAAGAAATCAGCAAAGACTCAAATATATATCATAGATAATCCGATCACAAATCCAAAATTCGTCGGATCTCGACAAACACACCGCCAAAGAGGATTACATCGGATAGATCTCCATGAAGATCATGGATGACTTTGTATTGAAGATCCAAGAGAGAGAAGAAGCCATCTAGCTACTAACTACGGACCCGTAGGTCTGAAGTGAACTACTCACGAGTCATTGGAGAGGCGATGATGTTGATGTAGAGGCCCTCCAACTCCAAAGTCCCCTCCGGCAGGGCACCGGGAAGGGTCTCCAGATGAGATCTCGCAGAAACGGAAGCTTGCGGCGGCGAAAAAGTGTTTTCGTGGATTCCCCTATTTTTTTCTGTATTTTAGGGAATATATAGGCGAAGGAGCTAGGTCAGGGGGGCGCCAGGGAGGCCACAGCCTGGTAGCCGCCGCCCCTTGGTGGCGGCTACAGGGCTTGTGGGCCCTCTGTAGCTCTCCTGCCTTGGCCCTCAAGCCCCCTGATCTTCTTCCGTTCTGGAAAAATTTATTTTGGGGATTTTATTCCATTTGGACTCCATTCCAAAATCAGATCTGAAAAGAGCCAAAAACACAGAAAAAAAGGAACTGGCACTTGACATTGAATTAATAAGTTAGTCCCAAAAAAGATATAAAAGGTACATAAAACATCCAAAGATGACAAGATAACAACATGAAACCATAAAAAATTATAGATACGTTTGAGACGTATCAAGCATCCCCAAGCTTAACTCCTGCTCGTCCTCGAGTAGGGAAGTGATAAAGAATGAATTTTTGATGCTTTCATGCTACCTAGCATAGATGTCCTTTGTAACTCCTCTTATGTGACGTGAATGTTCAGATCCATTAGATTCAAAAAAATAGTTTGCTATTGACGTGGAAACAATAATACTTCAAGGAAACTAGCAAGGTAATCATGAACTTTCAAAATAACAAGGCCAAAACAAAGTTATCCCTAGAAAAGCATATAGTCTGGCTATGCTCTATCATCATTGCACAACGAATTTAAATCATGTACAACCCCGGTATTGGCCAAGTAATTGTTTTCACACATTTACTTTCTCAAACGTTTTCAACTCTCCTGCAATACATGAGCGTGAGCCATGGTTTTAGCATTATAAGTGGTGTGGAGTGTGGTGGAGGTTGCAAGACAAACAAGGAGAAGATGATCACATTAACTAGGCATATCAATGAGCTGTGGAGATGCTTATCAATAGATATCAATGTGAATGAGTAGGGATTGCCATACAAATGATGCACTAGAGCTAAGAGTATGTGAAAGCTCTTAAAGAAAACTAGTGGGTGTGCATCCAACTTGCTTGCTCACGAAGACCTAAGGCAAATTTGAGGAAGCGTATCATTGGAATATACAAGCCAAGTTATATAATGAAAATTTCCCACTAGCTATATGGTGGTGACAAAAAGAGAGGCTCTCAATCATGAAGATCATGGTGCTTAATAAGCACAAGTGTGGAAGGATAGTAGCATTGTCCCTTCTCTCTTTTTCTCTCATCATTTTTTTGGTGGGCTCTTTGGCCTCTTTTTTTATTTTTTTATTTTGGTGGGCATCTTTGGCCTCTTTTGTATATGGGCTTCGATGGCCTCTTTTATTTCCTCACATGGGACAATGCTCCATCAATGATGATCATCACACTTTCAACTCAAAACTTAGAGCAACGATGACTCTATATGGAATGCCTTCGATAGTGTACCATGACAATGATCTAGCATGGCATAGGCATTAATGGAAACATCATGCTAGCTATCTTACGATCATGCATTGGCAATGTAGAAGTGGTGGCACATGTCATGGTGGTAGTTGCATGGCAATATATCTCGGAATGACTTTGAAAAAGCCATAGTAGGTAGGTATGGTGGCTGTTTTGAGGGAGGCTAGTGGTGGGTTTTGTGCACCGGCGAAAGTTGCACGACACTAAGAAGATAGTGATGGTGGAAGGTGAAAGTGCATCTAAACCATGGACTCAACAATAGTCACGAAGAACTCATATACTTGTTGCAAAAGTTTTAGCAGTAATCGAAACAAAGCATTCAACGCATACTCCTAGGGGAAGGGTTGGTAGGTATAAACCATCGCGCGATCCCGACCGCCACACAAAGGATGACAATCAATAGACTAATCATGCTCAGATTTCATCACATAGAGGTTCACCATACGTGCATGCTATGGGAAAACTAACTTCAACACAAGTATTTCTAGATCCACAACACCTTACTAGCATAACTTCAATATTACCACAACCACAACTCAAAACTAATTGAGATGAATCAAACTTCTCTAACTATTCAATGCACATAAAGGTGGAAGTTTTCATATCCCTTTGGATAACTAACCCTTTTGAGACTACTTTCGAAGCATAGATCAACTACCAAGCCACGCACCGCCGTGCTCTAAAAGATATAAGTGAAGCACGTAGAGCAAAATCAACTAGCTCAAAAGATATAAATGAAACATATGTGAGCTGAATTGTCTACCAAAGGATATAAGTGAAGCTCGACAAAATCACGGTGAGTGCATGTATCTCTCTAGGTGTGCAGCAAGGATGATTGTGACACAACAAAAATAAAAGACTCGTACGATACAAGACGCTCCAAGCAAAACACATAACATGTGGTGAATAAAAATATAGCCCCAAGTAACGTTACCGATGGATTGAAGACGAAAGAGGGGATGCCTTCTCGGGGCATCCCCAAGCTTAGGCTTTTACGGCATCCTTGAATCATCTTGGGGTGCCTTGGACATCCCCAAGCTTGAGCTCTTGCCACTCTTTATCTCTTTGTCCATAAGAACTTCACCCCAAACTTGAAAACTTCACAACACGAAACTTAAACAGAAACTCATGATAACATTAGTATAAGAAAGCAAACCACCACTTCCTTAGACACTGTAGCGAACTTAAATTCTACTTATGTTGATGTTGGGTTACTGTATTTTCAATCTTCCATGGCTAATACCCCCCGATACTATCCATAGTTTCATCAAAATAAGCAACCAACTCAACAAAAACAGAATCTGTTAACAACAGACCAGTCTGTAGCAATCTGTATACTTCCTATACTTCTGGTACTTCAAAAATTCTGAAAAATTATGAAAGTCTGAAGAATTTGCGTAGAAATCAGAAGCAAAAAGAATGAACTCAAAAGCTCTTACATAAAAAAACAAAAATTCTTTTCGTGAGCAGAAAGTTTCTGTCTTTTCCTGCATGACCAAACGATCATCCCCAAGACTAATCGTAACGGTTTTGCTTGGCAAAAATGCAAAAAGAAACACAAAAAACACAATCATAGCAGAATTATGAAAGTGTGGAAAACACAAAACAGAAAGAAAAAGGATAGATTCGTTGGGTTGCCTCCCAACAAGCGCTTTTGTTTAACGCCCTTAGCTAGGCAAAAGGTGATAGAATCACGTATAGTCATCTTTGGTGCTCAAACCATAAGTAGCCCTCATCATAGATTCATAATGCAATCTTATTTTCTTTCTAGGAAAATGCTCCATGCCCTTCTTTCGGGGAAATTGAAATCTAATATTCCCTTCCTTCATATCGATGATAGCACCAATAGTCCTTAGGAAAGGTCTACCAAGAATAATGGGACATGAAGGATTGCAATCTATGTCAAGTACAATGAAATCCATGGGTACATAGTTCTTATTTGCAACAATAAGAACATCATCGATCCTTCCCATGGGTTTCTTGACAGTAGAATCCACAAGATGCAAATTAAGAAACACTCTTCAATCTCATGAAAGCCAAGAATATCACATAAAGACTTTGGAATCGCGGAAACACTAGCACCCAAATCACACAAAGCATTGCACTCGTAGTTTTTGATCTTGATTTTGATAGTAGGTTCCCACTCATCATGAAGTTTTCTAGGTATAGAGACTTCTAGTTCGAGCTTCTCTTCAAGAGATTTCATCATAGCATCTACGATATGTGCGATAAAGGCTTTGCTTTGGCTATAAGCATGTGGAGAGTTTGCAATGGATTGTATCAAAGAAATGCATTCAAACAAGGAGCAATTATCATAATTGAATTCCTTGAAATCCAAAATGGGAGTTTCATTACTACCCAAAATTTTGATTTCTTCTACTCAACTCTCCACACCTTTATCATCAAGATGGATGGACTCCGAATCATTGGGGTGTTTTTCAACCAAAGTGGATTCATATCCAGCCCCTTCATCAATAGGTTTGACACGCGAAAACAAAGATTCAAGAGGAGTCACACCAAGCATTTTAAGATCTTCGTGATTTGCATTACTAGAACGCACCCTTTTAAACCATTCATGCGTAGCACGAATTTGGGCGGTTCTTTCTTTGCTCTCATTCATGGAGACGCGCATAGCTTTTAAAGTTTCATCCAAGTTGACCTTGGGAGGAGAACATCTAACTTTCAAAGCATCAATATCACAAGACATCCTATCAATGCTCTTAGCCAAATCGTCTATTTTGAGTAGTTTTTCCTCTATGGACGCATTGAAAATCTTTTGAGAGTTGATGAACTCTTTGATATTACTCTCTAAATCAGAGGGAAATTTGTTGTGATTTCCATAAGTGTTGTTGTAGGAATTGCCATAATTGTTAGAGGAGTTACTAGGAAATGGCCTAGAAACATAGTTTCCTCTAAAAGCATTGTTGTTACCAAAATTGTTCCTACCAACAAAATTAACGTCCAAACTAGCATTGCTAATCTCAATCAAGGAAGATAGTGGCATGTCATTAGGATCTAAAGGAGCATTTCTACTAGCAACCAAATTCATCAACTCGTCCATCTTAGCACTAAGCGAGTTAATTTCTTCTATAGCGTGTACCTTTTTGCTAGCAGGTGGCCTTTGAGTGTGCCACTGAGAGTAGTTGGTCATGATATTGTCTAGGAGTTTTGTAGCATCTCCTAACGTGATTTCCATGTACGTTCCACCTGAGGTGGAGTCCAAGATATTGCGAGAGGCAAAATTCAAGCCATCGTAAAAGATTTGTATAATCATCCACAAACTCAAGCCATGAGCGGGACAATTTCTAACCATTAACTTCATCCTCTCCCAAGATTGTGCAACGTGTTCATGATCAAGTTGCTTGAAATTCATGATATCGTTACGTAAGGAGATGATCTTAGCCGGCGGAAAATACTTGGATATGTAAGCATCTTTGCACTTATCCCAAGAATCAATACTATTTTTAGGCAAAGAAGAAAACCAAGTTTTTGCGCGGTCTCGCAACGAGAAAGGAAAAAGCTTCAACTTAATCACGTAATTATCCACATCTCATTTCTTTTGCATATCGCAAATCTCAATGAAGGTATTGAGATGGGATGTGACATCTTCACTAGGAAGGCCAGAGAATTGCTTTTTTCATAACAAGATTCAGCAAAGCTGCGTTGATTTCATACGATTCCGCACTAGTGGCGGGAGCAATCGTAGTACTAATAAAATCATTATTATTGGTACTCGAGAAGTCGCAAAGTTTGGTGTCTTCAGCCATGAAGACTTCAACAAACAAACAAGCACACAAGCAAGCAAGAAAACCGGCAAAGGAAAACGGCAAAAAGGCAAAAGGCAAAAGAAAACGACAAAGGAGAAAGGCAAATGAAAACGGCAAAGGCGAAGTGGGGGAGAGGAAAACGAGAGGCAACTGGCAAAAAAGGTAAATGCAAGAGATGAGTTTGTGAGACCTACTTGGATAGATCTCTCCTTCCCCGGCAACGGCGCCAGAAATACTTCTGCTACTGCAACAAAAGACCTTCCAACGGCGCCAGAAAGAAGCATGCTGACGGGAGACTATTCTTGTCTTGATACTCCTCACCAACGGCACCAGGAATCCTTCTGCTACGGCTACGCCTTTAGGGATTCCCCCGTGGCCTTGGAGCCTTGCGTTGGTGTTCCCTTGAAGCGAAAAGGGTGATGTAGCACATCGGCGGTAAGTGTTTCCCTCAGTTTTGAGAACCAAGGTATCGATCCAGTGAAGGATTATCACAAGTGCCTGCACAAACACAAAGAGCTTGCACCCAACGCTATGAAGGGGTTGTCAATCCCTTATAGATTGTTTGCCAAGTGAGAACTGAAAGCAACAAAGTAACAAAGCAAAGTAAAAGCAAAAGTGGAAACGATAGGTGTGAATAGACCCGGGGGCCGTAGTGTTCACTAGTGGCTTCTCTCATGAAAGTAAGTAGACGGTGGGTGAACGAATTACTATCGAGCAATTGATAGAACCGCGCAAAGTCGTGACATTATCTATGCCAATGATTATATCTATATGCATCACGTCCAAAACAAGTAGACCGATACTTTCTACATCTACTACTATTACTCCACACGTCGACCGCAATCCAGCATGCATCTAGTGTATTAAGTCCAAAAGAACAGAGTAACACCTTAAGCAAGATGACATGATGTAGATGGACAATCTCATATCTACGATAAAAGCCCATCTTGTTATCCTTGATGGCAACAACATGATGCGTGCCTTGCTGCCCCTTCTGTCACTGGGAAAGGTCACCACACGGTAAGAACCCAAAACCAAGCACTTCCCCCATTGCAAGAATCATAGATCTAGTTGGCCAAACAAAACCCAAGACTCGGAGAGACTTACAAGGATATCAAATCATGCATATAAGAAATCAGCAAAGACTCAAATATATATCATAGATAATCCGATCACAAATCCAAAATTCATCGGATCTCGACAAACACACCGCCAAAGAGGATTACATCGGATAGATCTCCATGAAGATCATGGATAACTTTGTATTGAAGATCCAAGAGAGAGAAGAAGCCATCTAGCTACTAACTACGGACCCGTAGGTCTGAAGTGAACTACTCACGAGTCATTGGAGAGGCGATGATGTTGATGTAGAGGCCCTCCAACTCCAAAGTCCCCTCCGGCAGGGCACCGGGAAGGGTCTCCAGATGAGATCTCGCAGAAACGGAAGCTTGCGGCGGCGAAAAAGTGTTTTCGTGGATTCCCCTATTTTTTCGGTAGTTTAGGGAATATATAGGCGAAGGAGCTAGGTCAGGGGGCGCCAGGGAGGCCACAACCTGATAGCCGCCGCCCCCTGGTGGCGGCTACAGGGCTTGTGGGCCCCCTGTAGCTCTCCTGCCTTGGCCCTCAAGCCCCCTGATCTTCTTCCGTTTTGGAAAAATTTATTTCGGGGATTTTATTCCGTTTGGACTCCGTTCCAAAATCAGATCTGAAAAGAGCCAAAAACACAGAAAAAAAGGAACTGACACTTGACACTGAATTAATAAGTTAGTCCCAAAAAAGATATAAAAGGTACATAAAACATCCAAAGATGACAAGATAACAACATGAAACCATAAAAAATTATAGATATGTTTGAGACGTATCAAGCATCCCCAAGCTTAACTCCTACTCGTCCTCGAGTAGGGAAGTGATAAAGAATGAATTTTTGATGCTTTCATGCTACCTAGCATAGATGTCCTTTGTAACTCCTCTTATGTGACGTGAATGTTCAGATCCATTAGATTCAAAACAATAGTTTGCTATTGACGTGGAAACAATAATACTTCAAGCAAACTAGCAAGGTAATCATGAACTTTCAAAATAACAAGGCCAAAAGAAAGTTATCCCTAGAAAAGCATATAGTCTGGCTATGCTCTATCATCATTGCACAACGAATTTAAATCATGTACAACCCCGGTGTTGGCCAAGTAATTGTTTTCACACCTTTACTTTCTCAAACGTTTTCAACTCTCACGCAATACATGAGCGTGAGCCATGGTTTTAGCATTATAAGTGGTGTGGAGTGTGGTGGAGTTTGCAAGACAAACAAGGAGAAGATGATCACATTAACTAGGCATATCAATGAGCTGTGGAGATGCTTATCAATAGATATCAATGTGAATGAGTAGGGATTGCCATACAAATGATGCACTAGAGCTAAGAGTATGTGAAAGCTCTTAAAGAAAACTAGTGGGTGTGTATCCAACTTGCTTGCTCACGAAGACCTAAGGCAAATTTGAGGAAGCCTATCATTGGAATATACAAGCCAAGTTATATAATGAAAATTTCCCACTAGCTATATGGTGGTGACAAAACGAGAGACTCTCAATCATGAAGATCATGGTGCTTAATAAGCACAAGTGTGGAAGGATAGTAGCATTGTCCCTTCTCTCTTTTTCTCTCATCATTTTTTTGGTGGGCTCTTTGGCCTCTTTTTTTTATTTTTTTTATTTTGGTGGGCATCTTTGGCCTCTTTTGTATATGGGCTTCGATGGCCTCTTTTATTTCCTCACATGGGACAATGCTCCATCAATGATGATCATCACACTTTCAACTCAAAACTTAGAGCAACGATGACTCTATATGGAATGCCTTCGATAGTGTACCATGACAATGATCTAGCATGGCATAGGCATTAATGGAAACATCATGCTAGCTATCTTACGATCATGCATTGGCAATGTAGAAGTGGTGGCACATGTCATGGTGGTAGTTGCATGGCAATATATCTCGGAATGACTTTGAAAAAGCCATAGTAGGTAGGTATGGTGGCTGTTTTGAGGGAGGCTAATGGTGGGTTTTGTGCACCGGCGAAAGTTGCACGACACTAAGAAGATAGTGATGGTGGAAGGTGAAAGTGCATCTAAACCATGGACTCAACAATAGTCATGAAGAACTCATATACTTGTTGCAAAAGTTTTAGCAGTAATCGAAACAAAGCATTCAACGCATACTCCTAGGGGAAGGGTTGGTAGGTATAAACCATCGCGCGATCCCGACCGCCACACAAAGGATGACAATCAACAGACTAATCATGCTCAGATTTCATCACATAGAGGTACACCATACATGCATGCTATGGGAAAACTAACTTCAACACAAGTATTTCTAGATCCACAACACCTTACTAGCATAACTTCAATATTACCACAACCACAACTCAAAACTAATTGAGATGAATCAAACTTCTCTAACTATTCAATGCACATAAAGGTGGAAGTTTTCATATCCCTTTGGATAACTACCCCTTTTGAGACTACTGTCAAAGCATAGATCAACTACCAAGCCACGCACCGCCGTGCTCTAAAAGATATAAGTGAAGCACATAGAGCAAAATCAACTAGCTCAAAAGATATAACTGAAGCACATGTGAGCTGAATTGTCTACCAAAGGATATAAGTGAAGCTCCACAAAATCACGGTGAGTGCATGTATCTCTCTAGGTGTGCAGCAAGGATGATTGTGACACAACAAAAATAAAAGACTCGTACGATACAAGACGCTCCAAGCAAAGTAAAAGCAAAAGTGGAAACGATAGGTGTGAATATACCCGGGGGCCGTAGTGTTCACTAGTGGCTTCTCTCATGAAAGCAAGTAGACGGTGGGTGAACGAATTACTGTCGAGCAATTGATAGAACCGCACAAAGTCGTGACGTTATCTATGACAATGATTGTATCTATAGGCATCACGTCCAAAACAAGTAGACCGATACTTTCTGCATCTACTACTATTACTCCACACGTCGACCGCTATCCAACATGCATATAGTGTATTAAGTCCAAAAGAACAGAGTAACGCCTTAAGCAAGATGACATGATGTAGATGGACAATCTCATATCTACGATAAAAGCCCATCTTGTTACCCTTGATGGCAACAACACGATGCGTGCCTTGCTGCCCCTTCTGTCACTGGGAAAGGTCACCACACGGTATGAACCCAAAACCAAGCACTTCTCCCATTGCAAGAATCAAAGATCTAGTTGGCCAAACAAAAACCAAGACTCGGAGAGACTTACAAGGATATCAAATCGTGCATATAAGAAATCAACAAAGACTCAAATATATATCATAGATAATCTGATCACAAATCCACAGTTCATCGGATCTCGACAAACACACCGCCAAAGAGGATTACATCGGATAGATCTCCATGAAGATCATGGAGAACTTTGTATTGAAGATCCAAGAGAGAGAAGAAGCCATCTAGCTACTAACTACGGACCCATAGGTCTGAAGTGAACTACTCACGAGTCATTGGAGAGGCGATGATGTTGATGTGGAAGCCCTCCAACTCCAAAGTCCCCTCCGGCAGGGCACCGGGAAGGGTCTCCAGATGAGATCTCGTGGAACGGAAGCTTGCGGCGGAGGGAAAGTGTTTTCGTGGATTCCCCTTTTCTTCTGTATTTTAGGGAATATATAGGCGAAGGAGCTAGGTCAGGGGGGCGCCAGGGAGGCCACAAGCCTGGTAGCCGCCGCCCCCTGGTGGCGGCTACAGGGCTTGTGGGCCCGTGTAGCGCTCGTGCCTTGGCCCTCAAGCCCCCTGATCTTCTTCCGTTCCAGAAAAATTTATTTCGGGGATTTTATTCCGTTTGGACTCCGTTCGAAAATTAGATTTGAAAAGAGCCAAAAACACAGAAAAAACAGGAACTGGCACTTGGCACTGAATTAATAAGTCAGTCCGAAAAAAGATATAAAAGATACATAAAACATCCAAAGATGACAAGATAACAGCATGAAACCATCAAAAATTATAGATACGTTTGAGATGTATCACAAGCCAACTTTGACTCTTGGATAGCCTATATTACAACTTTAATTATTTTTGAACAAACTTTGATAAGTCGTACACGAGTCCACTACCACCACAACAATACACCATCATGGATTATTTCCCGTCTCCCTACGGAAATGCCATACATGATACTCACACTTATCTTGATACTTTTTTGAGTAGCCATTAAAGTTATCTATGAACAACATATGTTTCCAAGTAGTCCATATCAGCGGGCGCGGCTATTCGAATAGTTTATAACCCTGCAGGGATGTACTTCTTCACACACGCTCTCGCCACTTAGTGCCATGTGCACTTTACGCACATCGACAACCTTCAAGCGGAAGCCCATCGAGAGAGTCAGCCACAATCGCTAACCATGCTAATACCTAGTCCAGGTTTATCGCCTATTTGAGTCTAAACCCGCACGGAAGTCCGACCGAAGTTTCCGCTACGGCCTCAAACAATGTGCGCAGGGTTCCCAAGCTCACCATCCTGGTGCCACTTGGTACATGGTGCCACTACCTACCGCGTCATAGCCCACCTCTAAGGTGAGCACTATGCATGGCCTACAACATATGCTATAAACACCAGAAACTACTTGCAACTCCTGGACCAAGTACTGGGCGGTTAATAAGTCGAGATGGCCATTGGTTTCGGGCCCATTGTATGGTAGCATCTAGTCTTGGATTACATACACGAAACTCTGTTCCTAAAAACGATTCCAATGAAACAACCCGCCATGTACTCCTACATGGCCTCTCATCGGTACCTTTACCAAATCTGGTTCAACACTTAACGTTTTGTTACTGGAACACATTCATTCAATACTGTTCATTACCCAAATGAAACATACCTAACACAACTCTAAGCATAGCAGGATCAAGCACATCATGGCTCAAGCAACTACCAAGTACGCTAGGTTGCAAGGTTTAGCTATTTACTGGGATAATGACAGGTGCTGCAAAGGAATGGGTTCAACTACCGAAGTGAAAACATTGGATTTTTTTGTTCTAATGCAATAAGTGAGAGCAGGAGCGAGAACATGGGATTTATCAGGATGATCAAAAATGGTTCTTGCCTTGTGGATCAGCGGAAGGATACACTCCTTCAGTGAGATACTCCTGCGTATCCCGTGGAGCGAAGCCTATCGAAACAAACAATCACAATCAATACACATCAAGTGCAGCAATATGATGCATGATCATGGCATGACAATAAAATGCGGGATGAGTTAATGCATTTATAATGGTTTGGTTTGAAGCTGGTTTGAAACATAGTTTCAAATGCCACTTCAAATAGTTATTTCCATATACTCCTTTTAATTGATTTGACCTTATACTTAGCATAACTTGTTCTATCATGCATGAAAATAGCTCCATTGGATTCTTTGGATTTTTCTGATCAATTTTCATATATAAATTATTTTAATCTGAGTTATAGATTAATTTGGATGAATTTTTGAAGTTGTGAACGAAATCTGGAATTGTTTTAAAACCAGAATTGTAATTACTGCATCATCATGACATTAGCAGGTCAAAGTGGCCGTTGCTGGTCAAACCTGACCAGTGGGACCCACTGGTCAGTGTCTCCGGTTAAAAATCAAGATTTAAGTTAATTAGTTAATTAACAGACCTGGACCCACATGTTGGTGTGTGTTTAGAATTTCAATAATTAATTATTTTTATTTAACTTAAACTAATTATTCAGGGGCTGGCCCCACTTGTCATAGACTCACACGGGTTCGAATCCACCGGCGGCGAGGTCGAATTCGCCGGTGGCGAGCCTCCGGTGGCTCTAGAGACGACGAAGGGCGTCGAATCCCTTCTCCGGCGTGTGGCCCACTCGAACGACGGAGTGGCTCATTCGAACGGCCACTCGCCCGCAAGCACGATGGAGCAAGCCCGAGGGGCTGGGGTGGTTGGAATCAACGCCGTCAACGAGCTCGGCGGCTGCCGGAGCTTGGGACTCGTCGGGATCATCGATCCAGGGCTCAAAACACGCGAGGCTTGGCTTCTAGAGCATCTACACGTCGAGCCGGTGCTGTTGGTGGCCTCAGAAGGACCAACCGATCACCGGAGCCTCACCGGCGACGAGCTCCCGTGGCTGATCTCGTCGGGCTCCGGTGGAATCGAGAGGGAAAGGGAAGGGATGGATCCTAGAGCTCACGAGGGGTGCATGGGCGTTGAAAGCGAGCTCGGGAATGTCATGGAGACGGAGAACGACGGCGGTGATCGTTTCTACTTCTCAAACAACAACGCCAGAAATTGACACGTTGACGGAGACTTGCTTGCGTTGGTTTTTCCCTTGAAGAGGAAAGGGTGATGGAACACATGAGCAGTAAGTATTTCCCTCAGTTTGAGAACCAAGGTATCAATCGAGTAGGAGAATCTCGTCAAGTCCAGAGTACCTGCACAACCACAAACGAGCTTGCACCCAACGCTATAAAGGGGTTGTCAATCCATTCAAGATTGTTTGCAAAGTGAGATCTGAAGGCGGAAAGTGCAACGAAGTAAAAAGTGTGAGGTTGAAAATATGGTGTGGAGTAGACCCGGGGGCCATAGTGTTCACTAGAGGCTTCTCTCAAAATAGCAAATATCACGGTGGGTGAACAAATTACCGTCGAGCAATTGATAGAACCACGAAATTCATGACGATATCTAAGGCAATGAGCATACATATAGGCATCACGTCCGAGACAAGTAGACCGATACTTTCTGCATCTACTACTATTACTCCACACATCGACCGCTATCCAGCATGCATCTAGTGTATTGAGTTCATGACGAACAGAGTAACGCCTTAAGCAAGATGACATGATATAGAGGGATAAACTCATACCAATGATGAAACCCCCATCTTTTTACCCTTGATGGCAACAACATGATGCATGCCTCGCTACCCCTTCTATCACTGGATGAGGTCACCGCACGGTATGAACCCAAAACCAAGCACTTCTCCCATTGCAAGAATCATAGATTTAGTTGGCCAAACAAAACCCACAACTCGAAGAGAATTACAAGGATATGAAATCAAGCATAAGAGAGATCAGAAGAAACTCAAATAAGATTCATAGATAATATGATCATAAATCCACAATTCATCGGATCTCGACAAACACACCGTAAAAGAAGATTACATCGGGTAGATCTCCATGAAGATCATGGAGAACTTTGTATTGAAGATCCAAGAGAGAGAAGAAGCCATCTAGTTACTAGCTATGGACCCGTAGGTCTATGGTGAACTACTCACGCATCATCGGAGAGGTCATGGTGTTGATGAAGAAGCCCTCCGTATCCGAACCCCCCTCCGGTAGGGCACCAGAACGTGCCCCAGATGGGATCTTGCGGAGACAGAAGCTTGCGGCGGCGGAAAAGTACTTTCGATGATCTCCTGATTTTTTATGGAGTTTTAGGGAATATATATGCGCAAAACCTAGGGCAAAGGAGCGTCAGGGAGCCTACAAGCCAGGGGGCCGCAGCCCCCCCTTGGCCGTGCCATTAGGACTTGTGGAGTCCCTGGTGGCCCCCTGCCCTGATTCTCCGGCTCCACGATCTTTTTCTGTTCCGAAAAAAAATTCTTTTTGGCAGTTTCATTCTGTTTGGACTCCGTTCAAAATACTGCGTTGAAAGGGGTAAAAAACATGAAAAAAATAGGAACTGGCACTTGGCACTGAGTTAATAAGTTAGTCCCAAAAAATATATAAAAGGCATGCAAAACATCCAAAGTTTGACAAGATAATAGCATGAAACCATCAAAAATTATAGAAACGTTGGAGACGTATCAATCGTCGGTGACCCGAGGAGGAAGACGACGGTGTGACGGCGATTCAAGGGCTCTTGATGGCTTCTCTTCGCTCGTACAACAACAGGACGACACAACAGATCTTTTGTGTGGCTCAGAAGCGAGGATGGATGGCTGGAGCGGCCTGGCGACGGAGAGCTCAAGCTCCGGCCATGGCGACAGAGAGAGGAAGAGGACATGGGGGGGGGGTGAATGGAGAGATGGGGAGCGCGGGAATGGCTCCCGGGGGTGCTTAGCCCCTACGCCAGCACGATGAGGTGGCCACGCAAGCACGCATCTGCGTGCTGCCGTCGTAGGAGGTGGCGGCCAGCTCCTGCTTGCCCACTCGCAAGGAGGAAGACAACATGGAAGGAGGAGTGGGCTAGGCCTGGGCGATAGATAGGGTTTTCCATTTTTTTCTTTATTCTTTCTGTTTTGCAAATACAACATTTATTTTATTTATTTTGGCTCTAAACTATTTCCTAAATTATGGAATATATTTTTGGGGGTTTAGATGGAATATTTCCAAAGTCCACAAAATGATTCAACATTTTATAATAACCTGAATAGTTATAGATATATATTTTGGCTATTTTCAGTGATTTTCATGAATTGTTATAAATGCCAAAACTGTTTGGAAAATATTAACCACCTCTTAAATATTGTTTCCAATATTTATCAAAAGGGATGGGCTTTTATGAAGGCCATTTTGGGTTCATTGGAAAATCACATCATATGGATTGGTTTGGTTAGGGTGAGATGCTAGGGTTTATTCAATCCCCATTTCATTTTTAATGCAAAATAAAACATGATGCACAATCTTGCTAAACACCAAGTAGTAATTCTAGGGATGTGACAACTCACCCTCACTCAAAAGAATCTCATCCCGAGATTTGGAAGTCGTCGGGAAGAGCGCGAGGTACTCAAGTCAGAGACGATCCTCCCTTTCCCAAGTTGCTTCTTTTTCAGTATGATTTGACCATTGAACTTTTAGAAACTTGAGGTTTCGACGTCGAGTGGTACGCTCAGCTTGATCAAGAATACAAAAGGGTATTCTCGGTATGAAAGGTTATCCTGGAGATCAAGCGTTTCGTGGTCCACTTAACACATAGGATCCAAGAAGCAACACGTGAGTTGCAAGACGTGGAAGACATCATGAACCTTGGAAAGATGCGGAGGAAGTTCCAATTGGTAGGCAACCTCTCCTCGTTTGGCGAGAATGCGAAAAGGACGAACGTAACGTGGAGCCAATTTGCCTTTGATACCGAATCGATGGGTACCCTTCAGAGGTGTAACCCGAAGGTAAGCCTTCTCGTCGACTTCAAAGGTCACACCTAATGATGACGATCATATTAGCTCTTTTGACGTGATTGAGGTGTTTTCAAATTTTCACGAATAATGCGAACTTGCTCTTCTGCCTCCTGGATCATATCCGGACCAAAGAGTTGCCTCTCCCCGGTTTCTGACCAGTTAAGAGGTGTTCAACATCTTCGTCCATAGAGAACTTCAAAAGGGGATTTTCCCAAGCTTGATTGATAACTATTGTTATAAGAAAATTCATTGAATGGAAGACACTTCTCCCAATTCATGCCGAACAGTATAACACAAGATCGAAGCATATCTTCTAGGATTTGATTGACTCGTTCTACTTGACCACTTGATTGAGGATGGAAAGCAGTGCTAAAGGAGAGGTGGGTCCCCTTGGCATTTGAAAACTTTCCCAGAAACGAGAAGTAAAGATACTCCCACGATCTGAGTTAATTTCCAAAGGAACACCATGAAGAGACACTATTCAAGAAATATATAACTCTGCTAGCTAGCTAGCTGTTATACACTCACGACTGGAAGAAAATGAGCTACTTTGAAAAGACGGTCAATGACCACAAAGATAGCATTATTCCCTTTCTTGGTTGTGGGAAATCCGGTGATGAAATCCATACCGACTTTATCCCATTTCCACTCAGGAATAGCTAAAGGTTGAAGGGTGCCAGCAGGCCTTTGATGTTCTGCTTTAACTCGACGACCAACATCGCAGTTAGCAACGGACTGAGCAATTTCTCTCTTCATCCTAGTCCACCAGAACCTCTAGCGTAGGTCCTGATACATTTTGGTACTACCAGGATGTATCGTGGGAGGAGATTCATGGGCCTCCTGAAGGATCAACTGTCGCAGGCGTTTGCTCTTAGGAACCACCACATGGTTCTGAAAGAACACAACCCCTTGCTCATCCATAGAGAAATCTTTAGCATTTCCGCTAGCAATATTCTCCTTGATTCGGCATATACCCTTATCATATTTCTGCACAACTATGATTTGATCCCTAAGAGTAGGTTTCGTCACCAAGTTGGAAAGAGATCCTCGAGGAACAATGTGGAGGTTCAAGTTCCAAAATTCCTCATAGAGACGTGGTTGACTTTGTTGTAACATTAGATTGTTACAATAAGACTTACGACTTAGTGCATCCGCCATGACATTGACCTTCCTCGAGGTGTAAGTTATCCTTAAGTCGTAATCCGTGATCAACTCGACCCACCGGCTTTGCCTGAGATTCAAATTTGGCTGGGTGAAAATGTATTTCAGACTTTGATGATTAGTGTAAATTTTGCAACGATTACCCAGAAGGTAATGTCGCCAGGTTTTTAGTGATGGACTACACCTGCAAGCTCAAGATCATGTGTGGGATAGTTATCCTCATGTGGACGCAACTGTCGAGAAGCGTATGCAATCACATGACGATCCTGCATGAGAATGCAACCTAATCCTTGTGGCAAGGCGTTGCAATAGATAAGAAAGTCCTTGGAGAAATCTGGTGGTACCAACACAAGTGTAGAAGTCAGGCGTCTTTTCAGTTCCTGAAAACTATGCTCACACTATGGTGTCCACTCGAACTTTTTATCTTTGTTGAGGAGTTCAGTTAGAGGCTTTGCAACCTTGGAGAAGTTATCGACAAAGCGACGACAATAGCTCGCTAGACCAAGAAAACTCCTAACTTGCTTAACCGATTCAGGTTGAGTCCAATCGAGAATGACTTGAACTCTCTCGGGATTGACAACAATACCTTTACCAGAGATTACGTGGCCTAGACAAGTCACTTCTGGCAACCAAAATTCACATTTAGAGAACTTGGCATAAAGACGATGCTCTCGAAGTTTCATCAATACCAGCCTTAGATGCTCGGCATGTTCTTGTTCGTTCTTCGAGCAGATGAGAATATCATTGAGGTATACCACGACGAATTTATCAAAGTACTCCATGAAGATTGAATTCATCATGCGAGAGAAAATGGCTCGGACATTGGTTAAACAGAAGGACATAACGATGTACTTGTATTGGCCATAACGAGTGACAAAGGCCATTTTTGGAATGTCCCCGTTCTTGATCTTGATTTGATGGTATCCCAACCTCAAATCCATCTTGGAGAAGACTGAGAATCCAACGAGCTGATCATACAGGTCATTGATCCTGGGGAGCGGTTACTTGTTCTTTTTGGTGACCAGATTAACTGGTCGATAATCTACAACCATCTGATCTATACCATCCTTCTTCTTAACAAAAAGGACAGGACAAGCCCAAGGAGAAGAGCTAGGACGGATGAAACCTTTACTCAAAGCTTCATTGAGTTGTTTCTTAAGTTTGGCTAGCTCTAAGGGTGCCATCTTATAGGGTCTTCTGGCTATTGGGACGGTTCCTGGAACAAGATCTATCACAAACTCTACATCCCTGTCAGGTGGAATTCCTGCCAGTTCTTGTGGGAAAACATCCGGGAAGTCACGGACTACCGAAATGTCTTCTAGATCTGGAAGAGGACTAGCATTGAGGGAATAGAGTTCGCATTTGGCAACTCGAATTGAGACATTAACTATCTCACCCGATGGATGTGTAAGCTGGACATTCCTAGAATGGGTATCAATCTTGGTGTAATGGGCTGACATCCAGTCCATTCCCAAGATGATATTGATATCTGAAGACTTAAGAGCTATCGATGATCCTAGGAAGACTAGCCTGTCCACAAGAATTTCATTGTCATAACTTATCCTAGAAGTCTGCCATTTACTACCAGGAGTTTGAACCACTAATGGAATTGGCATATCACAAAAGGACATGCTATGCAAATGCGCATAACTTTCGGAAATGAAGGAATGAGATGACCCACTGTCAAAAAGAACAGATGTTGGGTGACGATTGACAAGAAGTGTACCTAGAATGACACCGTGATCCTTTGCAGCTTCTTGTGCTGAAACATAGTTCACGCGGCCACATGCAGGAGTTGGCTTCACATAAAATGCTTTGCCCGGCTTGCCACGCCCAACAGACTTTCCAGGTTGCTTGGCAGTGTTATTCTCAGGACATTCACGTGAATAGTGACCTGGTTCTCCACACTTGTAACAAATCACTTGATTGGAACGTGGTGCCGCATTGGTAGCTGGACCACCATAGGCCTTGGCTGGAGGGTTGGTCTGATTTGCCTGAGGCGCCACATAGGATGGCCTCGGAGTATATCTTGGCGGCAGAGAACTATTCGGGACCCATACCCGGCGCTTCTGAAACGCTGAACCGGATGAGGAGCCAGAATCTTGAGAGTGCTTATTCGTTGCTTCATAGTCGGTATGACCACTCTCAGCACTGATCACCTTGTTGACAAGAGCTTGGAAACTTATACATTCATGAAGGCGTAGATCACGACGAAGTTCGGGGCTCAGTCCCTTGCGGAACCTTGCTTGCTTCTTGGTGTTAGTTGACACCTCTTCAGTTGCATAGCGGGCGAGGTTTCCAAACTCACGGATGTATGCATCTACAGTCAACTTCCCTTGAGTGAACGCCCAGAACTCCTCTCTCTTGCGATCCATTAACCCTTCTGGAATGTGATGCAGACGGAAATCTGCTCTGAAATCAGCCCAGTTGGCTGCTAGTCCAGCAGGACACATAGCTTCATAACTCTCCCACCACAGATTGGCGGGGCCTTCCAGAAAGTAAGCAGCAAATGTCACATTATCAACCTCAGCAACGTTGGCAGAACGTATCTTGCATGATATACTGCACAACCAATCATCAGCGTCGAGCGGATCGACGGAATGATGAAACATGGGTGGATTGAGCATCACAAAGTCATTGAGGGACATTGAGTCGTTCCGCGGCTGACGAGCCGTATTCTGTTCAATACACTCTAACAAACGGTTGGTTTCTCTCTTATTTCTTTCTGCCTCTAACATAACCTCCGCCAAAGATGGTGCTTGAGGCGGGTTCTCCTGAGCAGCTTGACTACTTTCTCCCTGAGCATTGCCATGGGCACGGTTGATCTTGGTGATCACCATCCTGACAAACAAACTCACAACTTAGACTAAATAGTCATCAACTCTAGCTAAGAATTAAGAAATGCACTGGACAATATGGAATGCAGAAATGAACATCCGAACAACATGGCAACAAGCAAACTGCTATATATACACCATGGTTCATACACAACATAACATAGTTCAGTGCAAACTCAAACTGAAGAGCAAACTACTGAAAAGATGATACTACTCATCAGAGGTTTTCCAAGCTTCCTATACATTATTTATCTGTGCCCCGGAACTCATCTCACAATATAGTCATATTCCACAAGACACACAGGACTGTGGAAATATAACTATTACAATACTACTGTTCCACTAACGAACTCAGGCATCCCCATAGAACATCTCATACATGTTTCTTCCTTGACCTGGGAGCTGAACTTGCGGATCAGGAAACACCCTAGCCTGAGATCCCTGGAAACCATAAGGACACGGATGTGGCCTCGGTCCCCTGACTGGTGGCAACAGAGGTCCACGAAGAGGGGTGACACCTCCGATAGCAGGCCAATCAACATGAGCTGGCAAATGAGTCCTAACTGGGTTCAACATCTCCATGTCTCCATAGCATGTCTGAACAATAGGTGCCAACTGTGTCAAAGCTGTCCACAGACGGGCACGGGTAGCATAAAGCTTCATGAGAAGAGCACGAGCATCACGGTCTCTATTCTCTAACATCTGGGTGGTAACCTGCAGCAACGGATCCTCCAAAAAAGAATCAAAGTAAACTCCACTGAGATAACCTTCTTCTCCTGGGTGAGAAGCTGGAATATAACAGAACTCTCAATTCTGCAGCAGTGCATGTCTTGCTCTCATGATGGTCAACATTTAATAGGCGGCATCCTGGACCGCCATGTCAATGGTAACCCCCAATCCATAAGAACAATGGATTGGCTCCTCAGCTCCAGGGTAATCTAGATATACCCTAAAAGTACACATATACTGGATTTGGTTAAAATCCCGGTACTGCTCCTCCACTGTATACTCTGGGTACCAGCGGTAATGGGCTACTGACATCATCCTGACCAACATGGCCGTGTGACCCGATACATTGATGCACCTAGTCAAATGGACCACCTGACGAGATGGATGAGGTGGCATATGAAATAGAGAATAATGCAAGGCATTAGAGCTCTGGGAATGAAATTGGGCAGCATAACGGCTATAAATGCTCAAAAACAATTTTGAGACATCCTGCAAAAGATTGGATAGCATAACCACTCAACTATCAAGTTCAAATTCCATGGTAAACATTTTTTTCTTCTTATAAGCCTATGGAATAGTTTCTCGTGAACCTATGAGATAGATAAGAAGCCTAGTTCTTAAACCCCGTAGATAAGATAAGATTGACCAGAATAGAATTACTTGAGAGAGAAGCAAGAGCCTTACATTCCCTTCCACAAACAATTCCCTTATATATAACTAAAGAAGTTTTAGGCTCTGATATCAACGCTGTCGGGACCCCGATCCTAAGTCATAGGAATCCATCCTGTAACACATCGCATTACTTTGCGGTCTCACACACGGTTAACCCCACGGCTGCCACCTTACCTTAGCCGGGACCGTTTTCGTGTTTTGACTCACGTATGCAATTATGTCGCTAGAATTCCAATGTCAAAGAACCCGGGTCGACAATAACTAGTCATAAACCCAAGTGGCACAACTATACATAGACAAGCATACGTAACCCAACAAAGCAGGTGTCGGTCATCAGCGTGTGTGGACGAGTCGTGGCAAGCTACAAGGACTCCATTACACCGTGTGACATTTCCCCGTAGGGACAGACACAACAACTAAGAAGGATACATGCCGGTCAACCAATGTGTCCGGAGCAGTAGCGAGCTACCAGGGCTCAGTGGAGGCACAGCGGGGCATTTCTCTGTAAGGAGAGCTACTAAAGGCACACGACTAGGTGTCGAACCCCAGACATATCACAACACATCACACATACGCATGACATACTCAATATGCATAGATACAACAATGGCACCACAACATAACCATACAACATCACAACATTTATTTAGAAGACTTGGAAGAGCCTTGCATAATAAGTTCATACAGGTAGGGGTCACATGACCCAACACTCAAGTCATACAAACAAAGTCATACAAGCCATGCAGAAGCATTAAAGCTGTTTGAGTACAGACAGATGAAAGGAAAAGGCAAAAAGCCTGACTTCTACAAATCCCTTCTGAAAGGGGCCAGGTCGTAGCTGGGACACCAGCTACTCGTCATCATCGACGTCTAGGTAGAACCCACCTGATGGCTCATGGGTGTCTTCTCCAACATTTATTAAGCAAACATGAGTACGAAGGTACTCAACAAGACTTTAAATAAGATCTATCTACTCATGCACAAGTATCAACAAAGGGGGTTGTGGCGTTTCATGCAGCAAGCCAACTTTGAATCTTGTCTAGCCTATACTACAACTTTAATTATTTTTGAACAAACTTTGATAAATCGTACACGAGTCCACTACCACCACAACAATACACCATCATGGATTCTTTCCCGTCTCCCTACGGAAATGCCATACATGATACTCACACTTATCTTGATACTTTTATAAGTTTCCAAGCAGTCCATATCCGTGGTCGTGGCTATTCAAATAGGTTATAACCCTGCAGGGGTGTACTTATTCACACACGCTCCCGCCACTTATCACCTTGTGCACTTTACGCACCTCGGCAACCTTCAAGCGGAAGCCCAACGAGGGAGTCAGCCACGACCGTTAACCACGCTAATACCTAGTCCAGGTTATCGCCTATTTCAGTCTAAACCCGCACAGAAGTCCGGCCAAAGTTTCCGCTACGGCCTCAAACGATGTGTGCAGGGTACCCAAGCCCACCATCCGGGTGCCACTTGGTACACGGTGCGACTGCCTACCGCGTCATAGCCCACCTCTAAGGTCAACACTATGCACGACCTCCAGCATATGTAATAAACACCAGAAACTACTTGCAACTCCTGGACCGAGTACTAGGTGATTAATAAGTCGAGAGGGTCCATTGGTTTCGGGCCCAGTGTATGGTAGCAGCTAGTCTTGGATTACATACATGGAACTCAGTTCCTAAGAACGATTCCAATGAAACAACCTGCCATGTACTTCTACATGGCCTCTCATCGGTACCTTTACCAAATCAGGTTCAACACTTAACCTTTTGTTACTGGAACACATTCATTCAATATTGTTCATCACCTGGATGAAACAGACCTGACACAACTCCAAGCATAGCAAGCATAGCAGGATAAAGCACATCATGGCTCAAGCAACTACCAGGTATGCTAGGTTGCAAGGTTTAGCTATTTATTGTGACAATGACAGGCCATGCAAAGGAAGGGGTTCAGCTACCGAAGTAAAAGCATTTGAAACATTTTGTCCTAATGCAATAAGTGAGAGCAGGAGCGAGAACATGGGATTTATTGGGATGATAAAAAATGGTGCTTGCCTTGTTGATCAGCGGAAGGATACACTCCTTCAGTCGGATACTCGTGAGTATCCTCTGGAGCGAAACCTACCAAAAAAACCATCACAATCAATACACAACAAGTGAAACAATATGATGCAAGATCATGGCATGATAATAATATGTTGGATGAGCTAATGCATCTATAATGGTTTGGTTTGAAGCTGGTTTGAAACATAGTTTCAAATGCCACTTCAAATAGTTATTTCCATATACTCCTTTTAATTGATTTGACCTGATTCTTAGCATAACTTGTTCTATCATGCATGAAAATAGCACATTGGATTCTTTGGATTTTTCTGATCCATTTTCATATATAAATTATTTTAATCTGAGTTACAGATTAATTTCTATGAATTTTTGAAGTTTTGAACTAAATCTGAAATTGTTTTACAACCAGAATTGTAATTACTGCATCATCATGACATCAGCAGGTCAAACCTGACCAATGGGACCCACTGGTCAGTGTCTCTCGTTAAAAATCAATTAAGATTTAAGTTAATTACTTAATTAAAATACCTAGACCCACATGTAGGTGTTTGTTTAGAATTTAAATAATTAATTATTTTTATTTAACCTAAACTAATTATTTAGGGGCTGGCCCCACTTGTCATAGACTCAGGGGGTTCGAACCCACCAGCGGCAAGGTCGAACTTGCCGGCGGCGAGCCTCCGGTGGCTCTAGAGACGGCGGAGGGTGTCGGAATCCCTTCTCCGGCGACCTAATGGATGGCGGAGTGGCTTATTCGAACGGCCACTCGCCCGCGAGCACAATGGAGCAAGCCCCAAGGGCTGGGGTGGTCGGAATCAACGCCGTCGACGAGCTCGGCGGCTGCCGGAGCTCGGGGCTCGTCGGGATCATCGATCAGGGCTCAAAACACGCGGGGTTGGCTCCTAGAGCATCTACACGTCGAGCCGGTGTTGTTGGTGGCCTCAAAAGGACCAACCGATCACTGGAGCCTCACCGACGACGAGCTCCCGCGCGGATCTCATCGGGATCTGGTGGAATCAAGGGCTACGGCTCCAAATCAAGGGGAAAAAAGGCAGGGATGGATCCTAGAGCTCACGAGGGGTGCAGGGGCGTTGAAAGCCAGTTCGGGGATGGCCTGGAGACGGAGAACGACTACGTCGATCGTCGGCGACCCGAGGAGGAAGACGACGGCGTGATGGCGATTCGAGGGCTCTTGGAGGCTTCTCTTCGCTCGTACAATAGTAGGACGACACGGTGGAGCTTTTGTGCGGCTCAGAAACGAGGATGGATGGCTGGAGCGGCCTGGCGACGGAGAGCTCAAGTTCCGACCTTGGCGGCACAGAGAGGAAGAGGAGAGAGGGGGCGAATGGCAAGATGGGGAGCGCGGGAATGGCTCCCGGGGGTCCTTATCCCCTGCGCCAGCACAACGAGGTGGCCGGGCAGGCACGCAACTGCGTGCTGCCGTCGGAGGAGGCGGCGTCCACCTCCTGCTTGCCCACTAGCAAGGAGGAAGACGACAGGGAAGGAGGAGTGGGATGGGCCTGGGCGACAGATAGGGTTTTCCATTTTTCTTTATTCTTTCTGTTTTGCAAATCCAGCATTTATTTTACTTATTTTAGGTCTAAAATATTTCCTAAATTATGGAATATATTTGTGGGGGTTTAGATGGAATAGTTCCAAACTCCACAAAATGATTCAACATTCTATAATAACCTGAATAGTTATAGATATATATTTTGGCTATTTTCAGTGATGTTGATGAATTGTTTTAAATACCAAAAATGTTTGGAAAATATTAACCACCCCTTAAATATTGTTTCCAATATTTATCAAAAGGGATGGGCTTTTATGAAGGCCATTTTGGGTTCATTGAAAAATCAAATCATATGGATTGGTTTGGTTAGGGTAAGGTGCTAGGGTTTATTCAATCCCCATTTCATTTTTAATGCAGAATAAAACATGATGCACAATCTTGCTAAACACCAAGTAGTAATTCTAGGTTGTGATAGAGTACTACTAAAGGCACACAACTAGGTGTCGAATCCCACACATACCAATGCATTTCAAACATACACACAATATGCGCGATATGTATAGATACAACATGGCATCACAACATAACTCTATGACTCAAGCTTTTATTAAAGACTCAGAAGAGTCAACATAGTATGATATTACAAATAGGGGTCACATGACCCAACACTCAAGTCATACAAACATCAAGCGGAAGCATAACATGTGTGGGTACAGACATCTACTAAAATGGCTGGAGGAGCCTGAAAAGCTATAACGATCCGACCAAAGGAGCCATACCTCTGTTTGGGATTCCCAAGCTATTCCCGTCAACATCGATCACATCGTGTAGAACCAATAGTGAAACTAACATTTTCTCTGCAAAAACACAAATTAAGCAAACGTGAGTACAAAGGTACTCAGCAAGACTTACGTTAGAACTATCCACATATGCATCAATATCAATGAAGGGGTTGTGGAGTTTAATTGCAGCAAGCCAGCTTTGACTCTTGGCTAACCTATACTAGGACTACAAGTAATTTCTTGGAGGTGGGATAGCGCACATGAGTCCACATATTCACCAATTCAATACACCACTATGGATCCACTCTCGTCTCCCTATGAGAAGGTCATCCATAGCACTCACACTTATCTTGCATATTTTAGAGTATCCATTCTAAGTTGTCTATGTACCACGTAATGTTTCCAAGTAGTCCATATCCGAGGACGCGACTATTCGAACATATTAATTCACCCTATAGGGGTATACTTCTTAACACACACTCTCACCACTTATCACCATATGCACGTCATGCATCTCGGCAACCTTCTAGCGGAAGCACTGGCGTGGGTGTCGGTCACGACTGTTAACCACACAAGACCCTAGTCCATGTTTATCGCCTGTTTGAGACTGAACCCACAAGGAAGTCCGGCCGAAGTTTCCTTAACTGCCCAAACGATGTGCGTAGTGTTCCCAAGCCCACCATCCGGGTGCCACTTGGTACACCGTGCCATTATGTATCTACTGCAATGAAGCCTACCCCGTCGGGTAGAGCTAAACACGGCCGCCAACACTTTTCCTACAAACACCAGAAACTAGTTGCAACTCCTGGACAGAGATCTAGGTGATTAATAAGATGAGAGGGTCAATTAAGTATCCCAATGTGTGGTAGTATCTTGTCTTGGAGAACATACACAAAGCTCAGTTCTTAAGGACGGTCCCAATGAGACAACCCACCATGTACTCCTACATGGCCTCTCATCACTACCTTTACCAAATTGGATTCACACCTTTACTCTCACACTATAGGACATGAACACAACTATTCCTATTCATCGACCAGATGGACCAGACCCGACACAACTCTAAGCATAGCAGACACAGTAAGGAAGCATGGATGAGTAGGCACATCAAGGCTCAAACAGTTGCTACTCATGCTAATTGGTTTCAACTATTTAATGTGGCAAAAACAGGTCATGCAGAGGAATGGGTTCAACTATGGAGAACATATAACAGTTGAATCCTGATTGTCCTAATGCAATAAAAGGGCGGAGAAGCAGAGAGTAGGATTGTATCAGAATACTCAAGGGGGGTTGCTTGCCTGATAGTTCTGAAGAAAACAGTGAGTCTTCCTCAATTTCTAGGGTCACATCGTCGAAACCATCGTATACCGAGAGGGAACAACACCGGTAATCACAAAAAGAATAATATTTACTTCACAGAAATGCAACACTATGATGCATGATCATGGCATGAAAATGAAATGTGGCATGGCTAATGTAGCTGCCATTTCTTTAGTTGAAGCTGATTTGAATCAAAATTCGAATATCATTTTAAATAAGGTATTTTCTAAAGATCTTTTAATTGATTCGACCTGATGCTCAGCTATAACTTATTTTATCATGCATGAAAATAGCACCATTGAATTCCTTGGATTTTTTTGATCAATTTTCATATATAAAATATTTTGATCTGAGTTACAGATTAATTTCTATGAATTTTTGAAGTTTTGAACTAATTCTAAACTTACTTAATTCACACAAATATAATTATTGCATAAGCATGACCTCAGGAGGTCAAACTGAGCCATTGCTAGTCAGACCTGACGAGTGGGACCCACTTGTTAGTGTCTGTGGCTTAATTCAAATTAGGAATTAAGTTAATTAACTAATTAAGAGGGCTGGGTCCACATGTCAGTGACGATTTAGATTTTAAATAATTAATTATTTTTACTTAGATTAATTTTAATTTATCTGAGGCTGTCCCCACCTGTCATAGACTCAGGGGTTAAACCCACCGGCGGTGAGGTCAAACTCACCGGCGGCGAGCCTCCAGCGACCGTAGGAACGGCGGAGGGCATCAGAAATGCATCTCGGACAACCAAATGGATGGTGGAGGGGCTTGTTAGAACGACCGCTCCCCGCGCGTCTAATGGTACCAGCCCCATGGGCTGGGTTGGACGGAATCGGCGCCGGCGACAAGCTCGGCGGGTGCTGGAGCTCGGGCCTCGTCGAGGTCATCACTACGGGGCTCAAATCAAGCGGGGATTGGCTGCTATAGCATATATGCAACAAGCTGGACCTGCCGGTGGCCTCAGAAGGACGAGCCGTTCATCGGAGCATTACCGAGGACGAGCTCCCGCGACGGATCTCGTCGGACTTTGGTGGAATTGGGGGCTAGGGTTAGGGAGAGAAGGGGAAAATGATGGGAATGGAATCCTTGGATCATAAAGAGGGCAATGGCGTCGAGAGCGGGCTCGGGGATGACCTGGAGCTGACGAATCGACGAAGGAGAGCTCACTGGCCGGAGGTTGAAGACGACGTCTTGACGACGTTCCAAGGGCTCTCGGCGGCATTTGTTCGCGTGTGGATCCGCGGGACGTCGAGGCGGAACGATTCCGCGGCTCACAGGCGACGTTGGCTCGACGGAGGGGGCTGTCAACGTTGAGCTCTTGACGGCGTCAATGGCGGCAGAGAGAGAGGAGAGTGGAGAGCGAGTGAGGAGGGGAGGAGAAGACGGGCTCGTTCTCTGGGGGTGTATCCCTGTTGCCAGCACGACGGAGGAGCATCTAGGGAGGCAGCTGCGTGCTGCTGCGAGGAGGAGCGGCGACCACCTCCTCCTTTAGGCAGAGATGGAAGACAACACAGAAGGAGATGGGCTGGCCGTGGCGAGAGGTAAGCTCCTTCCCCTCATTTTCCTTTTAATTCTTTTCTGTTTTGTATTTCTAACATTTGTTTTATTTATTTTTTGGCTCCAAACTAATTCCTAAAACATTGAACATATTTGTGGGGGTTTACTTGAATTATGTCCAAGCCCCACAAAAAGATTCAACATTTTATAATAACTAAATAGTTATAGCTATTTATTTTTGCACTTTTCAGTGGCTTTCATGGATAAATTTAAATGCCAAAATTGTTTTAAGAAAAGTATTCACCCCTTATATATTGTTGCCAATATTTAACAAAAAGGATGGGCATTTTTGAAGGCCATTTTGGGTTCATTGAATAAACACCCATTTGGATTGGTTTAGTTATGGATAGGTTCTAGGGTTTCTTTAATCCCCAATTAAATTTTAATGCAAAATAAAATATGATGCACAATCTAGCTAAACACCAAGTAGTGAAATCTAGGGATGTGACAAGTCACCCCCACTAAAAAAGAATCTCGTCCCGAGATTCAAGCGTAGGGTAAGAGGAAAGAGGGGACACTAGCTATCACAATCTTCATGATCCAATTTCCCTTCTTGGAGATGTTGATTCATTTCATCATGTTGATCGTGACATCTTTGCTTTTAGAATCTTCATCTAACGCGGAGACAAAAAGAACAGGAAGACTCTACAAGATTCGATCTCCTCAAAGATCGAGCAACGGATGATCAACTCATAGAATGAGACGTAGGAACGTCCCTTGAGTTGAGAGACAAAACACATAACAGGAATGAGGAAATGAGGCATATGACAGAGGTACAATTGGTAGGCAACAATTCCACGCTTAAAATAGATGGTGACGGGGTTTCAAAGTAGCGAGGAGTTAAATTGCCCTTCATACCATAACGGGGCACCGTAGAAAGGTGACTCGTAGAGTTCCCTTAAGTGGCAAAAAGAATTACTTTTGATCCAAAGATCATTGAAACTCTTCATACCAGAATAAGGCAATTCACAAATGATCGTTTGAAGGAATTTGAAAGAATGGCATACTTAGTTTGGAAAGAAATTGGAGTTATAGAGCAGCTCGGCAACCGGAAGGCACATTCCAACTAATACCGAGGGTATAACCCAGTGTCTGAGCATGCTCTCAAGAACTTGAGCATTTCCATAGCCATCAAGGTTTCCCAACATCCATGCCAAGGATCCTGGCAACACATCATACTACCATGATGAATAGTGATGGAGGATGCAGATGCAAAGGAGGACATCACTTGCTCAGATTTCACCTTAGCGATGCCAAGGAAACAAAATCTGGATAATCGACCGAGAGACATTTAGCACTCCGCTTCTAATGTTCTCCTTGATGTAATAGAGTAACTCAACTTCTTGGTATCTAGAACATCAAGTAAAGGTCGGACTTTGGGGATCAAAGGGGGTCCATGAGAACAACTTCTAAAATAAGTCATACAAAGTCATCATGGGGAGATGGCTAAGGTTGCTGATACAAGATATTATAATATTAAGTCTTCCGGCTAGGCGTGTTAGCCATGACATCACTTTACTGGGTTATAGAGAGATCAGTATTATCATTCTTGGAAAATGTTCCAACCATCATAACTGCATGAGATTCAGATCTGGTTGGTGACAAGATATTTCAGACTCAACATGTATGATAAGAAATTTTTCGACACAAATCAATTAGATAACGTTGCCAGATTCTCAGGAGATGAACTACGGAAGCCAACTCCAAAACATGAGCTGGATTGCAAGACCACCGTGAACACACTGTATAAGACAAGCATGACCACATATAAGTCTTACAACAAAACACTACCGAGTTCTGGGTGGAACCATAATTGCGGATGTCAAGTCCTTACATAAGTCCAGATTAGCTCTTATGAAGGAACCTCTTTTTCTTATACAAATCAATCAGTGGCTTGGTGTGCTAGGGAATACAAATGGAATGGAGGCGGCCAACCTATCGAACCATTGCATACTTCGCACGTGCATGACTGATTTGGGATGATCCCAGAGGAAGCAAAATAAACTTTTCTCCAACCATGGCGGCAACTTGCTTCAAATCCACATGAATTAGAGGAAGTCACTTCTTACACCTAACATAAACTTCATGTACGAGACATAAGATAATGCCTACAAAAGTTTCCAACACTAGATTAATGCCGAACATAAATCATGGAACAAATGAAAATGTTGCCGATGGACTCACCAACAATTCACCGAGATATCCATATAAATGAATTTCCACAACTCTGTGAGCAAGATAATAGCATTGGTAAGATCAAATAATATAATGGTGTATGCTCAAGGAAATCCACGAGTAACACACCGTTACGAAAATCTTTATTTCTGACTTTTTTTGATAATAACCCATACTCAAATCAAAATTGGACAAGATAATATATGCAACAATTGATCACACGAATCAACCGTTGAGAATATCATCTTTCTTCAAGACTCACACAACACAAAAAATGTCCCTTTAAAATAAACTAAGTTAGGCAAAGCTTTTATCTTCCAACTCCCCAAGTTGTTGTTTAGCTTAACCAACTAGTTTCAGGGTATCCAACACGGATTCTTGGAGAAGGGGTGGTTTATAGAAAAACCAACTTGATCACGAACTTAACATAACAGTCAGGAAACAACCTGGTAATACTTCCGAGAAAATATTCGGAAAATCACGAACCACCGATATGTTATTAAGCTCGAGAACAATCTTGCTTTTTAGGGCAAGATGATATGATCAAAGAGCGAAGGATTGACACAATCCTAACTCATTGATCCAAGAGTGCACCATGAAATATGGACTAGGTAGCACGATCAATCTTTAGAATGGTGGTTCAGTAACCAACACACTAAGAATGAATTTATTGTCCATTAAGTACAAAGCAACGACATTGCTAGGAGTACTGAAACACGTCATGGTTCACTTGTCGATATTTCGGTTACAACCAACACGAAAACCGAGGAATGAACAATCATAGCGAGAAGTATCACTACATCAAGAGTTCATAAGGGATGGTGCAATGCTCTCGACATTCTTGATACATTCTTGACAAAAAGGTAATACTCCAAGGTAGAACAGAACAAAAGCTAGATTGGCATTTTGATCTGCGGAATACAACTACTTTGACCCAATCCAATAAATGGATGAGGCACTTGAGTTTGCTTCTCCAAGTCATTCCGAGATAGAATGGCTCGACGGACCACAAGAATAATAGGCATCAATGACACGAATGCACAACTACTCTTAACTATCCTCTCCTGGATGATGGTAAGAATACAACTACGAGGGGCAACTCAAGAGCACATAATTTTTCTGAGTTGTAGATGCATAGATTAGCATGTCAAACGAGTTCAACATAATTCTTCCAGATAACCCATGCAGAAAGGCAGAGTTGGCAGAGTCACAATATGTAGTAGAGAACTCATCATGAGCACTCTTGTTGTGATCTTTAGCTCATGAAGAACTTCTGCCGGAAATGGTCCATGGTATTGGAAGAATGATATACCATGCACCTAGGGACTAGAAGAAGGTTACTAATCATCCTAAGGAACGAGCAATTACTATCAACAGAAGTGAGCAGAATGATCCTTGGGTTCAAGAACCCAGAATTAGAATACTTACTAGCTAAATAACATCGATGAGATTACTCACGAACGGTGAAGAGCATCATGGAATTGGCGATGAAGGATGGTTGATGATGACGACAACGTCGATTTCCCCTCTCGGGAGCCCAGAACGGACTCCAGATCTCCCCTCCAGAGGAAGAAAAAGTGGTGGCGGCGGCTCAGTGTAGTAAAACATGATGAACTCTTGCCTAATTTTTTCTGGGTGAGAGAGACTATATAGAGCTAGAGTTGGAGGCGGCGGAGCCATGAGGGCCTCACAAGCCTGCGAGGCGCGGCCAGGGGGGCGCCTCCTGGGCTTGTGGGCTCCTGGCTCCATTCCTCCAGGTAATTCTTGCGCCAGTATTTTTTACATATTCCAAAATCCTCGTCAATTTCCATGTCATTCCGAGAACTTTTGTTTCTGCGCAAAAACAACACCATGGCAATTCTGGTGAAAACAGCGCCAGTCTGGGTTAGTTCATTTAAATCATGCAAATTAGAGTCCAAAAAAAGGGCAAAAGAGTTTGGAAAAGTAGATACGATAGAGACGTATCAACTCCCCAAGCTTAAAGCCTTGCTTGTCCTCAAGCAATTCAGTTGACAAACTGAAAGAGACAAAAGAAAAAATTTTACGAACTCTGTTTGATCTTGTTGTTGTAATTATGTCTAACTCATATTCAGAGTTTCAGCAAGATCATAAGCTAACCACATAAGCAATGACATTTAAGTCTCATGATAATCTCAAATCAATGGCAAAAATTAACTAGCGAGCAATAATAATAAGTTTCAAACGTCAACACTTCAATCAAAACAATCATGAAGCAAATTGAACAGATGATATCTCGCTAGCTCTTTCTGAGACCGCAAAACATAAATGCAGAGCACCTTCAAAGACCAACAGCTGACTGGACATTGTAATTCACGTCAAAGAAGATCCATTCACAGTCATACTCAATAACAATTAAAATCAAAGCATAAAAATGACGGAGGTGCTCTCTAATTGGTGCCTTTATAAGGAGAGGATGACTCAACAGAAACATAAATGACGAAGGCCCTTCGGAGAGGGAAGCATTGATTTGCAGAGGTGCCAGAGCGCAAGCTTTTTAAAATAGAGATAAATAATTTTGGGTGGCATGCTTTCATTGTCAATGCGATGACCAAGGGTTTTCCCCATCTTCCATGCTACACATATTATAGGCGGTTCCCAAACAGAAAAGTATAGTTTTGACTCCCCCACCACCGATCAATAACACTCCACGACTAGCCGAATCCTCGGGTGCCGTCCATACCAACAACAATCCAGGGGTAATTTTGTTTGCAATTATCTTTTCGATTTGAGCATGGAACTGGGCATTCAAAAACCGGCCCCTTTCTCGTGAGTGATAGCGAATAAACACGTATCAAGGACAAAACGCCTAGCATGGAAGATACTGACCGCCCCTTGTCACCACATGAGTAATTCGGGCATACAAAACAGATTATTACTTGAAGGTTTAGAGAGTGGCACATGCAAATTTACTTGGAACGACAGGTAGATACCGCATATAGGTAGGTATGGTGGACTCATATGGAACAACTTTGGGTTTATGGAAGTGGATGCACAAGCAGTATTCCCACTTAGTAGAAGTGAAGGTTAGCAAAATACTAGCAAGCAACCAACTAGAGAGCGAGAACAGTTATCAATATGCATTGAAATTAACAAACATTGAGTGAAAGCATGAGTAGGACATAAATCACCATAAACATGAATATCATAGAGGCTACGTTGATTTTGTTTCAACTACATGCGTAAACATGCGGCAAGTCAATCCACTTGAATCATTCAAAGGAGGATACCATCCTATCATACTACATCATAATCATCTTGAAATTCATGTTGGCATCCAAGACAAACCATTATAAGCTCCTAGCTAATTAAGCATGGCATCAGAAACTATGATCTCTAAGTTGTCATTGCAAACATGTTTCTCTCATAACAAAGCTGAATTAGGAACGATGAGCTAGTCATATTTACAAAAACAAAATAGGTCGAGTTCATACCAGCTTTTCCAGGCTCAGTCACTTTATCATATATCGTCATTATTGCCATTCACTTGCACGACCGAATGATGTGAATACTAATGAGAGTGTTTGTGCATTGGACTAAGCTGGAATCTGCAAGCAAACACAGAGGAGAAGACAAATTAATATGGCTCGTTGACGGATAAACAAATATGCATGTGAGATCCACTAAACATTTTAATCATGGACTTCTACCTTGACACAAATAAAAAGAAAACTATTTACACGGGAAAGCTCCCAACAAGCAAAAGAAGAACGGGAAATCTTTTTGGGTTTTCTTTTTGAACACCACTAAGCAAGCTGGAAAGTAAACTTACAACTAATTTTTGTTTTGTTTTTCTCAATCTAAACAAACACACGAGAAGAAAGCGAGAAAAAGAAATAAACTAGCATGGATGATACAATGGCAAGGTGTGAACACCGACTAACAAAGTGAAAGCGTGAGCATGAATGTAAAGTCGGTGAGAAACACGTACTCCCCCAAGCTTAGACTTTTGGCCTAAGTTTGTCTACTCCCATGGAGGGAAATAACCATCTCTGGGGTACTCCGGAGTGTACTGAGGGTGCCACTGCTGGGTGAGATCCTGTGGCTCCCACTGATAAACTGGCGCCTGGTACTCGACTGGTAGCTCGGGCACGAGCGCCTGTGGTGGCGCTATGCCCCAATATGTGTAGATGTCTGCTACGGTAACAAAAGTCCTTCCTTGCCGCTAGGAATTCATCTTGCTACTTCTCTTGTTCGCGTCCGTTTTTCCCTTGAAGAGGAAAGGGTGATGCAGCAGAGGAGGAGTAAGTATTTCCCTCAGTTTGAGAACCAAGGTATCAATCCAGAAGGAGGGCCTCGTCAAGTCCAGAGTACCTGCGCAAACACAAGCAAGCTTGCACCCAACGCTTCAAAGGGGTTTTCAATCCCTTTAAGATTGTTTGCAAAGTGAGATCTGAAGGCGGAAAGTGCAACGAAGTAAAACGTGTAAGGCTGAAAATATGGTGTGCAGTAGACCCGGGGGCCATAGTGTTCACTAGAGGCTTCTCTCAAAATAGCAAATATCACGGTGGGTGAACAAATTACTGTTGCGCAATTGATAGAACCGCGCAAAGTCATGACGATATCTAAGGAAATGATCATACATATAAGCATCACGTCCGAGACAAGTAGACCGATACTTTCTACATCTACTACTATTACTCCACAAATCGACCGCTATCGAGCATGCATCTAGTGTATTGAGTTCATGACGAACAGAGTAACGCCTTAAGCAAGATGACATGATGTAGAGGGATAATCTCAAACCAATGATGAAAACCCCATCTTTTTACCCTTGATGGCAACAACACGATGCGTGCCTCGCTACCCCTTCTGTCACTGGGTGAGGTCACCGCACGGTATGAACCCAAAACCAAGCACTTCTCCCATTGCAAGAATCATAGATCTAGTTGGGCAAACAATACTCACAACTCGAAGAGAATTACAAGGATATGAAATCATGCATAAGAGAGATCAGAAGAAACTCAAATAAGATTCATAGATAATCTGATCATAAATCCACAATTCATCGGATCTCGACAAACACACCGCAAAAGAAGATTACATCGGATAGATCTCCATGAAGATCATGGAGAACTTTGTATTGAAGATCCAAGAGAGAGAAGAAGCCATCTAGTTACTATCTATCGACCTGTAGGTCTATGGTGAACTACTCACGCATCATCGGAGAGGTCATGGTGTTGATGAAGAAGCCCTCCGTGTCTGAACCCCCCCTCCGGCAGGGCACCAGAACGTGCCCCAGATGGGATCTTGCGGAGACAAAAGCTTGCGGCGGCAGAAAAGTAATTTCGATGATCTCTTTATTTTTTTTTGGGATTTTTAGGGAATATATAGGCGCAACCCCTAGGTCAGGGGGCGCCAAGGGGGCCCAGTAGCCTGTGGGCCGCGGTCTACCCCCTTGGCCGCGGGGTGGGGGCTTGTGGGGACCCTGAGGCTCCCCTGCCTTGGCTCTCAAGCTTCCCGATCTTCTTCTGTTACGGAAATAATCTTTTCGGGGATTTTCTTCCGTTTGGACTCCGTTTCAAAATCGCCTCTAAAAGGGGTCAAAAACATGGAAAAACAGGAACTGGCACTTGGCACTGAGTTAATAAGTTAGTCCCAATTTTTTTATAAAAGGCATGCAAAACATCCAACGCTTGACAAGATAATATCATGAAACCATCAAAAATTATAGATACGTTGGAGATGTATCAAGCATCCCCAAGCTTAACTCCTGCTCGTGAATTTTTGATCTGGAATGCTACCTAGCATAGTTGTCCTTTGCAACTTCTTTCATGTGGCATGAATGTTCAGATCCGTAAGATTTGAAACAATAGTTTGCTATTGACATGAAAACAGTAATACTTCAAGCAAACTAGCAAGGTAATCATGAACTTTCAAAATAACAAGGTCAATGAAAGTTATCCCTACAAAATCATATAGTCTGGCTATGCTCCATCATCCTCACACAACTAATGTAAATCATGCACAACCCCGGTATTGGCCAAGTAATTGTTTTCGCACACTTACTTTCTCAAACTTTTTATAACTATCACGCAATACATGAGCGCGAGCCCTGGATATAACACTATAGGTGGAATAGAGTGTGGTGGTGGTTGTGAGACAAAAAGGGGAAGATGGTCACATTGACTCGGCGTATCAATAGGCTATGGAGATGCCCGTTAATAGATATCAATGTGAATGAGTAGGGATTGCCATACAAGAGATGCACTAGAGCTATAAGTATGTGAAAGCTCAAAAGGAAAACTAGTGGGTGTGCATCCAACTTGCTTGCTCACGAAGACCTAGGGCAATTTTGAGGAAGCCCATCATTGGACTATACAAGCCAAGTTATATAATGAAGATTCCCACTAGCATATGGTAGTGACAAAGCAAGAAGCTCTCAATCATGAAGAACATGGTGCTATCATGAAGCACAAGTGTGGAAAAAGATAGTAGCATTGTCCCTTCTCTCTTTTTCTCTCTTTTTTTCATTTGGGCTCTTAGGCCTCTATTTTTTCATTTTTCTTTGTTTTTGTTTTTGGGATCTTTGGCCTCTTTTTTTATTTTTTTATTTCCTCATATGGGACAATGCTCTAATAATGATGATCATCACACTTTTATTTACTCACACCTCAAAGATCACAATGGTGATGACTCCATAGGAAATGCCTCCGGCAGTGTACCGGGATGTGCAACGATCTAGCATGGCGAATGACGTTGAAACATCTCGCTAGCTATGTTACGATCATGCAATGGCAATATGAGAGTGATGGCACAAGTCATGAGACGGAACGGTGGGAGTTGCATGGCAATATATCTCGGAATGGCTATGAAAATGCCATAGTAGGTAGGTATGGTGGCTGTTTGGAGGAAGGAATTTGGTGGGTTTGTGCACCGGCGAGAATTGCGCGACACTAGAGGAGCTAGCAATGGTGGAAGGTGAAAGTGAATCTATACCATGGACTCACATTAGTCATGAAGAACTCACATACTTGTTGCGAACGTTTTTATTAGTAATCGAAACAAAGTGCTAAACGCATACTCCGAGGGGAAGGGTTGGTAGGTGTTAACCATCGCGTGATCCCGACCTCAACACAAAGGATGACAATCAATAGATCAATTATGCTCTGACTTCCTAACATAGAGGTTCACCATAAGTGCATGCTACGGGAATCACTAACTTCAAGACAAGTATTTCTAGATTCACAACACCCTACTAACATAGCTCTTAATATTACAAATCCACGTCTCAAAACTATTTGAGAGGAATCAAAACTTCTCTTTCTATTCAATGCACATGAAGATGGAGGTTTTTGCATCCTCTTTGGGTACCTATCACATAGGGGACTACTTTCATAGCATAAGCCAACTACCAAATCACGCACCGCCATGCTCTAAAAGATATAAGTGAAGCACAAGAGCAAAAGTATCTATCTCAAAAGATATAAGTGAAGCACTATGAACATTCTAGCAAAATCACGATGAGTGCATGTCTCTCTCTCTCAAAAAGGTGTGCAGAAAGGATGATTGTGACAAAACAAAAAGAAAAGGCTCCTAAGATACAAGACGCTCCAAGCAAAACACATATCATGTGGTGAATAAAAATATAGCTCCAAGAAATGTTACCGATGGATTGAAGACGAAAGAGGGGATGCCTTCCCGGGGCATCCCCAAGCTTAGGATTTTTGGTGTCCTTGAATTTGGCTTGGGATGCCTTTGGCATCCCCAAGCTTGAGCTCTTTCCACTCCTTATCTCTTTGTCCATGAAAACCTCACCCAAAACTTGAAAACTTCACAACACAAAACTTAAACAGAAGCTCGTGATAACATTAGCACAAGAAAACAAACTACCACTTATTTTGGTACTGTAGCAAATTTTAATTCCATCTATATTGGTGTTGGGATACTGTATTCTCACTTTTCCATGGCTAGTACCCCCGGATACTAACCATAGTTTCATCAAAACAAGCAACCAACTCAACAAAAAACAGAATCTGTCAAAAACAGACCAGTCTGTAGCAATGTGTATACTTCGTATACTTATGGTACCTCAAAAAATCTGAACAATTACGACGTCCTGGGAAAAAAACATATCAACCAGCAGCAAAAAGAATCAACTCAAAAGCTCTTTCTGAATAAAATTGAAAAATCATCTCGTGAGCGAAAAGTTTGTGTCTTTTTCCAGCAGGATCAAACAACCATTACCAAGACTAGTCATAAAGGTTTTGCTTGTGTCAAACACAAAAAGAAACACAAAAAACACAATCACAACAGAATTGTGATGGTGTGGACGCAACAAAACAGAAAGAAAAAGATAAATTCATTGGGTTGCCTCCCAACAAGCGCTATTGTTTAATGCCCTTAGCTAGGCATAAAAGCGATAGAATCACGTATCGTCGTCTTTGGTGCTCAAACCATAAGTGGCGTGATCACTTATCATCTTAAGATTTTCATCTTTCTTGCTGGATGATTCACCACTACTTTTAGGAACAAAGGCAGACTTGGTGATTTTATTGTGGGGAAAATTTGTAGTATTCTGCACAGCGGCAAAAGCGGAACCCAAGTTGGTTATAACATGCTCTAGTTTGCCAATCCTAGCGGAATCATGACCTACTTTTTCGTTAACTGTGAGTTCCTTCTCCTTTAAATTTTTGAAAGCCATTCCCACCTTGGATCCGTACTGAGTGATTTGATTGTGGATCTTTTTATCCAAATTCTCAATGAGTTCGATCGTAGCGACTTTATTTTCAATGACGTCCAGCCTACGCATCACATGTTCCAGAGTTAAGGTAGTTCCATTAACCATGAGTGGGGGTGAGCCTACCAAATTTATCAGAGCTCCGTAAGAATCAATGGTATGGCTACCCAAGAAATTTCCACCTACGATGGTGTCAAGAATATACCTATTCCAAGGAGAAACACCCACATAAAAACTGCGAAGCAAGACGGTAGTGGATTGCTTATGAGTAGATCTACTCTGAGCATTGCAAATCCTATACCAAGCGTCCTAGTTTTCTTCCTCAATTTGTTTGAAATTGAGAATTTCGCTCTCGGGAGTATCGTTCGAAGTGGTGGATCTAGCCATGAGGACGGGTAGACTATCCCACACAGACAAACAGAGAGCAAGCGAGAGAAAAGGCAAACGAAAAGGCGAACGAAAAAGGCAAACGAAAAAGGCAAACGGAAAAGGCAAATTGGTGAAGTGGGGGAGAGGAAAATGAGAGGAAACTGGCAAACAAAGTAAATGCAAGAGATGAGTTTGCGACACTTACTTGGATGAGTTCTTGACTTGATCTTCCTCCCCAGCAACGGTGCCAGAAATTCTTCTGCTACGGTAACAAAAGTCCTTCCTTGGTGCTAGGAATTCTTCTTGCTACTTCTCTTGTTCGCGTAGGTTTTTCCCTTGAAGAGGAAGGGTGATGCAGCACAGGAGCAGTAAGTATTTCCCTCATTTTGAGAACCAAGGTATCAATCCAGAAGGAGGGCCTTGTCAAGTCCAGAGTACCTGCGCAAACACAAACAATCTTGCACCCAACACTTCAAAGGGTTTGTCAATCCCTTCAAGATTGTTTGCAAAGTGAGATCTGAAGGCGGAAAGTTCAACGAAGTAAAAATTGTAAGGCTGAAAATATGGTGTCGAGTAGACTCGGGGGCCATAGTGTTCACTAGAGGCTTCTCTCAAAATAGAAAATATTACGGTGGGTGAACAAATTACTGTCGAGCAACTGATAGAACCGCAACAAAGTCATGACGATATCTAAGGCAATGATCATACATATAGGCATCACATCTGAGACAAGTAGGACGATACTTTCTGCATCTACTACTATTACTCCACACATTGACCACTATCCAGCATGCATCTAGTGTATTGAGTTCATGACGAATAGAGTAACGCCTTAAGAAAAATGACATGATGTAGAGGGATAATCTCAAACCAATGATGAAAACACCATCTTTTTACCCTTGATGGCAACAACATGATGCGTGCCTCGCTACCCCTTCTGTCACTGGGTGAGGTCACCGCACGGTATGAACCCAAAACCAAGCACTTCTCCCATTGCAAGAATCATAGATCTAGTTGGCCAAACAAAACCCACAACTCGAAGAGAATTACGAGGATATGAAATCATGCATAAGAGAGACCAGAAGAAACTCAAATCTGATTCATAGATCCACAATTCATCGGATCTTGAGAAACACACCGCAAAAGAAGATTACATCGGATAGATCTCCATGAAGATCATGGAGAACTTTGTATTGAAGATCCAAGAGAGAGAAGAAGCCATCTAGTTACTAGCTATGGACCCGTAGGTCAATGGTGAACTACTCACGCATCATCGGAGAGGTCATGGTGTTGATGAAGAAGCCCTCCGTGTCCGAATCCCCCTCCAGCAGGGCACCAGAACGTGCCCCAGATGGGATCTTGCTGAGACAGAAGATTGCGGTGGCAGAAAAGTAATTTCGATGATCTCTTTATTTTTTTGGGATTTTTAGGGAATATATAGGCGCAACCCCTAGGTCAGGGGTCGCCCAGGGGGCCCACAAGCCTATGGGCCGCGGCCTACCCCCTTTGGCCATGGGGTGGGGGCTTGTGGGGCTCCTGAGGCTCCCCTGCCTTGGCTCTCAAGCTTCCCGATCTTCTTTCGTTACAGAAAAAATATTTTCGGGGATTTTCTTCCGTTTGAACTCCGTTTCAAGATCTCCTATGAAAGGGGTCAAAAACATGGAAAAAACAGGAACTGACACTTGGCACTGAGTTAATAAAATAGTCCCAAAAAATATATAAAAGGCATGCAAAACATCCAAAGTTTGACACGATAATAGCATGAAACCTTAAAAAATTATAGATACGTTGGAGACGTATCAATGTCCTAGGGCATAATAATGTACCTGCCTAGTTGAAGATTGAACAAAGAAGGAACAGGCAAAGTAATAGTCTTACGAGTACCCTGGCTAAATACTAGGTTAAAAATCATCCTCTTATTTATATCTTTATCAAGAAATTCATGGCGAACCATGCTATCATAATCTAGATGTCTCTCAGGAAGAAGCATCTCTTCTTCCTCATACAGTCTAATAGGTAACTCAAAATGTTTAGCGAGACGGGTAGCATAGATACCTCCGTAAACAACGCCTTTAGTACGGTTCGTGTTCAACCGTTGAGCCACTATAGCGCCCAAGCTATAAGTTTTATCATTATAAAGAGCTTCGCACAAAACTGCAAGATCTGGGGAGCTAAGAGCCCTAGCTTTCCCACAACCAATCAAACATTTTCCCACAAATAATGAGAGATATCGAAGCACGAGAAAATGTACACTAGCAACTCTAGCGCAAGACACTCCTCTCTCCTCTTCTACAACAATAGTATCAATGAAAGCCTCCAGGTCCCGTGGACGAGGTTCATGAATATCCCCAACATAAGGTAATTTGCAAACATTGCAAAAATCCTGAAGTGACATGCGCTGGGGGATATCATATAACTTGAACTCAACCATAGGAGGACTCTTCCTTGGATAGAAATTAAAGCTTTGAACAAAAATATTAGTGAGGAGGAGGTATTGTGGACACTTATCTTCAAGAAATGCGGTAAGGCCCGCGTTCTCCACCAAGTAATAAAAATCCTCATAGAGACCGGCGGCACGTAAGAACACATCGCTTGGCCACTCGCACGCTCGAAGTTCTGCAACTCGGGGGACCGGATACTTGGGTTTCTTCTTCTCATTGTCATCTTTCTTGGGGTCATGGCTTGAAGAGCCTCTTAGGAACCTCCTCATCTTTTCCTTTTTCTTTCTCTGAAAATTTCTGAAATTTTTAGTGACTCAAAAGAAAAGTGAACAAGGCTCAGCAAAACTCATAGCAACTACTCCTACAAGTGCCTAGAGGCCATATCATGCATCAAAACTACTTGGGACCAACTAAAATTAACATGCAAAGCTCAAGAACAGGGTCACCAAGGCAGAAAAAATATGCAACAAGTAAAACACTAGAGCAAAAAATAATTGGACCAATGGAGGAGTCACATACCAAGGAACAAATGGGGCTTTGCACAAGGAGATCAAAGAACACAACAAGAAGAGCAAGAACACGGGTTTGAGCTGTCGCATGATTTTTTCTGGAGGTACAAGAAGGAGACGGGAGCTGGAATAAGTGGAGGGGGGCCACGTGGGACCCACAGTCCTTCCAGGCGCGACGAGGGGGGTGCCCACGTCTCCTGGGCTTGTGGCCCACTCGTGCATCCCTTGACTAGCTCTCTATCTCAGAATTTTTCAAAAATTCCAGAAAAAATCATACTTGATTTTCAAAGCATTTGAAGACTTTTATTTTCGGGACACTTTTCTAAGGGACACAAAAAGCAGAAAACAGGAAAATAAAGCTAAATTTATCATTTTTCTTCTAAACAACAGAAAATAAAAGTTCGGAACAAAAGGTGGTGACCCCTAGATTCATCCATCTCATGGTCATCAAAAGAAATCTGTCAATGAGGTTGATCAAGTCTCCTTAACAAACTTTTTTTGGATCACATGAAACCAGAGAATTTTCGAATAATCACTAGGTTACCTCAACGGGGATGTGCATATCCCCAACAAGTAAATCATACTTCATATTGACAGTAGTATAGGGCATTCAAAGCTTCCAATAAGAATTGATGAAGTTTTTTCAATAGCATTGATACAATGAACTCGATATTGTTTCTTCGGAAAGTGCACCGTATGCTCATTACCATTAACATGGAAAGTGACATTGCCTTTGATGCAATCAATAACAGCCCCTGTAGTGTTTAAAAAGGGTCTTCCAAGGATGACCTCCATGGCATCATCCTCGAGAATATCCAGAATAACAAAGTCGTTAAGATAGTAACGTTAGCAACCACAACAGGCACATCCTTGCAAATGCCTATAGGAAAAGCAGTTGATTTGTCGGCCATTTGCAAAGACATTTCAGTTGGTGTCAACTTGTCCAATTCAAGTCTACGATAAAGAGAGAGAGAGAGAGAGGCATAACACTAACACCAGCTCCACGATCGCATAAAGCAGTTCTAACATAATTTCCTTTAATGGAGCAAGGTATAGTGGGCACTCCGGGATCACCTAGTTTCTTAGGAGTTCCACCCTTGAAGGTGTAACTAGCAAGCATGGTGGAAATCTCAACCTTAGGTATCTTCCTTTTATTAGTCACAATATCTTTCATGTACTTAGCATAAGGAGACATTTTGAGAATATCTGTCAAACGCATTTGCAGAAAGACAAGTCTAATCATTTCAACAAAGCGCTCAAAATCCTCATCATCCTTTTTCTTGGATGGTTTGGGAGGAAAGGGCATGGGTTTCTGAACCCATGGTTCTCTTTCTTTACCATGCTTCCTAGCAATGAAGTCGTTCTTATCGTATCTCTTGTTCTTAGGTTGTGGGTTATCAAGATCAACAACAGGTTCAATCTCCACATCCTTATCATTACTAGGTTGGGCATCATCATGAACACCACTATCAATATTATAATTAGGCTCATGTTCATCACCAGATTGTGTTTCAGCATCAGAAACAGAGATATCATTTGGATTCTCAGGTGTAACAGCAGCAGGTTGGCTAGCATGCAAGTTCCTATCATCTTTCTTTTTCTTCCTATTACTAGGATGACTAGGTCCCTCAGCGCTAACTCCTTGAGAATCTTGTTCAATTCTCTTAGGATGGCCCTCAGGATACAAAGGTTCCTAAGTCATTTTACCACCTCTAGTGACGACTCTAACAGAATTGTCATTCAACTCATTGAGCAAGTCATTTTGAGACTTAAGTACTTGTTCTACTTGAGTAGTGACCATAGAGGCATGTTTACTCAAAAGCTTAAAATCATTGACATTTCTATCCACACAAGACTTATATGACTAATCATGCGAGCATTTTGTTCCATATGTCTGCTAACATAATCATTGGATTTTTGTTGTTTGGCAACGAAGTTATCGAATTCATCTAAGCACAAGCTAGCAGGTTTATCATAAGGAATATCACTCTCATTGAATCTACGAAGAGAATTTACCTCTACTACCTGTGTCGGGTTATCAAGACCATCTATCTCTTCGATAGGTGGTAGATTCTTAACATCTTCAGATTTAATACCTTTCTCTTGCATAGATTTCTTGGCTTCTTGTATATCTTTAGGACTGAGGAATAGAATACCTCCTTTCTTCGGAGTTGGCTTCGAAGGTGGTTCGGGAATAGTCCAAGCATTATCATTGCTCAAGATATTATTCAATAGAATCTCAGCTTGTTCCACAATTCGTTCCCTGAAAACACAACCAACACAACTATCTAGGTGGTCCCTAGAAGCATCTGTTAGTCCATTATAAAAGATATCAAGTATTTCATTTTTCTCAAGAGGGTGATCAGGCAAAGCATTCAGTAACTGGACAAGCCTCCCCCAAGCTTGTGGGAGACTCTCTTCTTCAACTTGCACAAAGTTATATATATCCTACAAGGCAGCTTGTTTCTTATGGGCAGGAAAATATTTCTCAGAGAAGTAGTAGATCATATCCTGGGGACTACGCACACAACTAGGAGCAAGAGAAGTAAACCAAGTCTTAGCATCACCCTTTAGCGAGGAAGGAAACAACTTAAGGATATAGTAATGGCGAATCTTTTCCTCACTCGTGAATAGGGTGGCTATATCGTGTAGTTTGGTAAGATGAGCTACAACCGTTTCAGACTCATAACCATGAAAAGGATCAGATTCGACCAAAGTGATTAACTCAGGATCGACAGAGAATTCATAATCCTTATCAGTGACAAAGATGGGCGAAGTAGCAAACTTAGGATCGTTTTTCATTCAAGCGTTCAGATATTTTTCTTTCCACTTGCACAATAAATTCTCAAGATCATAGCTATCCTTACAAGCAAGAAAGTCCTCAGCTACCTCTCCCTCCATAACATAACCCTCAGGTATATCAGGAAATTCATATCTAGGAGAGCTAATTCTAACATGTGAAACAACAGGTTCTACTTCAATAATTTCGGCAGTTTCAGAAGTATCATCACATTCAACAACAACTCTAGCAATTTGTGCATCGAGGAATGCACCCAGTGGCAAAGAAGTATCAAGCAAAGCATCATCATAAGCATCATGGATAGCAGAAGTAGCATCATCAAGCACAGGCGACACATCAGAATTTCTAGTAGGTGGTGGTGTCGCAAACTTACACATAAGTGAAGGTGAATCAAGTGAAGAGCTAGATGGCAGTTCCTTACCTGTCCTCGTAGTTGAGGGCAAGACTTTAGTTTTTGGATCTCTCGGATTCCTCATAGTGATCAAAAGACGTAAATCCCAAGTGACTCAGAGAATAGAGCTAGGCCACCCCGGCAACGGCGCCGGAAAATAGTCTTGATAACCCACAAGTATAGGGGATCGCAACAATTTTCGAGGGTAGAGTATTCAACCGAAATTTGTTGATTTGACACAAGGGGAAGCCAAAGAATATTCTCGAGTATTAGCAGTTGAGTTGTCAATTCAACCACACCTGAAAGACTTAGTATATGCAACAAAGTTTCAGTAACACAGTAGTGTCATAGTAATAGTAGCAGCGGTAACAGTAGCAGCAGTGACATCTGTAGCGGTAACAGTAGCAGCAGTGACAACAGTAGCGGTAACAGTAGCATCAGTGACAGTAGTAGCGGTAAAGTAACGTAGCAAGGACCAGTAGGAAAAGACTCGTAGGCATTGGATCGGTGATCGATAATTATGTCGGATGACATTCATCATGCAACAGTCATAACATGGGGTGATATGCAACTAGCTCTAGTTCGTCAATGTAATGTAGGCATGTATTCCGTATATAGTCATACGTGCTTATGTAAAAGAACTTGCATGACATCTATTGTCCACCCCTCCCGTGGCAGGGGGTCCTAATGGAAACTAAGAGATATTGAGGTCTCCTTTTAATAGAGAACCGGAACAAAGCATTAGCACTTAGTGAATACATGAACTCCTCATACTATGGTCATCTCCGGGAGTGGTTCCGGCTATTGTCACTCCGGGGTTGCCGGGTCATAACACATAGTAGGTGACTACAACTTGCAAGATAGGATCAAGAACACACATATATTGATGAAAACGAAATATGTTCAGATCTGAAATCATGGCACTCGAGCCCTAGTGACAAGCATTAAGCATAGCAAAGTAGTAGCAACATCAATCTTAGAACATAGTGGATACTAGGGATCAAACCCCATCAAAACTAACTCAATTACATGATAGATCTCATCCAACCCATCACCGTCCAGCAAGCCTATGATGAGATTACTCACGAACGGTGAAGAGCATCATGGAATTGGCGATGAAGGATGGTTGGTGATGACGACGGCATCGATTTCCCCTCTCCGGAGCCCAAAACGGACTCCAGATGTCACATCCCTGAAACCCTAATCAAGTATAGCATTGTGCTCATATCTTATTTGCATTGCATCCAAGAAAATTTCAACAAGATCAAAGAAAGTGGTGAAGAAAAACTCAAAAACCCTAGCCACTTCTCAAATTCAAAGAAATTATAAACTTGTTCAAATAAATGAACCCAAAAATGTCCTCAAGAAAAGTTCAACTTTTCTGATAATTCATGGAAGCAAATAAGCAGTGAAGAAAACTATTTTCATAACACATTTGGCATTTTATTTAAATGCAGAAGGCTACTGGATTCAAGTTTAAATTTGAATTCAGAAACTTTAAGTTTTCAAAAATGCTGAAAACTTCTGGAATGGTTGGATATATTCCAACAAATATTCTGGTGTGTTCAAAATATTTTTATAAACTATTTTGGAGCTGAAATAAAAAAAGCAAATCAAAATAGTTAGCAAATCAGAAAAACAAAACAGAAAAAACGAGAAGAAGCTTACCTGTCGCCCTAAGGAGGCCCAGCCCACCAGGGGCAGGGGCGTCTTCTTCCTCCTGCCATCTGGCAGAGGAGCGAACGCCCATGGCGGCTCCTCCACCTCCTGCTTCGCCGTGGCACGCTCCGGTGCTCCCCAGGACAGCTCGACAGCGGGGATAACCTCCCCGAGCACGTCCCTATCCATCCCCGCTACCCATTCCTCCCCTCTCCACTCGGTTCCTTCCTCCCCTTCTGCCGCCATTGCCAGGAGCTCGAGCTCGAGCTGCCCGTGCCTCTGGCCACTAGTTCTCCCTCCCGAGTGCCCCATTCGCTCCGCCTCGACGAGCTGGTCCTCCCTGCAGAAGCTGAAGTTCCCCCGGGCCCTGCAACGCCCACGACACCGCCGTCTTCAAGCTTCGGCCGCCGGTGAGCTTCGTCCGATTCGTCGCCCACAGCGCTTCCCCGAGCCTTCTAAGCCCTTCATTGCACTCCCCGTGAGATTGCGATCATTTCCCCTCTTCTGCCCCTCGGTTTCGTGCCCCCTAGCCACTGGACAGACGAGCCCGAGCTCCGGCCGTCGCCTCCGCTCGTCGCCGGTGACCTCCGGTCCTCCCGAGCCCTCCCTCAGGCCAGTACTGGACGAGGGCGAGCCTGGGGATCCTCCCAGTGCTCTCGGCTCTCGACTCCGAGCACTACAGCCATCTCCGGAGACACTCCGGCATAGATCCGCCGCGGATCTGGTCGCCGCCGGTCAGTCTCCGGCAGGGGATGACCTGTCCTCACTAATCTACCGGTTTAAACTCTAAGCAGTCGCTGACAGTGGGCCCCAGGCCAAGTCAAACGCAATCAGGGGATGGTCAGTGCGGGATTATCCCTGTGAGGCTGACCAGTGGGTCCCCCCTATCGGGTTTGACCTGATCAGGTCAGCCGACGGCTGACGCCATGCTGACGTGAGCCTGATGCAATAAGTGGATTTCTGATTTAAAAGAATTCCTGAAAAATGCCAAAACTTATAAAAATCATAGAAATTAATCTGTAACTCCAATGAAAATAATTTATATATGAAAAAGTATCAGAAAAATCCAAGGAATCTGAATATCTCATTTTCAAACATGTTTGAAAATATTACTGGACCAAACATGTAGAATAATAAATAAGTTAAATTTTATAAATGCTATGGAGATGGAATTTGAAAATCATTTGAATTCCACTTCAAATACTATGATCAAACATTGTTCAATCACAACCAGCAACTTAACAAATCATTTCCAAGCATGTTAAAAACAAGTGGATCTGAGCATCAAGTCGAATCAATTAAAATGGTATTCGAGAATACCTCGTTTGAAGTGATATTTGAATCTGATTCAAATCAACTCCAAACTTAATAAATGATAGCTACATTAGCATACCACCTTGCATCCTCATGCCATGCTTATGCATCATTTTGTTGCATATGATTGTTATTGATTGTTGTCATTTCTTTCGGTAGGCTCCGCTCCTCCGGAATCCACTGAATATCCGACTAACGGATATTGTCCCTCCTCTGAGCAACAAGGCAAGCAACCATTTTGATCATCCCGATAAATCCCATGTTCTCGCTCCTGCACTTACTTATTGCATTAGGATCGAATGCTCAACTGCTTTTGGCACATTAGTTGAACCCACTTACTTGCATGACATGTCTTTGTCACAGTAAATAGCTGAACCTTGCAACCTAGCATACCTCGTAGATGCTTGAGCCATGATGTGCCTTATACTGCTATGCATGCTATGCTTAGAGTTGTGTATGGTCTATCATCTGGGAGATGAACATAATTGTGAGAATGTGTTCAGTAAGTAAGGGTTGTGTGTTGAAACTGATTTGGTAAAGGTATCGGTGAAAGGCCATGTAGGAGTACAGGGCGGGTTGTTTCATTGGAACCGTCCCTAGGAACTGAGTTCCGTGTATGTAATCCAAGACGAGATACTACCACATGCTGGGCCCTGAAATATGACCCCGCTCGACTTATAAATCGCTTAGTACTCGGTCCAGGAGTTGCAAGTAGTTTTTGGTGTTTATAGTCACGTTGGAAGCCGTGCATAGCGCTGACCTGAGAGGTGGGCTGTGATGCGGTAGGCAGTGGCACGGTGTACCAAGTGGCACCCGGATGGTGGGCTTGGGAACCCTGCGCACATCGTTTGGGGCCGTGGCGGAAACCTCGGCCGGACTTTCGTGCGGGTTACCCTCAGATAGGTGATAGGCCTGGACTAAGTATTAGTGTGGTTAACGGTCGTGGCCGACTCCCTCGCTGGGCTTCTGCTTGAAGGTTGCCGAGGTGCATGACGCGCACATGGCGATAAGTGGCGAGAGCGTGTGTGAAGAAGTACACCCCTGCAGGGTTATGATCTATTCGAATAGCCGCATCCGCGGATATGGACTACTTGGAGACATATGTTGTTCATAGAAAACTTTAATGGCTACTCATAAAATTGTCAAGATAAGCGTGAGTGTCGTGGACGGCATTTCCGTATGGAGACGGAATGATTCCACGATGGAGTATTGTTGTGGTGTTAGTGGACTCGTGTGCGAGAAATCAAGTTGTCAAAATTATTTAAAAATGAAAGTTGTCTAGCCACGAGTCAAATGTTGGCTTTCCGCATGAAACCCCACAATTCCTTATTGATACATTGCATGAGTAGATAGTTATCCTAAAGTTTTGCTGAGTACCTCCGTACTCATGTTTGCTTAATATTTGTTGTAGAGGTTGTTAATGACCCTAACGGAGGGTTCTTCCTAGACATCGACGACGACGAGTAGCTGGTATCCTAGCTACGATCTGGCCCTAGGGTGGGTCTGTAGTATAGCCAGGCCACGTGCCTTCCAGTTTCATCTGTCTGTACTCAGACAGCTTATATACTTCCGCTGGCTTGTAACTCGAATGACTGTTATGATGGGTCGTGAGACCCCTACTGTGTAATATTATGTGTGTGGCTCTTCCGAGCCTTTTAAATAAAGCTTGTATGTTTATGGTTATGTTGTGATGCCATCGCTGTATCTATACATATCAGTATGCCATGCGTACGTGTCTCATACTTGATATGTATGGGGTTCGATTACCTAGCCGTAGGCTTTAACAACATTCCTTACAGGGAAATGCCCCTTTGTGATCCAACGAGCCATGGTAGTTCGCTATTTCTCCGGACACATTGGTTGACCGGCATGTGTCCTTCTTAGCTGCTGTGTCTGTCCCCTTTGGGGAAATGTCACGCGATGTAATGGAGTCCTTGTAGCTTGTTACGACTCGTCTACATTCGCTGGTGACCGACACCTGCTTTGTTGGGTCATGTATGCTTGGCCCTGTGCGGAACTGCCGCTTTAGTTTATGACTAGACATGTTGATCCGGGTTCTATGTCACTGGATTGCTAGTGACACAATTGCATACGCGAGTCAAAAGGCGCAAACGGTCCCGACTAAGGTAAGGCTGCAGCCGTGGGGATAACCGTGCGTGAGACCGCAAAGAGATGCGATGTGTTATAGGCTGGATTCCTATGACTTAGGATCGGGGTCCCGGCACCAGATCTACCCTCCAGAGGAAGAACAGGTGGTGTCGGCGGCTCCGTGTCGTAAAACGTGATGAGGGCAAAAGAGTTTGGAAAAGTAGATACGACGGAGACGTATCAGATACCAAAACTGTTGGGACCCCAATCGTAAGCTATAAGAACCCAGCTTGTAACACATCACATCACTTTGCGGCCTCACACACGGTAAACTCCACGGCTGCCACCTTACCTTGGCCGGGACCGTTTGCGTCTTTTGGCTCACGTATATGAATGTGTCGCTAGCATTCAAACAACAAAAAACCCGGGTCGACATGAATAGTTATAAACCCAAGTGGCACATCCGTACAAGGACAGGAATACATAACCTAGCAAAGTAGGTGTCGGTCAACAGCGTGTGTAGACGAGTCATAGCAAGCTACACGGACTCCATTACATCGTGTGACATTTTCCCGTGGGGACAGACACAACAACAAAGAAGGATACATGCCGGTCAATTAATGTGTCCGGAGCAGTAGCAAGTTACCAAGGCTCGGTGGAAGCAGAAAGAGGCATTTCCCCGTAAATAATACTACTAAGGGCACACAACTAGGTGTCAAATCCCACACATACCAATGCATTTCAAACATACACACAATATGCACGATATGTGTAGATACAACATGGCATCACAACATAACTCCATGACTCAAGCTTTATTAAAGACTCATAAGAGTCAACATAGTATGATATTACAAAAAGGGGTCACATGACCCAACACTCAAGTCATACAAACATCAAGCGGAAGCATAACATGTCTGGGTACAGACATCTACTAAAATGGCTGGAGGAGCCTGAAAAGCTACAACGATCATACCAAAGGAGCAAGACCTCTGTCTGGGATTCCCAAGCTATTCCGGCCAACGTCGATCACATCGTGTAGAACCAATAGTGAAATTAATGTTTTCTCCGCAAAAAACATAAATGAAGCAAACGTGAGTACAAAGGTACTCAGCAAGACTTATGTCAGAACTATCTACATATGCATCAATATCAATGACGGGGTTGTGGAGTTTAATTGTAGCAAACCAGCTTTGACTCTTAGCTGACCTATATTACGACTACAAGTACTTTCTTTGAGGTGGGATATCGCACATGAGTCCACATATTCACCAATTCAACACACCACTATGGATCCACTCTCTTCTCCCTACGAGAAGGTCATCCATAGCACTCAAACTTATCTTGCATATCTTAAAGTATCCATTCCAAGTTGTCTATGTACCACGTAATGTTTCCAAGTAGTCCATATCTGAGGACGTGACTATTCGAACAAATTAATTCACCCTGCATGGGTATACTTCTTCACACACGCTCTCACCACTTATCACCATATGCACATCATGCATCTCGGCAACTTTCAAGCGGAAGCACTAGCGTGGGTGTCGGCCACGACCGTTAACCACATAAGACCCTAGTCCAGGTTTATCGCCTATTTGAGACTGAAACCGTAAGGAAGTCCAACCGAAGTTTCCTTAACAACCCCAAACCGATGTGTGCAGGGTTCCCAAGCCCACCATCCGGGAGCCACTTGGTATACCGTGCCACTGTGTATCTACCGCACTGAAGCCTACCCCGTCGGGCAGAGCTAAACATGGACGCCAACACTTTTCCTACAAACACCAGAAACTAGTTGCAACTCCTCGACAGAGATCTAGGCGAATAATAAGCCGAGAGGGTCAATAAGTATCCTAATGTGTGGTAGTATCTTGTCTTGGATAACATACACATAACTAAGTTCCTAAGGACGGTCCCAATGAGACAACCCACCATGTACTCCTACATGGCCTCTCATCGCTACCTTTACCAAATTGGATTCACACCTTTACTCTCACAGTGTAGGACATGAACACAACCATTCCGATTCATCGACTAGATGGATCAGACCCGACACAACTCTAAGCATAGCAGACACAGTAAGGAAGCATGGATGAGTAGGCATATCAAGGCTCAAACAGTTGCTACTCATGCTAAGTGGTTTCAACTATTTAATGTGGCAAAAACAGGTCATGCAGAGGAATGGGTTCAGCTATCGAGAACATATAATAGTTGAATCATGATTGTCCTAATGCTATAAAAGGGTGCATAAGCGAGAGAGTAGGATTGTATCGGAATGCTCAAGGGGGGTTGCTTGCCAGATAGTTCTGAAGATAGCAATGAGTCTTTATCAATGTCAACGGTCACATCATTGGAACCATCGTCTACTGAGAGGGAACAACACCGACAAACACAAAAAGAATAATATTTACTTCACAAAAATGCAACACTATGATGCATGATCATGGCATGAAAATGAAATGTGGCATGGCTAATGTAGTTGCCATTTCTTTAGTTGAAGCTGATTTGAATCAAAATTCAAATATAATTTCAAATAAGGTATTTTCCAAATATATTTTAATTGATTTGACCTGATGCTCAGTTATAACTTATTTTATCATGCATGAAAATAGTACCATTGAATTCCATGGATTTTTTGATCATTTTTCATATATAAAATATTTTGATCTGAGTTACAAATTAATTTCTATCAATTTTTGAAGTTTTGAACTAATTATGAACTTATTTAAGTCACAAAAATATAATTATTGCATCAGCATGACCTCAGCAGGTCAAACTGGGACGTTGCTAGTCAAACCTGACCAGTGGGACCCACTTGTTTGTGTCTCTAGCTTAATTCAAATTAGAAATTAGGTTAATTAACTAATTAACATGGCTGGGTCCACATGTCAGTGACTATTTAGATTTTAAATAATTATTTATTTTTATTTAGACTAATTTTAATTTATGTGAGGCTGTCTCCACGTGTCATAAACTCGGGGGGTCAAACCCACCGGCGTTGAGGTCAAACTCACCGGCGGCGGGCCTCCGGCGACCACTGGAACGGCGGAGGGCATCAGAAATGCATCTCCGGCGACCAAATGGATGGCGGAGGGGCTTGTTAGAATGACCACTCGCCCGCGCGTCCAATGGTACCAGCCCCATGGGCTGCGGTTGCCGGAATCGGCGCCGACGACAAGCTCAGCGGCTGCCGGAGCTCGGGCCTCATCGAGGTCATCGCTACGGGGCTCAAATCAAGCGGGGTTTGGCACCTACAACATCTATGCGACGAGCTGGAGCTGCTGGTGGCCTCAGAAGGACCAGCTGTTCACCGGAGCATTACCGGCGGCGAGCTCCCGCGACGGATCTCGTCGGGCTTCGGTGGAATTGGGGGCTAGGGTTAGGGAGATAAGGGAAAAATGATGGGAATGGAATCCTTGGCTCACAGAGAGGGCAGTGGCGTCGAGAGCGGGCTCGGGGACGGCCTGTAGACGACGAATCGACAACGGCGAGCTCACTAGCCGAAGGTTGAAGACGACGTCTTGATGGCGTTCCAGGGCTCACGACGGTGTTTCTTCGCGTGTGGACCTACGGGACGTCGAGGCAGAACGATTCGACGACTCAAAGGCGACGTTGGCTGGCCGGAGGGGGCTGTAGACGTTGAGCTCTCCATGACGTCAATGGCAACAGAGAGAGGAGAGGGGAGAGCGAGTGAGGAGGGGAGGAGAAGATAGGCTCGTTCTCTGGGGGTCTATCCTCATTGCCAGCGCGACGGAGGAGAATCCAGGCAGGCAGTTGCGTGCTGCTGCGAGGAGGAGCTGCGGCGACCTCCTCCTGTGCCTACTGGCAGAGGTGGAAGATGACAGGGAAGGAGATGGGCTGGGCCTAGCGACACGTAAGCTCCTTCCCCTCATTTTCCTTTAAATTCTTTTCTGTTTTTTATTTCTAACATTTGTTATATTTATTTCTTGGCTCGAAATTTATTCCTAAAACATTGAAAACATTTGTGGGGGTTTAGTTGAATTATATCCAAGCCCCACAAAAAGATTCAACATTTTATAATAACTAAATAGTTATAGCTATTTATTTTGGCAATTTTCAGTGGCTTTCATGGATTAATTTAAATGCCAAAATTGTTCTAAAAATAATATTCATCCCTTATATATTGTTGCCAATATTTAACAAAAAGGATGGGCATTTTTGAAGGCCATTTTGGATTCATTGAATAAACACACCATTTGGATTGGTTTTGTTAGGGTGAGGTGCTAGGGTTTCTTTAATCCCCAATTCAATTTTAATGCAAAATAAAATATGATGCACAATCTAGCTAAACACCAAGTAGTGAAATCTAGGGATGTGACATCAAAGATGGCAAATTTCAGTGCCCCTGGTACCTCAAGGTCACTTCGTTTGTTCATGTTCTGTTTTTGGTTGTTGTGCGTTTCATCGGCTCGTTCTGCCTGAATTGAGCTTCCCTAGAGAAGCCTGATTTCATAGTCAAATGCGTGAAAGGCACATACTTTGGGTAGGCATGTACATGATCATACGCCTGGTCTCGTAAATCAGGCAAATATGCTTCCTTTTTGAAGTGAAATAGCCTTTTCCTTTGATCACTCATCAGTGAGTGAACAATAGTTCATATAGGTCGGTCTGTATAGTAGGTTTCTAATAATCTTGCAATACTATTCTGAACAAAACAAGGTCGACGAGGAGTGACCGAACACTTGAGGGAACGAACGAGGAAGACCAATCCTAAATAAAAAGTGTTTCCGACGTTAGGAGGAATTCCCTTTAATAGTAAAGCATGCTTTTCTAGTTAATGATTACTGATGGGTTGCCATAATCTTTCAAATCTGTTGCATGATCTAGACATAGTGATCTGTGAAGGATGTTGCAGCTTACTCAGGGCAAGTGACTCATTAGGTTATAGTTGAGACATTCATTATGTACCACTATTAGCATTCCTTAGTTGTTGTTTGTTCTCGAAGCATGGATGCGGAAGCTAATTTTGGAACCAAATCCATCTCTAAAAGACGCATCAATGGTCCTGTTTTAACCATCGTGTGACTGTAGTGATGTGGAGAAGGGAAACCAGGAAAGAAAGGAGGAGCTTGTGAAGAGCAGCATGGACAGAAAAGCATATTATATGCATTTTGAAGGGGAAACTAATGTGTCTAATTTTTGTTCAGATGATATGAATTCAGATGTGAAGACAAAGAGGTTGACTTACATGTTTTACCATCCTGAGAAGATGAAGTTGCAAAAGAAGCCACATCTGTGCATCAGTCCATGAACAATAAGAAATATAGAAATCCTGGTCCAACAAGTAGATCACACCATGATCCTGAGAGAGTTGTAATACCAGATTCGGTTCAAGAACCATATCCAAAATGTTTTCCTCGTGATTTAGGCACTAATTATGAGAAGATGATCCTGAAGAAGCATACATCCTACCTAGTGGAAGGAAGAGAAGGACTACAAAAATGAAGGATAGGGTTTGATATGATGGGAAGCTTCCACATCCACATGATCAACTTTGTAAGGGATTGTGGTTCAGAAGTGTTTAGGAGTTCAGAGAGGCAATAATGGATTACCACATCAAGACTTTGAGGAAATATGATTTTCATAGGAATGCCTCAGATAGGGTTATTTTGTGGTGTTCAGAGAGATCTAACGGATGTGCTTTTTATATTTGTGCATCTAAGATAGCTAATGAGAAAACCTTTTGCATTAGAAAGTGTGATATTTTGCACACGTGTGTAGCTGCTGCAGAGAACACAAAGGTTACTACAAAGTGGTTGTGCAATGAAGTTGAGTCATCTTTGAGAGCACATATTAGATCTCCTATAAATGCCTTAATTACAAAGACAAATACTAAGTTTTCAGTGGGCCTGTCAAGAAGTGTGGCTACAGAGCAAGGAAAATGCTGTTGATGTGGTCCAAGGTGACCATAAGAAGCAGTATTATAAGCTTACAGATAATATTCAAGCAGTTCTTAATACAAACCCTATAAGCAGGTGTCTAGTGACAACATTGGTGGAAACAGAGAACCCAATACCCACTCCAACATTGAAGTACATGTTCTACTGCTTGCAAGCTTCAAAGCAAGGTTTTTTGACTGGGTGCAAACCATTTATATGTCTTGATGGATGTTTCATCAAGCTAACCACTGGACAACAAATCCTGGAAGCCAGAGGAAGGGATGGCAACAACAACATCTACCCAATAGCATTTGGTGTAGTTGACAAGGAAGATACTGATAGTTGGACTTGGTTTTTAAGTCAGTTAAGATGTTCTATTGGAAGTGCAAAAAAATTTGGAACATACACAATAATATGTGATAGCAAAATGTTAGCACAATATCACTATAGTGTTATTACTTTTTCAATGTTTAAACCAAGCTAATGGACTATTATTTTTCTTAATAAATAGGGTCTGCTTGAGGCAATAAATGAGGTGTTCCCTGACTCTCCTCAGAGATATTGTCTTAGGCACATATGTGTAAACTTTCAAGCAGCTAGTTTTAGATCTTTAGAATTAAAGAAGTGTGTGGATAAGGCAAGATATTCTTACACTGAACATGGGCATGGCAGAGCTGAAAGCTGAGTCTGAAGATGCATGGAAATGGCTAAAAAAATCATGTTTCTGCTTGAGCTAGGTTTTCCATGGATCATGATTGCAAGACTGACCTGGTTGTGAACAACCTTAGTGAGGTGTTTAACAAAATGATACTTGATGTTATGGCCAAACCAATTAGGACAATGTTTGAAGGGATTAGGACCAAGCACATGATCAAGAGACATAAAACTAGAGAGAAGTTACAGACCAGCAGGTCGTCAATCACTCCCAATTATTCATAGATTCTAGAAGAGAACAAGAAGTATGCCAAGTTTTGCCAAGCAGACAGAGCTGGTCCTTCTATTTGGCAAGTAACAAGTAAAGAAAAGTAGTATTCTGTCAACATTCATAATTCTACATGTGACTGAAGGAGGTGGGACATGTCAGGTATACCTTGTAGTCATGGTATATCTGCAATTACAAAGATGAAATTGCATCTTGAGGATTTTGTGCATGATTTTTTTAAGAAACCACTTTTTGTGGAAGCATACAAAGACATAATATATCATGTTCCTGGTCATGATTTCTGGTCCGACAGACACACACACCTGATAAAGAACCACATGTCTTCAAAGAAAAGGCGGACAAGAGCCAGACAACAAGGACTAAGGGGAGTTTTGAGGTACCAACTCTAAGAGATACTAATAGGATGGGTACAGTCACTTGTTCAAACTATGGTCTTCAAGGACATAAGTAGACTACTTGCAGCAAGCCTCTCAGGCTAAAACTGCTGATGAGAAAAAATAATCACCAGGTCAATTTGTTTCGATTTAGCAACTGATTCATTTGCATTTTCATACATGCCGTATGAATTACTAATGATTCAGTTTCTATATGCAGGAAAATAGAGCAATATATCAGGAAAAAGAAGCTGCAGCAGCACCAGCAGCAACAACACCTAGAGAAGCACCAACACCATCACCAACACGAGAAGCAGCAATACCTAGACAGGCCCCAGCACCAGCACAAGCTCTATCTGCACGTGCTACAACTGAAAGAGAAAAAAGGGGAACGCCTCCAGGAAGATGAAGAGGTAGAGGGAAACGAACTAGCAACACTTCCAATGCACTAAGACCTACAACATCTGCAACATGTGAGGTGGGGAGTAAGAGGAAGAGGATGACAAACAGCAGGTCAGCAAGCTACTTCTATGCAAGTGGTAACTACTAAATAACATGTGAGGTCTGAACATCTACCAAGCTTGTCTGAACTTATCTATGTGCATGAACTTATTTGTGTGTCTGAATTTATCTGTGTAAATGAACTTATTTGCGTGTCTGAACTTTTAGAATGTCTGAACTTGTGTGTGTGTTTCAACATTTGTGTATATGAACTTGACTTATTTGAATTAGCATTTGTGTGAATTAACATTTGTGTGAATGGACATATTTGGAGCGTCTTTGTTGCCCCCAGATTCAGTGATGATGCAACGCTAGAATAGGAGCAGTTATGTGAATGTTCACAGCTAGTTTGATCTACTTTCTATGTTAGTTCGAACTATGTGTGTGGGATGCTGTTTGTAAAAAAGTTTATGTGAATCAATGGCATTGTCTGAATGTGTTTGGAGATGCTAAACTGTGCTGCACTTATCTGAATATTTACTGTTTGTGGGCATCTAAATGTGTTGTGTTTGTAGTAATCTAAATTTGTTTGCAATTATATAAATCAATGGTCAAGTAGCTGAGCAATCAAATTAACCGCACCACATCTAACACCCCCACTGGCATTGAGGAGTCAAATATCATAATATCATGCACTTTAGCACTCCTCCACTGCCACACTTCACCTCCTCTTTTACTACTCTACTTAACTCCTCCATCGCATTTCTACCCACTCACCTCACTCGGAACTCTCTCCTCCTCCTATCTTCAACCATGGCTGGTTCTTCCTCCACACCAGACCCATGGCTCAATCCATTCCCAACTGGCAAGGGTTGGGTAGCCATGCTGCTTGGTTCATCGTGTGGTGACCAAGACCTCTTCCTCAACTACGTGAAAGTGGCCATGAGGTACACTAGCCCCCAAGGGCTTATAGCTGCAACAGATGCAGTTAGGAAGAAAACAATTACAGAGGAGATGCAACGCATGGTGTTGGAAATATGCCCTAGAGGGAATAATAAATTGGTTATTATTATATTTCTCGTTCATGATAATATTTTATTATCCAAGCTATAATTGTATTGAATGGAAACCCAAATACATGTGTGGATATATAGACAAAACAATGTTCCTAGTGAGCCTCTAGTTGACTAGCATGTCGGTCAAGGATGGTTAAGGTTTCCTAGCCATAGACAAGTGTTGTCACTTGATGACGGGATCACATCATTAGGAGAATTATGTGATGGACAAGACCCAAACTATAAACGTAGCATATGATCGTGTCATTTTGTTGCTACTGTTTTCTGCATGTCAAGTATACATTCCTATGACCATAAGATCATGTAACTTACTCACACTGGAGGAATACCTTGTGTTATCAAACGTCGCAACGTAAATGGGTGACTATAAAGGTGCTCTACAGGTATCTCCAAGGGTGTCCGTTGAGTTAGCATGGATCAAGACTGGGATTTGTCACTCCGTGTGACGGAGAGGTATCTCGAGGCCCACTCGGTAATACAACATCACAAACAAGCCTTGCAAGCAATGTGACTAAAGAGTTAGCCACATGATCTTGTATTAGGGAACGTGTAAAGAGACTTGTTGGTAACGAGATTGAAATAGGTATGGAGATACCGACGATCGAATCTCGGGCAAGTAACATACCGAAGGACAAATGAAATTATATACGGGATTGTGTGAATCCTTGACATAGAGGTTCAACCGATAAGATCTTTGTAGAATATGCAGGATCCAATATGGACGCCCATGCCCCGCTATTGGTTATTGGCCGGAGCGTGTCTTGGTCATGTCTGCATAGTTCTTGAACCCGCAGGGTCTGCACACTTAAGGTTCAGTGACGATATAAGTATAGTTGAGTTGTTATGTTGGTGACTGAAGGTTGTTCAGAGTTTCGGATGAGATCACGAACATGACGAGGTACTACGGAATAGTCGAGAGGTAAAGATTGATATATGGGATAATAGTGTTTGGTCTCCGAAATGTTTCAGAATTCACCGAAAGGGGTTTCAGATGTTTCCTGAAATGTTCGGGTACAGGAACACCTTTATTTGGGCCAAAGGGGAAAGCCTACAATGCTTTAGGAAGGTGCAAAAGGGGTTTTGCGAAGACCACAAGCCAGACGCCATGGACCCTGGCGTTTTGGGCCAGACGCTGAGAACCCTGGCGTTTGGTCCTGGAGTCCGAGGAGCACTCTTGCGTTTCGTGCCAAACTGACTTTGAGGAGGTTTTTTCTCCAAGAAACGACCCTAGGGCTCAGCATATAAATAGAGGGGCAGGGCTAGCACTTAGAACACATCAATATTTCCCCAAGCCATGCGCCGGCAATCCCGCCCCTCTAGGTCATCCTCTGTCATAGTTTCCGTTGTGCTTGGCGAAGCCCTGCGGAAATAGTTTCACCACCACCGACACCACGCTGTCGTGCTGCCGGAACTCATCTACTACTTCCCCCCTCTTGCTGGATCAAGAAGGCGAGGACGTCATCGAGCCATACGTGTGCTGAACGCGGAGGTGCCGTCCATTCGGTACTAGATCGGGATGGATCATGATGGGATCGCGGGATGGATTATGATGAGATCACGGGATGGGCTGCAACTTGGATCGCGAAGATCTTCCACTACATCAACCTCGTTATATATGATTCGGCTTAGCGATCTACAAGGGTATGTAGATTCACTCTCCCCTCTCATAGATGATCATCACCATGGATAGGTATTGTGTGTGCGTAGGATTTCTTTTGTTTGCCATGAAACGTTCCCCAACAGTGGCATCATGAGCTAGGTTCATGCGTAGATGATATCTCAAGTAGAACATGAAAGAGTCTGTGGGCATTGATGTTAAATTTGCTGCCCTCCTTAGTCTTTTCTTGATTCGGCGGTATTGTTGGATTGAAGTGGCCCGGACCAACTTTACTCGTGCGCTTACGAGAAACCGGTTTCATCGACTGACATGCAACTTGTTTCATAAAGATGACTGGCAGGTGTCTGTTTCTTCAACTTAAGTTGAATCGGATTTGACCGAGGCGGTCCTTGCAGAAGGTTAAATTGAAAATCGCATATCACCGTTGTGGATTTGCGTAAGTAAGATGCGATCATACTAGATGCCCATAGCAGCCACGTAAAACATGCAACAACAAATTAGAGGACGTCTAACTTGTTTTTGCAGGGTATGCATGTGATGTGATATGGCCAAAGACATGATGTGATATATTGGATGTATGAGATGATCATGTTGTAATAGTTAAATATCGACTTGCATGTCGATGCTACGGCAACCGGCAGGAGCCATAGGGTTGTCTTTAAACTAACGTTTGTGCTTGCAGATGCGTTTACTATATTGCTAGGTAGTAGCCTTGGTAGTAATAGCATAGATAGCCTGGCAACCTCGATGGAGGCAAAATGATGGAGATCATGGTGTGGCGTCGGTGACGATGAAGATCATGCCGGTGCTTTGGTGATGGAGATCAAGAAGCACAAGATCATGGCCATATCATGTCACTTATGAATTGCATGTGATGTTAATCCTTTTATGCACCTTATTTTTCGTAGGACCACGGTAGCATTATAAGGTGATCCCTCACTATAATTTCAAGATGAAATTGTGTTCTCCCCGACTGTGCACCGTTGCGACAGTTCTTCCTTTCGAGACACCACGTGATGACCGGGTGACTCAACGTTCACATACAACGGGTGCAAAACAGTTGCACACGCAGAACACTCGGGTTAAACTTGACGAGCCTAGCATGTACAGACATGGCTTCGGAACAGAAGATACTGAAAGGTGGAGCATGACTCATATAGTTGATATGATCAACATGGAGATGTTCACCACTGAAAGTATACTCAACTCACGTGACGATCAGACTTGAGTTAGTGGATTTGGATCATGCGCGACTAGAATGACTTGAGGGATGTCTATTTGAGTGGGAGTTCTTAAGTAATATGATTAATTGAACTAATTATCATGAACATAGTCAACATGAATTTGCAAATTATGTTGTAGCTTGCGTTGTAGCTCTACTGTTATGATATGTTCCTAGAGAAAATTTAGTTGAAAGATGATAATAGCAATTATGCGGACTGGGTCCGTAAAGTGAGGATTGTGCTCATTGCTTCACAAAAGGCTTATGTCCATAATGCACCACTCGGTGTGCTGAACCTCGAGCGTCGTTTGTGGATGTTGGGAACATCTGACATACAAGTTTTGATGACTACGTGATAGTTTAGTGCGTAATACTTAACGACTTAGAATTGAGGCGACGGAGACATTTTGAACGTCACGGAACATATGTGATGTTCCAAGACATGAAATTTGGATTTCATGCTCGTGCCCTTGTTGAGAGGTATGATACCTCCGACAAGATTCTTTGTCTACAACGTAAAGGAGAAAATCTCAATTGTTGAGCATGTGCTCAGATTGTCTAAGTGCTACAATCGCTTGAATCGAGTGGGAGTTAATCTTCCAGATGAGATAGTGATGGTTCTCCAAAGTCACTGCCACCAAGATACTAGAGCTTCGTGATGAACTATGGATATGATGATCCTTGAGCTATTCGCGATGTTTGACACTGCGAAAGTAGAAATAAAAAAGGAGCATCAATTGTTGATGGTTAGTAAAACCACTAGTTTCAAGAAAGGGCAAGGGCAAGAAGGGATACTTCATGAAACGACAAATCAGTTGCTGCTCTAGTGCAGAGACCCAAGGTTAAACGCAAACACGAGACTAAGTGCTTCTGTAATGAGGGGAACAGTCACTCAAGAGGAACTACCCTAGATACTTGGTAGATGAGAAGGCTGGCAAAGTCGACCGAAGTATATTGGATATACATGATATTGATGTGTACTTTACTAGTACTCCTAGTAGCACGAGGGTATTAAATATCGGTTCGATTGCTAAGTGTTAGTAACTTGAAATAAAAGCTATGGAATAAACAAATACTACCTAAAGGCGAGGTGATAATATGTGTTGGAAGTGTTTCCAAGGTTGATGTGATCAAACATCGCACGCTCCCTCTACCATCGGGATTAGTGTTAAACCTAAATAACTGTTATTTGATGTTTGCGTTGAGCATGAACATGATTAGATCGTTTTTATTGCAATATGATTATTCATTTAAATAGAATAATGGTTATTCTATTTGCTTGAATAAATACCTTCAATGGATTATTGAATCTCGATCATAGTAATACACATGTTCATAATATTGATGGCAAAAGATACAAAGTAGTAATGATAGTACCACTTACTTGTGGCACTGTCGTTTTAGTTATATTGGTATAAAATGCATGAAGAAGCTCCATGCTGATGGATCTTTGTACTCACTCATTTTTGAAACGTTTGAGGCATGCAAACCATGCCTATTGGTATAAACGCATGAAGAAACTCCATACAGATGGATCGTTTGGACTCAATTGATTTTGAATCACTTGAGGCATGCAAATCATACCACATGGGCAAGATGACTGAAGGCCTCGTTTTTCAGTGAGATGGAACAAGAAAGTAACTTGTTGGAAGTAATATATTTTGATGCGTGCAGTCCAGTGAGTGTTGAGGCACGCAGTGGATATCGTTATGTTCTTACTTCACAGATGATTTGAGTAGATACTAGCGTATTTGCTTGATGAAACACACGTCTGAATTATTGAAAGGTTCAAGAATTTCAGAGTAAAGTTGAAGATCATCATGACAAGAGGATAAAATGTCTACGATATGATCATAGAGATGAATATTTGAGTTGCGAGTTTGGTACACAATTAAGACAATGTGAAAATTCTTTCACATCTCATGCCACCTAGAACACCATAGTGTGATGGTGTGTGCGAATGTCATAGCTGCGCCCTATTGGATATAGTGCATACTATGATGTATCTTATCGAAATACCATTATCGTTTTGGGTTAGGCATTAGAGACAACCACATTCACTTTAAATAGGGCAACACGTTATTCCGTTGAGATGACAACGTATGAACTATGGTTTGGAGAAACCTAAGCTGTCGTTTCTTAAAAGTTTGGGGCTGTGATGCTTATGTGAAAAAGTTTTAGCATGATAAGCTCGAACCCAAAGAGGATAAATGCATCTTCATAGGACAACCAAAATAGTTGGGTATACCTCCTATCTTAGATCCGGAAGCAATGTGTTTGTTTCTAGAAATGGGTCCTTTCTCAAGGAAAAGTTTCTCTTGAAAGAATTGAGTGGGAGGATGGTGGAAATTTGATGAGATTATTGCACTTTAACCAATGTGTGTAGCAGGGCGCAGGAAGTTGTTCCTGTGGCACCTACACCAATTGAAGTGGAAGCTAATAATAGTGATCATGAAACTTTAGATCAAGTTACTACAAACCCCATAGGTCGACAAGGTCACGTACTGCTACAGAGTGGTACGGTAACCCTGTCTTGGAGGTCATGTTATTGGACAACAATGAACCTACGACCTATGGAGAAGCGATGGTGGGCCCGGATTCCGGCAAATGGCTGGAGGCCATGAAATCCGAGAGAGGATCCATGTATGAAAACAAAGTGTAGACTTTGGAGGAACTACTTGATGGTCGTAAGACTATTAAATGCGGATGGATCTTTAAAAGGAAGACACACGATCATGGTGAAAAGTCACCGTTAAGAAACGCTTGACTTGTCGCAAAGATGTTTTCGACAAGTTCAAAGAGTTGACTATGATGAGACTTTCTCACTCGTAGCGATGCTAAAAGTCTGTTGGAATTATGTTAGCAGTTGCTGCATTATTTATGAAATATTGCACATAGGATGTCAAAACATTGTTTCCTCGACGGTTTCCTTGAGGAAAGGTTCTATATGATACAACCATAAGGTTTTGTCGATCCTAAGGATGCTAACAAGTATGCAAACTCCAGTGATCCTTCTATGGACTGGAACAAGCACCTCGGAGTCAGAATATATGCTTTGATGAGATGATCAAAGTTTTTGGGTTTATACAAGGTTTATGAGAAACTTGTATTTCCAAAGAAGTGAGTGGGAGCACTATAGAATTTCTGATAAGTATATGTGGTTGACATATTGTTGATCGGGAGTAATGTAGAATTTCTGGAAAGCATAAAGGGTTGTTTGAAAGGAGTTTTTCAAAGGAAAACCTGGATAGAGCTACTTGAACATTGAGCATCAAGATCTATATAGATAGATCAAACACTTAATAGAACTTACAAAGAAATGCATGCCTTGACAAGTTTTTGAAGGAGTTCAAAATAGATCGGCAAAGAAGGAGTTCCTGGCTGTTTGTAAGGTGTGAATTTGAGTAAGACTCAAAGCCAGACCATGGCAGAAGAAAGATAAAGGACGAAGGTCGTCCCCTATGCATTAGCCAAAGGATCTATAGTATGCTATGTTGTTCGGAGTTCCGGATGAGATCACGGACATGACGAGGTACTCCAGAGGTAAAGATTTATATATGGGATAATAGTGTTTGGTCTCCGGAATGTTTCGGAATTCACCGAAAGGGGTTTCAGATGTTTCCCGAAATGTTTGGGTACGAGAACACCTTTATTTGGGCCAAAGGGGAAAGCCCACGAGGCTTTAGGAAGGTGCAAAAGGGGTTTTGTGATGGCCACATGCCAGACGCCAGGGACCCTGGCGTTTGGGGCCAGACGCCGAGGACCCTGGCGTTTGGTCCTGGAGTCCGAGGAGGACTCTTGCCTTTCGTGCCAAACCGACTTTGAGGAGGTTTTTTCTCCAAGAAACGCCCCGAGGGCTCAACATATAAATAGAGGGGCAGGGCTAGCACCTAGAACACATCAAGATTGCCCCAAGCTGTGGGCCGGCAACCCCGCCCCTCTAGTTCATCCTCCGTCATAGTTTTTGTTGTGCATGGAAAAGCCCTGCGGAAATAGTTTCACCACACCCGATACCCCACCGTGGGGCTGCCGGAACTCATCTACTACTTCGCCCCTTTTGCTAGATCAAGAAGGCGAGGACGTCATCGAGCCGTACATGTGCTCAATGCGGAGGTGTCGTCCGTTCAACACTAGATCGGGATGGATCATGATGGGATCGCGGGACGGGCTGCGATTTGGATTGCGAAGATGTTCCACTACATCAACCACGTTATATACGCTTCCCGTAGCGATATACAAGGGTATGTAGATTCACTCTCCCCTCTCAAATATGATCATCACCCTGGATAGGTATTGCGTGTGCGTAGGAATTTTTTTGTTTCCCATGCAACGTTCCCCAACACATGGAGCAATGCTATAAAAACCCATGTAAAGGAATCCTGCCCATAGACATCCTTCTATTGGCAATGAAGGAGGTAGAGTTTACCGATGCCGGGCAGTTGCAGTGATGGGAAGCCCACCGCTATGTGCCTCCTGCATAGCCCATGACCCCAACTCAGGCGCAAGCTTACAAAGAGTTGCAAGAGGAGGACGACTTACAGATCATAGCACCACCAGCAGTACAGGCTCGCCATCGTCCTCCTCCCATCATTGTCATCGATGAAGATGCAGTGGAAGAGGAGGTGTAAGTTCTACCAAATCCCAAGTTAGTCAAGCAAGAGGTACGATGACCAGGTCGCTTAGCAGGGCAACAGCCTAAGTGATTCTATCTATTTCAGTCAGACTTAGGTACTACTAAGTGTCAGTTATCTTTAGATTCAAACTTAAGGAGTGCCAGTTATATTTAAATTCAGACTTAAGTGGTACTAAGTGTCAGTTATCTTTAGATTCAGACTTACGTGCTACTAAGTGGTAAATGGTACTAAATTCCAATGCTACCTATGTAATGCTATGTAAATGGTATGTAATATTTGTGTTTGCATTCTGAATTTATTTCATGCCTGATTTCATCAGTTTAAGGAATTAACCATGATCAATAATTTGCAAGTAGGACTGCCAACCATTTATGATAAGACTGACATAAATAATCAATAAGTAGTTGAAATAGCTTACATAGTATGGTTCTTAACTTAGCATTAGGGCCATTGTATATTGCAGAATCTTAGAGCATTTAAGGATAAGGGACATCACATAACCCCAAAGCCAAACCAAAATGATCTGAATCCATAGGTAGTTCATAGATAATATTAGTACTAACATGAATATCTACAACATCTTGCATCCCTACAATATAGCATAGGCCAGTTATATAAACATGCCTCATATATGTTTGGGAATGTTGCATGAGAAACAAAAAAATTTGCTACGCACACGAAGACCTATCATTGTGATGTCCATCTATGAGAGGAGATTAGATCTACGTACCCTTGTAGATCGCTAAGAGGGAAGCGTTGAGAAACACGGTTGATGTAGTGGTACAACTTCGCGATTCAAATCACCGTCGTCCCATGATCCGTCCCACGAACGGTTCCGATCTAGCGCCGAACGGACGACACCTCTGCGTTTAGCAAACGTACAACTCGATGACGATCTCGGCCTTCTTGATCCAGCAAGCAAGACAGAGAAGTAGACGAGTTCTCCGGCAGCGTGACGGCGCTCCGGTGGTGGTGATGATCTAATCCTGCAGGGCTCCGCCCGAGCTCCACAGAAATCCAATCTAGAAGTAAAACTATGTGGAATAGGCTAGAGTTGCACGTGGCAAAGTTGTGTCTCAAAAAGCCCTAAACCACCAATATATATAGGAGGAGGGGAGGGGCTAGACTTGGGGCACAAGGGCCCAAGGGTGCGCCGGCCGAAAGGTGGAGGAGGACTCCTCCTCCAATTCGGTTTGGGAAGGAGGAGTCCTCCTCTTCCTTCCCACCTCCCTCTTTCCTTTTTTCTCTTTCTTTTGGTATTTTTGCTTGTGGCGCAATAGCCCTCTTGGGCTGACTCCACCAGCCCACTAAGGGCATGGTGCACCACCCTAAGGCCATGGGCTCACTCCCGGGTGGGTGGGCCCCTCCGGTAAACACTCGGAACCCAACCGTCACTCTCGGTACACTGCTGGTAATGCCCGAATCTTTCCGGTGACCAAATGAACCCATCCTATATATCAATATTCGTTTCCGGACCATTCCGGAAACCCTCGTGACGTCCGTGATCTCATCCAGGACTCCGAACAACATTCGGTAACCACACATATAACTCAACTATACTAAAACATCATCGAACCTTAAGTGTGCAGACCCTGCGGGTTCGAGAACTATGTAGACATGACCCAAGACACTCCTTGATCAATATCTAATAGCAGGACCTGGATGCCCATATTGGATCCTACATATTCTCCGAAGATCTTATGGGTTGAACCTCAGTGCCAAGGATTCATATAATCCCGTATGTCATTCCCTTTGTCCTTCGGTATGTTACTTTCCCGAGATTCTATCATCGGTATCCGCATATCTATTTCAATCTCGTTATCGGCGAGTCTCTTTACTCATTCTGTAATACAAGATCCCGTGACTTACACTTGGTCACATTGCTTGCAAGGCTTGTGTGTGATTTTGTATTACCGAGTGGACCCTGAGATACCTCTCCGTCACACAGAGTGACAAATCCCAGTCTTGATCCATACCAACTCAACGGACACCTTCGAAGATACATGTAGAACATCTTTATAGTCACCGAGTTACGTTGCGACGTTTGATACACACAAGGTATTCCTCCGGTGCCAGTGAGTTATATGATCTCATGGTCATAGGAATAAATACTTGACAATCAGAAAACAATAGCAACAAAATGACACGATCAACATGCTACGTTCATAGTTTGGGTCTAGTCCATCACATGATTCTCCTAATGATGTGATCCAGTTATCAAGTGACAACACTTGCATATAGTCAGAAAACCTTGACTATCATTGGTCAACTGGCTAGACAACTAGAGGCTTGCTAGGGACATTGTTTTGTCTATGTATCCACACATGTATCTATGTTTTCATTCAATACAATTATAGCATGGATAATAGACGATTATCTTGTAACAGGAAATATAATAATAACCATTTTAGCATTGCCTCTAGGGCATATTTCCAACAATATATACTTAGCAACCACACCTAGTACTTCATTCCTCCATGAGAACATCCTTGATCTTGTCCAACTTTTCCTTGCATCCATGTCGAGCCTTCAAAATCTAAGGAATGACATGCTCCAGCTTCTTTTTCTCTTCTTTAATGAGGTCTTTGTTGACCTCTAACTCCTTCATGTCCTTCCTTGTGTTCTGAATTATACCAGCTTGAGTCTGAAGAATGCACCTCTGTTCTTTTTTCAGTTTAAGCTTCTCCATTTCAAGCTCAATCTTTGTCTTCTCCTCAAGTTGATGCTTCTTCTCCTTTAGTTCATTGATTGCCTAGGTTGTGTAATCCATGGAATGATATTTCATACCATCCTGATAATCAAAAAAGTTGGAAATATCATGCACAAGCTCGTTGTACTGATTACCCAATGAATCAAGTTCCTTCTTCAGCTTAGCCACCTCTTTCTCATGAGCCTTATTGTCCTACACTCTACCAAGGTTCTGCTCATGATGCATATCCCGCAACTTGATTAAATACCTTTGCAGAATTGGTTTCCATGGGGCGTCTACCCACAGCACCACACCACCACACCATCATGTACATTCAGCAATACATATATGATTCACTGCAAAACAACTTCAGAACACGCATATTCAGTCAAATAGCTTTGTTTCAACAGTCCAACACCAATTCTATCTAACAAATGATAAACAAGCCTGCAACTTACCTCAGTAGCACATCCAATAAATCTCCTCCCAGTGTCAGTGCCTTCAAATGCAACAAATTTGCCTGGCCTCTCCCTATGCAGTATGGACTTAGGCTCAAGTTCAACAACCATACCACAGAAACAAGGGTCTATGACAGTATCATGGGTTTGCTATAGCAACAAATACACACATGTTAACTACATCCACATTTCTCAAATCTTCCCACCCTAACGCTAACCCTAGAAGAGGGAAGGAGAGGATAACAGAGGAGAAAGACTTAAAAAATACTCCATCTGCATGCTACTAAACTGCTCATGTACTCATTATCATCTAAGCTCTCAGTGTTGGGCCACGACGGCATGGTGTCGGCCAGTCGCCTCGCCGGAGTGATAGCGGAGGAAGGAGAAGAGAGAGAGAGAGAGCTCAAAAGAGAGTGAGAGATGCAGTAAAGGGCGAGTGATTCGACCAGCTCTTGACCTGGTTGGACCAGCTCATAAGGAGAGCCAACTAATGTCCATCAGCACACCCCCGTTAGTAGTTAGGCCACGTGGCACGAAAAGCTGGGCCCCACATGTCAGTTTCGAGCTTAAAACGTGTAAAACGACATCACACAAAAGTGGTAGTTTTCTGGGATGATTTACCACATAAGTGGTAGTTTTTGGTCATTTTTTAAGTGGTAGTTATGTGGGACGACGGCCCCAAAAGTGGTAGTTTTTTGTCAAATACTCTAAATTAACAATGTGTTTTTATCTTGAACTTCTCATAGTTATGCACACCTTGGCCTCTTACATGTTGTCGAAGTCTTGTTTCATTGAAGAAATGGAACATGATGGTGTGGCTCCTATATTTCCATAAATAAAATCTTCATGGTTATATTGTAAATTGGTGCTACCATGTCACGCAAGTGGTGGATCCCTCCTTGCAGCACCAGTTTAGTAATACTGGTTAAATTAACTCATGATCAACTGTTAGAATTTGTCACTAAAAATTAAGCTGAAAGGTCCGTTGAATTGTATGCCTAGTTCACATAATGAATCCTTTGTGGAGGGACGCATTATACAAGGAGCTATGGTGTGCTTGCGCTAGGCTGTTGATCACAGTGCCTTGCCAAGGTCAAAGGATTTACTACTTTCCACATGGTTATATGGAACATGTATGTCTCAACGTGTTGGTGTTTGCCCTTCTTGATGCCCCGTAACTAATAAATGAATTTGCTACTCACCACGAACAAAGCTCTTTGTGTTATGGGACACTGCTTTGTTCCAATGTTAAAAATGACAATATGACTTTGTTTGTGTGGAATAATCATCCGGGGTATTTAAAGATCATCCACGCACACATTCAGAACCCGTTAGGGTCCTTGTGTGTGCACTCGTGTACTTCTCTTGTATGGTCATGTATTAGTTGACAAATGAATATCCATCAGAGAGCACCACCTTACATAGTGTTTCCAGCCTTGTTATAGGCCTCACCATAAGTCCCTTTGCCAAGCTTAATTGTGATGCTTAACTATTTGACAAACATCTTTGCTAACTGATAAAAGCAAAAGTGCAGGTAAATAAACTCATTTTCACATGTTATGACAAACCGATTTATTCCAACTATCCAAAAAAGAGAGAAAATAGAGTACTCATACACAAAGAGACTGTATAATTGTTAAGGCTGCTTTACAATTTAATTTGGGAATAGACTGAACATATCAGGATATACACCAATTGACTATGAAGAGAAGAAATCATCATCTACTGATACACTAATATCGAATATTATCCATTCACATCTCCAGTATTGTATTATTATGCATGCGAGAATGACTAACAATACTTGTTCTGCTCTCAAAGCTGTCAATAAAATATAGTTAGTAGAAACGTTAGAAGGATTTTGAGCTCTAAACACCAGTTATCAATACACTTGACTATGTACCGATCTCCAACCTGTTAATTTATGAATCATCAGATTCACCTATAAGGGGGCAATTGTTTGTAAGATGTGACTTTCTTGCATGCATTTCATAGATAAATATGTAAATAAAAGGTAGGACTTTCTTACATACCTGGATACTCCTATTCACATACATAGATAATGTATCTTCAATTCACATGTAGAACACAAGAATGTATAGTCACAAACTCACAATTCCATGGCAGCAAAAATCTTCAATAATCTGTGAACGCCATAAAGATTGATATTATAGCTCTCTTGTTTTGTTGATATATTGACATACAGAGGAATGAGATGTAGTCCACATGAGACAAGCAATCATCAGTCTTGCTAATGTCACCTATCCATAGTACCATCGGTCCAATGGCACTCAACTAAAAATCAAACACAAAAATGACAAAAGGCACTGTGAGTTTGGGGCCCGTCCATCTGATTTAGATGATCTGGGAATGAGCAAAGATTTTGCCCTCTCGTGGATTTAAAATATAGTTAGAGAAGTTTAGTTAGCTGGTGAATAGGCGCTTTAAGATCATCGAACTTCCTTGGTTTTGAAAATGAACAAATCCCTGTCAAAACATAATTTAACACTTCATATTTATGCATACATTGCCAATTCAATTTTCTAGTACGCAATAGTAAAAAATAGGAACTGCTAGTACAACATACATATACACACTATATCAAAAAGCATGGCTAGACTTATTTTGTTATTAAAATGCTCCCACTTGTGTGTTTAATAGCAGTTTAGGATAAAATCCTGGATCACTACACTAGTCAGTAAAGTTGAGCGTCAGATGGCTTCGAAGATCCAACTGATGGTGATAAACTGATGACACACATAGCCAGCTTCCTCATCAGGACAAAGCTTACACATATCCCAGGCGAATTGTGCTAATCAAAAAGGCAAAAGAAATGGAAACCCACCATATTAGACTTCCTATACAGAAGCACTGACACTTCAAACAAACAAACAAACACACACACACACACACAATGTGTAAGACACTTTGTAGACTCAAGAGTCAAGAACTGTAATATAGGCATGCTAATGCCTAAAGTGCTAGAGAAAATCATGCTCCTATGAAAATCACAATACAGTCAAGAATAAACACATCACAATTTTCTGAAGAAAAGGTTAGGGGGTCACAAGGTGACATAATTTTCATAGGAAAGACTTCTGGTCATGTGTCATCTAAAAGTATATACATGCAAGGACCTTTTCTGTCTTGATGGAAACATCTACCTGCCTGAAAAGATGCTACAAGCATGATGCAAACCAGAGGCAAAGTATTTTTTTCCTAAGAAGCTACAGAGAGAGCAGTTAGCCACTGATGCTCGCCTAGATAGCTCACCCACACACATGCATCAAGACAACACATCATATAAGCAGCAGCAGCAGCACACAAGCCAAAAATACGCATGCGGCACTATGCAAGGGGAAGCTAGAGACACAACCAATAGAGAAAGGAGCAGACAACCGGGCTTGCCATCGATCCGTTCACACTAAAAGGGATCAAATAGTAGGACGTTCCTATTCTGAAATCTTCTCATCATACAGAGTACTAATCAAACAGAGAAAAAACAGAAGACAAAAGCAAGAAGTTCCCTTCCTCCATCTGTTTTAATTTTCTTTCACTTATATACATGAGAACGACACACAAGCACGTTAACTATTAAAAACATAATTCTGAATTCAAGAACACGTTTGAATATTAGAGCACCACATACTACTCTTCGTAAATTAAATATGGGCATGTCAAGTATTGATTGACGGACGCTGCTCAAGAAGGATTCTATTGTGTTATTAGTCAGTAGGTACATTACAGAGCCTGTTTTGCTAAGAATATCTGCTATTATATTCTTATAACCACAATTCATGTTTCTATTTTCTCTAAATTAAAATAAGTGATCTCACTACAGTAAAACACAAACACTTATATAGCTGATTGAACTGCCTCGCGATGCTATTAGCAAGGTAGCAGCAAAATATTATGCTATCCTAATCAAATTACTAAATTACAAGACTCTAGTATAGGTTTTAAATTTCAAAAGGGAGAACAACTCACTATACTCTTTAACTTCTTCTTGGACACATGTTTCCTATCACCAGCCCCCTCCCGACCACATGAATCCCCATTGGTCTCTACAAATCTTTAAACAAAATCATCTACAAAATAGAAGAACCAAAGTAATAAAAGCTATCTAATTGATGGAAGAAACTTCATTTTATAATGGAAATCACTCTATTAGACAAACTGTGATGTTTTGGCATCCACGGTCAAAACATCAACATAAAATTCAAATATTTAGACATGGCAATAAGTGAGACATGATGTCGTCAAAAGGAGAGTTTTCTCAATCATTCACGTGGGACAAAATACATAGTTGATATGCGTGATAATAAGTTAACAACGATGCGACCCAAACACTAAAGCTTTGGTTTCACCATAACAAATTAATCTTTGCCATGTACAGTCTAGCCCTCAATACGTGACATCTCATTTTACAATGGAACTCTCTTTTCCATAGAAAGCAGCAGTAATGTAGCAGTATCACTTATTTCTCATGTACTCATGTTGGATAGAACAAACATTAGATACTAAAAAACCATGTTACACATGAAGCAAAATAAGCATTTTTGTATGAACCAAAAGGATAAACTCACCCTAAAGTAGACTACAATCATTTCATAACCACATCAATCTTGTATAATCTATTAAAACAGATTTATCAGTAAAAATATGACAAATAACGTCCACTCCTACAACAGTATAACCTGAAATAAGAACCTTGTGAGAATCCTCGCTCTCTGAGGGCCCAATGACCGATGGCCGTTGGATTGATTTTCTGCTGAGATTTGGACCATCGGATCTCCCTCCCGAACGATCTGGGCCTACGGATCAAAACGAAAACACTATCGCAATGAATAGTTACCTCTCATGGTAAAGATCTTGTGCCACCATCGATATTTATGTGCCCCATCGAGGGCATTTTAGTCATTTCATGTCTTAGGTTAACAAGTGACCCTTTCCATTTCCCTGCTCCCCAATTTGTGGCAGGGTTAGATCTCTCCACACTTATCTCTCCTACACCTCTCTCTCGCTATGTGTGTGTCGAGCCACCACCAGCCATCCTCCCCGTTTGCCTCCATCAACAACCATCCTTCCCATCCATCACCACCATGTCATTTGCGCCACTACACGATGAAGCTGTGAAGGGAGCAACTAGAGAGGGAGGGTGTCGCCGGTGTCATGAACCCATGCGGGTGCAACGGGGTGTGTGCGTGCCTCCATGGATTTGTGCCACGATGACCGGAGGCATTAGTGCCATGGGTCAACCGCGTCAGGGAGGATGGGAGCCACCCCTCTCTTCATGCCAATGACGTGCGTCAAGGTCCCCGGCACGACGATCACCATTCTTTCTTGCAGGCGGACATGTCATTTTCTTATTCACGTCTTTGGCACCTCGCAATCTATCGAACCGTCGTGCTCGCTTTCGTGTGCGAGAAGAAAATGACCTAGGGTGAGCGGCCTATAATCCGCCATGAAAAGGGAGAGGTAAGAACCCTCACCACATCCCACATTTCCACCTCCTCTCTCTCTCTATCTCTTAAATTTACCTGTTCATTCGCTTAATATTCATTTAGACATGTCAATCTATTATTTTGCAGTTGATCTAGATCCCAAGGGGCAGAGTTGCAGTCCTCTAGAGTTGCTGGAAAAAATGAAGATGTCACTTGATCAACTCTGCGTTCTAGTTTCTACACACAAGTAAGACTTCTTTCTCTTCTAGCCCTCTGCTATGTTGGTCTCTGGTTGGATTTAGGTAATCCAACCCAGGATATGTGTTCCTATTTTGAGATGATCTATGCATGGTTAGCTTGCTTTAGTATCCAGGAGTAGATCTTTATTGATTTATGTTTTAATTTATGCAATAGTTTCTAATCTGTGTAACTTGTGCAACATGTGCTGCACACATGAGCGAGACATAGAGTGACAGGATCCTGGACCAGGAGTGGCTAGCTCCAAGGAGCCCGACCTCATATACTACAAGGGGCCCATGAGGTCCACGATGAGGAGCAAAACCTAGGAGGCAAATAATACTTTAATGGTCTCCAAGACTAGATGGCGTCAACACCCCCGATTGCATCCGCCCTAGATTGGTCCTAGCGATGTCATGCGGGTATGCCCCAGGCTCGATTCGATCTGACCTTCCTGCAGCTGGTCTCCCTTAGCCACCAACTCTTCTGCCCAGACAGCAAGTTCATACTCTCTCCGTCCGTTGTCTCAATTTGCAACAATTCCCGCAAGGATCCGATAGTAGCGATGATACCGGCGTGCAACACACATGGGGTCGATCCCACGTGGCGGTCTCCGGAAAATGAGGATGTGCAGGCATGGTTCGAGAACTTGACGGAGGCGCGCATCATTGATAAAGGGCAGATGATGCATGCCCCCACCGAAGCGGAGCTCAAGTTCATGGTCCAGCGGGCCACAAAACCGGGTCTCATCACGAGCAGGAGTAGCTCGAGAGCTGCCATGCACGACGAGGAAGAAGAGGAGGACGACAATCAGGAGGAGCGCGACGAGGAGTCGCCAGCATATTACCAACAGGAGGAGCTCGCCGGGGTTGCTGGTACTGGGGTCTCCGAGGTTACGATGGAACTGGAGCTCACGGATCCCCTAGTTCACGATGTCCCCAAGAGAGTGTGCGTCCTTCGAAGACTGACATAGGGGAGCTGGTCTGCCGTACTCCTCCCTCAGAGGTCGAGGATGAGAGGGAGGAGGAGGACCCTGCCGCTGATGTTGCCCGGCCATGGCGGACGAGGTAAACCGCCACCATGCGCCCGAAAAGTGCTCCTGATGAGCCAATGGGGCGTTCGAGAGCGTCTACTCCACCACCAGCCCTTGCTCCCCTTCCGAAGGGGATGTGGAACTTGTCTCACTTCTGCCCGGGGGAGGAGGATAACAATTGAGTGCCTCCCCTCTTAATCCTTGTTTCATACTTACTTGGTTCTTTGTTTTTTGGCTGAATCTTGTTTTTGACGCTCCTGCACGAACGAGGAAACCTTGGCATAGCGGCTGGCTAAGAAGGTGAAGCCCGCATCCACCACGGGGGAGGAAACAAGCTCTGCACTCGGACGGGAGGTCATAGACCTCAGTCCGTCGACCAGTCCCCGGCGCGAGGCTATGCCTCCGCACCCAATGGTGAAGGTGAGTGCATGCACCAGTGATGGTGCCTCCACCCCTCCTTTCGTGGAGCCGGAACGCCAAAAGGCAGCCCAAGAATGCTAGACTTCGGAGAGGAGCTCTTCAGCAAGGTTTCCACCGATGGGCCTGTCCATAATGAGGATGCGCCGGCAGGCGATGCTGCCGGTGGCCATCCATCGGCAACGAACGTCACCGGGGGAGGGGATGCCCCTCCTCAATAGGAACCCACGGGCAAGTTCCTGATTGCCGAAGTCTTCAACTTTATATTCTTCTTTTTATCTTCTTGAACTTCTTCGAGTCCAATTTCCTTGGCCTTGCAGATTCGCCTCCCCCCGAGGGCACAACCGTGGACACCAGCATGGAGGAGATTACCAAGGACGCCACCGATGAAGCGAGCCGGATTGCCGCGGAGGAGGAAGCTGATTGCGATGCCACCAAAGCAGTTGGTAAGGGAACCGCCGCGGAGCCATCCGTAGAAGGGTTAACGGCCTCCGAGAGCACTTTCAGCCCCATGGAGCTCGGGTAGGCGCATCTGTCATGCCCAGGCTAGCGGCGCCACCACCAATCTGATACCTCAAGGTGGGAGATCTACAATTTGTCAGCTCCATCGGCAACATGATTCTCAAGGCCTTCTCCGAGGAAGAGGTCTTTGACGATGCCGTCGCCATAGCCGGAGGGGAGGTGAGAATCAACCCCTTCGGTGGGAATTAGGAGATGAGGAAGCACGCCATCTTGTCTTCCATGAGCAAGGGCTTCAGGAAACTACCGGCACACTATGCTGGTATTTTGGAGAGGCTGGATCACCGGGGAGTCATTCTTTCCAAGGAGCTCACACAGGACGGGGGGACCTCGCCAAGGACAGTGTGACATTCATAAACTCGAAGACCGAGGCAGAAAAGATCTTGAAAGATCCCGAGAAGGTTGCACGTAAGATCTAGCTTGACGCTTATGAAGAGGAGGTTTTCACCCTCAAGGCGGCCCTCAAGGCTGTGCGCGAGAACCGGATCCGGGATCTAGAGCTGCAGCACAAGAGCGTCCTCGAAGAGCAAGAGACAGAGCACACCAACAAGATCAAAGAGGCCGTTGATGCCGCCGTAGCTGCTCAATCCGCCAAGGTCGACCTGGAAGGTGAGGTATAACAGGTGGAACTAGACCTCGCTGCCCCCAATCAGGAAATCTCGAAGCCGAAGGACGATACTGAGAAGGGGACCCAGGCCTTGGCAGACCTGCATGCGGAGTTCGCCGGCAAGACCAAGGAACTAGAGGTCGCCTTGGATGCCAACGCTGATCTAAGCACAAGGGTGAGTACTCATAAAGGCAGCCCGGAGGCCGCCCAAAGCAGGGATCACAGCTATATCAAAGAACTTCAAAAGAAGAATGAGCTGCTTTCTTCCGCTGCAAACATCTCCAACAAACTCCAGGGGAGTGTTGGTATGTGGACGGAGCAACTCGTCGACATCGCCAGTAGGCTCTCCGCCCAACTCGCAAACATGGGCTTGGAGGAGTGCACCTTCTTCGACGACGCTGGGGAGACGACAAGCGCACGGCTATCCATATTCTTTGGACAACTCGTCGATGTATTTGCGAAGTATGAGGCGGGGCGAGCCGACAAATTCCTCCAAGGTTGCCGCAAGTTGTGTCGCGAGGCCCTTAGCAATCATGGCATTGATGTGAGCAAGGCCCTCTCCAAACTACGAAAGTGGTATCACACCAGCAAACTTGACACCCTTGTTGCCCCGATCTCTGACAAGACTAGCTCTGTTACCTTGAACAATTAATTTTCTGCTCCTGCAATGCATGTTTCGAAGACATTTGCCACGGGTAAAGGTTCAAACTTTGTATGCAGTACTTTCCGTCTATTTAGGACAAATGGTTATTTCCCATTGAGCTTAATTTTGTACTTGCTAGTTTTAATCCCTATGCTTGGCGAGTTTGCCCGTCGGTGAGCACATCCGTACCATGAAGCTTGAGGGCGGACCCTTAGCAATCTACCAGTGATGCAGCCGCCGGCAGGGCCATCCTTGTCGTGTCAGCTTAGAATGCTGAGTGGACTCGAAACAAAGTGGAGCGCAAACAATTCAAACAGAGGCCTTCATGTGCAGGTCTTTTCACACAAGTACACATTTTTGTCCACGGGGAAACAACCCAAATTTCACATTGCAGGATGATTTTACTCATCTTTCATTTCTTTTCTTGCCACGAGATGGTTGTGCACGCGCCCGTAGGTGTCCATACTGTCACTCCCCCCAGAAGACTTGCATGAAGGGGCCCTCTTCTCATCCTTGAGAAAAAGAGAGAAGAGAAAATAGAGGAGGCTAGGAAACCTGCCGGTCCAATATCCACCTTGTCCAAGCGATGAGTTACCACAAAAATCTTCAATCATAAATATATGTATTTTGATAAAAGGTTGCAGAACACTTAGCTTTATTTACTCTGCACATGGTCATTGCCTGGCTCAGTACAGAGGATTACAATCCTTGTCACGAGAATCGTACAATGGTGGTTGCTGGGCGGCCCAGCAACCGCACCTTATGGGTGGGACTTTGCGAGTACCCAGTATTTATGCGTGCTTGACATTTTGGTGTTGCTCCCGGTTTCTTTGCGGCTCTTACCGGCACTAGAGGTCTTTCCCCTGGCAAGGGCTCATCTATCTTATTTCTCTTGCTTCCGACGTCAGAGGTCTCTGGCAGGTCGTCGACGGGCATGTGGCACTCTGTAGCGCGTTTCCTGGAGTCCATGTTAGAGTCTTTGCCACATGTCTTGCTCTTACTCTTCCCCCTGGGAGTTATGCTGACACTAGTGAGTGCCTTACTAGTAGATGCTGCAACTGCCTCCAGGTAAAGCTTGTTGATGCTGAGGACCGTGACATTGTTGTTAGCGTGGACGGTGATGATGCTCATCGGCCCTGGCATCTTGATCGTGTTGTTGAAGTGATGGGATGCCGCCATGAACTTCATTCAACACCGGTCGACCCAAGATCCCGTTGTATGACAGGGACATCTTGGTGTCGTCGAAGGTGAAACATTCTATCCTGAAGTTGAGCTCGCTGCCGAACATCATTGGCAAAGTTATCTTCCCCTTGGTATGCAATTTCTGTGGGTTGACCCCTTGGAGGGACCTTGTTGGCTTGAGATCCGTGTTAGGAATTTGCAGCTGTTTAATCACGTCGGACAAGATCAAGTTCAAACCAACCCCACTGTCGACCAAAATCTTTGTCACTTTGAGGTTGTGAATTGTTGGCAAGACCAACAATGGAGCACACCCGATTATTGTGGTACAATTGGGGTGATCGTGAGCGTCAAAGATGATGGGAGCGTTGGACCATTTCAGGGGTTTCCTTGCCTCCGCCGTTGGTTCTGCCGCGTTGACCACAATAGCTCACTGTTTGGCTACTTGTGGGAGGAGGGAAAATATGCTTCTCTGTCAACACACATAGCATCCACAACCTTCTAGAACTCCCGACCTTTAGATCCTTCTTCGTCCTCATCATCATAAGCTTCTTCATCGTCGAATTTGTTGTATGGGCCTCGAGTAGGTTACTCCTTCTGCTGCTTGGCCTTGCCGTGGCAGTTCGCACCTTTCATACTCTTGCTTCTGCTTCTCAGCATGCTGCTCTACTTGGCGTCACTCGGTGATGTCGTGGCCTTTGGTGAGGTGAATCTTGGAGTATGGCCAATCGGTCTTCTCCCCTGCCGCAGCCTCGTCATCTCCGGAGCAGGTGGAAACATGATTGTCAGACCCCTTGGACTTGGCCTTCTTGTCGACAATGGAATTATTGGCGCCTTCGACAAGCATAACTGCCTTTCCCTTGCGTTTATTATTGCGCTTCCGCCTCTTTCGCTTGGAGGCAGATGCACTGTCGTCGTCGCCTGAGTTGACTTCCGTGCCAGCATCCTCCCCGGGAAGCCTCCTTCCATCTTCAGCCCATGCACATCTATCAGCCAGAGCGTACAGCTCGGCAAGGTCCTGTATCTTGTTGATGCTCATCTCCTCACGCATCAGGCGATTGTGTACGTTCATGTGAAACACAACAATCACCATGGAAGGGTGGATGTCCAGGATATTGTGGTATTTTCGGCTGAATCTCTGGATATACTTGAGTAGGGTCTCGCCGTCTGTGTGAGGAATCACATGCAAATCGCCATGCTGCCCGTGGAGCTTGTGACCCCCGTGGTAGGCACCAAAAAACTGGCTGCATAGATCCACCAAGGAGGAAATAGCCCCCTTTGGCAAGTTCATCACCCAACTCCTCACGTTGGGCTTGAGCACCAACTAGAAGTAGATGGTCAACACTTTCTCATCGCGTCCCTCGGCAGCCTGCACTGCTATGGTGTAGATGCCGAGGAACTATGATGGGTTGTTCTTGTCGTCGTACATGTCGAGCAGCTCCGGCTTGAAGGCTTTCCTAGAAGGCCAGCGGACTTGCCGCAGCTCCCAGGTGAACGCTGGGCAACCAACCTCGTAAGGTAGGCTGTTGGGTTCTCCCTGTGCTGGCTCATCGATGACCGGATCTGCGCGATCGTTCGACTGGTGATGTGTTTCCCCCTCCTCTTGATAGTGGTGCGCACATCCTCCTTGCGCCTATTCTTGAAGACCTGGTGTTTATCTTCCTTCTGCTGCAGGTCCCTCGAGGCGTGGAACATCTCGTCCTGCATGTTGGTCCCGTGGGCAGGTTGTTGCTGTTGTGGGGGTGTGTAACAGCCCAGATGTAATCCTTTCCATATTTGGATCCTTTCCTATTTTGTGGAACAATGTTTGGGTGTTATATAAAGTTATCATTTCATGTGGCTTCATTTCATGTCATCATCTTGCATCATGGCATCCTTTTCAGTTGCATTGCTTTCCTTCTTGTGTTGCTAGGAGTTGATCCATCATGTTGTGAGATGTGGTGGTGTTTTCAAACAATGCTTTCAAACTTTGGTGCTTTCAAAACAATGCAAAGCCCTTCCCCTTTGTTATTTTTTAACTTGTGTGTTATACTTTGTTTGAACCTTTTTTAAAAATGTTAAACATTCAGAGAATTTACTTGTGGTTGAGGGGGTAGTTGTCATTGTTGGATTAAGATTTAGTTCATGTGGGGTTTTTATATAAACAACATGATAATTCCTGTTTTATGTATAACTTAATTGTTCTAAACATCTGGTTTAGATTTTTATTAAATAGGGCATAAATCCCTCATGCCCTATTTGTTTTTATCTTGTTTTTCAAAACCCTGTGTGGCTCTGAGGATTTAGTTTGTTGTTTATTTATTTTAAAAAGGAAAACCCTTTTATTTTTTTCCCTTCCTCTCTTAGCCAGGCACCAGAGAACCCAGGTGGGTCGGCTCTCTCCTTCTCCACCTAGGCCTCGCCTCTTTTCCTTGCTCGCGCGACCTTCTCCCCGTCCCTTCGTCTCTGTCTGCTTTCTGTCAGAGCATGTGTGAGAGAGAGGCCGACGCCGTGGCTCACGGACGTCGAGGAGTGTCCTCCACGCCTATTTAATCCCCCTCGACGTGTGTGCCCCTCTAGGTTTCCCTCTCCCCGCTGCCACCTCGTTCCCATCTCCTTTCCTCTCTCTCAGGTAAGCTTCAGAGAGGAGCAGGTTCAGTCAGAGAGCTTAGGCCCGTCGATACCCGCCGTTTTCCTCGTTGTCGGTAGCCTTCCGGGGAGGACGTGGTGGTAGGGAGGATGCTGGATCCCCCCTCAACCCGTTCTCATCGCAAGAGGGCCAGATCCCCTCCTCTGCTTCGCTTGCCGCGTCGCCCTCTTTGCCGCCAGAGAAGATCGTGCATGTCTACCGGCGCCTCACACCTTCTTCCTCGTTGCAGCAACATGCGCGTCACCGAGAACCTCAAGGTGAGCCTCGCGACGTCCTCCTCCCTCTCCTTCGCCGTTTTCGCGCCGAGCCCTCGCCGTAGGCCTCTGTCGTCACCGCCGTTTCCGTCGGTAGCTGCGCCGTTGAGCCGTCGCAGTGGGGCTCCTCACAGGGAGCTAGCACTGGGAATGGAACCCCTAGGGTTCCCTCCTTCCCCTCGTGGTAGTCGCCATAGAGATTAGTCGCCGGAGAGCCGCCGACGTTCTCCCTGTTCCGGCCGCGTAGGGGGGTAGTAGAGCAGAGGGGGCTTCTCAAAAGAGAAACACCCCCTCTCTGTTAAGATCGGTTACCTTAGCGTAATGGCAACAGAGCCGGGCGACTCCGCCAGCATCGTGGGTTCGAATCCCCTCGGGCGCCCTTTTGTTTTATGTGGACTAGTTCCTGTGCAGCGCCAGAGAGGGTTACCGTGCATATAACCCTCTCTCTGGTAAGCATCGATGGCCTAGCCGAGTGGTGTGTCTCTGGTAGTTGTGCTAGGGGGTTGTGGGTTCGATCCCACTTCCTCCCCTTTTTATTTTGATTTTGATTTTATTCCTCTTGCTGTTATTTTGTGTTGCTAATTTCTGCCAGGGGTTTTGCTTTTATTTTCTTTTTTTCACTCATGTGGCACTAGGGTGTAGTGTATGTGTGTGTAGATAGGATGTGTTGTGTGTGTGTGCATGAGTGTGCACATACACTTGTGCAAGATGGCCTAATCCCTCATGCTTGCAACTAGACATGTGGTGTTGTGTGAGTAGTTCTTGTGTGTGTGCATGTGTAGGTGTAGATGGTGTGGTGTGAGTCCATATATACATGTGCATGTGTATGTGTGTGCACATGTGTGTGTGTGTGGATGACCACATTTCTCTATGTTAGTGTGACCATGTTAGTGAGTCCATGATATGCCTAGATAGGTTGGTATTTCCCTAGTGAATGTGCATGTGTAGATGATACCAATTGTGCTAGCTCTACATGTGATTATAGTCATTTGTACCTTATAGGATTCTTTGTGATTTTTCGAGCTAGCTTTGTGCATTGTTGTTACATGCAAGTAGCCATGTATGATATATGGATTTGGGGTAGAACCATCCCAGGAATCCATTAGTGCAGTAAGATTTCACTTTAGAGCAACTTCATAAACCTGTTATTTTTCTGATATGATGCCATGTTTAGAGCTTTACATTAGGTGGTGCTTTGGCCCTTTGTGGATGATTCCTTGATGGAATGGTAGTGGGTGAACCCCTCTACAACATGGGGCCTCTGTTTTGTTTTTATGGATTTGTATGCACCTATTGTGCCCTGTCAAAGTGGACACTTGGCTTAAACTGTTAGATTTCTGAAACCTTGTGATTTTCACAAAGTCTGGGAAACTGGAGTTATTTTCTTCCAGTGTTGTCTTGTGTGAATTAGCTCCTGTGTTGGGAACTAGCCCATGGAACAAACTAGTGTTTGTGAGATTTTATGTTTGTTTAGCTCCCTGTTAAATTTCATGCTTATACACGTCCTGTAGATATCATTTTGGAGGCTGCCAAAATGCTTCAGAGCATAAGCAGCTGGTGAAAATCTGTGATTTTCACTAAGTCCCAAAATTGTGATATTTTGTCCAAGTTAGTGTCTATATATCTGCTCATGGGTCATTCCTTTGCATTAGATTCTTGCATAGGGTTGTAGAGGTTCTGGATGGCTTCAGTCTCATGTCTTATTTGATTCATTTAGATAGTTGTAGCTACTGTAGATCTTGTAGACAAACTGTTATGTGACTGTTGAAAACAGATTGTATGTTTGTATTGTTTTGAAGCTTGTGTGTGCATTGTTGATGGTGTGGTGTGTTCCCATGCACCACCCCACTTATAATTTGTTGCTTGATCATGTGGCAACCTGGTTACACCAGTGAGTGCCCATTAGTGTGTGTTTGTGGCTGTTTTGACCCGTAGGTCTTCGTAACTTGTTTTGTAGTTTCCGGTTGAACCGTGGCTCCGTTCTCTACGTTCTTTATATGTTTTTGCATCATTTTCTCATGATGCACATGTTCATGACATATTCATGCATGTAAAGAAAACTTAATATGAGGTTCTGTCCAGAATTCAATTAACTCAACTAATGCATATGAAAGTGACTAAAATAGTGATGCATGTTTCCTTCTTTACACATGCATCATATTGAATGTTGCATTATGTCTTGCCGGTGTTCATTGGCTGTTATCTTATCTTGGGTAGCATCGGGAACGGAGAGCGAGTACGTCGATTCTGGAGAGTACGTGCAGGAAGATCAAGAGCAGTTCCAAGCTAAAGACATCACAGGCAAGATGACCGTGACCTTGACACCGTATCTAGCTTTGTTATGCTTAGAATCACGTTTCCTTCGTTACGAGCTCGCTGCCTACCACTTGATATAAATGCCTCCTCTCTTTGCCATGAACCCCAAACACTTCCCTTTCCTAGCAAATGTTGTTTGGCTAGGTAGGCTTGCTTAACCCCCATTGGATAGCTTTGCTAATTGCAGGTGCCAGCTGTCCCATGTGATAAAATGGGTATTTTGATATCATTATGTTTAAAATGCTATTTAATTAATTAATGCACCTATATACTTGGTAAATAACGGAAGGCCTAGCCTTTTGCCGGGTGATTTGTTCCGTTGTTGCCGCCTTAGTTTCGACTACCGGTGTTTGATTCCATAAATGATCGCTCCTAACACAGTCGGGGTTGCTATGGGGACCCCCTTGATAGACCGTGTAGTGTTAAAGCTTGTCTGGCAGGACCCAACATTGGTTTTAATCTGGTAATAACTTAATAATTAAATGCATAGGGAATAGCTACCCCGAGGAATTAATCAACCACCTTGGACAGTGCTCCTCATGAGTGTTGGTCCAAATTGGACAGACTACGGGGCCATCGCAAGGAAACTTGAGGTCTGGTATCCTGTAGGCTTTCCCATCCGACGTGTCCTGAGACTGAGACACACGGCTCTTATCGGGGTCGTCGACACGCCTGGCGGTCTTGCCAGATTTGTCTTACCTTAGCGATATATGTTGCGTATAGGAATTCCGGTGAAACTTTGGGTCTCCTCAAAGTTGAGGCTTTCCTCTAAGGAATCCGATGAGATCACGAGCTTCGTGATAGAGGATTACTTTGCGGCCCGTGGCAGCTTGTGATGGACTAGTTGGAGCGCCCCTACAGGGTTAATCTTTCGGAAAGTCGTGCCCGCGGTAATGTGGCAAATGTGGATATTTTTGTTAACATCCGGTTCTAGACAACTTAAAGTAACTCTAATAAAACTACCAACTGTGTGTGTAACCGTGTATGTCTCTTTCAGAGATCGTTCTCTCACGGAGAACACGGTGGGGTTATGTCTGACGTAAGTAGGAGTTCAGGATCACTTAGTGATCAACCTAGTCTTTGATCACTCGCGTAGACCACCACATGATTACTCTGATCATCGTAAAGTAGCCACCATATATGCTTAGGTTGCTGCAAACCCATACACTTATCGTTCCTCACCCAATAACTTGCCTAGATTCGATACCAAGGTCATTCGATTGTTGAGTCCCCATGGCTCACAAATTACTACAAACACCAACAGGTACAAGTACACCCGACGTAGGAGATCCTGATGACAACCAGCTGAAGTGGGAGTTCGATGAGGACTCTGGCCGACTGTACGTGAACTGTCCGGAGGACTGAGGCCGTGGTCGTGATCGTGGGGCCAGCATGCGGGATGTCATAGTTTTACTTGTTTCACGTTATCCGTAGTGGGACTAAACTATGCTTTGAATGATGTGTGTCTGTAAGCTTAATCCTATACTCTTATCATATGGCAAGTGTGTGCCCTACTTGTCACTCTTTGTCACATCCCTGAAACCCTAATCAAGTATAGCATTGTGCTCATATCTTCTTTGCATTGCATCCAAGAAAATTTCAACAAGATCAAAGCAAGTGGTGAAGCAAAACTCAAAAAACCCTAGCCACTTCTCAAATTCAAAGAAATTATAAACTTGTTCAAATCAATGAACCCAAAATGGCCTCAAGAAAAGTTCAACTTTTCTGATAATTCATGGAAGCAAATAAGCAGTGAAGAAAACTATTTTCATAACACATTTGGCATTTTATTTAAATGCAAAAAGCTACTGGATTCAAGTTTAAATTTGAATTCAAAAACATTAAGTTTTGAAAAATGCTGAAAACTTCAGGAATGGTTGGATATATTCCATCAAATATTTTGGTGTGTTCAAAATATTTTTGGTAAACTATTTTGGAGCTGAAATAAATAGCAAACCAAAACAGTTAGTATAACAGAAAGAAAAATAAGAAAGAAATGAAGAAAGACTACCTAACGCTCACCTGGCCCATGCCCAGTCCGTGTGTCGTCTTCCTCCTCGCCAGTAGAAGTAGGAGGTGGCCGCCGCGACGCCCGACGCCTCCATGCGGCTCCCTGCCTGCCTGGCCGCCGCTTCGCGCTGGCATGCACGGGGATAACCTCCCCGAGTGTTGGGGATATTACCTGTTAGTAACCCGCCCTAGTTGGGCCAGATCACCAAATCAGGCGATTCATCTAAGCATGGTTTGGGCCTTGGCCTAGCAAGACCGAAGGTCGTATGGTGGTTTATAATTTTCGGAAGGTCTCCAAGCTTTGGAAGATGGCGACTTGGAGATCGTAGAGGTCACGATTTGTAGAAAGGAAAGTACCCATGTAAACCCTACGGATTCGACCTGTATATAAAGGCGAGTCCCAGGGAAGAAGAGGACAGGTTAGAAACCATCGAGTGCTAGGTCCGGCGAGTTACGTCCTCCTTGTAATCGAAACTCCATCAATACAACTCAAAGCAGGACGTAGGCCTTTACCTCCTCACGAGGGGCCGAACCTGGGTAAATCGCCGTGTCTCTCGTGTTCAACCCCTTTGAGTCGCCACCAAGGTGCGATGGCTCCAGTGCTAAGTCCTTTCACGAGGACATCTGCCGTGACAAACCATGACAGTTGGCTCCCACCGTGGGGCCTGCGCACGGTGGAGTTGAGTTCTCAAAGGGAGCCCTACCAGGGTTTGGGAGTTACGCGACGGGGCTCATGACCCGGAGCCGTCGTAGGAAGATCTACATCGACAACCAGCAATGGGGACCCGAGGTGGATTCGATCGAATATGGCTACAAGGTCCCCTTCGACAAGATCAACGTCTTCATCGGCATGATCGGATCATCCGTGCCTGAGCCGGACATCTCCACCGACATCGTCGAGCCGGCCAGGTACGTCCGCCCAGTAGTGATGCCAAATCTGACTCGCCCGGTCTTTGTTGGGTTCACGCAGGGATCAGAGGAACCAGAACACTCGGCGTCCCAGGAAACTACACCAGTCAACACTGATGATGAATCATCCATGGGCGATTCAGATTCAATCCGGTCTCTACATGGGGATTGTCTTGGGGGCTTGTCGCTGGCCATGGACCCCGAAGTTCTTGACCGAACCCGCCGCCAGATCGCCATCTATATGGAAGGGGGGACTCAACCCTCGCAAAACCCAACAGGAGGCGACGGAACCGGCGAGATGTCTAGAAGCCCGGCCGCTGTCTTGGTGGATTTAGCGGCGGAAATCACAAGGCTGATGGCGACTCCCCTCACACCGGAAAACCAGGAGGAAGTAAACGCGGAGTTGGCGAAACTCAGAGAAGCGTTGGCAAAGGCTCATCGGGATGCTGAGGTGGAGTTCGCCAGGATCAAGACCCGGCAAGCTCAAATTGCGGCCGAAAGGACTCGCTTAAATACTGACAACTGGCGGCTCGAAAGACACCAGCGCGCATCCGATGTCGTCCATCAACGGAGACACCAAGGTCGCCTGCCCCCTGATCTCAACCCGACCCGCATGTTCGATACTCCACGAACTCCTGGGGCGGGAGCCGCCCCAGGGGGAGGACCGGGTCAACCGCCTAACCCGCCGGTTCAGCCAATTGAGGATCGCATTCCCTGATTCCGGACGCCTCAAGGTCACTTTTCCAACCGAGTGGACAACGTCCTTGCTGCAGCTCGCCATTTGGAATCTCTTTCGATTCACAACAACACTCGTGCCGAGATAGAAGCAAGGAACGCATTGAGATGTTGAAGACGGCGGTGGTTCGAAACGCCCAGTTCTCACATAGCCTACATAGGCTGCATTCCACTCCCCAGGCGAGTTACCAACAGACGAAGTTTTGGTCCGTCAAATCGTCCGCCGGAGCGCCTTTGGAGTTTTTCAACGATGCGTTTCCTCCGAAGAATGATGCATAATCTTAAATGACATTCACTCCGGGGACTGTGGGCATCATGCCGGGTCACCCGCTTTGGTGTCAAAGGCATTCCGTCATGGTTTGTTTTGGCTGACGGCTCATGCAGATGCAGAAGAGATAGTTCGTCGGTGCGAGGGATGCCAGCGTTATGGACGACAGGCTCATGTGCCGGCTCAAGAATTAAGAATGATTCCCATCACTTGGCCTTTTGCGTTCTGGGGGTTAGACATGGTCGGCCCCTTTAAAATGTCATTCAACAAGAAAACCCATTTGCCGGTGGCGGTTGATAAGTTCACCAAGTGGGTTGAGGCAGAACCTATTGGAACTTGCGATGCGGAGACAACGGTAAAGTTCTTGAAGAAGCTGATCTTCCGGTTTGGATATCCACACAGTATCATTACTGATAATGGTACTAACCTGTCCCAAGGGGCGATGCAGGAGTTTTGCCGTCGAGAACATATCCGGCTTGATGTTTCTGCGGTTGCTCACCCACAATCTAATGGGCAGGCGGAACGGGCAAATCAGGAGGTTTTATGAGGAATTAAGCCCCGACTCATGGTTCCCTTGGAGAAAACCCCAGGATGTTGGGTCGAAGAATTTCCTTCAGTACCGTGGAGCATCCGGACCACCCCGAACCGGTCCACGGGTTTTACCCCTTTCTTTCTGGTCTACGGAGCAGAAGCCGTTCTTCCTACTGACATAAGGCATGACTCGCCTAGAGTCGCCGCATATGTGGAGCAAGACAACGAACTAGCGCGTCAAGACTCCTTGGACGCCTTAGAGGAGGCACGTGACTTGGCTTCGGCCCGCTCGACCATCTATCAGCAGGATCTACGGTGTTATCACAACCGCCGGGTTAAGAGCCGAACCTTTCAGGAAGGCGACTTAGTTCTTCGGTTGATACAAGATCGTGCTGGCACACATAAGTTGTCACCACCATGGGAAGGACCGTTCGTCGTCAGCAAAACTCTTCGCAACGGCTCTTATTATCTGGTGGATCTTCGGCCTAACCGGCAAACCACGGAGGCTGAGTCAACTCGCCCCTGGAATATTGCCCACTTGCGGCCTTATTACACTTGAGCTCTTAAGCTCTGCATTTTGTAAGTTTTTCAGTTTTATTATGAAGTAATAAAATTAAAATGCTTCCCGACTCGGGGGCTTCCTCATTGAGATCAATTTTGTCATCCTGTCGCGACCTTATGAGCCGACAAAATCATCATCTTAGGGTGGCGCTTGAGCTTTCTGAGTCGCCCCATCCCGTCGCGACCTTATGAGCCGACGAAACCATCATCTTAGGGTGGCGCTTGAGCTTTTTGACTCGCCCCATCCCGTCGCGACCTTATGAGCCGACGAAACCATCATCTTAGGGTGGCGCTTGAGCTTTTTGACTCGCCCCATCCTGTCGCGACCTTATGAGCCGACGAAACCATCATCTTAGGGTGGCGCTTGAGCTTTCTGACTCACCCCATCCTGTCGCGACCTTATGAGCCGATGAAACCATCATCTTAGGGTGGCGCTTGAGCTTTCTGACTCGCCCCATCCTGTCGCGACCTTATGAGCCGACAAAATCATCATCTTAGGGTGGCGCTTGAGCTTTCTGACTCGCCCCATCCTGTCGCGGCCTTATGAGCCGACGAAACCATCATCTTAGGGTGGCGCTTGAGCTTTTTGACTCGCCCCATCTTGTCGCGACCTTACGAGCCGACGAAACCATCATCTTAGGGTGGCGCTTGAGCTTTCTGACTCGCGCCATCCTGCAGCGACCTTATGAGCCGACGAAACCATCATCTTAGGGTGGCGCTTGAGCTTTCTGACTCACCCCATCCTATCGCGACCTTATGAGCCAACGAAACCATCATCTTAGGCTGGCGCTTGAGCTTTCTGACTCGCCCCATCCCATCGCGACCTTATGAGCCGACGAAACTATCATCTTAGGGTGGCGCTTGAGCTTTCTGACTCGCCCCATCCTATCGCGACCTTATGAGCCGACGAAACCATCATCTTAGGGTGGCGCTTGAGCTTTTTGACTCGCCCCATCCTGTCGCGACCTTATGAGCCGACGAAACCATCATCTTAGGGTGGCGCTTGAGCTTTCTGACTCGCCCATCCTGTCGCGACCTTATGAGCCGACGAAACCATCATCTTAGGGTGGCGCTTGAGCTTTCTGACTCGCCCCATCCTGTCGCGACCTTATGAGCCAACGAAATCATTCTTGGGTGGCGCTTGAGTTTTTTGACTCGCCCCATCCTGTCGCGACCTTATGAGCCGACGAAATTGCTATTTTTATTTACCTTGCTGGCACTGCCACAAGGTTTTCCAGACTTTTTGCTGATTCATCTTGAAATATTTGTTATCATTTATTATTCATTAAGATGTTTTCACATATGTTTTTCAAGCTTAGAACAGGTTGATGATCAAAATCACTTTATCCATGGCGGATTAAGTATTATAAAGAGGGTTCACATGGTGGATCAAGTATTTCAAATCACCTTAAGGGCGACATAAGGTCTTTTTGAAGGTATCACAAAAACAGTATCGATTCCTAAAGGAGACCTATTACATGGCTCTTATGGACAATTCAATGAAGTTTATTCTGCTCACGCCCTTGGACCAGTTTGCTGCGAGCTTTGGCCAACCTCAATTTGCAAGTCACCCAGTACCCAGTTACACTTGGCCAGAGCCGCAAAGTCATCTTCATCGGTTAGGATTGATGAAAGATCTGCGTCCAAGTGAAAAGGGTTCTTGGGTCGCCGTGGAGTTAAGCTGGTCGTCACAAAGGTTGGCGGGTTGACCTTCTTGTTCTTATTATCATATGCAGCCTGGTACTTTGATAAGTCCAGACTTGCAGCAAGTTGAGTCGCCGCCAGCCGGGAGTCCTTGACGACACGCTGGTAGTCCTCTTCGGCGAATTCTGACCCCTCATCCTTGAGTTGAGGAAAGCCCGCCGCTACTTCTTCTGGGTTGATCTCTGGAGCATACGCTAAGCAGCGACTTAATGCAGTCAACGCTCCCTTCCGGGCGGCTGACCGAGTTAACTCGCCAAACTGGGGAGGAAGCGTGGATATGCAGCCAAGCATCTTCTTTATGGACGTTATAGGCTCCTTGGCGCCCATCACTGCTTTCATAGTCAGTACACTGCCGGTATATAGCTGCTCTGTCAGCGTGTAAATCGCCTTCAGCATCAGCACGCAATCATCCTGAAGGTTGGCGGCTCTCGGACCTATACAAGGGGTAATGATAATCAGCGACTCAGGATAAGAGTTATTTGTTTAAAAAGGTCAAAGGTTTGAGTATTTTACCAAAGATGGCTTGCGCCATGTTTGAGATATGACGTTTCAAACCGGAGAGCTCTTGTTGCACAGTAGCTAGCTTGGCTTCAGCTTTCTCTGCTCGTTTTGTTGAAGCATCTTGGTCAGCTTGAGCCCTTTTTAAATCGGCTTTTAGTTTTTCCATCTCAGCTAAGACCAGTTGACACTTCTCCTCCGATTTGGCTCGGGCATCCTGCTGATCAGATAAGTTTTTCTTCAAGTCGCCAAGTGCTGATTCAGTCTGGATAAGAGTTTCCTGTTGAAGTACATGATAAAGGGCAAGTCTTAGAACTATTGCAAGCAATATCCCTGACACTTGGGGGCTAATGTAGAATTATTTTAGACAAAATTATACAGCATCAAGACCCGGCTCATCTTTTTACTGATGCCCGGCCCTTGGGGGTTACTGGTCGAAAGTTTTTCTATTAATCAAGACCCGGCTCATCTTTTTGATGATGACCCGGCCCTTGGGGGTTACTGGTCGAAAGGTTTTCTAGTAATCAAGACACGGCTCATCTTTTTACTGATGACCCGGCCCTTGGGGGTTACTAGTCAAAAGTTTTTCTAGTAATCAAGACCCGGCTCATCTTTTTACCAATGACCCGGCCCTTGGGGGTTACTGGTCAAAAGTTTTTCTAGTAATCAAGACCCCGCTCATCTTTTTTACTGATGACCCGGCCATTGGGGGTTACTGGTCGAAAGTTTTTCTAGTGATAAAGACCCGGCTCATCTTTTTACTGATGACCCGGTCCTTGGGGGTTAATGGGGATAATATAGTATATAACAAAACTTACCTCATGTTTATTTTTTAGCATCCGAAGCAGGCTTTTCTCCATCTCATAACTCGCCTCCAGGCGACTTGCAAAACCAGAGCAAAGTTCTTTGAATTCCAGATGTTCATATTCAGAGAGCTTAGCCTTGGAGAGTCCAGACTGAGGAACGGTTTGAGATGATGATGGCACATGCTTTGATAAAACCGCTATGGCCGGTTTAGAGAAGCTGGTATCAGTGATAATTACAGCGTCCGGGTCTTCTGCTGTTGTCAATGGACTTGGCGGCTTGGGGGCATCCATTGTTTCCTTGGGCTAGCTAGGAAGATCCATTTGATCCTCAGGGTTGTCCTAGTCCGGGTTATCTTGGATCGGCGCCGGCTCTTTGATGGGCTCTGAGATTATGATAGGAGTTGACCCGCTGGTTTTCCTCTTCTTCGCCTGTGCCCTGAAAGAGGGAAGAGGCGCGTTTAAGGACTGAAAATTTATCACCATCAGATTCAAAGTAAAATTATCAAAAGACTTTCCCAGGGACACAGATCATTGGCGGAAGTGTCGGCATTACTGAGTCGCCAGATGTAGGAGGAGAATTCTGCAAGAGTTGTACGTCAAAGATATAAGCGGGTTACAAGTGCGATCCAAAGAAACATGAAGAAGTGTTGTTCATGGGTACCTCATTTGGCTTTCTCTTGTTCTTTGTTGGTAAGCCAGACACCAGATCACCAGAATGACTTCGGGTCTTCTGATTCGAAGTGTGTTGTGCTTTCTTCAGAAGAAAATTTGGGTCCAAACAAGCATTTGGATGTGAGAAGGGAACTTTCCCACAAATTCGCCTGGCCGGCTTAGGTGGAGAAGGAGATGAATCGGAGAAAACAGAAATTACCTCTACGAAATCCTCCTAGCTTTCGTTGTCTTCATTCTATTCAAGAGAGGGAGAGACATAAATACAAAGTTAACAGTAATGGATGGCGAGTGAAAATAAGATAGGTTTTTACCTCTGAAGGTGCGTCGCCGACTTGAGATTCATCGGCTTCGGATGGCTCGGCCACAGCAGCTTTGCCCTTGCCCTTGGTTTTCTTCTTTGGGGGCGGCTTAGCTTGCTTCATGGCTGGTTTTTTGGGCTTCTTGGACCAAAATTTATCACCTTTCTGGAATGGCATATGTTATAAAAGGCCATAATTCGAATGAAACATAAGGAGCAAAGACAAAAGGCGGGTTAAAGTTGCTTACCTTGGGCGCCGGATTAATCTTGCAGAAGGGTTTGAGGCTGATTTGGCCGCATTTTCCCGCAGGCTCGCCGGTTAGTTTCTTGATGATGGTGACGATATCATTCTCCGTTAAAGCCATGCGGAAGTAACATTGAGGATGATCTAGGGTGCCGTCAAATTCGCACATTAACCCGTCCCGGCGACTTAAAGGGAGGATGCGCCATTCGACCCAGCAGCGGATCAAGTCAATCCCAGTAAGGCCGTTGTTTGTCAAAGATCTTAACTCCGACAATACTGGGATAAAATCTGATTCCTCCTCTTCGGTGAGCTTGTCCGGAAGCTTTAAATTCGTTGGAAGGCGATCTTCCATATAACCCAGAAGCTTGTTTTCGCCTACAGGCGAGGTCTCTTGACAATAGAACCAAGACTCGCCCCAGCCTTTGGGATGGCTTGGCATGGCGAGTGAGGGAAAAGGGCTATCCCTGCGGCGCTGAACATTTACACCGCCAAGTTCCAGGCTGGGGCCGTTGTGAAATTCCGTTTGGCGATTTAAGTGGAAAAAGTACCAGAATAAGGGAACTGAGGGTTCCATCCGCAGGTAAGCCTCACAAAACACTTGGAATTGGCATAGGTTGCTTATCGAATTGGGCCCTAGATCCTGGAGGCAGACATTCATGAAAGCCATGGCGTCTCTAAGGAACTTCGACCCGGGCGGCTTAAAACCCTGCTCAAGGTGTTCGACGAAAACAACTATCTCCCCTTTTTTGGGATTGGGGATTTCCTCTCCAAACCCAGTACGCCAACCGATAACATCCTGAGGGTCCAAATTTCCCGTTTTCACATAATCCTCTAGTATGGTATCATTGACCTTGGTAGGGAGCCAATCACTTTTGAAGACGGTGCCCATGCTACAAAGGAGTAAAGTATGGGTGAATTTACACCCTTGAACATCTATTGTAAGAGGTGAAATAAGTTTATTTGACTCGCCAAGTAATTTGTCCGCGGACTAAGGAGAAATCTTGACCTGCCATATAAAGGTCCGAGTCAGGTTGCTATGGCGACTTACGAAGTTTGCCTACTCACAAGAGTTGTTTCTTAAGGCGTCGAAGACATTTATTTCAAAATGGTGAAGTATGAAGACTACAAACAGCTTTCACGCAACGAGCGATAGATTATGGATCTACTGGACAGCTGAAAATAAATGAGGAAAATGACTGGATATGGCAACCTACAACCAGGATGAGATGATGTTGGTTTGATGAAGTATTACTCTAAACATGCAAATCGAGGGCGGATAAGTAATGGTATTAGAGACATTGTTTTTCTCGTCGTCATCGATGCCAACTAATCAAAGATAAGGAACAACGATTCAGGAAGGCATCAAGAACATGGTAGTGATGAACTTCAAAGAAGAATGGGGATCTGCTCTTGAGTAAGTGGTGACCTAACCTGATGGGTTCGGCCGGAGATGGTCGACGGCGGCGAAGGTTTTTGGAGGGGCACGAAAATCTCGGTCGGGCGCGGAGATCTTCGGCAGCGACGAAGTGCCTGGCAACAGCGAGATGGTCGACGACGGTGAGATGGTCGATGGCGGCGCGCAGCTCGGCCGCGGTAAGGTGCTTGACGGTGACGAGATCTTTGGGCGGCACCAAAGCTTTCGGGCGACGACAGGAACTGCGGTCGGTGGCGGAGTTCTCGGAAGGCAATAAGGGTTTCTCGCTATGATAATGGGGAAAAGGTTGACGAGACTGGTGGGTGGAATGCGCTAGACCAGTCCCCCCACCTATTTAACAGGGCAGGCGCTGGAATCGAGGTGCAGTGTGCGGGAACCGTCAAAGGATAAAAGATTCGCCATAATGGCGCTCCGAAGATTTTGGGATAGCAACATCAAAGGATCCGTTAGGATTATGTCAGTCTTTTCCGGAATTCAAGGGATAAGAAGATGCCAACGAAAAATGGTTTGGCGATTTTATAGTTTTTCCACGACAGTTGGCGGGTTAAGTTTATGACATATAGAAAAGGATGAAAAATGAATCGCCTTTAACTGAGCAGAAATATTGGCGTGAAGAGAATTCAAGTCAACCTGGGGCCTAATATTGGGGATATTACCTGTTAGTAACCCGCCCTAGTTGGGCCGGATCACCAAATCAGGCGATTCATCTAAGCATGGTCTCGGCCTTGGCCTAGCAAGACCGAAGGTTGTATGGCGGTTTATAATTTCCGGAAGGTCTCTAAGCTTTGGAAGATGGCGACTTGGAGATCGTAGAGGTCACGATTTGTAGAAAGGAAAGTACCCTTGTAAACCCTAGGGATTCGACCTGTATATAAAGGCGAGTCCCAGGGAAGAAGAGGACAGGTTAGAAACCATCGAGTGCTAGGTCCGGCAAGTTACGCCCTCCTTGTAATCGAAACTCCATCAATACAACTCAAAGCAGGACGTAGGCCTTTACCTCCTCACGAGGGGCCGAACCTGGGTAAATCGTCGTGTCTCTCCTGTTCAACCCCTTTGAGTCGCCACCAAGGTGGTACGGCTCCAGTACTAAGTCCTTTCATGAGGACATCTGTCGTGACAAACCACGACACTGAGCTCTGGCCTATCCATTCCCGCGCTCCATTTCCCCCCTCTCCTCTCGGTTCCTTCCTCCCCTTCTGCCGCCATTGACAGGAGCTCGAGCTTGAGCTGCCCGTGCCTCTAGCCACTAGTTCTTCTCCCCGAGTGCCGCATTCGCTCCGCCTCGACGAGCTGGTCCTTCCCGCAGAAGCTGAAGGTCCCCCGAGCCCTGCAACGCCCACGGCACCGTCGTCTTCAAGCTTTGGCCGCCGGCGAGCTCCGATCGATTTGTCGCCTTCAGCGCCTCCCCGAGCAAGCTAGCGCCACCACTGCACTCCCCGTGAGCTTGCGCAGCTTTCCCCCAAGTTTTCCTCATCGATCTCTTCCTCTAGGCCTAGTTCCACCGGAGCCCGACGAGGACCGCCGCTGCAGCTCGTCGTCGGTAGCCCTCCGGTGAACGGTTGGTCCATCTGAGGCCACCAACAGCTTCAGGCCGTCGCGTAGATGCTTTAGGAGCTCAGCCCCACGCGATTTGACCCTGTTTCCGATGACCTCGACGATGGCCGAGCTTTGGTCGCCGCCGAGCTCGTCGCCGGCCTCGATTCCGGCCACCCCAGCCCGTGGGGTTTGCCCCATCGTGCGCGCCGTCGAGTGGCTGATCTCCCTGTGGTCTCTGCCGTGCGTTTGGTCATCGGAGACGAGTTTCCGATGCCCTCCGTCGTCTCTGGTGTCACTGGAGGCTCGCCGCCGGTGGATCTCAGCTTGCCTGAGCCACTGACACGTGGGGCCAGCCTCTGGACGTTTTGGGTTAATAAAAATAAAATCAATTAACTAATAAGTCACTGACATGTGGGTCCAGTGCGGTTAATTAGCTAATTAACATTAAAACCAATCTAAAACTGACCAGAGTCACTGACGAGTGGGTCCCACTGGTCAGGTTTGACTTTCAACGGCCAGTTGGACCTGCTCATGCCATGCTGACGCAATAAGTGGATTTCTGATTTAAAAGAATTCCAGAAAAATGCCAAATCTTCCAAAAATCATAGAAATTAATCTATAACTCCAATGAAAATAATTTATATATGAAAAAGTATCAGAAAAATCGAAGGAATATGAATATGTCATTTTCAAACATTTGAAAATGTTACTAGACCAAACATGTAGAATAATGAATAAGTTAAATTTTATAAATGCTATGGAGATGGAATTTGAAAATCATTTGAATTCCACTTCAAATACTATGATCAAACATTGTTCAATCACAACCAGCAACTTAACATATCATTTCCATGCATGTTAAAAACAAGTTGATCTGAGCATCAGGTCGAATCAATTAAAATGGTATTCGAGAATACCTCGTTTGAAGTGATATTTGAATCTGATTCAAATCAACTTCAAACCTGATAAATGTTAGCTATATTAGCATACCACCTTGCATCCTCATGCCATGCTCATGCATCATCTTGTTGCATATGATTGTTATTGATTGTTGTCATTTCTTTCGGTAGGCTCCGCTCCTCCGGATTCCACTGAATATCCGACTGACGGATATTGTCCCTCCTCTGAGCAACAAGGCAAGCAACCATTTTGATCATCCCGATAAATCACATGTTCTCGCTCCTGCACTTACTTATTGCATTAGGATCAAATGCTCAACTGCTTTTGCCACGTTGGTTGAACCCACTTCCTTTCCATGACCTGTCTTTGTCACAGTAAATAGATGAACCTTGCAACCTAGCATACCTGGTAGATGCTTGAGCCATGATGTGACTTATCCTGCTATGCATGCTATGCTTAGAGTTGAGTATGGTCTGTCATCTGGGAGATGAACAGAATTGTGAGAATGTGTTCAGTAAGTAAAGGTTGTGTGTTGAACCTGATTTGGTAAAGGTACCGGTGAAAGGCTATGTAGGAGTACATGGCGGGTTGTTTCATTGGAACCGTCCTTAGGAACTGAGTTCCGTGTATGTAATCCAAGACTAGATACTACCACATGTTGGGATACTTAATTGACCATCTCGACTTATTAATCGCTTAGTACTCGGTCCAGGAGTTGCAAGTAGTTTCTGGTGTTTATAGTCATGCTGGAGGCCGCGCATAGCGCTGACCTGAGAGGTGGGCTGTGATGCGGTAGGCAGTGGCACGGTGTACCAAGTGGCACCCGGATGGTGGGCTTGGGAACCCTGCGCACATTGTTTGGGGCTCTGGCGGAAACCTCGACCGGACTTCCGTGCGGTTTACCCTCAGATAGGCGATAGACCTGGACTAAGTATTAGCGTGGTTAACGGTCGTGGCCGACTCCCTCGCTGGGCTTCCGCTTGAAGGTTGCCGAGGTGCATGACGTGCACATGGCGATAAGTGGCGAGAGCGTGTGTGAAGAAGTACACCCCTGCAGGGTTATAATCTATTCGAATAGTCCGGTCCGCGGATATGGACTACTTGGAGACATATGTTGTTCATAGATAACTTCAATGGCTACTTATAAAATTGTCAAGATAAGTGTGTGTGTCGTGGACGGCATTTTCGTATGGAGACGGAATGATTCCACCATGGAGTATTGTTGTGGTGTTAGTGGACTCGTGTGCGAGAAATCAAGTTGTCAAAATTATTTAAAATTGCAAATTGTCTAGCCACAATTCAAATGCTGGCTTTCCGCGTGAAGCCCCACAATTCCTTATTGATACATTGCATGAGTAGATAGTTATCCTAAAGTCTTGCTGAGTACCTCCGTACTCATGTTTGCTTAATATTTGTTGCAGAGGTTGTTAATGACCCTAACAGAGGGTTCTTCCTAGACATCGACGACAACGAGTAGCTGGTATCCCAGCTACGATCTGGCCCTAGGGTGGGTCTGTAGTATAGTCAGGCCACGTGCCCTCAAGTTTCAGTTGTCTGTACTCAGACAGTGTATTTACTTCCGCTGTCTTGTAACTTTAATGACTGTTATGATGGGTCGTGAGACCCCTACTGTGTAATATTATGTGTGTGGCTCTTCCGAGCCTTTTAAATAAAGCTTGTATGTTTATGGTTATGTTGTGATGCCATCGATGTATTTACACATATCGGTATGCCATGCGTACGTGTGTCATACTTGATATGTATGGGGTTCGATTACCTAGCCGTAGACTTTAGTAGCATTCCTTACAGGGAAATGCCCCTTTGTGATCCAACGAGCCATGGTAGCTCGCTACTGCTCCGGACACATTGGTTGACCGGCGTGTGTCCTTCTTAGCTGCTGTGTCTGTCCCCTTTGGGGAAATGTCACGCGATGTAATGGAGTCCTTGTAGCTTGCTACGACTCATCTACATTCGCTGGTGACCGACACCTGCTTTGTTGGGTCATGTATGCCTGTCCCTGTGCGGAACTGCCACTTTGGTTTATGACTAGACATGTCGATCCCGGTTCGTTGTCATTGGATTGCTAGTGACACAATTGCATACGCGAGTCAAAAGGCGCAAACGGTCCCGGCTAAGGTAAGGCTGCAGCCGTGGGGTTAACCGTGTGTGAGACCGCAAAGAGATGCGATGGGTTACAGGCTATATTCCTATGGCTTTGGATCGGGGTCCCGACAGCGTTGGTATTAGAACGTGACTGACTGTAGGACTACTAAGCCAAACTGGTCGAAGTTGAGTCTAGAATTGCTCTAGTTATATATAAGGGAATTGTTTGTGGAAGGGAGCGTAAGATTCTTGTTCTCTTCTCAAGTTATTCTATTTTGTTCATCCTCGTCTTTTCTGCGGGAATTAAGGACTAGGCTGCTCATCTTCTTCTAGGCTCGTGTTTCTGATCGGTAGATTACAGGACTACGGGTCGAGGGATATTTGGGTTTCTTTTATCCCTAGGAAAAAGGAAGTAAGTTTGATGATCAGAGAGTTGAACTTGATAGTTGAGTGGTTACGCTATTCTATTTTTGGGTTGTCTCAAAATTGTTTTTGAGCATTTACAGCCGTTATGCTGCCCAACTTTGCATTTAGAGCTCTAATGCTTTTGCATTACTCTCTATTTTCAGATGCCCGGCCGTCCTTCTTGTCAGGTGGTTCGTCTGACCAGGTGCATTGATGCGCCGGGTCATACGGCCATGCTGGTCAGGGTGATGTCGGTGTGCGGTTACCGCTGGTACCCAGAGTACACAGTGGAGGAACAGTACCGCTTCCAGGCCATGGAGGCAATCTTTATGAGATGTTCTATGCGGATGCCTGAGCTGTGAGTGGAAGGATAGTATGGTAGTAGCTGTACGTTCATAGTCCTGTGTGACTTGTGTTGTATGCTTGTGATGTGAAATGAATTCCGGAGGCATAGATAAATAATGTATAGGAAGCTTGTAAGCCTCTGATGAGTAGTTTTATAATTTCAGTAGTTTTCTCTTCGATTAAGGTTGTACTGAACCTTGTAATGGTGTGTATGAACCATGGTGTATATATAGCAGTTGCTTGTTACCATGTTCTTTGGATATTCATTTCCGCATTCCATGTGTTTAGTGCATTCTTAATCCATAGCTAGTATTGATAATGATATTGGTCTAAGCTGTGAGTTTGTTTGTCAAGATGGTGTTCACCAGGTTGAACCGTGCCCCTGCTCATGAGCAAGGCGAGCGTAGTCAAGTGTCCCAGGAAGACCTGCCTCAACCGCCCTCTCTCGCGGAAGTTATGCTTGAGGCAGAGAGAAACAAAAGAGAGACCAACCGACTGTTAGAGCTTATTGAGCAGAATACGGCTCGTCAGCCTAGGAATGCTGCAGTGTCCCTCAATGACTTTGTGAAGCTGAACCCTCCAAAGTTCCATCACTCCGTCGATCCCCTCGGCGCTGATGATGGGTTGTGCAGTATCTCACGTAAGATTCGCTCTGCGAATGTTTCTGAGGCCGACAAGGTGACCTTTGCGGCGTATTTTCTGGAAGGACCCGCCAATCTATGGTGGGAGAACTTTGAAGCTATGCGTCCTGCTGAACCAACAGCCACATGAGAAGACTTTAGTGCAGCCTTCCGTGTGCACCATATTCCAGAGGGCCTGATGGACAGAAAGAGAGAGGAGTTCTGTGCATTCATCCAGGGAAAGTTGACCGTGGATGCCTATAGCCGCGAGTTCGGTAACCTCGCCCACTATGCAACATAGGAGGTGTCTACTGATGCCAAGAAGCAAGAAAGATTCTGTAAGGGTCTGAGCCCTGAGCTTCATCGTGATTTGCACCTCCACGAGTGTACAAGCTTGCAAGCCCTGGTCAACAAGGCGATCAGTGCCGAGACTGGTCATACCGACTTTGAAGCCACAAAGAAGCACTCCCGTGACTTTGGCTCGTCATCTGGTTCCGTGTTTCTAAAATGCAGGCTGTGGGTTCCAAACAGTTCTCTGCCACCAAGATACACTCCGAGTCCATCCTACCTGGCGCCTCAGACGAATCAGACCAACCCTCCAGCAAAAACCTATGGTGGTCCAGCTAGCAATGCTGCACCGCGTGCCAACCAAGTGATATGCTACAAGTGTGGAGAACCAGGGCACTATTCCCATGAGTGTCCTCAGAATGTGGGTACCAAGCAACCCGGAAATTCCGTCGGGCAAGGCAAGTCGGGCAAAGCTTACTATGTGAAGCCAACTCCTCCACGTGGCCGTGTGAACTATGTCTCAGCAGAAGAAGCTGCAGAGGATCCCGACGTCATACTGGGTACGCTTCTTGTTAATCATCACCCAACGTCTGTTCTTTTTGACACTGGGTCTTCTCATTCCTTCATTTCAGAAAGTTATGCACAGTTGCATAACATGTCTTTCTGTGATATGCCAATTCCATTGGTTGTCCAAACTCTTGGTAGTAAGTGGCAAACATCTAGGATAACCTATGGCAATGAAATTCTAGTAGACAGGCTAGTTTTTCTAGCCTCATTGATAGCCCTGGAATCTTCGGATATTAATATAATCTTGGGTATGGACTGGATGTCAGCTCACTATGCCAAGATTGATACTCAGTCTAGAAATGTTCAGCTTATCCATCCCTCGGGTGAGATAGTCAATGTCTCTACTTGAGTTGCCAAATGCGAACTCTATTCCCTCAATGCCAACCCCCTTCCGGAACTTGAAGACATTCCGGTAGTCCGTGACTTCCCGCATGTTTTTCCCGAGGAACTGCCAGGAATTCCACCTGACAGAGATGTAGAGTTCATAATAGATATTGTTCCGGGAACTGTTCCAATAGCCAGAAGACCATATAAGATGGCACCCCTGGAGCTAGCCGAACTTACGAAGCAACTAGGTGAGGCCTTGAATAAAGGTTTCATTCGTCCTAGCTCTTCTCCCTAGGCTTGCCCCGTCCTCTTCATCAAGAAGAAAGACGGAACGGATCGGATGGTTGTAGATTACCGACCAGTTAATCTGGTCACCATAAAGAACAAGTATCCGCTCCCCAGGATCAACGACCTGTATGATCAGATCGCTGGATCCCCAGTCTTCTCAAAAATGGATTTGAGGTTGGGATACCATCAAATCAAGATCAAGAATGGGGACATTCCAAAAACGGCTTTTGTTACTCGTTATGGCCAATACGAGTACACCGTCATGTCCTTCGGTTTAACCAATGCCCCAGCCACCTTCTCTCGTCTGATGAATTCAATCTTCATGGAGTATTTGGATAAATTCGTCGTGGTATACCTCGACAATATTCTCATCTACTCGAAGAGCGAACAAGAACATGCCGAGCATCTAAGGCTGGTATTGATGAAACTTCGAGAGCATCGCCTTTATGCCAAGTTTTCAAAATGTGAATTTTGGTTACCAGAAGTTACCTATCTAGGTCACGTAATCTCTGGTAAGGGTATTGTTGTCATTCCCTAAAGAGTTAAAGCCGTCATTGATTGGACTCAACCTCAATCGGTTAAGCAAGTTAGGAGTTTTCTTGGTCTAGCGAGCTATTGCCGCCGCTTTGTCGAGAATTTCTCCAAGGTTGCAAAGCCTCTAACTGAACTCCTCAAGAAGGATAAAAAGTTCGAGTGGACACCACAGTGTGAGCATAGTTTTCAGGAACTGAAAAGACGCCTGGCTTTTGCACCTGTGTTGCTACCACCAGATTTCTCTAAGGACTTTGTTATCTATTGCGACGCCTAGAGACAAGGATTAGGTTGCATTCTCATGCAAGATCGTCATGTGATTGCATACGCATCACGACAGTTGCGTCCACATGAGGATAATTATCCCACACATGATCTTGAGCTTGCAGCTGTAGTCCATGCACTAAAAACCTGGCGACATTACCTTCTTGGTAATCGTTGCGAAATATTCACTGATCACCAATGTCTGAAATATATCTTCACCCAGCCAGATTTGAATCTCAGGCAAAGACGGTGGGTTGAGTTGATCTCGGATTAGACTTAGGGATAACTTACACCCCGGGGAAGGCCAATGTTATGGCTGATGCACTAAGTCGTAAATCTTATTGTAACAATTTGATGCTACAACAAGGTCAACAACATCTCTATGAGGAATTTCGGAAGTTAAATCTCCATATTGTTCCTCAAGGATCCCTTTCTACCCTGGTGGCGAAGCCTACTCTTAGGGATCAAATCATAGCCGTGCAAGCTTATGATAAGGGTATATCCCGGATCAAGGAGAATATTGCTAGCGGAAACGCTAGGGATTTCTCCGTCAATGAGAAAGGTGTTGTGTTCTTTCAGAACCGTTTAGTGGTTCCTAAGAGCAAACGTCTGCGGCAATTGATCCTTAAGGAGGCTCATGATTCTCCTCTCACCATTCATCCCGGTAGTACTAAGATGTATCAGGACCTACGCCAGAGGTTCTGGTGGACTAGGATGAAGAGATAAATTGCTGAGTTCGTTGCTAACTACGACGTTTGTCGTCGAGTTAAGGCAGAACATCAAAGGCCTGCTGGCACCCTTCAACCTTTAGCTATTCCTGAATGGAAATGGGATAAAGTCAGTATGGATTTCATTACCTGATTTCCCAAGACCAAGAAAGGAAATAATGCTATCTTTGTGGTCATTGACCGTCTCTCCAAAGTAGCTCATTTTCTTCCAGTTCGTGAGAGTATAACAGCTAGCCAGCTAGCAGAGTTATATATCACTCGAATAGTGTCTCTTCATGGTGTTCCCCTGGAGATTAACTCAGACGTGGGAGTATCTTTACTTCTCGCTTCTGGGAAAGTTTTCAGAATGCTATGGGGACTCAGTTATCTTTTAGCACTGCTTTCCATCCTCAATCAAGTGGTCAAGTAGAAAGAGTAAATGAAATCCTAGAGGATATGCTCCGAGCTTGCGTTATATCATTCGGTATGAATTAGGAGAAGTGTCTTCCATTCGCCGAATTTGCTTATAATAATAGTTATCAATCAAGCTTGGGCAAAGCCCCTTTTGAAGTTCTCTATGGACGAAGATGTCGAACACCTCTTAATTGGTCAGAAACCGGAGAGAGGCAACTCTTTGGCCCGGACATGATCCAGGATGCAGAAGAGCAGGTTCATATTATTCATGAAAAGTTGAAAACATCCCAGTCTCGTCAAAAGAGCCATTATGATCGTCATCATAAGGCTGTGACCTTTGAAGTTGACGAGAAGGCTTACCTTTGGGTTACACCTTTGAAGGGTACCCATCGATTCGGTATCAAGGGCAAGTTGGCTCCTCGTTACATTGGTCCTTTTTGCATTCTTGCCAAACGAGGAGAAGTTGCCTACCAGTTGGAACTTCCTCCGCATCTTTCCAAGGTTCATGATGTCTTCCACGTCTCGCAACTCATGCGTTGCTTTTGGGATCCTATCCGTGCAGTGGACCACGAAACGCTTGATCTCCAAGATAACCTTTCATATCGAGAATACCATGTGCGTATTCTTGATCAAGCTGAGCGTACCACTCGATGTCGAAACCTCAAGTTTCTTAAAGTTCAACCCGTCAAATCATTCTGAAAAGGAGGCAACATGGGAAAGAGAGGATCGTCTCCGACTTGAGTATCCCGTGTTATTCCCGACGACTTCTAAATCTTGGGACGAGATTCTTTTGAGTGGGGTGAGTTGTCACATCCCTGAAACCCTAATCAAGTATAGCATTGTGCTCATATCTTCTTTGCATTGCATCCAAGAAAATTTCAACAAGATCAAAGCAAGTGGTGAAGCAAAACTCAAAAAACCCTAGCCACTTCTCAAATTCAAAGAAATTATAAACTTGCTCAAATCAATGAACCCAAAATGGCCTCAAGAAAAGTTCAACTTTTCTGATAATTCATGGAAGCAAATAAGCTGTGAAGAAAACTATTTTCATAACACATTTGGCATTTTATTTAAATGCAAAAAGCTACTGGATTCAAGTTTAAATTTGAATTCAAAAACTTTAAGTTTTCAAAAATGCTAAAAACTTCAGGAATGGTTGGATATATTCCAACAAATATTTTGGTCTGTTCAAAATATTTTTGGTAAACTATTTTGGAGCTGAAATAAATAGCAAACCAAAACAGTTAGTATAACAGAAAACAAAACAAGAGAGAAATGAAGAAAGACTACCTGACGCTCACCTGGCCCAGGCCCAGTCCCTATGTCGTCTTCCTCCTCGCCAGTAGGAGCAGGAGGTGGCCGCCGTGACGCCCGGCGCCTTCATGCAGCTCCCTGCGTGCCTGGCCGCCGCTTCGCGCCGGCACGCGCGGGGATAACCTCCCCGAGCTCTGGCCTATCCATTCCCGCGCTCCATTTCGCCCCTCTCCTCTCGGTTCCTTCCTCCCTTCTGCCGCCATTGACAGGAGCTCGAGCTTGAGCTGCCCGTGCCTCTGGCCACTAGTTCTTCCCCCCGAGTACCCCATTCGCTCCGCCTCGACGAGCTGGTCCTTCCTACAGAAGCCGAAGGTTCCCCGAGCCCTCCAACGCCCACGGCACCGTCGTCTTCAAGCTTCAGCCGCCGGCGAGCTGCGATCGATTCGTCGCCTTCAGCGCCTCCCCGAGCAAGCTAGTGCCACCATTGCACTCCCCGCGAGCTTGCGCAGCTTTCCCCCAAGTTTTTCCCGTTGATCTCTTCCTCTAGGCCTAGTTCCATCGGAGCCCGACGAGGACCGCCGCTGCAGCTCGTCGCCGGTATCCCTCCGTTGAACGGTTGGTCCATCTGAGGCCACCAGCAGATTCAGGCCGTCGCGTAGATGCTTTAGGAGCTCAGCCCCACGCGATTTGACCCTGTTTCCGATGACCTCGACGATGGCCGAGCTTTGGTCGCCGCTGAGATCGTCGCCGGCGTCGATTCCGGCCACCCCAGCCCCTAGATTTTGCCCCATTGTGCGTGTCGTCGAGTGGCCGATCTCCCTGTGGTCTCCGACGTGCGTTTGGTCGTCGGAGACGAGTTTCCGATGCCCTCCGCCGTCTGTGGTGTCGCCGGAGGCTCACCTCCGGCAAGGACGACCTCACCGCTGGTGGATCTCAGCTGGCCTGAGCCACTGGCGCGTGGGGCCAGCCTCTGGACGTTTTGGGTTAAGAAAAATAAAATCAATTAAAGTAATAAGTCACTGACATGTGGGTCCAGTGCTGTTAATGAGCTAATTAAGTTTAAAACTAATCTAAAACCGACCAGAGTCACTGACAAGTGGGTCCCACTGGTCAGGTTTGACTTTCAACGGCCGGTTGGACCTGCTCATGCCATGCTGACGCAATAAGTGGATTTCTGATTTAAAAGAATTCCAGAAAAATGCCAAATCTTCTAAAAATCATAGAAATTAATCTGTAACTGTAATGAAAATAATTTATATATGAAAAAGTATCAGAAAAATCCAAGGAATCTGAATATGTCATTTGCAAACATGTTTGAAAATGTTACTGGACCAAACATGTAGAATACTGAATAAGTTAAATTTTATAAATGCTATGGAGATGGAATTTGAAAATCATTTGAATTCCACTTCAAATACTATGATCAAACATTGTTCAATCACAACCGGCAACTTAACATATCATTTCCATGCATGTTAAAAACAAGTTGATCTGAGCATCATGTCGAATCAATTAAAATGGTATTCGAGAATACCTCGTTTGAAGTGATATTTGAATCTGATTCAAATCAACTTCAAACCTAATAAATGTTAGCTATATTAGCATACTACCCTGCATCCTCATGCCACGCTCATGCATCATCTTGTTGCATATGATTGTTATTGATTGTTGTCATTTCTTTCGGTAGGCTCCGCTCCTCCGGATTCCACTAAATATCCGACTAACGGATATTGTCCCTCCTCTGAGCAACAAGGCAAGCAACCATTTTGATCATCCCAATAAATCCCATGTTCTCTCTCCTGCACTTACTTATTGCATTAGGATCAAATGCTCAACTGCTTTTGCCACGTTGGTTGAACCCACTTCCTTTGCATGACATGTCTTTGTCACAGTAAATAGCTGAACCTTGCAACCTAGCATACCTGGTAGATGCTTGAGCCATGATGTGACTTATCCTTCTATGCATGCTATGCTTAGAGTTGAGTATGGTCTGTCATCTGGGAGATGAACAGAATTGTGAGAATGTGTTCAGTAAGTAAAGGTTGTGTGTTGAACCTGATTTGGTAAAGGTACCGGTGAAACGCTATGTAGGAGTACATGGCAGGTTGTTTCATTGGAACCATCCTTAGGAACTGAGTTCCGTGTATGTAATCCAAGACTAGATACTACCACACGTTGGGATACTTAATTGACCCTCTCGACTTATTAATCGCTTAGTACTCGGTCCAGGAGTTGCAAGTAGTTTCTGGTGTTTATAGTCATGCTGGAGGTCGTGCATAGCGCTGACCTGAGAGGTGGGCTGTGATGCGGTAGGCAGTGGCATGGTGTACCAAGTGGCACCCGGATGGTGGGCTTGGGAACCCTGCGCACATCATTTGGGGCCGTCGCGGAAACCTCGGCCGGGCTTCCGTGCGGGTTACCCTGAGATAGGCGATAGACCTGGACTAAGTATTAGCGTGGTTAACGGTCGTGGCCGACTTCCTCGCTGGGCTTCCGCTTGAAGGTTGCCGAGGTGCATGACGTGCACATGGCGATAAGTGGCGAGAGCGTGTGTGAAGAAGTACACCCCTGCAGGGTTATAATCTATTCGAATAGCCGCGTCCGCAGATATGGACTACTTGGAGACATATGTTGTTCATAGATAACTTCAATGGCTACTCATAAAATTGTCAAGATAAGCGTGAGTGTCGTGGACGACATTTCCATATGGAGACGGAATGATTCCACGATGGAGTATTGTTGTGGTGTTAGTGGACTCGTGTGCGAGAAATCAAGTTGTCAAAATTATTTAAAATTGCAAGTTGTCTAGCCACGAGTCAAATGCTGGCTTTCCGCCTGAAACCCCACAATTCCTTATTGATACATTGCATGAGTAGATAGTTAACCTAAAGTCTTGTTGAGTACCTCCATACTCATGTTTGCTTAATATTTGTTGCAGAGGTTGTTAATGACCCTAACAGATGGTTTTTCCTAGACATCGACGATGACGAGTAGCCGGTATCCCAGCTACGATCTGGCCCTAGGGTGGGTCTGTAGTATAGTCAGGCCACGTGCCTTCTAGTTTCATCTGTCTGTACTCAGACAGTTTATTTACTTCCGCTGGCTTGTAACTTGAATGACTGTTATGTTGGGTCGTGAGACCCCTACTGTGTAATATTATGTGTGTGGCTCTTCCGAGCCTTTTAAATAAAGCTTGTATGTTTATGGTTATGTTGTGATGCCATCGATGTATCTATACATATCGGTATGCCATGCGTACATGTGTCATACTTGATATGTATGGGGTTCGATTACCTAGCCGTAGACTTTAGTAGCATTCCTTACAGGGAAATGCCCCTTTGTGATCCAACGAGCCATGGTAGCTCGCTACTGCTCCGGACACATTGGTTGACCGGCGTGTGTCCTTCTTAGCTGGTGTGTCTGTCCCCTTTGGGGAAATGTCACGCGATGTAATGGAGTCCTTGTAGCTTGCTATGACTCGTCTACGTTCGCTGGTGACCGACACCTGCTTTGTTGGGTCATGTATGCCTGTCCCTATGCGGAACTGCCACTTTGGTTTATGACTAGACATGTCGATCCGGGTTATTTGTCATTGGATTGCTAGCGACACAATTGCATATGCGATTCAAAAGGCGCAAACGGTCCCGGCTAAGGTAAGGCTGCAGCCGTGGGGTTAACTGTGCGTGAGACCGCAGAGAGATGTGATGGGTTACATGCTAGATTCCTATGGCTTAGGATCGGGGTCCCAACACTCTTTCAGTTATGTAATGTTATGATTATCTCGCTTGCGAAACGTTTAGATGCACCCCTTTCCCTTTTGAGGCCTCGCCCCCAAAATAGGAAAGGGTCGCATCTTAGTCGTTACAGGGTGACTCCACCGTAGGTGCTCCGCCTGCGTCGCGTCCGGTGGTGGGCCTCATCGGGGCCGCCTGATGCGCGTGCGAAGCTTCTGCCACATCTGGCTTGTCGCAATTCGTGAAGCTCAACAAACTCTAGATGGTCGCCCTCCATTCTTGCTTGTTTTCTAGCGCGGACAAAAAGTTCAGCAACAGTTGGGCCTACGCCAGGGATTCCCCGTAGTTTTGGGCATGGAGTGATACAAGGCGTGGGTTGCGCTCTGACTCCTAGCAATGCGAGAAGGAGCACCTCCCCGCACCGTCGCCCACTGTCCACTCTCACCAGGGGGTTGTGGACGATGCTGGCACTGCGCACCCTGATATGGGTGTGCGGGGGTCTTGTCCGCACGCTGGTCGGGGTCGCCTCCCCCGGGGCGTTGGTTGCGGTGGTCTTGCAAAGTGTGCGGTGGAGGCGCCGCCGTATGCCTCGCGACGTTAGACATGGCATTCACCGCGGTGTTCTCCATGCCTCTACCACAATGTCGCCTCCGGTCCTCACTGGTGCATCTTGGGACATCACAACGGCTGGGTCCGGACCATGGTTCACGGAGCTCCATGAGGTGTCGTGGTTGCCCTCTCTAGTGTGGAGTGCGTGATGCCCGTCCCCATATCTGTTGCCCGTAGTAGCCGGCATGGGTAGCTTTGATGAAGACGAAACGACTGCTGATGTTCCCCTGGCTTTCTTCGGCGCCATGGGAACTTGGTGAAGATGTTGAAGAAGACACGTTGTGTTGGCGAAGATTTATGCACCAAAACCCCCCTACCTGGCGCGCCAAAGATGTCGGTGTGATTCGATGATCTATGGGACCATCAAGGTCCCTTTGCTACAGTTATGCAGGACTAGAGAACCAACGTTATCGAACCAATAGGAGGATCACGCAAATGCGTGTCGTCAGCACCTACACACAGAATAGCAAAAACATGCACCCAACGTGGGCAAGAGGGTCGTCAAGCCCCTTGAACTCGTTACTTCAAGTAGTAAGTAGTGATAGATAGATAATATAAATATAAAATAAAATAACAGAAACAAAAGTGCATCAATATTTTAGGGGTTTAGTAAAATAATTTGTGAAAACTTGGGGGGCGTAGTTTTCTCTCGAGGCTTCTCTCTCGAAGATAGCAAACTCTTGGTAAACAAACTACTGTTGGGCAATTGATAGAAAAATGCATAGTTACGTAATATTTATTCACGGCAATGATCACACATATAGGCATCACGTGCATAAGAAACTAGACCGAATTTTGCCTGCATCTACTACTATTAGTCCACTCATCAACCGCTATCTACCATACAACTAGAGTATTAAGTAAACACACACTAATGCTTGAAGCAAGATGCCATGATGTGGACAAAGCAAACTCAACTAATACAAATAAACCCCATTGTTTTACCCTTAATGGTAGCAATACAATACATGTCATGTCCGCTTCTATCATTGGGATTGATCACGGCAAGATTGAATCCATCACAACGCACAACTTCTAGTGAAGATAAATCAATCTAGTTGGCCAAACCAAACCAATAGATCAGAGAGAAATGCAAAGCTATCATAATCATGCATATAATAATTCAGATATGACTCAAATACTTTTCATGAATAATATGAACATAAACACAGAATTCATCGGATCTCAACAAACGCACCGCAAAGAGGATTACATAGAGAGAGAGATAGACATCTAGGTACCAACTACGAACCCGTAGGTTTGTACTAGACTACTGACACATCACCATGGAAGCAACAAGGTTGATGCAGAGGCCTCCCGTGATTGATTCACCCTCTGATAGGGCACTGGAACATGGTTCCGAATGCGATCACAACATAACATAAGATTTTGGCGGTGGAAACACATTAGGATTTATAGGAGCGAAGTTAGGTCAAGAGGCGTCGGGAGGTGGTGTCCAGCCATCAGGGCGGGACCACCCCCTTGGGCATGCCCTGTTAGCTTGACGCCACCTCGTGTGACGTCTGGTCCCCCTCCGAAAGTTCTAGGACTTATTTTTGTCCAGAAAAAATTATCAAAAAGTTTGGTTGCATTTGCACTTCGTTTGGTCCTGATTTCATGAAAAGCCAAAAAAACACACAGAAAACAACAACTGGCACTAGGTACCGGGTTAATAGGTTAGTGTCCAAAAATCATATAAAACAACATATAAATGCATATGAAGTATCCAAGATTGATAATATAATAGCATGGAACAATTAAAAATTATATATACGTTGGAAACATAACAAGTCTATATACGAACCGATCTAAGTGGGGTTTAAAACAAAACTATGTTTATGTTGATGCAACTTAGATATGCCAGGAAATGCAGATGCATAGGACCTTATCATGCTAGTAATTTAGCTCTTGATCATTTAACAGAAAAACGTGAAACTGCACGTAATCCCCATGTGTTATTTTGGTAATTAATGGCAATCCTTATGGAGAAATGTTTGCATTGAGATGTACATTTGAAGTAAAGTCCCATTGGGAATGCATGAATTAAAGTGGATGTATTGAAGGATGAAGCTAGAATATGTATCTAGACTTGGTAATGGATGACAATTTCTATGGAACTAGAATATGTATCAAGTTGTATATGAATGTTTTTTCCGTGAGGTGATGCTAAGGAGATTGGTTGGATTTCAAATGAATAGCATTGGGAACAATTTGGTATTTGAAACCCACCATCTACATATGAATTAAAATTGAAATGGTTTAATAACAGAAATTGTTCAAATCAATGAGACTAAGACATTCTGTGTTGAGAACATTTTCATTGGAGGAAATCTTGGGGTCCGAATAACTTACACAATACATAAGACCTCAGTGTTTGGGTGTTTGGTGAGGGGAAAAACTTTTCCACTCATTGTTGAGCTAGACTGTTCGATCTCAAGAGTTTTCTTATGACACAGGGCTGAGATGATTCAAAAGGCAAAATCATTCGCCTCGACGAGACAAAGAAAATATGCATTGAGAACTATTTCACAAGAGGTCATCTTGGGAATTTTATCATGCTCATAAGAAATGGTTCTCTAGACATCAAGATTGATCATGGAGTCAAGCTAAAGATTGACCAAGATAAAGCTTGAAGATCAAATTTTTAATTATCATCAGACAAGAGCAAATGATGTATGACATAAGATCTTGTGGTATGGTAAGAAATTATCAATTGCACTTTGTGACCTAACCCATAATATGTGCTTACTATGCCTATTGGGTTAGGTGTTTGTATTAGAGTGACATCTAGAGAAAGTATCCAAGTATACATGAAAGGATGAGACCAAGTGATGTTGATCTTGTTTTACAAGGGCAAGTTCAAGAAAGATGTCTCGAAGAATTACATGCTTGAAGCATGTTGTTGATCACATTATGGACATGTGAAGATGGAATACAAGGCAATGCTTTCCACATGGTTTATGGGGAATATTGTGGTTCCATCTAGAGCCAAGCATAAACATCAACATCAACCTCAAAAGGAATGTTCTTGTCAAAGTTATTAGTTTCCTTGGCTTTAGTGGAGTAGATAGACAAACTTGGAAGAAAGATATGCTCAAAATTGAATTTCTGGGAGCTATCTAGTGTAGCTCTTTTATATTCTTGAGTTACGGGGATCCCACACTATTAAGAGGGGATCAAAGGGGTTCGTGATGGATTTTCTCAAGTCAATATCGTTTGTACACTATTCCTATCAAATCCACCAAAAAGCCCTAAGTCTATTATTGAGAACATACATACATTGGGTTGCCTAAACTTACCTTTGCTATCACCAATGACCAATTGTTTGTGAGCCGCTAAGTCCATTAACTACCAGAGGTCTGGTGCTCCTTGATACACAATATGTCTGGCAAACCTATACAAAGCCCTAAATAACATAAGTCTCGTACCTACCAGACATACAATGCTCCTTGAGCCACCAGATGTCCGGTGCTCATGTTACTTTCTATCTATTGTTCATTTCTCCCGTGCCAAACCTACAACAATCACATGTCTGGTACTTACCAGACATTTGGTACTTACACAACTTTTTACAATCAAACGACTAGTTTTGGGGACACACTATCTATACCCCTTCACCACTTCGTGGAGGGGTTGAGCAGTACACTCATATGAACCGTAGAACATAGATAGGCTCCCTCTCACTTTATCCTCCACCAAATATTAGATCTACAAGGGATTAATGAGTGTTCGAGAGAGAGATTCCACCAAGTATATATCCACTCCCTTTCATTCTTTTGACATAATCAGTGTGTAAAGTCTTGAGCATTTCCCCCTTGATCTTGTTAATTTTGGAGGTTCGAGAGTCCTAAGCGGTAGGAGTGCTCCGACGAGGAATCAACTTGTGATTTGTACCCTGAAAAGTTTGTGAAGGTGTGGAGGCAACCTCAAGGTCTACCATTAGTAGTTGGGAATCTCCTTCATGGTGACATCTAAAGGAGAATAGGGTGAGCCTTTGTGGTGTTGATGTGCATCCAATGGTGACAAGTTGTCGACAAAGGAAGTGAACATCGAGATACATACTCGTCTCCGTGACTCCTGTAATCCCTAACCTTATCTCCATAATTGTGGTTTACTTTGGTCACTTAACCTTGCATTCACTATAACTCGTTGTCCTCATTATATTGTGTTGGCTATTTCCTTGTAGAGATTATTTTGGTATAGAATCTATATTCCACAATTTGTACTTGCTACCATTCATATATCATGCCATTAATTAGTGTGAATTGCTAACTTGTGTCATACACTTCCATATATTGTGACATTGCTTGTAAATTTGTGTAACTTACTTGTGCTTGTTAGTATCCTTGTTGTGCTCATCTCGTTTAGATTAAGTTGTTGATACACTTAGTTGAGCCTATTATGTTTAGGATTTGTGCTTGAAAAGTATCCTATTAATTTATTTCCCCATTATGGTAAAGCCAAATCCGTAGAAGTTTTAAAAATGCCTATTCACCTCCTCTAGGTGACATCATGGTCCTTTCATCAAGTGTAGAATCTTTTGTATAAATTATGTCATGCATGTTAATTTCACAACCACATCACTAGTTGTTGGCGAGTACATTCAATGTACTCATTGGCTTGTCCCTGAATATTAACTTGGTCACATATGGAGGAATTTAACCCTAAAGATGAGTTCTCCAATGATGTTCACGTGAACTAGGATGTTATCCGAGTGAGTTTTCTTGTAGGGTTAATGCATGTGGCATGGATCCAAGTTATCGATGCTGATTTTTGATGCAAGCATTTCATCGGGGTTTCACCTTCCAGGCTTTATTTATATACCTACAAGAAATATGATCGACAATGACCCATGATTTCGGTCATTGAATCGTCATTATTTTTTATTTATGACCTTCTTTTGACCAAACTGAGAATGTCAACAGTTGACCATGAAGACCGAACAAACATGACGTTTCCTGGATATTGGTCATGATTCCTATGACAAAAATCTATAGGTCATAGAACCATGACCAAAAAATTGGTCGTAACCCATGCTCCTGATCCACGTATGATCTGATGTGGCTGAGCTGACATGGCACCATCCATGTGGCACATGCAATGACATGGCAAAAATGATGACATGGACACCACCTATAATCTCATGCGGCATTATATAATCTGACATGGTATTATTTATTATTAATGGACCAATGGGACAAGCCCATAATTACTATCGACTTATTTCTTTAGAGGGTATGTTTTTAGTTGGGATGTCGTTATTTTGCAACCCAACAATATTGGGTATTTGGCCAGTGGAATTATGCTTGCTGTTTTGTATTTTTTTTGAAGAAACTTCTCATTTTTCTGCGTTGCCTAATTAGCATGGGTCATGGCTTGTTTCATCTCATATTCTAATATAACGAAAAGATACCCACATTACAATACAATAGTACTCACGAAAAATTAAAAGGGCACATAATAGCTTGTAATAGTCAATATTTCATCAACTTACAACCCAAGAAAACATAACAAACAACATCACATCACAGGAAACTTCCGATCTATTCCACTTGAAGTACATGTCTTCCAACTTCCGGTTGGAGCCGTTCTAGATGCACGGTGACACCATCTTTCGATTTGCGTGTAAAGCCACTGGTCATCCGCGCACCTCGTACTCTTTATGTACATGCGACCATATTACAGGATGAAGATAATACAAGTCAAATTAAATAGGGAAAATTCATTTAAAATAACAAAGTGTTTGGAATTTTTGAGTGCACAATACAAAATTTCTGTCAACCAAAACGGTACGCGTTATGGCAGGAAGAAATTAAAAGCTATGTAAAAATGGCCAGTTAGTTCACACATGCAAGCAACATCATTTCACTTAGCAATGGAACAACAAAGGACCATATTTTTTGTACTTCTTACATAAAATAAATTAATCATTTTGGAGCAACAAAGGATACTAATAAAACAAAAATGGAAGAACACAAGCAACTAAACCAGCACACATTAAAATTTATAGATAACATACAGATGTTAAGTCATTTGACTACGTTCTTTTAACCACAATGTTAAATGGAATTAATATAGTAGTAGCATCGTAGAAGGTTAAGCATACCATATGATATACAAACACTATTTAGCTTAGATTAACAAAATTTAAATGAACATTCTAAAATGAATCTAATGACTAGACTAGGAAACACATGTAGATTGACCAATAACAAAAGAGGTATGACGGGGAGCCCTTGAGCAAAACATACTTAGCAAATTACTCAAATAAAGCCATATCTTCCCAACAAGACTGACCAGAACAAGAAATATTTGAGTCTAGTTATTTATTTCATAACCACATAGCAACGTAGGGGGAAACAAGGATTTTCAGGTCTAAGTAATATATGCATACGAGCTAAGGATTACCAAGTCACAACCAAAAGATTGACTTCCATTTATTTGCACGAACAAAATAATCATGGGTAGATGTTCACAATTCAAATCAGGGCAAGGTAATTTTAAAAGTCCCTACTGTTGTTGGCCTAACTAGACTCGCCCTCGAGCATAACAACACATTTTAAATCTCTATTGAGTAAATGAATGAGAGGGTAGTGCAAAGCCACAAGATATTATAAATTTATACCAAGACATGCATACAGGATAAGGAATAGTAAGTCACAACCAAAGCATTGACTTCCATTTATTTGCACCAACAAGATCTTCAGATGCTCACAATTCAGATCAATCAAGTTAACTTTGTAGCTCCACATTGTTGTTGGCCTAACTAGACTCACCCTCCAGCGTAAAACATATTTGAAATCTTTATTCTAAAGTTTCGTGTTAAGTGGTGTAAATACCAGCAATTATTAGGATGGAGAGTTGAAGTAGAGCCCTCCATCCCAAAATAAGTGCATTGTACTAAGTCAGCAACACTTATTTTGGGTCGAAGGGAGTACTTGCTACTGTAACAAAATGAGGTGTGATGACCCACAAGTATAGGGTTCAATCATAGTCCTTTGAATAAGAGTGTCGAACCCAACGAGGAGAAGGAAATGACAAGTGGTTTTCAGCAAGGTGATTTTTGCAAGCACTGAAATAGTGGTAACAAGTTGTTTGATAGCAAGATAATTGTAACAAGTGACAATTAGAAATAGTAACAATAGGTGAAACAAGGTAGCTCCATCCTTTCGAGGCAAAGGATAGGCCAAAACTGGTTCTTATAATAGGCAAAGCATTCTTGAGGGCACACGAGAATTTCATCTAGTCACTTTCGTCATGTTGGGTTAATTCACGTTCGGTATTCTGATAATTTGATATGTGGGTGTACCGGTGCTTGGGTGTCGATCTTACTTGAACAAAACTCCCACTTATGTTTAACCCTCCCGCAAGCATACACAACTACGAGAATAGTATTAAGAATAGGTTCTAACCATAGCATTAAACATAGGGATCCAAATCAGCCCCTTACGAAGCAGTGCATAGGCTGGGGTTTAAGTTTTTGTCACTCTCGCAAACCAACCTCTGATTACTACTCCATGATGCATTCCGTTAGGCCCAAAATGTGGTGAAGTGTTATGTAGTCGACATTCACATAACACCACTAAGAGAACCACAACATTCATATCATCAAAATATCAAATGAATATCAACTTCACATGACTACTTGCAACATGATTTCTCCCGTGGCCTTAAGAACAAAAGTAACTACTCACAAGTGATAAACATGTTGAGGATCAGAGAAGTATTGAATAGCATAATGGATCTGAAAATAAGATGTTTCACCAAATAAATCATAAAGCGTCAACTACAAGATGTAATTAACACTACTAGAAACACCCCAGGTACCAATCCGAGGTTCTGGTACAAGATTGAGTACAAAAGATGAACTAGGGTTTTGATAGGAGATGGTGCTGGTGAAGATGTTGATGAACATAGGCCTCCCCAAGATGAGAGGGTTGTTGGTGAGGACGTTGGCCACGATTTCTCCCCCCGAGAGGGAAGTTCCTGTGGCGGAATCGTTTCGTCGGAGAGCAAAAGTGCTTATGCCCAGGTTCCGCCTCGAGACAGAGGCGCTTCCTCCCGAAATTCCTCTCCTTGGTTTTTTAGGTCGTAGGACAATATATACCACAAGATGGGCGCCAGAGGTGGGCCACGTGGCCCACTAGACATCAGGCCGCGCCAAGGGTCCCTCGCGCGCCCTGGTGTCTGGTGGCCGCATGGTGACTCCCTCCGAGGCTTCTTCATTCCAACATTTTTTATTTATTATAATATAAATCTCCATAAATTTTCTGCCCAATTGAGATGTGCAGAATAAGTATCTTTGACGTAGCTTTTTCACGTCCGGAATTCCATCTGCCGGTATTCTCCCACTTGATATAAACCTTCCATATTATGAGAGAAAAGGCATTAGAAGTACTCCTCCAAGTGGGAAAATGCACAAAAACACTATAAATAACAGTAACAAAACATGATGGAAAATGGACGTATCAACTCCCCCATGCTTAGACCTCGCTTGTCCTCAAGCGAAAGACGATAACGAAAATCATGACCACATGCTTTGAGAGAGAGGTGTTGATAAAAACAAAATAAGAACATAGCAACATCATGCTCATTATTATAACATCACATGAAACTTTATAAAATACTTCATCACAACATTCCCATCATATAACTTTTTTTCATAAAGGCTTCTTATAAACAAGTAGCAATTCATCACAACATTGAAGTATGAGGCATAAACTCTATTGAAAACTAACAAACTATGTTCTCACTCAACTTTGAAACACAATTCATTTTATTTTTTGGAAGGGTCACATATAAGAGCTTTTAAGCAAGTCTACATACTCAACCATCATTTAGTCTTCTATAATTTCTAACACTCACCACATACAAATGAGCAAAAAAATTCAAACGGGCATAGAGAAAGATAGTGGCTTATAGTGTAGCTTCCCAACATATTCTCCTCAAGGTTAATGTAACCAAAATTAACTCATGGCCACCCATATTCGGCTGTATATATATGTTTAGGTATTTCCCCACCACATGATGCTTGCCAAAGAGAAGATAAAGAAGTAGAGGAAAATACTATGACTCTTGCGTAAAAGTAAATACATAAAAGTAAAAGATAGGCCCTTCGCAAAGAGGAGTAGAGGTTGTCATGCACTTTTTTGGTTGTATGCAAAATCTCTTAGTGCAAAGGAACGTCACGTTGTATTGCCCCTTGTGATGGCAACCTTTATTATGCAGTCCATCACTTTTATTATCGCGATCACAAGTTTGTACAATACTTAATTTCCCTTACTCTAACCGACCAAACATGTTTAGAAGCAATTTTTATTTCTTTGTGCATTGATGAGAACTTACTAAAAGGATCTCACTCAATCCATAGGTAGATATGGTGGACTCTTCGAAACATAGGTTTGTGTTTAAGGTTTTGGATGCACAAGTAGTATCTCTACATAATGCGGAGTTTTTGGCTAGCAAAGGTATTGGGCAATCACCACATGTTAGAGGATCTATAACAACATAACTTCTATGTGAATGTGAACAAGCATAAATCATTACGTTGTCTTCCTTGTCCAATGTCAATAGTTTGGGCATATTATAATTGATAGGGATCACAATCACAAAAGATGTCGAGGATAGTGTATTTGCATGTAAATCTTCTCTTCCCTTATTAATTCTTTCAAGTGTTGCATCCGCAACCAATTCTATGTTTGTCAATTTTCAACAAATTTTACCACTTATGCTTTTCCTTTTGTGATGTCACTACTTACTATAAGATTGACATATGATCTTTTGCATTATTTTCTTTTATTTTGAATGTAGGACTCAAAAGAAAAAGATTGAACTAAACTTCTATTATGTAACTCTCACTCGATTACATAGATAGATAGATAGATAGATCATGAAACTATCACTCAAAAGAAAAAGATTGAACTAAACTTTTATTTGACTAGATCTCCAACTAGATAAAGATCAAACTAGGATGGATAAATAAAAAGAAGGGTGATGGTGATATGATACCGGGGCGCCTCCCCAATCTTGGAACAAGCCAAAGGAGTGCCCATACCCGTGTACTCAAGTCTCCTTCTTTGGTGATGAATATGATGTGGTGGTGTAGATGACGAGGTACAGTCGAACTTTTCCTCCGACTTCCATGGCAGTGGCTCACCATTATAAGAAAAGACACGAGTCTCCAGAGTCTTGCAATTGGCAGCTAAACTCATACCTTTAAACCTTTCTTCATACTCAAAATTTGGTTTTGAAGATGAAAGACTTGGCCCACTAGACATTAGGCCATGCTAGGGGCCCTGGTATGCCCTGGTGTCTAGTGGACACCTCGGTTGCATTCTCGTGTCTTTCTCAGTTTCATAAACTTTCTAAAATCCCAAAACTGCCAAAAAAAAATTTTGCGGATTTTTCTGAGCACGTTTACTTGCCGTATCACATACATATTCCTTTTAGGGGTTCTGGAGTGTTCTGGAAGGTCTCCCTAATGTGCTCCTCCGGTTTCATGGTTTGGATAATATTTATTTCAACATTAATTGGTGTACATGAGATATAGTGCTTTATTATTTGTCCATTGACCACCTTCGGGTTAGTTCCTTCAAGATCATTGATCTTAATAGCTCGAGACCGATAAACTTCTTCTATGAAATATGGTCCTTCCCATTTGGAGATAAATTCTCCTGCAAAAAATCTAAGACGATAATTGTACAATAGAACATATTCACCAACTTTGAATTCTCGTTTTTGGATTCTTTTGTCATGCCATATTTTAACTTTTCCTTTGAATAGTTTGGCATTTTCATAAGCTTGGGTTCTCATTCATATAATGAGCTAATACCAAATAACCTCTTTTCATCAGCAAGTTTCAAATCATAGTTGAGTTCTTTAATTGCCCAATAAGATTTATGTTCTAACTCAAGAGGTAAATGATGCGCTTTCCCATAAACCGTTTTATAAGGAGACATACCCATAGGATTTTTATAAGTTGTTCTATAGGCCCAGAGTGCATCATCTAATTTCTTAGACCGATTCTTCCGGGACCTATTGACAGTCCTTTGCAATATTAGTTTTATTTCTCTATTTGTTAATTCTACTTGACCACTAGCCTGAGGATGATAGGGAAATGTAATTATATGATTAACATCATATCTAGCAAGCAGCATACAGAAAGCACCATGAATAAAATGTGAACCACCCCTAGTCATTAAATATCTAGGGACTCCAAAACGCGGGAAAATAACATCCTTAAGCATCTTAATAGAGGTGTTATGATGATCACTATTGGTTGGAATACCTTCTACCAATTTTGTGACATAATCAACATCAACCAAAATATGTGTATACCCATGAGGAAGGAAAAGGTCCCATATAATCAAATCACCAAAAATCAAATGGTTCAATAACAAGTGAATAATTCATAGGCATTTCCTAACGTCTACTAATATTACCAATTTTTTGGCATTCATCACAAGAGAGGACAAACTTACAAGCATCTTTGAAAAGAGTAGGCCAATAAAATCCATACTCTAATACCTTGTGTACAGTTCTATCTCCTGCATGGTTCCCTCTATAAGCCTTGGAATGACACTTGTGAAGGATTTGTTCCTGTTCATGCTCAGGTATACAACGTCTAATAATACCATCTACCGCCTCTTCATAAAGGTGAGGGTCATCCCAAAAGTAATGTCTTAAATCAAAGAAGATTTTTTTTCTTTTTTCATAGCTGAAACTAGGTGGTATGTATTTAGCAACAATGTAATTAGCATAATCAGCAAACCACGGTGTACTATGAGAAACATTGACCACATCTAGTTGTTCATTAGGAAAGCTATCTTCAGTATGTAGCACGTCATCAAGAACATTTTCTAGTCTAGACAAGTTATCAGCTATGGGGTTCTCGGCTCCTTTCCTATCAATGATATGGAAATCAAATTCTTGTAGCAAGAGAACCCACCTAATAAGTCTAGGCTTAGCATCTTTTTTTTCCATAAGATATTTAATAGCAGAGTGATCAGTGTGAACATTTACTTTAGAATCAACAATGTAAGATCTCAATTTATCACAAGGAATTATAACTGCTAAGAATTCTTTTTCAGTGGTAGCATAATTTCTCTGGGCACTGTCTAGAGTTTTACTAGCATAATGAATGACATCTAATTTCTTATCAACTATTTGTCTTCGAACAACACCAACAACATAGTCACTAGCATCACACATAATTTCAAAAGGCAAGTTCGAGTCAGGTGGTTGAATAATAGGTGCAGAAGTTAAGGCTTTCTTAAGTGTTTCGAAGGATTCTACACAATCATCGTTAAAAACGAAAGGAACATCCTTTTGTAATAAATTAGCGAGAGGCCTAGAAATCTTAGAGAAGTCTTTAATAAACCTCATATAGAAACCAACATGACCAAGTTAACTACGAATACCTTTAATATCTTTTGGGCATGTCAACTTTAGCCTTATCCACCTCAATACCCCATTCGGAAATTTTATGGTCCAATATAATAACTTCATTCACCATAAATCTACACTTCTCCCAATTCAAGACAAGGTTAATTTGCTCACATCTCTACAAAACTCGATCAAGGTTGTTTAAGCAATCATCAAAAGAAGTTTCGTAAACGAAAAAAAATCATCCATGAAGACTTCAACAATCATTTCATAAAAATAAGAGAATATAACAGTCATAGAGGCATATCCAAATTACAATCTAGACCATCTACTGTATGCTTTTGTTATTATTTTACTTCCCCAGTTCCACTTACATGAAATTAAAGAGTAAAAGTAATCCTTGGGATAATGGTATTTTCATTTGTGCTTCTAATTGATAGTATTACTGTGAGGTCCATCCTCAGAGCAATTGACGAAATGACCCTATCGTCTAGATTGGTAGACAATAATTGTGCACAAACAGGACAACGGCCATAAAACAACTGCCGCTGCATTGCTAAGATACAACTTGATTTGGCCTTAATATTTTGATTTTTCACACCTCTGCAAAATACTCCTACGTTCTGGCTTCTCAAGCCTCTACTCTCAACCAGTACGGTTGTCCAGGTGCTTTTTTTCATACATATTGAATTTTTTCCTTTATCTATCGATTTTAATTCTGTGTCTATCCTTCTTAGGATAACCCTCTAATGTAGCCATGGGGTGCAAAATAACTATTTTTTACTAAACCTACACGCTAAGTAGTTTTTACCATGTGTACTGTATTTTGAGTTAAACCTGAATGGCTTTCATCATATGATACACCGTAGTGCTTTAATTTTTATAGGATGGCAGTTCTTCCCTGTGTTACGAATATGATTACTATATATGGTGTCGCTGTATTTTCTGTATGGTTAATTCTTAATTTTCTGCATTATTCAAAGGGAAAAGCTTACCATCACCCATTGGATTGAAGCGCCTGTGTCCGACACCTCCCCTGCATGACACGCGTCTAACTGAGTATCCACATACCGTCCTTCGCCGAACGTTCTTCTGCAACAGGAATTGCGTTTCTGAAACACAGACGATGTTGCGATGTTCTATGACGGATCTATATTTTACAACAAAACCTGTATTGTGGAATTTTTCAATAAAAAGACAGCTGTTACAAGAAAGTTCTGCAACAAGACCTACCAACGTTACTGTTGTTTGTTGTCCAGCTTGGTCCATTGTTGATATTTTTCCTAGGCAACTTGACATGGAATTAAGATCAGTTAATAAGATTATGGTATATTTTCAAATTTTCTTGCTTTATGCATGAACCTATCATAAATATTTGGATCTCTTATATGTGCATGCGCTACTGTAGATTTGTTGGAGTTGATCTACGGTAAGAGGAAATGTACTATTGTTCTCATCAATTTCTTTGATAGCATGTGTAATGCGTTACAGTATAGGTTTCATTGGGTTGGAAAAGGTGATAATCATCTATCTGTTCTTACTTGATGCTTCGCTTGGAGCAATTTCAAGTTCATCTAGGTTCTGAATATTTCTTCTATTTCTGGATCGGCCCAATCTTCCTCAACGAGGATGGGGTTGTGGAGGCGGACATGACGTTGCTAGATGATGCTGAGAATATAGTGGGTGGGTGCAAGTAGATCCCTCTGTCCACATGCAGCGGGTCTGCAGACATGGAAAGCGAAGAAGATAATGCAGTGTTTGCGGCAGCCGAGTGAGAAGGGGGCGAGCTTCACATGATGGAAGAACATGACGACCGTGCAGATAAAGGGTCTGCGATGTTGACAGGGAAGATGGACCCTCATGTCCTGGGTGGACGAACAGGTAAATGGTTCAACTTTGTGCATATGCTTATCGTGAGTGAGGAGTGAGTGATTAGATGCATTAACAATAAACTGAATGTGCGAACCAAACATACTGACTCAATGAGGCACAGTGCCCCAGCTTCTGTTTGGTTGTGTTTGTACATTCAGATTGCATGGCAAACATTATGTGATGTGAATACTATGGTGATGTTTGAGCAACTCCGCAACCTGATATACCACGCCCTGGCGAGTCACATACACAAACCTGCACAGCCAGATACATCATTTATATCTCTGATTTACTACTCCCTCTGTACCAAAATATTCGTAGTTTTAGTAGGCTAGGTTAGCCTACTAAAACTACAAATATTTTGGTACACAGGGAGTATTGCTCTCTTGCATACACACACATGCACCTTCACATATCTGAATATTGATTCCTTCCTAATCCTTATTTTTGGACCCTGTTCACTGCATATACATATATATACTACCATCTTATAGAAATATGTTGTTTAAATATGAAGAGGTGGATAAGTTTCTGCCTTTAGCTACTGAATATCCAGATCCGCCTTGCTTCTCAGCCATGACCTACATTTAGAGAATACATGCTCATATGTAAGAGATTTAAGGTCAATTATCTCCACCTGTTATAATGCTCTTCATCTTAATTCATTCATTGATATATATATGCACCATGGTTCATGACTGTATTTTTTTGTACGTGTTTACAAAGTTTGTCAGTATTATTATGCAAAGACAACCTGTCATGGCTCTGATTTGATGTGTTCTTTCATTTGCCAATTTTGTTTTTGCTTTGAAATAACGTTGATTGGCTGAAAGAATGGTTCCGCATGGATCACACGCTTAGACCTACTGTATTAAATTTTATTAGCAAATTCATCTAGAACAATGTTAACAATTTACGTCGTGCTACATGAAGCTATGTACTGCAGGGTACAACAGTTTTAACATTTTTGGTGCTAATTGACAATAAGTTTGAAGATGTATTTTTCTTGATTGCAAATATTATACCTCAAAATTAATTCAATTGTGGACACAACGACAACTTTATGCCCTGAATAACAAGTTATTATGTGAGTGTAGGAATTAGGAATGTTGACAACATGTGGAGCGACACAACAAGTGGTGTTGTGGGGGTATCGAAGCAAGGGTAATTGGACAAATCCAAAGGCATGCACGTTCCAATGTACAACTACAAGATACTTCTGTAGCCACACCCATGAGGATGGGGCACACTTATTCTTCAAAATCAAGGCGGTGAAAGAAATCCGTAGGGAGCTAGCCCTTGAGAAAGAACGGATGGATTTGGAGCAAACACATCAGTACGTGCAAGACTACCTCTGGAGTCTGAATGAGAGTAAATAGTTGCACATTCTAACCTTCTCGTGGTTGTGGTGGAGCAGTCGTAACAAGCTAAGGGAGGGCGAATTGCGAGTCTCGACGATGGAGCTAGCGAGATGCACACGCTGTTGTGTACTATAGTACAATAAGATCGACAGTTCAACGCCAGCAAAGAAGGACATGAAGAAGTGGCGACAACCAAATAATAATATGATCAAAATCAACCTGGATGGTCCTTTTGTGCCTGGCGACATGCATGCGGACTGGGGCGTTGTGGCAAGACTTTCCTATGGGAACATCATCTGGGCACGAGTTTGACGACATGAGAATGTTCAAGATGCCTTTGCTACAGAGGTCCATGCCATGGCACAAGCTGTGTCTTTTGCAGCCGACATGGGAATAATCCGGGTGGTATTTCAGACTGATTCGCAACTTTTATGTGATGCTCTAGACCTATGGAAGGCAGACTCATCTACTTACTCGACTCACATTGAGGACATCAAGCTTCAGCTAATGCTTTGATTCTTGAAACATGTTATTTCATTTTGTAGGCGTAGTGCGAATAATGTTGCTCATGAACTCGCTACTCTGGGGTATGTTTGTGAACCTTCTCATTGTGTAATGTGGGAGTCGAATGTACTAGCCAATGTGCTGCGTGTGACGGGCAATTTGCCTAAGCACCGTTAATTTATAAAGTTGTGCTTTTCCTAAAAAATGTACAACTTGGGAGGGGTCCGATAGCGAACTGCGGTCACCCTATTTGGATAAGGGGAATGTTGGTTCATGTAACAATCAACTCGTCTTTATGACTCAGGAATTAGGAATTCTACGCACTTTGCATCAAATTTCAAATTATCAAGAGTGTTATTCTATATTATGATAGAAATACTTATGTTTCATAATACAACATGTTTTTAGTCAAGACGTGTGTTGCACGTGCAAATTTACTAGTAGGTTCCAAAATGACAAGTAAATGTGGTTTTCTCTTGACTAGGTTGTGATAGAGGTATCTATTATATTATTAAAATGATAGAAAACGAACGACTCACATATAATAATAGAAAATGTGTTAAAAAGGACGGCTGTGATTTTTAAGAATCTACCTATTATCTATCTATTATATCATTAAAATGATAGAAAACGAACGACTCAGATGTAATAATAGAAAAGGTGTTAAAAAGGATGGCTCTGATTTTTAAGAATCTATCTATCTATTATATCATTAAAATGATAGAAAACGAACGATTCAGATATAATAATAGAAAAGGTGTTAAAAAGGACGACTGTGATTTTTAAGAAAGAAGTACGACAACTTTTTTTTCTAACTCAAAAGAAGTGCGTTTGCTTCTTTAAAAACCAATCTCTACAGGACGGTTGTGATTTCCAAGATAAAAGTGCGTTTGTTTTTTAGCACAAAAGAAAGTACGTCTGCTTTTTCCTCATCTCATACGTTTGTAGGCAGAGTACAAAAAAGGCTAGGATCAGGTATTGTAATCGGTCGTGCAAACAAAAAACGATAGATTCACATGCAAGAGGCAACTGAAAAAAACAAAAAACTGAAGTTCGGGCTCAATACGTATACCTGTCTTTTCCTTATCTCCGATGGCTTCTGTTATCCGTCGTCGACATTTTTACATAAAAGTCCCTGTGTTTTTTGATATTCAACCCGCCATACTATAGTAAGTGGAAGAAAACGGGATTTTTTCACTGTTTTGATCCTTAAGGCGTAAGCTGATCACGTAAAGAACTCGGTTCAAAAGTATTTCACGTTTTGACCCTTTTGGAAACGCCACGCACCGTGGCGTTGCAGCCCTGTTATGAAACGCCAGTCTACTGGACGTTGCGGGCCTCGTGTGCAACGCCAGTCTACTGGACGTTGCGGCCCTTCCCAGAAACGCCAAGGGGGTTGGCGTTGCAGACATGAGGTGGAACGCCAGGACCTATGGCGTTGCAGCTCTGGTTGCAACGGTGGCCAGGACCCCAGCACCGCGGTACTGGACTAAGAAAACGCTAGTCTGCCTGGCGTTTCTAGTATGGTCTGCAACGCCATAGGTCCTGGCGTTTCAGCTCCGGGTGCAACGTTGGCCAGGACCTCAGCACCGCTGTACTGGACTAAGGAAACGCCAGGCTCCCTGGCGTTCCTGGTATGCTCTGCAACGCCAGCACCTCTGGCGTTTCTGCTCTGGATTGGCGTTCCTCTCTTTTTATTTTTCTCAGACAACACTTTCACACACACATCATACATAGCTCACACACACATCATACATAGCTCATTTAGCACATTCACACATAGCTCATATGCAACACACATCATACATAGCCCATTTAAAGTTCACGTCGATAGATGCATAATAGGTTCTTAAAGTACATAATAGTGGATTTCATAGTCAAATAGCACGCAAGGGAACAAGGTTCAACATATAGGGTTCAAACATGAAAGCATGCATGACAAATAGAAGCCTCCGGCTCTACTGCGTCGAGCGATGCCCCTTCCCCTTTTTCTTCTTCCTCTCTTCCTCCTCTTCGTCTCCCCTTTTGCGCATTTTTGAAGCCTCTTCCAGCACCCTCTCCATGAAGAGTTCCTCCTCCCGCTCTCTCTTTGCTACACCCTCTACCTAAGCAATCTTAAATTTAGCTGCCCATTCATTGTGACGTTGCTCCAGCGCCTTCTTGTCTTTGTCCGCCATCCTTTTCTCATAAGCCTTGTGCTCAAGAAACATTTTGAGGTCCTCCTTCCTCCGTGCTGCGTCCTCTTCGTACTGGCGCTCCCTTTCCATCTTCTTTGCTTTGGCTGCGTCCTGCTCTCTCAACTTCTTTGCAGCCCTCTCCATCAACCGCTGCTCCTCATTGGCTGCATCCTTCTCCGCCCCCCACTCCATTTTCTCCTTGTTGGGTTGAGACGCCGCCATACCTACATAAAAACATCAAGGTTCACGGTTAATACAACAACATAGAAAGTTACGGAAATGATCGTCGTAGGTAATAACATCAAAACACCTAGGCATGAAAAACATGATAGATTAACTTACGGAAATTCCCCTCGTAGGTAACCGAACATTCCTCTACCACCACCCGAACCTCTACCCATAAAACCAGCACGTCTACCACCACCGGATCCTCGTCCCATAGAAAGGCCACCACGTCTACCACCGCCGGATCCTCGTCCCATAGAAAGGCCACCACGTCTACCACCGCCGGATCCTAGGCCCACAGGAAGCCCACCACTTGAACCACCACGTCTACCACCGCCGGATCCTCGTCCCATAGCAATGCCAGCACTTGAACCACCACGTCTACCACCGCCAGCACTTGAACCACCACGTCTACCACCGCCACCACTTGAACCACCACGTCTACCACCGCCAGCACTTGAACCACCTCTGCCCCCCACATCACTAGTAGATGCGTTGTTTGTTTTGCAAGTCCTCCTATTATGTGTCATTTCATTGCAATCACCACATTGTTGCCTATCACGTGGCTCCATGAAATGTCCACTACCAAACTCTCTGGTGCTCATCAGGTCATCCATTTCATTCCTGTATCGTTTTGTTCTCCTTCTACCCTTCGGTTGAACCATCATCTCTAGATCCGGCCTAATATTAGGGCCGTGATACTCGGGCCACTGTGATGGGTCAAGAAAAGGGTGGAATCTCGACGCCCATGTTAACTGATGAGTCTGCAAGTTGAATTCATGCAACCTCACAACTACACCATCAGAGAAGGGCAAATTCCTCATGCGACATGCCGTCATCATGTGCGAGCATGTCCAGTGGTACTTACTAGGACGCTCACAAGTGCAATGCCGCGTCCGAAGGGAAACAATAAATGAGCGACCACCATATGATTGCCCATCTCTCATTGTACAGCCTGGCTCATCCACTTAGTATTTCATTTCAGCGTTATCGAAACAAGTGGCTCGCTGCATTGCTGACTTCTCCTTTTGAAACTCTAGCCACTCAGCAACCTTCTTCGGATAGATCTCATTGGGAGGCTTCTCACTCTCACCAATCAACTTGCCAATTTCTTCCGAGTGCTTAAGAAAATACTCATTTAGCTTGTAAAAGATATATTCAGCTATTTCCGTGACCGGCAACTGACGTGCCCCCTTCAAGACAAAGTTGAAGCACTCAACAAGATTGCTTGTCATGTCGCCATATATCATGCCTCCTTCGTCACATGCCCGTGACCACTTATGTCTCTCATCTATATTCCTTTGTAGGAATTCTTTCCCACCTTCATTTGCCTTCTCATATATTTTGTTCAATCGCTTAGTGAATGACTCAACGGAGAAGGCCACACATGCGGAGTTAAGATCCTTCGCCAGATCTTTGTTCTTACAAGCCCTGGAAAAGTTTGCAACGAAGTGCCGCATGCACCATCGATGGTGAAGCCTCGCATGCCCTGGAATGTGAACATCCACGGCCTTCAATATGCCTTGGTGCCGATCGGATATGATGCATACCTCCCTATTGGGAGGAATCACCGTGCTTCTCACAAGTCTCATGAACCATTCCCAGTTGTCTTGGTTCTCCGCTGACACCAAAGCAAACGCCACAGGCAACACCTGTGCCATTGCTATCATCATTGTGCCCTTGTATTTGCCAGTCAGGAATGTTCCATCTATAGACAAAACCGGACGACAATGCTCAAAAGCTGCAATGCATGGGCCAAACGTCCAAAAGGCACGACGGAACACTCCTTCAATATCTTGGACATAGTGGTACATTCCGGGGTTTCTATAGGCCATCGCGCCCAACAACCGGGGTAGCATGTTGTACGCCTCTTCCCATCCACCGTACAACATTCTAAAAGCGACATGTTTGGCCTTCCATGTCTTCTCGTACTTGACCTTATATCCAAATCTCTCGAAAACCCAACTCATCAACAACTTCACTTTAATGGTTGGATCCTCAGCTATATGTTTCTGGTATTTATAACCGATGAATTCCGAGGTTAACTGACGGTGTGTCTCTGGTGCTTCATCTGTCGGCGGTGTGCATTGGTGAGTTGCAATGCAACTACTTATCTTCCACATACCATCTTTCATGAGTCTTGAATTGACTTTCCATTTGCATTTTTCTACCTCACATTTCACGGTGTATCGCTTGTGAGAGTCCGAGTAAGGAACTCTGAAAGGCCTGTAGTGCTTGACGGCATACTCACACAACCACATCTTCAATTCTAGAATGTCCTCGAACATCAAACCTTTCTTTAGGTAAGACGTTGAGATAGCGTTGGGTGTGCTACTTGGGAACAATCTAGCCTCAATTGTCTTGCTCATGCCACCGTCGACTAAAGCCTTATCTGCAAGGCTAACATCACAAAACAAGGGAACTTTGTGATCCCTCCCGGTGATTTTTGTATACCACTCTGCTTCTTTCTAAGTGAGGCCATCTTCATCCAACTCATTCTCCGGGCCTTCATCATCCGACTCGTCCACACAAGCACGCTGATAAACAATGTCAGGATCCATGTCATCATGCCTTACTTGAGCCTCTACGTCACCAACAATGTTGTGTTGCCTCTCATACTCTTCGTCGGACTCATGACCATCATCTTTGATCGGTGCACTACCTCCAAACTCATATTGGGGATACTCATTCACTTGCACTTCTACTTTATGCTCAACAATAGGTGCCACAACATTATACGGGCTCAAATCATCTACTATGGGTTGGTTCAAGTCAACATGAAGAGGAACATTGACCACCGTACTAGCAAACACTTCGAGTGACTTGTCTATCGAGGATGCAACAGCCTCCTTGTATGCAACCCAATGCAAATTAGACTTGATAGGCATTGTCTTCATTCGACACTTGTGTGCCGACCCAACATCATATCTTCCTAATAATTCTACTTGGTCACTTGGATCAACCCACTTCAATCTTATCCGAGTTTCTGCCACAACCTCTTCATAAGTAGGACTATCAAGAAATGTCAACACTTCCTCATATTTGTCAACAATATCAACATTCATGAATGCCTCTTTGTCAACATAATGAATATTCACAATCTTGTCCATCTAAAAAAGGGACAAAATTACCAATTCTAAGTATAACAAAACAACTAACCATTTGCATCCAAATTAGACATTAACACAAACCCTAACCCTAAACCTTCTCCATCCAAATTAGGCATAACACAAAACCTAACACTAACCCTAACCCTTGTCCAACCAAACTAGGCATAACCCTAACCAAAACCTAACACTAAATCTACTCAATAATAAGAAACCAACCAATACAATGCAACATAAATAGAACACCTAGTGCAAAAGAAATCTACACAAATACAAAATCATTGCAAAAACTAATTGGAGGGATTGGGGGAGCTTACCGGCCTCTTCGATTTGCCCCAAAGAACCTATTAAAAGGTTGAGGGAGGAGGGAGATCGAAGAGGGGGGGATGGTGAGGAGGAGGGAGAGCTTTTTCGGGCTAACAAGAACAAGAGGAGAGGAGAAATGGTGGTTGGTGGGCGAGGGGGTCGGGGTGGCAGAATATAAAGGCAAGAAACGCCATAGGTCCTGGCGTTCCACCTCATGTCTGCAATGCCAACCCCCTTGGCGTTTCTGGGAAGGGCCGCAACATCCAGTAGACTGGCATTGCACACGAGGCCCGCAACGTCCAGTAGACTGGCGTTTCGTAACAGGGCTGCAACGCCACGGTGTGTGGCGTTTCCAAAAGGGTCAAAACGTGAAATACTTTCAAACCGAGTTCATTACGTGATCAACTTACGCCTTAAGGATCAAAACAGTGAAAAGATCCAAGAAAACGTTTCGTTTTTTTATAAAAAAGCCCCTGGGAAGTTGCCACTCCGGCGGTCCGGCCCTGCCACTCTGCCGCTCGCCTGCGCGGCAGCGGCCGCCCCTCCCCCCGTTCTCCTCCTCCCCTCGCCGCCGACCCACTCCACTCCGACGGATATCTCCTGTGCGGCAGAGGCCGCCCCTCCCAACACACCCTTCTCCTCCTGCCCTCGTCGCCGACCGTTTGCGTTCTTCTGGGTAAAGACCCCGCGTAGATCCGGCGGCGGTGGGATCTCTGGCGCGCTGGAGCGGGTCGGCTGCGAGCGGGGGCGCGGAGGTTGGCCGGGGAGAGCGAGGCGTGCACAAGGTTGAAGGCTTTGCTCCACGTGGCAGGGGCAACATCGGCTGTGTTGTAGATGCCTAGGGAAGCGGATGGGTGGAGGAGCAAGGCGACATCTTGCAGTCGTGGAGATGGCTGGGTGAGGAAGGAGAACAGGTAAATTCAGAATTTTTTAGAAAGAATAGGGATGCTTGATTTATCAGAAAGAAACATGATTGATGGACTGGTGTGCTATGGTTGTTTAGGATTTTTCAGAGAGATCAGGGCTGCTTGATTAATCAGAGAGAACTGGATTAGTACATGGGAGTTGGGACTGGTGTTCTACACTTGATTTGGGGATGTATACTAGCAGGTTTCCGGCAACTATATTATACACTCTGATTGGGCTTAGTTTTTGCTGTAACTCATGAGAATCAATACAACTATGATGCATTCCTTTCCAAGAGCTATAGCAGTACGGAAGTAGAGATGGTTTTTCATGGCTACACGATAGGAATTGATCTCTATTTATTCATAAATCATAATTAGTGTAGTTCAAGCAGATTGTTTGTTGGTGACTACATGCCATTGTATTTTGCGTGATTAAATCAAAACTTTGATTAGTAAATAAAATGACAACTTATAAGTAGATAACTTTTATTAACTTTACTTTTTTATTTTGTAGGTCCATGCAGTTATTTTTCATTGCATACTTTACAAAGTTTCTGTAAATTTGTCAATGCCTTCTTGCAGGTGGACTGCTGGTCATTGATGCGGTGGCTCGGGCTCTTGCAGCAACATCTACCGAGGTATGCCCCTCCCCTCTTTGCCTTTGGGCTGGCATCTTTGATCAGGTTGTAATCTGATGGTGCAGTGTTGCTCTGCTTTGATTTGTGGACTCCTATGGGATCTATTTTTGATTGCTCAAAGCTAATTTGTTGGTTGTCGGTTGGTCTAGCACGATGCTACAATTCTCTATAGAGATGTATGTTATTCCAGTAGAAGTGGTCGGTCAGTTAATATGAGGATTTTTGCCTTTTGTTCTTCAGGCCAATAGCTTGTGGTTTCAGTCCGACAGTTATAAGTTGCATTGGCTTGTAAAACTTCACGTGACTTGACAAGTAGAGGAGGATGATTTCATATGGAAAATCTGCTCCATGGTACTAAAATATGTCATAGGTGTAGGAAGTCAATGCTAGAAGCTCATGCATGCATGCTTGGTCGGAACCTTTTCTATTGAATATGTTGATGAACCGATGGCATCAGACTATGTCATATGTTTACTCTTGTCGTATCTCGACAAAGTAAAAACAACTTCCACGGTTGGAGATGGATTTTTTTCCTGTTAGTGCGATTGTATGTTCAGGTGGTTATTTCAGGTCCATTTTCTCTGTAGCTTCTTGATGTTTCCTTTCTCGGGTGTAATTTAGTTGCCGTTTGTAAATTCAAAGTTTCATGTGAAACATGATTTGAAGATTTTCTATGCCATTTGACATGTCATTTATTTTCTATATAACCTATTTTTGATGGTGTCTGATCTCCTTTGTGACATATTCCAAGAATAAGTTCTCATGCTGAGTAAATGCAATTCAGTTGATTACATTGAATTATAGCATCCGGTTAACATGATTTTATTGTACTTAATTTTGTTTTCCATAGGGATATAAACAACACTGTAACGACTCTAGAAATCTACGTCTTAATACTGCCCTGTTTTCGGGGATTCAATTCTTCATGGCTATGTTATAATGGTTCAAAACACCATTTGACTTTGGAGGGGATAGGTTCTTCATATGATTTTGCAGCCTTTGGATGAACTATTTCAAGACATGTTGTTTACATTAAGGTCACGTATGTGCGGCTTTCAGTCGAATCACAGTACAAGGCTCCTTCTTCTTTCTTAGATACTGATAATATACTTGGCAGCCATTTCGGAAATGACATTTTATAGTTCTGATACGACCTACTTGACATAAATTAAATTTTGTTTGTACTTTACCTTTAGTTGTCCACTTTTAGAAATTTTAATGCCAGTTTTCTGTAATTTCTTCACACTGTTAATCCGGCAATGGCATTAGTAGACTGGTGCTAGATAGCCTTATTTACATGTGGGACATCACTGAATACATGCAGAAGTAAACCGAAGTCACAATTATGCAAAGGTACAAATGAGACCAACACATTCCAACAGAGCTACAAACCTGGTGTGGAATCATTGCATTATGAGGATCAGAGGAAGTATTTGCTTACAAATTATGCTTGTGAGGCAACACTATCTGATCGAAGCTTGATCACTATTTGCTTATGTCATCGAAACACAGTATGAAGAAGATCGTCTAGACTAAACCCAATGTCTTGTGAGATTGCAGAAACCTTTTGTGAGTCCTTGCATACAAACATTGTTGTGAGTTCCACGAGTTTGTATTCCGATTTCTTCTTTGGAATTGCTTCACACATCCTTGTGGCAACTTAGTGATTTTGTTTTGCATAGACTTATACAAAGGTTTGCTTACATTCAACATCTTCTATAGAGGTAACTCTGAACTTTGAAGGAAGTTTCTTTCTTTTGGGAAAACCAAGGTACTTTATTTTGATCCAAATCCAATAATAAATTTTGATTAGTTCTTGTATAATTAGTGGAAGTGGCATATATTTTTTAGGATTAATCAACTTGATTGATAAGTTGTTTTTTATTTTTGCAATCTGTAAACAATAATTGGTAAACTAACTATAATTAATTTTGTAAAACTGTTGCAATACACGGTTATAATTCATGGTTTGGACAACAACCTGTAGCAACACACGGGCATATTTACTAGTATTATAAATCATCACAAGTGCTTTTGTGCGTCAACTCATGATAAGCATGGATTACCGAAAAAAGCACGGATCAAAGGTATTCCCTCCAGCAGAATTTTACATATTTTTTCCTCGACCTAACATACGATATTTGTCGGCCAAGGCTCCACGTGATTTCACATATATGGGTTTTAAATATGTGATTTTAATGGTCCAGTTTTAAAGCAGATGCACGTAAAAACACGTTCTGATGAGGCACACGTACACATACCGGTGGATTTTTGTATGCATGTAACATATTATACTAGTTTACTAAAAAAGTAACATAGTAGTTTCTTTTATAATAAACATTTTAGTTTCTATTACGGCACGATAGGCCCGGACGGAAAACTTTGTGTGGCCATCCATTAGATTGCAAGGATCCTATTGCCTAATAATAGTAAAATGTTTTACCAAGGAATAGCAAGCTAGCATGATATACCATGTTAGGCGGCAAAAAATATATTGTGTTTGCAATTTAAACTATAAGTTCTAGCCTTCCGTAAATACCTATGTACAAGTATGAGCCAATTTGTTTGGTTCATTCAAATTCTAAATGTACCACGCGGGCTGACCAAATCTGAACAACTAGAAGAAATAACAAGAAAAAACTATGTACTTTATGACTCCCTTCTATCCATATAATACTTGTAATAAATCAGGGTATCAAGGTACAATATCGCAGCTGAAAGTGGTATAGAAGTATCGATTACAAATAAGTATCTAACATGCATAACATTCAGAAAGAATAATAGGCAACTATAAGCCAATGTTTTACACATGCAATGAAGTGGTCGAGAGTCCACATAATGGGATCAGTTAGCTCTACAGGTCCTATTTTTTAGGCCATTGGTGTCACCAAAATTTCAAGCATCAACTTTTAAATTTTTTTCTCTACATATAGATACATGCAATGTGGATTTTTTAGTAGGTCTCTTTAACAAATTATTTAGTATTGCTTTGATGGATTAGGAACATGTAGTAGAATGACAACTAAGAAATTAGGGTATACATATGTGTTCACTACACAAATAATTATAAATTCTTTATCGTAAAATGTTAATAAAAACGAAATAACTCACTCATAAATTCAAATATCAAAAGTTAGAAAACTAATCAATGAAAGTATAACCAAAATTGATCTATTGATTCTAATTACAATGGTTGCAATTAAAAGATAAAAAGTTTCACATAACATTAATCCTCAACAAATGAGTACCATATCTCACAAAAGAATTGTGTCATTCATATAGCCAACAATGTTCATGTACCTAGGTAGAAATAAGCAAACTGCTACCCTGGTAGGAGCATTTTTATTAGCAATGAGAATTCTAGGCATTTTATGTTTGCATACATGTCTAGACGTAAAAAAGGAAAACAATACGTTTGCAGGAGGCAAATATGCTAGGTAATTTTACATGAGCTATGTAGGGATTATGGCAATGTGAACTGGTAACATGAAGAAAATGGAACAGAAAAATTTATAATTGAATGAAAAAACAAATCGCCTTGCGCAACCTGGCGAAACATTGCATGCACGCTAGCGATGCAGTTACAGAGGCACATGCCTAGATACTACAAACAATCCCAAACTTCACAAAGCCACCAAAATGTTAACTGAAGATGAATTTGATATGTGCTCAGTTGATCAAGGTTGATTGAGATTATTAGTATTTTTATATATAGTAGATAAATCATTTGTGAGGTGGATAAAGAACATGTCACACATTTATATGTAAGATTCGAGCATATCGAATGAAAATAACTTAGGACATCAGTATTGCTAACAACAATATACTTAATATAAATATATATTACTTTCTTCTTTAATGTTTTTATATATCGTTTCTACTTTGATAAAAAAATAAATTAGAAAACATTTGGATGCTAGGGAGGATAGAGGTAGAGAAACCAATATTGTGGGGACAATAGAAAATAACAAGTTATGATGCGCATGAAAGGAAGATTGTAGAAGTTTCAATACCATTTACAAATAATTATATATAATAGATTGGAAAACATAGAGAATTAGAATAAGATGGGAGGACATCAAAGCATCTAGATCATGTATGATATACTATTAATAGACAACACACTTTAGTTATAAGCCATGAATATTAAATATTCTCTAAATACCATAATAAGAATTGTGACAGAATACCAACGGAGAAGAACGAGACGAATACAAAAGGCTAGAGAATAGTATTGGAATATTAATGTCACATGACGAAATCTTTGACACCAACTTAGTACAAAATAGGAACATATATGTATCAAAATTTAATGCAAATACTATGAAAAAATAGGTAAATAAAATAACATAACATAGCAATATAAATAAAATCTAGCCGCGCAGATGTAAAGTAAAAATGTGTGAGCTTCGATAATCTTTCTAGCATTTGGTCTATGAACGGTAAAGGATAATGATATTTTCTAGTATCTTTATTTAATTTTATAAAGTCAATTACCTTTCTATAGCGAGTCACAATTCTATGTGGAATGAGTTCATTTTTATTATTAGTAACAATCGTAATACCTCCTTTCTTAGGGACACAATAAACTTGACTCACCCATCTACTATCAATTATGGGATAAGTTATACCTGCTTCCAGAAGCTTTAATATTTCATTTCTCACCATTTCTTTCATTTTGGGATTGAGTCTTCGTTGGTGATCAGTAATGGGTTTAGCATGTGGTTCCACATTAATCTTGTGCTGATAGAGAGTGGGACTAATGCCCTTAAGATCATCAAGACCCAATAACATCTTGGTGCTTCCTTAAAGTTTTTAATAATCTTTCTTCTTCATGCTCTATAAGGTTTGCATTGAAAATAACAAGATTTTTTTTCTTTTCATCTAGATAAGCATATTTCAAAGTGTCAGGTAATTGCTTTAATTCAATCACAAGATCACCCTTGGGTGGAGGAGGACCTCCTAGAGTTTCAATTGGCATGTTGTGTTTAAGGGTAGGTTTTTTCTCAAATAACATATTATCTATTTCATTTCTTTCATGCATATGCATATAATTTTCATGGTCTAGAAAATAATCTTCTAATGGATCTGTAGGAGGAATGACAATAGAAGCAAGACCAGTTACTTCATATTTACTAGGCAATTCTTTGTCATGGGGTTGTTTATTAAACTTGGAGAAATGAAACTCATGAGATGTACCAACAAAATTAACACCGACATTTTCCTTTTTGCAATCTATTTGAGCATTGACAATGTTCAAGAAGGGTCTACCAAATATTATGGGACAAAATTATATTGTGGTGAGCCAAGTACTAGAAAATCAGTAGGGTATTTTATTTTTCCACACAAGACTTCAACATCTCTAACAATCCCAAGTGGTGTGATGGTGTCTCTATTAGCAAGTTAATAGTAACATCTATGTCTTCTCTCTCAGGGGTGCTATCTCATGCGTAATTTCATGATATAAGGTAAAAGAGATATCACTAACACTAGCACCCACATCACATAAACCATGGTAGCAATAATCACCTATTTTGACTGAAATGGAAGGCATGGCAACAACGGGTCTATTCTTGTCTTTAGTATCACGTTTGGCAATTCTAGCAGCTTTATTACATAAATAAAAAACATGCCCATCAATATTGTCTACCAAGAAATATCTAACCATAGTGGTACTAGGTTCTACATTAATTTGCTCAGAGGGTTCGGTTGTTCTAGCATATCTTTTATTAACCAAGTTGATGCTTTAGCATGTTCCTTTATCCTTACACGAAAAGGTGGTTGCTACCTCTTGAGCTTGCGTTCCTTTTCCCATGAAGAGGAAATGATGATGCATCAAAGTAGATAAGTATTTCCCTCAGTTTGTTGAGAACCAAGGTATCAATCCAGTTGGAGGAACAAGCAAGGCTCCAATAGTAGTACCTACACAAATAATCAAACACTTGCACCCAACGCTATAAAAGCGGTTGTCATCCCTTGAGAGTTATTTGCAAGGATGAGATCTGATAGAGATAGATGTAAGATATTGCGGAAACAAAAGTAAATAAATTGCAGGAATATATTTTTGGTATTTTTGGTTTATAGATATGAAAATATAATATGGAAAATAGACCCGGGGGCCATAGGTTTTACTAGAGGCTTCTCTCATAAAGGAAAATAATACGGGGGGTGAACAAATTACTGTCGAGCAATTGATAGAAAAGCGAATAATTATGAAGATATCCAAGGCAATGATTATGCATATAAGAATTTAGAAAAGACTCAAATAATATTCATAGATCATGTGAACATAAACTCACAATTCATCGGATCTCAGCAAACACACCGCAAAAGATTATTACATCGAATAGATCTCCATGAAGATCATGAAGAACATGGTATTGAAGATCAAAGAGAGAGAAGAAGCCATCTAGCTACTAGCTATGGACCCGTAGATCTATGGTGAACTACTCACACATCATCGGAGGGGCAACAGAGTTGATGTAGATGTCCTTCGTGATCAATTCCCTCTCTAGCTGATTACCGGAAAAGGCTCCCAGATTGGATCTCACGGGAACAGAGGCTCCCGGCGGCGTAAAATTATTTTCGTGTCTCTCTTTGGGAATAAGGGAATATTTGGGAATTTATAGGCCAAAGAATAGGGTTAGGAGACCTGCAGAGGGCCCCCAAGCCAGGGGGCGCGATCATCCCCCAGGGCGCGCCCTGCAGACTTGTTGCCTCCCGGTAGTTTCCCTGTCCCTACTCCAAGTCTGCTGCGTGTCTTCTTGTCTAAGAAAAATCTTTCTGGAGATTTTATTCCGTTTGGACTCTATTTAATATTCCTTATTTGCAATACTCAAAAACATGGAAAAAACAGAAATTGGCACTAGGCTCTAGATTAATAGGTTAGTCCAAAAAATAAAATAAAACAACATATAAATGCATATAAAACATCCGAAATAGATAATATAATAGCATGGAACAAAAAAAAATTATAGATACGTTGTAGACGTATCAAGCATCCCCAAGCTTAATTCCTGCTCGTCCTCGAGTAGGTAAATGATAAAAACAGATTTTTTTTATGTGGAATGCTACCTAACATATTTATCCATGTAATATTCTCTATTGTCACATGAATATTCAGATCCATAAGACTCAAATCAACAGTCTAATATTGACAAAAAAACAATAATACTTCAAGCATACTAATAAGGTAATTGCTTCCTTTCGAAATAGCATGGTCTTAGAAAGTTATCCCTACAAAATCATATGGTTTGGCTATGCCCCATCTTCACCACACAAAGTATCTTAATCATGCACAACCTCAATGAAAATAAAGCAATTATTTCACACTTTTTATGTTCTCAAACCTTTTCAACTCTCATGCAATACATGAGCGTGAGCCATGGATATAACACTATAGGTGGAATAGAGTGTGGTGGAGGTTGCAAAAAAAGAGGATAAGATAGTCTCACATCAACTAGGCATATCAACGGGCTATGGAGATGCCCATCAATAGATATTAATGTGAGTGAGTAGGGATTGCCATGCAACAAATGCACTAGAGCTATAAGTGTATGAAAGCTCAAAAACAAAACTAAGTGGTCGTGCAAAAGATGTAATTCCACTAGTTATACGAAAGTGACAAAATAGGAGACTCTCTATGAAGAACAAGGTGCTACTTTGAAGCACAAGTGTGGAAAAACATAGTAGCATTATCCCTTCTCTCTTTCTCTCATTTTTTCTCCTTTTTTTGGTGGCTTCTTTGTCCTCTTTTATTTTTCTATGGGCTTTGCTGGCCTCCTTTTTTTGCAAAGTTCGGATACTCATCCCAACTTGTGAGGGAATCATAGCTTCCATCATCCTTTTCTCACACGGGACAATGCTCTAATAATGCAAATCATCACACTTTTATTTACTTACAACTCAAAGATTACAACTCGATAGCTAGAACAAAGTATGACTCTATAAGCAATATGGAAATGATGGCGCGTGTCATAAAAACGGGACGGTGGTGTTGCATGGTAATATATCTCGGAATGACTATGAAAATGCCATAATTGGTAGGTATGGTGGTTGTTTTGAGGAAGATATATGGTCGCTGTTTTGAGGAAGGAGGGTTTAATGTACCGGTGAAAGTTGCGTGGTACTAGAGAGGCTAGTAAAGGTGGAAGGATGAGAGTGCGTATAATCCATGAACTCAACATTAGTCATAAAGAACTCATATACTTATTGCAAAAGCCTATTAGTTATTGAAGCAAAGTACTATATGCATGCTCCTAGGGTAAGGGTTTGTAGGATTTAACCATCGCGTGATCCCGACCTCCACACAAAGGTTGACAATCATTAAACAAGTCATGCTCCGACTTCATCACATAACGGTTCACCATACATGCATTCTATGGGAATCACAAGCTTCAACACAAGTATTATTTCTAATTCACAATTACTTACTAGCATGACTCTCATATTACCATATTCACATCTCAAAACTATATGCAATGAATCAAAGTTCTCATCATATTCAATGCACTTAATATGAAAGTTTTTATTATATCCCTCTTGGATGCCCATTATATTAGGACTAAATTCATAACCTAAACTTGTTGCCATGCTGTTTAAAAAACTCTCAAAATAATATAAGTGAGGTATGAGAGTTTCATAATTTCTATAAAACAAAACACCGCCATGCTCTAAAAGATATAAGTGAAGTACTAGAGCAACATTGCCTAGCTCAAAATATATAAGTGAAGCATAAAGAGTATTCTAATAAATTCACGATTCAGTGTGTGTGTCTCTCTCAAAAGATGTGTGCAGAAAGGATGGTTGTTGGAAAAAAAAGAGAGTAAAGAATCATATCATACAAGATGCTCCAAGCAAAACACGTATCATGTGGTGAATAAAAATATAGCCTCAAGTAAATTTACCGATGGATTGAAGACGAAAGAGGGGATGCCTTCCGGGGCATCCCCAAGCTTAGGCTCTTTGGTATCCTTGAATATGACTAGGGGTGCCGTGGTAATCCCCGAGCTTAGGCTCTTGCCACTTCTTATTCCATAGTCCATCAAATCTTTACCCAAAACTTGAAAACTTCACAACACAAAACTCAACAGAAAACTCATGAGATTCGTTAGTATAAGAAAAATAAATCACCACTTTAGGTACTGTTGTGAACCCATTCTTTATTTATATTGATGTAATGTTTACTGTATTCCAACTTCTCCATGGTTCATACCCCCCGAGACAACCGATAGATTCATCAAAATAAGCAAACAACACAAAGAAAACATAATCTGTCAAAAACAGAATAGTCCGTAGCAATCTGTTTACTTAGAGTACTTCTGTAACTCCAAAAATTCTGAAAACTTAGGAAAATATGGGAAAAATTTGTAAAATAATCTTGTGTAAAAACTTCAGATCAAAATCACATTCCGGTGAATTTATAAAATTCCTGGACTTAGAGCAAAAGTTTGTGTTTTTCAATAAAATTCCTGGACTGACCTCGTGATCCCATTCAGGTGGACCAGTTTTGCTCCAACACAATTTGTCCGACCCGTGACTCTTCCATCGTACCACCGGCATTCATCCTTCCCACGGAGTCTTGCCCTGGGTGGCCCTATGTCCTCATGACACCTTCCACCGTCGTGGCCAAACTAAATTGTCAAAAACGGGGATGCCGACACAAAACAACTTAACTGGCTCACAGGGTTATCACCGCCTACCTGATCAGGGTAGCACGCGTGCATAACCCTCCCTCTTTGGAGGTACCGGTGAAAGAGCATGCAATGAGACCAAGTCAAGGCCGTCCCATACCGGCAAATGTGGTTGCACGGGTAAGCCCGAACCGGTGACTCAAGATCAACCAACTTGGTTGCATTTGTTAACTCAACTCGACCTATCCACCATCGTATCATTATCTCGACAAGCATAGCAACACAATAGTGCGGATACGCATGGTATGATATCACACCCTAGTACTACATGTCAACATAATTATTAGTTTGTTAATATGCAAGCAAGTCATGGTATTAGAAGGAGAGTGATGCTAGTAGCTACTACCGATATCATCACAGGTGCATGCAAATGCGGGTTAACAGGTGATACAGATAAACACACAGGGTGCAAGCAAAGTCATCACGCAAGTCCGGAGCTAATGATAAGGGGTTGGCTTGCCTGGGGGTTGATGAATACGCCGGGAAGAAGCGCGATAAAATGCCGAAGAAATTTCCTTCTTGGAAGGCTCAATCGGAGGGCAAGGGCAAAATGGTCAATTCCACTATGTAAACACATTATGGAAATGGTTCCATCTTGATGGGATCGAAGAGACGAAGAAGTGGGCGCATGTTTTACCTAATTCGGAGCTACGGTTGCGGAGTTATGGCCGTTCGTTCGTTAAGCACAGAAACAAATAATAATGTGTTCATTTCTGCTGCTAACTGACGAACATGCACCAAATAGGAGATTCAACCGGCAGGGTTTAAACAGAAAAAGCACACCCCACGGAATACGTCTCCACTTATCCACGTGAGCGACCCGGTCAAAGCATTCTCTAGCTGACATGCGGGGCACGCGAGGAGGTGGGGCCCGCCTTATCTCTTTCTCTCCTCTTGACTTCTTCTCCTTCCTCCCGACCGAAGCAGGGGGGGGGGCGAGGCAGAGCGCTCAGCCGGCCCGACGCTGGTTCTCGCACCGGCGGCACATGTGGCCTCCGATGAAGCCCGGGCCAGTGGTGAGCTCATGAGGGAGCGCCGCATCCATCTGGGCAGGACACTGTCGGTGGGGAGCGCTGCAACAATAACTGTTTGGGGTGGCCGCGGACGAGAGCATCTGCTGGCCCTGAGCTTGTTGCTATGGGGCGTCGAAGGAGAGGGCGAAGTGCAGGGAGGCTCCACCATGCTTTAGGGGTTCTCTAGAGAAGGAAATGGCGAGGGGATGGGCTCGGCCTGGCTCCAATTCGATCTAGGATCGGCGGCGGATGCTTCGTCCATTGGAGGGCTATGGATCTCCAAGAGCTTGGGGAGGGATTTGGGGGCTTGCTCTCCGACGACAGGTCTCGAGGCACACTATATATGTCACATCCCTGGAACCCTAACCAAGGTTTAGCATTGTGCTCATATCTTCATTGCATTGCATCCAAGAAATTGCAACAAGATCAAAGCAAGTGGTGAAGCAAAACTCAAAAAAACCCTAGCGACCTCTCAAATTCAAAGAAATTCCAATAAAATCAATGAACCCAAAATGGCCTCAAGAAAAGTTCAACTTTTCTGATAATTCTTGAAAGCAAATCATTAGGGAAGAAAACTATTTTTAAAACATATTTGGCATTTTATTTAAATTCAAAAAGCTACTGAATTCAAGTTTAAATTTGAATTCAAATATTTTCAAGTTTCAAAAATGTTGCAAACCTCAGGAGTGGTTGGAAATATTCCAACTAATATTTCAGTAGGTTCAAAATGATTTTTGAACCAATATTTAAGCCAAAACAAATGGGAATTCAAATCAGTGGATGAAACAGAAAACAAAACAAGAAAAAAAATAGCAAAACACCTACCTGTCGCTCACCTGGCCCAGGCCCAGCTCTCCCGTGTCGTCTTCCTCCTCGCCAGTGGGCAGCAGGAGGTGGCCGCCGCGACGCCTGGCGCCTCCACACAGCTCCCTGCTTGCCTGGACGTCTCGGTGCGCTGGCAAGGCGAGGATAACCTCCCCGAGCACGACCCTATCCATCCACGCGACCCATTCCTCCCCTCTCCTCTCGGTTCCTTCCTCTCCTCCTGCCGCCAATGACAGGAGCTCGAGCTCGAGCTGCCCGAGCCTCTGGCCACAGGTTCTTCCCTCCGAGTGCTCCATTCGCTCTGCCTCGACAAGCTGGTCGTCCCTGCCAAAGAAGAAGATCCCCCGAGCCCTGCAACGCCCTCGGCACCGTCGTCTTCAACGTTCGGCCGCCGGCGAGCTTCGTTGGATTCGTCGCCCACAGCGCCTCCCCGAGCCGTCTGAGCTTTCCCCTGCACTCCCCGTGAGCCTGCGCTCGTTTCCCCTCTTCTTCCCCTCGGTTTCGTGCACCCTAGCCACTAGACCGACGAGCCCGAGCTCCGGCCGTCGCCTCAACCCGTCGTCGGTGACCTCCGGTCCTCCCCAGTCCTCCCTGAGGCCAGTACTGGATCAAGCCGAGCCTGGGGATCCTCCCAGTGCTCTCGGTCCTCGTTTCCGAGCACCACAACCATCTCCGGCGACTCTCCGGCAAAGATCCGCCGCGGATCTGGTCGCCGCCGGTCAGTTTCCGGCAGGATCTGACCTGGCCTCGCTAATCCACGTTTAAAACACTAAGCAGTCGGTGACAGTGGGCCCTAGTCACAAGTCAAACGCAATCAGGGGCTGGTCAGCGCGGGGTTAACCCTGTGAGGCTGACCAGTGGGTCCCCCCTGTCGGGTTTGACCTGACCAGGTCGTCCGACGGCTGACGCCATGCTGACGTGGGCCTGACGCAATAAGTAGCTTTTCTGATTTAAAAGAATTCCAGAAAATGTCCAAAACTTCTAAAAATCATAGTAATTAATCTCTAACTCCAATGAAAATAATTTATATATGAAAAAGTATGAGAAAAATCCAAGGAATCTGAATATGCCATTTTCAAACATGATTGAAAATGTTACTCGACCAAACATGTAAAATGATGAATAGGTTAAATTTAATAAATGCTTTGGAGTTGGAATTTGAAAATCATTTGAATTCCACTTCAAATGCTATGATCAAACATTGTTCAATCACAACCAGCAACTTAATATATCATTCCATGCATGTTAAAAACAAGTAGATCTGAGAATCAGGTCGAATCAATTAAAATGGTATTCGAGAATACCTCGTTTGAAGTGATACTTGAATCTGATTCAAATCCACTTCAACCTAATAATGGTAGCTACATTAGCATACCACCATGCATCTTCATGCCATGCTCATGCATCATTTTGTTGCATATGATTGTTATTGATTGATGCCATTTCTATCGGTAGGCTCCGCTCCTCCGGATTCCACCGAATATCCGACTGACGGATATTGTCCCTCTACTGAGCAACAAGGCAAGCAACCATTTTGATCATCCCGATAAATCCCATGTTCTCGTTCCTCCACTTACTTATTGCATTAGGATCAAATGCTTCAAATGCTTTTGCCACGTTAGTTGAACCCACTTCCTTTGCATGACCTGTCTTTGTCACAGTAAATAGCCAAACCTTGCAACCTAGCATACCTGGTAGATGCTTGAGCCATGATGTGCCTTATCCTGCTATGCATGCTATGCTTAGAGTTGTGTATGGTCTGTCATGTGGGTGATGAACAGAATTGTGAGATTGTGTTCAGTAAGTAAAGGTTGTGTGTTGAACCTGATTTGGTAAAGGTACCGGTGAAAGGCTATGTAGGAGTACATGGCGGGTTGTTTCATTGGAACCGTCCTTAGGAACTGAGTTCCGTGTATGTAATCCAAGACTAGATACTACCACACGTTGTGATACTTAATTGACCCTCTCGACTTATTAATCGCTTAGTACTCGGTCCAGGAGTTGCAAGTAGTTTCTGGTGTTTATAGTCATGCTGGAGGCCGTGCATAGCGCTGACCTGAGAGGTGGGCTGTGATGCAGTAGGCAGTGGCACGGTGTACCAAGTGGCACCCGGATGGTGGGCTTGGGACCCCTGCGCACATCGTTTGGGGCCGTGGCGGAAACCTCGGCCGTACTTTCGTGCGGGTTACCCTCAGATAGGCGATAGACCTGGACTAAGTATTAGCGTGGTTAACGTTCGTGGCCGACTCCCTCGCTGGCATTCCGCTTGAATGTTGCCGAGGTGCATGACGTGCACATGGCGATAAGTGGCGAGAGCGTTTGTGAAGAAGTACACCCCTGTAGGGTTATGATCTATTCGAATAGCCGCGTCCGCGGATATGGACTACTTGGAGACATATGTTGTTCATAGATAGCTTTAATGGCTACTCATAAAATTGTCAAGATAAGCGTGAGTGTCGTGGACGGCATTTACGTATGGAGATGGAATGATTCCACGATGGAGTATTGTTGTGGTGTTAGTGGACTCGTTTGCGAGAAATCAAGTTGTCAAAAATTATTTAAAAATGCAAGTTGTCTAGCCACGAGTCAAATGCTGGCTTTCCGCATGAAACCCCACAATTCCTTATTGATACATTGCATGAGTAGATAGTTATCCCAAAGTCTTGCTGAGTACCCCTGTACTCACGTTTGCTTAATAATTTGTTGCAGAGGTTGTTAATGACCCTAATGGAGGGTTCTACCTAGACATCGACGACGACTAGTAGCTGGGATCCCAGCTACGATCTGGCCCTAGGATGGGTCTATAGTATAGTCAGGCCATGTGGCTTCTAGTTTCATCTGTGTGTACTCAGACAGTTTATCTACTTCCGCTGGCTTGTAACTTGAATGACTGTTATGATGGGTCATGAGACCCCTACTGTGTAATATTATGTGTGAGGCTCTTCCGAGCCTTTTAAATAAAGCTTGTATGTTTATGGTTATGTTGTGATGCCATCGATGTATCTATACATATCGGTATGCCATGCGTACGTGTGTTGTACTTGATATGTATGGGGTTCGATTACCTAGCCGTGGGCTTTAGTAGTATTTCTTACAGGGAAATGCCCCTTTGTGATCCAACGAGCCATGGTAGTTCGCTACTGCTCCGGACACATTGGTTGACCGCCATGTGTCCTTCTTAGCTAGGTGTTTGTCCCCTTGGGGAAATGTCACGTGACGTAATGGAGTCCCCGTAGCTTGCTACAACTCGTCTACATTCGCTGGTGACCGACACCTGCTTTGCTGGGTCATGTATGCCTGTCCCTGTGCGGAACTGCCGCTTTGGTTTATGACTAGACATGTCGATCCGAGTTCTCTGTCACTGGATTGCTAGCGACACAATTGCATACGCGAGTCAAAAGGCGCAAACGGTCCCGACTAAGGTAAGGCTGCAGCCGTGGGGATAACCGTGCGTGGGACCGCAAAGAGACGCGATGTGTTACAGGCTGGATTCCTATGACTTAGGATCGGGGTCCCGACAGCGTTGGTATCAGAGCCTGACTGACTGTAGGATTACTAAGCCAAACTGGTCGAAGTTGAGTCTAGAATTGCTTTAGTTATATATAAGGGAATTGTTTGTGGAAGGGAACGTAAGACTCTTGTTCTCTTCTCAAGTTATTCTATTCTGGTCATCCTTGTCTTTTCTGCGGGGAATAAGGACTAGGTTACTCATCTTCTTCTAGGCTCGTGTTTCTGATCGGTAGATTATAGGACAACGGGTCGAGAGTTATTTTGCGTTTCTTTTATTCCTAGGATAAGTAAGTAAGTTTGATGACCAGAGAATTGAACTTGATAGTTGAGTGGTTACGCTATTCTATTTTTTGGGTTGTCTCAAAATTGTTTTTTAGCATTTACAGCCGTTATGCTACCCAATTTTGCATTCAGAGCTCTAATGCTTTTGCATTACTCTCTATTTTCAGATGCCTCGCCGTCCTTCTCGTCAGGTGGTTCGTCTGACTAGGTGCATTGATGTGCCGGGTCATACAACCATGCTAATCAGGGTGATGTCGGTGTGCGGTTACCGCTGGTACCCAGAGTACACAGTGGAGGAACAGTACCGAGACTTCAACCAGAGCCAGTATATCTGCATTGTTAGGGTATTTCCAGATTACCCTAGAGCTGAGGAGCCAATCCATTGGTCTTATGGATTGGGAGTCACTGTTGACATGGCAGTACAAGATGCTGCCTATTCAATGCTGACCATCATGAGGGCTAGACATGCACTGCTGCAGAATTCAGAGTTCTGCTATGTTCCTGCCTCTCAGCCAGGTGAAGAAGGATACTCAGCGGGGTCTACTTTGATTCCTCTATGGAGGATCCGCTGGTGCAGTCCACTGTTAAGATGCTAGAGAATAGAGACAGCGATGCTCGTGCCCTCCGCATGGAGCTTTATGCTACACGTGCCCGTCTGTGGACGGCTTTGACGCAGCTCGCACCTGTAGTCCAGACAGGGTATGGAGATATGGAGATGCTGAACCCTGTTAGGACCCATCTTCCGGCTCATGTTGACTGGCCTGCTATAGGAGGAGTCACCCCTCTTTGGGGACCTCTACTACCACCAGTCAGGGGACCAAGGCCACATCCGTGTCCTTACGGATCCCAGGGATCTCAGGCTAGAGTATTTTCTGATCCACAGGTTGAGCTTCCAGGCCATGGAGGCAATATTTATGAGATGTTCTATGCGGATGCCTGAACCGTGAGTGGAAGGATAGTATGGTAGTAGCTGTACTTTCACAGTCCTGTGCGACTTGTGAAGTATGCTTGTGTCGTGAAATGAATTCCGGAGGCATAGATAAATAATGTATAGGAAGCTTGTAAGCCTATGATGAGTAGTTTCATAACTTCAGTAGTTTGCTCTTCGGTTAAGGTTGTACTGAACTATATAATGGTGTGTATGAACCATGGTGTATATATAGCAGTTGCTTGTTACCATGCTGTTCGGATATTCATTTCCGCATTCCATGTGTTCAGTGCATTCTTAATTCATAGTTAGTATTGATGATGATATTGGTCTAAGCTGTGAGTTTGTTTGTCAGGATGGTGTTCACCAGGTTGAACCGTGCCCGTGCTCATGAGCAAGGCGAGGGTAGTCAAGCGTCGCAGGAAGAACTGCCTCACCCGCCCTCTCTGGCGGAAGTCATGCCTGAGGTAGAGAGAAACAAAAGGGAGACCAACCGACTATTAGAGCATATTGAGCAAAATACGGCTCGTCAGCCTAGGAATGCTGCAGTGTCCCTCAATAAATTTGTGAAGCTGAATCCTCCAAAGTTCCATCACTTCGTCGGTCCCCTCGACGCCGATGATTGGCTGTGCAGTATTTCACGTAAGATTCGCCCTGACAATGTTTCTGAGGCTGACAAGGTGACCTTTGCGGTGTATTTTCTGGAAGGACCTGCCAATATGTGGTGGGAAAACTTTGAAGCTATGCGTCCTGCTGAACCAGCAGTCACATGGGTAGACTTTAGTGCAGCCCTCCGTCTGCACCATATTCCAGAGGGCCTGATGGACAGAAATAGAGAGGAGTTCTGTGCATTCACCTAGGGAAAGTTGACCGTGGATGCCTATAGACGCGAGTTCGGTAACCTCGCCCTCTATGCAACAGAGGAGGTGTCTACTGATGCCAAGAAGCAAGCAAGATTCCGTAAGGGTCTGAGCCCTGAGCTTCGTCGTGATTTGCGCCTCCATGAGTGTACAAGCTTCCAAGCCCTGGTCAACAAGGCGATCAGTGCCGAGACTGGTCATACCGATTATGAAGCCACAAAGAAGCACTCCCGTGACTCTAGCTCGTCGTCTCGTTCCGCGTTTCCAAAATGTAGGCTGTGGGTTCCAAACAGTTCTCTGCCGCCAAGATACACTCCGAGGCCATCCTATGTGGCGCCTCAGACGAACAAACCAACCCTCCAGCAAAAACCTATGGTGGTCCAGCTAGCAATGCTGCACCACGTGCCAATCAGGTGATCTGTTACAAGTGTGGAGAACCAGGGCACTATTCCCATGAGTATCCCCAGAATGTGGGTGCCAAGCAACCCGGAAAGTCCGTTGGGCAAGGCAAGTCGGGAAAAGCTTACTATGTGAAGCCAACTCCTGCACGTGGCCGTGTGAACTATGTTTCAGCAGAAGAAGCTGTAGAGGATCCCGACGTCATGCTGGGTACGCTTCTTGTTAATCATCACCCAACGTCTGTTCTTTTTGACACCGGGTCTTCTCATTCCTTCATTTCAGAAAGTTATGCACAGTTGCATAACATGTCTTTCTATGATATGCCATTCCCATTGGTTGTCCAAACTCCTGGTAGTAAGTGGCAAACCTCTAGGATAACCTATGACAATGAAATTCTAGTAGACAGGCTAGGTTTTCTAGCATCATTGATAGCCCTGAAATCTTCGGATATTAATATCATCTTGGGTATGGACTGGATGTGAGCTCACTATTCCAAGATTGATACTCATTCCAGAAATGTTCAGCTTACCCATCCCTCGGGTGAGATAGTCAATGTCTCTACTCGAGTTGCCAAATGCCAACTCTATTCCCTCAATGCCAACCCTCTTCCGGAACTTGAAGACATTCCGGTAGTCCATGACTTCCCGGATGTTTTTCCAGAGGAACTGCCAGGAATTCCACCTGACAGAGTTGTAGAGTTTGTGATAGATCTTGTTCCGGGAACTGTTCCAATAGCCAGAAGACCATATAAGATGGCACCCCTGGAGCTAGCCAAACTTAAGAAGAAACTAGATGAGGCCTTGAATAAAGGTTTCATTCGTCCTAGCTCTTCTCCTTGGGCTTGTCCCGTCCTCTTCGTCAAGAAGAAAGACGGAACGGGTCGGATGGTTGTAGATTACCGAATCTGGTCACCATAAAGAACAAGTATCCGCTCCCCAGGATCAACGACCTGTATGATCAGCTCGCTGGATCCTCGGTCTTCTCCAAAATGGATTTGAGGTTGGGATACCATCAAATCAAGATCAAGAACGGGGACATTCCGAAAACGGCCTTTGTTACTTGTTATGGCCAATACGAGTACACCGTTATGTCCTTTGGTTTGACCAATGCCCCAGCCACCTTCTCTCGCTTGATGAATTCAATCTTCATGGAGTATTTGGAAAAATTTGTCATGGTATACCTTGATGATATTCTCATCTACTCGAAGAACGAACAAGAACATGCCGAGCATCTAAGGCTGGTATTGATGAAACTTCGAGAGCATCGCCTTTATGCCAAGTTTTCAAAATATGAATTTTGGTTAACAGAAGTGACCTATCTAGGTCACGTAATCTCTAGTAAGGGTATTGCTGTCAATGCCGAGAGAGTTCAAGCTGTCCTTGATTGGACTCAACCTGAATCGGTTAAGCAAGTTAGGAGTTTTCTTGGTCTAGCGAGCTATTGCTGCCGCTTTGTCGAGAATTTCTCCAAGGTTGCAAAGCCTCTAACTGAACTCCTCAAGAAAGATAAAAAGTTCGAGTGGACACCACAGTGTGAGCATAGTTTTCAGGAACTAAAAAGACGCCTGACCTCCGCATCTGTGTTGCTACCACCAGATTTTTCTAAGGACTTTGTTATCTATTGCGACGCCTCGCGACAAGGATTAGGTTGCATTCTCATGCAAGACCGTCATGTGATTGCATACGCATCTCGACAGTTGCGTCCACATGAGGATAATTATCCCACACATGATCTTGAGCTAGCAGCTGTAGTCCATGCACTTAAAACCTGGCGACATTACCTTCTTGGTAATCGTTGCGAAATATTCAGTGATCACCAAAGTCTGAAATATATCTTCACCCAGCTGGATTTGAATCTCAGGCAAAGATGGCGTGTTGAGTTGATCACAGATTACGACTTAGGGATAACTTACACCCCGGGGAAGGCCAATGTTATGGCTGATGCACTAAGTCGTAAGTCTTATTGTAACAACTTGATGCTACAACGAGGTCAACCACATCTCTATGAGGAATTTCGGAAGTTAAATCTTCATATTGTTCCTCAAGGATTTCTTTCTACCCTGGTGGAGAAGCCTACTCTTAGGGATCAAATCATAGCCGTGCAGGCTTATGATAAGGGTATATCCCGGATCAAGGAGAATATTGCTAGCGGAAACACTAGGGATTTCTCCATTAATGAGAAAGGTGTTGTGTTCTTTCACAACCGTTTAGTGGTTCCTAATAGCAAACGTCTGCGGCAGTTGAAACTTAAGGAGGCTCATGATTCTCCTCTCACCATTCATCCTGGTAGTACTAAGATGTATCAGGACCTACGCCAGAGGTTTTGGTGGACTAGGATGAAGAGAGAAATTGCTGAGTTCGTTGCTAACTGCGACGTTTGTTGTCGAGTTAAGGCAGAACATCAAAGGCCTGCTGGCACCCTTCAACCTTTAGCTATTCCTGAATGGAAATGGGATAAAGTCAGTATGGATTTCATTACCGGATTTCCCAAGACCAAGAAAGGGAATAATGCTATCTTTGTGGTCATTGACCGTCTCTCCAAAGTAGTTCATTTTCTTCCAGTTCGTGAGAGTAAAACAGCTAGCCAGCTAGTAGAGTTATATCTCTCTCGAATAGTGTCTCTTCATGGTGTTCCCCTGGAGATTAACTCAGATCGTGGGAGTATCTTTATTTCTCGCTTCTGGGAAAGTTTTTAGAATGCTATGGGGACTCACTTATCTTTTAGCACTGATTTCCATCCTCAATCAAGTGGTCAAGTAGAAAGAGTGAATCAAGTCCTAGAAGATATGCTCCGAGCTTGTGTAATATCGTTCGATATGAATTGGGAGAAGTGCCTTCCATTCGCCGAATTTGCTTATAACAATAGTTATCAATCAAGCTTGGGCAAAGCCCCTTTTGAAGTTCTCTATGGACGAAGATGTCGAACACTTCTTAAGTGTTCAGAAACCGGAGAGAGGCAACTCTTTGGCCCGGATATGATCTAGGATGCAGAAGAGCAGGTTCGCATTATTCGTGAAAAGTTGAAAACAGCCCAGTCTCGTCAAAAGAGCCAATTTGATCGTCATCATAAGGCTGTGACCTTTGAAGTTGACGAGAAGGCTTACCTTCGGTTTACACCTTTGAAGGTTACCCATCGATTCGGTATCAAGGGCAAGTTGGCTCCTCGTTACATTGGTCCTTTTCGCATTCTTGCCAAACGAGGAGAAGTTGCCTACCAGTTGGAACTTCCTCCGCATCTTTCCAAGGTTCATGATGTCTTCCACGTCTCGCAACTCAGGCGTTGCTTTTCGGATCCTATCCGTGAAGTGGACCACGAAACGCTTGATCTCCAAGATAACCTTTCATACCGAGAATACCCTGTGCGTATTCTTGATCAAGCTGAGCGTACCACTCGAAGCTTCAAGTTTCTTAAAGTTCAATGGTAAAATCATTCCGAAAAGGAGGCAACATGGGAAAGAGAGGATCGCCTCCGACTTGAGTATCCCGCGTTATTCCCGACGACTTCTAAATCTCGGGACGAGATTCTTTTGAGTGGGGGTGAGTTGTCACATCCCAGGAACCCTAACCAAGGTTTAGCATTGTGCTCATATATTCATTGCATTGCATCCAAGAAATTGCAACATGATCAAAGAAAGTGGTGAAGCAATACTCAAAAAAACCCTAGCCACCTCTCAAATTCAAAGAAATTCCAAACTTGTTAAAATCAATGAACCCAAAATGGCCTCAAGAAAAGTTCAACTTTCCTCATAATTCTTGAAAGCAAATCATCAGGGAAGAAAACTATTTTTAAAACAGATTTGGCATTTTATTTAAATTCAAAAAGCTACTGAATTCAAGTTTAAATTTGAATTCAAATATTTTCAAGTTTCAAAAATGTTGCAAACCTCAGAAGTGGTTGGAAATATTCCAAATAATATTTCAGTAGGTTCAAAATGATTGTTGAACCAATATTTAAGCCTAAACAAATGGGAATTCAAATCAGTGGATAAAACAGAAAACAAAACAAGAAAAAAATAGCAAAACACCTACCTGTTTCTCACCTGGCCCAGGCCCAGCTCTCCCGTGTCGTCTTCCTCCTCGCCAGTGGGCAACAGGAGGTGGCCGCTGTGACGCCCGGCGCCTCCACGCAGCTCCCTGCTTGCCTGGACGTCTCGGTGCGCTGGCAAGGCGAGGATAACCTCCCCGAGCACGACCCTATCCATCCCCGTGACCCATTCCTCCCCTCTCCTCTCGGTTCCTTCCTCTCCTCCTACCGCCATTGACAGGAGCTCGAGCGCTAGCTGCCCGAGCATCTGGCCACAGGTTCTTCCCTCCGAGTGCTCCATTCACTCCGTCTCGACAAGCTGGTCGTCCCTGCCAAAGAAGAAGATCCCCCGAGCCCTGCAACGCCCTCGGCACCGTCGTCTTCAACCTTCGGCCGCCGGCGAGCTTCGTTGGATTCGTCGCCCACAGCGCCTCCCCGAGCCGTCCGAGCGTTCCCCTGCACTCCCCGTGAGCCTGCACTCATTTCCCCTCTTCTTCCCCTCGGTTTAATGCACCCTAGTCACTAGACCGACGAGCCCGAGCTCCGGCCGTCGCCTCAGCTCGTCGCCGGTGACCTCCGGTCCTCCCCAGTCCTCCCTAAGGCCAGTACTGGATGAGGCCGAGCCTGGGGATCCTCCCAGTGATCTCGGTCCTCGTTTCCGAGCACCACATCCATCTCCGGCGACTCTCCGGCAAAGATCCACCGCGGATCTGGTCACCGCCGGTCAGTTTCCGGTAGGATCTGACCTGGCCTCGCTAATCCACGTTTAAAACACTAAGGAGTCGCTGACAGTGGGCCCCAGTCGCAAGTCAAAAGCAATCAGGGGCTGGTCAGCGCGGGGTTAACCCTGTGAGGCTGACCAGTGGGTCCCCCCTATCGGGTTTGACCTGACCAGGTCGGCCGACGGCTGACGCCATGCTGACGTGGGCCTGACGCAATAAGTAGCTTTTCTGATTTAAAAGAATTCTAGAAAATGCCCAAAACTTCTAAAAATCATAGAAATTAATCTGTAACTCCAATGAAAATAATTTATATATGAAAAAGCATTAGAAAAATCCAAGGAATCTGAATATGCCATTTTCAAACATGTTTGAAGATGTTACTAGACCAAACATGTAAAATGATGAATAGGTTAAATTTAATAAATGCTTTGGAGTTGGAATTTGAAAATCATTTGAATTCCACTTCAAATGCTATGATCAAACATTGTTCAATCACAACCAACAACTTAATATATCATTCCATGCATGTTAAAAACAAGTAGATCTGAGAATCAGGTTGAATCAATTAAAATGGTATTCGAGAATACCTCGTTTGAAGTGATACTTGAATCTGATTCAAATCCACTTCAACCTAATAATGGTAGCTACATTAGCATACCACCATGCATCTTCATGCCATGCTCATGCATCATTTTGTTGCATATGATTGTTATTGATTGATGCCATTTCTATCGGTAGGCTCCGCTCCTCCGGATTCCACCGAATATCCGACTGACGGATATTGTCCCTCTACTGAGCAACAAGGCAAGCAACCATTTTGATCATCCCGATAAATCCCATGTTCTCGCTCCTCCACTTACTTATTGCATTAGGATCAAATGCTTCAAATGCTTTTGCCACGTTAGTTGAACCCACTTCCTTTGCATGACCTGTCTTTGTCACAGTAAATAGCCAAACCTTGCAACCTAGCATACCTGGTAGATGCTTGAGCCATGATGTGCCTTATCCTGCTATGCATGCTATGCTTAGAGTTGTGTATGGTCTGTCATGTGGGTGATGAACAGAATTGTGAGATTGTGTTCAGTAAGTAAAGGTTGTGTGTTGAACCTGATTTGGTAAAGGTACCGGTGAAAGGCTATGTAGGAGTACATGGCGGGTTGTTTCATTGGAACCGTCCTTAGGAACTGAGTTCCGTGTATGTAATCCAAGACTAGATACTACCACACGTTGTGATACTTAATTGACCCTCTCGACTTATTAATCGCTTAGTACTCGGTCCAGGAGTTGCAAGTAGTTTCTGGTGTTTATAGTCATGCTGGAGGCCGTGCATAGCGCTGACCTGAGAGGTGGGCTGTGATGCAGTAGGCAGTGGCACGGTGTACCAAGTGGCACCCGGATGGTGGGCTTGGGACCCCTGCGCACATCGTTTGGGGCCGTGGCGGAAACCTCGGCCGTACTTTCGTGCGGGTTACCCTCAGATAGGCGATAGACCTGGACTAAGTATTAGCGTGGTTAACGTTCGTGGCCGACTCCCTCGCTGGCATTCCGCTTGAATGTTGCCGAGGTGCATGACGTGCACATGGCGATAAGTGGCGAGAGCGTTTGTGAAGAAGTACACCCCTGTAGGGTTATGATCTATTCGAATAGCCGCGTCCGCGGATATGGACTACTTGGAGACATATGTTGTTCATAGATAGCTTTAATGGCTACTCATAAAATTGTCAAGATAAGCGTGAGTGTCGTGGACGGCATTTACGTATGGAGACGGAATGATTCCACGATGGAGTATTGTTGTGGTGTTAGTGGACTCTTGTGCGAGAAATCAAGTCGTCAAAAATTATTTAAAAATGCAAGTTGTCTAGCCACGAGTCAAATGCTGGCTTTCCGCATGAAACCCCACAATTCCTTATTGATACATTGCATGAGTAGATAGTTATCCTAAAGTCTTGCTGAGTACCCCCGTACTCACGTTTGCTTAATAATTTGTTGCAGAGGTTGTTAATGACTCTAATCGAGGGTTCTACCTAGACATCGACGACGACGAGTAGCTGGTATCCCAGCTACGATCTGGCCCTAGGATGGGTCTGTAGTATAGTCAGGCCATGTGCCTTCTAGTTTCTTCTGTCTGTACTCACACAGTTTATCTACTTCCGTTGGCTTGTAACTTGAATGACTGTTATGATGGGTCATGAGACCCCTACTGTGTAATATTATGTGTGAGGCTCTTCCGAGCCTTTTAAATAAAGCTTGTATGTTTATGGTTATGTTGTGATGCCATCGATGTATCTATACATATCGGTATGCCATGCATACATGTGTTGTACTTGATATGTATGGGGTTCGATTACCTAGCCGTGGGCTTTAGTAGCAATCCTTACAGAGAAATGCCCCTTTGTGATCCAACGAGCCATGGTAGTTCGCTACTGCTCCGGACACATTGGTTGACCGACATGTGTCCTTCTTAGCTGTTGTGTGTGTCCCCTTGGGGAAATGTCACGCGACGTAATGGAGTCCCTGTAGCTTGCTACGGCTTGTCTACATTCGCTGGTGACCGACACCTGCTTTGCTGGGTCATGTATGCCTGTCCTTGTGCGGAACTGCCGCTTTGGTTTATGACTAGACATGTCGATCCGGGTTCTGTGTCACTGGATTTCTAGTGACACAATTGCATACGCGAGTCAAAAGGCGCAAACGGCCCCGGCTAAGGTAAGGCTGCAGCCGTGGGGATAACCGTGCGTGGGACCGCAAAGAGATGCGATGTGTTACAGGCTGGATTCCTATGACTTAGGATCGGGGTCCCGACAATATATAGCCGAGGGGAGGAGCTAGACGATGACAGGCGGAGCTTCGAGAGCAATGGCGAGATTCCGGTCGGCAGACACCTCCTGGAGCAAGGGGACGAGGGGGAGAGGACTCTGGAGGGTTCTCGCACGCCATGGGAACCTCCACGACACTCCTGGACAGGCTGGAGCTTGCTGGAGACGTGGTCCCGTCACTCCAATGAACAGGGCGCCGATTTGGCATGCTCTGCCCGTGGTCACCACGTGGCCATGGCATTGCCACGCTCCACATGCTGCCAAACCATGTCTCGGGTCTTCTCCATACTTCACTGAGATGAGCTGACCCATCAAACACTACACTACAGCTCTGGTGTGACCTCTCCTTGCTAAACAAGAAGCCAACATCAAGGTGTTTGTGCTGTGTAGTGGCCACCACAGTGCTCCTATTGGCATGATCTTTGACTGAGGTTGACGACTCACCAAGGTCACTATCCTGGCAAAATTTTAGCTCAAATGAGCATACCTAACTAGCACTTCTTTTTTAACTTGGCAATCTGACCAGAAATGAAGAAGATGATGTTGGGATAAATTGGCTAGATACAAATGGCTCAAATTTGGTATAGATCAATGATTTAGGCATATGGAGTCACTGTAGAAATTTCGTACCATTTGCATAAGTAGAAATGGTACTTCCTTCACAGTGCTCCAATCTGTACAGAAACTTAGATAATTTGCTGAGTAAGATTGGCTAGAGGGAATGGGCTAAATTTTGATGGACTAGGGTAATTTATCATAATTAACTACCCTGCAAAATTTCAGCCCATGGAGATCAATGAATCAAGCACTTCCTTTGCAAAGAGGAGATCTGGACAGAATTTGCAAAGGGATGTTGTGCTCAATTTTTGAATTGGGGAACTTGATATTTTGATGGAAATGATGAATATATGGATATGAGAAGCTCCACAAATTATTTGGGATTTTTCCTAGCTACCAAAAAGGTAGTTCCTTTGGAAAGGCCCCAAAATGCAATATTGGCTTTAAATAGGAAAAAGGAAATTTTCCCCATTTAGTAATGGCCAATATTTTATGAGAGCTCCATATGATTACAAAGAATATCTCCACAAGTTTTCATGACCTTGGGAGATGGATAGGTATTTTCTCAGATTTAAATCCTTACAAAGGAAGAAGAAGGAATTAATTCTAAATGAGAAATATTGCATACGACTTGGCAATATTTTTGCACATGTAGGGTTTATGAGGGAAGAATGATCTCTGGAATTTTTTGGAGGATTAACAGAACAAGGGAAATGATAGCTCCTCTGTAAATACAAAGGCAGGATTCCTAGTTCCAATATTTCGGAGCTAGGGTTTGAAAGAGGTTCGGGGTTTACTTAACAAGGGCAAGCTGGCACAAGGACATGGGAAAGGCAGTGAGAGGTTGAGGGTAGACTGGATTCACCTGGTCATTTGCCAAATTCCAGAGGAAAAAATTTGGGAGAGAAAACCTAGGAAGGAATAAAAAAAAAATTAATAACCCGATTTTTGGGGTGTTACAGATTTCCTCCATAGCCTCGTGCTCGCCATTGTAGTGTTGTGTGTGCCACGTGCTTGTCGTCACCATGACAGTGGAGCGCGGCAAGATTTGTGGAGCTGCGCATGGGGCGAGCATATCATTACTTTGGATTGGGCCGCGAATGTCGGGACCCCGATGCTAAGTTATAAGAACCCAACCTGTAACACATCACATCACTTTGCGGCCTCACGCACGGTAAACTCCACGACTGCCACCTTACCTTGGTCGGGATCGTTTGCGTCTTTTGGCTCACGTATATGAATGTGTCGCTAGCATTCAAACAACAAAGAACCCAGGTCAACATGACTAGTTATAAACCCAAGTGGCACATCCATACAGGGACAGGCATACATAACCCAGGAAAGCAGGTGTCGGTCAATAACATGTGTAGACGAGTCGTAGCAAGCTACATGGACTCCATTACACCTCGTGACGTTTCCCCGGGGGGACAGACACAACATCAAAGAAGGATACATGCTGGTCAATCAATGTGTCCGGAGCAGTAGCAAGCTACCAAGGCTCAGTGGAAGCACAAAGAGGCATTTCCCCGTAAAGAGTATGTCGGGACCCCGATCCTAAGTCATATGAATCCAGCCTGTAACACATCGCATTACTTTGCAGTCTCACACACGGTTAACCCCACGGCTGCCACCTTACCTTAGCCGAGAACGTTTGCATCTTTTGACTCATGTATGCAATTGTGTCGCTAGCATTCCAATGTCAAAGAACCCGGGTCGACAATAACTAGTCATAAACCCAAGTGGCACAACTGTACAGAGACAGGCATACGTAACCCAGCAAAGCAGGTGTCGGTCATCAGCGTGTGTAGACGAGTCATAGCAAGCTACAAGGACTCCATTACACCATGTGACATTTCCCCGTAGGGACAGACACAACAGCTAAGAAGGATACATGCTGGTCAACCAATGTGTTCGAAGCAGTAGCGAGCTACCAGGGCTCAGTGGAAGCACAGAGGGGCATTTCTCTGTAAAGAAAGCTACTAAAGGCACACAACTAGGTATCGAACCCCATACATATCACAACATATGCATAGATACAACAATGGCATCACAACATAGCCATACAACATCACACCATTTATTTAGAAGACTCGGAAGAGCCTTGCATAATAAGTTCATACAGGTAGGGGTCACATGACCCGACACTCAAGTCGTACAAACAAAGTCATACAAGCCATGAGGAATCATTAAAGCTGTCTGAGTATAGACAGATGAAAAGAAAAGGCATAAAGCCTGACTATCTACAGATCCCTTTTGAAAGGGGCCAGGTCGTAGGTGGGACACCAGCTACTCGTCATCATCGACGTCTAGGTAGAACCCACCTGATGGCTCGTGGGTGTCTTCTACAACATTTATTAAGCAAACATGAGTACGAAGGTACTCAGCAAGACTTTAAATCAGATCTGTCTACTCATGCAGAAGTATCAAAAAAGGGGGTTGTGGGGTTTCATGCAGCAAGCTGCGACTGCAACAAAAGACCTTCCAACAACACAAGAAACAAGCATGCTGACGGGAGACTATTCTTGTCTTGATACTCCTCAGCAACGGCACTAGGAATCCTTCTGCTACGGTACGCCTTTAGGGACTTCCTTGGCAAATATGCAAAGGATTCCCCCGTGGCCTTGGAGCCTTGCGTTGGTGTTCCCTCGAAGCGGAAAGGGTGATGTAGCACAGCGGCGGTAAGTATTTCCCTCAGTTTTGAGAACCAAGGTATCGATCCAGTGAAGGATTATCACAAGTGCCTGCACAAACACAAAGGGCTTGCACCCAACGCTATGAAGGGGTTGTCAATCCCTTATAGATTGTTTGCCAAGTGAGAACTCAAAGCAACAAAGTAACAAAGCAAAGTAAAAGCAAAAGTGGAAACGATAGGTGTGAATAGACCCGGGGGCCGTAGTGTTCACTAGTGGCTTCTCTCATGAAAGCAAGTAGACGGTGGGTGAACGAATTACTGTCGAGCAATTGATAGAACCGCGCAAAGTCTTGACATTATCTATGCCAATGATTATATCTATATGCATCACATCCAAAACAAGTAGACCGATACTTTCTGCATCTACTACTATTACTCCACACGTCGACCGCTATTCAGCATGCATCTAGTGTATTAAGTCCAAAAGAACAGAGTAACACCTTAAGCAAGATGAGATGATGTAGATGGACAATCTCATATCTACAATAAAATACCATCTTGTTACCCTTGATGGCAACAACATGATGCGTGCCTTGCTGCCCCTTCTGTCACTGGGAAAGGTCACCACACGGTATGAACCCAAAACCAAGCACTTCTCCCATTGCAAGAATCATAGATCTAGTTGGCCAAACAAAACCCAAGACTCGGAGAGACTTACAAGGATATCAAATCATGCATATAAGAAATCAGCAAAGACTCAAATATATATCATAGATAATCCGATCACAAATCCAAAATTCGTCGGATCTCGACAAACACACCGCCAAAGAGGATTACATCGGATAGATCTCCATGAAGATCATGGATGACTTTGTATTGAAGATCCAAGAGAGAGAAGAAGCCATCTAGCTACTAACTACGGACCCGTAGGTCTGAAGTGAACTACTCACGAGTCATTGGAGAGGCGATGATGTTGATGTAGAGGCCCTCCAACTCCAAAGTCCCCTCCGGCAGGGCACCGGGAAGGGTCTCCAGATGAGATCTCGCAGAAACGGAAGCTTGCGGCGGCGAAAAAGTGTTTTCGTGGATTCCCCTATTTTTTTCTGTATTTTAGGGAATATATAGGCGAAGGAGCTAGGTCAGGGGGGCGCCAGGGAGGCCACAGCCTGGTAGCCGCCGCCCCTTGGTGGCGGCTACAGGGCTTGTGGGCCCTCTGTAGCTCTCCTGCCTTGGCCCTCAAGCCCCCTGATCTTCTTCCGTTCTGGAAAAATTTATTTCGGGGATTTTATTCCATTTGGACTCCATTCCAAAATCAGATCTGAAAAGAGCCAAAAACACAGAAAAAAAGGAACTGGCACTTGACATTGAATTAATAAGTTAGTCCCAAAAAAGATATAAAAGGTACATAAAACATCCAAAGATGACAAGATAACAACATGAAACCATAAAAAATTATAGATACGTTTGAGACGTATCAAGCATCCCCAAGCTTAACTCCTGCTCGTCCTCGAGTAGGGAAGTGATAAAGAATGAATTTTTGATGCTTTCATGCTACCTAGCATAGATGTCCTTTGTAACTCCTCTTATGTGACGTGAATGTTCAGATCCATTAGATTCAAAAAAATAGTTTGCTATTGACGTGGAAACAATAATACTTCAAGGAAACTAGCAAGGTAATCATGAACTTTCAAAATAACAAGGCCAAAACAAAGTTATCCCTAGAAAAGCATATAGTCTGGCTATGCTCTATCATCATTGCACAACGAATTTAAATCATGTACAACCCCGGTATTGGCCAAGTAATTGTTTTCACACATTTACTTTCTCAAACGTTTTCAACTCTCCTGCAATACATGAGCGTGAGCCATGGTTTTAGCATTATAAGTGGTGTGGAGTGTGGTGGAGGTTGCAAGACAAACAAGGAGAAGATGATCACATTAACTAGGCATATCAATGAGCTGTGGAGATGCTTATCAATAGATATCAATGTGAATGAGTAGGGATTGCCATACAAATGATGCACTAGAGCTAAGAGTATGTGAAAGCTCTTAAAGAAAACTAGTGGGTGTGCATCCAACTTGCTTGCTCACGAAGACCTAAGGCAAATTTGAGGAAGCGTATCATTGGAATATACAAGCCAAGTTATATAATGAAAATTTCCCACTAGCTATATGGTGGTGACAAAAAGAGAGGCTCTCAATCATGAAGATCATGGTGCTTAATAAGCACAAGTGTGGAAGGATAGTAGCATTGTCCCTTCTCTCTTTTTCTCTCATCATTTTTTTGGTGGGCTCTTTGGCCTCTTTTTTTATTTTTTTATTTTGGTGGGCATCTTTGGCCTCTTTTGTATATGGGCTTCGATGGCCTCTTTTATTTCCTCACATGGGACAATGCTCCATCAATGATGATCATCACACTTTCAACTCAAAACTTAGAGCAACGATGACTCTATATGGAATGCCTTCGATAGTGTACCATGACAATGATCTAGCATGGCATAGGCATTAATGGAAACATCATGCTAGCTATCTTACGATCATGCATTGGCAATGTAGAAGTGGTGGCACATGTCATGGTGGTAGTTGCATGGCAATATATCTCGGAATGACTTTGAAAAAGCCATAGTAGGTAGGTATGGTGGCTGTTTTGAGGGAGGCTAGTGGTGGGTTTTGTGCACCGGCGAAAGTTGCACGACACTAAGAAGATAGTGATGGTGGAAGGTGAAAGTGCATCTAAACCATGGACTCAACAATAGTCACGAAGAACTCATATACTTGTTGCAAAAGTTTTAGCAGTAATCGAAACAAAGCATTCAACGCATACTCCTAGGGGAAGGGTTGGTAGGTATAAACCATCGCGCGATCCCGACCGCCACACAAAGGATGACAATCAATAGACTAATCATGCTCAGATTTCATCACATAGAGGTTCACCATACGTGCATGCTATGGGAAAACTAACTTCAACACAAGTATTTCTAGATCCACAACACCTTACTAGCATAACTTCAATATTACCACAACCACAACTCAAAACTAATTGAGATGAATCAAACTTCTCTAACTATTCAATGCACATAAAGGTGGAAGTTTTCATATCCCTTTGGATAACTAACCCTTTTGAGACTACTTTCGAAGCATAGATCAACTACCAAGCCACGCACCGCCGTGCTCTAAAAGATATAAGTGAAGCACGTAGAGCAAAATCAACTAGCTCAAAAGATATAAATGAAACATATGTGAGCTGAATTGTCTACCAAAGGATATAAGTGAAGCTCGACAAAATCACGGTGAGTGCATGTATCTCTCTAGGTGTGCAGCAAGGATGATTGTGACACAACAAAAATAAAAGACTCGTACGATACAAGACGCTCCAAGCAAAACACATAACATGTGGTGAATAAAAATATAGCCCCAAGTAACGTTACCGATGGATTGAAGACGAAAGAGGGGATGCCTTCTCGGGGCATCCCCAAGCTTAGGCTTTTACGGCATCCTTGAATCATCTTGGGGTGCCTTGGACATCCCCAAGCTTGAGCTCTTGCCACTCTTTATCTCTTTGTCCATAAGAACTTCACCCCAAACTTGAAAACTTCACAACACGAAACTTAAACAGAAACTCATGATAACATTAGTATAAGAAAGCAAACCACCACTTCCTTAGACACTGTAGCGAACTTAAATTCTACTTATGTTGATGTTGGGTTACTGTATTTTCAATCTTCCATGGCTAATACCCCCCGATACTATCCATAGTTTCATCAAAATAAGCAACCAACTCAACAAAAACAGAATCTGTTAACAACAGACCAGTCTGTAGCAATCTGTATACTTCCTATACTTCTGGTACTTCAAAAATTCTGAAAAATTATGAAAGTCTGAAGAATTTGCGTAGAAATCAGAAGCAAAAAGAATGAACTCAAAAGCTCTTACATAAAAAAACAAAAATTCTTTTCGTGAGCAGAAAGTTTCTGTCTTTTCCTGCATGACCAAACGATCATCCCCAAGACTAATCGTAACGGTTTTGCTTGGCAAAAATGCAAAAAGAAACACAAAAAACACAATCATAGCAGAATTATGAAAGTGTGGAAAACACAAAACAGAAAGAAAAAGGATAGATTCGTTGGGTTGCCTCCCAACAAGCGCTTTTGTTTAACGCCCTTAGCTAGGCAAAAGGTGATAGAATCACGTATAGTCATCTTTGGTGCTCAAACCATAAGTAGCCCTCATCATAGATTCATAATGCAATCTTATTTTCTTTCTAGGAAAATGCTCCATGCCCTTCTTTCGGGGAAATTGAAATCTAATATTCCCTTCCTTCATATCGATGATAGCACCAATAGTCCTTAGGAAAGGTCTACCAAGAATAATGGGACATGAAGGATTGCAATCTATGTCAAGTACAATGAAATCCATGGGTACATAGTTCTTATTTGCAACAATAAGAACATCATCGATCCTTCCCATGGGTTTCTTGACAGTAGAATCCACAAGATGCAAATTAAGAAACACTCTTCAATCTCATGAAAGCCAAGAATATCACATAAAGACTTTGGAATCGCGGAAACACTAGCACCCAAATCACACAAAGCATTGCACTCGTAGTTTTTGATCTTGATTTTGATAGTAGGTTCCCACTCATCATGAAGTTTTCTAGGTATAGAGACTTCTAGTTCGAGCTTCTCTTCAAGAGATTTCATCATAGCATCTACGATATGTGCGATAAAGGCTTTGCTTTGGCTATAAGCATGTGGAGAGTTTGCAATGGATTGTATCAAAGAAATGCATTCAAACAAGGAGCAATTATCATAATTGAATTCCTTGAAATCCAAAATGGGAGTTTCATTACTACCCAAAATTTTGATTTCTTCTACTCAACTCTCCACACCTTTATCATCAAGATGGATGGACTTCGAATCATTGGGGTGTTTTTCAACCAAAGTGGATTCATATCCAGCCCCTTCATCAATAGGTTTGACACGCGAAAACAAAGATTCAAGAGGAGTCACACCAAGCATTTTAAGATCTTCGTGATTTGCATTACTAGAACGCACCCTTTTAAACCATTCATGCGTAGCACGAATTTGGGCGGTTCTTTCTTTGCTCTCATTCATGGAGACGCGCATAGCTTTTAAAGTTTCATCCAAGTTGACCTTGGGAGGAGAACATCTAACTTTCAAAGCATCAATATCACAAGACATCCTATCAATGCTCTTAGCCAAATCGTCTATTTTGAGTAGTTTTTCCTCTATGGACGCATTGAAAATCTTTTGAGAGTTGATGAACTCTTTGATATTACTCTCTAAATCAGAGGGAAATTTGTTGTGATTTCCATAAGTGTTGTTGTAGGAATTGCCATAATTGTTAGAGGAGTTACTAGGAAATGGCCTAGAAACATAGTTTCCTCTAAAAGCATTGTTGTTACCAAAATTGTTCCTACCAACAAAATTAACGTCCAAACTAGCATTGCTAATCTCAATCAAGGAAGATAGTGGCATGTCATTAGGATCTAAAGGAGCATTTCTACTAGCAACCAAATTCATCAACTCGTCCATCTTAGCACTAAGCGAGTTAATTTCTTCTATAGCGTGTACCTTTTTGCTAGCAGGTGGCCTTTGAGTGTGCCACTGAGAGTAGTTGGTCATGATATTGTCTAGGAGTTTTGTAGCATCTCCTAACGTGATTTCCATGTACGTTCCACCTGAGGTGGAGTCCAAGATATTGCGAGAGGCAAAATTCAAGCCATCGTAAAAGATTTGTATAATCATCCACAAACTCAAGCCATGAGCGGGACAATTTCTAATCATTAACTTCATCCTCTCCCAAGATTGTGCAACGTGTTCATGATCAAGTTGCTTGAAATTCATGATATCGTTACGTAAGGAGATGATCTTAGCCGGCGGAAAATACTTGGATATGTAAGCATCTTTGCACTTATCCCAAGAATCAATACTATTTTTAGGCAAAGAAGAAAACCAAGTTTTTGCGCGGTCTCGCAACGAGAAAGGAAAAAGCTTCAACTTAATCACGTAATTATCCACATCTCATTTCTTTTGCATATCGCAAATCTCAATGAAGGTATTGAGATGGGATGTGACATCTTCACTAGGAAGGCCAGAGAATTGCTTTTTTCATAACAAGATTCAGCAAAGCTGCGTTGATTTCATACGATTCCGCACTAGTGGCGGGAGCAATCGTAGTACTAATAAAATCATTATTATTGGTACTCGAGAAGTCGCAAAGTTTGGTGTCTTCAGCCATGAAGACTTCAACAAACAAACAAGCACACAAGCAAGCAAGAAAACCGGCAAAGGAAAACGGCAAAAAGGCAAAAGGCAAAAGAAAACGACAAAGGAGAAAGGCAAATGAAAACGGCAAAGGCGAAGTGGGGGAGAGGAAAACGAGAGGCAACTGGCAAAAAAGGTAAATGCAAGAGATGAGTTTGTGAGACCTACTTGGATAGATCTCTCCTTCCCCGGCAACGGCGCCAGAAATACTTCTGCTACTGCAACAAAAGACCTTCCAACGGCGCCAGAAAGAAGCATGCTGACGGGAGACTATTCTTGTCTTGATACTCCTCACCAACGGCACCAGGAATCCTTCTGCTACGGCTACGCCTTTAGGGATTCCCCCGTGGCCTTGGAGCCTTGCATTGGTGTTCCCTTGAAGCGAAAAGGGTGATGTAGCACATCGGCGGTAAGTGTTTCCCTCAGTTTTGAGAACCAAGGTATCGATCCAGTGAAGGATTATCACAAGTGCCTGCACAAACACAAAGAGCTTGCACCCAACGCTATGAAGGGGTTGTCAATCCCTTATAGATTGTTTGCCAAGTGAGAACTGAAAGCAACAAAGTAACAAAGCAAAGTAAAAGCAAAAGTGGAAACGATAGGTGTGAATAGACCCGGGGGCCGTAGTGTTCACTAGTGGCTTCTCTCATGAAAGTAAGTAGACGGTGGGTGAACGAATTACTATCGAGCAATTGATAGAACCGCGCAAAGTCGTGACATTATCTATGCCAATGATTATATCTATATGCATCACGTCCAAAACAAGTAGACCGATACTTTCTACATCTACTACTATTACTCCACACGTCGACCGCAATCCAGCATGCATCTAGTGTATTAAGTCCAAAAGAACAGAGTAACACCTTAAGCAAGATGACATGATGTAGATGGACAATCTCATATCTACGATAAAAGCCCATCTTGTTATCCTTGATGGCAACAACATGATGCGTGCCTTGCTGCCCCTTCTGTCACTGGGAAAGGTCACCACACGGTAAGAACCCAAAACCAAGCACTTCCCCCATTGCAAGAATCATAGATCTAGTTGGCCAAACAAAACCCAAGACTCGGAGAGACTTACAAGGATATCAAATCATGCATATAAGAAATCAGCAAAGACTCAAATATATATCATAGATAATCCGATCACAAATCCAAAATTCATCGGATCTCGACAAACACACCGCCAAAGAGGATTACATCGGATAGATCTCCATGAAGATCATGGATAACTTTGTATTGAAGATCCAAGAGAGAGAAGAAGCCATCTAGCTACTAACTACGGACCCGTAGGTCTGAAGTGAACTACTCACGAGTCATTGGAGAGGCGATGATGTTGATGTAGAGGCCCTCCAACTCCAAAGTCCCCTCCGGCACGGCACCGGGAAGGGTCTCCAGATGAGATCTCGCAGAAACGGAAGCTTGCGGCGGCGAAAAAGTGTTTTCGTGGATTCCCCTATTTTTTTCGGTAGTTTAGGGAATATATAGGCGAAGGAGCTAGGTCAGGGGGCGCCAGGGAGGCCACAACCTGATAGCCGCCGCCCCCTGGTGGCGGCTACAGGGCTTGTGGGCCCCCTGTAGCTCTCCTGCCTTGGCCCTCAAGCCCCCTGATCTTCTTCCGTTTTGGAAAAATTTATTTCGGGGATTTTATTCCGTTTGGACTCCGTTCCAAAATCAGATCTGAAAAGAGCCAAAAACACAGAAAAAAAGGAACTGACACTTGACACTGAATTAATAAGTTAGTCCCAAAAAAGATATAAAAGGTACATAAAACATCCAAAGATGACAAGATAACAACATGAAACCATAAAAAATTATAGATATGTTTGAGACGTATCAAGCATCCCCAAGCTTAACTCCTACTCGTCCTCGAGTAGGGAAGTGATAAAGAATGAATTTTTGATGCTTTCATGCTACCTAGCATAGATGTCCTTTGTAACTCCTCTTATGTGACGTGAATGTTCAGATCCATTAGATTCAAAACAATAGTTTGCTATTGACGTGGAAACAATAATACTTCAAGCAAACTAGCAAGGTAATCATGAACTTTCAAAATAACAAGGCCAAAAGAAAGTTATCCCTAGAAAAGCATATAGTCTGGCTATGCTCTATCATCATTGCACAACGAATTTAAATCATGTACAACCCCGGTGTTGGCCAAGTAATTGTTTTCACACCTTTACTTTCTCAAACGTTTTCAACTCTCACGCAATACATGAGCGTGAGCCATGGTTTTAGCATTATAAGTGGTGTGGAGTGTGGTGGAGTTTGCAAGACAAACAAGGAGAAGATGATCACATTAACTAGGCATATCAATGAGCTGTGGAGATGCTTATCAATAGATATCAATGTGAATGAGTAGGGATTGCCATACAAATGATGCACTAGAGCTAAGAGTATGTGAAAGCTCTTAAAGAAAACTAGTGGGTGTGTATCCAACTTGCTTGCTCACGAAGACCTAAGGCAAATTTGAGGAAGCCTATCATTGGAATATACAAGCCAAGTTATATAATGAAAATTTCCCACTAGCTATATGGTGGTGACAAAACGAGAGACTCTCAATCATGAAGATCATGGTGCTTAATAAGCACAAGTGTGGAAGGATAGTAGCATTGTCCCTTCTCTCTTTTTCTCTCATCATTTTTTTGGTGGGCTCTTTGGCCTCTTTTTTTTATTTTTTTTATTTTGGTGGGCATCTTTGGCCTCTTTTGTATATGGGCTTCGATGGCCTCTTTTATTTCCTCACATGGGACAATGCTCCATCAATGATGATCATCACACTTTCAACTCAAAACTTAGAGCAACGATGACTCTATATGGAATGCCTTCGATAGTGTACCATGACAATGATCTAGCATGGCATAGGCATTAATGGAAACATCATGCTAGCTATCTTACGATCATGCATTGGCAATGTAGAAGTGGTGGCACATGTCATGGTGGTAGTTGCATGGCAATATATCTCGGAATGACTTTGAAAAAGCCATAGTAGGTAGGTATGGTGGCTGTTTTGAGGGAGGCTAATGGTGGGTTTTGTGCACCGGCGAAAGTTGCACGACACTAAGAAGATAGTGATGGTGGAAGGTGAAAGTGCATCTAAACCATGGACTCAACAATAGTCATGAAGAACTCATATACTTGTTGCAAAAGTTTTAGCAGTAATCGAAACAAAGCATTCAACGCATACTCCTAGGGGAAGGGTTGGTAGGTATAAACCATCGCGCGATCCCGACCGCCACACAAAGGATGACAATCAACAGACTAATCATGCTCAGATTTCATCACATAGAGGTACACCATACATGCATGCTATGGGAAAACTAACTTCAACACAAGTATTTCTAGATCCACAACACCTTACTAGCATAACTTCAATATTACCACAACCACAACTCAAAACTAATTGAGATGAATCAAACTTCTCTAACTATTCAATGCACATAAAGGTGGAAGTTTTCATATCCCTTTGGATAACTACCCCTTTTGAGACTACTGTCAAAGCATAGATCAACTACCAAGCCACGCACCGCCGTGCTCTAAAAGATATAAGTGAAGCACATAGAGCAAAATCAACTAGCTCAAAAGATATAACTGAAGCACATGTGAGCTGAATTGTCTACCAAAGGATATAAGTGAAGCTCCACAAAATCACGGTGAGTGCATGTATCTCTCTAGGTGTGCAGCAAGGATGATTGTGACACAACAAAAATAAAAGACTCGTACGATACAAGACGCTCCAAGCAAAGTAAAAGCAAAAGTGGAAACGATAGGTGTGAATATACCCGGGGGCCGTAGTGTTCACTAGTGGCTTCTCTCATGAAAGCAAGTAGACGGTGGGTGAACGAATTACTGTCGAGCAATTGATAGAACAGCACAAAGTCGTGACGTTATCTATGACAATGATTGTATCTATAGGCATCACGTCCAAAACAAGTAGACCGATACTTTCTGCATCTACTACTATTACTCCACACGTCGACCGCTATCCAACATGCATATAGTGTATTAAGTCCAAAAGAACAGAGTAACGCCTTAAGCAAGATGACATGATGTAGATGGACAATCTCATATCTACGATAAAAGCCCATCTTGTTACCCTTGATGGCAACAACACGATGCGTGCCTTGCTGCCCCTTCTGTCACTGGGAAAGGTCACCACACGGTATGAACCCAAAACCAAGCACTTCTCCCATTGCAAGAATCAAAGATCTAGTTGGCCAAACAAAAACCAAGACTCGGAGAGACTTACAAGGATATCAAATCGTGCATATAAGAAATCAACAAAGACTCAAATATATATCATAGATAATCTGATCACAAATCCACAGTTCATCGGATCTCGACAAACACACCGCCAAAGAGGATTACATCGGATAGATCTCCATGAAGATCATGGAGAACTTTGTATTGAAGATCCAAGAGAGAGAAGAAGCCATCTAGCTACTAACTACGGACCCATAGGTCTGAAGTGAACTACTCACGAGTCATTGGAGAGGCGATGATGTTGATGTGGAAGCCCTCCAACTCCAAAGTCCCCTCCGGCAGGGCACCGGGAAGGGTCTCCAGATGAGATCTCGTGGAACGGAAGCTTGCGGCGGAGGGAAAGTGTTTTCGTGGATTCCCCTTTTCTTCTGTATTTTAGGGAATATATAGGCGAAGGAGCTAGGTCAGGGGGGCGCCAGGGAGGCCACAAGCCTGGTAGCCGCCGCCCCCTGGTGGCGGCTACAGGGCTTGTGGGCCCGTGTAGCGCTCGTGCCTTGGCCCTCAAGCCCCCTGATCTTCTTCCGTTCCAGAAAAATTTATTTCGGGGATTTTATTCCGTTTGGACTCCGTTCGAAAATTAGATTTGAAAAGAGCCAAAAACACAGAAAAAACAGGAACTGGCACTTGGCACTGAATTAATAAGTCAGTCCGAAAAAAGATATAAAAGATACATAAAACATCCAAAGATGACAAGATAACAGCATGAAACCATCAAAAATTATAGATACGTTTGAGATGTATCACAAGCCAACTTTGACTCTTGGATAGCCTATATTACAACTTTAATTATTTTTGAACAAACTTTGATAAGTCGTACACGAGTCCACTACCACCACAACAATACACCATCATGGATTATTTCCCGTCTCCCTACGGAAATGCCATACATGATACTCACACTTATCTTGATACTTTTTTGAGTAGCCATTAAAGTTATCTATGAACAACATATGTTTCCAAGTAGTCCATATCAGCGGGCGCGGCTATTCGAATAGTTTATAACCCTGCAGGGATGTACTTCTTCACACACGCTCTCGCCACTTAGTGCCATGTGCACTTTACGCACATCGACAACCTTCAAGCGGAAGCCCATCGAGAGAGTCAGCCACAATCGCTAACCATGCTAATACCTAGTCCAGGTTTATCGCCTATTTGAGTCTAAACCCGCACGGAAGTCCGACCGAAGTTTCCGCTACGGCCTCAAACAATGTGCGCAGGGTTCCCAAGCTCACCATCCTGGTGCCACTTGGTACATGGTGCCACTACCTACCGCGTCATAGCCCACCTCTAAGGTGAGCACTATGCATGGCCTACAACATATGCTATAAACACCAGAAACTACTTGCAACTCCTGGACCAAGTACTGGGCGGTTAATAAGTCGAGATGGCCATTGGTTTCGGGCCCATTGTATGGTAGCATCTAGTCTTGGATTACATACACGAAACTCTGTTCCTAAAAACGATTCCAATGAAACAACCCGCCATGTACTCCTACATGGCCTCTCATCGGTACCTTTACCAAATCTGGTTCAACACTTAACGTTTTGTTACTGGAACACATTCATTCAATACTGTTCATTACCCAAATGAAACATACCTAACACAACTCTAAGCATAGCAGGATCAAGCACATCATGGCTCAAGCAACTACCAAGTACGCTAGGTTGCAAGGTTTAGCTATTTACTGGGATAATGACAGGTGCTGCAAAGGAATGGGTTCAACTACCGAAGTGAAAACATTGGATTTTTTTGTTCTAATGCAATAAGTGAGAGCAGGAGCGAGAACATGGGATTTATCAGGATGATCAAAAATGGTTCTTGCCTTGTGGATCAGCGGAAGGATACACTCCTTCAGTGAGATACTCCTGCGTATCCCGTGGAGCGAAGCCTATCGAAACAAACAATCACAATCAATACACATCAAGTGCAGCAATATGATGCATGATCATGGCATGACAATAAAATGCGGGATGAGTTAATGCATTTATAATGGTTTGGTTTGAAGCTGGTTTGAAACATAGTTTCAAATGCCACTTCAAATAGTTATTTCCATATACTCCTTTTAATTGATTTGACCTTATACTTAGCATAACTTGTTCTATCATGCATGAAAATAGCTCCATTGGATTCTTTGGATTTTTCTGATCAATTTTCATATATAAATTATTTTAATCTGAGTTATAGATTAATTTGGATGAATTTTTGAAGTTGTGAACGAAATCTGGAATTGTTTTAAAACCAGAATTGTAATTACTGCATCATCATGACATTAGCAGGTCAAAGTGGCCGTTGCTGGTCAAACCTGACCAGTGGGACCCACTGGTCAGTGTCTCCGGTTAAAAATCAAGATTTAAGTTAATTAGTTAATTAACAGACCTGGACCCACATGTTGGTGTGTGTTTAGAATTTCAATAATTAATTATTTTTATTTAACTTAAACTAATTATTCAGGGGCTGGCCCCACTTGTCATAGACTCACACGGGTTCGAATCCACCGGCGGCGAGGTCGAATTCGCCGGTGGCGAGCCTCCGGTGGCTCTAGAGACGACGAAGGGCGTCGAATCCCTTCTCCGGCGTGTGGCCCACTCGAACGACGGAGTGGCTCATTCGAACGGCCACTCGCCCGCAAGCACGATGGAGCAAGCCCGAGGGGCTGGGGTGGTTGGAATCAACGCCGTCAACGAGCTCGGCGGCTGCCGGAGCTTGGGACTCGTCGGGATCATCGATCCAGGGCTCAAAACACGCGAGGCTTGGCTTCTAGAGCATCTACACGTCGAGCCGGTGCTGTTGGTGGCCTCAGAAGGACCAACCGATCACCGGAGCCTCACCGGCGACGAGCTCCCGTGGCTGATCTCGTCGGGCTCCGGTGGAATCGAGAGGGAAAGGGAAGGGATGGATCCTAGAGCTCACGAGGGGTGCATGGGCGTTGAAAGCGAGCTCGGGAATGTCATGGAGACGGAGAACGACGGCGGTGATCGTTTCTACTTCTCAAACAACAACGCCAGAAATTGACACGTTGACGGAGACTTGCTTGCGTTGGTTTTTCCCTTGAAGAGGAAAGGGTGATGGAACACATGAGCAGTAAGTATTTCCCTCAGTTTGAGAACCAAGGTATCAATCGAGTAGGAGAATCTCGTCAAGTCCAGAGTACCTGCACAACCACAAACGAGCTTGCACCCAACGCTATAAAGGGGTTGTCAATCCATTCAAGATTGTTTGCAAAGTGAGATCTGAAGGCGGAAAGTGCAACGAAGTAAAAAGTGTGAGGTTGAAAATATGGTGTGGAGTAGACCCGGGGGCCATAGTGTTCACTAGAGGCTTCTCTCAAAATAGCAAATATCACGGTGGGTGAACAAATTACCGTCGAGCAATTGATAGAACCACGAAATTCATGACGATATCTAAGGCAATGAGCATACATATAGGCATCACGTCCGAGACAAGTAGACCGATACTTTCTGCATCTACTACTATTACTCCACACATCGACCGCTATCCAGCATGCATCTAGTGTATTGAGTTCATGACGAACAGAGTAACGCCTTAAGCAAGATGACATGATATAGAGGGATAAACTCATACCAATGATGAAACCCCCATCTTTTTACCCTTGATGGCAACAACATGATGCATGCCTCGCTACCCCTTCTATCACTGGATGAGGTCACCGCACGGTATGAACCCAAAACCAAGCACTTCTCCCATTGCAAGAATCATAGATTTAGTTGGCCAAACAAAACCCACAACTCGAAGAGAATTACAAGGATATGAAATCAAGCATAAGAGAGATCAGAAGAAACTCAAATAAGATTCATAGATAATATGATCATAAATCCACAATTCATCGGATCTCGACAAACACACCGTAAAAGAAGATTACATCGGGTAGATCTCCATGAAGATCATGGAGAACTTTGTATTGAAGATCCAAGAGAGAGAAGAAGCCATCTAGTTACTAGCTATGGACCCGTAGGTCTATGGTGAACTACTCACGCATCATCGGAGAGGTCATGGTGTTGATGAAGAAGCCCTCCGTATCCGAACCCCCCTCCGGTAGGGCACCAGAACGTGCCCCAGATGGGATCTTGCGGAGACAGAAGCTTGCGGCGGCGGAAAAGTACTTTCGATGATCTCCTGATTTTTTATGGAGTTTTAGGGAATATATATGCGCAAAACCTAGGGCAAAGGAGCGTCAGGGAGCCTACAAGCCAGGGGGCCGCAGCCCCCCCTTGGCCGTGCCATTAGGACTTGTGGAGTCCCTGGTGGCCCCCTGCCCTGATTCTCCGGCTCCACGATCTTTTTCTGTTCCGAAAAAAAATTCTTTTTGGCAGTTTCATTCTGTTTGGACTCCGTTCAAAATACTGCGTTGAAAGGGGTAAAAAACATGAAAAAAATAGGAACTGGCACTTGGCACTGAGTTAATAAGTTAGTCCCAAAAAATATATAAAAGGCATGCAAAACATCCAAAGTTTGACAAGATAATAGCATGAAACCATCAAAAATTATAGAAACGTTGGAGACGTATCAATCGTCGGTGACCCGAGGAGGAAGACGACGGTGTGACGGCGATTCAAGGGCTCTTGATGGCTTCTCTTCGCTCGTACAACAACAGGACGACACAACAGATCTTTTGTGTGGCTCAGAAGCGAGGATGGATGGCTGGAGCGGCCTGGCGACGGAGAGCTCAAGCTCCGGCCATGGCGACAGAGAGAGGAAGAGGACATGGGGGGGGGTGAATGGAGAGATGGGGAGCGCGGGAATGGCTCCCGGGGGTGCTTAGCCCCTACGCCAGCACGATGAGGTGGCCACGCAAGCACGCATCTGCGTGCTGCCGTCGTAGGAGGTGGCGGCCAGCTCCTGCTTGCCCACTCGCAAGGAGGAAGACAACATGGAAGGAGGAGTGGGCTAGGCCTGGGCGATAGATAGGGTTTTCCATTTTTTTCTTTATTCTTTCTGTTTTGCAAATACAACATTTATTTTATTTATTTTGGCTCTAAACTATTTCCTAAATTATGGAATATATTTTTGGGGGTTTAGATGGAATATTTCCAAAGTCCACAAAATGATTCAACATTTTATAATAACCTGAATAGTTATAGATATATATTTTGGCTATTTTCAGTGATTTTCATGAATTGTTATAAATGCCAAAACTGTTTGGAAAATATTAACCACCTCTTAAATATTGTTTCCAATATTTATCAAAAGGGATGGGCTTTTATGAAGGCCATTTTGGGTTCATTGGAAAATCACATCATATGGATTGGTTTGGTTAGGGTGAGATGCTAGGGTTTATTCAATCCCCATTTCATTTTTAATGCAAAATAAAACATGATGCACAATCTTGCTAAACACCAAGTAGTAATTCTAGGGATGTGACAACTCACCCTCACTCAAAAGAATCTCATCCCGAGATTTGGAAGTCGTCGGGAAGAGCGCGAGGTACTCAAGTCAGAGACGATCCTCCCTTTCCCAAGTTGCTTCTTTTTCAGTATGATTTGACCATTGAACTTTTAGAAACTTGAGGTTTCGACGTCGAGTGGTACGCTCAGCTTGATCAAGAATACAAAAGGGTATTCTCGGTATGAAAGGTTATCCTGGAGATCAAGCGTTTCGTGGTCCACTTAACACATAGGATCCAAGAAGCAACACGTGAGTTGCAAGACGTGGAAGACATCATGAACCTTGGAAAGATGCGGAGGAAGTTCCAATTGGTAGGCAACCTCTCCTCGTTTGGCGAGAATGCGAAAAGGACGAACGTAACGTGGAGCCAATTTGCCTTTGATACCGAATCGATGGGTACCCTTCAGAGGTGTAACCCGAAGGTAAGCCTTCTCGTCGACTTCAAAGGTCACACCTAATGATGACGATCATATTAGCTCTTTTGACGTGATTGAGGTGTTTTCAAATTTTCACGAATAATGCGAACTTGCTCTTCTGCCTCCTGGATCATATCCGGACCAAAGAGTTGCCTCTCCCCGGTTTCTGACCAGTTAAGAGGTGTTCAACATCTTCGTCCATAGAGAACTTCAAAAGGGGATTTTCCCAAGCTTGATTGATAACTATTGTTATAAGAAAATTCATTGAATGGAAGACACTTCTCCCAATTCATGCCGAACAGTATAACACAAGATCGAAGCATATCTTCTAGGATTTGATTGACTCGTTCTACTTGACCACTTGATTGAGGATGGAAAGCAGTGCTAAAGGAGAGGTGGGTCCCCTTGGCATTTGAAAACTTTCCCAGAAACGAGAAGTAAAGATACTCCCACGATCTGAGTTAATTTCCAAAGGAACACCATGAAGAGACACTATTCAAGAAATATATAACTCTGCTAGCTAGCTAGCTGTTATACACTCACGACTGGAAGAAAATGAGCTACTTTGAAAAGACGGTCAATGACCACAAAGATAGCATTATTCCCTTTCTTGGTTGTGGGAAATCCGGTGATGAAATCCATACCGACTTTATCCCATTTCCACTCAGGAATAGCTAAAGGTTGAAGGGTGCCAGCAGGCCTTTGATGTTCTGCTTTAACTCGACGACCAACATCGCAGTTAGCAACGGACTGAGCAATTTCTCTCTTCATCCTAGTCCACCAGAACCTCTAGCGTAGGTCCTGATACATTTTGGTACTACCAGGATGTATCGTGGGAGGAGATTCATGGGCCTCCTGAAGGATCAACTGTCGCAGGCGTTTGCTCTTAGGAACCACCACATGGTTCTGAAAGAACACAACCCCTTGCTCATCCATAGAGAAATCTTTAGCATTTCCGCTAGCAATATTCTCCTTGATTCGGCATATACCCTTATCATATTTCTGCACAACTATGATTTGATCCCTAAGAGTAGGTTTCGTCACCAAGTTGGAAAGAGATCCTCGAGGAACAATGTGGAGGTTCAAGTTCCAAAATTCCTCATAGAGACGTGGTTGACTTTGTTGTAACATTAGATTGTTACAATAAGACTTACGACTTAGTGCATCCGCCATGACATTGACCTTCCTCGAGGTGTAAGTTATCCTTAAGTCGTAATCCGTGATCAACTCGACCCACCGGCTTTGCCTGAGATTCAAATTTGGCTGGGTGAAAATGTATTTCAGACTTTGATGATTAGTGTAAATTTTGCAACGATTACCCAGAAGGTAATGTCGCCAGGTTTTTAGTGATGGACTACACCTGCAAGCTCAAGATCATGTGTGGGATAGTTATCCTCATGTGGACGCAACTGTCGAGAAGCGTATGCAATCACATGACGATCCTGCATGAGAATGCAACCTAATCCTTGTGGCAAGGCGTTGCAATAGATAAGAAAGTCCTTGGAGAAATCTGGTGGTACCAACACAAGTGTAGAAGTCAGGCGTCTTTTCAGTTCCTGAAAACTATGCTCACACTATGGTGTCCACTCGAACTTTTTATCTTTGTTGAGGAGTTCAGTTAGAGGCTTTGCAACCTTGGAGAAGTTATCGACAAAGCGACGACAATAGCTCGCTAGACCAAGAAAACTCCTAACTTGCTTAACCGATTCAGGTTGAGTCCAATCGAGAATGACTTGAACTCTCTCGGGATTGACAACAATACCTTTACCAGAGATTACGTGGCCTAGACAAGTCACTTCTGGCAACCAAAATTCACATTTAGAGAACTTGGCATAAAGACGATGCTCTCGAAGTTTCATCAATACCAGCCTTAGATGCTCGGCATGTTCTTGTTCGTTCTTCGAGCAGATGAGAATATCATTGAGGTATACCACGACGAATTTATCAAAGTACTCCATGAAGATTGAATTCATCATGCGAGAGAAAATGGCTCGGACATTGGTTAAACAGAAGGACATAACGATGTACTTGTATTGGCCATAACGAGTGACAAAGGCCATTTTTGGAATGTCCCCGTTCTTGATCTTGATTTGATGGTATCCCAACCTCAAATCCATCTTGGAGAAGACTGAGAATCCAACGAGCTGATCATACAGGTCATTGATCCTGGGGAGCGGTTACTTGTTCTTTTTGGTGACCAGATTAACTGGTCGATAATCTACAACCATCTGATCTATACCATCCTTCTTCTTAACAAAAAGGACAGGACAAGCCCAAGGAGAAGAGCTAGGACGGATGAAACCTTTACTCAAAGCTTCATTGAGTTGTTTCTTAAGTTTGGCTAGCTCTAAGGGTGCCATCTTATAGGGTCTTCTGGCTATTGGGACGGTTCCTGGAACAAGATCTATCACAAACTCTACATCCCTGTCAGGTGGAATTCCTGCCAGTTCTTGTGGGAAAACATCCGGGAAGTCACGGACTACCGAAATGTCTTCTAGATCTGGAAGAGGACTAGCATTGAGGGAATAGAGTTCGCATTTGGCAACTCGAATTGAGACATTAACTATCTCACCCGATGGATGTGTAAGCTGGACATTCCTAGAATGGGTATCAATCTTGGTGTAATGGGCTGACATCCAGTCCATTCCCAAGATGATATTGATATCTGAAGACTTAAGAGCTATCGATGATCCTAGGAAGACTAGCCTGTCCACAAGAATTTCATTGTCATAACTTATCCTAGAAGTCTGCCATTTACTACCAGGAGTTTGAACCACTAATGGAATTGGCATATCACAAAAGGACATGCTATGCAAATGCGCATAACTTTCGGAAATGAAGGAATGAGATGACCCACTGTCAAAAAGAACAGATGCTGGGTGACGATTGACAAGAAGTGTACCTAGAATGACACCGTGATCCTTTGCAGCTTCTTGTGCTGAAACATAGTTCACGCGGCCACATGCAGGAGTTGGCTTCACATAAAATGCTTTGCCCGGCTTGCCACGCCCAACAGACTTTCCAGGTTGCTTGGCAGTGTTATTCTCAGGACATTCACGTGAATAGTGACCTGGTTCTCCACACTTGTAACAAATCACTTGATTGGAACGTGGTGCCGCATTGGTAGCTGGACCACCATAGGCCTTGGCTGGAGGGTTGGTCTGATTTGCCTGAGGCGCCACATAGGATGGCCTCGGAGTATATCTTGGCGGCAGAGAACTATTCGGGACCCATACCCGGCGCTTCTGAAACGCTGAACCGGATGAGGAGCCAGAATCTTGAGAGTGCTTATTCGTTGCTTCATAGTCGGTATGACCACTCTCAGCACTGATCACCTTGTTGACAAGAGCTTGGAAACTTATACATTCATGAAGGCGTAGATCACGACGAAGTTCGGGGCTCAGTCCCTTGCGGAACCTTGCTTGCTTCTTGGTGTTAGTTGACACCTCTTCAGTTGCATAGCGGGCGAGGTTTCCAAACTCACGGATGTATGCATCTACAGTCAACTTCCCTTGAGTGAACGCCCAGAACTCCTCTCTCTTGCGATCCATTAACCCTTCTGGAATGTGATGCAGACGGAAATCTGCTCTGAAATCAGCCCAGTTGGCTGCTAGTCCAGCAGGACACATAGCTTCATAACTCTCCCACCACAGATTGGCGGGGCCTTCCAGAAAGTAAGCAGCAAATGTCACATTATCAACCTCAGCAACGTTGGCAGAACGTATCTTGCATGATATACTGCACAACCAATCATCAGCGTCGAGCGGATCGACGGAATGATGAAACATGGGTGGATTGAGCATCACAAAGTCATTGAGGGACATTGAGTCGTTCCGCGGCTGACGAGCCGTATTCTGTTCAATACACTCTAACAAACGGTTGGTTTCTCTCTTATTTCTTTCTGCCTCTAACATAACCTCCGCCAAAGATGGTGCTTGAGGCGGGTTCTCCTGAGCAGCTTGACTACTTTCTCCCTGAGCATTGCCATGGGCACGGTTGATCTTGGTGATCACCATCCTGACAAACAAACTCACAACTTAGACTAAATAGTCATCAACTCTAGCTAAGAATTAAGAAATGCACTGGACAATATGGAATGCAGAAATGAACATCCGAACAACATGGCAACAAGCAAACTGCTATATATACACCATGGTTCATACACAACATAACATAGTTCAGTGCAAACTCAAACTGAAGAGCAAACTACTGAAAAGATGATACTACTCATCAGAGGTTTTCCAAGCTTCCTATACATTATTTATCTGTGCCCCGGAACTCATCTCACAATATAGTCATATTCCACAAGACACACAGGACTGTGGAAATATAACTATTACAATACTACTGTTCCACTAACGAACTCAGGCATCCCCATAGAACATCTCATACATGTTTCTTCCTTGACCTGGGAGCTGAACTTGCGGATCAGGAAACACCCTAGCCTGAGATCCCTGGAAACCATAAGGACACGGATGTGGCCTCGGTCCCCTGACTGGTGGCAACAGAGGTCCACGAAGAGGGGTGACACCTCCGATAGCAGGCCAATCAACATGAGCTGGCAAATGAGTCCTAACTGGGTTCAACATCTCCATGTCTCCATAGCATGTCTGAACAATAGGTGCCAACTGTGTCAAAGCTGTCCACAGACGGGCACGGGTAGCATAAAGCTTCATGAGAAGAGCACGAGCATCACGGTCTCTATTCTCTAACATCTGGGTGGTAACCTGCAGCAACGGATCCTCCAAAAAAGAATCAAAGTAAACTCCACTGAGATAACCTTCTTCTCCTGGGTGAGAAGCTGGAATATAACAGAACTCTCAATTCTGCAGCAGTGCATGTCTTGCTCTCATGATGGTCAACATTTAATAGGCGGCATCCTGGACCGCCATGTCAATGGTAACCCCCAATCCATAAGAACAATGGATTGGCTCCTCAGCTCCAGGGTAATCTAGATATACCCTAAAAGTACACATATACTGGATTTGGTTAAAATCCCGGTACTGCTCCTCCACTGTATACTCTGGGTACCAGCGGTAATGGGCTACTGACATCATCCTGACCAACATGGCCGTGTGACCCGATACATTGATGCACCTAGTCAAATGGACCACCTGACGAGATGGATGAGGTGGCATATGAAATAGAGAATAATGCAAGGCATTAGAGCTCTGGGAATGAAATTGGGCAGCATAACGGCTATAAATGCTCAAAAACAATTTTGAGACATCCTGCAAAAGATTGGATAGCATAACCACTCAACTATCAAGTTCAAATTCCATGGTAAACATTTTTTTCTTCTTATAAGCCTATGGAATAGTTTCTCGTGAACCTATGAGATAGATAAGAAGCCTAGTTCTTAAACCCCGTAGATAAGATAAGATTGACCAGAATAGAATTACTTGAGAGAGAAGCAAGAGCCTTACATTCCCTTCCACAAACAATTCCCTTATATATAACTAAAGAAGTTTTAGGCTCTGATATCAACGCTGTCGGGACCCCGATCCTAAGTCATAGGAATCCATCCTGTAACACATCGCATTACTTTGCGGTCTCACACACGGTTAACCCCACGGCTGCCACCTTACCTTAGCCGGGACCGTTTTCGTGTTTTGACTCACGTATGCAATTATGTCGCTAGAATTCCAATGTCAAAGAACCCGGGTCGACAATAACTAGTCATAAACCCAAGTGGCACAACTATACATAGACAAGCATACGTAACCCAACAAAGCAGGTGTCGGTCATCAGCGTGTGTGGACGAGTCGTGGCAAGCTACAAGGACTCCATTACACCGTGTGACATTTCCCCGTAGGGACAGACACAACAACTAAGAAGGATACATGCCGGTCAACCAATGTGTCCGGAGCAGTAGCGAGCTACCAGGGCTCAGTGGAGGCACAGCGGGGCATTTCTCTGTAAGGAGAGCTACTAAAGGCACACGACTAGGTGTCGAACCCCAGACATATCACAACACATCACACATACGCATGACATACTCAATATGCATAGATACAACAATGGCACCACAACATAACCATACAACATCACAACATTTATTTAGAAGACTTGGAAGAGCCTTGCATAATAAGTTCATACAGGTAGGGGTCACATGACCCAACACTCAAGTCATACAAACAAAGTCATACAAGCCATGCAGAAGCATTAAAGCTGTTTGAGTACAGACAGATGAAAGGAAAAGGCAAAAAGCCTGACTTCTACAAATCCCTTCTGAAAGGGGCCAGGTCGTAGCTGGGACACCAGCTACTCGTCATCATCGACGTCTAGGTAGAACCCACCTGATGGCTCATGGGTGTCTTCTCCAACATTTATTAAGCAAACATGAGTACGAAGGTACTCAACAAGACTTTAAATAAGATCTATCTACTCATGCACAAGTATCAACAAAGGGGGTTGTGGCGTTTCATGCAGCAAGCCAACTTTGAATCTTGTCTAGCCTATACTACAACTTTAATTATTTTTGAACAAACTTTGATAAATCGTACACGAGTCCACTACCACCACAACAATACACCATCATGGATTCTTTCCTGTCTCCCTACGGAAATGCCATACATGATACTCACACTTATCTTGATACTTTTATAAGTTTCCAAGCAGTCCATATCCGTGGTCGTGGCTATTCAAATAGGTTATAACCCTGCAGGGGTGTACTTATTCACACACGCTCCCGCCACTTATCACCTTGTGCACTTTACGCACCTCGGCAACCTTCAAGCGGAAGCCCAACGAGGGAGTCAGCCACGACCGTTAACCACGCTAATACCTAGTCCAGGTTATCGCCTATTTCAGTCTAAACCCGCACAGAAGTCCGGCCAAAGTTTCCGCTACGGCCTCAAACGATGTGTGCAGGGTACCCAAGCCCACCATCCGGGTGCCACTTGGTACACGGTGCGACTGCCTACCGCGTCATAGCCCACCTCTAAGGTCAACACTATGCACGACCTCCAGCATATGCAATAAACACCAGAAACTACTTGCAACTCCTGGACCGAGTACTAGGTGATTAATAAGTCGAGAGGGTCCATTGGTTTCGGGCCCAGTGTATGGTAGCAGCTAGTCTTGGATTACATACATGGAACTCAGTTCCTAAGAACGATTCCAATGAAACAACCTGCCATGTACTTCTACATGGCCTCTCATCGGTACCTTTACCAAATCAGGTTCAACACTTAACCTTTTGTTACTGGAACACATTCATTCAATATTGTTCATCACCTGGATGAAACAGACCTGACACAACTCCAAGCATAGCAAGCATAGCAGGATAAAGCACATCATGGCTCAAGCAACTACCAGGTATGCTAGGTTGCAAGGTTTAGCTATTTATTGTGACAATGACAGGCCATGCAAAGGAAGGGGTTCAGCTACCGAAGTAAAAGCATTTGAAACATTTTGTCCTAATGCAATAAGTGAGAGCAGGAGCGAGAACATGGGATTTATTGGGATGATAAAAAATGGTGCTTGCCTTGTTGATCAGCGGAAGGATACACTCCTTCAGTCGGATACTCGTGAGTATCCTCTGGAGCGAAACCTACCAAAAAAACCATCACAATCAATACACAACAAGTGAAACAATATGATGCAAGATCATGGCATGATAATAATATGTTGGATGAGCTAATGCATCTATAATGGTTTGGTTTGAAGCTGGTTTGAAACATAGTTTCAAATGCCACTTCAAATAGTTATTTCCATATACTCCTTTTAATTGATTTGACCTGATTCTTAGCATAACTTGTTCTATCATGCATGAAAATAGCACATTGGATTCTTTGGATTTTTCTGATCCATTTTCATATATAAATTATTTTAATCTGAGTTACAGATTAATTTCTATGAATTTTTGAAGTTTTGAACTAAATCTGAAATTGTTTTACAACCAGAATTGTAATTACTGCATCATCATGACATCAGCAGGTCAAACCTGACCAATGGGACCCACTGGTCAGTGTCTCTCGTTAAAAATCAATTAAGATTTAAGTTAATTACTTAATTAAAATACCTAGACCCACATGTAGGTGTTTGTTTAGAATTTAAATAATTAATTATTTTTATTTAACCTAAACTAATTATTTAGGGGCTGGCCCCACTTGTCATAGACTCAGGGGGTTCGAACCCACCAGCGGCAAGGTCGAACTTGCCGGCGGCGAGCCTCCGGTGGCTCTAGAGACGGCGGAGGGTGTCGGAATCCCTTCTCCGGCGACCTAATGGATGGCGGAGTGGCTTATTCGAACGGCCACTCGCCCGCGAGCACAATGGAGCAAGCCCCAAGGGCTGGGGTGGTCGGAATCAACGCCGTCGACGAGCTCGGCGGCTGCCGGAGCTCGGGGCTCGTCGGGATCATCGATCAGGGCTCAAAACACGCGGGGTTGGCTCCTAGAGCATCTACACGTCGAGCCGGTGTTGTTGGTGGCCTCAAAAGGACCAACCGATCACTGGAGCCTCACCGACGACGAGCTCCCGCGCGGATCTCATCGGGATCTGGTGGAATCAAGGGCTACGGCTCCAAATCAAGGGGAAAAAAGGCAGGGATGGATCCTAGAGCTCACGAGGGGTGCAGGGGCGTTGAAAGCCAGTTCGGGGATGGCCTGGAGACGGAGAACGACTACGTCGATCGTCGGCGACCCGAGGAGGAAGACGACGGCGTGATGGCGATTCGAGGGCTCTTGGAGGCTTCTCTTCGCTCGTACAATAGTAGGACGACACGGTGGAGCTTTTGTGCGGCTCAGAAACGAGGATGGATGGCTGGAGCGGCCTGGCGACGGAGAGCTCAAGTTCCGACCTTGGCGGCACAGAGAGGAAGAGGAGAGAGGGGGCGAATGGCAAGATGGGGAGCGCGGGAATGGCTCCCGGGGGTCCTTATCCCCTGCGCCAGCACAACGAGGTGGCCGGGCAGGCACGCAACTGCGTGCTGCCGTCGGAGGAGGCGGCGTCCACCTCCTGCTTGCCCACTAGCAAGGAGGAAGACGACAGGGAAGGAGGAGTGGGATGGGCCTGGGCGACAGATAGGGTTTTCCATTTTTCTTTATTCTTTCTGTTTTGCAAATCCAGCATTTATTTTACTTATTTTAGGTCTAAAATATTTCCTAAATTATGGAATATATTTGTGGGGGTTTAGATGGAATAGTTCCAAACTCCACAAAATGATTCAACATTCTATAATAACCTGAATAGTTATAGATATATATTTTGGCTATTTTCAGTGATGTTGATGAATTGTTTTAAATACCAAAAATGTTTGGAAAATATTAACCACCCCTTAAATATTGTTTCCAATATTTATCAAAAGGGATGGGCTTTTATGAAGGCCATTTTGGGTTCATTGAAAAATCAAATCATATGGATTGGTTTGGTTAGGGTAAGGTGCTAGGGTTTATTCAATCCCCATTTCATTTTTAATGCAGAATAAAACATGATGCACAATCTTGCTAAACACCAAGTAGTAATTCTAGGTTGTGATAGAGTACTACTAAAGGCACACAACTAGGTGTCGAATCCCACACATACCAATGCATTTCAAACATACACACAATATGCGCGATATGTATAGATACAACATGGCATCACAACATAACTCTATGACTCAAGCTTTTATTAAAGACTCAGAAGAGTCAACATAGTATGATATTACAAACAGGGGTCACATGACCCAACACTCAAGTCATACAAACATCAAGCGGAAGCATAACATGTGTGGGTACAGACATCTACTAAAATGGCTGGAGGAGCCTGAAAAGCTATAACGATCCGACCAAAGGAGCCATACCTCTGTTTGGGATTCCCAAGCTATTCCCGTCAACATCGATCACATCGTGTAGAACCAATAGTGAAACTAACATTTTCTCTGCAAAAACACAAATTAAGCAAACGTGAGTACAAAGGTACTCAGCAAGACTTACGTTAGAACTATCCACATATGCATCAATATCAATGAAGGGGTTGTGGAGTTTAATTGCAGCAAGCCAGCTTTGACTCTTGGCTAACCTATACTAGGACTACAAGTAATTTCTTGGAGGTGGGATAGCGCACATGAGTCCACATATTCACCAATTCAATACACCACTATGGATCCACTCTCGTCTCCCTATGAGAAGGTCATCCATAGCACTCACACTTATCTTGCATATTTTAGAGTATCCATTCTAAGTTGTCTATGTACCACGTAATGTTTCCAAGTAGTCCATATCCGAGGACGCGACTATTCGAACATATTAATTCACCCTATAGGGGTATACTTCTTAACACACACTCTCACCACTTATCACCATATGCACGTCATGCATCTCGGCAACCTTCTAGCGGAAGCACTGGCGTGGGTGTCGGTCACGACTGTTAACCACACAAGACCCTAGTCCATGTTTATCGCCTGTTTGAGACTGAACCCACAAGGAAGTCCGGCCGAAGTTTCCTTAACTGCCCAAACGATGTGCGTAGTGTTCCCAAGCCCACCATCCGGGTGCCACTTGGTACACCGTGCCATTATGTATCTACTGCAATGAAGCCTACCCCGTCGGGTAGAGCTAAACACGGCCGCCAACACTTTTCCTACAAACACCAGAAACTAGTTGCAACTCCTGGACAGAGATCTAGGTGATTAATAAGATGAGAGGGTCAATTAAGTATCCCAATGTGTGGTAGTATCTTGTCTTGGAGAACATACACAAAGCTCAGTTCTTAAGGACGGTCCCAATGAGACAACCCACCATGTACTCCTACATGGCCTCTCATCACTACCTTTACCAAATTGGATTCACACCTTTACTCTCACACTATAGGACATGAACACAACTATTCCTATTCATCGACCAGATGGACCAGACCCGACACAACTCTAAGCATAGCAGACACAGTAAGGAAGCATGGATGAGTAGGCACATCAAGGCTCAAACAGTTGCTACTCATGCTAATTGGTTTCAACTATTTAATGTGGCAAAAACAGGTCATGCAGAGGAATGGGTTCAACTATGGAGAACATATAACAGTTGAATCCTGATTGTCCTAATGCAATAAAAGGGCGGAGAAGCAGAGAGTAGGATTGTATCAGAATACTCAAGGGGGGTTGCTTGCCTGATAGTTCTGAAGAAAACAGTGAGTCTTCCTCAATTTCTAGGGTCACATCGTCGAAACCATCGTATACCGAGAGGGAACAACACCGGTAATCACAAAAAGAATAATATTTACTTCACAGAAATGCAACACTATGATGCATGATCATGGCATGAAAATGAAATGTGGCATGGCTAATGTAGCTGCCATTTCTTTAGTTGAAGCTGATTTGAATCAAAATTCGAATATCATTTCAAATAAGGTATTTTCTAAAGATCTTTTAATTGATTCGACCTGATGCTCAGCTATAACTTATTTTATCATGCATGAAAATAGCACCATTGAATTCCTTGGATTTTTTTGATCAATTTTCATATATAAAATATTTTGATCTGAGTTACAGATTAATTTCTATGAATTTTTGAAGTTTTGAACTAATTCTAAACTTACTTAATTCACACAAATATAATTATTGCATAAGCATGACCTCAGGAGGTCAAACTGAGCCATTGCTAGTCAGACCTGACGAGTGGGACCCACTTGTTAGTGTCTGTGGCTTAATTCAAATTAGGAATTAAGTTAATTAACTAATTAAGAGGGCTGGGTCCACATGTCAGTGACGATTTAGATTTTAAATAATTAATTATTTTTACTTAGATTAATTTTAATTTATCTGAGGCTGTCCCCACCTGTCATAGACTCAGGGGTTAAACCCACCGGCGGTGAGGTCAAACTCACCGGCGGCGAGCCTCCAGCGACCGTAGGAACGGCGGAGGGCATCAGAAATGCATCTCGGACAACCAAATGGATGGTGGAGGGGCTTGTTAGAACGACCGCTCCCCGCGCGTCTAATGGTACCAGCCCCATGGGCTGGGTTGGACGGAATCGGCGCCGGCGACAAGCTCGGCGGGTGCTGGAGCTCGGGCCTCGTCGAGGTCATCACTACGGGGCTCAAATCAAGCGGGGATTGGCTGCTATAGCATATATGCAACAAGCTGGACCTGCCGGTGGCCTCAGAAGGACGAGCCGTTCATCGGAGCATTACCGAGGACGAGCTCCCGCGACGGATCTCGTCGGACTTTGGTGGAATTGGGGGCTAGGGTTAGGGAGAGAAGGGGAAAATGATGGGAATGGAATCCTTGGATCATAAAGAGGGCAATGGCGTCGAGAGCGGGCTCGGGGATGACCTGGAGCTGACGAATCGACGAAGGAGAGCTCACTGGCCGGAGGTTGAAGACGACGTCTTGACGACGTTCCAAGGGCTCTCGGCGGCATTTGTTCGCGTGTGGATCCGCGGGACGTCGAGGCGGAACGATTCCGCGGCTCACAGGCGACGTTGGCTCGACGGAGGGGGCTGTCAACGTTGAGCTCTTGACGGCGTCAATGGCGGCAGAGAGAGAGGAGAGTGGAGAGCGAGTGAGGAGGGGAGGAGAAGACGGGCTCGTTCTCTGGGGGTGTATCCCTGTTGCCAGCACGACGGAGGAGCATCTAGGGAGGCAGCTGCGTGCTGCTGCGAGGAGGAGCGGCGACCACCTCCTCCTTTAGGCAGAGATGGAAGACAACACAGAAGGAGATGGGCTGGCCGTGGCGAGAGGTAAGCTCCTTCCCCTCATTTTCCTTTTAATTCTTTTCTGTTTTGTATTTCTAACATTTGTTTTATTTATTTTTTGGCTCCAAACTAATTCCTAAAACATTGAACATATTTGTGGGGGTTTACTTGAATTATGTCCAAGCCCCACAAAAAGATTCAACATTTTATAATAACTAAATAGTTATAGCTATTTATTTTTGCACTTTTCAGTGGCTTTCATGGATAAATTTAAATGCCAAAATTGTTTTAAGAAAAGTATTCACCCCTTATATATTGTTGCCAATATTTAACAAAAAGGATGGGCATTTTTGAAGGCCATTTTGGGTTCATTGAATAAACACCCATTTGGATTGGTTTAGTTATGGATAGGTTCTAGGGTTTCTTTAATCCCCAATTAAATTTTAATGCAAAATAAAATATGATGCACAATCTAGCTAAACACCAAGTAGTGAAATCTAGGGATGTGACAAGTCACCCCCACTAAAAAAGAATCTCGTCCCGAGATTCAAGCGTAGGGTAAGAGGAAAGAGGGGACACTAGCTATCACAATCTTCATGATCCAATTTCCCTTCTTGGAGATGTTGATTCATTTCATCATGTTGATCGTGACATCTTTGCTTTTAGAATCTTCATCTAACGCGGAGACAAAAAGAACAGGAAGACTCTACAAGATTCGATCTCCTCAAAGATCGAGCAACGGATGATCAACTCATAGAATGAGACGTAGGAACGTCCCTTGAGTTGAGAGACAAAACACATAACAGGAATGAGGAAATGAGGCATATGACAGAGGTACAATTGGTAGGCAACAATTCCACGCTTAAAATAGATGGTGACGGGGTTTCAAAGTAGCGAGGAGTTAAATTGCCCTTCATACCATAACGGGGCACCGTAGAAAGGTGACTCGTAGAGTTCCCTTAAGTGGCAAAAAGAATTACTTTTGATCCAAAGATCATTGAAACTCTTCATACCAGAATAAGGCAATTCACAAATGATCGTTTGAAGGAATTTGAAAGAATGGCATACTTAGTTTGGAAAGAAATTGGAGTTATAGAGCAGCTCGGCAACCGGAAGGCACATTCCAACTAATACCGAGGGTATAACCCAGTGTCTGAGCATGCTCTCAAGAACTTGAGCATTTCCATAGCCATCAAGGTTTCCCAACATCCATGCCAAGGATCCTGGCAACACATCATACTACCATGATGAATAGTGATGGAGGATGCAGATGCAAAGGAGGACATCACTTGCTCAGATTTCACCTTAGCGATGCCAAGGAAACAAAATCTGGATAATCGACCGAGAGACATTTAGCACTCCGCTTCTAATGTTCTCCTTGATGTAATAGAGTAACTCAACTTCTTGGTATCTAGAACATCAAGTAAAGGTCGGACTTTGGGGATCAAAGGGGGTCCATGAGAACAACTTCTAAAATAAGTCATACAAAGTCATCATGGGGAGATGGCTAAGGTTGCTGATACAAGATATTATAATATTAAGTCTTCCGGCTAGGCGTGTTAGCCATGACATCACTTTACTGGGTTATAGAGAGATCAGTATTATCATTCTTGGAAAATGTTCCAACCATCATAACTGCATGAGATTCAGATCTGGTTGGTGACAAGATATTTCAGACTCAACATGTATGATAAGAAATTTTTCGACACAAATCAATTAGATAACGTTGCCAGATTCTCAGGAGATGAACTACGGAAGCCAACTCCAAAACATGAGCTGGATTGCAAGACCACCGTGAACACACTGTATAAGACAAGCATGACCACATATAAGTCTTACAACAAAACACTACCGAGTTCTGGGTGGAACCATAATTGCGGATGTCAAGTCCTTACATAAGTCCAGATTAGCTCTTATGAAGGAACCTCTTTTTCTTATACAAATCAATCAGTGGCTTGGTGTGCTAGGGAATACAAATGGAATGGAGGCGGCCAACCTATCGAACCATTGCATACTTCGCACGTGCATGACTGATTTGGGATGATCCCAGAGGAAGCAAAATAAACTTTTCTCCAACCATGGCGGCAACTTGCTTCAAATCCACATGAATTAGAGGAAGTCACTTCTTACACCTAACATAAACTTCATGTACGAGACATAAGATAATGCCTACAAAAGTTTCCAACACTAGATTAATGCCGAACATAAATCATGGAACAAATGAAAATGTTGCCGATGGACTCACCAACAATTCACCGAGATATCCATATAAATGAATTTCCACAACTCTGTGAGCAAGATAATAGCATTGGTAAGATCAAATAATATAATGGTGTATGCTCAAGGAAATCCACGAGTAACACACCGTTACGAAAATCTTTATTTCTGACTTTTTTTGATAATAACCCATACTCAAATCAAAATTGGACAAGATAATATATGCAACAATTGATCACACGAATCAACCGTTGAGAATATCATCTTTCTTCAAGACTCACACAACACAAAAAATGTCCCTTTAAAATAAACTAAGTTAGGCAAAGCTTTTATCTTCCAACTCCCCAAGTTGTTGTTTAGCTTAACCAACTAGTTTCAGGGTATCCAACACGGATTCTTGGAGAAGGGGTGGTTTATAGAAAAACCAACTTGATCACGAACTTAACATAACAGTCAGGAAACAACCTGGTAATACTTCCGAGAAAATATTCGGAAAATCACGAACCACCGATATGTTATTAAGCTCGAGAACAATCTTGCTTTTTAGGGCAAGATGATATGATCAAAGAGCGAAGGATTGACACAATCCTAACTCATTGATCCAAGAGTGCACCATGAAATATGGACTAGGTAGCACGATCAATCTTTAGAATGGTGGTTCAGTAACCAACACACTAAGAATGAATTTATTGTCCATTAAGTACAAAGCAACGACATTGCTAGGAGTACTGAAACACGTCATGGTTCACTTGTCGATATTTCGGTTACAACCAACACGAAAACCGAGGAATGAACAATCATAGCGAGAAGTATCACTACATCAAGAGTTCATAAGGGATGGTGCAATGCTCTCGACATTCTTGATACATTCTTGACAAAAAGGTAATACTCCAAGGTAGAACAGAACAAAAGCTAGATTGGCATTTTGATCTGCGGAATACAACTACTTTGACCCAATCCAATAAATGGATGAGGCACTTGAGTTTGCTTCTCCAAGTCATTCCGAGATAGAATGGCTCGACGGACCACAAGAATAATAGGCATCAATGACACGAATGCACAACTACTCTTAACTATCCTCTCCTGGATGATGGTAAGAATACAACTACGAGGGGCAACTCAAGAGCACATAATTTTTCTGAGTTGTAGATGCATAGATTAGCATGTCAAACGAGTTCAACATAATTCTTCCAGATAACCCATGCAGAAAGGCAGAGTTGGCAGAGTCACAATATGTAGTAGAGAACTCATCATGAGCACTCTTGTTGTGATCTTTAGCTCATGAAGAACTTCTGCCGGAAATGGTCCATGGTATTGGAAGAATGATATACCATGCACCTAGGGACTAGAAGAAGGTTACTAATCATCCTAAGGAACGAGCAATTACTATCAACAGAAGTGAGCAGAATGATCCTTGGGTTCAAGAACCCAGAATTAGAATACTTACTAGCTAAATAACATCGATGAGATTACTCACGAACGGTGAAGAGCATCATGGAATTGGCGATGAAGGATGGTTGATGATGACGACAACGTCGATTTCCCCTCTCGGGAGCCCAGAACGGACTCCAGATCTCCCCTCCAGAGGAAGAACAAGTGGTGGCGGCGGCTCAGTGTAGTAAAACATGATGAACTCTTGCCTAATTTTTTCTGGGTGAGAGAGACTATATAGAGCTAGAGTTGGAGGCGGCGGAGCCATGAGGGCCTCACAAGCCTGCGAGGCGCGGCCAGGGGGGCGCCTCCTGGGCTTGTGGGCTCCTGGCTCCATTCCTCCAGGTAATTCTTGCGCCAGTATTTTTTACATATTCCAAAATCCTCGTCAATTTCCATGTCATTCCGAGAACTTTTGTTTCTGCGCAAAAACAACACCATGGCAATTCTGGTGAAAACAGCGCCAGTCTGGGTTAGTTCATTTAAATCATGCAAATTAGAGTCCAAAAAAAGGGCAAAAGAGTTTGGAAAAGTAGATACGATAGAGACGTATCAACTCCCCAAGCTTAAAGCCTTGCTTGTCCTCAAGCAATTCAGTTGACAAACTGAAAGAGACAAAAGAAAAAATTTTACGAACTCTGTTTGATCTTGTTGTTGTAATTATGTCTAACTCATATTCAGAGTTTCAGCAAGATCATAAGCTAACCACATAAGCAATGACATTTAAGTCTCATGATAATCTCAAATCAATGGCAAAAATTAACTAGCGAGCAATAATAATAAGTTTCAAACGTCAACACTTCAATCAAAACAATCATGAAGCAAATTGAACAGATGATATCTCGCTAGCTCTTTCTGAGACCGCAAAACATAAATGCAGAGCACCTTCAAAGACCAACAGCTGACTGGACATTGTAATTCATGTCAAAGAAGATCCATTCACAGTCATACTCAATAACAATTAAAATCAAAGCATAAAAATGACGGAGGTGCTCTCTAATTGGTGCCTTTATAAGGAGAGGATGACTCAACAGAAACATAAATGACGAAGGCCCTTCGGAGAGGGAAGCATTGATTTGCAGAGGTGCCAGAGCGCAAGCTTTTTAAAATAGAGATAAATAATTTTGGGTGGCATGCTTTCATTGTCAATGCGATGACCAAGGGTTTTCCCCATCTTCCATGCTACACATATTATAGGCGGTTCCCAAACAGAAAAGTATAGTTTTGACTCCCCCACCACCGATCAATAACACTCCACGACTAGCCGAATCCTCGGGTGCCGTCCATACCAACAACAATCCAGGGGTAATTTTGTTTGCAATTATCTTTTCGATTTGAGCATGGAACTGGGCATTCAAAAACCGGCCCCTTTCTCGTGAGTGATAGCGAATAAACACGTATCAAGGACAAAACGCCTAGCATGGAAGATACTGACCGCCCCTTGTCACCACATGAGTAATTCGGGCATACAAAACAGATTATTACTTGAAGGTTTAGAGAGTGGCACATGCAAATTTACTTGGAACGACAGGTAGATACCGCATATAGGTAGGTATGGTGGACTCATATGGAACAACTTTGGGTTTATGGAAGTGGATGCACAAGCAGTATTCCCACTTAGTAGAAGTGAAGGTTAGCAAAATACTAGCAAGCAACCAACTAGAGAGCGAGAACAGTTATCAATATGCATTGAAATTAACAAACATTGAGTGAAAGCATGAGTAGGACATAAATCACCATAAACATGAATATCATAGAGGCTACGTTGATTTTGTTTCAACTACATGCGTAAACATGCGGCAAGTCAATCCACTTGAATCATTCAAAGGAGGATACCATCCTATCATACTACATCATAATCATCTTGAAATTCATGTTGGCATCCAAGACAAACCATTATAAGCTCCTAGCTAATTAAGCATGGCATCAGAAACTATGATCTCTAAGTTGTCATTGCAAACATGTTTCTCTCATAACAAAGCTGAATTAGGAACGATGAGCTAGTCATATTTACAAAAACAAAATAGGTCGAGTTCATACCAGCTTTTCCAGGCTCAGTCACTTTATCATATATCGTCATTATTGCCATTCACTTGCACGACCGAATGATGTGAATACTAATGAGAGTGTTTGTGCATTGGACTAAGCTGGAATCTGCAAGCAAACACAGAGGAGAAGACAAATTAATATGGCTCGTTGACGGATAAACAAATATGCATGTGAGATCCACTAAACATTTTAATCATGGACTTCTACCTTGACACAAATAAAAAGAAAACTATTTACACGGGAAAGCTCCCAACAAGCAAAAGAAGAACGGGAAATCTTTTTGGGTTTTCTTTTTGAACACCACTAAGCAAGCTGGAAAGTAAACTTACAACTAATTTTTGTTTTGTTTTTCTCAATCTAAACAAACACACGAGAAGAAAGCGAGAAAAAGAAATAAACTAGCATGGATGATACAATGGCAAGGTGTGAACACCGACTAACAAAGTGAAAGCGTGAGCATGAATGTAAAGTCGGTGAGAAACACGTACTCCCCCAAGCTTAGACTTTTGGCCTAAGTTTGTCTACTCCCATGGAGGGAAATAACCATCTCTGGGGTACTCCGGAGTGTACTGAGGGTGCCACTGCTGGGTGAGATCCTGTGGCTCCCACTGATAAACTGGCGCCTGGTACTCGACTGGTAGCTCGGGCACGAGCGCCTGTGGTGGCGCTATGCCCCAATATGTGTAGATGTCTGCTACGGTAACAAAAGTCCTTCCTTGCCGCTAGGAATTCATCTTGCTACTTCTCTTGTTCGCGTCCGTTTTTCCCTTGAAGAGGAAAGGGTGATGCAGCAGAGGAGGAGTAAGTATTTCCCTCAGTTTGAGAACCAAGGTATCAATCCAGAAGGAGGGCCTCGTCAAGTCCAGAGTACCTGCGCAAACACAAGCAAGCTTGCACCCAACGCTTCAAAGGGGTTTTCAATCCCTTTAAGATTGTTTGCAAAGTGAGATCTGAAGGCGGAAAGTGCAACGAAGTAAAACGTGTAAGGCTGAAAATATGGTGTGCAGTAGACCCGGGGGCCATAGTGTTCACTAGAGGCTTCTCTCAAAATAGCAAATATCACGGTGGGTGAACAAATTACTGTTGCGCAATTGATAGAACCGCGCAAAGTCATGACGATATCTAAGGAAATGATCATACATATAAGCATCACGTCCGAGACAAGTAGACCGATACTTTCTACATCTACTACTATTACTCCACAAATCGACCGCTATCGAGCATGCATCTAGTGTATTGAGTTCATGACGAACAGAGTAACGCCTTAAGCAAGATGACATGATGTAGAGGGATAATCTCAAACCAATGATGAAAACCCCATCTTTTTACCCTTGATGGCAACAACACGATGCGTGCCTCGCTACCCCTTCTGTCACTGGGTGAGGTCACCGCACGGTATGAACCCAAAACCAAGCACTTCTCCCATTGCAAGAATCATAGATCTAGTTGGGCAAACAATACTCACAACTCGAAGAGAATTACAAGGATATGAAATCATGCATAAGAGAGATCAGAAGAAACTCAAATAAGATTCATAGATAATCTGATCATAAATCCACAATTCATCGGATCTCGACAAACACACCGCAAAAGAAGATTACATCGGATAGATCTCCATGAAGATCATGGAGAACTTTGTATTGAAGATCCAAGAGAGAGAAGAAGCCATCTAGTTACTATCTATGGACCTGTAGGTCTATGGTGAACTACTCACGCATCATCGGAGAGGTCATGGTGTTGATGAAGAAGCCCTCCGTGTCTGAACCCCCCCTCCGGCAGGGCACCAGAACGTGCCCCAGATGGGATCTTGCGGAGACAAAAGCTTGCGGCGGCAGAAAAGTAATTTCGATGATCTCTTTATTTTTTTTTGGGATTTTTAGGGAATATATAGGCGCAACCCCTAGGTCAGGGGGCGCCAAGGGGGCCCAGTAGCCTGTGGGCCGCGGTCTACCCCCTTGGCCGCGGGGTGGGGGCTTGTGGGGACCCTGAGGCTCCCCTGCCTTGGCTCTCAAGCTTCCCGATCTTCTTCTGTTACGGAAATAATCTTTTCGGGGATTTTCTTCCGTTTGGACTCCGTTTCAAAATCGCCTCTAAAAGGGGTCAAAAACATGGAAAAACAGGAACTGGCACTTGGCACTGAGTTAATAAGTTAGTCCCAATTTTTTTATAAAAGGCATGCAAAACATCCAACGCTTGACAAGATAATATCATGAAACCATCAAAAATTATAGATACGTTGGAGATGTATCAAGCATCCCCAAGCTTAACTCCTGCTCGTGAATTTTTGATCTGGAATGCTACCTAGCATAGTTGTCCTTTGCAACTTCTTTCATGTGGCATGAATGTTCAGATCCGTAAGATTTGAAACAATAGTTTGCTATTGACATGAAAACAGTAATACTTCAAGCAAACTAGCAAGGTAATCATGAACTTTCAAAATAACAAGGTCAATGAAAGTTATCCCTACAAAATCATATAGTCTGGCTATGCTCCATCATCCTCACACAACTAATGTAAATCATGCACAACCCCGGTATTGGCCAAGTAATTGTTTTCGCACACTTACTTTCTCAAACTTTTTATAACTATCACGCAATACATGAGCGCGAGCCCTGGATATAACACTATAGGTGGAATAGAGTGTGGTGGTGGTTGTGAGACAAAAAGGGGAAGATGGTCACATTGACTCGGCGTATCAATAGGCTATGGAGATGCCCGTTAATAGATATCAATGTGAATGAGTAGGGATTGCCATACAAGAGATGCACTAGAGCTATAAGTATGTGAAAGCTCAAAAGGAAAACTAGTGGGTGTGCATCCAACTTGCTTGCTCACGAAGACCTAGGGCAATTTTGAGGAAGCCCATCATTGGACTATACAAGCCAAGTTATATAATGAAGATTCCCACTAGCATATGGTAGTGACAAAGCAAGAAGCTCTCAATCATGAAGAACATGGTGCTATCATGAAGCACAAGTGTGGAAAAAGATAGTAGCATTGTCCCTTCTCTCTTTTTCTCTCTTTTTTTCATTTGGGCTCTTAGGCCTCTATTTTTTCATTTTTCTTTGTTTTTGTTTTTGGGATCTTTGGCCTCTTTTTTTATTTTTTTATTTCCTCATATGGGACAATGCTCTAATAATGATGATCATCACACTTTTATTTACTCACACCTCAAAGATCACAATGGTGATGACTCCATAGGAAATGCCTCCGGCAGTGTACCGGGATGTGCAACGATCTAGCATGGCGAATGACGTTGAAACATCTCGCTAGCTATGTTACGATCATGCAATGGCAATATGAGAGTGATGGCACAAGTCATGAGACGGAACGGTGGGAGTTGCATGGCAATATATCTCGGAATGGCTATGAAAATGCCATAGTAGGTAGGTATGGTGGCTGTTTGGAGGAAGGAATTTGGTGGGTTTGTGCACCGGCGAGAATTGCGCGACACTAGAGGAGCTAGCAATGGTGGAAGGTGAAAGTGAATCTATACCATGGACTCACATTAGTCATGAAGAACTCACATACTTGTTGCGAACGTTTTTATTAGTAATCGAAACAAAGTGCTAAACGCATACTCCGAGGGGAAGGGTTGGTAGGTGTTAACCATCGCGTGATCCCGACCTCAACACAAAGGATGACAATCAATAGATCAATTATGCTCTGACTTCCTAACATAGAGGTTCACCATAAGTGCATGCTACGGGAATCACTAACTTCAAGACAAGTATTTCTAGATTCACAACACCCTACTAACATAGCTCTTAATATTACAAATCCACGTCTCAAAACTATTTGAGAGGAATCAAAACTTCTCTTTCTATTCAATGCACATGAAGATGGAGGTTTTTGCATCCTCTTTGGGTACCTATCACATAGGGGACTACTTTCATAGCATAAGCCAACTACCAAATCACGCACCGCCATGCTCTAAAAGATATAAGTGAAGCACAAGAGCAAAAGTATCTATCTCAAAAGATATAAGTGAAGCACTATGAACATTCTAGCAAAATCACGATGAGTGCATGTCTCTCTCTCTCAAAAAGGTGTGCAGAAAGGATGATTGTGACAAAACAAAAAGAAAAGGCTCCTAAGATACAAGACGCTCCAAGCAAAACACATATCATGTGGTGAATAAAAATATAGCTCCAAGAAATGTTACCGATGGATTGAAGACGAAAGAGGGGATGCCTTCCCGGGGCATCCCCAAGCTTAGGATTTTTGGTGTCCTTGAATTTGGCTTGGGATGCCTTTGGCATCCCCAAGCTTGAGCTCTTTCCACTCCTTATCTCTTTGTCCATGAAAACCTCACCCAAAACTTGAAAACTTCACAACACAAAACTTAAACAGAAGCTCGTGATAACATTAGCACAAGAAAACAAACTACCACTTATTTTGGTACTGTAGCAAATTTTAATTCCATCTATATTGGTGTTGGGATACTGTATTCTCACTTTTCCATGGCTAGTACCCCCGGATACTAACCATAGTTTCATCAAAACAAGCAACCAACTCAACAAAAAACAGAATCTGTCAAAAACAGACCAGTCTGTAGCAATGTGTATACTTCGTATACTTATGGTACCTCAAAAAATCTGAACAATTACGACGTCCTGGGAAAAAAACATATCAACCAGCAGCAAAAAGAATCAACTCAAAAGCTCTTTCTGAATAAAATTGAAAAATCATCTCGTGAGCGAAAAGTTTGTGTCTTTTTCCAGCAGGATCAAACAACCATTACCAAGACTAGTCATAAAGGTTTTGCTTGTGTCAAACACAAAAAGAAACACAAAAAACACAATCACAACAGAATTGTGATGGTGTGGACGCAACAAAACAGAAAGAAAAAGATAAATTCATTGGGTTGCCTCCCAACAAGCGCTATTGTTTAATGCCCTTAGCTAGGCATAAAAGCGATAGAATCACGTATCGTCGTCTTTGGTGCTCAAACCATAAGTGGCGTGATCACTTATCATCTTAAGATTTTCATCTTTCTTGCTGGATGATTCACCACTACTTTTAGGAACAAAGGCAGACTTGGTGATTTTATTGTGGGGAAAATTTGTAGTATTCTGCACAGCGGCAAAAGCGGAACCCAAGTTGGTTATAACATGCTCTAGTTTGCCAATCCTAGCGGAATCATGACCTACTTTTTCGTTAACTGTGAGTTCCTTCTCCTTTAAATTTTTGAAAGCCATTCCCACCTTGGATCCGTACTGAGTGATTTGATTGTGGATCTTTTTATCCAAATTCTCAATGAGTTCGATCGTAGCGACTTTATTTTCAATGACGTCCAGCCTACGCATCACATGTTCCAGAGTTAAGGTAGTTCCATTAACCATGAGTGGGGGTGAGCCTACCAAATTTATCAGAGCTCCGTAAGAATCAATGGTATGGCTACCCAAGAAATTTCCACCTACGATGGTGTCAAGAATATACCTATTCCAAGGAGAAACACCCACATAAAAACTGCGAAGCAAGACGGTAGTGGATTGCTTATGAGTAGATCTACTCTGAGCATTGCAAATCCTATACCAAGCGTCCTAGTTTTCTTCCTCAATTTGTTTGAAATTGAGAATTTCGCTCTCGGGAGTATCGTTCGAAGTGGTGGATCTAGCCATGAGGACGGGTAGACTATCCCACACAGACAAACAGAGAGCAAGCGAGAGAAAAGGCAAACGAAAAGGCGAACGAAAAAGGCAAACGAAAAAGGCAAACGGAAAAGGCAAATTGGTGAAGTGGGGGAGAGGAAAATGAGAGGAAACTGGCAAACAAAGTAAATGCAAGAGATGAGTTTGCGACACTTACTTGGATGAGTTCTTGACTTGATCTTCCTCCCCGGCAACGGTGCCAGAAATTCTTCTGCTACGGTAACAAAAGTCCTTCCTTGGTGCTAGGAATTCTTCTTGCTACTTCTCTTGTTCGCGTAGGTTTTTCCCTTGAAGAGGAAGGGTGATGCAGCACAGGAGCAGTAAGTATTTCCCTCATTTTGAGAACCAAGGTATCAATCCAGAAGGAGGGCCTTGTCAAGTCCAGAGTACCTGCGCAAACACAAACAATCTTGCACCCAACACTTCAAAGGGTTTGTCAATCCCTTCAAGATTGTTTGCAAAGTGAGATCTGAAGGCGGAAAGTTCAACGAAGTAAAAATTGTAAGGCTGAAAATATGGTGTCGAGTAGACTCGGGGGCCATAGTGTTCACTAGAGGCTTCTCTCAAAATAGAAAATATTACGGTGGGTGAACAAATTACTGTCGAGCAACTGATAGAACCGCAACAAAGTCATGACGATATCTAAGGCAATGATCATACATATAGGCATCACATCTGAGACAAGTAGGACGATACTTTCTGCATCTACTACTATTACTCCACACATTGACCACTATCCAGCATGCATCTAGTGTATTGAGTTCATGACGAATAGAGTAACGCCTTAAGAAAAATGACATGATGTAGAGGGATAATCTCAAACCAATGATGAAAACACCATCTTTTTACCCTTGATGGCAACAACATGATGCGTGCCTCGCTACCCCTTCTGTCACTGGGTGAGGTCACCGCACGGTATGAACCCAAAACCAAGCACTTCTCCCATTGCAAGAATCATAGATCTAGTTGGCCAAACAAAACCCACAACTCGAAGAGAATTACGAGGATATGAAATCATGCATAAGAGAGACCAGAAGAAACTCAAATCTGATTCATAGATCCACAATTCATCGGATCTTGAGAAACACACCGCAAAAGAAGATTACATCGGATAGATCTCCATGAAGATCATGGAGAACTTTGTATTGAAGATCCAAGAGAGAGAAGAAGCCATCTAGTTACTAGCTATGGACCCGTAGGTCAATGGTGAACTACTCACGCATCATCGGAGAGGTCATGGTGTTGATGAAGAAGCCCTCCGTGTCCGAATCCCCCTCCAGCAGGGCACCAGAACGTGCCCCAGATGGGATCTTGCTGAGACAGAAGATTGCGGTGGCAGAAAAGTAATTTCGATGATCTCTTTATTTTTTTGGGATTTTTAGGGAATATATAGGCGCAACCCCTAGGTCAGGGGTCGCCCAGGGGGCCCACAAGCCTATGGGCCGCGGCCTACCCCCTTTGGCCATGGGGTGGGGGCTTGTGGGGCTCCTGAGGCTCCCCTGCCTTGGCTCTCAAGCTTCCCGATCTTCTTTCGTTACAGAAAAAATATTTTCGGGGATTTTCTTCCGTTTGAACTCCGTTTCAAGATCTCCTATGAAAGGGGTCAAAAACATGGAAAAAACAGGAACTGACACTTGGCACTGAGTTAATAAAATAGTCCCAAAAAATATATAAAAGGCATGCAAAACATCCAAAGTTTGACACGATAATAGCATGAAACCTTAAAAAATTATAGATACGTTGGAGACGTATCAATGTCCTAGGGCATAATAATGTACCTGCCTAGTTGAAGATTGAACAAAGAAGGAACAGGCAAAGTAATAGTCTTACGAGTACCCTGGCTAAATACTAGGTTAAAAATCATCCTCTTATTTATATCTTTATCAAGAAATTCATGGCGAACCATGCTATCATAATCTAGATGTCTCTCAGGAAGAAGCATCTCTTCTTCCTCATACAGTCTAATAGGTAACTCAAAATGTTTAGCGAGACGGGTAGCATAGATACCTCCGTAAACAACGCCTTTAGTACGGTTCGTGTTCAACCGTTGAGCCACTATAGCGCCCAAGCTATAAGTTTTATCATTATAAAGAGCTTCGCACAAAACTGCAAGATCTGGGGAGCTAAGAGCCCTAGCTTTCCCACAACCAATCAAACATTTTCCCACAAATAATGAGAGATATCGAAGCACGAGAAAATGTACACTAGCAACTCTAGCGCAAGACACTCCTCTCTCCTCTTCTACAACAATAGTATCAATGAAAGCCTCCAGGTCCCGTGGACGAGGTTCATGAATATCCCCAACATAAGGTAATTTGCAAACATTGCAAAAATCCTGAAGTGACATGCGCTGGGGGATATCATATAACTTGAACTCAACCATAGGAGGACTCTTCCTTGGATAGAAATTAAAGCTTTGAACAAAAATATTAGTGAGGAGGAGGTATTGTGGACACTTATCTTCAAGAAATGCGGTAAGGCCCGCGTTCTCCACCAAGTAATAAAAATCCTCATAGAGACCGGCGGCACGTAAGAACACATCGCTTGGCCACTCGCACGCTCGAAGTTCTGCAACTCGGGGGACCGGATACTTGGGTTTCTTCTTCTCATTGTCATCTTTCTTGGGGTCATGGCTTGAAGAGCCTCTTAGGAACCTCCTCATCTTTTCCTTTTTCTTTCTCTGAAAATTTCTGAAATTTTTAGTGACTCAAAAGAAAAGTGAACAAGGCTCAGCAAAACTCATAGCAACTACTCCTACAAGTGCCTAGAGGCCATATCATGCATCAAAACTACTTGGGACCAACTAAAATTAACATGCAAAGCTCAAGAACAGGGTCACCAAGGCAGAAAAAATATGCAACAAGTAAAACACTAGAGCAAAAAATAATTGGACCAATGGAGGAGTCACATACCAAGGAACAAATGGGGCTTTGCACAAGGAGATCAAAGAACACAACAAGAAGAGCAAGAACACGGGTTTGAGCTGTCGCATGATTTTTTCTGGAGGTACAAGAAGGAGACGGGAGCTGGAATAAGTGGAGGGGGGCCACGTGGGACCCACAGTCCTTCCAGGCGCGACGAGGGGGGTGCCCACGTCTCCTGGGCTTGTGGCCCACTCGTGCATCCCTTGACTAGCTCTCTATCTCAGAATTTTTCAAAAATTCCAGAAAAAATCATACTTGATTTTCAAAGCATTTGAAGACTTTTATTTTCGGGACACTTTTCTAAGGGACACAAAAAGCAGAAAACAGGAAAATAAAGCTAAATTTATCATTTTTCTTCTAAACAACAGAAAATAAAAGTTCGGAACAAAAGGTGGTGACCCCTAGATTCATCCATCTCATGGTCATCAAAAGAAATCTGTCAATGAGGTTGATCAAGTCTCCTTAACAAACTTTTTTTGGATCACATGAAACCAGAGAATTTTCGAATAATCACTAGGTTACCTCAACGGGGATGTGCATATCCCCAACAAGTAAATCATACTTCATATTGACAGTAGTATAGGGCATTCAAAGCTTCCAATAAGAATTGATGAAGTTTTTTCAATAGCATTGATACAATGAACTCGATATTGTTTCTTCGGAAAGTGCACCGTATGCTCATTACCATTAACATGGAAAGTGACATTGCCTTTGATGCAATCAATAACAGCCCCTGTAGTGTTTAAAAAGGGTCTTCCAAGGATGACCTCCATGGCATCATCCTCGAGAATATCCAGAATAACAAAGTCGTTAAGATAGTAACGTTAGCAACCACAACAGGCACATCCTTGCAAATGCCTATAGGAAAAGCAGTTGATTTGTCGGCCATTTGCAAAGACATTTCAGTTGGTGTCAACTTGTCCAATTCAAGTCTACGATAAAGAGAGAGAGAGAGAGAGGCATAACACTAACACCAGCTCCACGATCGCATAAAGCAGTTCTAACATAATTTCCTTTAATGGAGCAAGGTATAGTGGGCACTCCGGGATCACCTAGTTTCTTAGGAGTTCCACCCTTGAAGGTGTAACTAGCAAGCATGGTGGAAATCTCAACCTTAGGTATCTTCCTTTTATTAGTCACAATATCTTTCATGTACTTAGCATAAGGAGACATTTTGAGAATATCTGTCAAACGCATTTGCAGAAAGACAAGTCTAATCATTTCAACAAAGCGCTCAAAATCCTCATCATCCTTTTTCTTGGATGGTTTGGGAGGAAAGGGCATGGGTTTCTGAACCCATGGTTCTCTTTCTTTACCATGCTTCCTAGCAATGAAGTCGTTCTTATCGTATCTCTTGTTCTTAGGTTGTGGGTTATCAAGATCAACAACAGGTTCAATCTCCACATCCTTATCATTACTAGGTTGGGCATCATCATGAACACCACTATCAATATTATAATTAGGCTCATGTTCATCACCAGATTGTGTTTCAGCATCAGAAACAGAGATATCATTTGGATTCTCAGGTGTAACAGCAGCAGGTTGGCTAGCATGCAAGTTCCTATCATCTTTCTTTTTCTTCCTATTACTAGGATGACTAGGTCCCTCAGCGCTAACTCCTTGAGAATCTTGTTCAATTCTCTTAGGATGGCCCTCAGGATACAAAGGTTCCTAAGTCATTTTACCACCTCTAGTGACGACTCTAACAGAATTGTCATTCAACTCATTGAGCAAGTCATTTTGAGACTTAAGTACTTGTTCTACTTGAGTAGTGACCATAGAGGCATGTTTACTCAAAAGCTTAAAATCATTGACATTTCTATCCACACAAGACTTATATGACTAATCATGCGAGCATTTTGTTCCATATGTCTGCTAACATAATCATTGGATTTTTGTTGTTTGGCAACGAAGTTATCGAATTCATCTAAGCACAAGCTAGCAGGTTTATCATAAGGAATATCACTCTCATTGAATCTACGAAGAGAATTTACCTCTACTACCTGTGTCGGGTTATCAAGACCATCTATCTCTTCGATAGGTGGTAGATTCTTAACATCTTCAGATTTAATACCTTTCTCTTGCATAGATTTCTTGGCTTCTTGTATATCTTTAGGACTGAGGAATAGAATACCTCCTTTCTTCGGAGTTGGCTTCGAAGGTGGTTCGGGAATAGTCCAAGCATTATCATTGCTCAAGATATTATTCAATAGAATCTCAGCTTGTTCCACAATTCGTTCCCTGAAAACACAACCAACACAACTATCTAGGTGGTCCCTAGAAGCATCTGTTAGTCCATTATAAAAGATATCAAGTATTTCATTTTTCTCAAGAGGGTGATCAGGCAAAGCATTCAGTAACTGGACAAGCCTCCCCCAAGCTTGTGGGAGACTCTCTTCTTCAACTTGCACAAAGTTATATATATCCTACAAGGCAGCTTGTTTCTTATGGGCAGGAAAATATTTCTCAGAGAAGTAGTAGATCATATCCTGGGGACTACGCACACAACTAGGAGCAAGAGAAGTAAACCAAGTCTTAGCATCACCCTTTAGCGAGGAAGGAAACAACTTAAGGATATAGTAATGGCGAATCTTTTCCTCACTCGTGAATAGGGTGGCTATATCGTGTAGTTTGGTAAGATGAGCTACAACCGTTTCAGACTCATAACCATGAAAAGGATCAGATTCGACCAAAGTGATTAACTCAGGATCGACAGAGAATTCATAATCCTTATCAGTGACAAAGATGGGCGAAGTAGCAAACTTAGGATCGTTTTTCATTCAAGCGTTCAGATATTTTTCTTTCCACTTGCACAATAAATTCTCAAGATCATAGCTATCCTTACAAGCAAGAAAGTCCTCAGCTACCTCTCCCTCCATAACATAACCCTCAGGTATATCAGGAAATTCATATCTAGGAGAGCTAATTCTAACATGTGAAACAACAGGTTCTACTTCAATAATTTCGGCAGTTTCAGAAGTATCATCACATTCAACAACAACTCTAGCAATTTGTGCATCGAGGAATGCACCCAGTGGCAAAGAAGTATCAAGCAAAGCATCATCATAAGCATCATGGATAGCAGAAGTAGCATCATCAAGCACAGGCGACACATCAGAATTTCTAGTAGGTGGTGGTGTCGCAAACTTACACATAAGTGAAGGTGAATCAAGTGAAGAGCTAGATGGCAGTTCCTTACCTGTCCTCGTAGTTGAGGGCAAGACTTTAGTTTTTGGATCTCTCGGATTCCTCATAGTGATCAAAAGACGTAAATCCCAAGTGACTCAGAGAATAGAGCTAGGCCACCCCGGCAACGGCGCCGGAAAATAGTCTTGATAACCCACAAGTATAGGGGATCGCAACAATTTTCGAGGGTAGAGTATTCAACCGAAATTTGTTGATTTGACACAAGGGGAAGCCAAAGAATATTCTCGAGTATTAGCAGTTGAGTTGTCAATTCAACCACACCTGAAAGACTTAGTATATGCAACAAAGTTTCAGTAACACAGTAGTGTCATAGTAATAGTAGCAGCGGTAACAGTAGCAGCAGTGACATCTGTAGCGGTAACAGTAGCAGCAGTGACAACAGTAGCGGTAACAGTAGCATCAGTGACAGTAGTAGCGGTAAAGTAACATAGCAAGGACCAGTAGGAAAAGACTCGTAGGCATTGGATCGGTGATCGATAATTATGTCGGATGACATTCATCATGCAACAGTCATAACATGGGGTGATATGCAACTAGCTCTAGTTCGTCAATGTAATGTAGGCATGTATTCCGTATATAGTCATACGTGCTTATGTAAAAGAACTTGCATGACATCTATTGTCCACCCCTCCCGTGGCAGGGGGTCCTAATGGAAACTAAGAGATATTGAGGTCTCCTTTTAATAGAGAACCGGAACAAAGCATTAGCACTTAGTGAATACATGAACTCCTCATACTATGGTCATCTCCGGGAGTGGTTCCGGCTATTGTCACTCCGGGGTTGCCGGGTCATAACACATAGTAGGTGACTACAACTTGCAAGATAGGATCAAGAACACACATATATTGATGAAAACGAAATATGTTCAGATCTGAAATCATGGCACTCGAGCCCTAGTGACAAGCATTAAGCATAGCAAAGTAGTAGCAACATCAATCTTAGAACATAGTGGATACTAGGGATCAAACCCCATCAAAACTAACTCAATTACATGATAGATCTCATCCAACCCATCACCGTCCAGCAAGCCTATGATGAGATTACTCACGAACGGTGAAGAGCATCATGGAATTGGCGATGAAGGATGGTTGGTGATGACGACGGCATCGATTTCCCCTCTCCGGAGCCCAAAACGGACTCCAGATGTCACATCCCTGAAACCCTAATCAAGTATAGCATTGTGCTCATATCTTATTTGCATTGCATCCAAGAAAATTTCAACAAGATCAAAGAAAGTGGTGAAGAAAAACTCAAAAACCCTAGCCACTTCTCAAATTCAAAGAAATTATAAACTTGTTCAAATAAATGAACCCAAAAATGTCCTCAAGAAAAGTTCAACTTTTCTGATAATTCATGGAAGCAAATAAGCAGTGAAGAAAACTATTTTCATAACACATTTGGCATTTTATTTAAATGCAGAAGGCTACTGGATTCAAGTTTAAATTTGAATTCAGAAACTTTAAGTTTTCAAAAATGCTGAAAACTTCTGGAATGGTTGGATATATTCCAACAAATATTCTGGTGTGTTCAAAATATTTTTATAAACTATTTTGGAGCTGAAATAAAAAAAGCAAATCAAAATAGTTAGCAAATCAGAAAAACAAAACAGAAAAAACGAGAAGAAGCTTACCTGTCGCCCTAAGGAGGCCCAGCCCACCAGGGGCAGGGGCGTCTTCTTCCTCCTGCCATCTGGCAGAGGAGCGAACGCCCATGGCGGCTCCTCCACCTCCTGCTTCGCCGTGGCACGCTCCGGTGCTCCCCAGGACAGCTCGACAACGGGGATAACCTCCCCGAGCACGTCCCTATCCATCCCCGCTACCCATTCCTCCCCTCTCCACTCGGTTCCTTCCTCCCCTTCTGCCGCCATTGCCAGGAGCTCGAGCTCGAGCTGCCCGTGCCTCTGGCCACTAGTTCTCCCTCCCGAGTGCCCCATTCGCTCCGCCTCGACGAGCTGGTCCTCCCTGCAGAAGCTGAAGTTCCCCCGGGCCCTGCAACGCCCACGACACCGCCGTCTTCAAGCTTCGGCCGCCGGTGAGCTTCGTCCGATTCGTCGCCCACAGCGCTTCCCCGAGCCTTCTAAGCCCTTCATTGCACTCCCCGTGAGATTGCGATCATTTCCCCTCTTCTGCCCCTCGGTTTCGTGCCCCCTAGCCACTGGACAGACGAGCCCGAGCTCCGGCCGTCGCCTCCGCTCGTCGCCGGTGACCTCCGGTCCTCCCGAGCCCTCCCTCAGGCCAGTACTGGACGAGGGCGAGCCTGGGGATCCTCCCAGTGCTCTCGGCTCTCGACTCCGAGCACTACAGCCATCTCCGGAGACACTCCGGCATAGATCCGCCGCGGATCTGGTCGCCGCCGGTCAGTCTCCGGCAGGGGATGACCTGTCCTCACTAATCTACCGGTTTAAACTCTAAGCAGTCGCTGACAGTGGGCCCCAGGCCAAGTCAAACGCAATCAGGGGATGGTCAGTGCGGGATTATCCCTGTGAGGCTGACCAGTGGGTCCCCCCTATCGGGTTTGACCTGATCAGGTCAGCCGACGGCTGACGCCATGCTGACGTGAGCCTGATGCAATAAGTGGATTTCTGATTTAAAAGAATTCCTGAAAAATGCCAAAACTTATAAAAATCATAGAAATTAATCTGTAACTCCAATGAAAATAATTTATATATGAAAAAGTATCAGAAAAATCCAAGGAATCTGAATATCTCATTTTCAAACATGTTTGAAAATATTACTGGACCAAACATGTAGAATAATAAATAAGTTAAATTTTATAAATGCTATGGAGATGGAATTTGAAAATCATTTGAATTCCACTTCAAATACTATGATCAAACATTGTTCAATCACAACCAGCAACTTAACAAATCATTTCCAAGCATGTTAAAAACAAGTGGATCTGAGCATCAAGTCGAATCAATTAAAATGGTATTCGAGAATACCTCGTTTGAAGTGATATTTGAATCTGATTCAAATCAACTCCAAACTTAATAAATGATAGCTACATTAGCATACCACCTTGCATCCTCATGCCATGCTTATGCATCATTTTGTTGCATATGATTGTTATTGATTGTTGTCATTTCTTTCGGTAGGCTCCGCTCCTCCGGAATCCACTGAATATCCGACTAACGGATATTGTCCCTCCTCTGAGCAACAAGGCAAGCAACCATTTTGATCATCCCGATAAATCCCATGTTCTCGCTCCTGCACTTACTTATTGCATTAGGATCGAATGCTCAACTGCTTTTGGCACATTAGTTGAACCCACTTACTTGCATGACATGTCTTTGTCACAGTAAATAGCTGAACCTTGCAACCTAGCATACCTCGTAGATGCTTGAGCCATGATGTGCCTTATACTGCTATGCATGCTATGCTTAGAGTTGTGTATGGTCTATCATCTGGGAGATGAACATAATTGTGAGAATGTGTTCAGTAAGTAAGGGTTGTGTGTTGAAACTGATTTGGTAAAGGTATCGGTGAAAGGCCATGTAGGAGTACAGGGCGGGTTGTTTCATTGGAACCGTCCCTAGGAACTGAGTTCCGTGTATGTAATCCAAGACGAGATACTACCACATGCTGGGCCCTGAAATATGACCCCGCTCGACTTATAAATCGCTTAGTACTCGGTCCAGGAGTTGCAAGTAGTTTTTGGTGTTTATAGTCACGTTGGAAGCCGTGCATAGCGCTGACCTGAGAGGTGGGCTGTGATGCGGTAGGCAGTGGCACGGTGTACCAAGTGGCACCCGGATGGTGGGCTTGGGAACCCTGCGCACATCGTTTGGGGCCGTGGCGGAAACCTCGGCCGGACTTTCGTGCGGGTTACCCTCAGATAGGCGATAGACCTGGACTAAGTATTAGTGTGGTTAACGGTCGTGGCCGACTCCCTCGCTGGGCTTCTGCTTGAAGGTTGCCGAGGTGCATGACGCGCACATGGCGATAAGTGGCGAGAGCGTGTGTGAAGAAGTACACCCCTGCAGGGTTATGATCTATTCGAATAGCCGCATCCGCGGATATGGACTACTTGGAGACATATGTTGTTCATAGAAAACTTTAATGGCTACTCATCAAATTGTCAAGATAAGCGTGAGTGTCGTGGACGGCATTTCCGTATGGAGACGGAATGATTCCACGATGGAGTATTGTTGTGGTGTTAGTGGACTCGTGTGCGAGAAATCAAGTTGTCAAAATTATTTAAAAATGAAAGTTGTCTAGCCACGAGTCAAATGTTGGCTTTCCGCATGAAACCCCACAATTCCTTATTGATACATTGCATGAGTAGATAGTTATCCTAAAGTTTTGCTGAGTACCTCCGTACTCATGTTTGCTTAATATTTGTTGTAGAGGTTGTTAATGACCCTAACGGAGGGTTCTTCCTAGACATCGACGACGACGAGTAGCTGGTATCCTAGCTACGATCTGGCCCTAGGGTGGGTCTGTAGTATAGCCAGGCCACGTGCCTTCCAGTTTCATCTGTCTGTACTCAGACAGCTTATATACTTCCGCTGGCTTGTAACTCGAATGACTGTTATGATGGGTCGTGAGACCCCTACTGTGTAATATTATGTGTGTGGCTCTTCCGAGCCTTTTAAATAAAGCTTGTATGTTTATGGTTATGTTGTGATGCCATCGCTGTATCTATACATATCAGTATGCCATGCGTACGTGTCTCATACTTGATATGTATGGGGTTCGATTACCTAGCCGTAGGCTTTAACAACATTCCTTACAGGGAAATGCCCCTTTGTGATCCAACGAGCCATGGTAGTTCGCTATTTCTCCGGACACATTGGTTGACCGGCATGTGTCCTTCTTAGCTGCTGTGTCTGTCCCCTTTGGGGAAATGTCACGCGATGTAATGGAGTCCTTGTAGCTTGTTACGACTCGTCTACATTCGCTGGTGACCGACACCTGCTTTGTTGGGTCATGTATGCTTGGCCCTGTGCGGAACTGCCGCTTTAGTTTATGACTAGACATGTTGATCCGGGTTCTATGTCACTGGATTGCTAGTGACACAATTGCATACGCGAGTCAAAAGGCGCAAACGGTCCCGACTAAGGTAAGGCTGCAGCCGTGGGGATAACCGTGCGTGAGACCGCAAAGAGATGCGATGTGTTATAGGCTGGATTCCTATGACTTAGGATCGGGGTCCCGGCACCAGATCTACCCTCCAGAGGAAGAACAGGTGGTGTCGGCGGCTCCGTGTCGTAAAACGTGATGAGGGCAAAAGAGTTTGGAAAAGTAGATACGACGGAGACGTATCAGATACCAAAACTGTTGGGACCCCAATCGTAAGCTATAAGAACCCAGCTTGTAACACATCACATCACTTTGCGGCCTCACACACGGTAAACTCCACGGCTGCCACCTTACCTTGGCCGGGACCGTTTGCGTCTTTTGGCTCACGTATATGAATGTGTCGCTAGCATTCAAACAACAAAAAACCCGGGTCGACATGAATAGTTATAAACCCAAGTGGCACATCCGTACAAGGACAGGAATACATAACCTAGCAAAGTAGGTGTCGGTCAACAGCGTGTGTAGACGAGTCATAGCAAGCTACACGGACTCCATTACATCGTGTGACATTTTCCCGTGGGGACAGACACAACAACAAAGAAGGATACATGCCGGTCAATTAATGTGTCCGGAGCAGTAGCAAGTTACCAAGGCTCGGTGGAAGCAGAAAGAGGCATTTCCCCGTAAATAATACTACTAAGGGCACACAACTAGGTGTCAAATCCCACACATACCAATGCATTTCAAACATACACACAATATGCACGATATGTGTAGATACAACATGGCATCACAACATAACTCCATGACTCAAGCTTTATTAAAGACTCATAAGAGTCAACATAGTATGATATTACAAAAAGGGGTCACATGACCCAACACTCAAGTCATACAAACATCAAGCGGAAGCATAACATGTCTGGGTACAGACATCTACTAAAATGGCTGGAGGAGCCTGAAAAGCTACAACGATCATACCAAAGGAGCAAGACCTCTGTCTGGGATTCCCAAGCTATTCCGGCCAACGTCGATCACATCGTGTAGAACCAATAGTGAAATTAATGTTTTCTCCGCAAAAAACATAAATGAAGCAAACGTGAGTACAAAGGTACTCAGCAAGACTTATGTCAGAACTATCTACATATGCATCAATATCAATGACGGGGTTGTGGAGTTTAATTGTAGCAAACCAGCTTTGACTCTTAGCTGACCTATATTACGACTACAAGTACTTTCTTTGAGGTGGGATATCGCACATGAGTCCACATATTCACCAATTCAACACACCACTATGGATCCACTCTCTTCTCCCTACGAGAAGGTCATCCATAGCACTCAAACTTATCTTGCATATCTTAAAGTATCCATTCCAAGTTGTCTATGTACCACGTAATGTTTCCAAGTAGTCCATATCTGAGGACGTGACTATTCGAACAAATTAATTCACCCTGCATGGGTATACTTCTTCACACACGCTCTCACCACTTATCACCATATGCACATCATGCATCTCGGCAACTTTCAAGCGGAAGCACTAGCGTGGGTGTCGGCCACGACCGTTAACCACATAAGACCCTAGTCCAGGTTTATCGCCTATTTGAGACTGAAACCGTAAGGAAGTCCAACCGAAGTTTCCTTAACAACCCCAAACCGATGTGTGCAGGGTTCCCAAGCCCACCATCCGGGAGCCACTTGGTATACCGTGCCACTGTGTATCTACCGCACTGAAGCCTACCCCGTCGGGCAGAGCTAAACATGGACGCCAACACTTTTCCTACAAACACCAGAAACTAGTTGCAACTCCTCGACAGAGATCTAGGCGAATAATAAGCCGAGAGGGTCAATAAGTATCCTAATGTGTGGTAGTATCTTGTCTTGGATAACATACACATAACTAAGTTCCTAAGGACGGTCCCAATGAGACAACCCACCATGTACTCCTACATGGCCTCTCATCGCTACCTTTACCAAATTGGATTCACACCTTTACTCTCACAGTGTAGGACATGAACACAACCATTCCGATTCATCGACTAGATGGATCAGACCCGACACAACTCTAAGCATAGCAGACACAGTAAGGAAGCATGGATGAGTAGGCATATCAAGGCTCAAACAGTTGCTACTCATGCTAAGTGGTTTCAACTATTTAATGTGGCAAAAACAGGTCATGCAGAGGAATGGGTTCAGCTATCGAGAACATATAATAGTTGAATCATGATTGTCCTAATGCTATAAAAGGGTGCATAAGCGAGAGAGTAGGATTGTATCGGAATGCTCAAGGGGGGTTGCTTGCCAGATAGTTCTGAAGATAGCAATGAGTCTTTATCAATGTCAACGGTCACATCATTGGAACCATCGTCTACTGAGAGGGAACAACACCGACAAACACAAAAAGAATAATATTTACTTCACAAAAATGCAACACTATGATGCATGATCATGGCATGAAAATGAAATGTGGCATCGCTAATGTAGTTGCCATTTCTTTAGTTGAAGCTGATTTGAATCAAAATTCAAATATAATTTCAAATAAGGTATTTTCCAAATATATTTTAATTGATTTGACCTGATGCTCAGTTATAACTTATTTTATCATGCATGAAAATAGTACCATTGAATTCCATGGATTTTTTGATCATTTTTCATATATAAAATATTTTGATCTGAGTTACAAATTAATTTCTATCAATTTTTGAAGTTTTGAACTAATTATGAACTTATTTAAGTCACAAAAATATAATTATTGCATCAGCATGACCTCAGCAGGTCAAACTGGGACGTTGCTAGTCAAACCTGACCAGTGGGACCCACTTGTTTGTGTCTCTAGCTTAATTCAAATTAGAAATTAGGTTAATTAACTAATTAACATGGCTGGGTCCACATGTCAGTGACTATTTAGATTTTAAATAATTATTTATTTTTATTTAGACTAATTTTAATTTATGTGAGGCTGTCTCCACGTGTCATAAACTCGGGGGGTCAAACCCACCGGCGTTGAGGTCAAACTCACCGGCGGCGGGCCTCCGGCGACCACTGGAACGGCGGAGGGCATCAGAAATGCATCTCCGGCGACCAAATGGATGGCGGAGGGGCTTGTTAGAATGACCACTCGCCCGCGCGTCCAATGGTACCAGCCCCATGGGCTGCGGTTGCCGGAATCGGCGCCGACGACAAGCTCAGCGGCTGCCGGAGCTCGGGCCTCATCGAGGTCATCGCTACGGGGCTCAAATCAAGCGGGGTTTGGCACCTACAACATCTATGCGACGAGCTGGAGCTGCTGGTGGCCTCAGAAGGACCAGCTGTTCACCGGAGCATTACCGGCGGCGAGCTCCCGCGACGGATCTCGTCGGGCTTCGGTGGAATTGGGGGCTAGGGTTAGGGAGATAAGGGAAAAATGATGGGAATGGAATCCTTGGCTCACAGAGAGGGCAGTGGCGTCGAGAGCGGGCTCGGGGACGGCCTGTAGACGACGAATCGACAACGGCGAGCTCACTAGCCGAAGGTTGAAGACGACGTCTTGATGGCGTTCCAGGGCTCACGACGGTGTTTCTTCGCGTGTGGACCTACGGGACGTCGAGGCAGAACGATTCGACGACTCAAAGGCGACGTTGGCTGGCCGGAGGGGGCTGTAGACGTTGAGCTCTCCATGACGTCAATGGCAACAGAGAGAGGAGAGGGGAGAGCGAGTGAGGAGGGGAGGAGAAGATAGGCTCGTTCTCTGGGGGTCTATCCTCATTGCCAGCGCGACGGAGGAGAATCCAGGCAGGCAGTTGCGTGCTGCTGCGAGGAGGAGCTGCGGCGACCTCCTCCTGTGCCTACTGGCAGAGGTGGAAGATGACAGGGAAGGAGATGGGCTGGGCCTAGCGACACGTAAGCTCCTTCCCCTCATTTTCCTTTAAATTCTTTTCTGTTTTTTATTTCTAACATTTGTTATATTTATTTCTTGGCTCGAAATTTATTCCTAAAACATTGAAAACATTTGTGGGGGTTTAGTTGAATTATATCCAAGCCCCACAAAAAGATTCAACATTTTATAATAACTAAATAGTTATAGCTATTTATTTTGGCAATTTTCAGTGGCTTTCATGGATTAATTTAAATGCCAAAATTGTTCTAAAAATAATATTCATCCCTTATATATTGTTGCCAATATTTAACAAAAAGGATGGGCATTTTTGAAGGCCATTTTGGATTCATTGAATAAACACACCATTTGGATTGGTTTTGTTAGGGTGAGGTGCTAGGGTTTCTTTAATCCCCAATTCAATTTTAATGCAAAATAAAATATGATGCACAATCTAGCTAAACACCAAGTAGTGAAATCTAGGGATGTGACATCAAAGATGGCAAATTTCAGTGCCCCTGGTACCTCAAGGTCACTTCGTTTGTTCATGTTCTGTTTTTGGTTGTTGTGCGTTTCATCGGCTCGTTCTGCCTGAATTGAGCTTCCCTAGAGAAGCCTGATTTCATAGTCAAATGCGTGAAAGGCACATACTTTGGGTAGGCATGTACATGATCATACGCCTGGTCTCGTAAATCAGGCAAATATGCTTCCTTTTTGAAGTGAAATAGCCTTTTCCTTTGATCACTCATCAGTGAGTGAACAATAGTTCATATAGGTCGGTCTGTATAGTAGGTTTCTAATAATCTTGCAATACTATTCTGAACAAAACAAGGTCGACGAGGAGTGACCGAACACTTGAGGGAACGAACGAGGAAGACCAATCCTAAATAAAAAGTGTTTCCGACGTTAGGAGGAATTCCCTTTAATAGTAAAGCATGCTTTTCTAGTTAATGATTACTGATGGGTTGCCATAATCTTTCAAATCTGTTGCATGATCTAGACATAGTGATCTGTGAAGGATGTTGCAGCTTACTCAGGGCAAGTGACTCATTAGGTTATAGTTGAGACATTCATTATGTACCACTATTAGCATTCCTTAGTTGTTGTTTGTTCTCGAAGCATGGATGCGGAAGCTAATTTTGGAACCAAATCCATCTCTAAAAGACGCATCAATGGTCCTGTTTTAACCATCGTGTGACTGTAGTGATGTGGAGAAGGGAAACCAGGAAAGAAAGGAGGAGCTTGTGAAGAGCAGCATGGACAGAAAAGCATATTATATGCATTTTGAAGGGGAAACTAATGTGTCTAATTTTTGTTCAGATGATATGAATTCAGATGTGAAGACAAAGAGGTTGACTTACATGTTTTACCATCCTGAGAAGATGAAGTTGCAAAAGAAGCCACATCTGTGCATCAGTCCATGAACAATAAGAAATATAGAAATCCTGGTCCAACAAGTAGATCACACCATGATCCTGAGAGAGTTGTAATACCAGATTCGGTTCAAGAACCATATCCAAAATGTTTTCCTCGTGATTTAGGCACTAATTATGAGAAGATGATCCTGAAGAAGCATACATCCTACCTAGTGGAAGGAAGAGAAGGACTACAAAAATGAAGGATAGGGTTTGATATGATGGGAAGCTTCCACATCCACATGATCAACTTTGTAAGGGATTGTGGTTCAGAAGTGTTTAGGAGTTCAGAGAGGCAATAATGGATTACCACATCAAGACTTTGAGGAAATATGATTTTCATAGGAATGCCTCAGATAGGGTTATTTTGTGGTGTTCAGAGAGATCTAACGGATGTGCTTTTTATATTTGTGCATCTAAGATAGCTAATGAGAAAACCTTTTGCATTAGAAAGTGTGATATTTTGCACACGTGTGTAGCTGCTGCAGAGAACACAAAGGTTACTACAAAGTGGTTGTGCAATGAAGTTGAGTCATCTTTGAGAGCACATATTAGATCTCCTATAAATGCCTTAATTACAAAGACAAATACTAAGTTTTCAGTGGGCCTGTCAAGAAGTGTGGCTACAGAGCAAGGAAAATGCTGTTGATGTGGTCCAAGGTGACCATAAGAAGCAGTATTATAAGCTTACAGATAATATTCAAGCAGTTCTTAATACAAACCCTATAAGCAGGTGTCTAGTGACAACATTGGTGGAAACAGAGAACCCAATACCCACTCCAACATTGAAGTACATGTTCTACTGCTTGCAAGCTTCAAAGCAAGGTTTTTTGACTGGGTGCAAACCATTTATATGTCTTGATGGATGTTTCATCAAGCTAACCACTGGACAACAAATCCTGGAAGCCAGAGGAAGGGATGGCAACAACAACATCTACCCAATAGCATTTGGTGTAGTTGACAAGGAAGATACTGATAGTTGGACTTGGTTTTTAAGTCAGTTAAGATGTTCTATTGGAAGTGCAAAAAAATTTGGAACATACACAATAATATGTGATAGCAAAATGTTAGCACAATATCACTATAGTGTTATTACTTTTTCAATGTTTAAACCAAGCTAATGGACTATTATTTTTCTTAATAAATAGGGTTTGCTTGAGGCAATAAATGAGGTGTTCCCTGACTCTCCTCAGAGATATTGTCTTAGGCACATATGTGTAAACTTTCAAGCAGCTAGTTTTAGATCTTTAGAATTAAAGAAGTGTGTGGATAAGGCAAGATATTCTTACACTGAACATGGGCATGGCAGAGCTGAAAGCTGAGTCTGAAGATGCATGGAAATGGCTAAAAAAATCATGTTTCTGCTTGAGCTAGGTTTTCCATGGATCATGATTGCAAGACTGACCTGGTTGTGAACAACCTTAGTGAGGTGTTTAACAAAATGATACTTGATGTTATGGCCAAACCAATTAGGACAATGTTTGAAGGGATTAGGACCAAGCACATGATCAAGAGACATAAAACTAGAGAGAAGTTACAGACCAGCAGGTCGTCAATCACTCCCAATTATTCATAGATTCTAGAAGAGAACAAGAAGTATGCCAAGTTTTGCCAAGCAGACAGAGCTGGTCCTTCTATTTGGCAAGTAACAAGTAAAGAAAAGTAGTATTCTGTCAACATTCATAATTCTACATGTGACTGAAGGAGGTGGGACATGTCAGGTATACCTTGTAGTCATGGTATATCTGCAATTACAAAGATGAAATTGCATCTTGAGGATTTTGTGCATGATTTTTTTAAGAAACCACTTTTTGTGGAAGCATACAAAGACATAATATATCATGTTCCTGGTCATGATTTCTGGTCCGACAGACACACACACCTGATAAAGAACCACATGTCTTCAAAGAAAAGGCGGACAAGAGCCAGACAACAAGGACTAAGGGGAGTTTTGAGGTACCAACTCTAAGAGATACTAATAGGATGGGTACAGTCACTTGTTCAAACTATGGTCTTCAAGGACATAAGTAGACTACTTGCAGCAAGCCTCTCAGGCTAAAACTGCTGATGAGAAAAAATAATCACCAGGTCAATTTGTTTCGATTTAGCAACTGATTCATTTGCATTTTCATACATGCCGTATGAATTACTAATGATTCAGTTTCTATATGCAGGAAAATAGAGCAATATATCAGGAAAAAGAAGCTGCAGCAGCACCAGCAGCAACAACACCTAGAGAAGCACCAACACCATCACCAACACGAGAAGCAGCAATACCTAGACAGGCCCCAGCACCAGCACAAGCTCTATCTGCACGTGCTACAACTGAAAGAGAAAAAAGGGGAACGCCTCCAGGAAGATGAAGAGGTAGAGGGAAACGAACTAGCAACACTTCCAATGCACTAAGACCTACAACATCTGCAACATGTGAGGTGGGGAGTAAGAGGAAGAGGATGACAAACAGCAGGTCAGCAAGCTACTTCTATGCAAGTGGTAACTACTAAATAACATGTGAGGTCTGAACATCTACCAAGCTTGTCTGAACTTATCTATGTGCATGAACTTATTTGTGTGTCTGAATTTATCTGTGTAAATGAACTTATTTGCGTGTCTGAACTTTTAGAATGTCTGAACTTGTGTGTGTGTTTCAACATTTGTGTATATGAACTTGACTTATTTGAATTAGCATTTGTGTGAATTAACATTTGTGTGAATGGACATATTTGGAGCGTCTTTGTTGCCCCCAGATTCAGTGATGATGCAACGCTAGAATAGGAGCAGTTATGTGAATGTTCACAGCTAGTTTGATCTACTTTCTATGTTAGTTCGAACTATGTGTGTGGGATGCTGTTTGTAAAAAAGTTTATGTGAATCAATGGCATTGTCTGAATGTGTTTGGAGATGCTAAACTGTGCTGCACTTATCTGAATATTTACTGTTTGTGGGCATCTAAATGTGTTGTGTTTGTAGTAATCTAGATTTGTTTGCAATTATATAAATCAATGGTCAAGTAGCTGAGCAATCAAATTAACCGCACCACATCTAACACCCCCACTGGCATTGAGGAGTCAAATATCATAATATCATGCACTTTAGCACTCCTCCACTGCCACACTTCACCTCCTCTTTTACTACTCTACTTAACTCCTCCATCGCATTTCTACCCACTCACCTCACTCGGAACTCTCTCCTCCTCCTATCTTCAACCATGGCTGGTTCTTCCTCCACACCAGACCCATGGCTCAATCCATTCCCAACTGGCAAGGGTTGGGTAGCCATGCTGCTTGGTTCATCGTGTGGTGACCAAGACCTCTTCCTCAACTACGTGAAAGTGGCCATGAGGTACACTAGCCCCCAAGGGCTTATAGCTGCAACAGATGCAGTTAGGAAGAAAACAATTACAGAGGAGATGCAACGCATGGTGTTGGAAATATGCCCTAGAGGGAATAATAAATTGGTTATTATTATATTTCTCGTTCATGATAATATTTTATTATCCAAGCTATAATTGTATTGAATGGAAACCCAAATACATGTGTGGATATATAGACAAAACAATGTTCCTAGTGAGCCTCTAGTTGACTAGCATGTCGGTCAAGGATGGTTAAGGTTTCCTAGCCATAGACAAGTGTTGTCACTTGATGACGGGATCACATCATTAGGAGAATTATGTGATGGACAAGACCCAAACTATAAACGTAGCATATGATCGTGTCATTTTGTTGCTACTGTTTTCTGCATGTCAAGTATACATTCCTATGACCATAAGATCATGTAACTTACTCACACTGGAGGAATACCTTGTGTTATCAAACGTCGCAACGTAAATGGGTGACTATAAAGGTGCTCTACAGGTATCTCCAAGGGTGTCCGTTGAGTTAGCATGGATCAAGACTGGGATTTGTCACTCCGTGTGACGGAGAGGTATCTCGAGGCCCACTCGGTAATACAACATCACAAACAAGCCTTGCAAGCAATGTGACTAAAGAGTTAGCCACATGATCTTGTATTAGGGAACGTGTAAAGAGACTTGTTGGTAACGAGATTGAAATAGGTATGGAGATACCGACGATCGAATCTCGGGCAAGTAACATACCGAAGGACAAATGAAATTATATACGGGATTGTGTGAATCCTTGACATAGAGGTTCAACCGATAAGATCTTTGTAGAATATGCAGGATCCAATATGGACGCCCATGCCCCGCTATTGGTTATTGGCCGGAGCGTGTCTTGGTCATGTCTGCATAGTTCTTGAACCCGCAGGGTCTGCACACTTAAGGTTCAGTGACGATATAAGTATAGTTGAGTTGTTATGTTGGTGACTGAAGGTTGTTCAGAGTTTCGGATGAGATCACGAACATGACGAGGTACTACGGAATAGTCGAGAGGTAAAGATTGATATATGGGATAATAGTGTTTGGTCTCCGAAATGTTTCAGAATTCACCGAAAGGGGTTTCAGATGTTTCCTGAAATGTTCGGGTACAGGAACACCTTTATTTGGGCCAAAGGGGAAAGCCTACAATGCTTTAGGAAGGTGCAAAAGGGGTTTTGCGAAGACCACAAGCCAGACGCCATGGACCCTGGCGTTTTGGGCCAGACGCTGAGAACCCTGGCGTTTGGTCCTGGAGTCCGAGGAGCACTCTTGCGTTTCGTGCCAAACTGACTTTGAGGAGGTTTTTTCTCCAAGAAACGACCCTAGGGCTCAGCATATAAATAGAGGGGCAGGGCTAGCACTTAGAACACATCAATATTTCCCCAAGCCATGCGCCGGCAATCCCGCCCCTCTAGGTCATCCTCTGTCATAGTTTCCGTTGTGCTTGGCGAAGCCCTGCGGAAATAGTTTCACCACCACCGACACCACGCTGTCGTGCTGCCGGAACTCATCTACTACTTCCCCCCTCTTGCTGGATCAAGAAGGCGAGGACGTCATCGAGCCATACGTGTGCTGAACGCGGAGGTGCCGTCCATTCGGTACTAGATCGGGATGGATCATGATGGGATCGCGGGATGGATTATGATGAGATCACGGGATGGGCTGCAACTTGGATCGCGAAGATCTTCCACTACATCAACCTCGTTATATATGATTCGGCTTAGCGATCTACAAGGGTATGTAGATTCACTCTCCCCTCTCATAGATGATCATCACCATGGATAGGTATTGTGTGTGCGTAGGATTTCTTTTGTTTGCCATGAAACGTTCCCCAACAGTGGCATCATGAGCTAGGTTCATGCGTAGATGATATCTCAAGTAGAACATGAAAGAGTCTGTGGGCATTGATGTTAAATTTGCTGCCCTCCTTAGTCTTTTCTTGATTCGGCGGTATTGTTGGATTGAAGTGGCCCGGACCAACTTTACTCGTGCGCTTACGAGAAACCGGTTTCATCGACTGACATGCAACTTGTTTCATAAAGATGACTGGCAGGTGTCTGTTTCTTCAACTTAAGTTGAATCGGATTTGACCGAGGCGGTCCTTGCAGAAGGTTAAATTGAAAATCGCATATCACCGTTGTGGATTTGCGTAAGTAAGATGCGATCATACTAGATGCCCATAGCAGCCACGTAAAACATGCAACAACAAATTAGAGGACGTCTAACTTGTTTTTGCAGGGTATGCATGTGATGTGATATGGCCAAAGACATGATGTGATATATTGGATGTATGAGATGATCATGTTGTAATAGTTAAATATCGACTTGCATGTCGATGCTACGGCAACCGGCAGGAGCCATAGGGTTGTCTTTAAACTAACGTTTGTGCTTGCAGATGCGTTTACTATATTGCTAGGTAGTAGCCTTGGTAGTAATAGCATAGATAGCCTGGCAACCTCGATGGAGGCAAAATGATGGAGATCATGGTGTGGCGTCGGTGACGATGAAGATCATGCCGGTGCTTTGGTGATGGAGATCAAGAAGCACAAGATCATGGCCATATCATGTCACTTATGAATTGCATGTGATGTTAATCCTTTTATGCACCTTATTTTTCGTAGGACCACGGTAGCATTATAAGGTGATCCCTCACTATAATTTCAAGATGAAATTGTGTTCTCCCCGACTGTGCACCGTTGCGACAGTTCTTCCTTTCGAGACACCACGTGATGACCGGGTGACTCAACGTTCACATACAACGGGTGCAAAACAGTTGCACACGCAGAACACTCGGGTTAAACTTGACGAGCCTAGCATGTACAGACATGGCTTCGGAACAGAAGATACTGAAAGGTGGAGCATGACTCATATAGTTGATATGATCAACATGGAGATGTTCACCACTGAAAGTATACTCAACTCACGTGACGATCAGACTTGAGTTAGTGGATTTGGATCATGCGCGACTAGAATGACTTGAGGGATGTCTATTTGAGTGGGAGTTCTTAAGTAATATGATTAATTGAACTAATTATCATGAACATAGTCAACATGAATTTGCAAATTATGTTGTAGCTTGCGTTGTAGCTCTACTGTTATGATATGTTCCTAGAGAAAATTTAGTTGAAAGATGATAATAGCAATTATGCGGACTGGGTCCGTAAAGTGAGGATTGTGCTCATTGCTTCACAAAAGGCTTATGTCCATAATGCACCACTCGGTGTGCTGAACCTCGAGCGTCGTTTGTGGATGTTGGGAACATCTGACATACAAGTTTTGATGACTACGTGATAGTTTAGTGCGTAATACTTAACGACTTAGAATTGAGGCGACGGAGACATTTTGAACGTCACAGAACATATGTGATGTTCCAAGACATGAAATTTGGATTTCATGCTCGTGCCCTTGTTGAGAGGTATGATACCTCCGACAAGATTCTTTGTCTACAACGTAAAGGAGAAAATCTCAATTGTTGAGCATGTGCTCAGATTGTCTAAGTGCTACAATCGCTTGAATCGAGTGGGAGTTAATCTTCCAGATGAGATAGTGATGGTTCTCCAAAGTCACTGCCACCAAGATACTAGAGCTTCGTGATGAACTATGGATATGATGATCCTTGAGCTATTCGCGATGTTTGACACTGCGAAAGTAGAAATAAAAAAGGAGCATCAATTGTTGATGGTTAGTAAAACCACTAGTTTCAAGAAAGGGCAAGGGCAAGAAGGGATACTTCATGAAACGACAAATCAGTTGCTGCTCTAGTGCAGAGACCCAAGGTTAAACGCAAACACGAGACTAAGTGCTTCTGTAATGAGGGGAACAGTCACTCAAGAGGAACTACCCTAGATACTTGGTAGATGAGAAGGCTGGCAAAGTCGACCGAAGTATATTGGATATACATGATATTGATGTGTACTTTACTAGTACTCCTAGTAGCACGAGGGTATTAAATATCGGTTCGATTGCTAAGTGTTAGTAACTTGAAATAAAAGCTATGGAATAAACAAATACTACCTAAAGGCGAGGTGATAATATGTGTTGGAAGTGTTTCCAAGGTTGATGTGATCAAACATCGCACGCTCCCTCTACCATCGGGATTAGTGTTAAACCTAAATAACTGTTATTTGATGTTTGCGTTGAGCATGAACATGATTAGATCGTTTTTATTGCAATATGATTATTCATTTAAATAGAATAATGGTTATTCTATTTGCTTGAATAAATACCTTCAATGGATTATTGAATCTCGATCATAGTAATACACATGTTCATAATATTGATGGCAAAAGATACAAAGTAGTAATGATAGTACCACTTACTTGTGGCACTGTCGTTTTAGTTATATTGGTATAAAATGCATGAAGAAGCTCCATGCTGATGGATCTTTGTACTTACTCATTTTTGAAACGTTTGAGGCATGCAAACCATGCCTATTGGTATAAACGCATGAAGAAACTCCATACAGATGGATCGTTTGGACTCAATTGATTTTGAATCACTTGAGGCATGCAAATCATACCACATGGGCAAGATGACTGAAGGCCTCGTTTTTCAGTGAGATGGAACAAGAAAGTAACTTGTTGGAAGTAATATATTTTGATGCGTGCAGTCCAGTGAGTGTTGAGGCACGCAGTGGATATCGTTATGTTCTTACTTCACAGATGATTTGAGTAGATACTAGCGTATTTGCTTGATGAAACACACGTCTGAATTATTGAAAGGTTCAAGAATTTCAGAGTAAAGTTGAAGATCATCATGACAAGAGGATAAAATGTCTACGATATGATCATAGAGATGAATATTTGAGTTGCGAGTTTGGTACACAATTAAGACAATGTGAAAATTCTTTCACATCTCATGCCACCTAGAACACCATAGTGTGATGGTGTGTGCGAATGTCATAGCTGCGCCCTATTGGATATAGTGCATACTATGATGTATCTTATCGAAATACCATTATCGTTTTGGGTTAGGCATTAGAGACAACCACATTCACTTTAAATAGGGCAACACGTTATTCCGTTGAGATGACAACGTATGAACTATGGTTTGGAGAAACCTAAGCTGTCGTTTCTTAAAAGTTTGGGGCTGTGATGCTTATGTGAAAAAGTTTTAGCATGATAAGCTCGAACCCAAAGAGGATAAATGCATCTTCATAGGACAACCAAAATAGTTGGGTATACCTCCTATCTTAGATCCGGAAGCAATGTGTTTGTTTCTAGAAATGGGTCCTTTCTCAAGGAAAAGTTTCTCTTGAAAGAATTGAGTGGGAGGATGGTGGAAATTTGATGAGATTATTGCACTTTAACCAATGTGTGTAGCAGGGCGCAGGAAGTTGTTCCTGTGGCACCTACACCAATTGAAGTGGAAGCTAATAATAGTGATCATGAAACTTTAGATCAAGTTACTACAAACCCCATAGGTCGACAAGGTCACGTACTGCTACAGAGTGGTACGGTAACCCTGTCTTGGAGGTCATGTTATTGGACAACAATGAACCTACGACCTATGGAGAAGCGATGGTGGGCCCGGATTCCGGCAAATGGCTGGAGGCCATGAAATCCGAGAGAGGATCCATGTATGAAAACAAAGTGTAGACTTTGGAGGAACTACTTGATGGTCGTAAGACTATTAAATGCGGATGGATCTTTAAAAGGAAGACACACGATCATGGTGAAAAGTCACCGTTAAGAAACGCTTGACTTGTCGCAAAGATGTTTTCGACAAGTTCAAAGAGTTGACTATGATGAGACTTTCTCACTCGTAGCGATGCTAAAAGTCTGTTGGAATTATGTTAGCAGTTGCTGCATTATTTATGAAATATTGCACATAGGATGTCAAAACATTGTTTCCTCGACGGTTTCCTTGAGGAAAGGTTCTATATGATACAACCATAAGGTTTTGTCGATCCTAAGGATGCTAACAAGTATGCAAACTCCAGTGATCCTTCTATGGACTGGAACAAGCACCTCGGAGTCAGAATATATGCTTTGATGAGATGATCAAAGTTTTTGGGTTTATACAAGGTTTATGAGAAACTTGTATTTCCAAAGAAGTGAGTGGGAGCACTATAGAATTTCTGATAAGTATATGTGGTTGACATATTGTTGATCGGGAGTAATGTAGAATTTCTGGAAAGCATAAAGGGTTGTTTGAAAGGAGTTTTTCAAAGGAAAACCTGGATAGAGCTACTTGAACATTGAGCATCAAGATCTATATAGATAGATCAAACACTTAATAGAACTTACAAAGAAATGCATGCCTTGACAAGTTTTTGAAGGAGTTCAAAATAGATCGGCAAAGAAGGAGTTCCTGGCTGTTTGTAAGGTGTGAATTTGAGTAAGACTCAAAGCCAGACCATGGCAGAAGAAAGATAAAGGACGAAGGTCGTCCCCTATGCATTAGCCAAAGGATCTATAGTATGCTATGTTGTTCGGAGTTCCGGATGAGATCACGGACATGACGAGGTACTCCAGAGGTAAAGATTTATATATGGGATAATAGTGTTTGGTCTCCGGAATGTTTCGGAATTCACCGAAAGGGGTTTCAGATGTTTCCCGAAATGTTTGGGTACGAGAACACCTTTATTTGGGCCAAAGGGGAAAGCCCACGAGGCTTTAGGAAGGTGCAAAAGGGGTTTTGTGATGGCCACATGCCAGACGCCAGGGACCCTGGCGTTTGGGGCCAGACGCCGAGGACCCTGGCGTTTGGTCCTGGAGTCCGAGGAGGACTCTTGCCTTTCGTGCCAAACCGACTTTGAGGAGGTTTTTTCTCCAAGAAACGCCCCGAGGGCTCAACATATAAATAGAGGGGCAGGGCTAGCACCTAGAACACATCAAGATTGCCCCAAGCTGTGGGCCGGCAACCCCGCCCCTCTAGTTCATCCTCCGTCATAGTTTTTGTTGTGCATGGAAAAGCCCTGCGGAAATAGTTTCACCACACCCGATACCCCACCGTGGGGCTGCCGGAACTCATCTACTACTTCGGCCCTTTTGCTAGATCAAGAAGGCGAGGACGTCATCGAGCCGTACATGTGCTCAATGCGGAGGTGTCGTCCGTTCAACACTAGATCGGGATGGATCATGATGGGATCGCGGGACGGGCTGCGATTTGGATTGCGAAGATGTTCCACTACATCAACCACGTTATATACGCTTCCCGTAGCGATATACAAGGGTATGTAGATTCACTCTCCCCTCTCGAATATGATCATCACCCTGGATAGGTATTGCGTGTGCGTAGGAATTTTTTTGTTTCCCATGCAACGTTCCCCAACACATGGAGCAATGCTATAAAAACCCATGTAAAGGAATCCTGCCCATAGACATCCTTCTATTGGCAATGAAGGAGGTAGAGTTTACCGATGCCGGGCAGTTGCAGTGATGGGAAGCCCACCGCTATGTGCCTCCTGCATAGCCCATGACCCCAACTCAGGCGCAAGCTTACAAAGAGTTGCAAGAGGAGGACGACTTACAGATCATAGCACCACCAGCAGTACAGGCTCGCCATCGTCCTCCTCCCATCATTGTCATCGATGAAGATGCAGTGGAAGAGGAGGTGTAAGTTCTACCAAATCCCAAGTTAGTCAAGCAAGAGGTACGATGACCAGGTCGCTTAGCAGGGCAACAGCCTAAGTGATTCTATCTATTTCAGTCAGACTTAGGTACTACTAAGTGTCAGTTATCTTTAGATTCAAACTTAAGGAGTGCCAGTTATATTAAATTCAGACTTAAGTGGTACTAAGTGTCAGTTATCTTTAGATTCAGACTTACGTGCTACTAAGTGGTAAATGGTACTAAATTCCAATGCTACCTATGTAATGCTATGTAAATGGTATGTAATATTTGTGTTTGCATTCTGAATTTATTTCATGCCTGATTTCATCAGTTTAAGGAATTAACCATGATCAATAATTTGCAAGTAGGACTGCCAACCATTTATGATAAGACTGACATAAATAATCAATAAGTAGTTGAAATAGCTTACATAGTATGGTTCTTAACTTAGCATTAGGGCCATTGTATATTGCAGAATCTTAGAGCATTTAAGGATAAGGGACATCACATAACCCCAAAGCCAAACCAAAATGATCTGAATCCATAGGTAGTTCATAGATAATATTAGTACTAACATGAATATCTACAACATCTTGCATCCCTACAATATAGCATAGGCCAGTTATATAAACATGCCTCATATATGTTTGGGAATGTTGCATGAGAAACAAAAAAATTTGCTACGCACACGAAGACCTATCATTGTGATGTCCATCTATGAGAGGAGATTAGATCTACGTACCCTTGTAGATCGCTAAGAGGGAAGCGTTGAGAAACACGGTTGATGTAGTGGTACAACTTCGCGATTCAAATCACCGTCGTCCCATGATCCGTCCCACGAACGGTTCCGATCTAGCGCCGAACGGACGACACCTCTGCGTTTAGCAAACGTACAACTCGATGACGATCTCGGCCTTCTTGATCCAGCAAGCAAGACAGAGAAGTAGACGAGTTCTCCGGCAGCGTGACGGCGCTCCGGTGGTGGTGATGATCTAATCCTGCAGGGCTCCGCCCGAGCTCCACAGAAATCCAATCTAGAAGTAAAACTATGTGGAATAGGCTAGAGTTGCACGTGGCAAAGTTGTGTCTCAAAAAGCCCTAAACCACCAATATATATAGGAGGAGGGGAGGGGCTAGACTTGGGGCACAAGGGCCCAAGGGTGCGCCGGCCGAAAGGTGGAGGAGGACTCCTCCTCCAATTCGGTTTGGGAAGGAGGAGTCCTCCTCTTCCTTCCCACCTCCCTCTTTCCTTTTTTCTCTTTCTTTTGGTATTTTTGCTTGTGGCGCAATAGCCCTCTTGGGCTGACTCCACCAGCCCACTAAGGGCATGGTGCACCACCCTAAGGCCATGGGCTCACTCCCGGGTGGGTGGGCCCCTCCGGTAAACACTCGGAACCCAACCGTCACTCTCGGTACACTGCTGGTAATGCCCGAATCTTTCCGGTGACCAAATGAACCCATCCTATATATCAATATTCGTTTCCGGACCATTCCGGAAACCCTCGTGACGTCCGTGATCTCATCCAGGACTCCGAACAACATTCGGTAACCACACATATAACTCAACTATACTAAAACATCATCGAACCTTAAGTGTGCAGACCCTGCGGGTTCGAGAACTATGTAGACATGACCCAAGACACTCCTTGATCAATATCTAATAGCAGGACCTGGATGCCCATATTGGATCCTACATATTCTCCGAAGATCTTATGGGTTGAACCTCAGTGCCAAGGATTCATATAATCCCGTATGTCATTCCCTTTGTCCTTCGGTATGTTACTTTCCCGAGATTCTATCATCGGTATCCGCATATCTATTTCAATCTCGTTATCGGCGAGTCTCTTTACTCATTCTGTAATACAAGATCCCGTGACTTACACTTGGTCACATTGCTTGCAAGGCTTGTGTGTGATTTTGTATTACCGAGTGGACCCTGAGATACCTCTCCGTCACACAGAGTGACAAATCCCAGTCTTGATCCATACCAACTCAACGGACACCTTCGAAGATACATGTAGAACATCTTTATAGTCACCGAGTTACGTTGCGACGTTTGATACACACAAGGTATTCCTCCGGTGCCAGTGAGTTATATGATCTCATGGTCATAGGAATAAATACTTGACAATCAGAAAACAATAGCAACAAAATGACACGATCAACATGCTACGTTCATAGTTTGGGTCTAGTCCATCACATGATTCTCCTAATGATGTGATCCAGTTATCAAGTGACAACACTTGCATATAGTCAGAAAACCTTGACTATCATTGGTCAACTGGCTAGACAACTAGAGGCTTGCTAGGGACATTGTTTTGTCTATGTATCCACACATGTATCTATGTTTTCATTCAATACAATTATAGCATGGATAATAGACGATTATCTTGTAACAGGAAATATAATAATAACCATTTTAGCATTGCCTCTAGGGCATATTTCCAACAATATATACTTAGCAACCACACCTAGTACTTCATTCCTCCATGAGAACATCCTTGATCTTGTCCAACTTTTCCTTGCATCCATGTCGAGCCTTCAAAATCTAAGGAATGACATGCTCCAGCTTCTTTTTCTCTTCTTTAATGAGGTCTTTGTTGACCTCTAACTCCTTCATGTCCTTCCTTGTGTTCTGAATTATACCAGCTTGAGTCTGAAGAATGCACCTCTGTTCTTTTTTCAGTTTAAGCTTCTCCATTTCAAGCTCAATCTTTGTCTTCTCCTCAAGTTGATGCTTCTTCTCCTTTAGTTCATTGATTGCCTAGGTTGTGTAATCCATGGAATGATATTTCATACCATCCTGATAATCAAAAAAGTTGGAAATATCATGCACAAGCTCGTTGTACTGATTACCCAATGAATCAAGTTCCTTCTTCAGCTTAGCCACCTCTTTCTCATGAGCCTTATTGTCCTACACTCTACCAAGGTTCTGCTCATGATGCATATCCCGCAACTTGATTAAATACCTTTGCAGAATTGGTTTCCATGGGGCGTCTACCCACAGCACCACACCACCACACCATCATGTACATTCAGCAATACATATATGATTCACTGCAAAACAACTTCAGAACACGCATATTCAGTCAAATAGCTTTGTTTCAACAGTCCAACACCAATTCTATCTAACAAATGATAAACAAGCCTGCAACTTACCTCAGTAGCACATCCAATAAATCTCCTCCCAGTGTCAGTGCCTTCAAATGCAACAAATTTGCCTGGCCTCTCCCTATGCAGTATGGACTTAGGCTCAAGTTCAACAACCATACCACAGAAACAAGGGTCTATGACAGTATCATGGGTTTGCTATAGCAACAAATACACACATGTTAACTACATCCACATTTCTCAAATCTTCCCACCCTAACGCTAACCCTAGAAGAGGGAAGGAGAGGATAACAGAGGAGAAAGACTTAAAAAATACTCCATCTGCATGCTACTAAACTGCTCATGTACTCATTATCATCTAAGCTCTCAGTGTTGGGCCACGACGGCATGGTGTCGGCCAGTCGCCTCGCCGGAGTGATAGCGGAGGAAGGAGAAGAGAGAGAGAGAGAGCTCAAAAGAGAGTGAGAGATGCAGTAAAGGGCGAGTGATTCGACCAGCTCTTGACCTGGTTGGACCAGCTCATAAGGAGAGCCAACTAATGTCCATCAGCACACCCCCGTTAGTAGTTAGGCCACGTGGCACGAAAAGCTGGGCCCCACATGTCAGTTTCGAGCTTAAAACGTGTAAAACGACATCACACAAAAGTGGTAGTTTTCTGGGATGATTTACCACATAAGTGGTAGTTTTTGGTCATTTTTTAAGTGGTAGTTATGTGGGACGACGGCCCCAAAAGTGGTAGTTTTTTGTCAAATACTCTAAATTAACAATGTGTTTTTATCTTGAACTTCTCATAGTTATGCACACCTTGGCCTCTTACATGTTGTCGAAGTCTTGTTTCATTGAAGAAATGGAACATGATGGTGTGGCTCCTATATTTCCATAAATAAAATCTTCATGGTTATATTGTAAATTGGTGCTACCATGTCACGCAAGTGGTGGATCCCTCCTTGCAGCACCAGTTTAGTAATACTGGTTAAATTAACTCATGATCAACTGTTAGAATTTGTCGCTAAAAATTAAGCTGAAAGGTCCGTTGAATTGTATGCCTAGTTCACATAATGAATCCTTTGTGGAGGGACGCATTATACAAGGAGCTATGGTGTGCTTGCGCTAGGCTGTTGATCACAGTGCCTTGCCAAGGTCAAAGGATTTACTACTTTCCACATGGTTATATGGAACATGTATGTCTCAACGTGTTGGTGTTTGCCCTTCTTGATGCCCCGTAACTAATAAATGAATTTGCTACTCACCACGAACAAAGCTCTTTGTGTTATGGGACACTGCTTTGTTCCAATGTTAAAAATGACAATATGACTTTGTTTGTGTGGAATAATCATCCGGGGTATTTAAAGATCATCCACACACACATTCAGAACCCGTTAGGGTCCTTGTGTGTGCACTCGTGTACTTCTCTTGTATGGTCATGTATTAGTTGACAAATGAATATCCATCAGAGAGCACCACCTTACATAGTGTTTCCAGCCTTGTTATAGGCCTCACCATAAGTCCCTTTGCCAAGCTTAATTGTGATGCTTAACTATTTGACAAACATCTTTGCTAACTGATAAAAGCAAAAGTGCAGGTAAATAAACTCATTTTCACATGTTATGACAAACCGATTTATTCCAACTATCCAAAAAAGAGAGAAAATAGAGTACTCATACACAAAGAGACTGTATAATTGTTAAGGCTGCTTTACAATTTAATTTGGGAATAGACTGAACATATCAGGATATACCCCAATTGACTATGAAGAGAAGAAATCATCATCTACTGATACACTAATATCGAATATTATCCATTCACATCTCCAGTATTGTATTATTATGCATGCGAGAATGACTAACAATACTTGTTCTGCTCTCAAAGCTGTCAATAAAATATAGTTAGTAGAAACGTTAGAAGGATTTTGAGCTCTAAACACCAGTTATCAATACACTTGACTATGTACCGATCTCCAACCTGTTAATTTATGAATCATCAGATTCACCTATAAGGGGGCAATTGTTTGTAAGATGTGACTTTCTTGCATGCATTTCATAGATAAATATGTAAATAAAAGGTAGGACTTTCTTACATACCTGGATACTCCTATTCACATACATAGATAATGTATCTTCAATTCACATGTAGAACACAAGAATGTATAGTCACAAACTCACAATTCCATGGCAGCAAAAATCTTCAATAATCTGTGAACGCCATAAAGATTGATATTATAGCTCTCTTGTTTTGTTGATATATTGACATACAGAGGAATGAGATGTAGTCCACATGAGACAAGCAATCATCAGTCTTGCTAATGTCACCTATCCATAGTACCATCGGTCCAATGGCACTCAACTAAAAATCAAACACAAAAATGACAAAAGGCACTGTGAGTTTGGGGCCCGTCCATCTGATTTAGATGATCTGGGAATGAGCAAAGATTTTGCCCTCTCGTGGATTTAAAATATAGTTAGAGAAGTTTAGTTAGCTGGTGAATAGGCGCTTTAAGATCATCGAACTTCCTTGGTTTTGAAAATGAACAAATCCCTGTCAAAACATAATTTAACACTTCATATTTATGCATACATTGCCAATTCAATTTTCTAGTACGCAATAGTAAAAAATAGGAACTGCTAGTACAACATACATATACACACTATATCAAAAAGCATGGCTAGACTTATTTTGTTATTAAAATGCTCCCACTTGTGAGTTTAATAGCAGTTTAGGATAAAATCCTGGATCACTACACTAGTCAGTAAAGTTGAGCGTCAGATGGCTTCGAAGATCCAACTGATGGTGATAAACTGATGACACACATAGCCAGCTTCCTCATCAGGACAAAGCTTACACATATCCCAGGCGAATTGTGCTAATCAAAAAGGCAAAAGAAATGGAAACCCACCATATTAGACTTCCTATACAGAAGCACTGACACTTCAAACAAACAAACAAACACACACACACACACACAATGTGTAAGACACTTTGTAGACTCAAGAGTCAAGAACTGTAATATAGGCATGCTAATGCCTAAAGTGCTAGAGAAAATCATGCTCCTATGAAAATCACAATACAGTCAAGAATAAACACATCACAATTTTCTGAAGAAAAGGTTAGGGGGTCACAAGGTGACATAATTTTCATAGGAAAGACTTCTGGTCATGTGTCATCTAAAAGTATATACATGCAAGGACCTTTTCTGTCTTGATGGAAACATCTACCTGCCTGAAAAGATGCTACAAGCATGATGCAAACCAGAGGCAAAGTATTTTTTTCCTAAGAAGCTACAGAGAGAGCAGTTAGCCACTGATGCTCGCCTAGATAGCTCACCCACACACATGCATCAAGACAACACATCATATAAGCAGCAGCAGCAGCACACAAGCCAAAAATACGCATGCGGCACTATGCAAGGGGAAGCTAGAGACACAACCAATAGAGAAAGGAGCAAACAACCGGGCTTGCCATCGATCCGTTCACACTAAAAGGGATCAAATAGTAGGACGTTCCTATTCTGAAATCTTCTCATCATACAGAGTACTAATCAAACAGAGAAAAAACAGAAGACAAAAGCAAGAAGTTCCCTTCCTCCATCTGTTTTAATTTTCTTTCACTTATATACATGAGAACGACACACAAGCACGTTAACTATTAAAAACATAATTCTGAATTCAAGAACACGTTTGAATATTAGAGCACCACATACTACTCTTCGTAAATTAAATATGGGCATGTCAAGTATTGATTGACGGACGCTGCTCAAGAAGGATTCTATTGTGTTATTAGTCAGTAGGTACATTACAGAGCCTGTTTTGCTAAGAATATCTGCTATTATATTCTTATAACCACAATTCATGTTTCTATTTTCTCTAAATTAAAATAAGTGATCTCACTACAGTAAAACACAAACACTTATATAGCTGATTGAACTGCCTCGCGATGCTATTAGCAAGGTAGCAGCAAAATATTATGCTATCCTAATCAAATTACTAAATTACAAGACTCTACTATAGGTTTTAAATTTCAAAAGGGAGAACAACTCACTATACTCTTTAACTTCTTCTTGGACACATGTTTCCTATCACCAGCCCCCTCCCGACCACATGAATCCCCATTGGTCTCTACAAATCTTTAAACAAAATCATCTACAAAATAGAAGAACCAAAGTAATAAAAGCTATCTAATTGATGGAAGAAACTTCATTTTATAATGGAAATCACTCTATTAGACAAACTGTGATGTTTTGGCATCCACGGTCAAAACATCAACATAAAATTCAAATATTTAGACATGGCAATAAGTGAGACATGATGTCGTCAAAAGGAGAGTTTTCTCAATCATTCACGTGGGACAAAATACATAGTTGATATGCGTGATAATAAGTTAACAACGATGCGACCCAAACACTAAAGCTTTGGTTTCACCATAACAAATTAATCTTTGCCATGTACAGTCTAGCCCTCAATACGTGACATCTCATTTTACAATGGAACTCTCTTTTCCATAGAAAGCAGCAGTAATGTAGCAGTATCACTTATTTCTCATGTACTCATGTTGGATAGAACAAACATTAGATACTAAAAAACCATGTTACACATGAAGCAAAATAAGCATTTTTGTATGAACCAAAAGGATAAACTCACCCTAAAGTAGACTACAATCATTTCATAACCACATCAATCTTGTATAATCTATTAAAACAGATTTATCAGTAAAAATATGACAAATAACGTCCACTCCTACAACAGTATAACCTGAAATAAGAACCTTGTGAGAATCCTCGCTCTCTGAGGGCCCAATGACCGATGGCCGTTGGATTGATTTTCTGCTGAGATTTGGACCATCGGATCTCCCTCCCGAACGATCTGGGCCTACGGATCAAAACGAAAACACTATCGCAATGAATAGTTACCTCTCATGGTAAAGATCTTGTGCCACCATCGATATTTATGTGCCCCATCGAGGGCATTTTAGTCATTTCATGTCTTAGGTTAACAAGTGACCCTTTCCATTTCCCTGCTCCCCAATTTGTGGCAGGGTTAGATCTCTCCACACTTATCTCTCCTACACCTCTCTCTCGCTATGTGTGTGTCGAGCCACCACCAGCCATCCTCCCCGTTTGCCTCCATCAACAACCATCCTTCCCATCCATCACCACCATGTCATTTGCGCCACTACACGATGAAGCTGTGAAGGGAGCAACTAGAGAGGGAGGGTGTCGCCGGTGTCATGAACCCATGCGGGTGCAACGGGGTGTGTGCGTGCCTCCATGGATTTGTGCCACGATGACCGGAGGCATTAGTGCCATGGGTCAACCGCGTCAGGGAGGATGGGAGCCACCCCTCTCTTCATGCCAATGACGTGCGTCAAGGTCCCCGGCACGACGATCACCATTCTTTCTTGCAGGCGGACATGTCATTTTCTTATTCACGTCTTTGGCACCTCGCAATCTATCGAACCGTCGTGCTCGCTTTCGTGTGCGAGAAGAAAATGACCTAGGGTGAGCGGCCTATAATCCGCCATGAAAAGGGAGAGGTAAGAACCCTCACCACATCCCACATTTCCACCTCCTCTCTCTCTCTATCTCTTAAATTTACCTGTTCATTCGCTTAAGATTCATTTAGACATGTCAATCTATTATTTTGCAGTTGATCTAGATCCCAAGGGGCAGAGTTGCAGTCCTCTAGAGTTGCTGGAAAAAATGAAGATGTCACTTGATCAACTCTGCGTTCTAGTTTCTACACACAAGTAAGACTTCTTTCTCTTCTAGCCCTCTGCTATGTTGGTCTCTGGTTGGATTTAGGTAATCCAACCCAGGATATGTGTTCCTATTTTGAGATGATCTATGCATGGTTAGCTTGCTTTAGTATCCAGGAGTAGATCTTTATTGATTTATGTTTTAATTTATGCAATAGTTTCTAATCTGTGTAACTTGTGCAACATGTGCTGCACACATGAGCGAGACATAGAGTGACAGGATCCTGGACCAGGAGTGGCTAGCTCCAAGGAGCCCGACCTCATATACTACAAGGGGCCCATGAGGTCCACGATGAGGAGCAAAACCTAGGAGGCAAATAATACTTTAATGGTCTCCAAGACTAGATGGCGTCAACACCCCCGATTGCATCCGCCCTAGATTGGTCCTAGCGATGTCATGCGGGTATGCCCCAGGCTCGATTCGATCTGACCTTCCTGCAGCTGGTCTCCCTTAGCCACCAACTCTTCTGCCCAGACAGCAAGTTCATACTCTCTCCGTCCGTTGTCTCAATTTGCAACAATTCCCGCAAGGATCCGATAGTAGCGATGATACCGGCGTGCAACACACATGGGGTCGATCCCACGTGGCGGTCTCCGGAAAATGAGGATGTGCAGGCATGGTTCGAGAACTTGACGGAGGCGCGCATCATTGATAAAGGGCAGATGATGCATGCCCCCACCGAAGCGGAGCTCAAGTTCATGGTCCAGCGGGCCACAAAACCGGGTCTCATCACGAGCAGGAGTAGCTCGAGAGCTGCCATGCACGACGAGGAAGAAGAGGAGGACGACAATCAGGAGGAGCGCGACGAGGAGTCGCCAGCATATTACCAACAGGAGGAGCTCGCCGGGGTTGCTGGTACTGGGGTCTCCGAGGTTACGATGGAACTGGAGCTCACGGATCCCCTAGTTCACGATGTCCCCAAGAGAGTGTGCGTCCTTCGAAGACTGACATAGGGGAGCTGGTCTGCCGTACTCCTCCCTCAGAGGTCGAGGATGAGAGGGAGGAGGAGGACCCTGCCGCTGATGTTGCCCGGCCATGGCGGACGAGGTAAACCGCCACCATGCGCCCGAAAAGTGCTCCTGATGAGCCAATGGGGCGTTCGAGAGCGTCTACTCCACCACCAGCCCTTGCTCCCCTTCCGAAGGGGATGTGGAACTTGTCTCACTTCTGCCCGGGGGAGGAGGATAACAATTGAGTGCCTCCCCTCTTAATCCTTGTTTCATACTTACTTGGTTCTTTGTTTTTTGGCTGAATCTTGTTTTTGACGCTCCTGCACGAACGAGGAAACCTTGGCATAGCGGCTGGCTAAGAAGGTGAAGCCCGCATCCACCACGGGGGAGGAAACAAGCTCTGCACTCGGACGGGAGGTCATAGACCTCAGTCCGTCGACCAGTCCCCGGCGCGAGGCTATGCCTCCGCACCCAATGGTGAAGGTGAGTGCATGCACCAGTGATGGTGCCTCCACCCCTCCTTTCGTGGAGCCGGAACGCCAAAAGGCAGCCCAAGAATGCTAGACTTCGGAGAGGAGCTCTTCAGCAAGGTTTCCACCGATGGGCCTGTCCATAATGAGGATGCGCCGGCAGGCGATGCTGCCGGTGGCCATCCATCGGCAACGAACGTCACCGGGGGAGGGGATGCCCCTCCTCAATAGGAACCCACGGGCAAGTTCCTGATTGCCGAAGTCTTCAACTTTATATTCTTCTTTTTATCTTCTTGAACTTCTTCGAGTCCAATTTCCTTGGCCTTGCAGATTCGCCTCCCCCCGAGGGCACAACCGTGGACACCAGCATGGAGGAGATTACCAAGGACGCCACCGATGAAGCGAGCCGGATTGCCGCGGAGGAGGAAGCTGATTGCGATGCCACCAAAGCAGTTGGTAAGGGAACCGCCGCGGAGCCATCCGTAGAAGGGTTAACGGCCTCCGAGAGCACTTTCAGCCCCATGGAGCTCGGGTAGGCGCATCTGTCATGCCCAGGCTAGCGGCGCCACCACCAATCTGATACCTCAAGGTGGGAGATCTACAATTTGTCAGCTCCATCGGCAACATGATTCTCAAGGCCTTCTCCGAGGAAGAGGTCTTTGACGATGCCGTCGCCATAGCCGGAGGGGAGGTGAGAATCAACCCCTTCGGTGGGAATTAGGAGATGAGGAAGCACGCCATCTTGTCTTCCATGAGCAAGGGCTTCAGGAAACTACCGGCACACTATGCTGGTATTTTGGAGAGGCTGGATCACCGGGGAGTCATTCTTTCCAAGGAGCTCACACAGGACGGGGGGACCTCGCCAAGGACAGTGTGACATTCATAAACTCGAAGACCGAGGCAGAAAAGATCTTGAAAGATCCCGAGAAGGTTGCACGTAAGATCTAGCTTGACGCTTATGAAGAGGAGGTTTTCACCCTCAAGGCGGCCCTCAAGGCTGTGCGCGAGAACCGGATCCGGGATCTAGAGCTGCAGCACAAGAGCGTCCTCGAAGAGCAAGAGACAGAGCACACCAACAAGATCAAAGAGGCCGTTGATGCCGCCGTAGCTGCTCAATCCGCCAAGGTCGACCTGGAAGGTGAGGTATAACAGGTGGAACTAGACCTCGCTGCCCCCAATCAGGAAATCTCGAAGCCGAAGGACGATACTGAGAAGGGGACCCAGGCCTTGGCAGACCTGCATGCGGAGTTCGCCGGCAAGACCAAGGAACTAGAGGTCGCCTTGGATGCCAACGCTGATCTAAGCACAAGGGTGAGTACTCATAAAGGCAGCCCGGAGGCCGCCCAAAGCAGGGATCACAGCTATATCAAAGAACTTCAAAAGAAGAATGAGCTGCTTTCTTCCGCTGCAAACATCTCCAACAAACTCCAGGGGAGTGTTGGTATGTGGACGGAGCAACTCGTCGACATCGCCAGTAGGCTCTCCGCCCAACTCGCAAACATGGGCTTGGAGGAGTGCACCTTCTTCGACGACGCTGGGGAGACGACAAGCGCACGGCTATCCATATTCTTTGGACAACTCGTCGATGTATTTGCGAAGTATGAGGCGGGGCGAGCCGACAAATTCCTCCAAGGTTGCCGCAAGTTGTGTCGCGAGGCCCTTAGCAATCATGGCATTGATGTGAGCAAGGCCCTCTCCAAACTACGAAAGTGGTATCACACCAGCAAACTTGACACCCTTGTTGCCCCGATCTCTGACAAGACTAGCTCTGTTACCTTGAACAATTAATTTTCTGCTCCTGCAATGCATGTTTCGAAGACATTTGCCACGGGTAAAGGTTCAAACTTTGTATGCAGTACTTTCCGTCTATTTAGGACAAATGGTTATTTCCCATTGAGCTTAATTTTGTACTTGCTAGTTTTAATCCCTATGCTTGGCGAGTTTGCCCGTCGGTGAGCACATCCGTACCATGAAGCTTGAGGGCGGACCCTTAGCAATCTACCAGTGATGCAGCCGCCGGCAGGGCCATCCTTGTCGTGTCAGCTTAGAATGCTGAGTGGACTCGAAACAAAGTGGAGCGCAAACAATTCAAACAGAGGCCTTCATGTGCAGGTCTTTTCACACAAGTACACATTTTTGTCCACGGGGAAACAACCCAAATTTCACATTGCAGGATGATTTTACTCATCTTTCATTTCTTTTCTTGCCACGAGATGGTTGTGCACGCGCCCGTAGGTGTCCATACTGTCACTCCCCCCAGAAGACTTGCATGAAGGGGCCCTCTTCTCATCCTTGAGAAAAAGAGAGAAGAGAAAATAGAGGAGGCTAGGAAACCTGCCGGTCCAATATCCACCTTGTCCAAGCGATGAGTTACCACAAAAATCTTCAATCATAAATATATGTATTTTGATAAAAGGTTGCAGAACACTTAGCTTTATTTACTCTGCACATGGTCATTGCCTGGCTCAGTACAGAGGATTACAATCCTTGTCACGAGAATCGTACAATGGTGGTTGCTGGGCGGCCCAGCAACCGCACCTTATGGGTGGGACTTTGCGAGTACCCAGTATTTATGCGTGCTTGACATTTTGGTGTTGCTCCCGGTTTCTTTGCGGCTCTTACCGGCACTAGAGGTCTTTCCCCTGGCAAGGGCTCATCTATCTTATTTCTCTTGCTTCCGACGTCAGAGGTCTCTGGCAGGTCGTCGACGGGCATGTGGCACTCTGTAGCGCGTTTCCTGGAGTCCATGTTAGAGTCTTTGCCACATGTCTTGCTCTTACTCTTCCCCCTGGGAGTTATGCTGACACTAGTGAGTGCCTTACTAGTAGATGCTGCAACTGCCTCCAGGTAAAGCTTGTTGATGCTGAGGACCGTGACATTGTTGTTAGCGTGGACGGTGATGATGCTCATCGGCCCTGGCATCTTGATCGTGTTGTTGAAGTGATGGGATGCCGCCATGAACTTCATTCAACACCGGTCGACCCAAGATCCCGTTGTATGACAGGGACATCTTGGTGTCGTCGAAGGTGAAACATTCTATCCTGAAGTTGAGCTCGCTGCCGAACATCATTGGCAAAGTTATCTTCCCCTTGGTATGCAATTTCTGTGGGTTGACCCCTTGGAGGGACCTTGTTGGCTTGAGATCCGTGTTAGGAATTTGCAGCTGTTTAATCACGTCGGACAAGATCAAGTTCAAACCAACCCCACTGTCGACCAAAATCTTTGTCACTTTGAGGTTGTGAATTGTTGGCAAGACCAACAATGGAGCACACCCGATTATTGTGGTACAATTGGGGTGATCGTGAGCGTCAAAGATGATGGGAGCGTTGGACCATTTCAGGGGTTTCCTTGCCTCCGCCGTTGGTTCTGCCGCGTTGACCACAATAGCTCACTGTTTGGCTACTTGTGGGAGGAGGGAAAATATGCTTCTCTGTCAACACACATAGCATCCACAACCTTCTAGAACTCCCGACCTTTAGATCCTTCTTCGTCCTCATCATCATAAGCTTCTTCATCGTCGAATTTGTTGTATGGGCCTCGAGTAGGTTACTCCTTCTGCTGCTTGGCCTTGCCGTGGCAGTTCGCACCTTTCATACTCTTGCTTCTGCTTCTCAGCATGCTGCTCTACTTGGCGTCACTCGGTGATGTCGTGGCCTTTGGTGAGGTGAATCTTGGAGTATGGCCAATCGGTCTTCTCCCCTGCCGCAGCCTCGTCATCTCCGGAGCAGGTGGAAACATGATTGTCAGACCCCTTGGACTTGGCCTTCTTGTCGACAATGGAATTATTGGCGCCTTCGACAAGCATAACTGCCTTTCCCTTGCGTTTATTATTGCGCTTCCGCCTCTTTCGCTTGGAGGCAGATGCACTGTCGTCGTCGCCTGAGTTGACTTCCGTGCCAGCATCCTCCCCGGGAAGCCTCCTTCCATCTTCAGCCCATGCACATCTATCAGCCAGAGCGTACAGCTCGGCAAGGTCCTGTATCTTGTTGATGCTCATCTCCTCACGCATCAGGCGATTGTGTACGTTCATGTGAAACACAACAATCACCATGGAAGGGTGGATGTCCAGGATATTGTGGTATTTTCGGCTGAATCTCTGGATATACTTGAGTAGGGTCTCGCCGTCTGTGTGAGGAATCACATGCAAATCGCCAGGCTGCCCGTGGAGCTTGTGACCCCCGTGGTAGGCACCAAAAAACTGGCTGCATAGATCCACCAAGGAGGAAATAGCCCCCTTTGGCAAGTTCATCACCCAACTCCTCACGTTGGGCTTGAGCACCAACTAGAAGTAGATGGTCAACACTTTCTCATCGCGTCCCTCGGCAGCCTGCACTGCTATGGTGTAGATGCCGAGGAACTATGATGGGTTGTTCTTGTCGTCGTACATGTCGAGCAGCTCCGGCTTGAAGGCTTTCCTAGAAGGCCAGCGGACTTGCCGCAGCTCCCAGGTGAACGCTGGGCAACCAACCTCGTAAGGTAGGCTGTTGGGTTCTCCCTGTGCTGGCTCATCGATGACCGGATCTGCGCGATCGTTCGACTGGTGATGTGTTTCCCCCTCCTCTTGATAGTGGTGCGCACATCCTCCTTGCGCCTATTCTTGAAGACCTGGTGTTTATCTTCCTTCTGCTGCAGGTCCCTCGAGGCGTGGAACATCTCGTCCTGCATGTTGGTCCCGCGGGCAGGTTGATGCTGTTGTGGGGGTGTGTAACAGCCCAGATGTAATCCTTTCCATATTTGGATCCTTTCCTATTTTGTGGAACAATGTTTGGGTGTTATATAAAGTTATCATTTCATGTGGCTTCATTTCATGTCATCATCTTGCATCATGGCATCCTTTTCAGTTGCATTGCTTTCCTTCTTGTGTTGCTAGGAGTTGATCCATCATGTTGTGAGATGTGGTGGTGTTTTCAAACAATGCTTTCAAACTTTGGTGCTTTCAAAACAATGCAAAGCCCTTCCCCTTTGTTATTTTTTAACTTGTGTGTTATACTTTGTTTGAACCTTTTTTAAAAATGTTAAACATTCAGAGAATTTACTTGTGGTTGAGGGGGTAGTTGTCATTGTTGGATTAAGATTTAGTTCATGTGGGGTTTTTATATAAACAACATGATAATTCCTGTTTTATGTATAACTTAATTGTTCTAAACATCTGGTTTAGATTTTTATTAAATAGGGCATAAATCCCTCATGCCCTATTTGTTTTTATCTTGTTTTTCAAAACCCTGTGTGGCTCTGAGGATTTAGTTTGTTGTTTATTTATTTTAAAAAGGAAAACCCTTTTATTTTTTTCCCTTCCTCTCTTAGCCAGGCACCAGAGAACCCAGGTGGGTCGGCTCTCTCCTTCTCCACCTAGGCCTCGCCTCTTTTCCTTGCTCGCGCGACCTTCTCCCCGTCCCTTCATCTCTGTCTGCTTTCTGTCAGAGCATGTGTGAGAGAGAGGCCGACGCCGTGGCTCACGGACGTCGAGGAGTGTCCTCCACGCCTATTTAATCCCCCTCGACGTGTGTGCCCCTCTAGGTTTCCCTCTCCCCGCTGCCACCTCGTTCCCATCTCCTTTCCTCTCTCTCAGGTAAGCTTCAGAGAGGAGCAGGTTCAGTCAGAGAGCTTAGGCCCGTCGATACCCGCCGTTTTCCTCGTTGTCGGTAGCCTTCCGGGGAGGACGTGGTGGTAGGGAGGATGCTGGATCCCCCCTCAACCCGTTCTCATCGCAAGAGGGCCAGATCCCCTCCTCTGCTTCGCTTGCCGCGTCGCCCTCTTTGCCGCCAGAGAAGATCGTGCGTGTCTACCGGCGCCTCACACCTTCTTCCTCGTTGCAGCAACATGCGCGTCACCGAGAACCTCAAGGTGAGCCTCGCGACGTCCTCCTCCCTCTCCTTCGCCGTTTTCGCGCCGAGCCCTCGCCGTAGGCCTCTGTCGTCACCGCCGTTTCCGTCGGTAGCTGCGCCGTTGAGCCGTCGCAGTGGGGCTCCTCACAGGGAGCTAGCACTGGGAATGGAACCCCTAGGGTTCCCTCCTTCCCCTCGTGGTAGTCGCCATAGAGATTAGTCGCCGGAGAGCCGCCGACGTTCTCCCTGTTCCGGCCGCGTAGGGGGGTAGTAGAGCAGAGGGGGCTTCTCAAAAGAGAAACACCCCCTCTCTGTTAAGATCGGTTACCTTAGCGTAATGGCAACAGAGCCGGGCGACTCCGCCAGCATCGTGGGTTCGAATCCCCTCGGGCGCCCTTTTGTTTTATGTGGACTAGTTCCTGTGCAGCGCCAGAGAGGGTTACCGTGCATATAACCCTCTCTCTGGTAAACATCGATGGCCTAGCCGAGTGGTGTGTCTCTGGTAGTTGTGCTAGGGGGTTGTGGGTTCGATCCCACTTCCTCCCCTTTTTATTTTGATTTTGATTTTATTCCTCTTGCTGTTATTTTGTGTTGCTAATTTCTGCCAGGGGTTTTGCTTTTATTTTCTTTTTTTCACTCATGTGGCACTAGGGTGTAGTGTATGTGTGTGTAGATAGGATGTGTTGTGTGTGTGTGCATGAGTGTGCACATACACTTGTGCAAGATGGCCTAATCCCTCATGCTTGCAACTAGACATGTGGTGTTGTGTGAGTAGTTCTTGTGTGTGTGCATGTGTAGGTGTAGATGGTGTGGTGTGAGTCCATATATACATGTGCATGTGTATGTGTGTGCACATGTGTGTGTGTGTGGATGACCACATTTCTCTATGTTAGTGTGACCATGTTAGTGAGTCCATGATATGCCTAGATAGGTTGGTATTTCCCTAGTGAATGTGCATGTGTAGATGATACCAATTGTGCTAGCTCTACATGTGATTATAGTCATTTGTACCTTATAGGATTCTTTGTGATTTTTCGAGCTAGCTTTGTGCATTGTTGTTACATGCAAGTAGCCATGTATGATATATGGATTTGGGGTAGAACCATCCCAGGAATCCATTAGTGCAGTAAGATTTCACTTTAGAGCAACTTCATAAACCTGTTATTTTTCTGATATGATGCCATGTTTAGAGCTTTACATTAGGTGGTGCTTTGGCCCTTTGTGGATGATTCCTTGATGGAATGGTAGTGGGTGAACCCCTCTACAACATGGGGCCTTTGTTTTGTTTTTATGGATTTGTATGCACCTATTGTGCCCTGTCAAAGTGGACACTTGGCTTAAACTGTTAGATTTCTGAAACCTTGTGATTTTCACAAAGTCTGGGAAACTGGAGTTATTTTCTTCCAGTGTTGTCTTGTGTGAATTAGCTCCTGTGTTGGGAACTAGCCCATGGAACAAACTAGTGTTTGTGAGATTTTATGTTTGTTTAGCTCCCTGTTAAATTTCATGCTTATACACGTCCTGTAGATATCATTTTGGAGGCTGCCAAAATGCTTCAGAGCATAAGCAGCTGGTGAAAATCTGTGATTTTCACTAAGTCCCAAAATTGTGATATTTTGTCCAAGTTAGTGTCTATATATCTGCTCATGGGTCATTCCTTTGCATTAGATTCTTGCATAGGGTTGTAGAGGTTCTGGATGGCTTCAGTCTCATGTCTTATTTGATTCATTTAGATAGTTGTAGCTACTGTAGATCTTGTAGACAAACTGTTATGTGACTGTTGAAAACAGATTGTATGTTTGTATTGTTTTGAAGCTTGTGTGTGCATTGTTGATGGTGTGGTGTGTTCCCATGCACCACCCCACTTATAATTTGTTGCTTGATCATGTGGCAACCTGGTTACACCAGTGAGTGCCCATTAGTGTGTGTTTGTGGCTGTTTTGACCCGTAGGTCTTCGTAACTTGTTTTGTAGTTTCCGGTTGAACCGTGGCTCCGTTCTCTACGTTCTTTATATGTTTTTGCATCATTTTCTCATGATGCACATGTTCATGACATATTCATGCATGTAAAGAAAACTTAATATGAGGTTCTGTCCAGAATTCAATTAACTCAACTAATGCATATGAAAGTGACTAAAATAGTGATGCATGTTTCCTTCTTTACACATGCATCATATTGAATGTTGCATTATGTCTTGCCGGTGTTCATTGGCTGTTATCTTATCTTGGGTAGCATCGGGAACGGAGAGCGAGTACGTCGATTCTGGAGAGTACGTGCAGGAAGATCAAGAGCAGTTCCAAGCTAAAGACATCACAGGCAAGATGACCGTGACCTTGACACCGTATCTAGCTTTGTTATGCTTAGAATCACGTTTCCTTCGTTACGAGCTCGCTGCCTACCACTTGATATAAATGCCTCCTCTCTTTGCCATGAACCCCAAACACTTCCCTTTCCTAGCAAATGTTGTTTGGCTAGGTAGGCTTGCTTAACCCCCATTGGATAGCTTTGCTAATTGCAGGTGCCAGCTGTCCCATGTGATAACATGGGTATTTTGATATCATTATGTTTAAAATGCTATTTAATTAATTAATGCACCTATATACTTGGTAAATAACGGAAGGCCTAGCCTTTTGCCGGGTGATTTGTTCCGTTGTTGCCGCCTTAGTTTCGACTACCGGTGTTTGATTCCATAAATGATCGCTCCTAACACAGTCGGGGTTGCTATGGGGACCCCCTTGATAGACCGTGTAGTGTTAAAGCTTGTCTGGCAGGACCCAACATTGGTTTTAATCTGGTAATAACTTAATAATTAAATGCATAGGGAATAGCTACCCCGAGGAATTAATCAACCACCTTGGACAGTGCTCCTCATGAGTGTTGGTCCAAATTGGACAGACTACGGGGCCATCGCAAGGAAACTTGAGGTCTGGTATCCTGTAGGCTTTCCCATCCGACGTGTCCTGAGACTGAGACACACGGCTCTTATCGGGGTCGTCGACACGCCTGGCGGTCTTGCCAGATTTGTCTTACCTTAGCGATATATGTTGCGTATAGGAATTCCGGTGAAACTTTGGGTCTCCTCAAAGTTGAGGCTTTCCTCTAAGGAATCCGATGAGATCACGAGCTTCGTGATAGAGGATTACTTTGCGGCCCGTGGCAGCTTGTGATGGACTAGTTGGAGCGCCCCTACAGGGTTAATCTTTCGGAAAGTCGTGCCCGCGGTAATGTGGCAAATGTGGATATTTTTGTTAACATCCGGTTCTAGACAACTTAAAGTAACTCTAATAAAACTACCAACTGTGTGTGTAACCGTGTATGTCTCTTTCAGAGATCGTTCTCTCACGGAGAACACGGTGGGGTTATGTCTGACGTAAGTAGGAGTTCAGGATCACTTAGTGATCAACCTAGTCTTTGATCACTCGCGTAGACCACCACATGATTACTCTGATCATCGTAAAGTAGCCACCATATATGCTTAGGTTGCTGCAAACCCATACACTTATCGTTCCTCACCCAATAACTTGCCTAGATTCGATACCAAGGTCATTCGATTGTTGAGTCCCCATGGCTCACAAATTACTACAAACACCAACAGGTACAAGTACACCCGACGTAGGAGATCCTGATGACAACCAGCTGAAGTGGGAGTTCGATGAGGACTCTGGCCGACTGTACGTGAACTGTCCGGAGGACTGAGGCCGTGGTCGTGATCGTGGGGCCAGCATGCGGGATGTCATAGTTTTACTTGTTTCACGTTATCCGTAGTGGGACTAAACTATGCTTTGAATGATGTGTGTCTGTAAGCTTAATCCTATACTCTTATCATATGGCAAGTGTGTGCCCTACTTGTCACTCTTTGTCACATCCCTGAAACCCTAATCAAGTATAGCATTGTGCTCATATCTTCTTTGCATTGCATCCAAGAAAATTTCAACAAGATCAAAGCAAGTGGTGAAGCAAAACTCAAAAAACCCTAGCCACTTCTCAAATTCAAAGAAATTATAAACTTGTTCAAATCAATGAACCCAAAATGGCCTCAAGAAAAGTTCAACTTTTCTGATAATTCATGGAAGCAAATAAGCAGTGAAGAAAACTATTTTCATAACACATTTGGCATTTTATTTAAATGCAAAAAGCTACTGGATTCAAGTTTAAATTTGAATTCAAAAACATTAAGTTTTGAAAAATGCTGAAAACTTCAGGAATGGTTGGATATATTCCATCAAATATTTTGGTGTGTTCAAAATATTTTTGGTAAACTATTTTGGAGCTGAAATAAATAGCAAACCAAAACAGTTAGTATAACAGAAAGAAAAATAAGAAAGAAATGAAGAAAGACTACCTAACGCTCACCTGGCCCATGCCCAGTCCGTGTGTCGTCTTCCTCCTCGCCAGTAGAAGTAGGAGGTGGCCGCCGCGACGCCCGACGCCTCCATGCGGCTCCCTGCCTGCCTGGCCGCCGCTTCGCGCTGGCATGCACGGGGATAACCTCCCCGAGTGTTGGGGATATTACCTGTTAGTAACCCGCCCTAGTTGGGCCAGATCACCAAATCAGGCGATTCATCTAAGCATGGTTTGGGCCTTGGCCTAGCAAGACCGAAGGTCGTATGGTGGTTTATAATTTTCGGAAGGTCTCCAAGCTTTGGAAGATGGCGACTTGGAGATCGTAGAGGTCACGATTTGTAGAAAGGAAAGTACCCATGTAAACCCTACGGATTCGACCTGTATATAAAGGCGAGTCCCAGGGAAGAAGAGGACAGGTTAGAAACCATCGAGTGCTAGGTCCGGCGAGTTACGTCCTCCTTGTAATCGAAACTCCATCAATACAACTCAAAGCAGGACGTAGGCCTTTACCTCCTCACGAGGGGCCGAACCTGGGTAAATCGCCGTGTCTCTCGTGTTCAACCCCTTTGAGTCGCCACCAAGGTGCGATGGCTCCAGTGCTAAGTCCTTTCACGAGGACATCTGCCGTGACAAACCATGACAGTTGGCTCCCACCGTGGGGCCTGCGCACGGTGGAGTTGAGTTCTCAAAGGGAGCCCTACCAGGGTTTGGGAGTTACGCGACGGGGCTCATGACCCGGAGCCGTCGTAGGAAGATCTACATCGACAACCAGCAATGGGGACCCGAGGTGGATTCGATCGAATATGGCTACAAGGTCCCCTTCGACAAGATCAACGTCTTCATCGGCATGATCGGATCATCCGTGCCTGAGCCGGACATCTCCACCGACATCGTCGAGCCGGCCAGGTACGTCCGCCCAGTAGTGATGCCAAATCTGACTCGCCCGGTCTTTGTTGGGTTCACGCAGGGATCAGAGGAACCAGAACACTCGGCGTCCCAGGAAACTACACCAGTCAACACTGATGATGAATCATCCATGGGCGATTCAGATTCAATCCGGTCTCTACATGGGGATTGTCTTGGGGGCTTGTCGCTGGCCATGGACCCCGAAGTTCTTGACCGAACCCGCCGCCAGATCGCCATCTATATGGAAGGGGGGACTCAACCCTCGCAAAACCCAACAGGAGGCGACGGAACCGGCGAGATGTCTAGAAGCCCGGCCGCTGTCTTGGTGGATTTAGCGGCGGAAATCACAAGGCTGATGGCGACTCCCCTCACACCGGAAAACCAGGAGGAAGTAAACGCGGAGTTGGCGAAACTCAGAGAAGCGTTGGCAAAGGCTCATCGGGATGCTGAGGTGGAGTTCGCCAGGATCAAGACCCGGCAAGCTCAAATTGCGGCCGAAAGGACTCGCTTAAATACTGACAACTGGCGGCTCGAAAGACACCAGCGCGCATCCGATGTCGTCCATCAACGGAGACACCAAGGTCGCCTGCCCCCTGATCTCAACCCGACCCGCATGTTCGATACTCCACGAACTCCTGGGGCGGGAGCCGCCCCAGGGGGAGGACCGGGTCAACCGCCTAACCCGCCGGTTCAGCCAATTGAGGATCGCATTCCCTGATTCCGGACGCCTCAAGGTCACTTTTCCAACCGAGTGGACAACGTCCTTGCTGCAGCTCGCCATTTGGAATCTCTTTCGATTCACAACAACACTCGTGCCGAGATAGAAGCAAGGAACGCATTGAGATGTTGAAGACGGCGGTGGTTCGAAACGCCCAGTTCTCACATAGCCTACATAGGCTGCATTCCACTCCCCAGGCGAGTTACCAACAGACGAAGTTTTGGTCCGTCAAATCGTCCGCCGGAGCGCCTTTGGAGTTTTTCAACGATGCGTTTCCTCCGAAGAATGATGCATAATCTTAAATGACATTCACTCCGGGGACTGTGGGCATCATGCCGGGTCACCCGCTTTGGTGTCAAAGGCATTCCGTCATGGTTTGTTTTGGCTGACGGCTCATGCAGATGCAGAAGAGATAGTTCGTCGGTGCGAGGGATGCCAGCGTTATGGACGACAGGCTCATGTGCCGGCTCAAGAATTAAGAATGATTCCCATCACTTGGCCTTTTGCGTTCTGGGGGTTAGACATGGTCGGCCCCTTTAAAATGTCATTCAACAAGAAAACCCATTTGCCGGTGGCGGTTGATAAGTTCACCAAGTGGGTTGAGGCAGAACCTATTGGAACTTGCGATGCGGAGACAACGGTAAAGTTCTTGAAGAAGCTGATCTTCCGGTTTGGATATCCACACAGTATCATTACTGATAATGGTACTAACCTGTCCCAAGGGGCGATGCAGGAGTTTTGCCGTCGAGAACATATCCGGCTTGATGTTTCTGCGGTTGCTCACCCACAATCTAATGGGCAGGCGGAACGGGCAAATCAGGAGGTTTTATGAGGAATTAAGCCCCGACTCATGGTTCCCTTGGAGAAAACCCCAGGATGTTGGGTCGAAGAATTTCCTTCAGTACCGTGGAGCATCCGGACCACCCCGAACCGGTCCACGGGTTTTACCCCTTTCTTTCTGGTCTACGGAGCAGAAGCCGTTCTTCCTACTGACATAAGGCATGACTCGCCTAGAGTCGCCGCATATGTGGAGCAAGACAACGAACTAGCGCGTCAAGACTCCTTGGACGCCTTAGAGGAGGCACGTGACTTGGCTTCGGCCCGCTCGACCATCTATCAGCAGGATCTACGGTGTTATCACAACCGCCGGGTTAAGAGCCGAACCTTTCAGGAAGGCGACTTAGTTCTTCGGTTGATACAAGATCGTGCTGGCACACATAAGTTGTCACCACCATGGGAAGGACCGTTCGTCGTCAGCAAAACTCTTCGCAACGGCTCTTATTATCTGGTGGATCTTCGGCCTAACCGGCAAACCACGGAGGCTGAGTCAACTCGCCCCTGGAATATTGCCCACTTGCGGCCTTATTACACTTGAGCTCTTAAGCTCTGCATTTTGTAAGTTTTTCAGTTTTATTATGAAGTAATAAAATTAAAATGCTTCCCGACTCGGGGGCTTCCTCATTGAGATCAATTTTGTCATCCTGTCGCGACCTTATGAGCCGACAAAATCATCATCTTAGGGTGGCGCTTGAGCTTTCTGAGTCGCCCCATCCCGTCGCGACCTTATGAGCCGACGAAACCATCATCTTAGGGTGGCGCTTGAGCTTTTTGACTCGCCCCATCCCGTCGCGACCTTATGAGCCGACGAAACCATCATCTTAGGGTGGCGCTTGAGCTTTTTGACTCGCCCCATCCTGTCGCGACCTTATGAGCCGACGAAACCATCATCTTAGGGTGGCGCTTGAGCTTTCTGACTCACCCCATCCTGTCGCGACCTTATGAGCCGATGAAACCATCATCTTAGGGTGGCGCTTGAGCTTTCTGACTCGCCCCATCCTGTCGCGACCTTATGAGCCGACAAAATCATCATCTTAGGGTGGCGCTTGAGCTTTCTGACTCGCCCCATCCTGTCGCGGCCTTATGAGCCGACGAAACCATCATCTTAGGGTGGCGCTTGAGCTTTTTGACTCGCCCCATCTTGTCGCGACCTTACGAGCCGACGAAACCATCATCTTAGGGTGGCGCTTGAGCTTTCTGACTCGCGCCATCCTGCAGCGACCTTATGAGCCGACGAAACCATCATCTTAGGGTGGCGCTTGAGCTTTCTGACTCACCCCATCCTATCGCGACCTTATGAGCCAACGAAACCATCATCTTAGGCTGGCGCTTGAGCTTTCTGACTCGCCCCATCCCATCGCGACCTTATGAGCCGACGAAACTATCATCTTAGGGTGGCGCTTGAGCTTTCTGACTCGCCCCATCCTATCGCGACCTTATGAGCCGACGAAACCATCATCTTAGGGTGGCGCTTGAGCTTTTTGACTCGCCCCATCCTGTCGCGACCTTATGAGCCGACGAAACCATCATCTTAGGGTGGCGCTTGAGCTTTCTGACTCGCCCATCCTGTCGCGACCTTATGAGCCGACGAAACCATCATCTTAGGGTGGCGCTTGAGCTTTCTGACTCGCCCCATCCTGTCGCGACCTTATGAGCCAACGAAATCATTCTTGGGTGGCGCTTGAGTTTTTTGACTCGCCCCATCCTGTCGCGACCTTATGAGCCGACGAAATTGCTATTTTTATTTACCTTGCTGGCACTGCCACAAGGTTTTCCAGACTTTTTGCTGATTCATCTTGAAATATTTGTTATCATTTATTATTCATTAAGATGTTTTCACATATGTTTTTCAAGCTTAGAACAGGTTGATGATCAAAATCACTTTATCCATGGCGGATTAAGTATTATAAAGAGGGTTCACATGGTGGATCAAGTATTTCAAATCACCTTAAGGGCGACATAAGGTCTTTTTGAAGGTATCACAAAAACAGTATCGATTCCTAAAGGAGACCTATTACATGGCTCTTATGGACAATTCAATGAAGTTTATTCTGCTCACGCCCTTGGACCAGTTTGCTGCGAGCTTTGGCCAACCTCAATTTGCAAGTCGCCCAGTACCCAGTTACACTTGGCCAGAGCCGCAAAGTCATCTTCATCGGTTAGGATTGATGAAAGATCTGCGTCCAAGTGAAAAGGGTTCTTGGGTCGCCGTGGAGTTAAGCTGGTCGTCACAAAGGTTGGCGGGTTGACCTTCTTGTTCTTATTATCATATGCAGCCTGGTACTTTGATAAGTCCAGACTTGCAGCAAGTTGAGTCGCCGCCAGCCGGGAGTCCTTGACGACACGCTGGTAGTCCTCTTCGGCGAATTCTGACCCCTCATCCTTGAGTTGAGGAAAGCCCGCCGCTACTTCTTCTGGGTTGATCTCTGGAGCATACGCTAAGCAGCGACTTAATGCAGTCAACGCTCCCTTCCGGGCGGCTGACCGAGTTAACTCGCCAAACTGGGGAGGAAGCGTGGATATGCAGCCAAGCATCTTCTTTATGGACGTTATAGGCTCCTTGGCGCCCATCACTGCTTTCATAGTCAGTACACTGCCGGTATATAGCTGCTCTGTCAGCGTGTAAATCGCCTTCAGCATCAGCACGCAATCATCCTGAAGGTTGGCGGCTCTCGGACCTATACAAGGGGTAATGATAATCAGCGACTCAGGATAAGAGTTATTTGTTTAAAAAGGTCAAAGGTTTGAGTATTTTACCAAAGATGGCTTGCGCCATGTTTGAGATATGACGTTTCAAACCGGAGAGCTCTTGTTGCACAGTAGCTAGCTTGGCTTCAGCTTTCTCTGCTCGTTTTGTTGAAGCATCTTGGTCAGCTTGAGCCCTTTTTAAATCGGCTTTTAGTTTTTCCATCTCAGCTAAGACCAGTTGACACTTCTCCTCCGATTTGGCTCGGGCATCCTGCTGATCAGATAAGTTTTTCTTCAAGTCGCCAAGTGCTGATTCAGTCTGGATAAGAGTTTCCTGTTGAAGTACATGATAAAGGGCAAGTCTTAGAACTATTGCAAGCAATATCCCTGACACTTGGGGGCTAATGTAGAATTATTTTAGACAAAATTATACAGCATCAAGACCCGGCTCATCTTTTTACTGATGCCCGGCCCTTGGGGGTTACTGGTCGAAAGTTTTTCTATTAATCAAGACCCGGCTCATCTTTTTGATGATGACCCGGCCCTTGGGGGTTACTGGTCGAAAGGTTTTCTAGTAATCAAGACACGGCTCATCTTTTTACTGATGACCCGGCCCTTGGGGGTTACTAGTCAAAAGTTTTTCTAGTAATCAAGACCCGGCTCATCTTTTTACCAATGACCCGGCCCTTGGGGGTTACTGGTCAAAAGTTTTTCTAGTAATCAAGACCCCGCTCATCTTTTTTACTGATGACCCGGCCATTGGGGGTTACTGGTCGAAAGTTTTTCTAGTGATAAAGACCCGGCTCATCTTTTTACTGATGACCCGGTCCTTGGGGGTTAATGGGGATAATATAGTATATAACAAAACTTACCTCATGTTTATTTTTTAGCATCCGAAGCAGGCTTTTCTCCATCTCATAACTCGCCTCCAGGCGACTTGCAAAACCAGAGCAAAGTTCTTTGAATTCCAGATGTTCATATTCAGAGAGCTTAGCCTTGGAGAGTCCAGACTGAGGAACGGTTTGAGATGATGATGGCACATGCTTTGATAAAACCGCTATGGCCGGTTTAGAGAAGCTGGTATCAGTGATAATTACAGCGTCCGGGTCTTCTGCTGTTGTCAATGGACTTGGCGGCTTGGGGGCATCCATTGTTTCCTTGGGCTAGCTAGGAAGATCCATTTGATCCTCAGGGTTGTCCTAGTCCGGGTTATCTTGGATCGGCGCCGGCTCTTTGATGGGCTCTGAGATTATGATAGTAGTTGACCCGCTGGTTTTCCTCTTCTTCGCCTGTGCCCTGAAAGAGGGAAGAGGCGCGTTTAAGGACTGAAAATTTATCACCATCAGATTCAAAGTAAAATTATCAAAAGACTTTCCCAGGGACACAGATCATTGGCGGAAGTGTCGGCATTACTGAGTCGCCAGATGTAGGAGGAGAATTCTGCAAGAGTTGTACGTCAAAGATATAAGCGGGTTACAAGTGCGATCCAAAGAAACATGAAGAAGTGTTGTTCATGGGTACCTCATTTGGCTTTCTCTTGTTCTTTGTTGGTAAGCCAGACACCAGATCACCAGAATGACTTCGGGTCTTCTGATTCGAAGTGTGTTGTGCTTTCTTCAGAAGAAAATTTGGGTCCAAACAAGCATTTGGATGTGAGAAGGGAACTTTCCCACAAATTCGCCTGGCCGGCTTAGGTGGAGAAGGAGATGAATCGGAGAAAACAGAAATTACCTCTACGAAATCCTCCTAGCTTTCGTTGTCTTCATTCTATTCAAGAGAGGGAGAGACATAAATACAAAGTTAACAGTAATGGATGGCGAGTGAAAATAAGATAGGTTTTTACCTCTGAAGGTGCGTCGCCGACTTGAGATTCATCGGCTTCGGATGGCTCGGCCACAGCAGCTTTGCCCTTGCCCTTGGTTTTCTTCTTTGGGGGCGGCTTAGCTTGCTTCATGGCTGGTTTTTTGGGCTTCTTGGACCAAAATTTATCACCTTTCTGGAATGGCATATGTTATAAAAGGCCATAATTCGAATGAAACATAAGGAGCAAAGACAAAAGGCGGGTTAAAGTTGCTTACCTTGGGCGCCGGATTAATCTTGCAGAAGGGTTTGAGGCTGATTTGGCCGCATTTTCCCGCAGGCTCGCCGGTTAGTTTCTTGATGATGGTGACGATATCATTCTCCGTTAAAGCCATGCGGAAGTAACATTGAGGATGATCTAGGGTGCCATCAAATTCGCACATTAACCCGTCCCGGCGACTTAAAGGGAGGATGCGCCATTCGACCCAGCAGCGGATCAAGTCAATCCCAGTAAGGCCGTTGTTTGTCAAAGATCTTAACTCCGACAATACTGGGATAAAATCTGATTCCTCCTCTTCGGTGAGCTTGTCCGGAAGCTTTAAATTCGTTGGAAGGCGATCTTCCATATAACCCAGAAGCTTGTTTTCGCCTACAGGCGAGGTCTCTTGACAATAGAACCAAGACTCGCCCCAGCCTTTGGGATGGCTTGGCATGGCGAGTGAGGGAAAAGGGCTATCCCTGCGGCGCTGAACATTTACACCGCCAAGTTCCAGGCTGGGGCCGTTGTGAAATTCCGTTTGGCGATTTAAGTGGAAAAAGTACCAGAATAAGGGAACTGAGGGTTCCATCCGCAGGTAAGCCTCACAAAACACTTGGAATTGGCATAGGTTGCTTATCGAATTGGGCCCTAGATCCTGGAGGCGGACATTCATGAAAGCCATGGCGTCTCTAAGGAACTTCGACCCGGGCGGCTTAAAACCCTGCTCAAGGTGTTCGACGAAAACAACTATCTCCCCTTTTTTGGGATTGGGGATTTCCTCTCCAAACCCAGTACGCCAACCGATAACATCCTGAGGGTCCAAATTTCCCGTTTTCACATAATCCTCTAGTATGGTATCATTGACCTTGGTAGGGAGCCAATCACTTTTGAAGACGGTGCCCATGCTACAAAGGAGTAAAGTATGGGTGAATTTACACCCTTGAACATCTATTGTAAGAGGTGAAATAAGTTTATTTGACTCGCCAAGTAATTTGTCCGCGGACTAAGGAGAAATCTTGACCTGCCATATAAAGGTCCGAGTCAGGTTGCTATGGCGACTTACGAAGTTTGCCTACTCACAAGAGTTGTTTCTTAAGGCGTCGAAGACATTTATTTCAAAATGGTGAAGTATGAAGACTACAAACAGCTTTCACGCAACGAGCGATAGATTATGGATCTACTGGACAGCTGAAAATAAATGAGGAAAATGACTGGATATGGCAACCTACAACCAGGATGAGATGATGTTGGTTTGATGAAGTATTACTCTAAACATGCAAATCGAGGGCGGATAAGTAATGGTATTAGAGACATTGTTTTTCTCGTCGTCATCGATGCCAACTAATCAAAGATAAGGAACAACGATTCAGGAAGGCATCAAGAACATGGTAGTGATGAACTTCAAAGAAGAATGGGGATCTGCTCTTGAGTAAGTGGTGACCTAACCTGATGGGTTCGGCCGGAGATGGTCGACGGCGGCGAAGGTTTTTGGAGGGGCACGAAAATCTCGGTCGGGCGCGGAGATCTTCGGCAGCGACGAAGTGCCTGGCAACAGCGAGATGGTCGACGACGGTGAGATGGTCGATGGCGGCGCGCAGCTCGGCCGCGGTAAGGTGCTTGACGGTGACGAGATCTTTGGGCGGCACCAAAGCTTTCGGGCGACGACAGGAACTGCGGTCGGTGGCGGAGTTCTCGGAAGGCAATAAGGGTTTCTCGCTATGATAATGGGGAAAAGGTTGACGAGACTGGTGGGTGGAATGCGCTAGACCAGTCCCCCCACCTATTTAACAGGGCAGGCGCTGGAATCGAGGTGCAGTGTGCGGGAACCGTCAAAGGATAAAAGATTCGCCATAATGGCGCTCCGAAGATTTTGGGATAGCAACATCAAAGGATCCGTTAGGATTATGTCAGTCTTTTCCGGAATTCAAGGGATAAGAAGATGCCAACGAAAAATGGTTTGGCGATTTTATAGTTTTTCCACGACAGTTGGCGGGTTAAGTTTATGACATATAGAAAAGGATGAAAAATGAATCGCCTTTAACTGAGCAGAAATATTGGCGTGAAGAGAATTCAAGTCAACCTGGGGCCTAATATTGGGGATATTACCTGTTAGTAACCCGCCCTAGTTGGGCCGGATCACCAAATCAGGCGATTCATCTAAGCATGGTCTCGGCCTTGGCCTAGCAAGACCGAAGGTTGTATGGCGGTTTATAATTTCCGGAAGGTCTCTAAGCTTTGGAAGATGGCGACTTGGAGATCGTAGAGGTCACGATTTGTAGAAAGGAAAGTACCCTTGTAAACCCTAGGGATTCGACCTGTATATAAAGGCGAGTCCCAGGGAAGAAGAGGACAGGTTAGAAACCATCGAGTGCTAGGTCCGGCAAGTTACGCCCTCCTTGTAATCGAAACTCCATCAATACAACTCAAAGCAGGACGTAGGCCTTTACCTCCTCACGAGGGGCCGAACCTGGGTAAATCGTCGTGTCTCTCCTGTTCAACCCCTTTGAGTCGCCACCAAGGTGGTACGGCTCCAGTACTAAGTCCTTTCATGAGGACATCTGTCGTGACAAACCACGACACTGAGCTCTGGCCTATCCATTCCCGCGCTCCATTTCCCCCCTCTCCTCTCGGTTCCTTCCTCCCCTTCTGCCGCCATTGACAGGAGCTCGAGCTTGAGCTGCCCGTGCCTCTAGCCACTAGTTCTTCTCCCCGAGTGCCGCATTCGCTCCGCCTCGACGAGCTGGTCCTTCCCGCAGAAGCTGAAGGTCCCCCGAGCCCTGCAACGCCCACGGCACCGTCGTCTTCAAGCTTTGGCCGCCGGCGAGCTCCGATCGATTTGTCGCCTTCAGCGCCTCCCCGAGCAAGCTAGCGCCACCACTGCACTCCCCGTGAGCTTGCGCAGCTTTCCCCCAAGTTTTCCTCATCGATCTCTTCCTCTAGGCCTAGTTCCACCGGAGCCCGACGAGGACCGCCGCTGCAGCTCGTCGTCGGTAGCCCTCCGGTGAACGGTTGGTCCATCTGAGGCCACCAACAGCTTCAGGCCGTCGCGTAGATGCTTTAGGAGCTCAGCCCCACGCGATTTGACCCTGTTTCCGATGACCTCGACGATGGCCGAGCTTTGGTCGCCGCCGAGCTCGTCGCCGGCCTCGATTCCGGCCACCCCAGCCCGTGGGGTTTGCCCCATCGTGCGCGCCGTCGAGTGGCTGATCTCCCTGTGGTCTCTGCCGTGCGTTTGGTCATCGGAGACGAGTTTCCGATGCCCTCCGTCGTCTCTGGTGTCACTGGAGGCTCGCCGCCGGTGGATCTCAGCTGGCCTGAGCCACTGACACGTGGGGCCAGCCTCTGGACGTTTTGGGTTAATAAAAATAAAATCAATTAACTAATAAGTCACTGACATGTGGGTCCAGTGCGGTTAATTAGCTAATTAACATTAAAACCAATCTAAAACTGACCAGAGTCACTGACGAGTGGGTCCCACTGGTCAGGTTTGACTTTCAACGGCCAGTTGGACCTGCTCATGCCATGCTGACGCAATAAGTGGATTTCTGATTTAAAAGAATTCCAGAAAAATGCCAAATCTTCCAAAAATCATAGAAATTAATCTATAAATCCAATGAAAATAATTTATATATGAAAAAGTATCAGAAAAATCGAAGGAATATGAATATGTCATTTTCAAACATTTGAAAATGTTACTAGACCAAACATGTAGAATAATGAATAAGTTAAATTTTATAAATGCTATGGAGATGGAATTTGAAAATCATTTGAATTCCACTTCAAATACTATGATCAAACATTGTTCAATCACAACCAGCAACTTAACATATCATTTCCATGCATGTTAAAAACAAGTTGATCTGAGCATCAGGTCGAATCAATTAAAATGGTATTCGAGAATACCTCGTTTGAAGTGATATTTGAATCTGATTCAAATCAACTTCAAACCTGATAAATGTTAGCTATATTAGCATACCACCTTGCATCCTCATGCCATGCTCATGCATCATCTTGTTGCATATGATTGTTATTGATTGTTGTCATTTCTTTCGGTAGGCTCCGCTCCTCCGGATTCCACTGAATATCCGACTGACGGATATTGTCCCTCCTCTGAGCAACAAGGCAAGCAACCATTTTGATCATCCCGATAAATCACATGTTCTCGCTCCTGCACTTACTTATTGCATTAGGATCAAATGCTCAACTGCTTTTGCCACGTTGGTTGAACCCACTTCCTTTCCATGACCTGTCTTTGTCACAGTAAATAGATGAACCTTGCAACCTAGCATACCTGGTAGATGCTTGAGCCATGATGTGACTTATCCTGCTATGCATGCTATGCTTAGAGTTGAGTATGGTCTGTCATCTGGGAGATGAACAGAATTGTGAGAATGTGTTCAGTAAGTAAAGGTTGTGTGTTGAACCTGATTTGGTAAAGGTACCGGTGAAAGGCTATGTAGGAGTACATGGCGGGTTGTTTCATTGGAACCGTCCTTAGGAACTGAGTTCCGTGTATGTAATCCAAGACTAGATACTACCACATGTTGGGATACTTAATTGACCATCTCGACTTATTAATCGCTTAGTACTCGGTCCAGGAGTTGCAAGTAGTTTCTGGTGTTTATAGTCATGCTGGAGGCCGCGCATAGCGCTGACCTGAGAGGTGGGCTGTGATGCGGTAGGCAGTGGCACGGTGTACCAAGTGGCACCCGGATGGTGGGCTTGGGAACCCTGCGCACATTGTTTGGGGCTCTGGCGGAAACCTCGACCGGACTTCCGTGCGGTTTACCCTCAGATAGGCGATAGACCTGGACTAAGTATTAGCGTGGTTAACGGTCGTGGCCGACTCCCTCGCTGGGCTTCCGCTTGAAGGTTGCCGAGGTGCATGACGTGCACATGGCGATAAGTGGCGAGAGCGTGTGTGAAGAAGTACACCCCTGCAGGGTTATAATCTATTCGAATAGTCCGGTCCGCGGATATGGACTACTTGGAGACATATGTTGTTCATAGATAACTTCAATGGCTACTTATAAAATTGTCAAGATAAGTGTGTGTGTCGTGGACGGCATTTTCGTATGGAGACGGAATGATTCCACCATGGAGTATTGTTGTGGTGTTAGTGGACTCGTGTGCGAGAAATCAAGTTGTCAAAATTATTTAAAATTGCAAATTGTCTAGCCACAATTCAAATGCTGGCTTTCCGCGTGAAGCCCCACAATTCCTTATTGATACATTGCATGAGTAGATAGTTATCCTAAAGTCTTGCTGAGTACCTCCGTACTCATGTTTGCTTAATATTTGTTGCAGAGGTTGTTAATGACCCTAACAGAGGGTTCTTCCTAGACATCGACGACAACGAGTAGCTGGTATCCCAGCTATGATCTGGCCCTAGGGTGGGTCTGTAGTATAGTCAGGCCACGTGCCCTCAAGTTTCAGTTGTCTGTACTCAGACAGTGTATTTACTTCCGCTGTCTTGTAACTTTAATGACTGTTATGATGGGTCGTGAGACCCCTACTGTGTAATATTATGTGTGTGGCTCTTCCGAGCCTTTTAAATAAAGCTTGTATGTTTATGGTTATGTTGTGATGCCATCGATGTATTTACACATATCGGTATGCCATGCGTACGTGTGTCATACTTGATATGTATGGGGTTCGATTACCTAGCCGTAGACTTTAGTAGCATTCCTTACAGGGAAATGCCCCTTTGTGATCCAACGAGCCATGGTAGCTCGCTACTGCTCCGGACACATTGGTTGACCGGCGTGTGTCCTTCTTAGCTGCTGTGTCTGTCCCCTTTGGGGAAATGTCACGCGATGTAATGGAGTCCTTGTAGCTTGCTACGACTCATCTACATTCGCTGGTGACCGACACCTGCTTTGTTGGGTCATGTATGCCTGTCCCTGTGCGGAACTGCCACTTTGGTTTATGACTAGACATGTCGATCCCGGTTCGTTGTCATTGGATTGCTAGTGACACAATTGCATACGCGAGTCAAAAGGCGCAAACGGTCCCGGCTAAGGTAAGGCTGCAGCCGTGGGGTTAACCGTGTGTGAGACCGCAAAGAGATGCGATGGGTTACAGGCTAGATTCCTATGGCTTTGGATCGGGGTCCCGACAGCGTTGGTATTAGAACGTGACTGACTATAGGACTACTAAGCCAAACTGGTCGAAGTTGAGTCTAGAATTGCTCTAGTTATATATAAGGGAATTGTTTGTGGAAGGGAGCGTAAGATTCTTGTTCTCTTCTCAAGTTATTCTATTTTGTTCATCCTCGTCTTTTCTGCGGGAATTAAGGACTAGGCTGCTCATCTTCTTCTAGGCTCGTGTTTCTGATCGGTAGATTACAGGACTACGGGTCGAGGGATATTTGGGTTTCTTTTATCCCTAGGAAAAAGGAAGTAAGTTTGATGATCAGAGAGTTGAACTTGATAGTTGAGTGGTTACGCTATTCTATTTTTGGGTTGTCTCAAAATTGTTTTTGAGCATTTACAGCCGTTATGCTGCCCAACTTTGCATTTAGAGCTCTAATGCTTTTGCATTACTCTCTATTTTCAGATGCCCGGCCGTCCTTCTTGTCAGGTGGTTCGTCTGACCAGGTGCATTGATGCGCCGGGTCATACGGCCATGCTGGTCAGGGTGATGTCGGTGTGCGGTTACCGCTGGTACCCAGAGTACACAGTGGAGGAACAGTACCGCTTCCAGGCCATGGAGGCAATCTTTATGAGATGTTCTATGCGGATGCCTGAGCTGTGAGTGGAAGGATAGTATGGTAGTAGCTGTACGTTCATAGTCATGTGTGACTTGTGTTGTATGCTTGTGATGTGAAATGAATTCCGGAGGCATAGATAAATAATGTATAGGAAGCTTGTAAGCCTCTGATGAGTAGTTTTATAATTTCAGTAGTTTTCTCTTCGATTAAGGTTGTACTGAACCTTGTAATGGTGTGTATGAACCATGGTGTATATATAGCAGTTGCTTGTTACCATGTTGTTTGGATATTCATTTCCGCATTCCATGTGTTTAGTGCATTCTTAATCCATAGCTAGTATTGATAATGATATTGGTCTAAGCTGTGAGTTTGTTTGTCAAGATGGTGTTCACCAGGTTGAACCGTGCCCCTGCTCATGAGCAAGGCGAGCGTAGTCAAGTGTCCCAGGAAGACCTGCCTCAACCGCCCTCTCTCGCGGAAGTTATGCTTGAGGCAGAGAGAAACAAAAGAGAGACCAACCGACTGTTAGAGCTTATTGAGCAGAATACGGCTCGTCAGCCTAGGAATGCTGCAGTGTCCCTCAATGACTTTGTGAAGCTGAACCCTCCAAAGTTCCATCACTCCGTCGATCCCCTCGGCGCTGATGATGGGTTGTGCAGTATCTCACGTAAGATTCGCTCTGCGAATGTTTCTGAGGCCGACAAGGTGACCTTTGCGGCGTATTTTCTGGAAGGACCCGCCAATCTATGGTGGGAGAACTTTGAAGCTATGCGTCCTGCTGAACCAACAGCCACATGAGAAGACTTTAGTGCAGCCTTCCGTGTGCACCATATTCCAGAGGGCCTGATGGACAGAAAGAGAGAGGAGTTCTGTGCATTCATCCAGGGAAAGTTGACCGTGGATGCCTATAGCCGCGAGTTCGGTAACCTCGCCCACTATGCAACATAGGAGGTGTCTACTGATGCCAAGAAGCAAGAAAGATTCTGTAAGGGTCTGAGCCCTGAGCTTCATCGTGATTTGCACCTCCACGAGTGTACAAGCTTGCAAGCCCTGGTCAACAAGGCGATCAGTGCCGAGACTGGTCATACCGACTTTGAAGCCACAAAGAAGCACTCCCGTGACTTTGGCTCGTCATCTGGTTCCGTGTTTCTAAAATGCAGGCTGTGGGTTCCAAACAGTTCTCTGCCACCAAGATACACTCCGAGTCCATCCTACCTGGCGCCTCAGACGAATCAGACCAACCCTCCAGCAAAAACCTATGGTGGTCCAGCTAGCAATGCTGCACCGCGTGCCAACCAAGTGATATGCTACAAGTGTGGAGAACCAGGGCACTATTCCCATGAGTGTCCTCAGAATGTGGGTACCAAGCAACCCGGAAATTCCGTCGGGCAAGGCAAGTCGGGCAAAGCTTACTATGTGAAGCCAACTCCTCCACGTGGCCGTGTGAACTATGTCTCAGCAGAAGAAGCTGCAGAGGATCCCGACGTCATACTGGGTACGCTTCTTGTTAATCATCACCCAACGTCTGTTCTTTTTGACACTGGGTCTTCTCATTCCTTCATTTCAGAAAGTTATGCACAGTTGCATAACATGTCTTTCTGTGATATGCCAATTCCATTGGTTGTCCAAACTCTTGGTAGTAAGTGGCAAACATCTAGGATAACCTATGGCAATGAAATTCTAGTAGACAGGCTAGTTTTTCTAGCCTCATTGATAGCCCTGGAATCTTCGGATATTAATATAATCTTGGGTATGGACTGGATGTCAGCTCACTATGCCAAGATTGATACTCAGTCTAGAAATGTTCAGCTTATCCATCCCTCGGGTGAGATAGTCAATGTCTCTACTTGAGTTGCCAAATGCGAACTCTATTCCCTCAATGCCAACCCCCTTCCGGAACTTGAAGACATTCCGGTAGTCCGTGACTTCCCGCATGTTTTTCCCGAGGAACTGCCAGGAATTCCACCTGACAGAGATGTAGAGTTCATAATAGATATTGTTCCGGGAACTGTTCCAATAGCCAGAAGACCATATAAGATGGCACCCCTGGAGCTAGCCGAACTTACGAAGCAACTAGGTGAGGCCTTGAATAAAGGTTTCATTCGTCCTAGCTCTTCTCCCTAGGCTTGCCCCGTCCTCTTCATCAAGAAGAAAGACGGAACGGATCGGATGGTTGTAGATTACCGACCAGTTAATCTGGTCACCATAAAGAACAAGTATCCGCTCCCCAGGATCAACGACCTGTATGATCAGATCGCTGGATCCCCAGTCTTCTCAAAAATGGATTTGAGGTTGGGATACCATCAAATCAAGATCAAGAATGGGGACATTCCAAAAACGGCTTTTGTTACTCGTTATGGCCAATACGAGTACACCGTCATGTCCTTCGGTTTAACCAATGCCCCAGCCACCTTCTCTCGTCTGATGAATTCAATCTTCATGGAGTATTTGGATAAATTCGTCGTGGTATACCTCGACAATATTCTCATCTACTCGAAGAGCGAACAAGAACATGCCGAGCATCTAAGGCTGGTATTGATGAAACTTCGAGAGCATCGCCTTTATGCCAAGTTTTCAAAATGTGAATTTTGGTTACCAGAAGTTACCTATCTAGGTCACGTAATCTCTGGTAAGGGTATTGTTGTCATTCCCTAAAGAGTTAAAGCCGTCATTGATTGGACTCAACCTCAATCGGTTAAGCAAGTTAGGAGTTTTCTTGGTCTAGCGAGCTATTGCCGCCGCTTTGTCGAGAATTTCTCCAAGGTTGCAAAGCCTCTAACTGAACTCCTCAAGAAGGATAAAAAGTTCGAGTGGACACCACAGTGTGAGCATAGTTTTCAGGAACTGAAAAGACGCCTGGCTTTTGCACCTGTGTTGCTACCACCAGATTTCTCTAAGGACTTTGTTATCTATTGCGACGCCTAGAGACAAGGATTAGGTTGCATTCTCATGCAAGATCGTCATGTGATTGCATACGCATCACGACAGTTGCGTCCACATGAGGATAATTATCCCACACATGATCTTGAGCTTGCAGCTGTAGTCCATGCACTAAAAACCTGGCGACATTACCTTCTTGGTAATCGTTGCGAAATATTCACTGATCACCAATGTCTGAAATATATCTTCACCCAGCCAGATTTGAATCTCAGGCAAAGACGGTGGGTTGAGTTGATCTCGGATTAGACTTAGGGATAACTTACACCCCGGGGAAGGCCAATGTTATGGCTGATGCACTAAGTCGTAAATCTTATTGTAACAATTTGATGCTACAACAAGGTCAACAACATCTCTATGAGGAATTTCGGAAGTTAAATCTCCATATTGTTCCTCAAGGATCCCTTTCTACCCTGGTGGCGAAGCCTACTCTTAGGGATCAAATCATAGCCGTGCAAGCTTATGATAAGGGTATATCCCGGATCAAGGAGAATATTGCTAGCGGAAACGCTAGGGATTTCTCCGTCAATGAGAAAGGTGTTGTGTTCTTTCAGAACCGTTTAGTGGTTCCTAAGAGCAAACGTCTGCGGCAATTGATCCTTAAGGAGGCTCATGATTCTCCTCTCACCATTCATCCCGGTAGTACTAAGATGTATCAGGACCTACGCCAGAGGTTCTGGTGGACTAGGATGAAGAGATAAATTGCTGAGTTCGTTGCTAACTACGACGTTTGTCGTCGAGTTAAGGCAGAACATCAAAGGCCTGCTGGCACCCTTCAACCTTTAGCTATTCCTGAATGGAAATGGGATAAAGTCAGTATGGATTTCATTACCTGATTTCCCAAGACCAAGAAAGGAAATAATGCTATCTTTGTGGTCATTGACCGTCTCTCCAAAGTAGCTCATTTTCTTCCAGTTCGTGAGAGTATAACAGCTAGCCAGCTAGCAGAGTTATATATCACTCGAATAGTGTCTCTTCATGGTGTTCCCCTGGAGATTAACTCAGACGTGGGAGTATCTTTACTTCTCGCTTCTGGGAAAGTTTTCAGAATGCTATGGGGACTCAGTTATCTTTTAGCACTGCTTTCCATCCTCAATCAAGTGGTCAAGTAGAAAGAGTAAATGAAATCCTAGAGGATATGCTCCGAGCTTGCGTTATATCATTCGGTATGAATTAGGAGAAGTGTCTTCCATTCGCCGAATTTGCTTATAATAATAGTTATCAATCAAGCTTGGGCAAAGCCCCTTTTGAAGTTCTCTATGGACGAAGATGTCGAACACCTCTTAATTGGTCAGAAACCGGAGAGAGGCAACTCTTTGGCCCGGACATGATCCAGGATGCAGAAGAGCAGGTTCATATTATTCATGAAAAGTTGAAAACATCCCAGTCTCGTCAAAAGAGCCATTATGATCGTCATCATAAGGCTGTGACCTTTGAAGTTGACGAGAAGGCTTACCTTTGGGTTACACCTTTGAAGGGTACCCATCGATTCGGTATCAAGGGCAAGTTGGCTCCTCGTTACATTGGTCCTTTTTGCATTCTTGCCAAACGAGGAGAAGTTGCCTACCAGTTGGAACTTCCTCCGCATCTTTCCAAGGTTCATGATGTCTTCCACGTCTCGCAACTCATGCGTTGCTTTTGGGATCCTATCCGTGCAGTGGACCACGAAACGCTTGATCTCCAAGATAACCTTTCATATCGAGAATACCATGTGCGTATTCTTGATCAAGCTGAGCGTACCACTCGATGTCGAAACCTCAAGTTTCTTAAAGTTCAACCCGTCAAATCATTCTGAAAAGGAGGCAACATGGGAAAGAGAGGATCGTCTCCGACTTGAGTATCCCGTGTTATTCCCGACGACTTCTAAATCTTGGGACGAGATTCTTTTGAGTGGGGTGAGTTGTCACATCCCTGAAACCCTAATCAAGTATAGCATTGTGCTCATATCTTCTTTGCATTGCATCCAAGAAAATTTCAACAAGATCAAAGCAAGTGGTGAAGCAAAACTCAAAAAACCCTAGCCACTTCTCAAATTCAAAGAAATTATAAACTTGCTCAAATCAATGAACCCAAAATGGCCTCAAGAAAAGTTCAACTTTTCTGATAATTCATGGAAGCAAATAAGCTGTGAAGAAAACTATTTTCATAACACATTTGGCATTTTATTTAAATGCAAAAAGCTACTGGATTCAAGTTTAAATTTGAATTCAAAAACTTTAAGTTTTCAAAAATGCTAAAAACTTCAGGAATGGTTGGATATATTCCAACAAATATTTTGGTCTGTTCAAAATATTTTTGGTAAACTATTTTGGAGCTGAAATAAATAGCAAACCAAAACAGTTAGTATAACAGAAAACAAAACAAGAGAGAAATGAAGAAAGACTACCTGACGCTCACCTGGCCCAGGCCCAGTCCCTATGTCGTCTTCCTCCTCGCCAGTAGGAGCAGGAGGTGGCCGCCGTGACGCCCGGCGCCTTCATGCAGCTCCCTGCGTGCCTGGCCGCCGCTTCGCGCCGGCACGCGCGGGGATAACCTCCCCGAGCTCTGGCCTATCCATTCCCGCGCTCCATTTCGCCCCTCTCCTCTCGGTTCCTTCCTCCCTTCTGCCGCCATTGACAGGAGCTCGAGCTTGAGCTGCCCGTGCCTCTGGCCACTAGTTCTTCCCCCCGAGTACCCCATTCGCTCCGCCTCGACGAGCTGGTCCTTCCTACAGAAGCCGAAGGTTCCCCGAGCCCTCCAACGCCCACGGCACCGTCGTCTTCAAGCTTCAGCCGCCGGCGAGCTGCGATCGATTCGTCGCCTTCAGCGCCTCCCCGAGCAAGCTAGTGCCACCATTGCACTCCCCGCGAGCTTGCGCAGCTTTCCCCCAAGTTTTTCCCGTTGATCTCTTCCTCTAGGCCTAGTTCCATCGGAGCCCGACGAGGACCGCCGCTGCAGCTCGTCGCCGGTATCCCTCCGTTGAACGGTTGGTCCATCTGAGGCCACCAGCAGATTCAGGCCGTCGCGTAGATGCTTTAGGAGCTCAGCCCCACGCGATTTGACCCTGTTTCCGATGACCTCGACGATGGCCGAGCTTTGGTCGCCGCTGAGATCGTCGCCGGCGTCGATTCCGGCCACCCCAGCCCCTAGATTTTGCCCCATTGTGCGTGTCGTCGAGTGGCCGATCTCCCTGTGGTCTCCGACGTGCGTTTGGTCGTCGGAGACGAGTTTCCGATGCCCTCCGCCGTCTGTGGTGTCGCCGGAGGCTCACCTCCGGCAAGGACGACCTCACCGCTGGTGGATCTCAGCTGGCCTGAGCCACTGGCGCGTGGGGCCAGCCTCTGGACGTTTTGGGTTAAGAAAAATAAAATCAATTAAAGTAATAAGTCACTGACATGTGGGTCCAGTGCTGTTAATGAGCTAATTAAGTTTAAAACTAATCTAAAACCGACCAGAGTCACTGACAAGTGGGTCCCACTGGTCAGGTTTGACTTTCAACGGCCGGTTGGACCTGCTCATGCCATGCTGACGCAATAAGTGGATTTCTGATTTAAAAGAATTCCAGAAAAATGCCAAATCTTCTAAAAATCATAGAAATTAATCTGTAACTGTAATGAAAATAATTTATATATGAAAAAGTATCAGAAAAATCCAAGGAATCTGAATATGTCATTTGCAAACATGTTTGAAAATGTTACTGGACCAAACATGTAGAATACTGAATAAGTTAAATTTTATAAATGCTATGGAGATGGAATTTGAAAATCATTTGAATTCCACTTCAAATACTATGATCAAACATTGTTCAATCACAACCGGCAACTTAACATATCATTTCCATGCATGTTAAAAACAAGTTGATCTGAGCATCATGTCGAATCAATTAAAATGGTATTCGAGAATACCTCGTTTGAAGTGATATTTGAATCTGATTCAAATCAACTTCAAACCTAATAAATGTTAGCTATATTAGCATACTACCCTGCATCCTCATGCCACGCTCATGCATCATCTTGTTGCATATGATTGTTATTGATTGTTGTCATTTCTTTCGGTAGGCTCCGCTCCTCCGGATTCCACTAAATATCCGACTAACGGATATTGTCCCTCCTCTGAGCAACAAGGCAAGCAACCATTTTGATCATCCCAATAAATCCCATGTTCTCTCTCCTGCACTTACTTATTGCATTAGGATCAAATGCTCAACTGCTTTTGCCACGTTGGTTGAACCCACTTCCTTTGCATGACATGTCTTTGTCACAGTAAATAGCTGAACCTTGCAACCTAGCATACCTGGTAGATGCTTGAGCCATGATGTGACTTATCCTTCTATGCATGCTATGCTTAGAGTTGAGTATGGTCTGTCATCTGGGAGATGAACAGAATTGTGAGAATGTGTTCAGTAAGTAAAGGTTGTGTGTTGAACCTGATTTGGTAAAGGTACCGGTGAAACGCTATGTAGGAGTACATGGCAGGTTGTTTCATTGGAACCATCCTTAGGAACTGAGTTCCGTGTATGTAATCCAAGACTAGATACTACCACACGTTGGGATACTTAATTGACCCTCTCGACTTATTAATCGCTTAGTACTCGGTCCAGGAGTTGCAAGTAGTTTCTGGTGTTTATAGTCATGCTGGAGGTCGTGCATAGCGCTGACCTGAGAGGTGGGCTGTGATGCGGTAGGCAGTGGCATGGTGTACCAAGTGGCACCCCGATGGTGGGCTTGGGAACCCTGCGCACATCATTTGGGGCCGTCGCGGAAACCTCGGCCGGGCTTCCGTGCGGGTTACCCTGAGATAGGCGATAGACCTGGACTAAGTATTAGCGTGGTTAACGGTCGTGGCCGACTTCCTCGCTGGGCTTCCGCTTGAAGGTTGCCGAGGTGCATGACGTGCACATGGCGATAAGTGGCGAGAGCGTGTGTGAAGAAGTACACCCCTGCAGGGTTATAATCTATTCGAATAGCCGCGTCCGCAGATATGGACTACTTGGAGACATATGTTGTTCATAGATAACTTCAATGGCTACTCATAAAATTGTCAAGATAAGCGTGAGTGTCGTGGACGACATTTCCATATGGAGACGGAATGATTCCACGATGGAGTATTGTTGTGGTGTTAGTGGACTCGTGTGCGAGAAATCAAGTTGTCAAAATTATTTAAAATTGCAAGTTGTCTAGCCACGAGTCAAATGCTGGCTTTCCGCCTGAAACCCCACAATTCCTTATTGATACATTGCATGAGTAGATAGTTAACCTAAAGTCTTGTTGAGTACCTCCATACTCATGTTTGCTTAATATTTGTTGCAGAGGTTGTTAATGACCCTAACAGATGGTTTTTCCTAGACATCGACGATGACGAGTAGCCGGTATCCCAGCTACGATCTGGCCCTAGGGTGGGTCTGTAGTATAGTCAGGCCACGTGCCTTCTAGTTTCATCTGTCTGTACTCAGACAGTTTATTTACTTCCGCTGGCTTGTAACTTGAATGACTGTTATGTTGGGTCGTGAGACCCCTACTGTGTAATATTATGTGTGTGGCTCTTCCGAGCCTTTTAAATAAAGCTTGTATGTTTATGGTTATGTTGTGATGCCATCGATGTATCTATACATATCGGTATGCCATGCGTACATGTGTCATACTTGATATGTATGGGGTTCGATTACCTAGCCGTAGACTTTAGTAGCATTCCTTACAGGGAAATGCCCCTTTGTGATCCAACGAGCCATGGTAGCTCGCTACTGCTCCGGACACATTGGTTGACCGGCGTGTGTCCTTCTTAGCTGGTGTGTCTGTCCCCTTTGGGGAAATGTCACGCGATGTAATGGAGTCCTTGTAGCTTGCTATGACTCGTCTACGTTCGCTGGTGACCGACACCTGCTTTGTTGGGTCATGTATGCCTGTCCCTATGCGGAACTGCCACTTTGGTTTATGACTAGACATGTCGATCCGGGTTATTTGTCATTGGATTGCTAGCGACACAATTGCATATGCGATTCAAAAGGCGCAAACGGTCCCGGCTAAGGTAAGGCTGCAGCCGTGGGGTTAACTGTGCGTGAGACCGCAGAGAGATGTGATGGGTTACATGCTAGATTCCTATGGCTTAGGATCGGGGTCCCAACACTCTTTCAGTTATGTAATGTTATGATTATCTCGCTTGCGAAACGTTTAGATGCACCCCTTTCCCTTTTGAGGCCTCGCCCCCAAAATAGGAAAGGGTCGCATCTTAGTCGTTACAGGGTGACTCCACCGTAGGTGCTCCGCCTGCGTCGCGTCCGGTGGTGGGCCTCATCGGGGCCGCCTGATGCGCGTGCGAAGCTTCTGCCACATCTGGCTTGTCGCAATTCGTGAAGCTCAACAAACTCTAGATGGTCGCCCTCCATTCTTGCTTGTTTTCTAGCGCGGACAAAAAGTTCAGCAACAGTTGGGCCTACGCCAGGGATTCCCCGTAGTTTTGGGCATGGAGTGATACAAGGCGTGGGTTGCGCTCTGACTCCTAGCAATGCGAGAAGGAGCACCTCCCCGCACCATCGCCCACTGTCCACTCTCACCAGGGGGTTGTGGACGATGCTGGCACTGCGCACCCTGATATGGGTGTGCGGGGGTCTTGTCCGCACGCTGGTCGGGGTCGCCTCCCCCGGGGCGTTGGTTGCGGTGGTCTTGCAAAGTGTGCGGTGGAGGCGCCGCCGTATGCCTCGCGATGTTAGACATGGAATTCACCGCGGTGTTCTCCATGCCTCTACCACAATGTCGCCTCCGGTCCTCACTGGTGCATCTTGGGACATCACAACGGCTGGGTCCGGACCATGGTTCACGGAGCTCCATGAGGTGTCGTGGTTGCCCTCTCTAGTGTGGAGTGCGTGATGCCCGTCCCCATATCTGTTGCCCGTAGTAGCCGGCATGGGTAGCTTTGATGAAGACGAAACGACTGCTGATGTTCCCCTGGCTTTCTTCGGCGCCATGGGAACTTGGTGAAGATGTTGAAGAAGACACGTTGTGTTGGCGAAGATTTATGCACCAAAACCCCCCTACCTGGCGCGCCAAAGATGTCGGTGTGATTCGATGATCTATGGGACCATCAAGGTCCCTTTGCTACAGTTATGCAGGACTAGAGAACCAACGTTATCGAACCAATAGGAGGATCACGCAAATGCGTGTCGTCAGCACCTACACACAGAATAGCAAAAACATGCACCCAACGTGGGCAAGAGGGTCGTCAAGCCCCTTGAACTCGTTACTTCAAGTAGTAAGTAGTGATAGATAGATAATATAAATATAAAATAAAATAACAGAAACAAAAGTGCATCAATATTTTAGGGGTTTAGTAAAATAATTTGTGAAAACTTGGGGGGCGTAGTTTTCTCTCGAGGCTTCTCTCTCGAAGATAGCAAACTCTTGGTAAACAAACTACTGTTGGGCAATTGATAGAAAAATGCATAGTTACGTAATATTTATTCACGGCAATGATCACACATATAGGCATCACGTGCATAAGCAACTAGACCGAATTTTGCCTGCATCTACTACTATTAGTCCACTCATCAACCGCTATCTACCATACAACTAGAGTATTAAGTAAACACACACTAATGCTTGAAGCAAGATGCCATGATGTGGACAAAGCAAACTCAACTAATACAAATAAACCCCATTGTTTTACCCTTAATGGTAGCAATACAATACATGTCATGTCCGCTTCTATCATTGGGATTGATCACGGCAAGATTGAATCCATCACAACGCACAACTTCTAGTGAAGATAAATCAATCTAGTTGGCCAAACCAAACCAATAGATCAGAGAGAAATGCAAAGCTATCATAATCATGCATATAATAATTCAGATATGACTCAAATACTTTTCATGAATAATATGAACATAAACACAGAATTCATCGGATCTCAACAAACGCACCGCAAAGAGGATTACATAGAGAGAGAGATAGACATCTAGGTACCAACTACGAACCCGTAGGTTTGTACTAGACTACTGACACATCACCATGGAAGCAACAAGGTTGATGCAGAGGCCTCCCGTGATTGATTCACCCTCTGATAGGGCACTGGAACATGGTTCCGGATGCGATCACAACATAACATAAGATTTTGGCGGTGGAAACACATTAGGATTTATAGGAGCGAAGTTAGGTCAAGAGGCGTCGGGAGGTGGTGTCCAGCCATCAGGGCGGGACCACCCCCTTGGGCATGCCCTGTTAGCTTGACGCCACCTCGTGTGACGTCTGGTCCCCCTCCGAAAGTTCTAGGACTTATTTTTGTCCAGAAAAAATTATCAAAAAGTTTGGTTGCATTTGCACTTCGTTTGGTCCTGATTTCATGAAAAGCCAAAAAAACACACAGAAAACAACAACTGGCACTAGGTACCGGGTTAATAGGTTAGTGTCCAAAAATCATATAAAACAACATATAAATGCATATGAAGTATCCAAGATTGATAATATAATAGCATGGAACAATTAAAAATTATATATACGTTGGAAACATAACAAGTCTATATACGAACCGATCTAAGTGGGGTTTAAAACAAAACTATGTTTATGTTGATGCAACTTAGATATGCCAGGAAATGCAGATGCATAGGACCTTATCATGCTAGTAATTTAGCTCTTGATCATTTAACAGAAAAACGTGAAACTGCACGTAATCCCCATGTGTTATTTTGGTAATTAATGGCAATCCTTATGGAGAAATGTTTGCATTGAGATGTACATTTGAAGTAAAGTCCCATTGGGAATGCATGAATTAAAGTGGATGTATTGAAGGATGAAGCTAGAATATGTATCTAGACTTGGTAATGGATGACAATTTCTATGGAACTAGAATATGTATCAAGTTGTATATGAATGTTTTTTCCGTGAGGTGATGCTAAGGAGATTGGTTGGATTTCAAATGAATAGCATTGGGAACAATTTGGTATTTGAAACCCACCATCTACATATGAATTAAAATTGAAATGGTTTAATAACAGAAATTGTTCAAATCAATGAGACTAAGACATTCTGTGTTGAGAACATTTTCATTGGAGGAAATCTTGGGGTCCGAATAACTTACACAATACATAAGACCTCAGTGTTTGGGTGTTTGGTGAGGGGAAAAACTTTTCCACTCATTGTTGAGCTAGACTGTTCGATCTCAAGAGTTTTCTTATGACACAGGGCTGAGATGATTCAAAAGGCAAAATCATTCGCCTCGACGAGACAAAGAAAATATGCATTGAGAACTATTTCACAAGAGGTCATCTTGGGAATTTTATCATGCTCATAAGAAATGGTTCTCTAGACATCAAGATTGATCATGGAGTCAAGCTAAAGATTGACCAAGATAAAGCTTGAAGATCAAATTTTTAATTATCATCAGACAAGAGCAAATGATGTATGACATAAGATCTTGTGGTATGGTAAGAAATTATCAATTGCACTTTGTGACCTAACCCATAATATGTGCTTACTATGCCTATTGGGTTAGGTGTTTGTATTAGAGTGACATCTAGAGAAAGTATCCAAGTATACATGAAAGGATGAGACCAAGTGATGTTGATCTTGTTTTACAAGGGCAAGTTCAAGAAAGATGTCTCGAAGAATTACATGCTTGAAGCATGTTGTTGATCACATTATGGACATGTGAAGATGGAATACAAGGCAATGCTTTCCACATGGTTTATGGGGAATATTGTGGTTCCATCTAGAGCCAAGCATAAACATCAACATCAACCTCAAAAGGAATGTTCTTGTCAAAGTTATTAGTTTCCTTGGCTTTAGTGGAGTAGATAGACAAACTTGGAAGAAAGATATGCTCAAAATTGAATTTCTGGGAGCTATCTAGTGTAGCTCTTTTATATTCTTGAGTTACGGGGATCCCACACTATTAAGAGGGGATCAAAGGGGTTCGTGATGGATTTTCTCAAGTCAATATCGTTTGTACACTATTCCTATCAAATCCACCAAAAAGCCCTAAGTCTATTATTGAGAACATACATACATTGGGTTGCCTAAACTTACCTTTGCTATCACCAATGACCAATTGTTTGTGAGCCGCTAAGTCCATTAACTACCAGAGGTCTGGTGCTCCTTGATACACAATATGTCTGGCAAACCTATACAAAGCCCTAAATAACATAAGTCTCGTACCTACCAGACATACAATGCTCCTTGAGCCACCAGATGTCCGGTGCTCATGTTACTTTCTATCTATTGTTCATTTCTCCCGTGCCAAACCTACAACAATCACATGTCTGGTACTTACCAGACATTTGGTACTTACACAACTTTTTACAATCAAACGACTAGTTTTGGGGACACACTATCTATACCCCTTCACCACTTCGTGGAGGGGTTGAGCAGTACACTCATATGAACCGTAGAACATAGATAGGCTCCCTCTCACTTTATCCTCCACCAAATATTAGATCTACAAGGGATTAATGAGTGTTCGAGAGAGAGATTCCACCAAGTATATATCCACTCCCTTTCATTCTTTTGACATAATCAGTGTGTAAAGTCTTGAGCATTTCCCCCTTGATCTTGTTAATTTTGGAGGTTCGAGAGTCCTAAGCGGTAGGAGTGCTCCGACGAGGAATCAACTTGTGATTTGTACCCTGAAAAGTTTGTGAAGGTGTGGAGGCAACCTCAAGGTCTACCATTAGTAGTTGGGAATCTCCTTCATGGTGACATCTAAAGGAGAATAGGGTGAGCCTTTGTGGTGTTGATGTGCATCCAATGGTGACAAGTTGTCGACAAAGGAAGTGAACATCGAGATACATACTCGTCTCCGTGACTCCTGTAATCCCTAACCTTATCTCCATAATTGTGGTTTACTTTGGTCACTTAACCTTGCATTCACTATAACTCGTTGTCCTCATTATATTGTGTTGGCTATTTCCTTGTAGAGATTATTTTGGTATAGAATCTATATTCCACAATTTGTACTTGCTACCATTCATATATCATGCCATTAATTAGTGTGAATTGCTAACTTGTGTCATACACTTCCATATATTGTGACATTGCTTGTAAATTTGTGTAACTTACTTGTGCTTGTTAGTATCCTTGTTGTGCTCATCTCGTTTAGATTAAGTTGTTGATACACTTAGTTGAGCCTATTATGTTTAGGATTTGTGCTTGAAAAGTATCCTATTAATTTATTTCCCCATTATGGTAAAGCCAAATCCGTAGAAGTTTTAAAAATGCCTATTCACCTCCTCTAGGTGACATCATGGTCCTTTCATCAAGTGTAGAATCTTTTGTATAAATTATGTCATGCATGTTAATTTCACAACCACATCACTAGTTGTTGGCGAGTACATTCAATGTACTCATTGGCTTGTCCCTGAATATTAACTTGGTCACATATGGAGGAATTTAACCCTAAAGATGAGTTCTCCAATGATGTTCACGTGAACTAGGATGTTATCCGAGTGAGTTTTCTTGTAGGGTTAATGCATGTGGCATGGATCCAAGTTATCGATGCTGATTTTTGATGCAAGCATTTCATCGGGGTTTCACCTTCCAGGCTTTATTTATATACCTACAAGAAATATGATCGACAATGACCCATGATTTCGGTCATTGAATCGTCATTATTTTTTATTTATGACCTTCTTTTGACCAAACTGAGAATGTCAACAGTTGACCATGAAGACCGAACAAACATGACGTTTCCTGGATATTGGTCATGATTCCTATGACAAAAATCTATAGGTCATAGAACCATGACCAAAAAATTGGTCGTAACCCATGCTCCTGATCCACGTATGATCTGATGTGGCTGAGCTGACATGGCACCATCCATGTGGCACATGCAATGACATGGCAAAAATGATGACATGGACACCACCTATAATCTCATGCGGCATTATATAATCTGACATGGTATTATTTATTATTAATGGACCAATGGGACAAGCCCATAATTACTATCGACTTATTTCTTTAGAGGGTATGTTTTTAGTTGGGATGTCGTTATTTTGCAACCCAACAATATTGGGTATTTGGCCAGTGGAATTATGCTTGCTGTTTTGTATTTTTTTTGAAGAAACTTCTCATTTTTCTGCGTTGCCTAATTAGCATGGGTCATGGCTTGTTTCATCTCATATTCTAATATAACGAAAAGATACCCACATTACAATACAATAGTACTCACGAAAAATTAAAAGGGCACATAATAGCTTGTAATAGTCAATATTTCATCAACTTACAACCCAAGAAAACATAACAAACAACATCACATCACAGGAAACTTCCGATCTATTCCACTTGAAGTACATGTCTTCCAACTTCCGGTTGGAGCCGTTCTAGATGCACGGTGACACCATCTTTCGATTTGCGTGTAAAGCCACTGGTCATCCGCGCACCTCGTACTCTTTATGTACATGCGACCATATTACAGGATGAAGATAATACAAGTCAAATTAAATAGGGAAAATTCATTTAAAATAACAAAGTGTTTGGAATTTTTGAGTGCACAATACAAAATTTCTGTCAACCAAAACGGTACGCGTTATGGCAGGAAGAAATTAAAAGCTATGTAAAAATGGCCAGTTAGTTCACACATGCAAGCAACATCATTTCACTTAGCAATGGAACAACAAAGGACCATATTTTTTGTACTTCTTACATAAAATAAATTAATCATTTTGGAGCAACAAAGGATACTAATAAAACAAAAATGGAAGAACACAAGCAACTAAACCAGCACACATTAAAATTTATAGATAACATACAGATGTTAAGTCATTTGACTACGTTCTTTTAACCACAATGTTAAATGGAATTAATATAGTAGTAGCATCGTAGAAGGTTAAGCATACCATATGATATACAAACACTATTTAGCTTAGATTAACAAAATTTAAATGAACATTCTAAAATGAATCTAATGACTAGACTAGGAAACACATGTAGATTGACCAATAACAAAAGAGGTATGACGGGGAGCCCTTGAGCAAAACATACTTAGCAAATTACTCAAATAAAGCCATATCTTCCCAACAAGACTGACCAGAACAAGAAATATTTGAGTCTAGTTATTTATTTCATAACCACATAGCAACGTAGGGGGAAACAAGGATTTTCAGGTCTAAGTAATATATGCATACGAGCTAAGGATTACCAAGTCACAACCAAAAGATTGACTTCCATTTATTTGCACGAACAAAATAATCATGGGTAGATGTTCACAATTCAAATCAGGGCAAGGTAATTTTAAAAGTCCCTACTGTTGTTGGCCTAACTAGACTCGCCCTCGAGCATAACAACACATTTTAAATCTCTATTGAGTAAATGAATGAGAGGGTAGTGCAAAGCCACAAGATATTATAAATTTATACCAAGACATGCATACAGGATAAGGAATAGTAAGTCACAACCAAAGCATTGACTTCCATTTATTTGCACCAACAAGATCTTCAGATGCTCACAATTCAGATCAATCAAGTTAACTTTGTAGCTCCACATTGTTGTTGGCCTAACTAGACTCACCCTCCAGCGTAAAACATATTTGAAATCTTTATTCTAAAGTTTCGTGTTAAGTGGTGTAAATACCAGCAATTATTAGGATGGAGAGTTGAAGTAGAGCCCTCCATCCCAAAATAAGTGCATTGTACTAAGTCAGCAACACTTATTTTGGGTCGAAGGGAGTACTTGCTACTGTAACAAAATGAGGTGTGATGACCCACAAGTATAGGGTTCAATCATAGTCCTTTGAATAAGAGTGTCGAACCCAACGAGGAGAAGGAAATGACAAGTGGTTTTCAGCAAGGTGATTTTTGCAAGCACTGAAATAGTGGTAACAAGTTGTTTGATAGCAAGATAATTGTAACAAGTGACAATTAGAAATAGTAACAATAGGTGAAACAAGGTAGCTCCATCCTTTCGAGGCAAAGGATAGGCCAAAACTGGTTCTTATAATAGGCAAAGCATTCTTGAGGGCACACGAGAATTTCATCTAGTCACTTTCGTCATGTTGGGTTAATTCACGTTCGGTATTCTGATAATTTGATATGTGGGTGTACCGGTGCTTGGGTGTCGATCTTACTTGAACAAAACTCCCACTTATGTTTAACCCTCCCGCAAGCATACACAACTACGAGAATAGTATTAAGAATAGGTTCTAACCATAGCATTAAACATAGGGATCCAAATCAGCCCCTTACGAAGCAGTGCATAGGCTGGGGTTTAAGTTTTTGTCACTCTCGCAAACCAACCTCTGATTACTACTCCATGATGCATTCCGTTAGGCCCAAAATGTGGTGAAGTGTTATGTAGTCGACATTCACATAACACCACTAAGAGAACCACAACATTCATATCATCAAAATATCAAATGAATATCAACTTCACATGACTACTTGCAACATGATTTCTCCCGTGGCCTTAAGAACAAAAGTAACTACTCACAAGTGATAAACATGTTGAGGATCAGAGAAGTATTGAATAGCATAATGGATCTGAAAATAAGATGTTTCACCAAATAAATCATAAAGCGTCAACTACAAGATGTAATTAACACTACTAGAAACACCCCAGGTACCAATCCGAGGTTCTGGTACAAGATTGAGTACAAAAGATGAACTAGGGTTTTGATAGGAGATGGTGCTGGTGAAGATGTTGATGAACATAGGCCTCCCCAAGATGAGAGGGTTGTTGGTGAGGACGTTGGCCACGATTTCTCCCCCCGAGAGGGAAGTTCCTGTGGCGGAATCGTTTCGTCGGAGAGCAAAAGTGCTTATGCCCAGGTTCCGCCTCGAGACAGAGGCGCTTCCTCCCGAAATTCCTCTCCTTAGTTTTTTAGGTCGTAGGACAATATATACCACAAGATGGGCGCCAGAGGTGGGCCACGTGGCCCACTAGACATCAGGCCGCGCCAAGGGTCCCTCGCGCGCCCTGGTGTCTGGTGGCCGCATGGTGACTCCCTCCGAGGCTTCTTCATTCCAACATTTTTTATTTATTATAATATAAATCTCCATAAATTTTCTGCCCAATTGAGATGTGCAGAATAAGTATCTTTGACGTAGCTTTTTCACGTCCGGAATTCCATCTGCCGGTATTCTCCCACTTGATATAAACCTTCCATATTATGAGAGAAAAGGCATTAGAAGTACTCCTCCAAGTGGGAAAATGCACAAAAACACTATAAATAACAGTAACAAAACATGATGGAAAATGGACGTATCAACTCCCCCATGCTTAGACCTCGCTTGTCCTCAAGCGAAAGACGATAACGAAAATCATGACCACATGCTTTGAGAGAGAGGTGTTGATAAAAACAAAATAAGAACATAGCAACATCATGCTCATTATTATAACATCACATGAAACTTTATAAAATACTTCATCACAACATTCCCATCATATAACTTTTTTTCATAAAGGCTTCTTATAAACAAGTAGCAATTCATCACAACATTGAAGTATGAGGCATAAACTCTATTGAAAACTAACAAACTATGTTCTCACTCAACTTTGAAACACAATTCATTTTATTTTTTGGAAGGGTCACATATAAGAGCTTTTAAGCAAGTCTACATACTCAACCATCATTTAGTCTTCTATAATTTCTAACACTCACCACATACAAATGAGCAAAAAAATTCAAACGGGCATAGAGAAAGATAGTGGCTTATAGTGTAGCTTCCCAACATATTCTCCTCAAGGTTAATGTAACCAAAATTAACTCATGGCCACCCATATTCGGCTGTATATATATGTTTAGGTATTTCCCCACCACATGATGCTTGCCAAAGAGAAGATAAAGAAGTAGAGGAAAATACTATGACTCTTGCGTAAAAGTAAATACATAAAAGTAAAAGATAGGCCCTTCGCAAAGAGGAGTAGAGGTTGTCATGCACTTTTTTGGTTGTATGCAAAATCTCTTAGTGCAAAGGAACGTCACGTTGTATTGCCCCTTGTGATGGCAACCTTTATTATGCAGTCCATCACTTTTATTATCGCGATCACAAGTTTGTACAATACTTAATTTCCCTTACTCTAACCGACCAAACATGTTTAGAAGCAATTTTTATTTCTTTGTGCATTGATGAGAACTTACTAAAAGGATCTCACTCAATCCATAGGTAGATATGGTGGACTCTTCGAAACATAGGTTTGTGTTTAAGGTTTTGGATGCACAAGTAGTATCTCTACATAATGCGGAGTTTTTGGCTAGCAAAGGTATTGGGCAATCACCACATGTTAGAGGATCTATAACAACATAACTTCTATGTGAATGTGAACAAGCATAAATCATTACGTTGTCTTCCTTGTCCAATGTCAATAGTTTGGGCATATTATAATTGATAGGGATCACAATCACAAAAGATGTCGAGGATAGTGTATTTGCATGTAAATCTTCTCTTCCCTTATTAATTCTTTCAAGTGTTGCATCCGCAACTAATTCTATGTTTGTCAATTTTCAACAAATTTTACCACTTATGCTTTTCCTTTTGTGATGTCACTACTTACTATAAGATTGACATATGATCTTTTGCATTATTTTCTTTTATTTTGAATGTAGGACTCAAAAGAAAAAGATTGAACTAAACTTCTATTATGTAACTCTCACTCGATTACATAGATAGATAGATAGATAGATCATGAAACTATCACTCAAAAGAAAAAGATTGAACTAAACTTTTATTTGACTAGATCTCCAACTAGATAAAGATCAAACTAGGATGGATAAATAAAAAGAAGGGTGATGGTGATATGATACCGGGGCGCCTCCCCAATCTTGGAACAAGCCAAAGGAGTGCCCATACCCGTGTACTCAAGTCTCCTTCTTTGGTGATGAATATGATGTGGTGGTGTAGATGACGAGGTACAGTCGAACTTTTCCTCCGACTTCCATGGCAGTGGCTCACCATTATAAGAAAAGACACGAGTCTCCAGAGTCTTGCAATTGGCAGCTAAACTCATACCTTTAAACCTTTCTTCATACTCAAAATTTGGTTTTGAAGATGAAAGACTTGGCCCACTAGACATTAGGCCATGCTAGGGGCCCTGGTATGCCCTGGTGTCTAGTGGACACCTCGGTTGCATTCTCGTGTCTTTCTCAGTTTCATAAACTTTCTAAAATCCCAAAACTGCCAAAAAAAAATTTTGCGGATTTTTCTGAGCACGTTTACTTGCCGTATCACATACATATTCCTTTTAGGGGTTCTGGAGTGTTCTGGAAGGTCTCCCTAATGTGCTCCTCCGGTTTCATGGTTTGGATAATATTTATTTCAACATTAATTGGTGTACATGAGATATAGTGCTTTATTATTTGTCCATTGACCACCTTCGGGTTAGTTCCTTCAAGATCATTGATCTTAATAGCTCGAGACCGATAAACTTCTTCTATGAAATATGGTCCTTCCCATTTGGAGATAAATTCTCCTGCAAAAAATCTAAGACGATAATTGTACAATAGAACATATTCACCAACTTTGAATTCTCGTTTTTGGATTCTTTTGTCATGCCATATTTTAACTTTTCCTTTGAATAGTTTGGCATTTTCATAAGCTTGGGTTCTCATTCATATAATGAGCTAATACCAAATAACCTCTTTTCATCAGCAAGTTTCAAATCATAGTTGAGTTCTTTAATTGCCCAATAAGATTTATGTTCTAACTCAAGAGGTAAATGATGCGCTTTCCCATAAACCGTTTTATAAGGAGACATACCCATAGGATTTTTATAAGTTGTTCTATAGGCCCAGAGTGCATCATCTAATTTCTTAGACCGATTCTTCCGGGACCTATTGACAGTCCTTTGCAATATTAGTTTTATTTCTCTATTTGTTAATTCTACTTGACCACTAGCCTGAGGATGATAGGGAAATGTAATTATATGATTAACATCATATCTAGCAAGCAGCATACAGAAAGCACCATGAATAAAATGTGAACCACCCCTAGTCATTAAATATCTAGGGACTCCAAAACGCGGGAAAATAACATCCTTAAGCATCTTAATAGAGGTGTTATGATGATCACTATTGGTTGGAATACCTTCTACCAATTTTGTGACATAATCAACATCAACCAAAATATGTGTATACCCATGAGGAAGGAAAAGGTCCCATATAATCAAATCACCAAAAATCAAATGGTTCAATAACAAGTGAATAATTCATAGGCATTTCCTAACGTCTACTAATATTACCAATTTTTTGGCATTCATCACAAGAGAGGACAAACTTACAAGCATCTTTGAAAAGAGTAGGCCAATAAAATCCATACTCTAATACCTTGTGTACAGTTCTATCTCCTGCATGGTTCCCTCTATAAGCCTTGGAATGACACTTGTGAAGGATTTGTTCCTGTTCATGCTCAGGTATACAACGTCTAATAATACCATCTACCGCCTCTTCATAAAGGTGAGGGTCATCCCAAAAGTAATGTCTTAAATCAAAGAAGATTTTTTTTCTTTTTTCATAGCTGAAACTAGGTGGTATGTATTTAGCAACAATGTAATTAGCATAATCAGCAAACCACGGTGTACTATGAGAAACATTGACCACATCTAGTTGTTCATTAGGAAAGCTATCTTCAGTATGTAGCACGTCATCAAGAACATTTTCTAGTCTAGACAAGTTATCAGCTATGGGGTTCTCGGCTCCTTTCCTATCAATGATATGGAAATCAAATTCTTGTAGCAAGAGAACCCACCTAATAAGTCTAGGCTTAGCATCTTTTTTTTCCATAAGATATTTAATAGCAGAGTGATCAGTGTGAACATTTACTTTAGAATCAACAATGTAAGATCTCAATTTATCACAAGGAATTATAACTGCTAAGAATTCTTTTTCAGTGGTAGCATAATTTCTCTGGGCACTGTCTAGAGTTTTACTAGCATAATGAATGACATCTAATTTCTTATCAACTATTTGTCTTCGAACAACACCAACAACATAGTCACTAGCATCACACATAATTTCAAAAGGCAAGTTCGAGTCAGGTGGTTGAATAATAGGTGCAGAAGTTAAGGCTTTCTTAAGTGTTTCGAAGGATTCTACACAATCATCGTTAAAAACGAAAGGAACATCCTTTTGTAATAAATTAGCGAGAGGCCTAGAAATCTTAGAGAAGTCTTTAATAAACCTCATATAGAAACCAACATGACCAAGTTAACTACGAATACCTTTAATATCTTTTGGGCATGTCAACTTTAGCCTTATCCACCTCAATACCCCATTCGGAAATTTTATGGTCCAATATAATAACTTCATTCACCATAAATCTACACTTCTCCCAATTCAAGACAAGGTTAATTTGCTCACATCTCTACAAAACTCGATCAAGGTTGTTTAAGCAATCATCAAAAGAAGTTTCGTAAACGAAAAAAAATCATCCATGAAGACTTCAACAATCATTTCATAAAAATAAGAGAATATAACAGTCATAGAGGCATATCCAAATTACAATCTAGACCATCTACTGTATGCTTTTGTTATTATTTTACTTCCCCAGTTCCACTTACATGAAATTAAAGAGTAAAAGTAATCCTTGGGATAATGGTATTTTCATTTGTGCTTCTAATTGATAGTATTACTGTGAGGTCCATCCTCAGAGCAATTGACGAAATGACCCTATCGTCTAGATTGGTAGACAATAATTGTGCACAAACAGGACAACGGCCATAAAACAACTGCCGCTGCATTGCTAAGATACAACTTGATTTGGCCTTAATATTTTGATTTTTCACACCTCTGCAAAATACTCCTACGTTCTGGCTTCTCAAGCCTCTACTCTCAACCAGTACGGTTGTCCAGGTGCTTTTTTTCATACATATTGAATTTTTTCCTTTATCTATCGATTTTAATTCTGTGTCTATCCTTCTTAGGATAACCCTCTAATGTAGCCATGGGGTGCAAAATAACTATTTTTTACTAAACCTACACGCTAAGTAGTTTTTACCATGTGTACTGTATTTTGAGTTAAACCTGAATGGCTTTCATCATATGATACACCGTAGTGCTTTAATTTTTATAGGATGGCAGTTCTTCCCTGTGTTACGAATATGATTACTATATATGGTGTCGCTGTATTTTCTGTATGGTTAATTCTTAATTTTCTGCATTATTCAAAGGGAAAAGCTTACCATCACCCATTGGATTGAAGCGCCTGTGTCCGACACCTCCCCTGCATGACACGCGTCTAACTGAGTATCCACATACCGTCCTTCGCCGAACGTTCTTCTGCAACAGGAATTGCGTTTCTGAAACACAGACGATGTTGCGATGTTCTACGACGGATCTATATTTTACAACAAAACCTGTATTGTGGAATTTTTCAATAAAAAGACAGCTGTTACAAGAAAGTTCTGCAACAAGACCTACCAACGTTACTGTTGTTTGTTGTCCAGCTTGGTCCATTGTTGATATTTTTCCTAGGCAACTTGACATGGAATTAAGATCAGTTAATAAGATTATGGTATATTTTCAAATTTTCTTGCTTTATGCATGAACCTATCATAAATATTTGGATCTCTTATATGTGCATGCGCTACTGTAGATTTGTTGGAGTTGATCTACGGTAAGAGGAAATGTACTATTGTTCTCATCAATTTCTTTGATAGCATGTGTAATGCGTTACAGTATAGGTTTCATTGGGTTGGAAAAGGTGATAATCATCTATCTGTTCTTACTTGATGCTTCGCTTGGAGCAATTTCAAGTTCATCTAGGTTCTGAATATTTCTTCTATTTCTGGATCGGCCCAATCTTCCTCAACGAGGATGGGGTTGTGGAGGCGGACATGACGTTGCTAGATGATGCTGAGAATATAGTGGGTGGGTGCAAGTAGATCCCTCTGTCCACATGCAGCGGGTCTGCAGACATGGAAAGCGAAGAAGATAATGCAGTGTTTGCGGCAGCCGAGTGAGAAGGGGGCGAGCTTCACATGATGGAAGAACATGACGACCGTGCAGATAAAGGGTCTGCGATGTTGACAGGGAAGATGGACCCTCATGTCCTGGGTGGACGAACAGGTAAATGGTTCAACTTTGTGCATATGCTTATCGTGAGTGAGGAGTGAGTGATTAGATGCATTAACAATAAACTGAATGTGCGAACCAAACATACTGACTCAATGAGGCACAGTGCCCCAGCTTCTGTTTGGTTGTGTTTGTACATTCAGATTGCATGGCAAACATTATGTGATGTGAATACTATGGTGATGTTTGAGCAACTCCGCAACCTGATATACCACGCCCTGGCGAGTCACATACACAAACCTGCACAGCCAGATACATCATTTATATCTCTGATTTACTACTCCCTCTGTACCAAAATATTCGTAGTTTTAGTAGGCTAGGTTAGCCTACTAAAACTACAAATATTTTGGTACACAGGGAGTATTGCTCTCTTGCATACACACACATGCACCTTCACATATCTGAATATTGATTCCTTCCTAATCCTTATTTTTGGACCCTGTTCACTGCATATACATATATATACTACCATCTTATAGAAATATGTTGTTTAAATATGAAGAGGTGGATAAGTTTCTGCCTTTAGCTACTGAATATCCAGATCCGCCTTGCTTCTCAGCCATGACCTACATTTAGAGAATACATGCTCATATGTAAGAGATTTAAGGTCAATTATCTCCACCTGTTATAATGCTCTTCATCTTAATTCATTCATTGATATATATATGCACCATGGTTCATGACTGTATTTTTTTGTACGTGTTTACAAAGTTTGTCAGTATTATTATGCAAAGACAACCTGTCATGGCTCTGATTTGATGTGTTCTTTCATTTGCCAATTTTGTTTTTGCTTTGAAATAACGTTGATTGGCTGAAAGAATGGTTCCGCATGGATCACACGCTTAGACCTACTGTATTAAATTTTATTAGCAAATTCATCTAGAACAATGTTAACAATTTACGTCGTGCTACATGAAGCTATGTACTGCAGGGTACAACAGTTTTAACATTTTTGGTGCTAATTGACAATAAGTTTGAAGATGTATTTTTCTTGATTGCAAATATTATACCTCAAAATTAATTCAATTGTGGACACAACGACAACTTTATGCCCTGAATAACAAGTTATTATGTGAGTGTAGGAATTAGGAATGTTGACAACATGTGGAGCGACACAACAAGTGGTGTTGTGGGGGTATCGAAGCAAGGGTAATTGGACAAATCCAAAGGCATGCACGTTCCAATGTACAACTACAAGATACTTCTGTAGCCACACCCATGAGGATGGGGCACACTTATTCTTCAAAATCAAGGCGGTGAAAGAAATCCGTAGGGAGCTAGCCCTTGAGAAAGAACGGATGGATTTGGAGCAAACACATCAGTACGTGCAAGACTACCTCTGGAGTCTGAATGAGAGTAAATAGTTGCACATTCTAACCTTCTCGTGGTTGTGGTGGAGCAGTCGTAACAAGCTAAGGGAGGGCGAATTGCGAGTCTCGACGATGGAGCTAGCGAGATGCACACGCTGTTGTGTACTATAGTACAATAAGATCGACAGTTCAACGCCAGCAAAGAAGGACATGAAGAAGTGGCGACAACCAAATAATAATATGATCAAAATCAACCTGGATGGTCCTTTGTGCCTGGCGACATGCATGCGGACTGGGGCGTTGTGGCAAGACTTTCCTATGGGAACATCATCTGGGCACGAGTTTGACGACATGAGAATGTTCAAGATGCCTTTGCTACAGAGGTCCATGCCATGGCACAAGCTGTGTCTTTTGCAGCCGACATGGGAATAATCCGGGTGGTATTTCAGACTGATTCGCAACTTTTATGTGATGCTCTAGACCTATGGAAGGCAGACTCATCTACTTACTCGACTCACATTGAGGACATCAAGCTTCAGCTAATGCTTTGATTCTTGAAACATGTTATTTCATTTTGTAGGCGTAGTGCGAATAATGTTGCTCATGAACTCGCTACTCTGGGGTATGTTTGTGAACCTTCTCATTGTGTAATGTGGGAGTCGAATGTACTAGCCAATGTGCTGCGTGTGACGGGCAATTTGCCTAAGCACCGTTAATTTATAAAGTTGTGCTTTTCCTAAAAAATGTACAACTTGGGAGGGGTCCGATAGCGAACTGCGGTCACCCTATTTGGATAAGGGGAATGTTGGTTCATGTAACAATCAACTCGTCTTTATGACTCAGGAATTAGGAATTCTACGCACTTTGCATCAAATTTCAAATTATCAAGAGTGTTATTCTATATTATGATAGAAATACTTATGTTTCATAATACAACATGTTTTTAGTCAAGACGTGTGTTGCACGTGCAAATTTACTAGTAGGTTCCAAAATGACAAGTAAATGTGGTTTTCTCTTGACTAGGTTGTGATAGAGGTATCTATTATATTATTAAAATGATAGAAAACGAACGACTCACATATAATAATAGAAAATGTGTTAAAAAGGACGGCTGTGATTTTTAAGAATCTACCTATTATCTATCTATTATATCATTAAAATGATAGAAAACGAACGACTCAGATGTAATAATAGAAAAGGTGTTAAAAAGGATGGCTCTGATTTTTAAGAATCTATCTATCTATTATATCATTAAAATGATAGAAAACGAACGATTCAGATATAATAATAGAAAAGGTGTTAAAAAGGACGACTGTGATTTTTAAGAAAGAAGTACGACAACTTTTTTTTCTAACTCAAAAGAAGTGCGTTTGCTTCTTTAAAAACCAATCTCTACAGGACGGTTGTGATTTCCAAGATAAAAGTGCGTTTGTTTTTTAGCACAAAAGAAAGTACGTCTGCTTTTTCCTCATCTCATACGTTTGTAGGCAGAGTACAAAAAAGGCTAGGATCAGGTATTGTAATCGGTCGTGCAAACAAAAAACGATAGATTCACATGCAAGAGGCAACTGAAAAAAACAAAAAACTGAAGTTCGGGCTCAATACGTATACCTGTCTTTTCCTTATCTCCGATGGCTTCTGTTATCCGTCGTCGACATTTTTACATAAAAGTCCCTGTGTTTTTTGATATTCAACCCGCCATACTATAGTAAGTGGAAGAAAACGGGATTTTTTCACTGTTTTGATCCTTAAGGCGTAAGCTGATCACGTAAAGAACTCGGTTCAAAATTATTTCACGTTTTGACCCTTTTGGAAACGCCACGCACCGTGGCGTTGCAGCCCTGTTATGAAACGCCAGTCTACTGGACGTTGCGGGCCTCGTGTGCAACGCCAGTCTACTGGACGTTGCGGCCCTTCCCAGAAACGCCAAGGGGGTTGGCGTTGCAGACATGAGGTGGAACGCCAGGACCTATGGCGTTGCAGCTCTGGTTGCAACGGTGGCCAGGACCCCAGCACCGCGGTACTGGACTAAGAAAACGCTAGTCTGCCTGGCGTTTCTAGTATGGTCTGCAACGCCATAGGTCCTGGCGTTTCAGCTCCGGGTGCAACGTTGGCCAGGACCTCAGCACCGCTGTACTGGACTAAGGAAACGCCAGGCTCCCTGGCGTTCCTGGTATGCTCTGCAACGCCAGCACCTCTGGCGTTTCTGCTCTGGATTGGCGTTCCTCTCTTTTTATTTTTCTCAGACAACACTTTCACACACACATCATACATAGCTCACACACACATCATACATAGCTCATTTAGCACATTCACACATAGCTCATATGCAACACACATCATACATAGCCCATTTAAAGTTCACGTCGATAGATGCATAATAGGTTCTTAAAGTACATAATAGTGGATTTCATAGTCAAATAGCACGCAAGGGAACAAGGTTCAACATATAGGGTTCAAACATGAAAGCATGCATGACAAATAGAAGCCTCCGGCTCTACTGCGTCGAGCGATGCCCCTTCCCCTTTTTCTTCTTCCTCTCTTCCTCCTCTTCGTCTCCCCTTTTGCGCATTTTTGAAGCCTCTTCCAGCACCCTCTCCATGAAGAGTTCCTCCTCCCGCTCTCTCTTTGCTACACCCTCTACCTAAGCAATCTTAAATTTAGCTGCCCATTCATTGTGACGTTGCTCCAGCGCCTTCTTGTCTTTGTCCGCCATCCTTTTCTCATAAGCCTTGTGCTCAAGAAACATTTTGAGGTCCTCCTTCCTCCGTGCTGCGTCCTCTTCGTACTGGCGCTCCCTTTCCATCTTCTTTGCTTTGGCTGCGTCCTGCTCTCTCAACTTCTTTGCAGCCCTCTCCATCAACCGCTGCTCCTCATTGGCTGCATCCTTCTCCGCCCCCCACTCCATTTTCTCCTTGTTGGGTTGAGACGCCGCCATACCTACATAAAAACATCAAGGTTCACGGTTAATACAACAACATAGAAAGTTACGGAAATGATCGTCGTAGGTAATAACATCAAAACACCTAGGCATGAAAAACATGATAGATTAACTTACGGAAATTCCCCTCGTAGGTAACCGAACATTCCTCTACCACCACCCGAACCTCTACCCATAAAACCAGCACGTCTACCACCACCGGATCCTCGTCCCATAGAAAGGCCACCACGTCTACCACCGCCGGATCCTCGTCCCATAGAAAGGCCACCACGTCTACCACCGCCGGATCCTAGGCCCACAGGAAGCCCACCACTTGAACCACCACGTCTACCACCGCCGGATCCTCGTCCCATAGCAATGCCAGCACTTGAACCACCACGTCTACCACCGCCAGCACTTGAACCACCACGTCTACCACCGCCACCACTTGAACCACCACGTCTACCACCGCCAGCACTTGAACCACCTCTGCCCCCCACATCACTAGTAGATGCGTTGTTTGTTTTGCAAGTCCTCCTATTATGTGTCATTTCATTGCAATCACCACATTGTTGCCTATCACGTGGCTCCATGAAATGTCCACTACCAAACTCTCTGGTGCTCATCAGGTCATCCATTTCATTCCTGTATCGTTTTGTTCTCCTTCTACCCTTCGGTTGAACCATCATCTCTAGATCCGGCCTAATATTAGGGCCGTGATACTCGGGCCACTGTGATGGGTCAAGAAAAGGGTGGAATCTCGACGCCCATGTTAACTGATGAGTCTGCAAGTTGAATTCATGCAACCTCACAACTACACCATCAGAGAAGGGCAAATTCCTCATGCGACATGCCGTCATCATGTGCGAGCATGTCCAGTGGTACTTACTAGGACGCTCACAAGTGCAATGCCGCGTCCGAAGGGAAACAATAAATGAGCGACCACCATATGATTGCCCATCTCTCATTGTACAGCCTGGCTCATCCACTTAGTATTTCATTTCAGCGTTATCGAAACAAGTGGCTCGCTGCATTGCTGACTTCTCCTTTTGAAACTCTAGCCACTCAGCAACCTTCTTCGGATAGATCTCATTGGGAGGCTTCTCACTCTCACCAATCAACTTGCCAATTTCTTCCGAGTGCTTAAGAAAATACTCATTTAGCTTGTAAAAGATATATTCAGCTATTTCCGTGACCGGCAACTGACGTGCCCCCTTCAAGACAAAGTTGAAGCACTCAACAAGATTGCTTGTCATGTCGCCATATATCATGCCTCCTTCGTCACATGCCCGTGACCACTTATGTCTCTCATCTATATTCCTTTGTAGGAATTCTTTCCCACCTTCATTTGCCTTCTCATATATTTTGTTCAATCGCTTAGTGAATGACTCAACGGAGAAGGCCACACATGCGGAGTTAAGATCCTTCGCCAGATCTTTGTTCTTACAAGCCCTGGAAAAGTTTGCAACGAAGTGCCGCATGCACCATCGATGGTGAAGCCTCGCATGCCCTGGAATGTGAACATCCACGGCCTTCAATATGCCTTGGTGCCGATCGGATATGATGCATACCTCCCTATTGGGAGGAATCACCGTGCTTCTCACAAGTCTCATGAACCATTCCCAGTTGTCTTGGTTCTCCGCTGACACCAAAGCAAACGCCACAGGCAACACCTGTGCCATTGCTATCATCATTGTGCCCTTGTATTTGCCAGTCAGGAATGTTCCATCTATAGACAAAACCGGACGACAATGCTCAAAAGCTGCAATGCATGGGCCAAACGTCCAAAAGGCACGACGGAACACTCCTTCAATATCTTGGACATAGTGGTACATTCCGGGGTTTCTATAGGCCATCGCGCCCAACAACCGGGGTAGCATGTTGTACGCCTCTTCCCATCCACCGTACAACATTCTAAAAGCGACATGTTTGGCCTTCCATGTCTTCTCGTACTTGACCTTATATCCAAATCTCTCGAAAACCCAACTCATCAACAACTTCACTTTAATGGTTGGATCCTCAGCTATATGTTTCTGGTATTTATAACCGATGAATTCCGAGGTTAACTGACGGTGTGTCTCTGGTGCTTCATCTGTCGGCGGTGTGCATTGGTGAGTTGCAATGCAACTACTTATCTTCCACATACCATCTTTCATGAGTCTTGAATTGACTTTCCATTTGCATTTTTCTACCTCACATTTCACGGTGTATCGCTTGTGAGAGTCCGAGTAAGGAACTCTGAAAGGCCTGTAGTGCTTGACGGCATACTCACACAACCACATCTTCAATTCTAGAATGTCCTCGAACATCAAACCTTTCTTTAGGTAAGACGTTGAGATAGCGTTGGGTGTGCTACTTGGGAACAATCTAGCCTCAATTGTCTTGCTCATGCCACCGTCGACTAAAGCCTTATCTGCAAGGCTAACATCACAAAACAAGGGAACTTTGTGATCCCTCCCGGTGATTTTTGTATACCACTCTGCTTCTTTCTAAGTGAGGCCATCTTCATCCAACTCATTCTCCGGGCCTTCATCATCCGACTCGTCCACACAAGCACGCTGATAAACAATGTCAGGATCCATGTCATCATGCCTTACTTGAGCCTCTACGTCACCAACAATGTTGTGTTGCCTCTCATACTCTTCGTCGGACTCATGACCATCATCTTTGATCGGTGCACTACCTCCAAACTCATATTGGGGATACTCATTCACTTGCACTTCTACTTTATGCTCAACAATAGGTGCCACAACATTATACGGGCTCAAATCATCTACTATGGGTTGGTTCAAGTCAACATGAAGAGGAACATTGACCACCGTACTAGCAAACACTTCGAGTGACTTGTCTATCGAGGATGCAACAGCCTCCTTGTATGCAACCCAATGCAAATTAGACTTGATAGGCATTGTCTTCATTCGACACTTGTGTGCCGACCCAACATCATATCTTCCTAATAATTCTACTTGGTCACTTGGATCAACCCACTTCAATCTTATCCGAGTTTCTGCCACAACCTCTTCATAAGTAGGACTATCAAGAAATGTCAACACTTCCTCATATTTGTCAACAATATCAACATTCATGAATGCCTCTTTGTCAACATAATGAATATTCACAATCTTGTCCATCTAAAAAAGGGACAAAATTACCAATTCTAAGTATAACAAAACAACTAACCATTTGCATCCAAATTAGACATTAACACAAACCCTAACCCTAAACCTTCTCCATCCAAATTAGGCATAACACAAAACCTAACACTAACCCTAACCCTTGTCCAACCAAACTAGGCATAACCCTAACCAAAACCTAACACTAAATCTACTCAATAATAAGAAACCAACCAATACAATGCAACATAAATAGAACACCTAGTGCAAAAGAAATCTACACAAATACAAAATCATTGCAAAAACTAATTGGAGGGATTGGGGGAGCTTACCGGCCTCTTCGATTTGCCCCAAAGAACCTATTAAAAGGTTGAGGGAGGAGGGAGATCGAAGAGGGGGGGATGGTGAGGAGGAGGGAGAGCTTTTTCGGGCTAACAAGAACAAGAGGAGAGGAGAAATGGTGGTTGGTGGGCGAGGGGGTCGGGGTGGCAGAATATAAAGGCAAGAAACGCCATAGGTCCTGGCGTTCCACCTCATGTCTGCAATGCCAACCCCCTTGGCGTTTCTGGGAAGGGCCGCAACATCCAGTAGACTGGCATTGCACACGAGGCCCGCAACGTCCAGTAGACTGGCGTTTCGTAACAGGGCTGCAACGCCACGGTGTGTGGCGTTTCCAAAAGGGTCAAAACGTGAAATACTTTCAAACCGAGTTCATTACGTGATCAACTTACGCCTTAAGGATCAAAACAGTGAAAAGATCCAAGAAAATGTTTCGTTTTTTTATAAAAAAGCCCCTGGGAAGTTGCCACTCCGGCGGTCCGGCCCTGCCACTCTGCCGCTCGCCTGCGCGGCAGCGGCCGCCCCTCCCCCCGTTCTCCTCCTCCCCTCGCCGCCGACCCACTCCACTCCGACGGATATCTCCTGTGCGGCAGAGGCCGCCCCTCCCAACACACCCTTCTCCTCCTGCCCTCGTCGCCGACCGTTTGCGTTCTTCTGGGTAAAGACCCCGCGTAGATCCGGCGGCGGTGGGATCTCTGGCGCGCTGGAGCGGGTCGGCTGCGAGCGGGGGCGCGGAGGTTGGCCGGGGAGAGCGAGGCGTGCACAAGGTTGAAGGCTTTGCTCCACGTGGCAGGGGCAACATCGGCTGTGTTGTAGATGCCTAGGGAAGCGGATGGGTGGAGGAGCAAGGCGACATCTTGCAGTCGTGGAGATGGCTGGGTGAGGAAGGAGAACAGGTAAATTCAGAATTTTTTAGAAAGAATAGGGATGCTTGATTTATCAGAAAGAAACATGATTGATGGACTGGTGTGCTATGGTTGTTTAGGATTTTTCAGAGAGATCAGGGCTGCTTGATTAATCAGAGAGAACTGGATTAGTACATGGGAGTTGGGACTGGTGTTCTACACTTGATTTGGGGATGTATACTAGCAGGTTTCCGGCAACTATATTATACACTCTGATTGGGCTTAGTTTTTGCTGTAACTCATGAGAATCAATACAACTATGATGCATTCCTTTCCAAGAGCTATAGCAGTACGGAAGTAGAGATGGTTTTTCATGGCTACACGATAGGAATTGATCTCTATTTATTCATAAATCATAATTAGTGTAGTTCAAGCAGATTGTTTGTTGGTGACTACATGCCATTGTATTTTGCGTGATTAAATCAAAACTTTGATTAGTAAATAAAATGACAACTTATAAGTAGATAACTTTTATTAACTTTACTTTTTTATTTTGTAGGTCCATGCAGTTATTTTTCATTGCATACTTTACAAAGTTTCTGTAAATTTGTCAATGCCTTCTTGCAGGTGGACTGCTGGTCATTGATGCGGTGGCTCGGGCTCTTGCAGCAACATCTACCGAGGTATGCCCCTCCCCTCTTTGCCTTTGGGCTGGCATCTTTGATCAGGTTGTAATCTGATGGTGCAGTGTTGCTCTGCTTTGATTTGTGGACTCCTATGGGATCTATTTTTGATTGCTCAAAGCTAATTTGTTGGTTGTCGGTTGGTCTAGCACGATGCTACAATTCTCTATAGAGATGTATGTTATTCCAGTAGAAGTGGTCGGTCAGTTAATATGAGGATTTTTGCCTTTTGTTCTTCAGGCCAATAGCTTGTGGTTTCAGTCCGACAGTTATAAGTTGCATTGGCTTGTAAAACTTCACGTGACTTGACAAGTAGAGGAGGATGATTTCATATGGAAAATCTGCTCCATGGTACTAAAATATGTCATAGGTGTAGGAAGTCAATGCTAGAAGCTCATGCATGCATGCTTGGTCGGAACCTTTTCTATTGAATATGTTGATGAACCGATGGCATCAGACTATGTCATATGTTTACTCTTGTCGTATCTCGACAAAGTAAAAACAACTTCCACGGTTGGAGATGGATTTTTTTCCTGTTAGTGCGATTGTATGTTCAGGTGGTTATTTCAGGTCCATTTTCTCTGTAGCTTCTTGATGTTTCCTTTCTCGGGTGTAATTTAGTTGCCGTTTGTAAATTCAAAGTTTCATGTGAAACATGATTTGAAGATTTTCTATGCCATTTGACATGTCATTTATTTTCTATATAACCTATTTTTGATGGTGTCTGATCTCCTTTGTGACATATTCCAAGAATAAGTTCTCATGCTGAGTAAATGCAATTCAGTTGATTACATTGAATTATAGCATCCGGTTAACATGATTTAATTGTACTTAATTTTGTTTTCCATAGGGATATAAACAACACTGTAACGACTCTAGAAATCTACGTCTTAATACTGCCCTGTTTTCGGGGATTCAATTCTTCATGGCTATGTTATAATGGTTCAAAACACCATTTGACTTTGGAGGGGATAGGTTCTTCATATGATTTTGCAGCCTTTGGATGAACTATTTCAAGACATGTTGTTTACATTAAGGTCACGTATGTGCGGCTTTCAGTCGAATCACAGTACAAGGCTCCTTCTTCTTTCTTAGATACTGATAATATACTTGGCAGCCATTTCGGAAATGACATTTTATAGTTCTGATACGACCTACTTGACATAAATTAAATTTTGTTTGTACTTTACCTTTAGTTGTCCACTTTTAGAAATTTTAATGCCAGTTTTCTGTAATTTCTTCACACTGTTAATCCGGCAATGGCATTAGTAGACTGGTGCTAGATAGCCTTATTTACATGTGGGACATCACTGAATACATGCAGAAGTAAACCGAAGTCACAATTATGCAAAGGTACAAATGAGACCAACACATTCCAACAGAGCTACAAACCTGGTGTGGAATCATTGCATTATGAGGATCAGAGGAAGTATTTGCTTACAAATTATGCTTGTGAGGCAACACTATCTGATCGAAGCTTGATCACTATTTGCTTATGTCATCGAAACACAGTATGAAGAAGATCGTCTAGACTAAACCCAATGTCTTGTGAGATTGCAGAAACCTTTTGTGAGTCCTTGCATACAAACATTGTTGTGAGTTCCACGAGTTTGTATTCCGATTTCTTCTTTGGAATTGCTTCACACATCCTTGTGGCAACTTAGTGATTTTGTTTTGCATAGACTTATACAAAGGTTTGCTTACATTCAACATCTTCTATAGAGGTAACTCTGAACTTTGAAGGAAGTTTCTTTCTTTTGGGAAAACCAAGGTACTTTATTTTGATCCAAATCCAATAATAAATTTTGATTAGTTCTTGTATAATTAGTGGAAGTGGCATATATTTTTTAGGATTAATCAACTTGATTGATAAGTTGTTTTTTATTTTTGCAATCTGTAAACAATAATTGGTAAACTAACTATAATTAATTTTGTAAAACTGTTGCAATACACGGTTATAATTCATGGTTTGGACAACAACCTGTAGCAACACACGGGCATATTTACTAGTATTATAAATCATCACAAGTGCTTTTGTGCGTCAACTCATGATAAGCATGGATTACCGAAAAAAGCACGGATCAAAGGTATTCCCTCCAGCAGAATTTTACATATTTTTTCCTCGACCTAACATACGATATTTGTCGGCCAAGGCTCCACGTGATTTCACATATATGGGTTTTAAATATGTGATTTTAATGGTCCAGTTTTAAAGCAGATGCACGTAAAAACACGTTCTGATGAGGCACACGTACACATACCGGTGGATTTTTGTATGCATGTAACATATTATACTAGTTTACTAAAAAAGTAACATAGTAGTTTCTTTTATAATAAACATTTTAGTTTCTATTACGGCACGATAGGCCCGGACGGAAAACTTTGTGTGGCCATCCATTAGATTGCAAGGATCCTATTGCCTAATAATAGTAAAATGTTTTACCAAGCAATAGCAAGCTAGCATGATATACCATGTTAGGCGGCAAAAAATATATTGTGTTTGCAATTTAAACTATAAGTTCTAGCCTTCCGTAAATACCTATGTACAAGTATGAGCCAATTTGTTTGGTTCATTCAAATTCTAAATGTACCACGCGGGCTGACCAAATCTGAACAACTAGAAGAAATAACAAGAAAAAACTATGTACTTTATGACTCCCTTCTATCCATATAATACTTGTAATAAATCAGGGTATCAAGGTACAATATCGCAGCTGAAAGTGGTATAGAAGTATCGATTACAAATAAGTATCTAACATGCATAACATTCAGAAAGAATAATAGGCAACTATAAGCCAATGTTTTACACATGCAATGAAGTGGTCGAGAGTCCACATAATGGGATCAGTTAGCTCTACAGGTCCTATTTTTTAGGCCATTGGTGTCACCAAAATTTCAAGCATCAACTTTTAAATTTTTTTCTCTACATATAGATACATGCAATGTGGATTTTTTAGTAGGTCTCTTTAACAAATTATTTAGTATTGCTTTGATGGATTAGGAACATGTAGTAGAATGACAACTAAGAAATTAGGGTATACATATGTGTTCACTACACAAATAATTATAAATTCTTTATCGTAAAATGTTAATAAAAACGAAATAACTCACTCATAAATTCAAATATCAAAAGTTAGAAAACTAATCAATGAAAGTATAACCAAAATTGATCTATTGATTCTAATTACAATGGTTGCAATTAAAAGATAAAAAGTTTCACATAACATTAATCCTCAACAAATGAGTACCATATCTCACAAAAGAATTGTGTCATTCATATAGCCAACAATGTTCATGTACCTAGGTAGAAATAAGCAAACTGCTACCCTGGTAGGAGCATTTTTATTAGCAATGAGAATTCTAGGCATTTTATGTTTGCATACATGTCTAGACGTAAAAAAGGAAAACAATACGTTTGCAGGAGGCAAATATGCTAGGTAATTTTACATGAGCTATGTAGGGATTATGGCAATGTGAACTGGTAACATGAAGAAAATGGAACAGAAAAATTTCTAATTGAATGAAAAAACAAATCGCCTTGCGCAACCTGGCGAAACATTGCATGCACGCTAGCGATGCAGTTACAGAGGCACATGCCTAGATACTACAAACAATCCCAAACTTCACAAAGCCACCAACATGTTAACTGAAGATGAATTTGATATGTGCTCAGTTGATCAAGGTTGATTGAGATTATTAGTATTTTTATATATAGTAGATAAATCATTTGTGAGGTGGATAAAGAACATGTCACACATTTATATGTAAGATTCGAGCATATCGAATGAAAATAACTTAGGACATCAGTATTGCTAACAACAATATACTTAATATAAATATATATTACTTTCTTCTTTAATGTTTTTATATATCGTTTCTACTTTGATAAAAAAATAAATTAGAAAACATTTGGATGCTAGGGAGGATAGAGGTAGAGAAACCAATATTGTGGGGACAATAGAAAATAACAAGTTATGATGCGCATGAAAGGAAGATTGTAGAAGTTTCAATACCATTTACAAATAATTATATATAATAGATTGGAAAACATAGAGAATTAGAATAAGATGGGAGGACATCAAAGCATCTAGATCATGTATGATATACTATTAATAGACAACACACTTTAGTTATAAGCCATGAATATTAAATATTCTCTAAATACCATAATAAGAATTGTGACAGAATACCAACGGAGAAGAACGAGACGAATACAAAAGGCTAGAGAATAGTATTGGAATATTAATGTCACATGACGAAATCTTTGACACCAACTTAGTACAAAATAGGAACATATATGTATCAAAATTTAATGCAAATACTATGAAAAAATAGGTAAATAAAATAACATAACATAGCAATATAAATAAAATCTAGCCGCGCAGATGTAAAGTAAAAATGTGTGAGCTTCGATAATCTTTCTAGCATTTGGTCTATGAACGGTAAAGGATAATGATATTTTCTAGTATCTTTATTTAATTTTATAAAGTCAATTACCTTTCTATAGCGAGTCACAATTCTATGTGGAATGAGTTCATTTTTATTATTAGTAACAATCGTAATACCTCCTTTCTTAGGGACACAATAAACTTGACTCACCCATCTACTATCAATTATGGGATAAGTTATACCTGCTTCCAGAAGCTTTAATATTTCATTTCTCACCATTTCTTTCATTTTGGGATTGAGTCTTCGTTGGTGATCAGTAATGGGTTTAGCATGTGGTTCCACATTAATCTTGTGCTGATAGAGAGTGGGACTAATGCCCTTAAGATCATCAAGACCCAATAACATCTTGGTGCTTCCTTAAAGTTTTTAATAATCTTTCTTCTTCATGCTCTATAAGGTTTGCATTGAAAATAACAAGATTTTTTTTCTTTTCATCTAGATAAGCATATTTCAAAGTGTCAGGTAATTGCTTTAATTCAATCACAAGATCACCCTTGGGTGGAGGAGGACCTCCTAGAGTTTCAATTGGCATGTTGTGTTTAAGGGTAGGTTTTTGCTCAAATAACATATTATCTATTTCATTTCTTTCATGCATATGCATATAATTTTCATGGTCTAGAAAATAATCTTCTAATGGATCTGTAGGAGGAATGACAATAGAAGCAAGACCAGTTACTTCATATTTACTAGGCAATTCTTTGTCATGGGGTTGTTTATTAAACTTGGAGAAATGAAACTCATGAGATGTACCAACAAAATTAACACCGACATTTTCCTTTTTGCAATCTATTTGAGCATTGACAATGTTCAAGAAGGGTCTACCAAATATTATGGGACAAAATTATATTGTGGTGAGCCAAGTACTAGAAAATCAGTAGGGTATTTTATTTTTCCACACAAGACTTCAACATCTCTAACAATCCCAAGTGGTGTGATGGTGTCTCTATTAGCAAGTTAATAGTAACATCTATGTCTTCTCTCTCAGGGGTGCTATCTCATGCGTAATTTCATGATATAAGGTAAAAGAGATATCACTAACACTAGCACCCACATCACATAAACCATGGTAGCAATAATCACCTATTTTGACTGAAATGGAAGGCATGGCAACAACGGGTCTATTCTTGTCTTTAGTATCACGTTTGGCAATTCTAGCAGCTTTATTACATAAATAAAAAACATGCCCATCAATATTGTCTACCAAGAAATATCTAACCATAGTGGTACTAGGTTCTACATTAATTTGCTCAGAGGGTTCGGTTGTTCTAGCATATCTTTTATTAACCAAGTTGATGCTTTAGCATGTTCCTTTATCCTTACACGAAAAGGTGGTTGCTACCTCTTGAGCTTGCGTTCCTTTTCCCATGAAGAGGAAATGATGATGCATCAAAGTAGATAAGTATTTCCCTCAGTTTGTTGAGAACCAAGGTATCAATCCAGTTGGAGGAACAAGCAAGGCTCCAATAGTAGTACCTACACAAATAATCAAACACTTGCACCCAACGCTATAAAAGCGGTTGTCATCCCTTGAGAGTTATTTGCAAGGATGAGATCTGATAGAGATAGATGTAAGATATTGCGGAAACAAAAGTAAATAAATTGCAGGAATATATTTTTGGTATTTTTGGTTTATAGATATGAAAATATAATATGGAAAATAGACCCGGGGGCCATAGGTTTTACTAGAGGCTTCTCTCATAAAGGAAAATAATACGGGGGGTGAACAAATTACTGTCGAGCAATTGATAGAAAAGCGAATAATTATGAAGATATCCAAGGCAATGATTATGCATATAAGAATTTAGAAAAGACTCAAATAATATTCATAGATCATGTGAACATAAACTCACAATTCATCGGATCTCAGCAAACACACCGCAAAAGATTATTACATCGAATAGATCTCCATGAAGATCATGAAGAACATGGTATTGAAGATCAAAGAGAGAGAAGAAGCCATCTAGCTACTAGCTATGGACCCATAGATCTATGGTGAACTACTCACACATCATCGGAGGGGCAACAGAGTTGATGTAGATGTCCTTCGTGATCAATTCCCTCTCTAGCTGATTACCGGAAAAGGCTCCCAGATTGGATCTCACGGGAACAGAGGCTCCCGGCGGCGTAAAATTATTTTCGTGTCTCTCTTTGGGAATAAGGGAATATTTGGGAATTTATAGGCCAAAGAATAGGGTTAGGAGACCTGCAGAGGGCCCCCAAGCCAGGGGGCGCGATCATCCCCCAGGGCGCGCCCTGCAGACTTGTTGCCTCCCGGTAGTTTCCCTGTCCCTACTCCAAGTCTGCTGCGTGTCTTCTTGTCTAAGAAAAATCTTTCTGGAGATTTTATTCCGTTTGGACTCTATTTAATATTCCTTATTTGCAATACTCAAAAACATGGAAAAAACAGAAATTGGCACTAGGCTCTAGATTAATAGGTTAGTCCAAAAAATAAAATAAAACAACATATAAATGCATATAAAACATCCGAAATAGATAATATAATAGCATGGAACAAAAAAAAATTATAGATACGTTGTAGACGTATCAAGCATCCCCAAGCTTAATTCCTGCTCGTCCTCGAGTAGGTAAATGATAAAAACAGATTTTTTTTATGTGGAATGCTACCTAACATATTTATCCATGTAATATTCTCTATTGTCACATGAATATTCAGATCCATAAGACTCAAATCAACAGTCTAATATTGACAAAAAAACAATAATACTTCAAGCATACTAATAAGGTAATTGCTTCCTTTCGAAATAGCATGGTCTTAGAAAGTTATCCCTACAAAATCATATGGTTTGGCTATGCCCCATCTTCACCACACAAAGTATCTTAATCATGCACAACCTCAATGAAAATAAAGCAATTATTTCACACTTTTTATGTTCTCAAACCTTTTCAACTCTCATGCAATACATGAGCGTGAGCCATGGATATAACACTATAGGTGGAATAGAGTGTGGTGGAGGTTGCAAAAAAAGAGGATAAGATAGTCTCACATCAACTAGGCATATCAACGGGCTATGGAGATGCCCATCAATAGATATTAATGTGAGTGAGTAGGGATTGCCATGCAACAAATGCACTAGAGCTATAAGTGTATGAAAGCTCAAAAACAAAACTAAGTGGTCGTGCAAAAGATGTAATTCCACTAGTTATACGAAAGTGACAAAATAGGAGACTCTCTATGAAGAACAAGGTGCTACTTTGAAGCACAAGTGTGGAAAAACATAGTAGCATTATCCCTTCTCTCTTTCTCTCATTTTTTCTCCTTTTTTTGGTGGCTTCTTTGTCCTCTTTTATTTTTCTATGGGCTTTGCTGGCCTCCTTTTTTTGCAAAGTTCGGATACTCATCCCAACTTGTGAGGGAATCATAGCTTCCATCATCCTTTTCTCACACGGGACAATGCTCTAATAATGCAAATCATCACACTTTTATTTACTTACAACTCAAAGATTACAACTCGATAGCTAGAACAAAGTATGACTCTATAAGCAATATGGAAATGATGGCGCGTGTCATAAAAACGGGACGGTGGTGTTGCATGGTAATATATCTCGGAATGACTATGAAAATGCCATAATTGGTAGGTATGGTGGTTGTTTTGAGGAAGATATATGGTCGCTGTTTTGAGGAAGGAGGGTTTAATGTACCGGTGAAAGTTGCGTGGTACTAGAGAGGCTAGTAAAGGTGGAAGGATGAGAGTGCGTATAATCCATGAACTCAACATTAGTCATAAAGAACTCATATACTTATTGCAAAAGCCTATTAGTTATTGAAGCAAAGTACTATATGCATGCTCCTAGGGTAAGGGTTTGTAGGATTTAACCATCGCGTGATCCCGACCTCCACACAAAGGTTGACAATCATTAAACAAGTCATGCTCCGACTTCATCACATAACGGTTCACCATACATGCATTCTATGGGAATCACAAGCTTCAACACAAGTATTATTTCTAATTCACAATTACTTACTAGCATGACTCTCATATTACCATATTCACATCTCAAAACTATATGCAATGAATCAAAGTTCTCATCATATTCAATGCACTTAATATGAAAGTTTTTATTATATCCCTCTTGGATGCCCATTATATTAGGACTAAATTCATAACCTAAACTTGTTGCCATGCTGTTTAAAAAACTCTCAAAATAATATAAGTGAGGTATGAGAGTTTCATAATTTCTATAAAACAAAACACCGCCATGCTCTAAAAGATATAAGTGAAGTACTAGAGCAACATTGCCTAGCTCAAAATATATAAGTGAAGCATAAAGAGTATTCTAATAAATTCACGATTCAGTGTGTGTGTCTCTCTCAAAAGATGTGTGCAGAAAGGATGGTTGTTGGAAAAAAAAGAGAGTAAAGAATCATATCATACAAGATGCTCCAAGCAAAACACGTATCATGTGGTGAATAAAAATATAGCCTCAAGTAAATTTACCGATGGATTGAAGACGAAAGAGGGGATGCCTTCCGGGGCATCCCCAAGCTTAGGCTCTTTGGTATCCTTGAATATGACTAGGGGTGCCGTGGTAATCCCCGAGCTTAGGCTCTTGCCACTTCTTATTCCATAGTCCATCAAATCTTTACCCAAAACTTGAAAACTTCACAACACAAAACTCAACAGAAAACTCATGAGATTCGTTAGTATAAGAAAAATAAATCACCACTTTAGGTACTGTTGTGAACCCATTCTTTATTTATATTGATGTAATGTTTACTGTATTCCAACTTCTCCATGGTTCATACCCCCCGAGACAACCGATAGATTCATCAAAATAAGCAAACAACACAAAGAAAACATAATCTGTCAAAAACAGAATAGTCCGTAGCAATCTGTTTACTTAGAGTACTTCTGTAACTCCAAAAATTCTGAAAACTTAGGAAAATATGGGAAAAATTTGTAAAATAATCTTGTGTAAAAACTTCAGATCAAAATCACATTCCGGTGAATTTATAAAATTCCTGGACTTAGAGCAAAAGTTTGTGTTTTTCAACAAAATCAACATGCAAACACCATAGACTATCCCAAAGGTCTTACTTGGATCAAAAACTAATTAAAACAAGAAAACACAATTATTACAGAGGTAATAATGTGTTCATCACTCAAAAATAGAAACAAAAACAAAAACAAAATCAAAATAAAATAAAATTGGCTTGCCTCCCAACAAGCGCTATTGTTTAACGCCCCTAGCTAGGCACAATGCAATAGATCTAGGTATTGTCATCTTTGGTATTCACAATTTTTTTGAGGGCCTTCTCAAATCCGGGAGGCTCTTTCCTCTTCCCCAGGTTTGCAGGTGAAGAAACCACCTTATTTTCTAAAATGCCCAAACACTTATTGCAAAGGGTGATCAAAGTGTTCAAACGGTTGAGGTTTCCACTAATATGTTTAAGGGGTCATGATATTGTTGTAACTCGATTAAGTGCTTATGTAAGTCACTTAATTTGTCAAGAAACTGAACTCCCTCTTCTGAAAAATCAACCCCTTTTTTCGTGGAGGAACTCCCAAAACCACCTCCAAGACTTCATAAGCAGTGTTTGTATTTAATTCAATAAAATTCCATTTTGAAGCAAAATCTAAGAGTTCTCTATGATGTAAAGCCAATCCAATGTAAATATTTCTGAGCAAACCTTTGCATCTCCTTTTAGGTTGGACATATGATAAGATTCCATTAGCCTATACGAGGCATCCTTCAAAAATTTCCTTTGTTTTTATTTCAAGTATAAAACTTGAAAACCTGGTGGCAAAGGGGAAGTGGTAATGATCGTCATGGAGACGAGTAAAAGATAAAGAATGAAAGGCGAATAAAAAGGCAAATCTTTTTGGTATTTACTGAAAATCGTTTTAGAAGTGTGGGAGAGGAAAACGAGAGGCAAATGGCAAATAAAGTAAGTGCAAGAGATGAGTTTGTGATGGGTACTTTGTAAGCGTGATCTTGCTATGTATCCTCCCCGGCAACGGCGCTAGAAATCCTTCTTGCTACCTCTTGAGATGGCGTTGGTTTTCCCTTGAAGAGGATAGGGTGATGCAGTGAAGTAGATAATTATTTCCCTTAGTTTGTTGAGAACCAAGGTATCAATCCAGTTGGAGGAACATGCAAGGCTCCAATAGTAGTACCTACACAAATAATCAAACATTTGCACCCAACGCTATAAATGGGTTGTCGATCCCTTCAGTGTTATTTGCAAGGATGAGATCTGATAGAGATAGATATAAAAATTGCGGAAACCAAAGTATATAAATTAGAGGAGTATATTTTTCATATTTTTGGTTTATAGATTTGACAATATAATATGGAAAATAGACCCCAGGGCCATAGGTTTCACTAGAGGTTTCTCTCATAAAGGAAAATAATACAGTGGGTGAACAAATTACTGTCGAGCGATTGATAGAAAAGCAGATAATTACAAAGATATCCAAGGCAATGATTATGCATATAAGAATTCAGAAGAGACTCGAATAATATTCATAGATAATTTGAACATAAACTCACAGTTCATCGGATCTCGACAAATACATCGCAAAAGATTATTACATCGGATAGATCTCCATGAAGATCATGAATAGATCTCCATGAAGATCATGAAGAGCATGGTATCGAAGATAAAAGAGAGAAAAGAAGCCATCTAGATACTAGCTATGGACCCGTAGGTAGTGGTGAACTACTCACACATCATCGGAGGGGCAATGGAGTTGATGTAGATGCCCTTCATGATCAATTCCCTATCCGGAAGATTACTGGAAAAGGCTCCCAGATTGGATCTCTCGGGAACAGAGGCTCCCGACGGCGTAAAAGTATTATCGTTGCTCTCTTTGGTGATACGGGAATATTTGGGAATTTATAGGCCGAAGAATAGTGTTAGGAGACCTACAGGGGGCCCACAAGCCAGGGGCGCGACCACCCCCAAGGTGCGCCCTGCAGGCTTGTGGCCTCCCGGCAGTTTCCCTGCCCCCTACTCCAAGTCTCCCGCGTGTCATCTGGTCCAAGAAAAATCTTCCCGGAGATTTTATTCCGTTTGGACCCCGTTATTATTCCTTATCTGCAATACTCAAAAAATTGGAAAAACAGAATCTGGCACTAGGCTCTAGATTAATAGGTTAGTCCCAAAAATAATATAAAACAACATATAAAACATCCAAAACAGATAATATAATAGCATGGAACAATTAAAAATTATAGATACATTGGAGACGTATCAGTGGTTTCTCAATGTATGCAATAGGCACAACTAGGTCAACATTATAAATAATAGTCTCAGCTTCAAATTTAATTGGTTCTTCAATTTTTTATTTAATAGGTGGATGATATTTAAATCAGTTCTCTCTAGAGAGATCAACATGAGCAGCAATGGTTTCACAAAATGAGGCTACTCTCTTAGAGTCAAGTCCATACTTGATGCCAAATTCATTGAAAGCAACAATATTCATAAAAGATTTAACACAATCAAACTTAGGTTTTATACCTAACTCTTTACCTTTGTCGAGATCCCCATCTTCAGAGTTGCGTTTAATTATTTCCAAAATATCCCACCTGAATTCAATAGACTTCTTCATAAAAGAACTAGAGCAATAAATATCGATCATGGTTTGATCATTACGAGAAAGCCGAGCGTAAAAATTCTGAACAATAATTGCTCTCAAGAGCTCATGATTGGGGCATGAATATAACATTGACTTCATCCTACTCCAAGTTAGAGCGATACTTTCTCCTTCACGAGGCCAAAAATTATAGATAAAATTCCGTGCACGATGAACAAGATGCATAGGATATTTTTTTTGGTGAAACTCCAATTGCAATCGATTCCAGTTCTAAGATCTTGCATCATCACATAGACTATATCATGTCAACGCTTTCCCCCACAAATATAAAGGAAAAACCTTCTTCTTGACTTCATCGCCGGATAAACCTGCAAGCTTAAATATCCACAAACTTCATCCAAATAAATTAGGTGCATATCGGGATGTTTGGTTCCATCTCCTGCATAAGGATAAGCTAGCAGTTTCTCTATCATACCCGAAGGAATTTCATAGTAAACATTTTGAGTAGGTGCAGAAGGTTGAGGGACAACTTTTGGTGTTTCCGTTTGAGGTGAAGATGCCCCGAACAAGCCCCTCAAAAGATTAGTTTCCATAGTGACAAGTAACAGTAAATTTCAAACGTAATATAGATTTTCGTGTACCAAATTACGCTTACCAAAGGCGCTTCACTCCCCGGCAACGGCGCCAGAAAAGAGTTTTGATGACCCACAAGTATAAGGGGTCAATCGTAGTCCTTTCCATAAGTAAGAGTGTCGAACCCAACGAGGAGCGGAAGGAAATGACAAGCGGTTTTCAGCAATGTAATTTCTGCAAGCACTAAAATAGTGATAACAAGTTGTTTGATAGCAAGTTAATTGTAGCAAGTGACAAGTAGCAATAGTAACAATAGGTGCATCAAGGTAGCCCAATCCTTTTGAGGCAAAGGACAGGCCAAAACAGGTTATTATAATAGCAAAGCGTTCTTGAGGGCACACGGGAATTTCATCTAGTCACTTTCGTCATGTTGGGTTAATTTGTGTTCGGTATTTTGATAATTTGATATGTGGGTGGACCGGTGATTGGTTGTTGTTCTTACTTGAAGAAACCTCCCACTTATGATTAACCCCCTCAAGCATTCACAACTACAGAAAAGTATTAAGAATAAGTTCTAACCATAGTATTAAACATAGGGATCCAAATCAGCCCCTTACGAAGTAGTGCATAGACTGGGGTTTAAGTTTCTATCACTCTCGCAACCAACCCTCTATATACTACTCCACAATGCATTCCCTTAGGCCCAAAATAGGGTGAAGTGTTATGTAGTCGATGTTCACATAACACCACTAAGTGAATCACAACATTCATATCATCAAAATATCGAACGAATATCAACTTCACATGACTACTTGCAAGATGATTTCTCCCGTGGCCTCAAGAACAAAAGTAACTACTCACAAGTGATAAATATGTTCATGATCAGAGAGGTATTCAATAGCATAATGGATCTAAACATATGATCTTTCACCTAATAAACCATAAAGCATCAACTACAAGATGTAATTAACACTACTAGACACACCCCATGTACCAATCCGAGGTTCCGGTACAAGATTGAGCACAAGAGATGAACTAGGGTTTTGATAGGAGATGGTGCTGATGAATATGTTGATGAAGATAGGCCTCCTCACGATGAGAGGGTTGTTGGTGTTGACGATGGCCTCGATTTCCCCCTCCGGGAGGGAAGATCTTCCGACAGAACTGATCTGTCGGAGGGCAAAAGTGCTCCTGCCCAGGTTCCGCCTCGAGACAATGGCTCTCTATCCCAAAAGTCCTCTCCTTAATTTTTCTAGGTCAAAGGAGAATATATACCAGAAGATGGGTGCCAGAGGTGGGCCAGGTGGCCCACTAGACATCAGGTCGTGCCAGGAGTCCGTAGCGTGCCGTGGTGTATAGTGGCCGCCTGTTGACCCCCCTCTAGCCTTATTCGTTTGAGTATTTTTATTTATTATCAAATAAATATCCCTAAATTTTCCTCCCAACTGGAGATGTGCAGAATAGGTATCTCTGACGTAGCTTTTTCAGGTCCATAATTCCATCCGCCGGTATTCTCCCACTTGATGTAAACCTTGCATATTATGAGAGAAAAGGCATTAGAATTACTCTTCCAAGTGGCAAAACGCATAAAAACGCTATAAATAATAGTAACAAAACATGATGCAAAATGGACGTATAAACTCCACCAACCTTAGACCTCGCTTATCCTCAAGCGAAAGCCGATAATAAAAATCATGAGCACATGCTTTGAGAGAGAGATTTCGATAAAAACAAAATACAGACATAGCAACATCATTATCATTATTATAACATCAAATGAAACTTTCTGAAATACTTTATCACAACATTCTCATCATATAACTTTTATCATAAAGGCTTCTTATAAACAAGTAGAAATTCATCACAACATTGAAGTATGAGGCATAAACTCTATTAAAGACTAACAAACTATGTACTCAGTCAACTTTACAACACAATTCATCATATTTTTAGGACGGGTCACATATAGGAGCTTTTAAGCAAGTCTACATATTGAACCATCATTTAGTCTTCTATAATTTCTAAAACACACCACATACATATGACCAAAAAGTTTCAAACGGACACAGAGAAAGATAGGGGCTCATAGTGTTGCCTCCCAATGTATTCACCTCAAGGGTAACATCAACAATAATAACTCATGGCCACCAACATTCAGCTGAATATATATGTTTTGATATTTCCCCACCTGATGATTCTCCCCAAAGATAAGATAAAGGAAGTAGAAGAAAATACTTTGAGTCTTGCATAAAAGTAAATACATAAAGGTAAAAGATAGGTCTTTCGCTGAGGGGAACAGAGGTTGTCATGCGCTTTTTGGTTGTATGCTAAATCTCTTAGTGCAAAGGAACGTCATGTTATATTGCCCCTTGTGATGGCAACCTTTATTATGCAGTCCGTCACTTTTATTATCGCCATCAGAAGTTTGTACAACGCTTAACTTCCCTTACTCCAAATGATCAAACATGTTTAGAAGCAATTTTTATTGCTTTGTGCCCCAATGACAACTTACTTGAAGGATCTTACTCAATCCATAGGTAGATATGGTGGAATCTTTGAAACATAGGTTTGGGTTTAAGGTTTTGTATGCACAAGTAGTATATGTACTTAGTGCGGAGTTTTTGGCTACTAAAGGTATTGGGCAAGCACCACCTGTTAGATGATCTATAACAATATAATTTCTATGTGAATGTGAACAAGCATAAATCCTTAAGTTGTCTTCCTTGTCCAATGTCAACAATTTTGGCATATTATAGTTGATGGGGAATCACAATCACAAAATATATTGATGATAGTGTATTTGCATGTAAATCTTCTCTTCCCTTATTAATTCTTTCAAGAGTTGCATCCCCAACCAATGCTATGTTTGTCAATGTTCAACAAATTTTACCACTTGTACTTTTCCTTATGTGATGTCACTACTTACTATACGATTCACATATGATCTTTTTCATTATTTTCTTTTATTTTGAATGCATGAAGAAAGTAAAGAAGCAAAACTCACACTAAAATTTCACTTGATTACATAGATAGATAGATAGATAGATAGATAGATAGATCATGAAACTAGTAGTGAAAAGAAAAAGATTGAACTAAAATTTTATTTGACTAGATCTCAAAATAGATAAATATCAAACTAGGATGGATAAAGAAAAATAAGGGTCATGGTGATACGATAACGGGGCGCCATACCGGGGCGCCTCCCCCAAGCCAAGGGGAGTGCCCATACATGTGTACTCAAGTGTCCTTCTTTGGTGGTGAATATGGAGGTGGTGGTGTAGATGATGAGGTAACGTCGAACTTGTCCTCCGGCTTCCATGGAGTGGCTCACCATTATAAGAAGAGAAACGAGTCTCCAGAGTCGTGCAACTAGCAGCTAAACTCATATCTTTAAACCTTTCTTCGTACACAAAGTGGTTTTGAAGATCAAAGACTTTGCCTTGCAGAAAATTGATTTGATTGTTGAGGGTGAAGGCGATATCCTCCAAGGGTCTGCCATCCACCTTTAGATCACTAGCGAATTTCACGATCATGGTGTGGTTGGCACTGAGTCCATGCTCCACCATGCCTTGGCACATGAAGACCTCGTACTCCACCGCCTCGAGCCTAGCTTCCATGGTTCCCATCTTCTTCGGTACTTGAATATCCCGGATGTGAAGCACCCCATCACGCATCTCAACGGTTTGAGGGTGCTTCATCACCTCCAACAAGTAGGGGTTCATGACCTTCTCAAAGAACTTGACCTTGGAGGAGCTTGATGAGGCCATGTTAATCTAGATCTGTAATGAAAACAACACGAAACGAGAGCACATGATTTCTCCGTGGTACTTGGGTCAAATCATCGGGGGATATATATAGAGAATTTCTATACAAGAAAGTACATGTTCCAGAAGAAAACAGAGCCGGGAAGGTACCTGAGGGGCTCACTAGACATGAGGCCTGCTAGGGGGCCCGGGTGCACAGTGGTGTCTAGTTGACACGCGGGTTGTCTTCTTGTGTGTTTCTTAGTTTCCTTGATTTTCTAAAATTCCAAAACTACCAAAAAATATTTCTATGGATTCTTCTGAGCATGTTTACTTACCGTATCATATACCTCTTCCTTTTAGGGGTCCTAGAGTGTTCTGGAAGGTCTCCCTAATGTCCTCCTACGGTGTCACAGTTTGGATAATATTTGTCTCAACATTAATTGGTGTACCTGAGATATAGTGCTTTATTATTTGTCAATAGACCACATTTGGGTTAGTGCCTTCGGGATTATTGATCTTAATAGCTCCATACTGATAAAATTCTTCGAAGATATATGGTCCTTCCATTTGAGGAGAAGTTTTCCTACAAAAAATCTAAGACGATAATTGGACAATAGCACATATTCACCAACTTTGAATTCTCGTTTTTGGATTCTTTTTCATGCCATCTTTTAACTTTTTCTGTCAATAGTTTGGCATTTTCATAAGGTTTGGTTCTCCATTCATCTAATGACCTAATATCGAATAACCTCTTTTCACCAGCAAGTTTGAAATCATAGTTGAGTTCTTTAATTGCCCAGTAAGCTTTATGTTCTAACTCAAGAGGTAAATGATATGCTTTCCCATAAATCATTTGTAAGCTGTTCTATAGGCCCACAATGCATTATCTAATTTCTTAGACCAATTCCTCTGGGACCTATTGATAGTCTTTTGCAATTTAGTTTTATTTCTCAATTGGTTATTTCTACTTGACCACTAGCCCGAGGATGATAGGGAGACACAATTCTATGATTAACATCATATCTAGCAAGTTGCTTACGGAAAGCACCATGAATAAAATGTGAACCACCATCAATCAATTAATATCTAGGGACTCCAAAACGCGGCAAAATAACTTCCTTAAGAATATTCATAGAGGTGTTATGATCAACACTATTGTTTGGAATAGCTTCTACCCATTTAGTGACATAATCAATAGCAACCAAAATATGTGTATACCCATTAGAGGAAGGAAAAGGTCCCATATAATCAAATCCCCAAATATCAAATGGTTCAATAACAAGTGAATAATTCATAAGAATTTCCTGACGTCTTCTAATATTAACAATTGTCTGACATTCATTAGAAGAGAGTACGAACTTACGAGCGTCTTTGAAAAGAGTAGGCCAATAAAATCCAGGCTGTAATACCTTGTGTGCAGTCGTATCTCCCCCAGGGTGCCCTCCATAATCCTCAGAGTGACACTTCTAAAGGATTTGTTCATGTTCATTCTCAAGTATACAATGTCTAATAATACCATCTACTCCCTATTTATAAAGGTGTGGGTCAACCCAAAAGAAGAACCTTTTCTTTTGTTGATAGGTAAAACTAGGTGGTATCTATTTAGCAACAATGTAATTAGCATAATTAGTAAACCACAATGTATTATGAGAAACAAGGACCACATCTAGTGGTTCATCAGGAAAGCTATCTTCAATAGGTAGTGGGTCATCAAGAACATTTTCTATCCTAGACAAGTTATCAGCTACGACGTTCTTAGCTCCTTTCCTATTAATGATATGAAAATCAAATTCTTGTAGCAAGAGAACCCACCTAATAAGTCTAGGCTTAGCATCTTTATTTTCCATAAGATATTCAATAGCAACATGATCAGTATGAACAATTACTTTAGAATCAACAATCTAAGATCTGAATATATCACAAGCAAATACAACTGCTAAGAATTCTTTTTCACTTCTAGCATAATTTCTCTTGGCACTGTATAGAGTTTTACTAGCATAATTAATGGCATTTTATTTCTTATCAACTCTTTGTCCTAGCATGACACATAATTTCAAAAGGCAAGTTCCAGTCAGGTGGTTGAACAATAGGTGCATAAGTTAAGGCTTTCTTAAGTGTTTTGAACGCTTCTAAACAATCAACATCAAAAACAAAAGGAACGTCCTTAGGTAATAAAGTAGCAAGAGGCCTAGAAATCTTAGAGAAGTCTTAATAAACCTCCTATAGAAACAAACATGACCAAGGAAACTACAAATACCTTTATTATCTTTCTGGCAGGGTATCTTCTCAATTACATCAAATTTAGCCTTATCCACCTCAATACCTCGTTCAGAAATTGTATGGCCCAAGATAATACCTTCTTTCACCATAAAGTGGGACTTCTCTCAATTTAAGACAAGGTTAGTTTGCTCACATCTGTGCAAAACTCGACCAAGGTTGCTTAAGAAATCGGCAAAAGAAGTTCCGTAAATGGAAAAATCATCCATGAAGACTTCAACAATCTTTTCACAAAAATTAGAGAATATAGCAGTCATACATCTTTGAAAGGTAGCGGGTGCATTGCATAATCCAAAAGGCATGCGTCTATAAGCATAGGTTCCAAAAGGACAAGTAAAGGTGGTTTTCTCTTGATCAGGCTGTGATACAGGTATTGGGAGAAACCAGAAGAGCCATCTAGGAAAAAAAATCTGTGTGCTTCGATAATCTTTCTAGCATTTGGTCTATGAACGGTAAAGGATAATGATCTTTTCTAGTAGCTTTGTTTAATTTTCTGAAACCAAGTACCATTCTATAGCTAGTCACAATTCTTCGTCGAATGAGTTCATTTTTATTATTAGGAATAATAGTAATACTTGCTTTCTTAGGGACACAATGAACTGGACTCACCCATCTACTATCACCTATGGGATAAATTATACCTGCTTCCAGAAGCTTTAATATTTCATTTCTCACCACTCCTTTCATTTTGGGATTTAGTCTTTGTTGGTGATCAACAACGGGTTTAGCATGTGGCTCCATATTCATCAAGAGTATACCAAATAGCAGCTCGGTGCTTTCTTACAGTTTTTAATAATCTTTCTTCTTCATGCTCTGTAAGTTAAGCACTGATAACAACAACATATATCTTATTTTCATGAAGATAAGCATATTTCAAAGTGTCAGGTAATTGCTTTAATTCAAACACACGATCTCCCTTGGGTGGAGGAGGACCTCCTAGAGTTTCAACATGCAAGTTGTGTTTAAGGATACGTTTTTGCTCAAAGAACATATTATCTATTTGATTTCCTTCATGCATATGAATATCATTTTCATGGTCTATCAAATATTGTTCTAATGGATCCGTAGGAAGAATGGAAATAGAAGCAAGACCAATTACTTCTTCTTCACTAGGCAATTCTTTATCATGGGGTTGTTTACTAAACTTGGAGAAATGAAACTAATGAGATGCACCACCAAAAGTAACACAGGCAGTTTCCTTTTTGCAATCTATTTGAGCATTTTCATTGTTCAAGAAGAGTCTACTAAACTGGGACAAAAATTATCTTTTGGTGAGCAAAGTACTAGAAAATTAGTAGGGTATTTTACTTTTGCACACAAGACTTCAACATCTCTAACAATCCCAAGTGGTGTGATGGTGTCTCTATTAGCAAGTTTAATAGTAACATCTATGTCTTCAATCTCAACGGGTGCTATCTCATGCATAATATCTTGATATATGGTAAAAGGGATATCATTAATAGTAGAACCCATATCACATTAACCATGGTAGCAGTGATCTCCTATTTTGAAACGACACGCATGACAACAACGGGTCTATTCTTTTCTTTAGTATCAGGTTTGGAAATTCTAGCATCTTTATTACAGAAATAAATAGCATGCCCATCAATAGTATCTACCAAGAGATCTTTAACCATAGCGGTACTTGGTTCTGTATTAATTTGCTCAGAGGGTTTGGTTGTTCTAACATAATTTTTCTTAACCACAGTTGAAGCTTTAGCTTGTTCCTTTATCCTAACAGGGAAATGTGGATTCTCAATGTAAGCAGTAGGCACAACTGGGTCAACATTATAAATAATAGTTTCATCTTCAACTTTAATTGGTTCTTCAACTTTTTTTAATAGGTGGATGATAGTTAAACCACTGCTCTCTAGGGAGATCAACATGAGCAGCAAATGTATCACGAAATGAGGCTACTATCTCAGTGTCAAGTCCATACTTAGTGCTAAATTCATTCAAAGCATCGGTATTCATAAAAGATTTAACACATTTCAAACTTAGGTTTTGTACCTGACTCATTACCTTCGTCAAGCTCCCAATCTCCAGAGTTACATTTAATTCTTTTCGAAATATCCCACCTGAATTCAATAGTCTTCTTCATAAAAGAACAAGAGCAATAAGTATCAAGCATGGTTTGATCATTACGAGAAAGCCGAGCGTAAAAATTCTGAACAATAATTTCACTTGAGAGCTCATGATTGGGCCATGAATATAACATTGAATTCAACATCCCCCAAGCTAGAGCGATAGTTCCTCCTTCGCGAGGCAAAAAAATATAGACAAAATTCCGATCACCATGAACAAGATGCATATGATTTTTTTTGGTGAAACTCCAATTGCAATCGATTCCAGTTCCAAGGTCTTATCATCACGTAGCCTATACCATGTCAATGATTTACCCCCAAAGATAAAGGGAAAACCTTATTCTTGACTTCATCTCCGGATAAACCTGCAAGCTTAAATAATCCACAAACTTCATCCACATAAATTAGGTGCATATCAGGATGTTTTGTTCCATCTCCTACAAAACAATTAGCTAGCAGTATCTCTATCATACCCGAAGGAATTTCATAGTAAACATTTTCAGTAGGTGTAGGAGGATGAGGGACAACTTTTGGTGTTTCCGTTCAAGGTGAAGATACGCTGAAAAAGCCCCACAGAGGATTAGTTTCAATAGTGACAAGTAACATTAAATTTCAGCACGTAATATAAATTTCCCCTTACAAAATTACGCTTACCAAAGGCGCTTCACTCCCCGGCTATCGCACCAGAAAAGATTATTGATGACCCACAAGTATAGGAGGTCAATCGTAGTCCTTTCGATAAGTAAGAGTGTCGAACCCAACGAGGACCGGAAGGAAATGACAAGCGGTTTTCAGCAAGGTAATTTCTGCAAGCACTGAAATAGTGATAACAAGTTGTTTGATAGCAAGATAATTGTAACAAGTGACAAGTAGCAGTAGTAACAATATGTGCAGCAAGGTAGCGCAATCCTTTTGAGGCCAAGGACAGGCCAAAACAGGTTCATATAATAGGCAAAGTGTTCTTGAGGGCACACAAGAATTTCATCTAGTCACAGTTTGCGTTCGGTATTTTGATAATTTGATATGTGGGTGGATCGTTGCATGGGTGCGGTTCTTACTTGAAGAAACCTCCCACTAATGATTAACCCTCCCGCAAGCATCCACAACTACGAGAGAAGTATTAAGAATAAATTCTAACCATAGCATTAAATATGGGGATCCAAATCAGCCCCTTGTGAAGTAGTGCATAGACTAGGGTTTAAGTTTCTGTCACTCTCCCAACCCACGCTCTAATTACTACTCCACAATGAATTCCCTTAGAAGCAAAATATGGTGAAATGTTATGTAGTCGACGTTCACATAACACCACTAAGGGAACCACAAGATTCATATCATCAAAATATCGAACGAATATCAAACTCACATGACTACTTGCAACATGATTTCTCCCGTGGCCTAAAAAACAAAAGTAACTACTCACAAGTGATAAACATGTTCATGATCAGATAGGTATTGAATAGCATCATGGATTTGAACATATGATCTTCCACCAAATAAACCATAAAAAATCAACTAAAAGATGTAATTTACACTACTAGACACACCCTAGGTACCAATCCGAGGTTCCGGTACAAGATTGAGTACAAGAGATGAACTATGGTTTTGATAGGAGATGTTGCTGGTGAAGATGTTGATGAAAATAGGCCTCCCCAAGATGAGGGGGTTGTTGATGACGATGGCCTTGATTTCCCCCTTTGTGAGGGAAGTTCCTCCGGCGGAATCGCTCCGCCGGTGGGCAGAAGTGCTCCTGCTCAGGTTTCGCCTCGAGACGACGGCGCTTTTTCCCGAAAGTCCTCTCCTTAATTTTCTTAGGTCAGAGGAGAATATATACCAGAAGATGGGCGCTAGTGGTGGGCTAGTTGGTGTCTAGTGCCTGCCTGGTGACCCCCTATGGCACTTCTTCATTCCAGTATTTTTTATTTTTTATAAAATAAATCTCCGTAAGTTTCAGCCCAATTGGAAATCTGCAAAGTAGGTATCTTTGACATTGCTTTTTCAGATCCATAATTCCATCTACTAGTATTCTCCCACTTGATGTAAACCTTGCATATTATGAGAGAAAGGGCATTAGAATTACTCCTCCAAGTGCAAAATGCATAAAAAAACATTGTAAATAATAGTAACAAAACATGATGCAAAATGGACGTATCGAGGTGCCAATGGTAGGTAATGGAAGGAGGACGCCACCCAACGCCGACCCATGCCCAAGCCTTTTCCTTTCTCATCCCGTTCCTCCGCCCAAAATGGCACTCCATCTGTCGCTGTCGCCTGCAAGAAAAAGTAGGATGGGAAGGCTCAGAAAGCAGAACAAGAAAACCGACTCTATACATTGAGACATATAGAATAAGAAAACCAGCAAACAATACTAACGAACTACAAGTTCATGCAAAACTACCATCAAAACATATCCATACAATGGCTCTGTATCAAAATATAAAATGTATTTTGGTTATTCATAGGGCATAAAACATCTTACATTTTGTTAGGAGGGAATATTATTTATCCCCAGGATCCTACATAAACGTTAGACATGCTTGAAAATAAACCTAACTTACTTTTATTTATCTCAAGGTTTTGCATAAGACTGTTGCCCTTATTTACTTGACTGGCTTTTTTGGCTTCATTCAAATATCTCGCATTCATTCGTGTTGTGCATTTTGTGTTGGAAATGGTCACGGACACTTAGTAGCATTTTATCTGTCAAAAGCGAATTTACGAGGGTATTTCTCTAGTACGATATAGTAATTCAACTTGGGCCAGCTCACTAGCTACTACCGTGTCTAACCACTGAGTCATAGCTCTTGTTATCGTCTAGTATAAATTGTAGTATATTATCATCCAATACAAATTAGAGTTCATTACACTAGTTTTTACAAAATCTGGAACTTGTTAATAAAGCAAAACAACTGTACAATTTAGGTTCTAAATTTATGTAGGATGGGTTCTTACTACTGTCTCCTTTTCACTTTCATTTATTTATTTTTTGTATTGGGTAATGAACTTTCTAGACTAAGTTTGTGCACAATATCCATAGCATCATCAGAAGTCATGTATTAATAGGAGCACTAGATAATAGTCTTAATTGGGACAAGCATCGCAACCATGGGGACATCAGGACCAACATATGCTTAGGCTTCACACAAGATGAGTATAACCATAGCACAAACAGAAGACATAAACATCACAAACCACAGCAAAATATGAGAGCGTCTAGTAACCTAATTAGACCTATACCACTAAAGTACCAACTATGATGGCCACATCACATGGAGCTGGGAATCATGTTTCTTACTTATGCCCGAGTCGAAGATGAAGCCACCACTGTCCCGGGATACAAACAGACCCACAAAATACAACAGTCGGTAACAACACCAGCACCGTACGTCGATTCAGAAACCATGGAGTCGGATCACAACGGGCAACCACACACACAAGACGCGGGTAAAAGGAGTCATCGATGGATGCTCATATGTAGGATGACGGTGTACTCCCTTGTGATGGTCTCCTTCTTCGTCGGTGCTCAGAGCACCTCCACTCGCACCCAACAGCCCCCAGGGCGCCTTTTTTAGTGCCGGTGGTGCAAAATTGGCCCCGTCGCACCCCAACTCCTCGTTTACCGTTGGTCTCGGACAAAATAACAGTCGGCGAACCCGAGCCAAACCCAGCCCCCCTGGACCTCTGGGAGCACCGGTCAAAGCGAAAAGCCAAGCCAGCCCGTTCTGTGGGCGGCAGTCGGGCCATTCTTGCCGTTTTCTCCACTTTCCTCCTCCCTTTCCGTCCATTCCCCCCACCTCCTTCCGCCATTCTTCTCCCGCTCATGACAACCAGACACCATGCCGTCCAAGAAGAAGTACACCTTCCCTCGCCCCGCCACCGATGTCGATTCTAGTCAGCCGAAGTAGAGGAAGTCGATGCCTAGAGTGACGGGCTTTTCGGATGCCGAGTGAAGGGCAGAAGTCGCGTGCCGGGAGATGGTCACAACAGACCGGCCGAGGAGGCTCGACAACAAGAAGATCAAGGACGCGGCATCGGTGGTGGCGGTTGATCAAGAAGAGGTGTCCTGTGCCGGGATGATGAATCCGCCCAGCCGCAACCCGTAGGCCGCATTGAGGGGTGGCCAGGGCGTTGCACCGGCCACCCTCTCGTGGATGATACCTCCCTGGGGGTACGTTCCCTCACCTGCCTATTCCGACGGCGACGCGCATGGCGGCTACAATCCCAACACCACCTTCCTGCATGGCGTGCCGCAACGTCACCCCACCGGTTTCGGCCACGACCCGCGCACTCCCTCACCTGCGTCTAGTGTCGGCCACAACACCAAGTACAACTACTCACCGTCAGCGTACTCGTAAGCAGCCTCGCCTGCACCGTCTCTACACCGTGGTGTCCTTCCATTCCTGCCCACTTCATCATTGCAGTTTAACTACGTCGATGCCTACATGGACGAGATCATCACGAGCGGCTCCGTCGCCGCCACGTCGCACCCGGAGTTTGGTGTGTAGGATGAAGCAATGAACACCATTGGCAACATTGATGACGAGATTGACAATGCCAATGCGGAGGAGGGAGAGGAAGATGCGGTGGAGGTGGATCCGGAACCAATGCCGAGGAAGAAGGGAAGGAAGAGAAAGCGGTCGGCGAACGCCAAGCCAGCCGAACCACGGGTCAAGTGGAAGTAAAGGGAAGACGAGTGCCTTGACAAAGCGTGCAAGACCGTCAGCATCGCCCCGATCAGTGACATGAATCAGAATGCTGACACGTCCAGGGGGAGAATCAAAACAGCGTTCGACGAACGCAAGCTGGTCGACTCCGACTTCACCAACATCCACATGGACCACCGCGACAAGGCCATGGCGAACCGCTGGTCCATGATCCAGAAGGCCTGCAACAAGTGGCACGGGATTGTCGAGGAGGTCGCTGCTCACCCGGAAAGCGGCGCCTATGTCGAGGGTCAAGTATGGAGAAAGTTTGCCGACCCTAGTTTGTCACGTCGCCGTGTAGTTTGCCAACATGTTTTGTCCGCGGTTTTGTGCAGATGATTTGGATGTTCACCATGTATCATGCGGACAACGAGAATTAAGAGTTCAGGTTCCTTCACGTGCTCTCCAGGACCGAGTCGTGCGAGAAGTGAAGGGAAGTTCGACTCGCTCTCCACAAGTCCAGCGAGACCTATGATACGTCCCAAACGTATCTATAATATCTGCTTGTTCCATGATCTTTTGGGTGACACTGTTATATGTTTTGCTACACTTTTACATCATTTTACACATATTTGGACTAACCTACTAACTGAGTGCACCCAGTGCCAGTTTCGGTCTGCTGATGTCTATTTTGCAGGGGCTTTTACCCAATTTTCCGAAGCCCGAAAAATTCCAAAAAATATATAAAAAACAGCGAAACGGAAGCTTCTGGATCACCGAAGATGGGCTAGAGGGGGGCCAGGGGCCTCCCAGGCGACCTGCTGGCGCGGCCAGGCCCTAGGCCGCGCCAGGAGGCCGCCTGGGTGGGTCCCACCTCCTCCAGTGGCCTCCTTTGGCGTATATTTAGAGTCCCGAGAGGAACCCTTGAAGATTCTCTGGAATCGCAAATTTCTCCATCGTTCCGCCGCCGTAGCGCTTCCGAGATCAAGAGGAGACCTCTTCCCGGCACCCTGTCGGACGGAGGATTGACCTCCGGGAGGTTCTCCACCTCCATGGATGCTTCTCGTAAGTGTCGTGAGTAGTCCTCCTTGGACCATGAGTCCATGACTAGTAGTTATGTGATGTCTTCTCTCTAATCTTGTGCTTCAATGGTTAGTCCTTGTGAGCTGCCCTACATGATCAAGGCATCTATGTAATTCTCTTTCTATTGCTATGCTCCGTTTGTTGGGATCTGATGGATTATGTGATTACGTTCAGATTGTTATGAGTTATATATTTGATTATCCTTTTATATTATGTTCCTTAGTGATTCTTGCATGTTCTCCCTTGCTATTTATTTCTTTGGCCAAGTAGTAGATTGTAACTCCAACTGGGAACGCTATGCATGATTTTGGGTTCATGCCCCTCGATGTCTAGCTTGACTGACAGAAACATGAGACTAGGGGATGTGCTTATTGCCACCAGGGAGAAAACAACGGTGCTTGTGACCACGATTGCAAGGATTTTTTGCCTTACGCATAGTTCGTTAATGCAGTTGTTCGTTGCTTTGAGTTTACACTCTGGGTGGGGCTCACAACGTAATACCGGAGAGATGTTGTGGATAGATATCTCAAGGTGGATGATTTGTAAGTAGATGCTAATGAATAAATGGTCTACTTGTCTTGTCGTACTTCCCATTACTATTGAACCTCTAACTATCAAGTAACATAATTAGCATTGTGGTGCGATCACAATTCTATCAATTGCCCAACTATGATTTGTTTACCCAAGGATAGTTGTTTATCGTCTTTTGGGAGAGAGACATCACTAGTGAACATCATGTGACGTCGGTCCATATCATCATTTTTGTTTACACCTCCATCATTTACCGCTTTCATTTACTTTTCTGTTGCAACCACTATTACTTTCCCGCTTGTGTTTTGATACTTTGCAATCTACAAGGCCAGAGAGATTGACAACCTCTCTATACTCGTTGGGAGCAAAGTTATTTGTTGTGTGTGTAGGTCCACGTCTTCTCCTAGCGCTAGGGTGGAAGACACCTACTTGTTGAGCCTAGGAGTCCTCCTGGTTCGGTAAACCTTACAGTCTCCGTGTAAGGGAAATCTGCTGCTTACTACAGCTCCACCTTCCACTTAGGGTAACCAACGAGGGGCGAGAAGTATATCCATCAACTCGTCATCAATCAAATTTCTGGCGCCGTTGCCGGGGACTCTAGTTTTCAAGATAGGGGAGTTGCATGCTATCTTTTACCTTTGCATTTTAGTCTTGTTAGTTTTCTTTTTAGTCTTTGCTTTAGAGTCTTATACCAAAAACCACAAAAAAATTAGTTTCTATGTTCTTGCTTGTTGCCGTTGCTATGGGTTCCACTAAAAGCACCAAGTTGTGTGACTTCACTAGTCACAACAACAATGACTTTATCTACACTCCTATTTCTCCTCCTGCCACTTGAGCCACATCCTATGAGATTAAACCAGCTTTATTGAACCTAGTTATGAAAGATCAATTCGCCGGTGCTAGAGATGATGCTGCCTTGCAATTGAACAATTTTGTTGAGCTCTGTGATATGCCAAAATATAAAGAAGTAGATGGTGATATTGTTAAACTTAAGATTTTTCCTTTCTCCTTGAGAGGAGGAGCTAAAGTGTGGCTTCAATCTTTTCCTAGGAATAACATAGATTCTTGGGATAAGTGCAAAGATGCTTTTATTGGGAAGTATTACCCGCCTGCTAAGATTATCCAGTTGAGGATTAATATTATGAATTTTAGGCAATTGGATAATGAACATGTTGCTCAAGCTTGGGAACATATGAAATCTCTTGTTAAGAATTGCCATACACATGGTTTGACTAATTGGATGGTTATCCAAACTTTCTATGCAGGATTGAACTTTACCTCGCGGAATATGTTAGACTCGGCCGCGGGAGGAACTTTTATGTCAACTACACTTGGTGCTTCCACAAAGCTATTGGATGAGATGATGAAAATTTATTCTCATTGGCACACCGAGAGAGCTCCAACAGGTAGGAAGGTAAATCTCTTGAGGAGATCTCCTCCCTTAATGAAAAGGTTGACATGATCATCACTCTACTTACTAAGCAAGCTCCTATTGATCCTCATGATGTTCCTTTAAATTCTTTGGTTGCTCAAGAAAGAGAGCAAGTGGATGTTAATTTTATTTCTAGGAACAACTTCAATAACGATGCTTATAGGAGTAATTTTGGTAGCAATCATAGACCATTCCAATCCAACAACTATGGGAACAATAACAATTATCCTAGCACCAGAAACTCCACTTCTAAATTAGAGAGCATGCTTAAAGATTTTATCACCTCTCAAAAAGCCTTCAACAAGAATGTAGAAGAGAAACTAGAAAAAATAGATAGTCTCTCTTTGAAGGTGGACAACATAGCTCATGATGTAGAGATGCTTACAATTAGAACTTCCCCACTTGAGGAAAGGAACACCACACCCATGGATGCTATCCAAGTCCAAATTAATGAGAACATAAGAATGCTAGCCAAACTTAAAGATAGATGGGCTAGAGAAAAGGAAGAGGAAGAGAGAATTAATAGATGTCCTACACACACTACCATTGCTACTATACAAGTTGTTGACAATCTCAAAACTTTTAGCACCCATCGCACTCCTAGTCCCAATGGACCTATTAATGGTGATGCTAATACCTCAACTATAGGACAAGGAGGTACTTTGAATTTAGATACTACCAGAAGAATGAGCTTAGATGACATTACTACCACTTTAATTAATGGTAGTAACCTTGATTTTGACAATTGAAGTCTCTCCGAAGTTATCACCCTTTTGCAAAGAATGGCTAAAGACCCCCACGCTAGTACACTCAATATTGCCTTCACCGAGCGTATTACCAATGCTCTTATCAAAGGTATGGAGGAGAAGCTCAAGCTAGAGACTTTTATTCCTAGGAAACTACAAGATGGTTGGGATCCTATGGTCAAAATAAAATTGAATAATATGTCTTGCTTTGCTTTGTGTGATGTTGGAGCTAGTGCCTTCGTTATGCCCAAAAGAATGTATGATAGGTTTGATTGGAAACATAATGATCCATGTTCTTTTGGTGTTCGTGTTGTTGATTCTTACATAAAAAAAACTTTAGGGAGAATTGATGATGTTCTTATTATTATCAATGATAATTATGTGCCCGTTGATTTTCTTATTTTGGACATTGAATGTGATCCTTCATGTGCAATTATTTTGGGACGTCCTTTTCTCCGTACTGTTGGTGCTATCATTGACATGAAAGAGGGAATTATTAAATTCCAATTTCCTATTAAAATAGTAATGGAACACTTCCCTAGAAAGAAGATTAATTTACCTTATGAGTCCGTTATTCGGGCAAGTTATTCTTTTCGAGTTGATAACACTCGATCTTCTTGCATTATGCCTAGCTCAAAGGCATAAAAGAAAGCACTAGTTGGGAGGCAACCCAATTTGTTTTACTTTATGTTTTAGTGTCTTGATACTTGTTAATACTGTAGCAACATCATTGTATATTTATTTTTAATCTTTGTGCCAAGTTATATCCTCTGATTGAAAGAACGTTCAAAAGTTGTGACATGCTGCCGAGAAACAGATTCTGTCTGCTTGACGGAAAAATTCGCCAAAAATCACCAGATCATGTTTTTGATCTGAATGTTTTTGATAGCATGATCTATATAATTTCCTTTCTGGCATCTGTTCTAAGTTTTTTTATTTGTGTTGCAGAAGTGCCCCGAATAAATTATTTACTACATGTTGTTCTGTTTTTCACAGATTCTGCAATGTTTTGCGTTTTCATTCTTTTGCAAATCCTAAGATTGGTTTTTTATTTGAAAAAACCTTTTGGCATTCAGAAGAAGCAGTATCTTTTCATGAAAATCTTTATTTACAATAGGTAATGAATTATTTTATTAAGGGAACTAACCACTCTAATCAGCTTATGATGAGTTTCGTATGAAGGGAGTTTTCAAGTATGCGATGGGAGATGGTGAAAGAAGATATATGAGTGTCAAGCGCTCAAGCATGGGGATGCCCCCATGCACCCCATGAAATATGCAAAGGAGACTAAAGCATCTAAGCTTGGGGATGCCCCCGTGCATCCCCTTCTCTATCAACAATCATCAGTTCGTCCATCTCCATGCTATATTTTTATCAGTTCATATGATATGTGCTATGCTTGGAGCGTCTCGCTCTTTACTTTTAAGTTTGTTTTAGTTTTTCTTGCTGTTAATAACAAGTCGGAACCTAGCCTACCTTGTTTGGGAGAGAGACACACTCCATTCCACTCTAGCACACAACATAGGTTTTCATGCTTATATTTTTTGTGTGTGTTCTTCATCTTTTCGTAGATACTGTCATGCTTAGCTCTTAGTTATCAGGCTTATCTTGTTTAGAGAGTTGGCTCGTTGCACTGAGTTGTGTGTCTTGCATGAGTAGGTAATTGAGGTTGTTATTTAAGTATAGTAGTAACTTGCAATAGTTTTGAGGTATTGATTTGAGTAATGTTTGGACTATTGGTGCCAAGAGCTTGAGACTATTAGTGATAGGTGTCGTATTTTGGGAAATCCGTGTGTTTTTCAAAAACTAAAAATTAGTTGAGAACTCTAGCTACTAAATTGATCGCTAACCTCTCGAGGGGTTGGAATATATAAAGTACCCTCACGTTACCATGAGTCGAGGATGTGCAAGGATAACCAACCCCCCAAACACTCCTCCTCGGGGTACTTGTCTCTTTATGAATTTCCTAACTAGATAGAGAGTTACCGATAATAAGTGTATGAGTTCTTCGGACTAATGTGAGTATTCAATTGTTGTCACTTCCACCATCCATATTTTGCTAGCCTCTTCGGTACCGTGCATTGACCTTTCTCACATTGAGAGTTGGTGCAAACTCCACCGGTGCAGCCAAACCCATGACATGATACGCTCTGTCATACATAAGCCTCATTATATCGTTCCTACAAATATTCACCATACCTACCTATTAAGGCATTTCCATAACCTTTCCGAGATACATTGCCATGCAACATCCACCATCTCATGACTTGATCTCCATGTCATACATGATTTTGCTTGATCATAGAGCCGCATGATAGTTGGGCCTTGCCCAAATTATTGCTACATGACGCACTAGTGTCATTGCATATCCTGCTACACTGGCAGAGGCATACATTTGCATACATCATGATAGTTTTTCACATGTCTTTATATTGAGTACTTCTTATAAAGTGTGATGATTTTTATTTTTATTCATGTAAGACATAGAGTGTTGCCATTAAGTGAGGAAAAGATTCCAAAGTGGACAAAAAAAGATCCCAAAGAGGACAAATGAGAGATAAAAATAAAGAGCCAAAGATGCCACAAAATAAATAAAAAAGAGAAAAAGAAAAATAAAAAGAAATAAAAAGAGAGAAGGGGGCAACACTACTAGTCCTTTTGAAAGTTCTACTCCATTGCTATATTGGTACTACATAGAGATTATCATTCATGCATAACTATGTGGGGACCCTTAAACTATAGAACTTGGTTTGCATATTCCAATGATGAGCCTCCTCAAATGAGCTCTAGGTCTTCATGAGCAAACAAGTTGGATGCACGCCTACTAGTTCCATTGGAGAGCTTACCTTAGCTCATATGTGCATCCGTTACATGGCAACCCCTACTCCTCACATCATAACTATCATTTGGCTTTCTCTCGCCTATGGTTGTCCTCATTGATGTGAGCCTTTCACACCTTTTTGTCTTCCTTCCCCATCATTATTCTATTTTCCATCCTAAGTGCCAACATATCTTGCTTACTCTCATCCATTGCATGAGTGCTCAAAGTCGAAAGGGAGAGGATCATTTTGACTTCTGCTTGACTAGTGGTCTGGGGATGAGTCAAAGTAAGATTTTGAAGGAGACAAATATGAGGTTTAGTAGATTGAGTTCTCAATTAAAAAATATTTTATGATCTCAACCCATCTCCCACTTATTGCACACAAACACCATTGGAGACATTCGAGTCACGGACAACGAGAGCTCTTGCACCTTTATGTTCTTACTTTGCTAAATTCAATACTAGATATAGACTCGTGCTTCTTATTGTCTTGACTTGAATTGCATATCTTAATTGCTTTACTTTGAAGTTCTTATATGTGTGTTAGCATGTCACCACAAAAATTATTGTTTTATCATTTATCTACTCGAGGACGAGCAGAAATTAAGCTTGGGGATGTTGATACGTCCCAAACGTATCTATAATTTCTGCTTGTTCCATGATCTTTTGGGTGACATTGTTATATGTTTTGCTACACTTTTACATCATTCTACACATATTTGGACTAACCTACTAACTCAGTGCACCCAATGCCAGTTTATGTCTGCTGATGTCTATTTTGAGGGGCTTTTACCCAATTTTGTGAAGCCCGAAAAATTCTAGAAAAAAATATAAAAAATCAGCGAAACGGAAGCTTCCGGATCACCGAAGATGGGATAGAGGGGGCCAGGGGCCTCCCAGGCGACCTACTGGGGCGGCCAGGCCCAAGGCTTCGCCAGGAGGCCCCCTGGGTGGGTCCCACCTCCTCCGGTGCCCTCCTTTGGCCTATATTTAGAGTCCTGAGAGGGAACCCTTGCAGATTTTCTGGAATCGCGACTTTCTCCATCATTCTGCCGCCGTAGCGCTTCCGAGATCGGGAGCGTCAGGAGACCTCTTCCCGGCACCCTGTCGGAGGGAGGATTTGTTGGGGAACATCGCATGGAAAACAAAAAAAATTCCTACGCGCACGAAGACCTATCATGGTGATGTCCATCTATGAGAGGAGATTTGGATCTACGTACCCTTGTAGATCGTACAGCAGGAAGCGTTAAGAAACGCGATTGTTGTAGTGGAACGTCCTCACGTCCCTCGATCCGCCCCGCGAACTGTCCCACGAACCATCGCGCGATCCGTCCCACGATCCGCTCCAATCTAGTGCCGAACGGACGGCACCTCCGCGTTCAGCACACGTACAGCTCGACGATGATCTCGGCCTTCTTGATCCAGCAAGCAAGACGGAGAATTAGATGAGTTCTCCAGCAGCATGAAATCGCTCCGTGGTGGTGAAGGATCTACTCCTGCACAGCTCCGCCCGAGCTCCGCAGAAATACAATCTAGAGGTTAAACTATGGTGTCTAGATCTGAGTTGCACAAGGCAAAGTTGTCTCAAATGAGCCCTAAATCACCAGTATATATAGGAGGATAGGTGGGGAGACTTGCCTTGAGGTCCAAGGCCCTCTAGGTGCACCGGCCAACAAGGTGGAGGACTCCTCCTCGAATCCTAGTCTAACTAGGATTGGAAAGTGGAGTCCTCCACCTTCCCACCTTTCTTTTTTTTTCTCTTGGTTTTTCTCCTTGTGGAGCCTAGCCTCTCTTGGGCTGTCCCACCTGCCCACTAAGGGCTGGTGCGCCACCCTAAAGGCCTTGGGCCACTCCCGGGTGGGTTGCCCTCCTCCCGGTAAATACCCGGAACCCATTCGTCACTCCCGACACGATGCCGGTAATGCCCGAAAACCTTGCGGTAACCAAATGAGACAAACCTATAAATAAATCTTCGTGTCCAGATCACTCTGGAAACCCTCGTGACGTCCGTGATCCCATCCAGGACTCCAAACAACATTCAGTAACCATGCATATAACTCAACTATACTAAAACATCGCCAAACCATAAGTGTGTAGACCTTGCGGGTTCGAGAACTATGCAGACATGCCCCGAGGTACTCCTCGGTCAATATCCAATAGCGGGACTTGGATGCCCATATTGGATCCTACATATTCTCCGAAGATCTTATCGGTTGGACCTCAGTGTCAAGGATTCATATAATCCCGTATGTCATTCCTTTTGTCCTTCGGTATGTTGCTTGCCCGAGATTCCATCGTTGGTATCCGCATACCTATTTCAATCTCGTTACCAGCAAGTCTCTTTACTCGTTCCGTAATACAAGATGATGTGACTTACACTTAGTCATATTGCTTGCAAGGCTTGTGTGTGATGTTGTATTACCGAGTGGGCCCCGAGATACCTCTCTGTCACACGAAGTGACAAACCCCAGTCTTGATCCATACTAACTCAACAGGCACCTTCGGAGATACCTGTAGAGCACCTTTATATTCATACAGTTACATTGTGACGTTTGATGCCCACAAGGTATTCCTCGGTGCCAGTGAGTTATATGATATCGTGGTCATAGGAAGAAATACTTGACACGCAGAAAACAATAGCAATAAAACGACATGATAAATATGCTACATTCATAGTTTGGGTCTTGTCCATCACATGATTCTCCTAATGATGTGACCCCGTTATCAAGTGACAACACTTGCCTATGGCCAGGAAACCTTGACCACCTTTGATCAATGAACTAGTCAACTAGAGGCTCACTAGGGACAGTGTGTTGTCTAACTAGTCAACTAGTCAACTAGAGGCTTACTAACCATCAACAATTGATGCTCCTTCTTGATTTCAACTTTCGCAGTGTCAAACATTGTGAATCACTCAAGGAGCATCATATCTATCCTTGATTTTTTTATAGTTCATCACGAAGCTCTAGTAACTTAGTGGCAGTAACTTTGGAGAACCATCAATATCTCATTTGGAAGATTCACTCCCACTTGATTCAAGCGATTGTTGTACTCAGACAATCTGAGAACATGCTCAACGATTTGATCTTTTCTCCTTTACTTTGTAGGCAAAGAATCTTGTCGGAGGTCTTATACCTCTCAACAAGGGCACGGGCATGAAATATCAATTTCATCTCTTTGAACATCTCTTATGTTCTGCGACGTTTTCAAAACGTCTTCAGCGCCTTGCTTCTAAGCCATTAAGTATTGCGCACTGAACTATCATGTAGTCATCAAAGACGTGTATGTCAGATGTACGCAACATCCACAGACGACGCCCGAGGTGTAGCACACTGAATGGTGCATTAAGGACATAAGCCTTCTGCGCAGCAATGAGGACAATCCCCAGTTTTACGGACTTAGTCCGCAAAGTTGCTACTATCAACTTTCAACTAAATTTTCTCTAGGAACATATAAAAACAGTAGAGCTATAGCGCAATCTACATCGTAATTCGCAAAGACCATTAGACTATGTTCATGACAATTAGTTCAATTAATCATATTACTTAAGAACTCCCACTCAAAAAGTACATCTCTCTAGTCATTTGAGTGGTACATGACCCAAATCCACTAACTCAAGTCCGATCATCACGTGAGTTGAGTATAGCTTCAGTGGTAAGCATCTTTATGCTAATCATATCAACTATATGATTCATGCTCGACCTTTCGGTCTCTTGTGTTCTGAGGCCATGTCTGCACATGCTAGGCTCGTCAAGTTTAACCCGAGTGTTCCGCGTGTGCAACTGTTTTGCACCCGTTGTATGTGAACATTGAGTCTATCCCACCCGATCATCACGTGGTGTCTCGAAACGACGAACTGTAGCAACGGTGCACAGTCGGGGAGAACACAATTTCGTCTTGAAATTTTAGTGAGAGATCACCTCAAAATGCTACCGTCGTTCTAAGCAAAATAAGGTGCATAAAAGGATTAACATCACATGCAATTCATAAGTGACATGATATGGCCATCATCATGTGCTTCTTGATCTCCATCACCAAAGCACCGACACAATCTTCTTGTCACCGGCGCCACACCATGATCTCCATCAACGTGCCGCCATCGGGGTTGTCCTGCAACTTATGCTATTACTACTAAAGCTACGTCCTAGCAATATAGTAAACGCATCTGCAAACACAAACGTTAGTTTAAAGACAACCCAATGGATCCTGCCAGTTGCCGTACCATCGACGTGCAAGTCGATATTAACTATTACAACATGATCATCTCATACATACAATATATCACATCACGTCATTGTCCATATCATATCACAAGCATACCCTGCAAAAACAAGTTTGACGTCCTCTAATTTGTTGCATGTTTTACGTGGCTGCTATGGGTATCTAGTAGATCGCATCTTACTTATGCAAAAACCACAACAGAGATGTGCAAATTGCTATTTAACCTCTCCAAGGACTGCCTCGGTCAAAACCAATTCAACTAAAGTTGAAGAAATCGACACCCGCCAGTCATCTTTATGCAACGAGGTTGCATGTCAAGCGATGAAACCAGTCTTTCGTAAGCGTACGAAAAGTGTCGGTCCGGGTCGCTTCAATCCAACAATACCGCCGAATCGAGAAAAGACTAAGGAGGGCAGCAAATCGAACATCACCATCCACAAAACCCTTTGTGTTCTACTCGAGATAACATCTACGCATGAACCTAGCTCATGATGCCACTGTTGGGGAACGTCGCATGGGAAACAAAAAATTTCCTACGCACACGAAGACCTATAATGGTGATGTCCATCTACGAGAGGAGATTTGGATCTACGTACCCTTGTACATCGCACAGCAGGAAGCGTTAAGAAATGCGGTTGATGTAGAGGAACGCCCTCACGTCCCTCGATCCGCCCCGCGAACTGTTCCACGAACCGTCCCACGATTTGTCCCAGGATCCGCACCCATCTAGTGCCGAACGGACGGCACCTCCGCGTTCAGCACACGTACAGCTCAACGATGATCCAGCAAGCCAGACTGAGAAGTAGATGAGTTCTCCGGCAACGTGACGGTGCTCCAGTGGTGGTGAAGGATCTACTCCTGCAGGGCTTCGCCGAAATACGATCTAGAGGTAAAACTATGGTGTCTAGATCTGAGTTGCACGTGGCAAAGTTGTCTCAAATTAGTCCTAAACTAGCAGTATATATAGGAGGAGAGGTGGAGAGACTTGCCTTGAGGGCCAAGGCCCTCTAGGTGCACCGTCCAAGGAGGTGGAGGAGTCCTCCTCCAATCCTAGTCTAACTAGGATTGGAAAGTGGAGTCCTTCTCCACCTTCCCACCTTTTTTTTCTTTTCTCTTGGTTTCTCTCCTTGTGGCGCCTAGCCTCTCGTGGGCTGTTCCACCAGCCCACTAAGGGCTGGTGCGCCACCCTCAAGGCCTTGGGCCACTCCCGGGTGGGATGCCCCCCTCCCGGTAAATACCCGGAACCCATTCGTCACTCCCGACACGATGCCGGTAATGCCCGAAAACCTTCCGGTAACCAAATGAGACAAACTTATATATCAATCTTCGTTTCCGGACCACTCCGGAAACCCTCGTGATGTCTTTGATCCCATCCGGGACTCCGAACAACATTCGGTAACCATGCATATAACTCAACTATACTAAAACATCGCCAAACCTTAAGTGTGCAGACCCTGCATGTTCGAGAACTATGCAGACATGCCCCGAGGTACTCCTCGGTCAATATCCAATAGGGGGACCTAGATGCCCATATTGGATCCTACATATTCTCCGAAGATCTTATCGGTTGAACCTCAGTGTCAAGGATTCATATAATCCTGTATGTCATTCCTTTTCTCCTTCGGTATGTTACTTGCCCGAGATTTGATCGTTGGTATCCGCATACCTATTTCAATCTCCTTACGAGCAAGTCTCTTTACTCGTTGTGCAATACAAGATCCCGTGACTTACACTTATTCACATTGCTTGCCAGGCTTGTGTGTGATGTTGTATTACCGAGTGGGCCCCGAGATACCTCTCCGTCACACGGAGTGACAAATCCCAGTCTTGATCCATAGTAACTCAATGGACACCTTCGGAGATACCTGTAGAGCACCTTTATAGTCACCCAGTTATGTTGTGACGTTTGATGCACACAAGGTATTCCTCCGGTGCTAGTGAGTTATATGATCTCATGGTCATAGGAACAAATACTTGACACGCAGAAAACAATAGCAATAAAACGACACAATCAATATGCTACGTCCATAGTTTGGGTCTTGTCCATCACATGATCCTCCTAATGATGTGATCATGTTATCAAGTGACAACACTTGCCATTGGCCAGGAAACCTTGACCATCTTTGATCAACGAACTAGAAAACTAGAGGCTCACTAGGGACAATGTGTTGTTTATGTATCCACACATGTATTTGAGTTTACAATCAATACAATTCTAGCATGGATAATAAACGATTATTATGAACAAGGAAATATAATAATAACTAATTTATTATTGCCTCTAGGGCATATTTCCAACAGGATTGACCTCTAGGAGCTTCTCCACCGCCATGGACGCTTCCCGGACATGCCGTGAATAGTCCTCCTTGGACCATGAGTCCATGACTAGTAGCAATGTGATGTCTTTTCTCCAATCTTGTGCTTCAATGGTTAGTCCTTGTGAGCTGCCCTACATGATCAAGGTATCTATGTAATTCTCTTGCTATTGCTATGCTTGGTTTGTTGGGATCCGATGGATTATGAGATTATGTTCAGATTTTTATGAGTTATATATTTGATTATCCTTTTTATATTATGTTCCTTAGTGATTCTTGCATGTTCTCCGTTGCTATTTATTGCTTTGGCCAAGTAGTAGATTGTAACTCCAAGAGGGAGCGTTATGCATGATTGTGGGTTCATGCCCCTCGATGTCTATCTTGAGTGACATTAACATGAGACTAGGGGATGTGCTTGTTGCCATGAGGGAGAAAACAAAGGTGCTTGTGACCACAGTTGCAAGGATTATTTACCTTACGCATAGTTCGTTAATGTAGTTGTCCGTTGCTTTGAGTTTACACTTTGGGTGGAGCCGCAAGTTAATACCGGAGAGATGTTCTCGATAGATATCTCAAGGTGGATGATTAGTAAGTAGATGCTGATGAATAAACAGTCTACTTGTCTTGGCATACTGCCCATTACTATTGAACCTCTAACTATCAAGTAGCATAATTAGCATTGCGGTGCGATCATAATTCTGTTAATTGCCCAACTGTGATTTGTTTACCCAAGCATAGTTGTTTATCGTGTTTTGGGAGAGAGACATCACTAGTGAACATCATGTGACTCCGGTCCATATCACCATCATTGTTTACACCTCCATCGTTTACCACTTTCATTTACTTTTCCGTTGCAATCACTATTACTTTCTCGCTTGTGTTTTGATCCTTTGAAAACTACAAGGTTGGAGAGATTGACAACCTCTCTATACTCGTTGGGAGCAAAGTTATTTGTTGTCTGTGTAGGTCGACGTCTACTGCTAGCGCCAGGGTGGAAGACACCTACTTGTTGAGCCTAGGAGTTCTCCTGGTTTGATAAACCTTACAATCTCCATGGAAGGGAAATCTGCTGCTGACTATATCTCCACCTTCCACTTGGGGGCAACCAATAAGGGGCGAGAAGTATATCCATCAACCCGTTATCAACCTACAACCCGGACGCGCCTACCCCGTATGTGGTAGAAGGGCGCCCAGACGGCACCAAAAAATCTACGATGGCAAAGGACGTGACGCCTGCTGCCGAATGGCTGCAAGCTTCGATCAAGCAATGCATCGCCAATGCCAAGAGCAGCGCTGTCAAGAGGGAGGAGAAATCTGACACGAGGTGGTCGATATTGATGGTGAACCAACACGTCAAGCTTGACCTTCTTAGGACCAACGTCGTCGCGAAGAAGAGGAACACTGACCTGACGTTCTTGATGGGGGCAGACACGTCGACGATGGATGAGCAGGTGAAGTCGTGGTACTTCGTGGAGGGCGGCATGATCTTAAACCACATGTCGGTGCCAGTGGACACTTCAGCGGCGATGACGACGAGCCAGACAGAAACTACGTCAACGACCCCGACAGGAACCACACCGACAACATGGATCGGAACCATGCTGAGGACCCCAACAGAAACCACGCCAACGACGAGCCCAACAACCCCGGCTAGTCCCATGGTGGAGGAGCCGCACTTCACTGAGCCGGCAGTTTGATTCATTCCATCCTTTCCTTTGGATCGCCGAACTACTGGTGTGTTGATCAACGACTTGTGGCATGATGATCGCCGACTTGTGGCATGATGATCTCCGAACTTGTGGCCTTTTTTTGGCAACGGGAAAGACAAATTTGAAAATGTTGGCGTCTGGGGGCCGAAACTTGGGGACGCGGCAGGAAATTCGCTCGCCCCAAGGGAAAAAAAGCGTCGGCGCAACGCCAAAAAGGGTTTCGCTAGTGTGCGTTGGGGGCCAAACGGCTAGATATGCTCTCAATCAACAGCTCCTCCACCTGCCGTTACCTGCGCGTCAACATAGACAAACCTAAAACCACCGTGATAAAAGAGTGGCAAAAGGGAGGTATTGAGGCCGATGTGTAGTTTGCCGTGGATCTTGAAGGCCTAGTCGAAGTCGATGGCAATGGTATGCAGCTACACGCACAACCGACTGTCACACCCCAAAAATTTAACCATATTTTTGCAAATTAAAATATTGCCTTGGATAAAAAAATTGAAAAATAAATTGCTTCATGCTAGTTTTAAAAGCCTCTTTACATTTTTTTCCTTTCTAGTGACATTTTAAAGATCATTGAGTGCTTTAGCCATTGCTTGAGATCATTAAGATAGTTTATTTAATTTAATGGGGATACTTGAAATTGTCCATGTTTGTTTTATTTTGATTACATGAATTGTTGTGTTGATTTCACAACCGACTATTTTCTTCTAATTATAAATATTTTTCCCAAGTAGAAGTTTTTGAAAATATTGTAGAGACTTGAGTGCTTGCTTCTTAGAATTTCCTTTGTGTTGAAAGAAAGTTCTCTGGAACGCCCTTTTTATAAATATGTTGCCAAGTTTCCATTTATTCAAAAAGTGTTTTCAATTTCTTTAAGGACTATTTTACACTACAACCTCTTGATAACTTCTTCTAATAATTCTACAAAAATTGAAGATGACCTATGATGTCCCTAGATCAATTTTTTCTAAAAATTTAGGGAACTGTTTTGGAAATTTTGGGCACATAAACTTCTTTTTTATTTTGGCCCAATTTGGTGTTTGAACTACAACCCCTAAAAATAATCTTTCAAAAATTCTATAAAATTTCGAGATGTCCATACATGCATGGGATTCACTTTGATATAGAATACCAACCTGGAGCTTTGGAAAAATTTAGCAAAATACCCTTTTTTCTATTCTGGTCTAGTTTGGTGATTTGTACTGCAGCCCCCATTTTTACTGCTCCAATGCACATGAAAATTTTACTGCTGGTAGTTCACCCTACCAAATCCTTAAGTCCGAGAGATGAGATCCTTTGGGATATATTTAGCCCATGTTTTAATTTTCCCAAGATGCTGTCTAGAAGTTTGTTTCAAAAAAATTGCATTACCTGGTTTCACTTTTTCTCAAGCCAACCCTGGCACCATTGCTAACACCTAAAGAGATTGTGATCTAGAGATTTTGGTTGGTAGTAGGGCCTATTTGAGGCCTCTGGCATTTCATCAAGCACCTATGGTGCATGGCCATATTTGGCATGAGATTTAGCCTGCACTCTGGAGTTTCTCCCCTGGCCAAACAATCTTGTCTAGCAGCCTTGCCTCAACCCCTAAAACTAGCCTCACATTTTGTGGGTGACCCAGAGCCATTCTGGCCGTCTGTAATGCCCCAAGTGTGAACTTGCCATATTTGGATCCTTCCATGTGGGACCACCATGTCAATGCTATGAGAGAGCCCCTTTGCATGTGTGATTTCATGTGTCTCTTATTTTGTTTGTCTCCCTTGCATGCATGCATATCAAAATGTTTCATGCCATGTGTTCTTGTTGTTGCAAAGAGGTCATATGATTCCATGTGGTGTTTGTGGTCTTGTGTTCGATGTGATCTTGTGATTACATGTGATGATGCACATGTGATGATGTGGTGTGATGTAGTGAAGTGTGCCTTGCTTGGTATATTTTTCAAACCCCCTTGTTTAGTTTCAACCTTTCCTCTCTTTTATTCCCAAGTTCAAAACCTTCTTGCTCCTATGTTGTTACAAAAATGTTACACCTTTAGTGCATTTGGGTTGGAGTGTGGGCATGTAGGAGAGGGTTTTTTAAAACCTCTTTTGCTTGAGGTTTTCCTTTATTTCAGATTTATTTAAATCTGTTTGGGAATTATTTTTAGTTGGCCAGATATCCATTGTGGTATTTTATTTAATTGGGGCATAATTCCCTTATGCCCAGGGATATTTTTTTCTCTAATTTTATGCCCTTAGTTTTTCCTAGGATTTAGTTGTATGTGATGTTGTAGTTAAATTAGAGAGGCCCAGGGAATTATTTCTCCCCTTGTGGCGCTCAGGTGGGCTCTCTTCCTCCCTGGCGGCCCACTCCTTTTTCCCTCTCTCTGGCGCTAGCAAGCCCAACTCCTTCCCCTAGCCCATACCTCTTCGCACAGGAGCCCAGCACGCGACCTCCCTCCTCCACCTGCAGACGGCGTCTTCCCCCATCCTCTGCTCCTTTCCGTCAGGCGTTGCAGAGAGCGAGAGTTGCCGCCGTGAGGCACTAACGTCAAGGCCCCCTTATATTTTGGCGTCCGTGCCCTCTTCCTCTCCTAGGGTTACCCTCCTCCCTCATCTCACGTCGTCACCATCTTCTTCCCCATCTCTCTTCTCCCCTCCCGGTAAGTCTCTGCGGACTAGGGTAGTAGAGAGAGAGAGAGCCGACCACCGCCGTCGATCCCCCGCCTCCCGTTGTCTCCGGCACCAGCGGCCATGTCCAGGAGCTCGTGGTTCGACCCTGCGTTCCATTCCTGTCGACGGTAGGGTCGGGGAGCGACCACACCGACGAGCTCAACCTCGTCAACGCCTCGGCCCCAGTGAATTTCTTCCTCCGCGTCGACCTGCAGCAGGATCTTCTCCGTGCACCTTCTTCCTCTCCGGCCGGGCCCTCTGCTCCGATCGGGACCTATCCTTCCTTCGCGAAGGTCAGGAGCAACCTCCCTTTCCTTCTCCTCCTCGGTTCCGTCTCAGATCCGGCGAGAGCAAGTGCGCGTGCTTCTCTCTAGTGGCAGATCGCGAGCAGTAGCAGGCTCTTGGTTGTGGTGTAGCAGTGAGCGTTGCGCGTGTATGTGCGTAGGTAGGCGATCCCCACGTAGCCGACGAGCAGTGGCATTGTATAGGGCGCAGCAGAGACGTGCTCATCGTCTCCTGTCGCCGGCGAGCAGCATAGCTGCATCTCTCTCAGTCAAGTGTAGGGACAGACAGCAGAGCTACCTATTCTTGTTCAATCCCCATCTCTGTCTGACTTCCGTAGCTTAACGCAGTGTCAAGGGCGTGGGTTTTTCATCTTGAGGTCGCAGGTTCGAGTCCCCCCCTCAACACCTTTTGTTTTTGCTGTCGAGCATTGGTGTAGTAGCAGCAGAGTTAGCTTACCTTGTTAGGTTACCCTATGCTGTCGAGTGGTAGGCCAGTAGCAGAGTGGCGTAGGCAGTGTAGTGCAACCATGGGATCCTTGGTTCGATCCTAGTGACCCCCCCTTTGTTTTCCTTCTGCTGCTGGATTATTTTGGGCAAGTTTGCAGCCTTATAACTTTCTATGTTTAATTCCTTTTTGTGTGATTCTTGCTTGTGCTGGTAGTATTCTTGGCTAGCTACAACCACATATACTATTTGTCATAGTTGGGTGGTTGTAGGTGCTTTGCATGTAGCTCACAAAGTGCTATGATGCAGTTTATGGCAGATTGTGCAGTTTTGTCATTTTGATGATTGTGAGTGCTTAGTTGATGTTATGGTGTTCTTCTTTGCTCCAGCCATCCATGATGGTTTGGTTTATGTCTTGACAACCTGGAATACCCGATTTGTGCCATTTGAGTGTGTGGTGTTGATTTTTTACACGTAGGGCTTCATATCTTGTTTCGTTGATTCCCGTTGATCCGTAGCTCCGATTGTAATGTTCTTTATATGGTTTTGCTTCGTTTTCTCGAGACGCATCTGATCATGTCATTCTAATGCATGTAAAAATAGGTTAGCATGCAGTTCTGTCCAGGAACATGTTTTAGCTTCTTTTGCTTGTGCTAGTGATAGAAATAGTGATGCATGCTCATATTCATCTCATGCATCATGTGCTTGTTGCATCTTGAGGTGCTGTTGTTCATTGGATGTTATTCTTATGTTGGGTAGCACCGGGATCGGAGAACGAATACGTGGAGTCAGGAGAGTACGTGCAGGACGATCAAGAACCATTCCGAGCTGAGGATATCACAGGCAAGATGATATGACTTTGATTGCATCTCTATACTTGTTATGCTAGATTACGTTTCCATGTCATATTGCTCGCTGCCTACCACTGAAATATTTGCCTCTTGATATGCCATGAAGCCAAACACTGATCCCTTCCTAGCATACTTGAATGGCTAAGTAGGCTTTGCCCAGCTACTAATGTTAGCGTTGCTAGATGCAGGTGCTTTGACTCATGTGAAAACATGAGCTTGATATCATCATCTTAAATTCTGTTATTTAATTAATGCACCTATATACTTGGTAAATGACTGAAGGCCTGGCCTTTTGCCAGGTTCTTTGTTCCGTTATTGCCGCCTTAGTTACCGGCTACCGGTGTTTGATTCCATATTGATCGCTCCTAACATGTTCGGGGTTGTTATGAGGACCCCCTCGATAAATCGCGTAGTGCAAAGGCGTGTCCGGCAGGACCCAACATTGGTGTTAATTTGCTTATCACTTAACAATAATCTGAATAGGGAATAGCTACCCCGAGGAACTTAATCAACAACCCGGGCCAGTGCTCCTCATGAGTGTTGGTCCAAACTGGGCACTGCTCGGGGCCAACTCAGGGCAACTTGAGTGATTTCTATCAGGCCATCGTGCGTGTAGCTCATCCGGCGTGTCCTGAGACTGAGATACGCGGCTCTTATCGGGGTCGTCGACACGTCGGGAGGTCCTTCTAGCCTTGCCTTACCTTAGCGATATATCTTGCGTATAGGAATCCCAGTGAAGCTTTGGTTCTCCCCAGAGTTGAGGTTTTCCTCTAAGGAATCCAACGAGATCACGAGATTCGTGATAGAGGATTACTGTGCGGCCCGTGTACGTTTGTGATGGACTAGTTGGAGCACCCCTGCAGGGTTTAATCTTTCGGAAAGTCGTGCCCGTGGTTATGTGGCAACTTGGAATATTTTGTTAACATCCGATATTAGATAACTTAAACAAAAGCTAATAAAATTGCCAACTGTGTGTGTAACCGTGACTGTCCCCTCGAAGATCTCTCTTCGATCTGGAACACGGTGGGGTTATGAATGACGTAGGTAGGTGTTCAGGATCACTTAGTGATCAAGTATTCACGATCGCTAGTATAGTCCACCTTCATAAATGTTCTACGTAAGTTAGCCACCATATCAAGCTTAGGATGCTGTAACCTTAAACACTTCACCTTATCCTACCTAATAACATGACTAGTTCTGGCACCAAGGTCTTAGATTGCTGAGTCCCCCTGGCTCACGGATTCCTCCACAATACCAACAGGTTCAGGTACACCAGAGACAGATGATCCCGACGGCATGCAGCTGGCGTGGTAGTACGATGAGGAGACATACCGCCTGTACGTGAACTATATAGAAGATTGAGGCGTGGTCGTGATCGTGGGCCAGCAGGAAGGGTAGCATATCCTTTTCTCTTGTTTTGTAGTCCGTAGCGGAACTACTTTGGTTGTATGCGTGATGTACTCTGATATATTTATTAGAAGGCAATTGAACCCCTGATTGTCTATCTTTATTATTATGTATGTCCTGTGTTACCTGTTTGCGAGACGCTTAGATGCGCTCCTTTCCAATTCGGGGCCTCGATCCCCAGATCGGGAAGGACCGCATCTTAGTCGTTACAAGTTGGTAATCAGAGACTTACGACCATAGGAGCCTTTGTGTGATCGTACTTGGCCGAGTCGAGTCTAGAAAATGTTTTGAGTCTTAGTTATATCGGATAGTAGGATTCTTTTTTCTCCTCTTCTATGCTCTGGTGAGGTTCCCGGCTTAGGAAATCTTTACCTCTACTCCTTTTCTCGCTCAAATTTTTTTTAGGATCACGCGGGTATTTGTGAAATCTATATGATTTCAATGTGACTGAGTCCTGTCCTGGTGCCTCCTATCTGCTTTGAGTTTCAGGGGAGTTGAGCTCGAGGGGACTCTCGCGCACATCGCCATCATTCAGATTTCTGAGTATCTAAGAACCAAGGGTGTTCGTTATTGCTTCAATACCGGTAGTGGTGAGATAACCCCGATGTCCCCAGTACTGGTGCAGATTCTTCGGGGGTACTACCACACTTGGTATCGTTGTGATCACGAGGATCTGTTGTAGATGAAGGTCCGAGATGCTGGTTGTGTGTTGAAGGATGTGATACAGGTGACGGGTTTGTTTAGGAGTTGTGTGATATACTCCTTGTATCCGTGTACCAAATTTCATGACCAGTTATTTTGGGAATTCATAGGTGGGATATCAAGTAGTATCTTATAGGACTATCTTCCTACAACGGCATGATTGAGGTTGGGGAAATCTCGATCATATGTTTGTTCCGAGCAATTCTAGCTCACACTTTTTTGCAGTGGTCCTTATCGGAATTTTGTTGTCCATCACTTTGAGGATGCATTCTTGCTATGTTGTTCGAGTGCAATTGCTAAATTCTGTTCAGATATTCTGTCTTTTGATTCAGAAATATCTTCAATTATTCTATGGACTAATATGCTGTCCGTCTTCAGGATGGCTCCACCGACTCGTCAGAACCCAGGGCGTGAGGATATGCCGCCTCCACCTCCTCCTCCGGAGAACCCTCCGCCGCCGCCGCCTCCTTCTGCAGAGGCCTGGCAAGCGGTGATGGCAGCTACTAATGCAAACACTGAGATGCTGATACAGTTGCTGCAAGAGAGAGCCAACCAACAGCAAGGTAATTTTCAACATGGTGGAAATCAGTTTGCGAGTCTGAGTCAGTTTCTGTCGAACCAGCCAAAGACGTTCACTTCATGCGACCAGCCATTTGATGCAGAAGATTGGATCCGTGATACGAACAAACATTTCGAGTGTAGCAATGTGCGTCCGGAGGATTATGTCAAGTTTGCAATGTTTCAGTTGAAGGGGCAGGCTTCTATATGGTGGCAGCAGCTGAAGGACTCCAGAGGTGCCAGGGTGACTTCTTGGGATGAGTTCTGTCGTGACTTCAGGTCCTACTACATCCCTTCCAGTTTTGTGGAGGAGATGCGTGAGAAGTTCAAGCGTTTGAAGCAGGGTGGCAATTCCGTGTACAAGTACAACGTTGAGTTCCACGAGCTGGCCCGTTACGCGCTGCAGGATATCCTGGATCAGAAGAGCAAGATTTATCAGTTCAGGGGTGGCTTGAAAGAAGACTTGCAGTTAGCTCTTGCCTTGCACGATCCTGAGGAGTTCGACAACTTCTATAACCTAGCTCTCAGAGCAGAGGCAGCCTTGCTCAGGGTGGAGAATTCTAAGAAGAGCTTCAGAGATTCCAGCTCTTCCTCTATCAGGTGGTTCAAAAGCAACAAAAGTTTTGGGTTTTTCCTCCTCCTCCTCGGCACTCGCAGCAGCATAAGCACTCAGGTGGTCGTGGTTCTTCCCACCCACCCAACCCTGTCTTCCAGCAGAGATACCAGCATCAGAAGCAAGGGCCTCCTCAGATTCAGTACCGACAGCCAGCAGATGTCACTTGTCACAAGTGTGGGCAGAAGGGTCACTATGCCAACAAATGTACTTCTCAGCTCCGACTGCCGCCACCTACTCCACGCAAACCTCCAAGCAACGCTCTTGTCAAGTTCAACCCCAGATCAGCTCGAGTCAACATGGTGAACGCAGCTGAAGCAGAGAATTCGTCAGATGTGATCATGGGTAACCTCCTCGTCAATGATATTCTTGCTAGAGTGTTATTTGATTTTGGTGCTTCTCATTCGTTCATATCTAGACAATTTGCATGGAATCATGATTTCATTTCTAAGGCCTTGGATAAACCTTTTCGTGTGGTTTCCCCGGGAGCATTGTTGAGCTCTAATGTGGTCATTCTGGATGTTTCTGTCAAGATGGGCGCTTATGCTTTTCTGGCATCTCCTATTGTCTTGGTTAATTCCGACATCGACTTGATTCTTGGTATGGACTGGCTGGCCATGAACAAGGCATCAATTGATTGTGAAGCGAAAGAAGTGAAGCTTACCCACTCTTCGGAAGACGTGATTATATTCGCGGCGCGCGATGATACAATCCGTCTGTTCTCCTTGAATGAAAAGGGTGAGATCAATCCTATTGAGCAAGTTCCAGTGGTCCGCGAATATGAAGAAGTGTTTCCTGAAGAGCTGCCAGGCATGCCTCCACATAGAGAAGTTGAGTTTGTCATTGAGCTTGAGCCAGGCACAGAGCCAGTGTGCAAACGGCCGTACAAGTTGGGTCCATAAGAATTGAAGGAACTTAAGAGGCAACTCGATGAGCATGAGCGTTTGGGTTTGATCAGACCGAGCTCGTCTCCGTGGGGCTGTGGTGTTCTGTTTGTCAAGAAGAAGGATGGCACGGACAGGCTGTGTGTCTATTACCGTCCATTGAATAAGAAGACAATCAGGAACAAATATCCACTTCCGAACATAACTGAGTTGTTCGAACAGTTGAAAGGTGCTAAGGTTTTCTCGAAGTTTGATCTCAGAATGGGCTATCATCAAATTCGCATTCACGAGGAAGACATTCCGAAGACTGCCTTCAAGACTAGTTTTGGCTCGTATGAGTATACAGTCATGTCTTTTGGTGTGGAAAATGCTCCTCCGACATTCTGTCGATTGATGAACTACATTTTCTCTCTGTTCAAGAATGAATTTGTCTTGCTCTATCTCGACGACATTCTGGTCTTTTCTGAAAGTGAAGAAGAACATGAAGAACATCTCAGATTGGTGCTTGATAAACTGAGAGAGTACAAGATGTATGCTAAGTTTTCGAAGTGCAAGTTCTGGCTGAAAGAAGTGGTTTATCTTGAGCACATTATCTCTGCCGAGGGCATTAAAGTTGATCCGTCCAAAGTTCAGGCCATTGTTCAATGGGAGCCTCCGCAGAATGTGAAGCAGCTTCGAAGCTTTCTCGGGCTTGCTGGCTAATGCAGAAGGTTTGTTGAGAACTTCTCCAAGATCGCCAAGCCGCTCTCAAGTCTTCTTGAGAAGGGTGTTAAGTATGCTTGGTCTCCAGAGTGTCAATTGGCCTTTGATACACTCAAAGAGAAGCTTACCTCCACTCCAGTCTTGGTCCCTCCGGATGATTTCAAGTCATACCAGGTCTTCTGCGACACTTCTCTCTAGGGTCTTGGTGCAGTCCTGATGCAAGATAAGAAGGTGGTTGCTTATACCTCCAGGCAGTTGAAGCCAGCGGAGAAGAACTATCCTGTGCATGATCTTGAGCTAGCAGCTGTGGTACACGCCTTGATGACTTGGAGACATCTCTTGTTGGAATGTAAGGTTGAAGTTTTCACCGATCACAAGAGTCTCAAGTACATCTTCACTCAGCCTAACTTGAATCTTTGGCAAACACGTTGGGTAGAAATGCTCCAGGATTTTAATCCGAGTGTTGAGTACACGACAGGCAAAGCTAATGTCGTGGAAGATGCTTTGAGCAGGAAGGCATATTGCAACAGTCGGATTCTGCAACCTCTCTAGCCGGATCTTTGTGACTCTTTCAGGAAGCTCAACCTTCAGCTAGTACCTCAGGGATTTCTTGCAAACCTTCAGATCTCTCCTACCTTGGAAGATCAGGTCCGAGCAGCACAACTTCTTGACGCTATGGTGAAGAAGGTCAAGATTGGCGTGGGAAAGAGTCTCCCCAAGTATACGTGCTTCACTGTTGATGCCAGGGACACGTTGTTTTTTGAGGATCGCCTTGTCGTCCCGAAAGGTGATCTCAGGAAGGTAATCATGGAAGAAGCTCATAACTCTCTGCTCTCTATTCATCCTGGAAGCTCCAGTATGTACCATGACTTGAAGCAGACATTCTGGTGGACTCGTATGAAACGTGAGATTGCTTAGTTCATAAATGAATGTGATGTATGTCGAAGGGTGAAAGCGGAATATCAACGCCCAGCAGACCTCTTATAGCCTTTGCCGATTCCCGAGTGGAAGTTCGATCACATTGAGATGGATTTCGTCACCAGGTTTCCGAAGTCCAAGAAGGGTAATGATGCTATCTTCGTCGTCATCGACAAGTTGAGTAAAGTGGCTCATTTTCTTCCAGTCAAGGAGTCCATTTCAGCAGCTCAACTGGCAGAGTAGTACAACTCCAGGATTGTCTCTTTGCACTGTGTGCCTATGATGATCTCTTCAGATCACGGAAGTATCTTCACTTCCAAGTTATAGGATTCCTTTCAGTCTGCTATGGGCACGAAGATCCGCTTCAGCACAGCGTTCCACCCTCAGACTAGTGGTCAAGTGGAGAGAGTGAATCAAGTTCTTGAGGATATGCTGAGAGCCTGTGTTATCTCTTTTGGCATGAAGTGGGAAGATTGTCTGCCTTTCGCGGAGTTCTCGTATAACAACAGTTTTCAAGCTAGTTCTGGCAAGGCTCCGTTTGAAATTCTCTAAGGCAGGAAGTGTCGTACTCCACTCAACTGGTCCGAGACCGGCGAGCTTCAGATCCTTGGGAATGATATGATAGAAGAAGCTGAGGAGATGTGTCGGATCATTCGCGACAACCTCAGAGCAGCCCAGTCCCGTCAGAAGAGCTATTATGATAGCAAGAACCATGACATGTCTTATGAGCTTGATGACTTCGTCTATCTCAAGGTGTAGCCTATGAAGGGTATGCATCGCTTTGGCATCAAAGGCAAGCTTGCACCTCGTTTCGTTGGTCCGTTCAGAGTGGTTGGCAAGAGAGGCGACCTTGCGTACCAGCTTGAGCTTCCGGAAAACTTTGCAAATGTCCATGATGTGTTCCATGTTTCTCAGCTTCGGAGGTGTTTCAAGACCCTCGAGCGCACTGTGCATCTTCAAGACATCAACCTTCAGCCTGACCTTTCTTATCGTGAGCATCCAGTTGCGGTTCTCGAGGTGACTGAGCGCAAGACCGTAACAAGACTGTCAAATTTATCAAAGTACAGTGGTCACACCATTTCGATAAAGAGGCGACTTGGGAACGCGAGGATCACCTTCGTTCTGAATTTCCCGATTTCTTTCAGTCTTAGATCTCATGGGCGAGATCTTCTTTGTAGTGTGGGAGAGTTTGTAATGCCCCAAGTGTGAATTTTCCATATTTGGAACCTTCCATGTGGGACCACCATGTCAATGCTATGAGAGAGCCCCTTTCCATGTGTGATTTCATGTGTCTCTTATTTTGTTTGTCTCCCTTGCATGTATGCATATCATAATGTTTCATGCCATGTATTCTTGTTGTTGCAAAGAGGTCATATGATTCCATGTGGTGTTTGTGGTCTTGTGTTGGATGTGATCTTGTGATTACATGTGATGATGTGGTGTGATGTAGTGAAGTGTGCCTTGCTTGGTATATTTTTCAAACCCCCTTGTTTAGTTTCAACCTTTCCTCTCTTTTATTCCCAAGTTCAAAACCTTCTTGCTCCTATGTTGTTACAAAAATGTTACACCTTTAGTGCATTTGGGTTGGAGTGTGGGCATGTAGAAGAGGGGTTTTTAAAACCTCTTTTGCTTGAGGTTTTCCTTTATTTCAGATTTATTTAAATCTGTTTGGCAATTATTTTTAGTTGCCTAGATAGGCATTGTGGTATTTTATTTAATTGGGGCATAATTCCCTTATGACCAGGGATATTTTTTTCTCTAATTTTATGCCCTTAGTTTTTCCTAGGATTTAGTTGTATGTGATGTTGTAGTTAAATTAGAGAGGCCCAGGGAATTATTTATCCCCTTGTGGCGCTCAGGTGGGCTCTCTTCCTCCCTGGCGGCCCACTCCTTTTTCCCTCTCTCTAGCGCTAGCAAGCCTAGCTCCTTCCCCTAGCCCATACCCCTTCGCACAGGATCCGAGCGCGCGACCTCCCTCCTCCACCCGCAAACGGCGTCTTCCCCCATCCTCTGCTCCTTTTCGTCACGCGTTGCAGAGAGCGAGAGTTGCCGTCGTGAGGCACTAACTTCGAGGCCCCCTTATATTTTGGCGTCCATGCCCTCTTCCTCTCCTAGGGTTACCCTCTTCCCCCATCTCGCGCCGCCACCATCTTCTTCCCCATCTCTGTTCTCCCCTCCGGGTAAGTGTCTGCGGGCTAGGGTAGCAGAGAGAGAGAGTCGTCCACCGGCGTCCATCCCCTGCCTCCCGTCGTCTTCGGCACCGGCGGCCATGTCCTAGAGCTCGGGGTTCGACCCCGAGTTCCATTCCCGTCGACGGTAGGGTCGGGGAGCGACCACACTGACGAGCTCGACCTCGTCAATACCTCGGCCCCAGTGAACTTCTTCCTCCACGTCGACCTGCAGCAAGATCTTCTCCGCGCACCTTCTTCCTCTCCGACCGGGCCCTCTGCTTTGATCGGGACCTCTCCTTCCTTCCCCAAGGTGAGGAGCAACCTCCCTTTCCTTCTCCTCCTCGGTTCCGTCTCAGATCCGGTGAGAGCGTGTGCGCGTGCTTCTCTGTAGTGGCAGATCGCGAGCAATAGCAGGCTCTTGGTTGTGGTGTAGCAGTGAGCGTTGCGCGTGTATGTGCGTAGGTAGGCGATCCCCGCGTAGCCGACGAGCAGTGGCATTGTATAGGGTGCAAAAGAGATGTGCGCATCGTCTCCTGTCGCCGGCAAGCAGCATAGCTGCATCTCTGTCAGTCAAGTGCAGGGACAGACAGCAGAGCTACCTGTTCTTGTTTGATCCCCATCTCTGTCTGACTTCCGTATCTTAGCGTTGTGTCAAGGGCTTGGGTTTTTCATCTTGAGGTCGCGGGTTCGAGTCCCCCCTCAACACCTTTTGTTTTTGCTGTCGAGCATTGGTGCAGTAGCAGCAGAGTTAGCTTACCTTGTTAGGTGACCCTATGCTGTCGAGTGGCAGGCCAGTAGCAGAGTGGCGTAGGCAGTGTAGTGCAACCAGGGGATCCTTGGTTCGATCCCAATGACCCCCCCCTTTGTTTTCCTTCTGCTGCTGGATTATTTTTCCTTCACCAGCTTTGCTTGGGTAGCAAGTTGTTTTATTTATTTTGCTAGATTTGACTTCAACTATTCTGTGCCTAGAATTTAGAGTTGTGTGTGTGTGCTCTAGAGGGAGTGCATATAGGTGAGTGTTGTATGCATGTGTAGAATTATGTGTGTGCATGTGTGTGTGAGTGAGTGCTTGAGGGTGAGTGTGTGTGCAAGTGTGTGTGTGACTCTACACACATGCTTGTGCAATTGCACAAGCCCTTGAGTTCAAGATTTGTGTGTTAGTAGATTTGTGCATGTGTGTGTGTCTCCCCCCACACTTATGCATACACACCCATGTGAGTGTGTATGTGTAGGTGAGTGAGTGTCTGTGTTTGTTCTTGCTCAATTGTGGTGTGACTGGTTGTGTCCATGTTCTTGGTGATGGACTCATTCCACCATTGGCCTTGTGATAGTGTGCAATGGATTATGTAGGTGTAGCTCTAGTGAATAGCACATGTGATGATGCACTATTCTCTATATGTGAGTCTTTGTAGATTTTCTTTTCTAGTTCGTGCTCACTTGCTCCAAGTAAGTGCCCACGTATTATATATGTTTTGGGGGTAGAAGGATCCCAGGAATTCATTGGTCAAATCATTTTTGCCATTGGAACATTTTCTGGAAAAGTCATATTTACATTTTCTTCTAAGTTTAGAGCTTGGTTCCATAAGTTGTGATGTACTCTTGTATTTGTTTCTTGGTTGTGGTAGTAGAGGGTGACCCCCTCTACCACATGTTGGTTTTAATTCATGATTTGGAATCCAGGTGTGCAAGTTGTGGCCATCCAAAGTAGGCATGTGACTGAAATTCCAGATTAGTGAAAATCTGAGATTTCACTAAGTCTGAGAATCTGTCTATATTTTCTTCTCCTGTAGATGAGGTTGTGCTGGTCATTGTGTTGTGATCTAGCCCTAGCTTTAAACTAGAACGTTGGACCTGATATGTTTCGCTAGCTCCCTGTAAAATTTCATGTCATTTGGAGCCCTGTAGGTATTGTTTTGGCTGCTGTAAAAAAGCTTCAGAGCAAAGACAGAAAGTTAGGTGCAGGAATTTTCACCAAGTCACTGAGATCTGATGGTTTTGGGCAAGTTTGCAGCCTTATAACTTTCTGTGTTTAATTCCTTTTTGTGTGATTGTTGATTGTGCTGGTAGTATTCTTGGCTAGCTATAGCCACATATATTATTTGTCATAGTTGGGTGGATGTAGGTGCTTTGCATGTAGCTCACAAAGTGCTATGATGCAGTTTATGGCAGATTCTGTAGTTTTGTCATTTTGATGATTGTGAGTGCTTAGTTGATGTTGTGGTGTTCTTCTTTGCTCCACCCCATCCATGATGGTTTGTTTTATGTCTTGACAACCTGGGAATACCAGATTTGTGCCATTTGAGTGTGTGGTGTTGATTTTTACACGTAGGGCTTCATATCTTGTTTCGTTGATTCCCGTTGATCCCTAGCTCCGATTGTAATATTCTTTATATGGTTTTTCTTTGTTTTCTCGAGATGCATATTTTAGCTTCTTTTGCATGTCATTCTCATGCATGTCAAAATAGGTTAGCATGCAGTTCTGTCCAGGAACATGTTTTAGCTTCTTTTGCTTGTGCTAGTGATAGAAATAGTGATGCATGCTCATATTCATCTCATGCATCATGTGATTGTTGCATCTTGAGGTTCTGTTGTTCATTGGATGTTATTCTTATGTTGGATAGAACCGGGATCGGAGAACGAATACGTGGAGTCAGGAGAGTACGTGCAGGACGATCAAGAACCATTCCAAGATGAGGATATCACAGGCAAGATGATATCACCTTGATTCCATCTCTAGACTTGTTATGCTAGATTACGTTTCCATGTCATATTGCTCGCTGCCTACCACTGAAATATTTTCCTCTTGATATGCCATGAACCCAAACACTAATCCCTTCCTAGCATACTTGAATGGCTAAGTAGGGTTTGCCCACCTACTAATGTTAGCGTTGCTAGATGCATGTGCTTTGACTCATGTGAAAACATGAGCTTGATATAATCATCTTAAATTCTGTTATTTAATTAATGCACCTATATAATTGGTAAATGACGGAAGGCCTAGCCTTTTGCCGGGTGCTTTGTTGCGTTATTGCCGCCTTAGTTACCGGCTACCGGTGTTTGATTCCATATTGATCGCTCCTAACACGTTCGGGGTTGTTATGGGGACCCCCTCGATAAATCGCGTAGTGCTAAGGCTTGTCCGGCAAGACCCAACATTGGTGTTAATTTGCTAAGCACTTAATAATAAGCTTCATAGGGAATAGCTACCCCGAGGAACTTAATCAACAACCCGGGCCAGTGCTCCTCATGAGTGTTGGTCCAAACTGGGCACTGCTCGGGGCCAACTCAGGGCAACTTGAGTGATTTCTATCAGGCCATCGTGTGCGTAGCTCATCCGGCGTGTCCTGAGACTGAGATACGCGGCTCTTATCGGGGTCGTCGACACGTCTTGAGGTCCTGCTAGCCTTGCCCTACCTTAGCGATATATCTTGCGTATAGGAATCCCGGTGAAGCTTTGGTTCTCCCCAGAGTTGAGGTTTTCCTCTAAGGAATCCGATGAGATCACAAGATTCGTGATAGAGGATTACTTTGTGGCCCGTGTACGTTTGTCATGGACTAGTTGGAGCACCCCTGCAGGTTTTAATCTTTCGGAAAGCCGTGCCCATGGTTATGTGGCAACTTGGAATATTTTGTTAACATCCGGTATTAGATAACTTAAACAAAAGCTAATAAAATTACCAACTGTGTGCGTAACCGTGACTGTCCCCTCGAAGATCTCTCTTTGATCGGGAACACGGTGGGGTTATGAATGACGTAGGTAGGTGTTCAGGATCACTTAGTGATCAAGTATTCACGATCGCTAGTATAGTCCACCTTCATAAATGTTCTGCGTAAGTTAGCCACCATATCAAGCTTAGGATGCTGCAACCTTAAACACTTCACCTTATCCTAACTAATAACTTGACTAGTTCTGGCACCAAGTTCTTAGATTGCTGAGTCCCCGTGGCTCACGGATTCCTCCACAATACCAACAGGTTCAGGTACACCAGAGACAGATGATCCCGACGGCACGCAGCTGGCGTGGTAGTACGATGAGGAGACATACCGCCTGTACGTGAACTATATAGAAGATTGAGGCGTGGTCGTGATCGTGGGCCAACAGGCAGGGTAGCATATCCTTTTCTCTTGTTTTGTAGTCCGTAGCGGAACTACTTTGGTTGTATGCGTGATGTACTCTGATATATTTATGAGAAGGCAATTGAACCCCTGATTGTCTATCTTTATTATTATGTATGTCCTGTGTTACCTGTTTGTGAGACGCTTAGATGCGCTCCTTTCCAATTCGGGGCCTCCATCCCCAGATCAGAAACGACCGCATCTTAGTCGTTACACCGCCCTACGCTTTTGTCGAGCAGGTGGTGGGCGTGTCCAGAGCGCGCCAGAGCATACCAATTGCATGCGAGCACCCGAGTTGTCGCGTACCACCAACCCCGCAAGCGAGCCCTTATGGCTAGACCGTAGGGACACGCCCCCCGTCCCATGCAAGCCCAAAGAGGCGTCGGCCATGCTCTGACGCCCTACAGCGCCGCCATAGCGAGCCCCTTGGCGGGTAGCCGTCGACCGCTTCTGCCGCTGCCAGGGGCCAACACTGTCCGGCAGCCCCAGGAGTGCCACCTGCACCTACGCAGTGCAAAGTCCGTCCATGGCCTCACTGAACCCCCATGCTGCGCCCCTAGACCGCCATTGTAGCTTTCGTGCCGCCAGCCACCGGCGACAGTCGGCTCCTGCCACGGCAGCACCGCCCAAGCGCTCCCCTCAAGCCACATGCCATTCGACCCTTCCCCTGCACCACCCTCCTGCTTCTGATGTCCCTGCTGCACCCTCCCGCCGCCCATGCACCCCTGGGCATCACCAGGATGCTTTCACCGGTGATTCTATCTTCTTCCACCGTGGAACCAACACAGAGCTGGCTATCAATAGCCTCCCACGAGGCTGCTGCGTGCTCCATCACCCACCCACGAACGGTAGCAAGCTTCCCTGAGTAGCAGTTTAACTGGAGCCTACTTCTACCCTCACCTCCGGCCGAAGCCCGTCGTCGCCACATTGTCAAATTCAGACGCCTTAGAGCCCCCCGAGTCCCCTGCCCTTGACCCAAGATCATCCACGGCTTGTGAGCCCCATTTCGCTCGCAAATTTTAGCCGGGAGCCGCCGGAGGCCAAAGCCTCGACATGCCCGAAGCTCCTTCCGCCATTCGCAAAGTACTGCCCACACTAGAGCTCTCCAGGCTCTCCTCCAACCTCCATGCGGTGTGGCACGTCCTCCTAAGCTCGTGGCTGGGTCGAGCATCGAGAGCGATGCCATGTGCCGCCAATGCTCAGCGTCAGGGTTGCCCCTGTTCTATCCCCTGCGCGCGGGACGAAGGAGAGGAACCCGATAGGCAGGCCCCGCCCGTCGGCGAGTGATGTCCCACAAGCGTATGGGATCACAGCAGTTTTCGAGGATAGAGTATTCAACCCAAATTTATTGATTCGACTCAAGGGGAAGCGAAAGAATATTCTCAAGTATTAGCAGTTGAGTTGTCAATTCAACCACACCTGAAATATTAGTGTCTGCAAGCAAAGTATCAGTAGCAAGGTGGTACGATAGCAACGGTGCCAGAAAAAGCATTGTCCACGGGATGTTAGTGCTGCTTACCTAGCCCCGGCAACGACGCCAGAAAAAGCCTTGATGTCCCACAAGCGTATGGGATCGCAGCAGTTTTCAAGGGTAGAGTATTCAACCCAAATTTATTGATTCGACTCAAGGGGAAGCGAAAGAATATTCTCAAGTATTAGCAGTTGAGTTGTCAATTCAACCACACCTGAAAGATTAGTGTCTGCAAGCAAAGTATTAGTAGCAAGGTGGTATGATAGCAACGGTGCCAGAAAAAGCCTTGTTGACGGGATGTTAGTGCCACTTACGTAGCCTCGGCAACAGCGCCAACAAAGTCTTGCAACAAGTAACAGCGGAGTAGTAAGGAACAGTAGTAGCAGTAGCAGCAAAGTAACAAGTAACAACAGTAGTGACAACAACAGCAAAGTGGCCCAATCCCTTTTGTAGCAAGGGACAAGCCTAGGCAAAGTAACGTAGCGAGAACTAGTAGTAAAAGACTCATAGGAAGTGGATCGGTCATGGATGAGTATGACGGATTGATTCATCATGTAATGGCTATAACACGGAGAGATATGTAACTAGCTCCCGTTTGTCAATCTAATGTAGGCATGTATTCCGTATGTAGTCATACGTGCTTAGGGAAAAGAACTTGCATGACATCTATTGTCCATCCCTCCCGTGGCAGCGGGGTCCTAATGGAAACTACGGGATATTAAGGTTCTCCTTTTAATAAAGAACCGAACCAACGCATTAACACACGGTGAATACATGAACTCCTCATACTATGGTCATCTCCGGGAGTGGTTCCGGCTATTGTCACTCCGGGGTTGCCGGGTCATAACACATAGTAGGTGACTACAACTTGCAAGATAGGATCTAAAACACACATGTATTGGCGACAACATAATAGGTTTAGATCTGAAATCATGGTACTCGGGCCCTAGTGACAAGCATTAAGCATAGCCAAGTAGTAGCAACATCAATCTAGAACATAGTGGATACTAGGGATCAATCCTCGTCAAGAACTAACTCGATTACATGATAGATCTCATCCAACTCATCACCGTCCAGCAAGCCTACGATGAGATTACTCACGAACGATGAAGAGCATCATGGAATTGTCGATGGAGAAAGGTTGATGATGATGATGGCGACGATTTTCCCTCTCCGGAGCTCGAAACTGACTACAGATCTGCCCTCCAGATGAAGATAAGGATGTGGCGGCACCTCCGTATCGCAAAACGCGATGAAACCTTCTCTCTGATTTTCTTTCCAGGCGAAACGGAAGATATAGAGCTGAGATTGGGGGCGGTGGTGCCACGTGGGCCCCACAAGCCTGCATGGCGCGGCCATAGGGGGTGGACGCGGCCTGTGGGCTTGTGGCCCACTTGCACGCCCCCTCCGGTGGATCTTTGCGCAGGTATTTTTCTTTTAGGACGTTCCGAGAACTTTCATTTCTGCACAAAAAGAACACAATGGCAATTCTGCTGAAAACATCGTCAGTCCGGGTTAGTTCCATTCAAATCATGCATATTAGAGTCCAAAGCAAGGGCAAAAGAGTTCGGGAAATTAGATACGACGGAGACGTATCAGCGAGCCAAGCCCTGTCCCTAGTGGTGCCTGCACCATAGTGCCCTTCCCTCCAGTGAAAGCATGTTCCAGTAAGTACGCTTTCACCCTCACGTTAGCGTATTCTGCCTGAAATGTTTTCTTTTGTAACTGATTTAAAAATTCCAGTTTGACCCAAGTTTGACTGGCTATTACTTTTTATAGGAGACTCCAAATCAACTAATTCTTTTTCCTACCTATCTCAAATATCCTCTAGTTTATTTACATATTTATTTCCAAAATTTTCAAACAATTTTCATGTGCTATTTTGTGATTGAGTGTTAAATGGCATTATTTTCAAAATAGGAAATTGGAGAGAGGGAACTTCCTTCAAGATATTGGGGTCCACACCACCCTCCTCAACTCCTAAGGCAAGCATCTTGAACTCTGATTTGCATTAGTTGTGTGATGTTTGTTGTGGTGCTTTTGAATGTGTGATTCTGATATGTTGATCAAGACCTCTGCATAAAATCATATCATTGCATGAGTGCATGAGATAGATTTGTTATTATTTTTGTAATGCAGATGGTAAGTGGGTACTACCTCATACCTCGTATGCCATGCTCGTCTGGACAACCTCAAAGGGAGGTTTGTCATGGATATTATGAGACCATGGACTGACATCTCGTGGGACGAGAGTGGTCAGTGAGAGCATACCGAGGTGTGATGGTGGTAACACTAAGGATTATTATTCAGAAAATTTTTGTGATACTAACTTTGCAGGAAACCTTAAACCTCCTAAGTCGACTGTAGATCGAGTCTTTTCAGTTCTCACCTTAACCTCTTGTGCTACCACAGGTCTTTCCGAAAGAGAATACAGTTGAGTAAGTCTTAAACCTATTATCATGTACACACCAAGCAGAGGGGACGAGATGAAGGTACCATGGCACTGGACTAAATCCAGTCATCCGGTCAGGGGGCATGGGTGTTTTCCTATCTGGGACCGAGAGGGAATGGCCCTTCCCTTGTACCATGCGGTATAAACGTGATCCCATGCTCTTCAATGGTGTTGGCCTCCCCGTCTCATGGTTTTTACCTAGCAGCGTAGTCCAGGTGAAGTTGGTCTTTGCGGGGTTAAAAATGGGTGTCTACTAATTCTGAGTGTCTTCTTCTAAAATATTGTACGCGGGATTAGTCCGAGTGACTATTGAAACCCGCGGGTTGTGGGTAAAGAGTACATCCTCTGCAGAGTCAAAACTATTCGAGTAGCCGTGTCCACGGTCAAGGATGACTGGTTGACTAGTCAAGTGTCGGTCTTGTAAGTGCATCTAGTGCCCCTCAGTGATTTTGGTGGTTTGAAGACTTATAGGTTAAGTATCTAATGTGTTCATGAGTGTACACATGATCTATAAGTCGCTGAGGAGTTTGAAATATTCGATGAATATCGACCCCTAAAAATGTATATCTTCGATTGAAGAAATTGGTCTGAAGCTGAAGATTTGAATCACGAAGAATTTGCGATGAAATTGATATTCCTCATGAAGATATTGAAATTGAGGAATTCGGTGTGTCCTGAAGAAAATCATTCTGAAGACTTTGAAGCATGAAGATTTACTCTTTCTGTTTTGTTTTCTTCACACTTGAGTAATAGGAACACCGTACTATTAAAGGGGGTTGAGGTAACACATTGGAATTAATTTCCTCATGATGCTTAACCCAAGACTAATCCTACCAAAAGCCTCAAGTGAGGAATATGAGTGACATGAGGACTCTCACAGTTGAGGGTCCCGACTGTTTCGATAGCCACGCCACATCATTGGTCTTATCCACACCAACAGTCATATTATTTAAGGGCATTAATGTCAAATCATGTCGGGATGCTCCCAGGCTATAAATAGCCGCCCCCACAACCATTAGCTGGTCGGCTGCTCCGTTAGAGACTGACACTTGTCATAAGAGCAACCCAAATTCCTCAGAGTCTTCGAGAGTAATTCATAAGTGAGGAAATACCCCAAACACCAAACTACAAACCGAGAACCAAGTGATTCAGCATCACTGAAGAAGTTGTTCCTGTGTGGGACTGAAGCCTTTTACCTTTGAGGACTGTGCATCCTCCAGACGGTTAGGCGTCATGGTCTAGAGCAATCCAGCAGTCAATTGTCGATCGTCGGGTGACCAAGTTTGTGAGGGTTTGGAAGTCTGCCCTGAAGACTTACCACGAGTGTTGGGCGAGGACTGTGTGTTCTTAGCCCAAGGAGAATATCGTAGGGACTGTGTATCCCGGGACTGTGTGTCTTTTGGTTTCAATACCAAGCCGCTCCAAACCAGATGTACAACTGTCACAACAGTTGGAACTGGGTCATCAACTACTGTCTTCGTTGTGAAACGGGTTCTAATTCCTCAACTCTATATATTCCTCAGATTATGTGTTGATGATTTTCACTATCACTGTTTGAAGAATTTGCTGAAGACTTTCTCTGAAATTCCTCAACCCCAAATTCTTCATGCAAGTTAATCCTCATCTGTTTTCTACGTGCCTGCTTACTATGAACCTGTTTTCACATTCTTCATCCTGAAAAACTGCTGTAGTGAAACTTTGCACTCCTGATCCTTTACTGTTTCCGCTGTAAGTTAGTCATCACTGAGGAATTTCCTCAAAAGGAATTTCCTTAGTGATGAAATTCTAGAAATCTCCTATTCACCCCCCTCTAGTCGATATAATGCACTTTCAATTGGTATCAAAGCAAGGTACTCCCTTGTTCTGTGTGATTTTGGTTTAACCACTTGGAGTTTTAGTTATGTCGACTGCAAGCATGATTAAGGTTACTGCAGCATGTGCTACTTTCGAAGGAAAGGACTTTCCCTTCTGGAAGACCAAGATGCAGATGCATCTACAAGCGATTGACAATGATCTCTGGCATATTGTGGAACATGGCGTCCCCATTATCTCTATTAGTATCTCTGCTGCTGATGTGAAGAAATTCAAGCAAGTCGATTCTCAAGCAAAGAATATCATCTGTGGCCATCTGAGCAAAGGCCACTATGGCAGAGTAAGTGCTTTGGGCTCAGCAAAACTTATCTGGCAAAGACTGTCCAAAGTTAATGAAGGAGTATCAACCCAGCATGATTCTTGTGTTGATGTTCTTCGCAATCTCATCAATCACTTCAAGAGTTTTGACAATGAAGCTGCCAAGATACCTTTGATGGCCTCACTGACATATCAAATGAACTGCAAGCACTGGGAGCTCGAGACATTACTGATCATGAAGTTGTGAAGAAACTACTAAGATCTTTGGATTCTTCATTTGATACTTTAGTTCTGATGATTCAAGAAAGACCAGACTACAAGATGCTTGATCCAGCTGATATACTCGAAAGACTCAATACTCATGAATTCCAGCAAGAAGAAAAGAGAGATCTATATGGACCAAGCTATTCTAGACCACGTGCACTGAAGGCTAGAGCAAGTTCCTCATCTGAAGAAGAAGACTCGGATGATAGCATTGGTGATCCTGAAGAATTTGGACAGGAGCTTGCAATGCTCATGAGGAAATTCCAGAGGTTTACACGACGTGGCCAGTTCGGTAAATCTTCAAGAAGAGACATGAGGAAATCAGAATCTCCATCTGAGGACTACAAGAAAAGAACCTGCCACAAATGCAAGAAATCAGGTAACTACATTACTGATTGTCCTCGTTGGGAAAAGGAATCAAAGAAGTAGAAATACAAGGATGACAGTTCTGATGACTCGAAGATAAAGAAGAAATCTTCAAAATCTTCATCTTCAATGTCCTCGTCGCACAAGAAAACTAGTTTCACAAAGGCTCGGGCACTTATTGGCAAGGAAATGGATTCCGAGGCAGAATCCGAGGAATGTGATGAAGAGAAGGGTTCTGATGAAGACTCAGAATCCGGACAGGCTAGTCTTGCACTTGCAACCACATTCGTCAGCAAGTCAATCTTCAACCTTGAAGAAAATGATAACACCATACACACTGATGACTATGTTGATGACTTCGCTCCAACCTATTGCTTCATGGCAAAAGGTTCAAAGCTACCGAATGATGCTTCCTCATATGATTCAAGTGACTGTGAACCTGATGATTATAAAAAACCCAGTTACAGTAAACTTGCCATCATTGCCACTAAACAACAAGCTGCCCTGGAAAGGCTTCAGAAACTGCTAGATAGAAGCGACGATCTGTTGAATGATGAAATTAATCTTACCCAAATCCTCACTGATGACATGAAAAGTCTTCAGTCTAAATTTGATAATCTTCAAGATCGTCATGTTACACTCCTCGCTGATCATGAGAAACTTTCCTATGAATTTCTTCAAAGGAAGCTTGATCTAGAGAAGTTGAGGATTTCTCATGATGATCTTCGAATGGAAAATGATTCATTACTAGCTCAACAGATCAACGCTGCTCAAGCTGAACTCATTCCTCCATGTCTTAAATGCATTGAACGTGAAACTGCTAATTCTTCACCAGAATCATCAAATGCTTCAATTGCTACAAATTCTTCAACTGCTCATGTAGTGTCAAATTCCTCACTTGAGGAAAACACAAATGTCACTCATGAAAATGCATGGCTGGAGGAATTGTATGTGACAGGCATATACAAAAGTCTCAAAGGACATCAAACCCTTTGTGATGTGCTCAAAAAGCAAATCTTGAACAGGAACCCAAGGAAAGAAGGAATTGCCTTTGAGAGGAAATTGAATGCAGATGGATCTTATAGGAAACCTGAGCAGTATCCCAAAACCTCATGGGTTGCTGCTACTGGGCCTCCTTTTGATCCATCCAATCTAACTGGCTTTTCATGTGAATTATCCTATTCTTCAGATGAGTCATTTGACTCCAACTATAAAATGTTCAAAAATCAATCTGGTGAAGTATTTGCTCGATATGTTGGAACTAACTGCAGGAATGGCCCTCCCTTGAGGAAAATCTGGGTTCCCAGAAGTTGCCTTGAAATTCTTCAGGTGAATGTCTTCTTGACACCACCGATGAAGAATTTGAACCCCATATCAAATTCCTCAGGAGGACCAAAGTCTTCAAGAGGATCAAAATCCTCAACTGGTCAAAACTATGCTCGTATCCATGCTAATGCTTCTAACATGCAGGGAAACTACAAGGAATATGAATATGAGCATTATTCTTCAAATCATTATGTTCATAGATCCTCAAACAAGTTCTCTGCATATTCATATGAGTACTTTAACCCCCCTACTGTTAGGAGAAGTGCATTAGCTTCAATGCCCCCTTTCTCATATGGTGCTCGCAGGATGATAAATGCATTACCACCCCTTCAGATGTGGGTGGTGAAGAAATTGAACTAATGACTTCTGCAGGTTAGGTCTCCAGATGAAAATCATCATCTGAAGAATTTGCTGGAGACCTGAGGAAATGCTTGATAGGACGCAAGCTAATATTGATGAAATTGAAATATTTCACATGTCCTTATAATTTTGTTATGATGAAATTCCTATCTGATGAAATTGATATCATATTCTTCAAGTCTGAAGCATATGAGATGGTAAGCTGTACTAATTCATCTGCAGGGTGACAAACCCAAGAGTACTGAGTGGGTTCTTGATAGTGGCTGCACACATCACATGACTGGTGATAAAATCTTGTTGATGAATATGCCACTAACTTCATCACCTCTGAAGCAAATCACATATGCTGACAAAGGTAAAAGCAAGGTATTGGGACTTGGCAAAGTGGCTATTTCCAAGGATAGGCACATGGACAAAGTGATGCTTGTTGAATCCCTTGGAGTTAACCTCATGTCAGTCTTGATGCTTTGTGATCTTGATATGATTGTTATCTTTGGTAGATATAGATGTGTTGTCATCATGGAATCTCACAGATCCAAAGTCTTTGAAGGTCTGAGAAGAGGGGATTTGTACATTGTTGATTTCTTTATAGGTCCTCAACCAGCCACTTGCTTCACATAGATCTATTTGGACCTACTCATTATGCCATAGTAACAAATGCAGCATCTTTATATGGCTTTTTCATAGTTGATGATTATTCCAGATATACATGGGTGCATATCATCTTATATAAAACTGAAGTGCAGGAAATCTTCAAACGATTTTCTTCAAGGGCCTCGACGAACTTCGGCATCAAGATCAAACATATCAGGAGTGATAATGGAAAAGAGTTCAAAAACACTGGCCTTGATAATTATCTTGATGAACTTGGTATTACTCACGAATTATCTGCTCCTTATACTCCTCAACAGAATGGTGTCGTCGAAAGGAAGAACATGACACTGGTTGAGATGGCAAGAACCATGCTTGAAGAATATCAGACTCCTCGTCGCTTTTGGCCTGAAGCAATCAACACTGCATGCCATATCATCAACAGGGTATATCTTCACAAATTCCTAAAGAAAACCTCATATGAACTCCTCACTGACAAGAAACCCAATGTAAGTTATTTCAAAGTCTTTGGTGCAAAATGTTGGATTAGAGATCCTCACCATAGCTCAAAGTTTGCACCTAAGGCACATGAGGGTATTATGCTCGGGTATGGAAAGGACTCGCACACCTACAAAGTCTTCAACAACTATCACAACAAAGTTGTTGAGACTGTAGATGTGTGGTTCGATGAAACTAATGGCTCGCAAAGAGAGCAATTGCCTTCTGATCCAGATAAGCTATCTCCTGAGCAAGCAATAAATCTCAAACCTACTGAATACATTGTTCCCACTGAGGAAATTGATGAAGAAATCATCCCCATCACTGATGAAAATCAAGAAGGTGCTCCTGAGGAAATTGCTCCAGAATACGGTAGGGACTGTGTGTCTTTTGGTTTCAATACCAAGCCGCTCCAAACCAGATGTACAACTATCACAGCAGTTGGAACTGGGTCATCAACTACTGTCTTCGCTGTGAAACGGGTTCTAATTCCTCAACTCTTTATTTTTCTCAGATTATGTGTTGATGATTTTCACTGTCACTGTTTGAAGAATTTGCTGAAGACTTTCTCTGAAATTCCTCAACCCCAAATTCTTCACGCAAGTTAATCCTCATCTGTTTTTTGCGTGCCTGCTTATTGTGCAACCTGTTTTCACATTCTTCATCCTGAAAAACTGTTGTAGTGAAACTTTGCACTCCTGATCCTTTACAGTTTCCGCTGTAAGTTAGTCATCAGTGAGGAATTTCCTCAAAAGGAATTTCCTCGGTGATGAAATTCTAAAAATCTCCTATTCACCCCCCCCCCCTCTAGTCACTATAACGCACTTTCAGGTCTGAGTGTCGGTATTTGGAGGAATTAAATTTGAAGAGGATGATAACCTCTATTATTATTATGTATTCTTGAGGTGGATGATTATGACTATTATTTGAATGTGGACTAACCCTTATGATTATGATTGTTGAATATCCCTAGGACGGTTCTACCTCCTGGATGTTCATCGTTAATATTATTATTTCTTATAAGCCCTTTATGTGGTGTCATTCAGATGCCCGACTGTGGTAATGTTTATTTTATTTTGCAATTTCTATGGTGCCGCTCAGATGCGAGACTGTGGAAAATGTTTTTTTATTAAGCCCCTTCTGTGGTGTCGCAAAGACGCCCGACTGTGGTGAGTATTTATTTTTATTATACCATGTATGTGGTGTCGCTCACAAGCCCGTCCGCGGCAACTGTTATTACTTTCATATAAGCCCTTTATGTGTCGTCGCTCAGACGCCCGACTGTGGCACGTATAGTAATATACCTTTCTACAAGTCCCTTTATGCGGTGTCGCCCAAACGCCCATCTTTGGCTTTTATTTCTTATCTTTCCGAGGTGTCGCCTCAGACGCCCGATCGACAAGCTTATATTTTTTATTGTGTTTCCCTGTTTATTTATACATTATTGGTAGGAGTGAACTTACTGCATGAACACGTATGTGAATTGATTTTTGTGTCATGACCAAGTTATTAAATAATATAAGCATGCATCTCACCTGCTTTATCTTATCTGCTTTCTTTATGTTTGCGAGTACATTCAAAATACTCACTCGCTTGTCCCTAGATATTGTCTTGGACAAATTTCATCGGAGAGCAGCAGAATGTCGTCAACCCTGAGATCTAGGAGTCGAGGATAGCAGCCTTGTGAGATAGAAACTTATCTCCAGGTTAGTTGTTCCCCTCAGAATTGAGCCCCATGGGTTATGGATATTCCTCGAGTCGCTTCCGCCGTCAGCCTCAGATTTTGTTCAACCTAGTGGACCTTTATGGTCTTGTAATCCAAACCTTGTATTTTTTCTTGGGATTTCTGTATCAAGTGAGTGTCCACTAGCTAACAGATTCCTGGGGCTGGTGAACATAAGGGCTTGTTTTATAGAAATTGTTCTCCGAAAAACCGGTCACCACACCGACGGAGCAAGGGAAGCAAGCCTTCTGTGAGGATCGAGATCTGAGGCGAGGGGCCTCGAGATTGATGTCCTGTGATGGGGTTGATTCGCTGACATGGACTGGGTCATGAGGTAGGAACAGGAAGAGAACCTCCATGGGAGAATAAGGAGAGGGATTCGGGGTGCCGGAGGAAGAGGGATTTTCAGGGTGCTGGAGGAAAGAAGAAGCAGGTGGTGGCTAGGGTATAGGGAGATGGTTGTGGGAGTAGGTTACGTATGTGTGCCTTCGGTTGGGAACCCTAGTTGGTTTGGTGGACTTCATCCCATCATCTCGTGTGAGGTTGATCCATATGTCATTTTTTTAGAAAAACAATACAAATCTTCTAAAAGCTAAATGTATGCACGCAGAATTAGCAGGATATCAAAAACCACCAAAATTGATGATTTTGCCTAATGTTGGTAACACTCGGCAAATGACCAAATTTGCAAACATTGCTCAGCCACTCGAAAGCAAAGTGCTTGCACGGCTACACGGTCTCACAATGAAAAAAAACTGGTTTGCCGTTTGTTTTTCAAGCACTCACAATTTTTTTTACAATTCAAAGAGGAGACGTCAGCAAACCCGCGACGCACGGAGTGATGATATCAAGGGCATCGTTTTATTTGCATGGAATAATCCCGATAAACCTTACAAAGTTTTTTAAAAGGATGAAACAATTTTGAATACTGAATATTTTCAAAAGGTTACATAATTAAAAGAATGTCTATGTCTATCACTTTCTCCATAATATTTAAAAAGAACCTAAGGTTTCATCTTTTATTTTGTTTTGTCCCACCACCCCTTCATTCGAACTTCCAGCCTTCACCTTTTTATGATTGTTCATCCCCTTCCATTTTTTATCAACTTAATATTTAGTAACCCAATAAACCAAATCAATCAATGGTATGACAATCAATTCAGAGTCCATAAATAAAAAATTCTTATAGTAAAACCTGGACGTGTATGACATCTTTGGTAGGCCAATAATAATAATAAAATCAGGGTCGAGAAAAAGATAAATATAAATTCATATTTTACATTTTGGCCCTCTTGTGGTATGTTGGTCCCATCAACTAGTCAGGAAAAATTGACAAGTAGGCAGGACACACACAAAATTGTTGATGTGTCATCCATTCACTTCCTCCATCATGATTATGGCCTTCTAATTTGGTCATGATGAGTAGAGAATAAGACCATAAATAATGCTACTAATCTTAATGACCATTTTCTCAATAAGATTATAACCTTATGGGCAAAAATGGTCATGATATTATGGAGTTTGGACCATCACAGACTCTCGATGACCTATTTCAGAATTTTGGTCATAGATCTATGACTAGTTAAACCGCCGTCACTATTTTTGGTCATAAATGAGTGGTTTTCTTGTAAGACTTGACCAAGATGGTCCTATTTATGTAAGACTCCAGGTAATGGATGTAAACTCTTAATTATCGGTTCATTATACTCAGTGCCACACTAATCACGTGTTCACCGTTGAAATTACAATCCGTGGTTTCGACCATGCCTGGTCGGGGTCCCCACACTATCATTCCTATTAAATCGGCATGTCACATATTTCCACTTATCAACATGGAGTATGTTCCTAAAATAAACATTAGAAAGTAGTTATCTTAGTTGACATGTTATCAATCTCCAAAAAACCAAATGAGGACGAATATGAACTTTCAATAGCATCATAACTAGCTAGACTTCACATCATGTAGACATTTAGCTTGATTAGGCTAATGGTAGCAATCATCTATCCATGTATTTATCATGTAACATGTTCAATATATATATGGGGTTATATCTAAAAAATTCTAAGAGGCACACATGTGAGAGGAAAGAAAATTTAGTGGGAACATAGTACTAGGTAGAGTGACTAAATTTCGAAACAATAAAAGAAAACTAAGTTGGGATCACAGTCTCATGAGCCCTATTTGGCTTCACATATTCGCAAAATAGTAACCCCAATAGTTTACATAAGGTATAATTGATTTTATAACCCTAATTGGGTCACACTCAACTGGTTTGCCCCTAATTTATCAAAACACGCGGTCTTGCCCAACTCACGTTTCTTTGCTTGCATTTTTGCCCTTCCGGCACGGTCCCCTCCACTGAGCTCTGTTTGACCATACACGGGATGTTATTTTGGACAACTTTGCCCCTGTCGGTGCTATACCTAATACCCCTTCATCCTTACTGTGCTAATGCAAGGAAACAAAGAAAAAAAGTCGGTGAGGAAAAAGGAGTGGGAGGCAAGGTATGGCATGGTAGAGCAATGAGCGACAACACATGGCGAGCTAAGGTCTTCCATCTTCTTGCCGGTGGTCAGAGAGGTAAGTAAAACTCCGACAATCCTTCTTCCTCACCCCAATTCATTTCAGGGTTTGTGATAATTGGGGAAATTTCCGATTTAGGTTGATGGGATGAGGATTGTGGAGCATGTCTCTGGTTCTATCTTCTAGATGAAAGTTATTGCAGATTGGATCATTTATCAAAGCATCAATGCCCTCGTCATGACCTTATTCCTTCCTGTCAAGTTGTGTGGGGAGGAGCTAGCACTGACCACCGTTTTTAGGGCGTTCTCTATATGTAATATCTTGTAAATTATAGCATGTTTTACTTGGTGTTTATGCAATCTCTAATGTTTTGTTAATGTGATGTAAAAGCAGTTACCACATTAGTGTCACTAGGTGGTTTGGGTTGATCCTCCTCATCCATTGCATGCTACCCTTCCTTATGAAGACCTGCACACAGAGGTAGAACAAAGTTGTATCAGAAGTCACAAATAGCAAAAGAAAAACATGGAGTTGTCAAAGAATAATCTTGCTTTGAAGAAGACAGTGAGAGAGATGAGATGTTGCTTGTTTTGGCATTGTTGTTTGTAGGAATGTGTGTTCTTGTGTTGTTTGTGTTGTAGTTGTATAGAGGTTATTGAAGAAAGTGTGGGAGAGAGGAATGACCTGAATGTTGTTTACTCTTGCTGCTTGTGACATTGTGCCAAATACAGATTTAATCCATTGTACCAAATTGTACTAGATTTATTTCAACCTAATAGAGCACACACTTTACCAAATTAAGAAAACTGACATTGTACCAAATATAGCAACTTGAGAGTGCATTAAGCACACATAGTACTAGAACTTAAGTGCATAACAACATGCTGATATGTGCATAAAAGCACTGGCAAATATAACATAGTACTAGAACTTAAGTTTCTTGCTCCTGGTGTTCTTGGTTGGGTTTGGAGCTAGCTGTTCCTTGCTTATAGTGTTATTTGATGGGTTTGGAGCTTCAACTATTGTTGCTGCTCTTTTTGGAGAGAAACCTTTGCTTTGAAGACTTCTTTCAACTGAGAAAAATGTTGTTGTTGGTTCCACAACTGTATTTTGCTTGCCATACGTGCGAGAAGCTCCTCTTTCTGTTGCCTTTTTATAACTTTTCCTAGGGCTAAAACAAGTTGAAGCTATCACAGTTTGAAAGATTTAATAAAGCAGTAAGATAAAAACATGTAAGAATTTGTAACATACCTCACTGTACAACTAGCTCCTGTAGATGCATCATGTGAGGGCTCCTTTGGTGGTGGCATATGCTGCTAAAGAACATCAGTTGCTATCTCATAATCCTCCTTCTCGTTTGTATTTATACTTCTGCAGGTTCATTGGCTGTAGGATGATCATCTGCATTGTCTGCTCCCTAGTCTTCATCTTCTCCGAAGGTTGGATCAACTGATTGTTTGCATCCCTTGGCTTTGTGTCCACATCTCCCACACCTTTTGCACTTATGCTTCTAGGACCAAGGCCCTTTCCTTTAGTGCTACTTCTAATCCTTTACTTTCTTGGTCTGCCTAGTGCTCTATGCTGGAAACCCTTCTAACATGATTGGAAGCACACACACACACACCCTTCTAAATCACTCCTTGTAGTACTTCTTGCTTTTTATCTTGTAGTCAACTGTGTGCTTGTCAATTTCTACAATACTATCTGGTGATGCCCTCTCTATTTCATCTTTGAAAGTATAAAGCAACTGAAAGCTATCACCATACTTTCCGTACTACTTGTCAAGTGCCATATCTTTACCATGGTAGCATCTGTGATATGGCACCTCCACACCATATTTGTCTAACAACTTGCTCTGAATTTCCATAGGATCAATTCCTGGATTTGCTCTTATCCATGCCATAAAAACATCTGCTATCCATCTTCTTTTTGTAGTTCTCAATCTCTGGGATCTATTCACACTAGGACATGTATGCTGGTATGGTTGACTTTAATATGAAACAAAGAAACAGTGAGATTAATACAGAAAAGAAAATACCTAAAAATAATATATAACAAAAATTCAATACCTGAAATAGTGTGCTCTTCCTCATTAAGGAGGCATGCAGTCTCTACTTGCATCTCTCATAAGCATATTTGATAGTAAACCTTGTTGGGTCACTTTTTAGAGTAAGGAACTCAGTTTCAGACTTGATTGAGAAGCTTGAAATTGCATTTCTACAGTCAACTGGACTAGAGAAGACCACACCTTCATCAATACATGGATTTTCCCTGTCATACATCTTTACAGGTTTGTCCTCTTTTGCATCTTCAAAAACGCCCATCTCAACATCCTCTTTCTTCTCATCATCATCTCCATCTGAAAATTCTGCAGGAATGTACTCTTTATTTGCTTTATCTTCTTCATCATGATTGTGATGGACATATCTAGGATATTGAACCTCATCCTCCACACCAGGTGCATCAGGCAATGGGTCCTCCACAACATTATCAAGTGTCTTCTTTTGGTGTTCTTGGCTTTCGTTGACTCTTGTAGTTGCATAAGCACTTGGTGTTCTAGGAGCACTTGGTGTTCCACTGATAGCCCTAGTTCTAGATGCAGGGGGCTGAAACTAGATGGTTTGTGACATCTTTGACCTCTAGTTCTTTGTATAATTGTGATTTAGAAATTGCATGACATAGTTGTTGCATTACTTGCAAACATAAGACCTAACTCTTCATCACACTACAAAGGGACCCAACAAAGTTGGGAACTATCCCAATCTCTAATATACATAGAATCATACAATCCCCATGGATACTTGGCACAAATGGAAGCCCTAAATTTAGTATATGAATTAGTTCTATCCACAACTAAAGGAAATGTGAATCCACAATCTTTTCCTTTTGTACTAGAAGAAACTAGAACAGTGGTCTCCATCCTAATTGAAAGAAAGAATGATGTAGCTGGATCCATCCTATCATATAACACACAATATCCAGTGAGAAAATGCAAAATTCTAGCCTAAACACTAAATCTAAGCAAACCTCCAGTGGAAAAACTTAGCAAATCAGGTCTGATACTCACCTTTAAGGGAACTTGTCGTGCAGACCCGCCGCCGCTTCCTCGTCCGCACTCCAGTGTACAAGACGAGCTACTCTTGTCGCCGTTTTTGTCGCCGCAGCCGCCTTCTCCGTGCTGAAGTGGAGGTGTGTTGTCCCTATCACCGCAGGCGCCACCGCCAATACTTTATCCACTCTCCACCAACGCCTTGCCATGGATCTCTGACCTAGAATTTACGGTTTGTAGAGGGAAAGAAAAAGAGAGAGAGAGGGAGGGAGAGAGAGAGAGAGGAATGAGAGAGTGTGAGTGAGCATGGGGGCAAGCAGTGTCCAAAGTACGGTGTCGTTTGCGGTCAAACGACGCTGATTAGACGGAACCGTGCGAGAAGGGAAAAACATAAGCAAAGCGACGTGAGATGGGCAGGACCGCGTGTTTTGAGAAATTAGGGGTGAACCAATCTAGTGTGACCCAACTAATGGCATAGAAACAATTATTCCATTACATAAACCTTTGTAGAAAAGGTACAAGTTTACACAAAACAACAATGACCGCACCATAGACATAACTTCGCCTACATGGCAGTGTCACATAGCTGCCGAACATTTTTGGGTGTCACCAAGGGCGCTGACCCATGGAAGTTAACTGCCGCGATATTTTACATGGTGATCTATGTGGGATGCACAAAGTCCCAGAAAATGTGGTTTGTTCGGTTCTTGCAGATGTGGCCTTCGGAGCCCCGATGGCATCCCCGCTCTGGTAGGTGAAGCACGAGCCTGCGTCCCTATCGTGCAACCTCGGCCTCTACATCGACAACCGTGTGAAGGAGGAGCCCGTGTCCCCAATATCTCCACCGCATGAAGCCGTTGCCGGCGTCTTCCCCACCGCACAGCTGCTATGCATGGATTGACGAGCCATCGTCTCCCCCTTGAGACGACCACCCCTATATAAAGGAGGAGGTGACACCCACGATCGCCAAGGCACATGGCTACATCCTTCACTACCTGGGAGGCGGAGGTTTCGATGGTACCTCCAACTCTTGGGCTGTGGTGTCCGAGGCCGAACGCGCAACATGATAACATGCGAGGTATGATCGACACAATGCTGGTCATCGCTCTGTGTTCGCCAAGACAGACATGGTCCTCAAATGGGTGCGCAACGACCCGGACCTCTCCGCGGCGTGGGTGCTCGACCGCTTTGTGACCACCACGGACAGGGCTGCTAGGCGCTGCCGCCGCCTTGATGCCAAGCTCGACAAGATTGGCAAGAAGTGGTCGCTCAGCGACTGCTCTACTAACGCTAGGGTTCTGAAGGCCATGTCAGTAGTGGTCATGGTGGCACTCCGTACAACGCAACAGGAGGCGGAGAGGCTCGTCCGCGAGTGACACGCAGCCGTCGGACAAGGCTGTCGCGGCCCTCCGATGCTATTCCACTCCTAGAGGAATCATGATGACGATGATGGAGACAACGACAACACCAACGGAGACAACTATGCGGCAGGCCAAGGCGGCCACTCGTACGAGGTGGTCGTCCGGTATAGTGTTCAAGTTTTTTTCTAGTTTTTTAGTTAAGCATCGAAATATCAACCTTTTTGAGAGGATATGGATGTCGCCTAGTGGAAAAGGGGTTGAATATGCGCTTTAAAATAATTAAGGTTTAGTCTTGAACAAATGCGGAATAAAACTAATGTTTACTTTGTCAATCAGAAAACCTAAACAAACTAGGCTCACCTATGTGCACAAACAACTTATGCTAAGCAAGATAAACAACTAAGTGATAGTAAGATATATAACAAGAAACAATATGGCTATCACAAAGTAAAGTGCATAAGTAAATAGCATGGGTAAGAGATAACCGAGGCATGCGGAGACAACGATGTATCCCGAAGTTCAAACCCTTGCGGATGCTAATCACCGTTTGGAGCGGTGTGGAGGCACAATGCTCCCCAAGAAGCCACGAAGGCCATGGTAATCTCCTCACACCCTCACAGAATGCAAGATTTCATGATTCCACTAAGGGACCCTTGAGGGCGGTCACTGAACGCGTACGAACAAGGTTGGGGAAATCTCCACAATTTAATTAGATGCTACCAACAACACCATGATGCTTCATCACAATGGACTGTGGCTCTATGATGACCTCAAATGCTCGGGGAAATCTCCACAACTTAATTGGACCCGAAACTTGCCCAGAGCTGTACACCACAATGATTGAGCTCCGAGGCACCACCAAGCTTCTAGGACGCCAAAGCATCCACAAAGAACAATTTCTAGGGTACCAGGTACCCAAGGGTAACAAGCTTCTTAAGCTTCACTTCCACGTATCACCATGGAGAACTAAAACCGATGCAACTAATGCAATGGCAAGAACACACAAAGTGGTCAAGTACCTCACACTCAAATACCTCCACAACAATAAAAGCTATGGAGGAATATGAGAGGAAGAACAAGGAGCTCACAAAGAAATCCAAGATCAAGATCCAAGGGGTTCCCCTCACATAGAGGAGAAAGAGCTTGGTAGAGATGTGGTCTAGATCTCCCCTCTCTTTTGCCTCAAGAACTAACAAGAATCATTGGAGGGATTGAAAGTTATAAAGCTCTAAGAGGGTCAACAATGGGGGAAGAACACGAGCTCAACAGATTGAAAACCATTGGGGAAGAAGAACCAATTTTATAACATGGAAGGAATCTTCCCATTACCCACCCACTCAGCTCGAGCAAGAGTGGTACTACCGCTCCTGGGAGTGGTACTACCACAAAGGCAAAGGGAGGCTAGGCCAAAGATGAGGCGGGGCAACTAGTACCGCCCGGAGAGGTAGTAATAAGCGGTAGTACCACAAACTCCGACCACAAAAGTGTTCGCACTTCCGAGCAGTGGTACATGCCAGCAGTACCAGCAAAGCACTACCACTCTGAGATGTACTACTGCCGGCCCGGGCGATACTACCGGTGATAAGAGGTAGTACCGCTTCTGGGAGTAGTACTACCGCTTGGAACAGAGAACCTGCCAATAACTACCATAACTTTCACATACGAGCTCCGAATTGAGCAAACTCAAGCTTGTTGGAAATATTAAGAACATGTAGTTATGAAAACGCCAATGATATAGAGATGTGAAACCTCTATGAATGAAGACTGTCAGCCATGACCCATCACCAGCATGAATTAGAACACCGACATGTACTGGGGGAGAATCAAAACGGCGTTCAACGAATGCAAGCTGGTCGACCCCGACTTCGTGGACATCCACATGGACCGCATCAAGAAGGCCATGGAGAACCGCCGGTTGATGATCCAAGCGGCCTGCAACAAGTAGGATGGGATCATCGAGGAGGTCACTGCTCGCCCGTAAAGCGGCGCCTATGTCGGGGGTCAAGTATGGACAAAGCTCGTCGGCCCTAGTTCTTCGTGTAGCCGTGTTCTTTGCTGACATGTTTTGTCCGTGGTTTTTTGCAGATGATTTGGATGTTCCCCATGTATCGTGCCGACAATGATCATTGAGAGTTCAGGTTCCTTCACGTGTTCTCCAGGATAAAGTCGTGCGAGAAGTGGAGGGAAGTCCGGCTGGCTCTCCACAAAGCCAAGGAGTCGTACAACTCGGACATGCCTGCCCCGCCTACAGCAGAAGGGCGCCCATATGGCACCCAAAAAGCTAGGACGATGAAGGACGCGGCGCCCGCTGCTGCACTGCCACAAGCTTTGATCGAGCAATGCATCGCTGACGCCAAGAGAAGCACTGCCAAGAGGGAGGAGAAATTGGACACGAGGTGGTCGACGTTGATGGCGAACGAGCACGTCAAGCTTGACCTTCTCAGGACCAACGTCGTCGCGACGAAGAGGAACACCGACCTAGCGTTCTTGATGGGGGCGGACTAGTAGATGATGGACGAGCAGGGGAAGGTGTGGTACTTCATGGAGCGCAGCCTGATCTTAAACCAGATGTCGGTGGTGACGGCGACTTCAGCAGCGACGACGATGAGATAGACAGGAACTACGCCGACGACCGCGACAGGGACCACGCCAACGAAGCCGACATGATCCACACTGACGACCCAACAAAAACCACGCGGATGACCATGCCGTCGCCGATCCCGACAACCTCGGCCAGTCCCACGGCAGAGGTGTGATAGCCCGAGACCGCCGCTCCAGAAGATTCCCCTTTTATTCCGTTCTCGTCGTGTGGTTCGTTTGTGTGTCGCATTCATCATCGCATCATGCACATCATCTGCATTGCACCGGCACTCCGCTGCCGCATGTTTTCAAAAACATGCATCTGTTATTAGTTGCCGGTTCTCTCCGCGTACGTCATTGACCGTCTCGAGCCCGAACACACTCGCACGCGCCCGCGACATCGTCAAAACCTTGTTTTCAAAAGTGTGTATAAAACTTCCAATGATTGGGTTGAAACTTGGCGTGCGGTCTTATTCTTATATACGTAGGCCGCCTGCCAGTTTTCGTCGCAATCAGAATCCGTCAAGTACCCGAACAGTTGACCGTAGTGGCACCGTATTCAGTTATCGTTGTACGTTATTTGGTGTTTACAAATACGTTGTCGGGTGCCTGTTTTCCCTCTCATCTCCGGCTAGCATACTCTACACAGCCACTTAGCCGTGGATCGCGATTGCGTGGTCGAAAACGATGCGAAAGTCCCCTAAACCTAGTACTTTTCCCTATATAAACGGCTCCCCCTTCCTTATTTGGAAGCCCCTAATCTAGCCTCATTTTTCGCGCCGACCCAACCTCAGCCGCCGCCACCTGGTCGCCCTCCTCTCCCCTTAGCGTGCCTCAGCCGCGCCGGGCCCGCAAGCCCACCGTCGGCCCTTCCAGGCCCGAAGGCGCCGCCTAGCTCGCCCGTGTCTGCCCGAGCTTCCCTTCATCTCGCGCCTCGTCGCACGCCCTATGCCGCCGCCGGAGCACCTCTACACCGCCTCATCGCCGCCCTCTCGGTCCCCTGCGATGGGCCCCGCTCCGGCAGCCGCAGCCGGCATCTCAAGATCCGCCTGCCGCCGCAGTTTGCATCGCCGACGTCCTTGCGATCTGCACCATTCCCCGACCCAGATCCGGCCGCCATGACTAGAACCATCATTCGTGAGCCTCGTCCCGTTGGACCTCCCATGGTTGTGAGCCCTCTTCGCCATGCCCCGTCGGTCATAAGCCGTGGGAGGCTACCGCCTCCACCCCCTCGCGAGAGATCCAGATCCGCCGCCGCCACGCTCCTCGGCCACATCGCGCCTCCTCGTGGGCCACGAGATGCGAGGCCCATCTCCTGCTAGTGCCGGCCCAGCGCGCCACCACCAGCCTCCTCCCGCACCGGCCCATGATGAGAAGCTCCCCCCAAGCCCGCTATTCTTTGCCCCGGACGAGAGATAGCTAAGATGCTCCACTCACTATTTAGGCCCGTTAGTCAATAAGGACCGGAAGTATTTTTTTAGGATTTTTCGGATTTAATAATTTTAGAAAAATAGCTGATTTTCAAAAGCCGGTAGATAATTAGCTGTGCGTCGAATCGCGATGATTTAAATATTTAACTTGATTGGTTTTTCACGTACAACATTATTTTGCAACTTGCATGCATGTTTGGAGTAGTTTGATCCGCCGTTTTCCTAGATTTGCATGTTGTCCTAATAGGTTAATGTCCCATAGTTATTTTTGCGCATGTACGGATTGTTCAAATCCCGTAGATAAAATGTTCATGTTGTTTGTTCCCCTTTCCATGTATTTGAGAATTGTTGTTTGCATTTTTGTGTGTAGGAGCTATCAATGGTTTGTTATAACGTGTTTAGGACATAATCTCGCATATATGTGTGGCGCTAGTTTTATTTTTCGAACCCCACATATTATATCTGTTTTTGGAGTAGAAAAATCCATAGAATTTGACTGTGCATTTAGTTTTGTCTTTTGAGAAAATTAGTGTGCATGATATTTTGCCATGTTGCCCTCTTGTTTATTTCGTGGGATTTATTTCCTGCGTGATATGCATGAGTTGTGAACTAGAGATATGCCCTTGGATATGTATGTTAGCCCCTGGTATTTTGGTTGCAATAGAAATCCATGTATAGGTGTTGTTTTCTTGTTGTCAACATGCTAGGAAATAGTGTTGTTTTGCAGATGCTGAAATATTTCTAAGTCTGAAATATGTTATATTTTGTTGCTGTCTTGCCATGAGTTTTGCTAGTGATCTACAACTCCTTTGAGGTTGGCGTAATGGAGTTATTTGTAGCCCTTAATATTATCTAGCATGATGTAAACTTTCATGTCATTCGGTGCCCTGTAGCATATAGTTTGGCTGCTGTCAATCTGCCTTCAGATTGAAAACGGCACTGTCAACAGTGTTATTTTCACCAAGTGTGAAACTGTGTGTGAGATGCCATTTTGTGAGTTCTTTTCCTAGTGATCCATGCTGCCATGCTAGATGCTATTAGTAGGATGTTGTAGTAGATCTTGACTACTACTGTCTCATGTCTTGTTTGAGCATTTTAGAATTATGTAGCTTGTTGATTTGGGGTGTAGGAAATGCCATGTTGCTTTTTTGGCAGATTATGACTATTTCTTGTGTAGCTTGTATTTGTTGAACCGTTGCTTCGTTTTGATCCTGTCCTATATGAAAATTTATTAGAATATCGTGTAGGGTCATATTATCTTGCTGCTTGTGTGTTTGGGAATGTTGTGGTTGCTATTTGCATACATATTGCATTCATGGCATCATATCTTGCGATGTTCGTATCTTTTAAATCGTAGCTCCGTTTGCAATGATCTCTATGTGTAAATTGATTGGAACGACGCGTATAATCACGTGAACCTATTTATTTTTCTATTTAACAAACATTAAAACATGTTAGTTCAGATCTGGACAAAATTACAAATTAACGTATGAGGTCAGTTAGGAGATGCTATATGTCGTTTCCGACCTCATTTAAAATGCCTAGATAGGTAGCTTAATTATGCTTCACATCCTGCCATGTTTAACCAACATTTAACATTTCCATGTAAATAATCGGAAGTGAACTAAATAATTAAAGGTGGAGTTTCGTCGATATGCAACTCGTTGCATATTGAACTTCACTTAATGTGTAGTGTTTGATTGTGTGAATTGCCATGTCATACCGTGCATAAATGAAACCGCTCATGCATCATTTTTGTTGTGCATCACGTGGTGAATATCATGCGTTGATTCTTGTTTCCGGTTTCCTTCGTCTCGATAGAGTTCCGCAAGCGTGTCCGAATGTGAGGACTGGTTCGACTACGTCGGTTCGTCTACTTCACGGAGTCATTCTTCTTACAAGCGGGATCTCACGCAAGATAACCATTTCCCTAGATACCATTACTATCATTGTCATGCTAGTTGTTTCATTTCTATCGCTATGTCTCGCTGCCTACCACCTGTTAAATATCAGCCTCTCAACATTGCCAAGAAACCTTCAACCTGTTCACCTACTAGCAAACCACTAATAGGCCATGTTACCGCTTGCTTAACCATGTATTAGTGTTGCTAGTTGCAGGTGCAGTTGTTTCCATGTGTTATAATGGGTTCCTTGTTATATCACCATGTTAATGCTATTTAAATTAGTGCACCTATATACTTGGTAAAAGGTGGAAGGCTCGGCCTTTCTAGCCTGGTGTTTTGTTCCACCTTTCCCCCTTAGTTTCGGTTGCCGGTGTTATGTTCCATAAATGAGTGTTCCTAACATGCTTGGGGTTGTTATGGGGACCCCCTAGATTCTCTTTTTAGGATAAAGCTAGTCCGGCAAGGCCCAAGATTGGTACTATATTTGCCAACATAATAATTCTGTTAATACTGAAAAACATAGGGAGTTAGCGCTACCCGAGGAGTAATTGAACATAATAGAGGGAGGGCCAATGCTGGTCCAAAACAAAGCTACTTGCGGGGCCACCCGGGGCAACTTGGGGATTTCTATCCGGCCATCGTATGTATTGCTCATCCATCGTGTCCGGAGAACGAGATACGTCGGGCGGCCTTGCTGAACTTGTTTTACTTTTATCGAGCGTCTTGTGCGAGGGGTTCTGAGGATGCTTTGAGCTAACTCGAGTTTGAGGTTTTCCAATAGGAACCCGAGAAGATCACGAGTTTCCCTGATCGAGGTCATTCCGTCGCAGCGTGTGGTAGTTTGTGATGGACTAGTTGGAGCACCCCTGTAGGTTAAATCTTTCGGAAATACATGCCTGCGGTTATGTGGCAACGTGGACACTTTGTTTAACATCCGGTTCTAGATAACTTGAAGTAAGCTTAATTAAAATATGCCAACTAAGTGCGTAATCGTGACTGTCTCTTTCGTGAGCTCCTTCTCCGATCGAGGACACGGTGGGGTTATGTTTGATGTAAGTAGGTTCAGGATAATTCATTGGATCGTCATTAGCTCACGTCCGCTATGCATAGATCGTCCCCTTCTTATTCTTGTACTCATAAGTTAGCCACCTCAAGTAATGCTTAGTCGCTTGCCACAGCCTCACCACTTAACCATACCTCGCCTATTAAGCTTTGCTAGTCTTGATACATTTGGAAATGAGATTGCTGAGTCCCTTGTGGCTCACAGATTACTATAACACCAGTTGCAGGTACAAGTAAAGTGATATTAAGACGTGAGCACGATGATTGTTCATTTGGAGTTTCTTCTTCGTCGTCGTCAATCTAGGATGGTTTCCAGGCCGGCAGCCTGGGATAGCAAGGATGGACGTCGTTATTTTATCGGTTGTTTTCGTCCGTAGTCGGACCCTTATCTTCTTCATGATGATTATGTATTGTACTGATGTGACTCTGATGTAGCTTGTGGTGACTGTAAGCCAATTCCATATACTCATCTTCTCAGTACATGTACTTGTAACGATATCCATTCTTGCGAAACAACGAGATGCGCTTATATTCCTGTTGAGGCCCTCGAGCAAAAATAATTATAGGGTCGCATCTTGGGCGTTACAAGTTGGTATCAGAGTAGTACCGACCTAGGAGCCCCCTTGATTGATCAAACATGGTCGAGTCGAGTCTAGTGAAAAACTGCTTGAGTCTAGTTATATATCAGAGAGAAGGATTCTTTTTTCTCCTCTTCTATGCCCTGGTGAGGAATCTTGACGTAATAATTTTAATTCTACTCCTCTTCTCACTCAAATTTTTTTTAGGATCACTTGGATATTTTTGGAATCTATATGATGTCGATGTGACGGAGTTCTGTCTTGGTGCCTCGTGTGTGACTTGATTTCTTCCGGGGAGTTGAGCTCCAGGGGATTCTCCAGCACATTGTTATCATTCAGATTTCTTAGTATCTCTGGACGAAGGATGTTCAAAATTGCTTCTATACTAGTAGTGGCGAGAGGAGTCCGGCTTCCCCAGTACTGGTGCAGATAGATCTGGATGTATCGCCATACTTAGTATCGTTGTGATTACGAGTGTCTGAGATAGATGAGGTTCCGAGATTCTAATTATGTGTTGACGGATGTGATACACTGGATGGGTTAGATTCTAGGCGTTGAGTGAAATTTAACTCCTTGTATCCCTGGACCAGATTGCTTGACCAGAAATTTCGGAAGTTCTTAGGTGGGAATTCAAGTAGTAACTTATAGGACAATCTTCCAGCAGATGCATGATGTGAGGTTGGGGTTCGACATCTAGTGGATTCGTTTGTTCACGTTCGTTTTACATTGATTCTCGTTGTGTCTTAAAGAGTACATGTAGCTTGCTAGGACTCGGGGACACTTCGTATGTTGTGTGCACTGCCTTGTACATTATGGCTCCTGTAGGATAGAGCCCGTGCGAGCCTCATCCACGAAAATATCGGACGGAATCTCTCTCATGAATTTGTTCTGGCTTGTTTCGTAAGCCTCATCGCTTTGTTTTGTTGGAGTATGGTAATTTGAGTTGCTTCGATGTCAAGTGGTGAATTCACATCTTTCCTAGAGGTCTTCTCAAATTTTTATGAGAGCGCTAATTCTTTTTCTCAATCCATTATCTTATCAATTCTTTCAACCGAAGTTGTCTTGTCAATTCTTTTCCAATCGGTGTGCTTCGCTTCAGTGAATTCAATCCTCTCCAATATTTGCAAGGTCGATCTCTCTTTTCTTTCTGGAGTTGTCTCATCTGTCCCAAGTTTTCTTTGTTTTTCCCGCCCTCCCACCCTTTTCCTTAGTGATATAATTTTCATCCAAGTGTCTTCTTTTAATTGTTGCTTCCGCTATCTTTTCTTCCGTGTCCTGCCCGGTGATTCATTGTGAAGATTCTCAGGAGCTTCATGTTCATCTTTATTCAATCTTGTTATCTTTTCCGGTGAATTCAATTCAGTTATCCATGTTCATCATATCCATTTCGTCCTTTAAATTATTTCCCATGTTGAAAATTCTTATCAAGTCTTCTTGTTGTCATTTCTCTCTATTCTTTCCGGAGCGTTGAAGTTATCTCAGAAATTTCTTGTTTTCAATTCTTTCAATTATTTCGAGGCTCCCAACCTCATCAAGTTTTCATTATTCCAGTGCAATATATCTCTTTCTGAGCAATCTTTTCAACGGTGTTTCTTTTCACTGGGCCCATAACCCACAGGTTTTTCCCAGTATCTTATCTGGCTCTTGTAATCTTTTCCGGAAATCTCTGATTCTTTTCAATTATGATGTAAGAATGATTTTTGTCAGTCATATTCTTTCTTCTAGATCAATCTGAAATATTTTCATCATTGGCTCAACCATTCATTCTTCCTATTCCGCAGTGTCTTAATTATTTTGGTGGTGTCCCTTCTCTTCATTCTCAGCTTGGAAGACACAACGAGTGTTTCTGTCAAATCATTGTCCATTCTTTTGAAGATTTTCATCTCAGATTCGTGCTCTCTCGCAAATTGTTTCCACTCATGAGTGTTCCATCCATATCTATCCGGTGCATTTCAGTATTGTTTTCATTCTTGATCCTCTGGAGGCCATCATTTCAGAAGATGTCTTCGTTCTCGTCTTTCAGCTTTCGTTCTCAAATTCTTCTCAATTGTTGTCTCTTCATTCGTCTCTCAGTTATTCCGGTGCCTCTTTCAAGTTTTCTGTTAGGCAGCTCAAGATCTCTTCATTCTCAAGGTATTCTTCAAGATTCTTGTGGTAGTAGTTCTCATTTTCTTCTTCCTTCTTTTCTTGCCAAGGTCTAGATTCTATTCTTTCTAGCGGAGTCATTGTGATGTTTCTCTCTTCAATCTATCATTTTATCTTTTCAAGATAATATTGTTCCCTTGTTCAATTTAGTTAGTTTGTTGTGAAACTTCTCAAGATCTTTCCATTGTATCAAATTTTGTTCCCTTTTCCTACCGAAGTGCTGCCAAAATTTTGCTTGAATTCTTGCTTGTTTCTCATATCATTCCTCATCTTCTTGCAACCCTCAATATTCATTGGTTCCACTCGATTGTCAAAGAAGAAATTAAGTTTTACCTCTTGCTCTTTCTCTCTCTTCCCCTTCCATTCTTGGATCTCGGGTCGAGATCCTTTTGTAGTGTAGGAGAGTTTTATTCTGTTCTCGTCGTGCGGTTCGTTTTGCTGTCGCATTCATCATTGCATCATGCGCATCATCTGCATTGCATCGACACTCTGTTGCTGCAGGTTTTCAAAAACTTGGATCCGTTATTAGTTGTCGGTTCTCCGCGTTCGTCGTTGACCGTCTCGAGCCCGACCACACTCGCATGCGCCCGCGGCATAGTCAAAACCTTGTTTAAAAGTTTGTATAAAACTTCCTCTGGTTGAGTTCAAACTTGGCATGCAGTCTTATTCTTATATAGGTAGGCCGCTTGCCAGTTTTCGTCGCAATCGGAGTCCGTGTGGTACCCGAACGGTTGACCGTAGCGGCACCGTATTCAGTTATCGTCGGACTTTTTCGGTGTTTAGAAATACGTTGTCGCATGCTCGTTTTCCCTCTCATCTCCGGCTAGCCTACTCTACACAGCCACTTATTCGTCCCTGCGTCCGAGGCCGTTCGATCGCGATCGCGTGGACCAAAATTGTGCGAAAATCCCCTAGACCTAGTACTTTTCCCTATATAAACAACTCCCCCTTCCTTATTTGGACGCCCCTAACCTAGCCTCGTTTTCCGCGCCGACCCAACCTCAACCGCCACCACCTGGTCGCCCTCCTCTCCCCTGAGCGTGCCTCAGCCGCGTCGGGGCCGCAAGCCCACCGCCGTCCTTTCCAGGCCCGAAGGCGCCGCCTAGCTCTCCCATGTTTGCCCAAGCCGCCCTGCATCCCGCGCCTCGTCGCGCTGCCCTATGCTGCCTCATCACCACCCTCTCGATCCCCGGCGACGTGCACCGCCTCCGGCAGCCGCCGCCAGTATCTCGAGCTCCGCCCGCCACCACAGTTTGCATCGCCGGCGTCCTCGCGATCTGCACCATTCCCCGTCCCGGATCCTGCCGCCATGACCAGATCCATCGTTTGTGAGCCTCGCCCTGTCGGACCTCCCACGGTCGTCGGCCTTCTTCGCCATGCCCCACCGGTCGCTGCGGCGAGAGGCTGCCACCTCCACCACCTTGCGAGAGATCTGGATCGGGGATCCAGATCCGCCGCCGCCACGCTCCTGGGCCACATCGCGCCTCCTCCTGGGCCACGAAATGCGAGGCACATCTCCTGCTAGTGCCAGCCCAGCGTGCCACCACCAGCATCCTCCCGCGCCGGCCCATGGTGAGAAGCTCCCCCTGAAGCCCGCTATTCTTCCCCCAGGGCGAGAGATAGCTAAGATGCGCCACTTCACTGTTTAGGCCCGTTAGTCAATAAGGCCCGGTAGTATTTTTTTAGGATTTTCCGGATTTAATAATTTCAGAAAAATAGCTGATTTTCAAACGCCCATAGATAATTAACCGTGCGTCGGATCGCGATGATTTAAATGTATAACTTGATTAGTTTTCGCGTAGAACAATATTATGCAACTTGCATGCATGTTTGGAGTAGTTCGATCTGTCGTTTTCCTAGATTTGTGTGCTGTCCTAATAGGTTAATGTCCCGTAGTTATTTTTGCGCGTGTCCGGATTGTTCAAATCCCGTAGATAAAATGTTCATGTTGTTTGTGCCCCTTGCCATGTATTTTAGATTAGTTGTTTGCATTTTTGTGTGTAGTAGCTATCAATGGTTTGCTATGACGTGTTTAGGACATAATCTCACATATATGTGTGGTACTAGTTTTATTTTTCGAACCCCACATATTATATATGCTTTCGGGGTAGAAAACTCCATAGAATTTAACTGTGCATTTAGTTTTGTTTTTTGAGCAAATTAGTGTGCATGATATTTTGCCATGTTGCCCTCTTGTTTATTTCCCGGGATTTATTCCGTGCGTGATATGCATGAGTTGTGAACTAGAGATATGCCCTTGGATATGTATGCTAGCCCGTGGTATTTTGGTTGCAATAGAAATCCATGTGTAGGTGTTGTTTGCTTGTTTTCAACATGTTAGGAAATAGTGCTGTTTTGGAGATGCTGAAATATTTCTGAGTCTGAAATCTGTTATAGTTTGTTGTTGTCTTGACATGAGTTTTGCTAGTGATCTACAGCTCCTTTGTGGTTGGCGCAATGGAGTTATTTGTAGTCCTTAATATTCTCTAGCATGCGGTAATATTTCATGTCATTCGGTGCCCTATAGGATATAGTTTTTGTGGTGTCAATATGCCTTCAGATCGAAAACTGCACTGTCAACAATGTTATTTTCACAAAGTCTGAAACTCTGTGTGAGATGCCATTTTGTGAGTTCTTTTCCTAGTGATCCGTGCTGCCATGCTAGATGTTATTAGTAGGATGTTGTAGTGCATCTTGACTACTCCTGTCTCATGTCTTGTTTGAGCATTTTAGAATTACGTAGCTTGTTGTTTTGGGGTGTAGGAAATGTCATGTTGCTGTTTTTGGCAGATTATGACTATTTGTTCAACCGTTGCTCCGTTTTGATCGTGTCCTATATGAAACTTCCTTAGAATCTCGTGTAGGTTCATATTATATTGCTGCTTGTGTGTTTTGCAATGTTGTGGTTGCCATTTGCATAAATATTGCATTCATGGCATCATATCTTGCGGTATTCGTATCTTTTGAACCGTAGCTCCGTTTGCAATTATCTCTATGAGTAAATTGATTGGAACGACATGTAGAATCACGTGAACCAATTTATATTGCTGGTGAACAAACATGAAAACGTGTTAGTTTAGATCTGGACAGAATTATAAATTAATGTATGAGGTCAGTTCGAAGATGCTATATGTCGTTTCGACCTCATTAAAAATGCCTAGATAGGTAGTTTAATTACTCTGCACCTTGCTACAGCGACAACAGACCTTCCCTGGCAACAGAGCCAGGAATCCTACTGCTACGGGCTACGCCTATAGGGACTTCCTTGGAAAATATGCAAAGGATTTCCCCGTGGCCTTGGAGCCTTGCGTTGGTGTTCCCTTCAATAGGAAAGGATGATCTAGCAGAGCGGCGGTAAGTATTTCCCTCAGTTTGAGAACCAAGGTATCGATCCAGTGGGAGGACCGTGTCAAGTCACAAGTACCTGCACAAACACTATTAGCTTGCACCCAATGCTATGAAGGGGTTGTCAATCCCTTATAGATTGTTTGCAAAGTGAGAACTGAAAGAAAAAAGTAAACAAAGCAAAGTAAAAGTGAAAGTGGAGACGATAGTTGGGAATAGACCCGGGAGCCGTCGTGTTCACTAGTGGCTTCTCTCATGAAAGCAAGTAGACGGTGGGTGAACGAATTACTGTCGAGCAATTGATAGAACCGCGCAAAGTCGTGACGTTCTCTATGGCAATGATTAAGTCTATAGGCATCACATCCAAAACAAGTAGACCGATACTTTATGCATCTACTACTATTACTCCACATGTCGACCGCTATCCAGCATTCATCTAGTGTATTAAGTTCAAAGGAACAGAGTAACGCATTAAGCAAGATGACATGATGTAGATGGACAATCTCATATCTATGATGAAAGCCCATCTTGTTACCCTTGATGGCAACAACATGATGCGTGCCTTGCTGCCCCTTCTGTCACTGGGAAAGGTCACCGCACAGTATGAACCCAAAACCAAGCACTTCTCCCATTGCAAGAATCATAGATCTAGTTGGCCAAACAAAACCCAAGACTTGGAGAGACTTACAAGGATATCAAATCATGCATATAAGAAATCAGCAAAGACTCAAATATAATTCATAGATAATCTGATCACAAATCCACAATTCATCGGATCTTGACAAACACACCGCTAAAGAGGATTACATCGGATAGATCTCCATGAAGATCATGGAGAACTTTGTATTGAAGATCCAAGAGAGAGAAGAAGCCATCTAGCTACTAACTACGGACCCGTAGGTCTGAAGTGGACTACTCACGAGTCATTGGAGAAGCGATGATGTTGATGTAGAAGCCCTCCAACTCCAAAGTCCCCTCCAGCAGGGCACCGGGAAGGGTCTCTAGATGAGATCACGCAGAAACGGAAGCTTGCGGCAGCGGAAAAGTGTTTCCGTGGATGCCCTGATTTTTTGTGTGATTTTACGGAATTTATAGGCAAAAGAACTAGGGCAGGGGAGCGCCAGGGAGGCCGCAAGACTGGTTGCCGCGGCCCCCCTGGCCGCGGCAACAGGGCTTGTGGGCTCCCTGTAGGCCCCCTGCCTTGGCCCTCAAGTCCTCCCATCTTCTTCCGTTCTGGAAAAAATTATTTCGGGGATTTTATTCCGTTTGGACTCCATTCCAAAATCACATCTGAAAAGAGTCAAAAACACAGAAAAAACAGGAACTGGCACTTGGCACTGAATTAATAAGTTAGTCCCAAAAAAGATATAAAAGGTATATAAAACATCCAAGGTTGACAAGATAACAGCATGAAACCATCAAAAATTATAGATACGTTTGAGACGTATCAAGCATCCCCAAGCTGAACTCCTGCTCATCCTCGAGTAGGGAAGTGATAAAGAATGAATTTTTGATGCTTTCATGCTACATAGCATAGATGTCCTTTGTAACTCCTCTTATGTGACGTGAATGTTCAGATCCATTAGATTCAAAACAATAGTTTGCTATTGATGTGGAGACAATAATACTTCAAGCAAACTAGCAAGATAATCATGAACTTTCAAAATAACTAGGCCAAAAGAAAGTTATCCTTGCCAAATCATATAGTCTGGCTATGCTCTATCATCCTTGCACAACGAATTTAAATCATGCACAACCTCGGTATTGGCCAAGTAATTGTTTTCACACCTTTACTTTCTCAAACTTTTTCAACTCTCACGCAATACATGAGCGTGAGCCATGGTTTTAGCACTATAAGTGGAGTGGAGTGTGGTGGAGGTTGCAAGACAAACAAGGAGAAGATGGTCACATTGACTAGGCATATCAATGAGCTATGGAGATGCTCATCAATAGATATCAATGTGAATGAGTAGGGATTGCCATACAATTGATGCACTAGAGCTAAGAGTATGTGAAAGCTCTTGAAGAAAACTAGTGGGTGTGCATCCAACTTGCTTGCTCACGAAGACCTAAGGCAATTTTGAGGAAGCCTATCATTGGAATATACGAGCCAAGTTATATAATGTAAATTTCCCACTAGCTATATGGTGGTGACAAAATGAGAGACTCTCAATCATGAAGATCATGGTGCCTAATATGCACAAGTGCGGAAAGGTAGTAGCATTGTCCCTTCTCTCTTTTTCTCTCATTTTTTTGGTGGGCTCTTTGGACTCTTTTTTTGGTGGACATCTTTGGCCTCTTTTATTTCCTCACATCGGACAATGCTCCATCAATGATGATCATCACACTTACAACTCAAAACTTAAAGCATGATTACTCTATATGGAATGCCTTCGGTAGTGTACCATGACAATGATCTAGCAAGACATAGCCATTAATGGAAACATCATGCTAGCTATCTTATGATCATGCAATGGTAATGTAGAAGTGGTGGCACATGTCATGGTGGGAGTTGTATGGCAATATATCTCGGAATAGCTTTGAAAAAGCCATAGTAGGTAGGTATGGTGGCTGTTTTGAGGGAGGCTATATGGTGGGTTTTGTGCACCGACGAAAGTTGTACGACACTAAAGAAGATAGTAATGGTGGAAGGTGAAAGTGCATCTAAACCATGGACTCAACATTAGTCATGAAGAACTCATATACTTGTTGCAAAAGTTTTAGTAGTAATCGAAACAAAGCATTCAACGCATACTCCTAGGGGAAGGGTTGGTAGGTATAAACCATCGCGCGATCCCGACCGCCACAGAAAGGATGAAAATCAATAGACTAATCATTCTTAGACTTCATCACATAGCGGTTCACCATACGTGCATGCTACGGGAATCACTAACTTCAACACAAGTATTTCTAGATCCACAACACCTTACTAGTATTACTTCAATATTACCACAACCACAACTCAAAACTAATTAAGATGAATCAAACTTCTCTAACTATTCAATGCACATGAAGGTGGAAGTTTTCATATCCCTTTGGATAACTACCCCTTTTGAGACTACTTTCATAGCATAGATCAACTACCAAGCCACGTGCTTCCGTGCTCTAAAAGATATAAGTGAAGCACATAGAGCAAAATCAACTAGCTCAAAAGATATAAGTGAAGCACATGTGAGCTGAATTGTCTAACCAAAGGATATAAGTGAAGCTCGACAAAATCACGGTGAGTGCATGTCTCTCTATCTAGGTGTGCAGCAAGGAAGATTGTGACACAACAAAAAGAAAAGACTCCTATGATACAAGACGCTCCAAGCAAAACACATAACATGTGGTGAATAAAAATATATCCCCAAGTAACGTTACCGATGGATTGAAGACGAAAGAGGGGATGCCTTCCCGGGGCATCCCCAAGCTTAGGCTTTTACGGCATCCTTGAATCAACTTGGGGTGCCTTGGGCATCCCCAAGCTTGAGCTCTTGCCACTCTTTATCCTTTTGTCCATAAGAACTTCACCCAAAACTTGAAAACTTCACAACACGAAACTTAAACAGAAACTCGTGATAACATTAGTACAAGAAAGCAAACCACCACTTCCTTAGGTACTGTAGCAAACTTAAATTATACTTATGTTGATGTTGGGTTACTGTATTTTCAATCTTCCATGGCTAATACCCACCGATACTATCCATAGTTTCATCAAAATAAGCAACCAACTCAACAAAAACAGAATATGTTAACAGCAGACAAGTCTGTAGCAGTCTGTATACTTCGTATACTTCTGTTACTTCCAAAATTCTGAAAAATTACGACAGTCTGAAGAATTTGCGTAGAAATCAGCAGCAAAAAGAATCAACTCAAAAGCTCTTACAGAAAAAAACTGAAACTTCTTTTCCTGAGCAGAAAGTTTCTGTCTTTTCCAGCATGACCAAACGATCATCCCCAAGACTAATCATAACAGTTTTGCATGGCACAAACGCAAAAGAAACACAAAAAACACAATCATAACAGAATTATGAAAGTGTGGAAAACACAAAACAGAAAGAAAAAGGATAGATTCGTTGGGTTGCCTCCAACAAACGCTATTGTTTAACGCCCTTAGCTAGGCATTGATAATTCAATGATGCTCACACAAAAGACAAGAATTGAAGCACAAAGAGAGCATCATAAAGCATGTGAAAATCACATCTAAGTCTAACATACTTCTGATGCATAGGCATTTTATAGAAAAACAGATTTTCAAGACAACCAATAGTTACCATATGCAAGGAAGAAGAAAGAGACAATAGCAATCTCAACATAACGAGAGGTGATTTAGTGATATGAAAGTTTCTACCACCATATTTTCCTCTCTCATAATAATTACATGTGGGATCATATTCGAATTCAACAATGTAACTATCACATAGGATATTCTTTTCATGATCCACATGCATGCAAAGTTGACTCTCATCAAAAATAGTGGGATTATAATCAACGAAAGTCATGACTTCTCCGAACCCACTTTCAATCTTATTGCAAACATCATATTCATCATGAGGCTTAAACAAATTTTCAAGATCATAAGAAAGATCATCACCCAAATCATGATTATTGCAATAAGTAGTGGTCATAGCAAAACTAGCATCCCCAAGCTTAGGGTTTTGCATATTTTTAGCATGATTGTCACTAATAGAATTTATAGTGAAACCATTGCAAACATGCTTTTCATCCAAGGAGCCCTCGTGAATCACTTCATAAATTTCTTCCTCACAATTTTCAGATTCACGCATCTCAAGCAAAACTCCATAGAGAAAGTCAAGTGCACTCAACTCACTAGCAATTGGTTCCACATAAGTGGATCTCTTAAAGAGATTAGCAAGTGGGTGAGGATCCATATCAATAGATTTTCAACAAGCGAAGATGCAAGCATATTCAAGGCACATAGCACTAAAGGAAAGGAAAGGCAAGCGAGAGAAAAGGGCAAACAAAAAGGCAAACAGAAAAGGCAAACGAAAAAGGCAAAGGAGAAAGGCAAATGAAAACGGCAAATGTGAAGTGGAGGAGAGGAAACGAGAGGCAACTGGCAAAACAGGTAAATAAAAGAGATGAGTTTGTGACACCTACTTGGATAGATCTTGACTTGATCTCTCCTCCCCGGCAACGGCGCCAGAAATCCTTCTGCTACTGTGACAACAGACCTTCCCTGGCAACGGCGCCAGGAATACTGCTGCTACGGGCTATGCCTATAGGGACTTCCTTGGCAAATATGCAAAGGATTTCCCCGCAGCCTTGGAGCCTTGTGTTGCTGTTCCCTTGAAGAGGAAAGGGTGATGTAGCACAGCGGTGGTAAGTATTTCCCTCAGTTTGAGAACCAAGGTATCGATCCAGTGGGAGGATCGCGTCAAGTCAGAAGTACCCACACAAACACAAAGAGCTTGCACCCAACGCTATGAAGGGGTTGTCAATCCCTTATAGATTGTTTGCAAAGTGAGAACTGAAAGCAAAAAGTAAACAAAGCAAGGTAAAAGTGAAAGTGGAGACAATAGTTGTGAATAGACCCGGGGGTCGTAGTGTTCACTAGTGGCTTCTCTCATGAAAGCAAGTAGACGGTGGGTGAACGAATTACTGTCGAGCAATTGATAGAACCGCGCAAAGTCGTGACGTTATATATGGAAATGATTATGTCTATAGGAATCACGTCCAAAACAAGTAGACCGATACTTTCTGCATCTACTACTATTACTCCACACGTCGACCGCTATCCAGCATGCATCTAGTGTATTAAGTTCAAAGGAACAGAGTAACGCCTTAAGCAAGATGACATGATGTAGATGGACAATCTCATATCTATGATGAAAGCCCATCTTGTTACCCTTGATGGCAACAACACGATGCGTGCCTTGATGCCCCTTCTGTTAATGGGAAAGGTCACCGCACAGTATGAACACAAAACCAAGCACTTCTCCCATTGCAAGAATCATAGATCTAGTTGGACAAATAAAACCCAAGACTCGGAGAAACTTACAAGGATATCAAATCATGCATATAAGAAATCAGCAAAGACTCAAATATAATTCATAGATAATCTGATCACAAATCCACAATTCATCGGATCTCGACAAACACACCGCTAAAGAGGATTACATCGGATAGATCTCCGTGAAGATCATGGATAACTTTGTATTGAAGATCCAAGAGAGAGAAGAAGCCTTGTAGCTACTAACTACGGACCCGTAGGTCTGAAGTGGACTACTCACGAGTCATTGGAGAGGCGATGATGTTGATGTAGAAGCCCTCCAACTCGAAAGTCCCCTCCGGCAGGGCACCCGGAAGGGTCTCCAAATGAGATCTTGCGGAAACGGAAGCTTGCGGCGGCGGAAAAGTGTTTTCGTGGATGCCCTGATTTTTTCTGCGATTTTAGGGAATTTATAGGCCAAAGAGCTAGGGCAGGGGAGCGCCAGGGAGGCCACAAGCCTGGTTGCCACGGCCCCCCTAACCGCGACAACAGGGCTTGTGGGCTCCCTGCCTTGGCCCTCAAGTCCTCCGATCTTCTTCCATTCTGGAAAGTTTTATTTCGGGGATTTTATGCTGTTTGGACTCCGTTCCAAAATCAGATCTGAAAAGAGTCAAAAACACGGAAAAAACGAGAACTGGCACTTGGCTCTGAATTAATAAGTTAGTCCCAAAAAAGATATAAAAGGTATACAAAACATCCAAAGTTGACAATATAACAGCATGAAACCATCAGAAATTATAGATACGTTTGAGACGTATCACACCTCCTGCCATGTTTAACCAACATTTAATATTGCCGTGTAAATAATCGAAAGTGAACTAAATAATTAAAGGTGGAGTTTCATCGATATGCTACTCATTGCATATTGAACTTCACTTAATGTGTAGTGTTTGATTGTGTGAATTGCCATGTCAAACCGTGCAAAAATGAAACTGCTCATGCATCATTTGTGTTGTGCATCGCGTGGTGAATATCATGTGTTGATTCTTGTTTCCGGTTTCCTTTGTCTCAATAGAGTTCCACAAGCGTGTCGGAATGTGAGGACCCGTTCGACTACGCCGGTTCGTCTGCTTCATGGAGTCATTCTTCTTCCAAGCGGGATCTCAGGCAACATGACCATTTCCCTAGATACCATTACTATCATTGCCATGCTAGTTGTTTCGTTTCTATCGCTATGTCTCGCTGCCTACCACCTGTTAAATATCAGCCTCTCAAGATTGCCAAGAAAACATTCAACCTGTTCACCACCTAGCAAACCACTAATTGGCTATGTTACGGCTTGCTTAACCATGTGTTAGCTTTGCTAATTGCAGGTTCAATTGCTTCCATGTGTTATCATGGGTTCCTTGTTATATCACCATATTATTGCTATTTAAATTAATGCACCTATATACTTGGTAAAAGGTGGAAGGCTTGACCTTTCTAGCCTGGTGTTTTGTTCCACCTTTGTCCCCTTAGTTTCAGCTACTGGTGTTATGTTCCATAAATGAGTGCTCCTAACATGCTTGGGGTTGTTATGGGGACCCCCTAGATTCTCGTTTTAGGATAAAGCTAGTCTGGCAAGGCCCAACATTGATACTATATTTGCCAACATAATAATTCTGTTAATACTGAAAAACATAAGGAGTTAGCGCTACCCGAGGAGTAATTCAACATAATACAGGGAGGGCAAGTGCTGATGGTGCTGGTCCAAAACAGAGCTACTTGAGGGGCCCCCGGGGCAACACGGGGGCTTTCTATCCGGCCATCGTACGTATTTCTCATCCGTCGTGTCCTGAGAACGAGATACGCGCTCCTATCGGGATTGTTGACACACCGGGCGGCCTTGCTCGACTTGTTTTACCTTTATCGAGCGTCTTGTGCGAGGGATTCCAAGGTTGCTTTGAGCTAACTCGAGATTGAGGTTTTCCAATATGAACCCGAGGATATCACGGGTTCCCCTGATCGAGGTCATTCTGTCGCAGCGTGTGGTAGTTTGTGAGGGACTAGTTGGAGCACCCCTGCGGGGTTAAATCTTTCGAAAAGTCGTGCCCGCGGTTATGTGGCAACGTGGACACTTTGTTTAACATCCGGTTCTAGATAACTTGAAGTAAGCTTAACTAAAATATGCCAACTGAGTGCATAACCGTGACTGTCTCTTTCGTGAGCTCCTTCTCCGATCGAAGACACGGTGGGCTTATGTTTGACGTAAGTAGGTGTTCAAGATCATTCATTTGATCGTCATTAGCTCACGTCCACTATGAATATATCTTCCCCCTCTTATTCTTGTACTCGTAAGTTAGCCACCTCAAATAATTCTTAGTCGATTGCTTGAGCCTCACCACTTAACCTTACCTCACCTATTAAGCTTTGCTAGTCTTGATACCTTTGGAAATGAGATTGCTGAGTCCCCTGTGGCTCACGGATTACTACAACAGCAGTTGTAGGTACAGGTAAAGTGATATTAAGACATGAGCGCGATAATTGATCATTTGGATTTTCTTCTTCTTCTTCGTCGATCTAGGATGTGTTCCGGGCCGGCAGCCTGGGATAACAAGGATGTACGTCGTTCTTTTATCGTTTGTTTTCGTCCGTAGTCGGATCCTGCTCTTCTACATGATGATTATTTATTGTACTGATGTGACTCAGATGTAGCTTGTGGCGAGTGTAAGCCAATTCCATATACTCATCTTCTCAGTATATGTACTTGTAACGATTTCCATTCTTGCGAAACGATGAGATGTGCTTCTATCCCTGTCGAGGCCCTCGAGCCAAAATAAGGATAGGGTCGCATCTTGGGCGTTACAAGAGGTGTCGCACTGCACTGAGCCGGCTGTTTGATTCATTCCACCCTTTCCTTTTGATCGCCGAATTACTAGGTGTGTTGATCGCCGAACTATGGCATGCTGTTCGTTGACTTATGGCATGATGATCGCCGAACTTGTGGCATTTTTTGGCAGGGGAAAGACAAATTTGAATACGTTGGCATCTGGGGGCCGAAACCTGGGGGCTAGGAACTCGCTCGCCCCCAGGGCAAAAAAGCGCCCGCAAAACACCAAAAAGGATTTCGTCGGGGTGCGCTGGGGGCCAAACAACTGGAGATGCTCTCAGTCAGCAGCTCCTCCACCTGCTGTTACCTTCGCGTCAACACAGACAAACCTAAAATCACCGCGAATCTTGCCGTGGATCTTGAAGGCCTAGTTGAAGTCGATGGAAATGGTATGAAACTACACACCAAGCCGACGTAGCAAGGGGAGCAAGACTTCTGGTGAGGATCGAGGTCTGAGGCGAGGGGCCGTGAGATTGAGGTCATGTGATGGGGTGGATTCGTTGACATGGACAGTGTCGTGAGGTGGGAACAGGAAGAGAACCTCTATGGAAGAATAGGGAGAGGGATTCCTGGTGCCGGAGGAAGAAAAAAAAGAGGGATTTTCAGGGTGTTGGAGGATAGAAGAAACAAGTGGGGGCTAGGGTATAGGGAGATGGTTGTGGGTGCAGGTTATGTATGTGTGCCTTCGGCTGGGAACCCTAGTTGGTTTGGTGGGTTCCAACCCATCATCTCGTGTGAGGCTGATCAACATGTCATTTTTTAGAAAAACAACATAAATATTCTACTATCTAAATATATGCATGCAGAACTAGCAGGATATTGAAAACTACCAAAATTAACGATTTTGCCTATTGTTGGTAACACTCGGCAAAGGAAAAAAATTGCAAATGTTGCTCGGCCACTCGACAACAAAGTGCATGCATGGCCACACGGTCACAAAATGAAAAAAAATTGGTGTGCCAATTGTTTTTCAAACACTCACAATTTTTTTGTACAATTAAAATAGGAGGCGTCGTAAAACCCGCGACGCACCGTGTCATCGTGTCCCTGGTCCCATCACCAACCTCGCACGCACCAGTGATGAGCTCAAGGCATCATTTTATTTGCATGGAATAAACCTGATAAACCTTACAAAGTTTTATAAAATACGAATCAATATTTAATACTCAATTTTTTCAAAAGGTGACGAAATTAAAAGAATGTCTATGTCTATCGCTTTCTCCATAATAAAAAGAACCTAAGGTTTCATCTTTTATTTTGTTTTCTCCCACCACCCCTTCATTCAAAATGCCACCCTTCACCTTTTTCTGGTTGTTTATCCCCTTCTAGTTTTCATCAACCCAATATCTAGTAATCCAATAAACCAAATCAATCTATGGTATGGCAATCAATTCAAAGTCCATCAATAAAAAAATTCTTGTAGTAAAACCTAGACGTGTATGATATATTTGGTAAGCCAATAATAATAATAAATTCAAGGTCGAGAAGAAAAATAAATATAAATTTATATTTTACATTTTGGCCCTCTTATGTTATGTGGGTCCCATCAACCAGTCAGGATACATTAGTACACTTCTACTCTGTAGTTGGGGCACATAGGAAAAATTGACAAGTAGGGAGGACACACACAAAATTGTTGATGTGTCATCCATTCACTTCCACCCACATGATTATGAGCTTCCAATTTGGTCATGATGAGTAGAGAATAAGCCCATAAATAGTGCTACTAGTCTTAATGACCATTTTTGCAATAAGATTATGACCTTATGGGTATAAATGGTCATGATATTACAGGGTTGAACCCTCGCAGACTCTCGATGACCTATTTCGGAATTTTGGTAATAGATATATGACCAATTAAACCGTCGTCACTATTTTTTTTGTCACAAATGAGTGATTTTCTTGTAAGACTTGACCAAGATGGTCCTATTTATGTAAGACACTAGGTAATGGATGTAAACTCTCAATTATTGGTTCGTTACACTTAGTGCCACACTAATCATGTGATCACCGTTGAAACAAAAATCGGTGGTTTCGACCGTACCGGGTCGGGGCCCCCACACTATCATTTCTATTAGACCGGGATGTCACATATTTCCACTTATAAACATGGAGTATGTTCCTAATATAAAATTTAAAATGTAGCTATCTTAGTTGACATGTTATATTTCCAAAAAAACCAAATGAGGGACTAAGATGAACTTTCAATAGCGTCATAACTAGATAGAGTTGACATCATGTAGATATTTAGCTTGATTAGGCTAATGGTAGCAATCATCTATCCATGTATTTATCATGTAAAATGTTCAAAATATATATGGGGTTATATCTCAAAAATTCTCAGAGGCACAAAGTGTGGGAGGAAAGAAAATTTAGTGGAAACATAGTACTAGGTAGAGTGACAAAATTTTGAAACAATGAAAGAAAACTAAGCCGGGAGCACAGTCTCATGAGCCCAATTTGGCTTCACATATTCGCAAAATGGCAACGCCAATAGTTCAAATAAGGGATAATGATTTTATACCCCTAGTTGGGTCACACTCAACTGGTTTGCCCCTAATTTTCTAAAACACGTGGTCTAGCCCAACTCACATCGCTTTACTTGTGTTTTTGCCGTTCCAGCACGGTTCCCTCTATTCAGCCCCGTTTGACCATACACGGCATGTTACTTTGGACAATTTTGCTCCTTTTGTCCTCATTGTGCTAGCGCAAGGAGACAAAGCAGAAAAGCCGGCGAGGAAAAAGGAGTCGGAGGAAAGGCGTGGCGTGGTAGAGCAACAAGCGGCAGCGCATGGCGAGCTCATGCTCTTCCATCTTCTCGCCGGTGATCACAGAGCTAAGTAAAACTCCGGCAATGGTTCTTCCTCCCCCAAATTCGTTCTAGGGTTTCTGTTAATTGGGGAAATTTCTGATTTAGGTTGATGGGGTCGGAATTGTGGAGCATGTCCCTGAGTTCTATCTTCCAAATGAAAGTTATTGCAGATTGGAGCATTTATCAAAGCATCGCTGCCCTTGTCATGACCTTGTTCCTTCCCGACGTGTTGCATTGGGAGGATCTAGCACTGGCCGTCGTTTTTTGGGTGTTCTCTAGATGTAATATCTTGTTAATTATACCATGTGTTTAGTTGGTGTTTATGCAATTTCTAATATTTTGTTAATGTGATGTACAAGTGTCGGTGCGGATACGCACACGACCACCTATGGAACGTTTTGGAGTCCTTGTTGTGTTTTGGCTGGGAGGTTGTATCACACAAAGAGCAGAAAACACGGCAGGCCGTGCGCTGATGAGACACGGAGGGGGGGTTACCCAGGTTCGGGCCACTGTGAGGAGTAAAACCCTACACCTGCTTTTGGTGTATTGATTTGGGAGAAATGTGGTATGCACGGAGCGACTTCCTTGCAAGGGTTGTCGGGGTAGGCTAACATGCGGGTGTGCTTCCGCCTAGATCTAGCCTACTAAATGACGAATCCCTAGGCGTTTGACTTGCCAAGGGTCTGAATCCTCTCTCAGGTTGCCTCGAGCCTCCTTTTATAGCTCAAGGGCGTCCAAAGTGGCAAGTGACATGATTAGATAGAAAACAGTGCTATCATACCTAACTCTGACACTTACAACAGAACGCCATAAATGCAGCCCTAGGTGGCAAGCGGGGATGCGTTCCCGGCAAGCTTCTGCCAGTCGTGAGTTGGCTACAGCTTGGGGCCTTGACATGTCTCTGGACGGGTGTCGACGGGTCACAGACTATCGTCCGACGCACCGCCACCTAGCAATTGGGAGACACCTAGCCACCTGAGGGCACGACACCTCATCGAAAAGTGACTCGTGTGGCGATTAGGTGGAGCTATGGTAGATGGGCGCGTTGTAGGGTCTTGGTCTTCTTGGTTTGCTTCTTGTTTTCTTCCCCGGGCAAGCGCTGGGGGCTCTTGGCTTCTCGGCGAGCTGGTGCTTGACTCCAGGGGCGATGCCTCAGGTGTCTGTGCACAAGTCTGGGGCACTAGGGACCCCATGCCTAGTGCACCGACAGGAGCCCCCAAACCTGGCCCAGAAGCGCTCGCCTAGCGCTGTTGGGTCAGGCCCAAAGTCGTGCATAGGTGAAGGAGCACACGAAGAGGTGCTTGTCTCTGTGTTATCCCACATCGGACCACCACCCCAAGCCGTTTCCTCCACGCGTGCCGCATGCACCGTGAGAATCTTGCGGCGGGTGCGCGTGACTTGAAGGCTCCGTCATGGCAAGAGCCGCAGTGTCGTGGATTGGATGGATGGGGCAGTTACCTGTTCGCCCGCGAGGGTAGGAAATGACATAGGCGGAGGTGGGTGGTGACCCTTGGAGCGTAGGAGAGCCAACCCTCCACGCCTTCCCTATAAAAGTAGGAGGGGTGCGGGAGCCGATGCTCATCCATTTTCCTCCTTCTCTCCAACCTAGGGTTGCTTAGTCTTGTTCTCGAGGTGGCCTTGGTTGTTGGCAATGGTGGGGAAGCGCGAAGTCTCCCGTCTTCCATGGGGGCCACAAGACAATCTTGTTCGGATCATGCAGCCGTTTCAAACGCAGTGTCGGGAATCGGCACCAACGCTGAGGGTGGTGGTTCCCGGAGGACCCGAGGGCGCCGAGGAGTTCGCGGCGAACGGGGGCGGAGTGTTATGCCTGGCCCTCCCTCACTGGCATCGACACTGCCGCTGCTGGGGCACACTGAGGGAACAACGCTGGAGTTCGTCGTCCGGTTGCGCGGGCCTCCCTACAGCCGTTTGCGCCTCCCCCGTCCCATCACCGGGGTGATGGAGGTGGAAAAGCCGTGAGGCATGTGGCTCCGCATCCATGGCTGCCATGATGGTGTTGTGTACGCCGACAAGGAGTATCCAGCCCCCCGTGCCATGCTCCTGAGGCGTTGGTGGAAGTCCTTAGCGCATTCCCATAATTTCATGGTGGGCATGTCCTCCGCTTCAAGATGGTGGAGGCGGACATGCTTTCCATCAAGAACTTTGGGCACTCGGGAGCTTGTCTTGGCTGCAGCGAAGAGAGATCGAATGACGCCGAAAGTTCTTCCTCGAGCGACATTGACGAGGTGGCAGGGCCGATGTGGATGGCGTGAGCGACAGCGATCGCGAGGCTCCGGCCGTCAAATCGGAGTATGATGGCTCGGGCTCCACCTGATCGGTGTGCATCGGTCGTACCGTCACCATTAGCTCACGCCCCTCCCCCGCCCGACAAGATGGCCTAGTCGAGGCTTTGTGGCTCGGACGCTGCCTGATCTTCCAGCTGGACCCCGGTATGCGTCATGGACTCTAGCATCGCCTTCACCATCGGTGGGTGCGTCTAGCCTCGTCCAACTGGTCCTGGCGGGGTCAGTCTAGGCTTCTGTCCGAGCCTCTCTGTGGCTTCTTGTTCTTATTCGTCCGATCCCTAAGGGGAAAGGGACAAGAAAGGCATTACGAGGCACTTATCTTTTTATAAAGAAAAAGGTCGTAGTCTTTTGTTAAATTTTTACTAGTGGAATTGTAATATATCCTATCCATTATGTAGTGAAGAAATGAATAGAAAAAGATTGTCGTTCATCTCCCTCGTGTACTATCCTTGCGTCCCTTTGTTCGTGTTGCATTGTAAGTTTTCTCCACATCGGGTTCCTTGCCAGGTCTGCGTAAAGTGCATGTGTCAGAGGGGGAGCGAGGCCCCTGGCAACAAACGACCATTGTCCCCAGACAAGGACCCTTGTCGTCCTCAGCGAAGCCCTTTCCCTCTTCCGTGGCTAGTGAGCGACGAGAGGCGAAAAGTTGGCATGCCCTGACAAAGGTCCCTTATCACGTAGAGAACCTTATCGAACACAAATGAAAAAGGGAAGCGGCAAGGGCTTCCTGAGAGGAAAGAACAGAACCACATTCAGTTGAGATAGCTTGGACTTATCTCCTTGGGGGAAGCCCCTTGTAGGTGTAATGGTTTTTATTCCCTTTCCTTGTGCTTTTTCTTGTTTACCTAAAGGCAAAGAAAAACAGAGCAAGAGAGAGGCCCCGCCTTCTCAAGAAGGAATGGGGGTCAAGTGACAAGAATAATAGATCCATCAAGCACTCTAAAACTGGTAAACTAGGGCATAAATGACATCATAACATATATGAATGCGTAATGCATGATACATATGCATGCAATGATATGATGCAATGCCTAGTTTTATTTCTGCACAGGGTTTTTGCCTGACTTTGTACAAAGGGTTACATGCAACTTCGGAAATGCTTGTACAAAAGGTGGTTGTCGGGGGCTCGGCACGGCAACCGCGCCTTACAGGTAGAACTTATGAAGATGCCATCCTCAGCCTCCACGCAGACTACGCCAGGTCTGGTGACTCGTACTACCCATTAAGGGCCTTCCCACTTTGGCGTCAACTTGTTGGAACCCTTGGCGTACTGAGCGCGCCAAAGCATAAGGTTGCCTTCCTCAAAGCTCCAAGCGTGGACCCTGCGGCTATGATAGCGGCATAGGGCCTGCTGGTAGCATGCAGCACGCGTAGCAGCCCAGAGACAATCTTCCTCCAGGACTGCAGCATCGTCATGCCGCAGTTGCGAATGCTCAACTTCATCATAGGCAAGCACTCGAGGTGACCCATGTATAAGTTTCGTGGGGAAAACTACTTCTGCCCCGTATACCAGTGAGAAAGGTGTTTGGCCGGTAGCTCGATTTGGTGTTGTTCTGAGTGACCAAAGAACCACCGGCAGCTCATCAATCTAGTGATTGTCACATCTTTGCAATCTATCAAAAGTTCTGGTTCTGAGCCCTCGTAGCACTTCGGCGTTCATCCTCTCGACTTGCATGTTGCTTCTTGGGTGTGCAACAGAAGAAAGGAGAACTTTCTTCCAAGGCTTTGGATGTACTGGAGGAAGGCGTGGCTTGCGAATTGGGTGCCGTTGTCTGTGATTATCCTGTTAGGGTACACCAAAGCGGCACACCAATCCCTTCATGAACTTGATAGCTGACTGCGCGGTCACCTTTCTCACTCGCTCCACCTCAGGCCATTTTGTGAACTTGTCAATTGCTACGTGCAAGAACTCGAAACCCCTGGCAGCGTGGCGGAAGGGGGCCAGGATGTCGAGCCCCCAGACCAAGAAGGGTCAAGAGAGAGGGATTGTCTAGAGGGCTTGTGCCGGCTGATGGGTGTTCTTGGCATGTAATTGGTAGGCTTCACATTTGTTGACCAGTTCAGTTGCATCTTGGAGGGCAGTGGGCCAATAGAAACCCTGGCGGAAAGCTTTCACGGCAAGGGCCCTTGATCCTATGTGTGACCCACATGCACCTCCGTGAATCTCTGCCAACAGCTTCGGTCCTTCTTCCCAGCTTATACACCTCAATTTGACGCCATTGGGTCTTCTTCTATACAGAGTGTGATCGAAAAACTAGTACATACTGGACCGACAGGCTACTCTCTCGGCTTCCTCTTACTCCTCGAGAAGTTCTCATGTCTGGAGAAAATGGATGATGTGTTGCACCCAAGCCGGAGCGTGTGGCTCAACGGTGAGGACTAAAGGCGTTTCCGTGTCCATGGGAGTTCTCGCCTCTATAGCGACACACTCGGGTCCTGTGGGAGGGAGCAGCTCGCCAGGCGAAACGAGACTCACCCCGGCAACTTCTCTACCAGAACTCCGGGGAGCTCTGGCGGGAAATATTTGCCAGAGTTCATCTTTGTTCTCTTCTTGGTCATTGTTGAAGGGGATATGGAGGGTTGAGTAATACGGAGGACAAAAACCCCTGGTTCCATAGGGAGCTTCTGCGCGGCACACTTCGACAGGTGACCGGCGACGTTGTTTTTTGTGTGTGGCACATGTTCGGGCTACAACCCGTCAAAGTGTTCCTCCAACTTCCTCACTTCCTCAATGTATGCGTCCATCAACGGGCTCTAATAATCCTTGTTGACTTGCTTCACCACAAGCTGGGAGTTCCCTCTGATGATCAGCTTCTTTATCCCTAACTCCACCGCGATTCTGAGTCCCACAAGGAGCCCTTCATACTCAGCAGTGTTGTTGGTAGCTTCTACCCGCGTAAAGTGCATCTGGACCACTTACTTGAGGTGTTCTCCTGTGGTGGCGAAGAATAGTACGCCTGCCCCGGCACCTTGGAGTGAGAAGGCACCATCGAAGTACACGATCCATTCCTTGGGTGTTTCCCTATCGGGGAGAGCTGTTTCCTGGATGTCCTCGTCGGGTGTGGGTGTCCATTATGCAATGAACTCCTCCAGTGCTCTGCTTTGGATGGTGGAGGTGCTTCCATACCTCTGCCCATAACTAGAAAGCTCTAGCGCCCACTCGACTATCTTCCCTGTGGCTTCGGGGTTCCTCAAGACGCGCTACAGCGGGAAGTGGGTAAAAATTGTGATCTCATGGGCCTGGAAGTAGTGGCGCAACTTCCTGGAGGCCATGATGATGCCAAAAATCGGCTTTTGCACCCAGTGTACCTTGATCTAGCCCCCTGATACATCCATTTTGCATCATGTTTTCATGTTGATATTTATCGCTTCTTGGGCTGTTATTGCACTTCACGGTACAATACTTATGCCTTTTCTCTCTTATTTGGCAAGGTTTACATAAAGAGGGAGAATGCCGACAGCTGGAATTCTGGCCTGAAATTGGAGCAAGTTTGAGATACCTATTCTGCGCAACTCCAAACGCCGTAAAAATCAACGATGATTTTTTCTGGATTTATAAAAAATACTGGGCCGAAGAAGCGCCAGAGGGGCGCCAGCAGGTCGCCACAAGCCTGCTAGGCACGGCCACCCCCCTGGCCACGCCTAGGGGGCTTGTGGGCACCCAGCTGGCCCACTGGCCCCCCTCTTCTGCTATATATGAAGGGTTTCGTCCGGAAAAAAAATCAAGAGGAGGCTTTTTCGTGGATTCGCCGCGGCCACGAGGCGGAACTTCAGCAGAACCAATCTAGAGCTTCGGCAGGACGATCCTCTCGGGGAAACTTCCCTCCCGGAGGGGGAAATCGTCGCCATTGTCATCACCAACACTCATCTCATTGGAGGGGACTCATCACCATCTCATCTCCAAACCCTAGTTCATCTCATGTAACCAATCTCCGTCTCGCCACTCCGATTGGTACCAGTAAGGTTGCTAGTTGATGCTAGTTGGATTACTTGGTGGAAGAGTTTATGTTTAGATCCTTGATGCTACTCATTACCTCTCTGGTCATGAATATAATTATGCTTTGTGAGTAGTTACTTTTGTTTCTGAGGACATGGAATAAGTCATGCTAATAGTAGTCATGTGAATTTGGTATTCGTTCGATGTTTTGATGTGTTGTATGTTGTTTTTCCTCTAGTGGTGTTATGTGAACGTCGACTACATAACACTTCACCATTATTTGGGCCCAAAGGAAGGCATTGGGAAGTAGTAAGTAGATGATGGGTTGCTAGAGTGACAGAAGCTTAAACCCTAGTTTATGTGTTGCTTCGTAAGGGGCTGATTTGGATCCACTAGTTTAATGCTATGGTTAGACTTTGTCTTAATTCTTCTTTCGTAGTTGCGGATGCTTGCGAGAGGGGTTAATCATAAATGGGATGCTTGTCCAAGTAAGGGCAGTACCCAAGCGCCGGTCCACCCACATATCAAACTATCAAAGTAATGAACGCGAATCATATGAACATGATGAAAACTAGCATGACAGAAATTCCCGTGTGTCCTCGGGAGCGTTTTTCCTCCTATAAGACTTTGTCCAGGCTTTTCCCTTGCTACAAAAGGGATTGGGCCACTATTCTGCACCGTTGATACTTTTGTTACTTGTTGCTTGCTACGAATCATCTCACCACACAATCACTTATTACCGATAATTTCAGTTCTTGAAGATTTTACCTTGCTGAAAACCACTTGTAAGATCCTTCTCCTCCTCGTTGGGTTCGACACTCTTACTTATCGTAAGGACTACAATTGATCCCCTATACTTGTGGGTCATCAAGACTCTTTTCTGGCGCCGTTGCCGGGGAGTGAAGCGCCTTTGGTAAGTGGAACTTGGTAAGGAAACATTCATATAGTGTGCTGAAATTTATTGTCACTTGTCACTATGGATACTAATCCTTTGAGGCGCTTGTTCGGGGTATGTTCACCTCGAACGGAAGCACAAAGAGTTGATCCTCAAACTTATGCACCTACTGAAAATATTTGCTTTGAATTTCCTACGGGTATGCTTGAGAAACTGATGGCTAATCTATGTATCATCCAGACTTGCATCTAATCTATGTAGATGAAGTTTGTGGTTTATTTAAGCTTGCAGGTTTGCCCGAGGATGAGGTCAAGAAGAAGTTATTTCCTTTATCTTGAAGGATAAGGCATTGACATGGTATAGTCTATGTGATGATACTCGATCATGGGACTACAATCGGTTGAAATTGGAATTTCATCAAAAGTTTTATCCTATGCATTTAGTACATCGTGATCGGAATTATATTTATAATTTTTGGCCTCGTGACAGAGAAAGCATCGCTCGAGCTTGGGGGAGGCTTAAATCAATGTTATATTCATCTCCCAATCATGATCTCTCGAGAGTAATAATCATTCAGAACTTCTATGCTCGGCTTTCTCACGATGATCGCACCATGCTTGACACTTCTTGTATCGGTTCTTTTATGAAGAGAGATATTGACTTCAAATGGAATTTGTTGGAGAGAGTTAAAAGCAACTCTGAAGATTGGGAGATTGAATAAGCTAAGGTGGCAGGTATGACTTTCAAGTTTGATTGCGTTAAATCCTTTGTTGAAACAAATACTTTTTGTGACTTTAGCGCTAAGTATGGACTTGACTCTGAGATAGTAGCTTCACTGTGTGAATCTTTTGCTGCTCATATTGATCTCCCCAAGGAGAAGTGGTTTAAATATCAACCTCCCTTAGAAGTCAATGTAGTTAAACCCAATCCAGTTGAAGAGAGAGTCATCGCCTATAATGATCTTGTTGTTCCTAGTGCTTACATTGACAAACCACCTTTCCCTGTTAGGATAAAGGGTCATTCTAAAGCTTCAACTGTGATACGTAGAGGCTATATTAGAACACCTACACCCCCTGAGAAAATTAGAGTTGAACCTAGCATTGCTATTATCAAAGATCTTCTGTCCGACGATGTTGAGGGACATGATATTCACTTCTGTGAAGATGCTCCTAGAATTGCTAAACCTCACGCTAGAGACAAACATAGGCCTATTGTTGGCACGCCTGTGTGTTTCTGTTAAGATAGGAGATCATTGCTATCATGGTTTATGTGACGTAGGTGCTAGTGTTAGTGCAATACCTCAATCCTTATATGATGAAATCAAACATGAGATTGCACCTGTTGAGATAGAGCCTATTGATGTCACTATTCAGCTTGCCAGTAGAGATACTATCTGCCCTGTGGGAATTGTTAGGGATGTTGAAGTCTTGTGTGGTAAAACGAAGTATCCTGCTGATTTCCTCGTTCTTGCTACCGCACAAGATAGCTTTTGTCCCATCATATTTGGCAGACCCTTTCTCAATACCGTCAATGCTCATATTGACTGTGAGAAGCAAACTGTCATTGTTGGATTTGAAGGCGTGTCACATGAGTTCAATTTCTCCAAGTTTGGTAGACAACCTCATGAAAAGGAGTCGCCTAGTAAGATGAAACTATTGCCTTAGCTTCTATTGCCGTACCTCCTACTGATCCCTTAGAGCAATACTTGCTTGAGCATGAAAATGATATGCATATGGATGAAAGGGATGAAACAGATAGAGTTGTCTTAGAACAATATCCTATCCTTAAGAATAACTTTCGTGTTGAACTGCTTGGGGATCCACCCCCACCAAAAGGTGATCATGTGTTCGAGCTTAAACAGTTGCTTGATACTCTTAAGTATGCTTATCTTGATGAAAAAGAGATATATCCTGTTATTATTAGTGCTAGCCTCTCAGAGCATGAAGAAAAGAAGTTACTAAAAACTCTGAGGAAGCACCGTGCTGCTATTGGATATACTCTTGATGATCTTAAGGGCATTAGTCCCACTCTATGCCAGCACAAGATCAAAACTGATCCTGATTACAAATCAGTTGCTGATCGTCAAAGGAGATTGAATCCTAAGATGAAAGAGGTAGTAAGAAAAGAAATACTAAAGCTCCTGGAAGCGGGTATTATCTATGATGTTGCTCATAGCGATTGGGTGAGTCCGGTGCAGTGCATCCCTAAGAAGGGATGCATTACCGTTGTCCCTAATGACAAGGATGAATTGATCCCACAAAGGATTATTACTGGCTATAGGATGGTGATCGATTTTAGGAAATTGAATAAAGCCACTAGGAAAGATCATTACCCTTTGCCTTTTATCGACCAAATGCTAGAAAGGTTGTCTAAACACACACACTTCTGCTTTCTAGATGGTTATTTTGGTTTCTCCCAAATACCAGTTGCACAATATGATCAGGAGAAAACCACTTTCACCTGCCCTTTCGGTACCTTTGCTTATAGACGTATGCCTTTTGGCTTATGTAATGCACCTGCCACCTTTCAAAGATGTATGATGGCTATATTCTGTGACTTCTGTGAAAAGATTTCCGAGGTTTTCATGGATGACTTCTCCGTTTACGGGTCTTCCTTTGATGAATGCCTCAGCAACCTTGGTCGAGTCTTGCAGAGATGTAAAGACACCAATCTTGTCTTGAATTGGGAGAAGTGCCACTTCATGGTTAATGAAGGCATCGTCTTGGGACATAAATTTTTTGAAACAGGTATTGAAGTTGATAAGGCTAAAGTTGATGCGATCGAGAAAATGCCATACCCCACAGATATCAAGGGTATAATAAGTTTCCTTGGTCATGCTGGTTCCTATATAAGGTTCACTAAGGACTTCTCTAAGATTTCTAGGCCTCTTACCAATCTCTTGCAAAAGGATATTCCTTTTGTTTTTGACGATGATTGTGAGGAAGCCTTCGAAATACTTAAGAAGGCTTTGATAACCGCACCTATTGTTCAACCACCTGATTGGAACTTGCCTTTTGAAATCATGTGTGATGCTAGCGATTATGCTGTTGGTGTTGTCCTAGGGCAACGAGTTGATAAGAAGTTGAATGTTATTCACTATGCTAGTAAAACTCTAGACAGTGCCCAAAGACACTATGCTACTACGGAGAAGGAATTTCTAGCAGTCGTTTTTGCATGTGAAAAGTTCAGGTCTTACATAGTTGAATCCACAGTCACTATCCACACTGATCATGCTGCTATTAAGTACCTCATGGAGAAGAAGGACGCTAAACCTAGACTTATCAGATGGGTTCTCTTCCTACAAGAGTTTGATTTGCACGTTGTCGGCAGGAAGGGTGCTGATAACCCAATAGCACATAACTTGTCTAGGTTGGAGAACGTTCTTGATGACCCACAACCTATTGATGATAGCTTTCCTAATGAGCAATTGAATGTCATCAATACTTCACGTAGTGCACCGTGGTATGCTGATTATGCAAACTATATTGTTGCCAAATATATACCACCTAGTTTCACATACCAGCAAAAGAAGAAATTCTTCTTTGACATGAGACATTACTTTTGGGATGATCCTCACCTTTATAAGGAAGGAGTAGATGGTGTTATTAGACGTTGTGTACCTGAACATGAACAGGGAGAGATCCTACAGAAGTATCACTCCGAGGCCTACGGAGGACACCATGCGGGAGATAGAACTGCACACAAGGTATTGCAATCAGGGTTTCTATTGGCCCACTCTCTTCAAGGATGCCCGTAAGTTTGTCTTGTCTTGTGACGAATGTCAAAGAATAGGTAATATCGGTAAACGTGAGGAAATGCCTTTGAACTATTCACTTGTCATTGAACCATTTGATGTTTGGGGCTTTGACTATATGGGACCTTTTCCAAAATCCAACGGGTATACTCATATCCTAGTTGTTGTTGATTACGTCACTAAGTGGGTAGAAGCTATACCCACTAGTAGTGTTGATCACAACACCTCTATCAGGATGCTTAAAGAAGTTATTTTCCCTAGATTTGGAGTCCCTAGATATCTAATGACCGACGATGGTTCACATTTCATTCATGGTGCTTTCCGTAAAATGCTTGCTAAGTACGATGTCAACCATAGAATTGCGTCTCCCTATCACCCTCAGTCCAGTGGTCAAGTAGAGCTAAGCAATAGAGAGATTAAACTAATTTTGCAAAAGACTGTCAACATGTCTAGAAAGAATTGGTCTAAGAGGCTCGATCATGCACTATGGGCTTATAGAACTGCCTATAAGAATCCCATGGGCATGGCTCCGTACAAAATGGTGTATGGTAAAGCATGTCATTTACCTCTTGAGCTAGACCATAAAGCTTATTGGGCAATCAAAGAGCTCAACTTTTATTTGAAACTTGCTGGTGAGAAGAGGTTATTTCACATTAGCTCGCTTGATGAATGGAGTACTCAGGCATATGAGAATGCCAAGTTGTTCAAAGAAAAGGTTAAAAGGTGGCATGATAAGAGGATACAAAAGCGTGAGTTCAATGTAGGTGATTATGTCTTGCTATATAATTCTCGTTTAAGATTCTTTGCAGGCAAGCTTCTCTCTAAATGGGAAGGTCCCTATATTGTTGAGGAAGTATATCGTTCCGGTGCTATCAAGATCAACAACACGGAAGGTAATTGTCCGAGAGTTGTAAATGGGCAGAGAATCAAGCATTATATCTCAGGTACTCCCATAAATGTTGAAAGCAATATTATCAATACCGTAACTCCGGAAGAATACCTAAGGGATATTTATCAGCCTGTTTTAGACTCCGAAAACGAAGAGGTATGTGATTCGGTAAGAAAACAGACTCCAAAAAATTTCCAGTGCGAATTTTTCTCCATTTTGGAATATTTGAAAAAATACAAAAATTGGAAGTAGTCCCGAAAGCGCGCAAGGAGGCGACAAGCCTGCCAGGCGCGGGCCCACCCCCTGGCAGCGCCTAGGGGGCTTGTGGCCACCTCGTGCGCCTCCCGGACTCCGTTTTCGTGCGGAGTACTCCTTCTGGTATGAAAAAAATCATTATATATTCTCCCGTGAGGTCTGACCCCTGTATCACGCAAATTTCCTCTGTTTCTCATGTTGAGCTTGTTTTCTGCCACAGATTTAGAGCAAGATGTCGTCTCAGGAATCTGTGGGGGAGAACAATCTTCCTCAAGTTTATGGAGAAGTAAGTGCTGATCTGAAAAGGATGGAAGTCATGGAGGGTAAGGAAAGGCTACCTAAAGAAACCAAGGGCAAAGCTAAGGAGAAGAATCAGGCATGGGACGAAGTGCAATCTGTGCTCAACAAGGAAGAAGTTGAAGAAGTGGATTTCCTCCAACCCTACCTCCACCTATTGTCTGCATCCTTGGTTGAACTCTTGAGGTTTCATGAAACAACTCGTGCTCGCAATACTTATCTCAATCCTGAAGTTTTTTTGCTAGAAAAATATATCACAGATCTCCAAGGTATAAATCAAAGATTGATGGCCCTCTTGGAATCAAAGATTGCAGCAACTCCACCAACATCACCTCCAAGGGAAGACAACTAAGCATGGGTATGGGCAATCCCCTTGGCTTGTGCCAAGCTTGGGGGAGTTGCCCCGGTATCGTATCACCATCACATCTTTTTCCTTTACCTTTGTTTTAGTTTGTTCCTTCTCAGTTTTCTTTTTCTCTAGTAGATTAAAAGTCTTAGTGTTTTAGGCTTGAGTTTTGCTTTGTGTCACCCCTGATGTATTCGAGCTCCTGAGCCATTGATGACCCACAAGTATAGGGGATCAATCGTAGTCCTTTCAATAAGTAAAAGTGTCGAACCCAACGAGGAGCAGAAGGATCTGGCAAGTGGTTTTCAGCAAGGTAATATCTGCAAGCACTGAAATTGTCGGTAACAACTGATTGTATGGTGAGACGATTTGTAGCGAGCAACAAGTAACAAAAGTAGCAACGCTGCAGCAAAGTGGCCCAATCCCTTTTGTAGCAAGGGACAAGCCTGCACAAAGTGTTATAGGAGGAAAAATGCTCCTCAGGACACATGGGAGTTTCTGTCATGCTAGTTTTCATCATGTTCATATGATCCGCGTTCGTTACTTTGATAGTTTGATATGTGGGTGGACCGGCGCTTGGGTAATGCCCTTACTTGTACAAGCATCCCACTTATGATTAACCCCTCTCACAAGCATCCGCAACTACGAAAGAAAAATTAAGACAAAGTCTAACCATAGCATTAAACTAGTGGATCCAAATCAGCCCCTTACGAAGCAACGCATAAACCAGGGTTTAAGCTACTGTCACTCTAGCAACCCATCATCTACTTACTACATCCCAATGCCTTCCTCTAGGCCCAAATAATGGTGAAGTGTTATGTAGTCGACGTTCACATAACACCATGCTATCCCACAAAGAACGGCGCCAGAAATTGACACGTTGACAGAGGCTGGGCTTGGGTTGGTTTTTCCCTTGAAGAGGAAAGGGTGATGCAGCACAGGAGCAGTAAGTATTTCCCTCAGTTTGAGAACCAAGGTATCGATCCAGAAGGAGGGTCTCGTCAAGTCCTGAGTACCTGCGCAAACACAAACAAGCTTGCACCCAACGCTTCAAAGGGGTTGTCAAGCCCTTCAAGATTGTTCGCAAAGTGAGATTTGAACGCGGAAAGTGCAACGAATTAAAAAGTGTAAGGCTGAAAATATGGTGGGAGTAGACCCTGGGGGCCATAGTGTTCACGAGAGGCTTCTCTCAAAATAGCAAGTATTACGGTGGGTGAACAAATTACTGCCGAGCAATTGATAGAACCGCGCAAAGTCATGACGATATCTAAGGCAATGATCATGCATATAGGCATCACGTTCGAGACAAGTAGACCGATACTTTCTGCATCTACTACTACTACTCCACACATCGACCGCTATCCAGCATGCATCTAGTGTATTGACTTCATGACGAACAGAGTAACACTTTAAGCAAGATGACATGATGTAGAGGGATAATATCAAGCAATAATGAAAACCCCATCTTTTTACCCTTGATGGAAACAAAGCGATGCGTGCCTCGCTAGCCCTTCTATCACTAGGTGAGGTCACCGCACGGTATGAACCCAAAACCACGCACTTCTCCCATTGCAAGAATCATAAATCTAGTTGGCTAGACAAAACCCACAACTCGAAGAGAATTACAAGGATATGAAATCATGCATAAGAGAGATCAGAAGAAATTCAAAAAAGATTCATAGATAATCTGATCATAAATCCACAATTCATCGGATCTCGACAAACATACCGCAAAAGAAGATTACATCGGATAGATCTCCATGAAGATCATGGAGAACTTTGTATTGAAGATCCAAGAGAGAGAACAAGCCATCTAGTTACTAGCTATGGACCCATAGGTCTGTGGTGAACTACTCACGCATCATCGGAGAGGTCATGGTGTTGATGAAGAAGCCCTCCGTGTTCGAATCCCCCTCCGACAGGGCACCATAACATGGCCCAGATGGGATCTTGCAGAGACAGAAGCTTGCGGCGGCGGAAAAGTGATTTTGATGATCTCCTGATTTTTTTCTGGAATTTATGGGAATATATAGGCGAAAGTCCTAGGGAAGAGGGTGTCCAGGGGGCCCACAAGCCTGGATGGCGCGGCCACCCCCCTGGCCGCGGGGTGGGGGCTTGTGGGGCCCCTGGGGCTCCCCTGCCTTGGCTCCCAAGCTCCCCAATCTTCTTCCATTCCAAAAAAAAACTTTTCGGGGATTTTCTTCCGTTTAGACTCCGTTTCAAAATCTCCTCTCAAAGGGGTCAAAAACATGGAAAAAACAGTAACTGGCACTTGGCACTGAGTTAAATAGTTAGTCCCAAAAAATATATAAAAGGCATGCAAAACATCCAAAGTTTGACAATATAATAGCATGAAACCATCAAAAATTATAGATACGTTGGAGACGTATCAAGCATCCCCAAGCTTAACTCCTGCTCGTCCTCGAGTAGGGAAGTGATAAAGAATGAATTTTTGATGTGGAATGCTACCTAGCATAGTTGTCCTTTGCTTCTTTCACGTGACATGAATGTTCAGATCCATAATATTCAAAACAATAGTTTGCTATTGACATGAAAACAGTAATACTTCAAGAAAACTAGCAAAGTAATCATGAACTTTGAAAATAACAAGGCCAAAGAAAGTTATCCCTACAAAATCATATAGTCTGGCTATGCTCCATCATCCTCACACAACTAATGTAAATCATGCACAACCCAGGAATTGGCCAAGTAATTGTTTTCGCACTCTTGCTTTCTCAAACCTTTTATAACTATCACGCAATACATGAGCGCGAGCCATGGATATAACACTATAGGTGGAATAGAGTGTGGTGGTGGTTGTGAGACAAAAAAGGAGGAGATGGTCACATTGACTCGGCGTATCAATAGGCTATGGAGATGTCCATTAATAGATACCAATGTGAATGAGTAGGGATTTCCATACATGAGATGCACTAGAGCTATAAGTATGTGAAAGCTCAAGAGGAAAACTAGTGGGTGTGCATCCAACTTGCTTCCTCACGAAGACCTAGGGCAATTTTGAGGAAGCCCATCATTGGAATATACAAGCCAAGTTATAAAACGGAGATTCCCACTAGCTAACATGAAGCACAAGTGTGGAAAAAGATAGTAGCATTGTCCCTTCTCTCTTTTTCTCTATTTTCTTTTTTTTTCATTTGGGCTCTTAGGCCTCTCTTTTTTCTCTTTTTTTTTGTTTTTGGGCTCTTTGGCCTCTTTTTTTTATTTCCTCACATGGGAAAATGCTCTAACAATGATGATCATCACACTTTTATTTACTCACAGCTCAAAGAATACAATGATGATGACTCCATAGGAAATGCCTCCGGCAGTGTACTGGGATGTGCAACGATCTAGCATGGCGTATGACGTTGAAAACATCTCGCTAGCTATCTTACGATCATGCAATGGCAATATGAGAGTGACGGCACAAGTCATGAGACAGAATGGTGGGAGTTGCATGGTAATATATCTCGGAATGGCTATGAAAATGCCATAGTAGGTGGGTATGGTGGCTGTTTTGAGGAAGGAATTTGGTGGGTTTGTGCACCGGCGAGAATTGCGCGGCACTAGAGAGGCTAGCAATGGTGGAAGGTGAAAGTGCATCTATACAATGGGCTCACATTAGACATGAAGAACTCACATACTTATTGCGAAAGTTTTTATTAGTAATCGAAAGAAAGTGCTAAACGCATACTCCGAGGGGAAGGGTTGGTAGGTGTTAACCATCGCGCGATCCCGACCTCAACAGAAAGGATGACAATCAATAGATCAATTATGCTCCGACTTCCTAACATAGCGGTTCACCATACATGCATGCTATGGGAATCACTAACTTCAACACAAGTATCTCTAGACTCACAACACCCTACTAACATAACTCTCAATATTACCGAATCCATGTCTCAAAACTAATTGAGAGGAATCGAAACTTCTCTTTTTACTCAATGCACATGAAGATGGAGGTTTTTGCATCCTCTTTGGGTAGCTAGCACATTTGGGACTACTTTCATAGCATAAGCCAACTACCAAGTCATGCACCTCCGTGCTCTAAAGATATAAGTGAAGCACAAGAGCAAAAGTATCTAGCTCAAAAGATATAAGTGAAGCACTAGAGCAAAAGTATCTAGCTCAAAAGATATAAGTGAAGCACTATGAGCATTCTAGCAAAATCACGATGAGTGCATGTCTCTCTCTCAAAAAGGTGTGCAGCAAGGATGATTGTGACACAACAAAAAGAAAATACTCCTAAGATAGAAGACGCTCCAAGAAAAACACATATCATGTGGTGAATAAAAATATAGCTCCAAGTAATGTTACCGATGGATTGAAGACGAAACAGGGGATGCCTTCCCGGGGCATCCCCAAGCTTAGGGTTTTTGGTGTCCTTGAATTTGGCTTGGGATGCCTTGGGCGTCCCCAAGCTTGAGCTATTTCCACTCCTTATCTCTTTGTCCATGAGAACATCACCCAAAACTTGAAAACTTCACAACACAAAATTTAAACAGAAACTCGTGATGACATTAGCACAAGAAAACAAACTACCACTTCTTTTGGTACTGTAGAAAACTTGAATTCTATCTATATTGATGATGGGCTATTGTATTCTCACTTTTCCATGGCTAGTACCCCCCGATACTAACCATAGTTTCATCAAAACAAGCAACCAACTCAACAAAAACAGAACCAGTCAAAAACAGACCAGTTTGTAGAAATCTGTATACTTCGTATACTTCTGTTACCTCATAAAATCTGAAAACTTACGATGGCCTGGGGAAAAATCATATCAATCAGCAGCAAAAAGAATCAACTCAAAATCGCTTTCTGAATAAAAATGAAAAATCATCTAGTGAGTGAAAAGTTTCTGTCTATTTCCAGAATGATCAAACAACCATTACCAAGACTTGTCATAAAGGTTTTGCTTGGCTCAAACACAAAAAAGAAACACAAAAAACACAAGCACGATAGAATTATGATGGTGTGGACGCAACAAAACAGAAAGAAAAAGATAAATTTATTTGGTTGCCTCCCAACAAGCGCTATTGTTTAACGCCCTTAGCTGGGCATTGATAAATCAATGATGCTCACACAAAAGACAAGAATTGAAGATCAACGAGAGCATCATGAAGCATGTGAAAATCACATCTAAGTCTAACATACTTCCTATGCATAGGCATTTTATAGCAAAACAGACTGTCAAGAAAACCAATAGTTACCAAATGCAAGGCAGAAGAAAGAGACTGTAGCAATCTCAACATAACGAGAGGTAATCTGGTAACATGAAAGTTAGTACCACAATATTTTCCTCTCTCATAGCAATTACATGTGGGATCATATTCGAATTCAACAATGTAACTATCACATAGGGTATTCTTTTCATGATCCACATGCATGCAAAGTTGACGCTCTTCAAAAATAGTGGGATTATCATGAGCTGAAGTCATGACTTCTCCAAACCCACTTTCAATAATATTGCAAATATCATATTCATCATGAGGCTTAAAAAAATTTCAAGATCATAAGAAAAATCATCGCCCCACTCATGATCATTGCAACAAGTAGTGGACATAGCAAAACTAGCATCCCCAAGCTTAGGGTTTTGCATATTTTTAGCATGATTGTCAATAATGAAATTTATAGTGAAACCATTGCAATCATGCTTTTCATCCAAGGAGCCCTCGTGAATCACTTCATAAATTTCTTCCTCACAATCTTTAGATTCACGCTACTCAAGCAAAACTCCATAAAGATAGTCATGTGCACTCAACTCACTAGCAATTGGATCATAATTGGATCTCTTAAAGAGATTAGCAAGTGGATGAGGATCCATATCGCTAGATTTTTAGCAAGCGAAGATGCAAGCATATTGAAGGCACATGGCACACAAGCAAACAGAAAGCAAGCGAGAGAAAAGGCGAACGAAAAAAGGCAAACAAAAAAGGCAAATTGGTGAAGTGGGGGAGAGGAAAACGAGAGGCAACTGGGTTATGTAGTCGACGTTCCCAGGGTTTAAGCATCTGTCACTCTAGCAACCCATCACCTACTTACTACTTCCCAATGCCTTCCTCTAAGCATCTGTCACTCTAGCAACCCATCACCTACTTACTACTTCCCAATGCCTTCCTCTAGGCCAAAATAATGGTGAAGTGTTATGTAGTCGACGTTCACATAACACCATGCGATCCCACAAACAACAGCGCCAGAAATTGACACGTTGACAGAGGCTGGGCTTGCGTTGGTTTTTCCCTTGAAGAGGAAAGGATGATGCAGCACAGGAGCAGTAAGTATTTCCCTCAGTTTGAGAGCCAAGGTATCGATCCAGAAGGAGGGTCTCATCAAGTCCAGAGTACCTGCGCAAACACAAACAAGCTTGCACCCAACACTTCAAAGGCGTTGTCAATCCCTTCAAGATTGTTTGCAAAGTGAGATCTGAAGGCGGAAAGTGCAACAACGTAAAAAGTGTAAGGCTGAAAATATGGTGTGGAGTAGACCCTGGGGGCCATAGTGTTCACTAGAGGCTTCTCTCAAAATAGCAAGTATTACGGTGGGTAAAGAAATTACTGCCGAGCAATTGATAGAACCGCGCAAAGTCATGACGATATATAAGCAATGATCATGCATATAGGCATCACGTCCGAGACAACTAGACCGATACTTTCTGCATCTACTACTATTACTCCACACATCGACCGCTATCCAGCATGCATCTAGTGTATTGAGTTCATGACGAACAGAGTAACGCTTTAAGCAAGATGACATGATGTAGAGGGATAATCTCAAACCAATAATGAAAACCCATCTTTTCACCCTTGATGGCAACAACACGATGCGTGCCTCGCTACCCCTTTTGTCACTCGGTGAGGTCACCGCACGGTATGAACCCAAAACCAAGCACTTCTCCCATTGCAAGAATAATAGATCTAGTTGGCCAGACAAAACCTAAAACTCGAAGAGAATTACAAGGATATGAAATGATGCATAAGAGAGATCAGAAGAAACTCAAATAAGATTCATAGATAATCTGATCATAAATCCACAATTCATCGGATCTCGACAAACACACCGCAAAAGAAGATTACATCGGATAGATCAACATGAAGATCATGGAGAACTTTGTATTGAAATCCAAGAGAGAGAAGAAGCCATCTAGTTACTAGCTATGGACCCATAGGTCTATGGTGAACTACTCACGCATCATCGGAGAGGTCATGGTGTTTATGAAGAAGCCCTCTGTGTCCAAATCCCCCCTCCGGCTGGGCACCAGAACGTGCCCCAGATGGGATCTTGCGGAGACAGAAGCTTGCGGCAGCGGAAAAGTGATTTCGATGATCTCCTGATTTTTTCCGGAATTTATGGGAATATATAGGCAAAAGTCCTAGGGCAGAGGGCGTCCAGGGGGCCCACAAGCCTGGATGGCGCGGCAACCCCCTGGCCACGGGGTGGGGGCTTGTGGGGCCCCTGGGGCTCCCCTGACTTGGCTCCCAAGCTCCTCGATCTTCTTCCCTTCCAAAAAAAACTTTTCGGGGATTTTCTTCCGTTTGGACTCCGTTTCAAAATCTTCTCTGAAAGGGGTCGAAAACATAGAAAAAACAGGAACTGGCACTTGGCACTTAGTTAATAAGTTAGTCCCAAAAAATATATAAAAGGCATGCAAAACATCCAGAGTTTGACAAGATAATAACATGAAACCATCAAAATTTATAGATACGTTGGAGACTTATCACACCACTAGAGGAAAAACAACATACAACACATCAAAATATGGAACGAATACCAAATTCAAATGACTACTATTAGCCTGACTTATCCCATGTCCTGGGGAACAAAAGTTACTACTCACAAAGCATAATCATATTCATGACCAGAGAGGTAATGAGTAGCATCAAGGATCTGAACATAAACTCTTCCACCAAATAATCCAACTAGCATCAACTACAAGGACTAATTAACACTACTAGCAACTTTACAAGTACCAATCGGAGTCGTGAGACGGAGATTGGTTACAAGTGATGAACTAGGGTTTGGAGATGAGATGGTGCTGATGAAGATGTTGATGGTGACGAGTCCCCTCCGACGAGAGGAGTGTTGGTGATGACGATGGCGACGTTTCCCCGGCAGGATCATCCTGCCGGAGCTCTAGATTGGTTCTACTCAAGTTCCGCCTCGTGGCGGCGGCGAATCCACGAAAAAGCTGCCTTCTGATTTTTTTCCGGACGAAACCCTTCATATAGCAAAATATGAGCGTCGGAGGGGCAACAGGGGGCCCACAAGCCCTCCAGCCCCGGCCAGGGGGGTAGGCTGGGCCTGGCAGGCTTGTGGCCTCCAGGTGGCACCCCTCTGGTACTTCTTCCGCCCAGTATTTTTTATATATTCCCAAAAAATTCCACATTGATTTTCACGGCTTTTGGAGTTGCGCAAAATAGGCATATCAAACTTGCTCCTTTTTCACGCCAGAATTCCAGCTGCCGGCATTCTCCCTCTTCATGTAAACCTTGCAAAATAAGAGAGAAAAGGCATAAGTATTGTACCATGAAGTGAAATAACAGCCCAAAAAGGGATGAATATCAACATGAAAGCATGATGCAAAATGGACGTATCAACTCCCCCAAGCTTAAACCTCGCTTGTCCTCAAGTGAAAGCCTAGCTCAATAAATATGTCCACATGTTTAGGGAGAGAGGTGTCGACAAAACAAGATACGAACATGCATGCATCATGATCATGATCAGAACAGCAATACCAACATATAATCTCTCATGCTAAAGTAACAATTCCTTCACAAAGTAAAGCATGGATCAAGAACCTTACCGAGAAGTAACAACCGATATCCTTTAGTCACTGAAGCAATTGCAATTTATCACAACATCAGAAAGAGTCAAATAAGAGCTTGTAAAGCAAATCCACATACTCAATCATCTTTTCGTTCTCTACAATTTCTACTACTCACGTGATACTCATGAGATCAAAGTTTCAGCTGGACACAGAGAAAGATAGGGGCTTATAGTTTTGCCTCCCAACTGCTTACCTCAAGGGTAATGTCAACAATAATAATTCATGAATACTTACATCCAAGTTGACATATGAATATAGATCTTTCCCTAGCATGTGACGTTAGCTAAGATAAAGGCGAAACAAGGAATTGGTGAAGATCACCATGACTCTTTCATGGGCAAAAAGTAAAGGTACAAGATAGTCCCTTCATAGAGGGAAGCATAGGTTGTCATGCACTTTTGAGGTTTGGATGCGTGTCCTCTTAGTGCGGAGGAACGTCACTTTATATTACCTCCTGTGATAAAGAACTTTATTATGCAGTCTGTCGCTTTTATGTCTTCCTCATCACAGGTTCGTACAAAGCTTATTTTCCACGCACTAATAGATCATACATATTAGAGAGAAATTTTTATTGATTGCACCGATGACAACTTACTTGAGGGATCTTATTCAATCCATAGGTAGGTATGGTGGACTCTCATGGCAAAACTAGGTTGGAGGTTTATGGATGCACAAGTTGTATCTCTAATTGGTGCGGGACTTTTGGCTGATGTGAGGTGGAAGCAATCATCACATGCTAAGGGATCTCCAATCATATAACATTGTTCGGAACCAAGCAAACACAATTCATTATGTTGTCTTCCTTGTCCAACATCTACTTCTAGGCATGTAATAGTTTAGTGAGTGTTCACAATCATAGATGGTGTCAAGGATGATATATTTATATGTGAACCTCTCCTTCTTTATCACTTCCTATTAATTGCAACAATGATCAAGGTCTACGTTTGTCTACCCTCAACAAGTTTCAATCATCATCCTTTTTATATGTGAAGCCATCACTTCCCATAAGGTCACTATATGATCGCTCATGCTTTTGTTCTTTCTCAATCTTTTGATCATGGCAAGAGGCAAAGCCCTTCAACTAAGATACTCTTTATTATATGGCTCACGAGCTCGAATACATCGGGGGTGACACAAAGCAAAACTCAAGGCTAAAACACTAAGACCTTTACTCTACTAGAGAAAGAGAAAACTGAAAAGGAACAAACTAAAACAAAGGTAAAGGCAAAAGATATGATGGTGATACGATACCGGGGCAACTCCCCCAAGCTTGGCACAAGCCAAGGGGATTGCCCATACCCATGCTCAGTTGTCTTCCTTTGGAGGTGATGGTGGTGGAGTTGTTGCAACATGGGCTTGATCCTCCGTCTTCCAAGGCATAGGTGCTCCATCATGGAAAGATGAACGAGTCTCCGGAATCCTCAAATCTGCAGCCAACCATATTGATCTAAATCTATACTCATACTCACAGTTTTGGTTCTGCAGGTCATGGATCTGTGCGTGGAGTTGATCAATCCTGTCATAAAGCCTGGAGAGGTGCTTCCCAATGTCATTGGCATCAATCCTGTGCTTGTTGGTGAAATCCGTGATCATCATATGGTTGGCGTTGAGTCCATGCTCCACCTTCCCTTGGCACTTGAAGACTTGTTGCTCCATTGCTTCGAGCCTCGTCTCCACGCTTCCGGTCTTCTTGGGCCCCTCAACATCACGGATGTGCAACATCCCCTCACGCATCTCGATAGATTGAGGGTGTTGCAACACTCTTGCTAGGTAAGGATTGATGACCTTCTCAAAGATCTTGTCCTTTGGAGCTTTTTGGGACGTCATAGCGATCTCGATATGTAGCAGAAACAAGCTCGAAACGAAAACAGAGGGAATTAGCATGATACACAGGTGAGACCTTTCGGGAGAAAATATAATGATTTTTTCCAGACCAAAAGGAGTACTCCGCATGAAAACGGAGTCCGGGAGGCGAACGAGGTGGCCACAAGCCCTCCATCCCCGGCCAGGGGGGTAGGCCGGGCCTAGGAGGCTTGTCGCCTCCTCGGGCACTTTCCGGACTGCTTTAAATTTTTCTATTTTTTCAAATATTCCAAAACGGAGGGAAATTACTACGGGAAAAGTTTTGGAGTTGGTTTACTTACCGAATCACATACCTCCTCGTTTTTGGAGTCTGAAACAGGCTGATAAATATCCCGTATGTACTCCTTCGGAGTATGGAATTGATAATGTTGCTCTCAACATTTATGGGAGTACCTAAGATGTAATGCTTAATTCTCTGCCCGTTTACCACTCTCGGGCAATTACCTTCCATGTTGTTGATTTTGATAGCACCGGAATGATATACTTCCTCAACAATATAGGGACCTTCTCATTTAGAGAGAATCTTGCCTGCAAAAAATCTTAAACGAGAATTGTATAGCAAGACATAATCACCTACATTGAACTCACGCTTTGTATCCTCTTATCATGCCACCTCTTAACCATTTCTTTGAATAACTTGGCATTTTCGTATGCCTGAGTTCTCCATTCATCAAGCAAGTTAATGTCAAATAACCTCTTCTCACCAGCAAGTTTGAAATCAAAGTTAAGCTCTTTGATTGTCCAATAAGCTTTATGCTCTAGCTCAAGAGGTAGATGACATGCTTTACTGTACACCATTTTGTACGGAGACATGCCCATGGGATTCTTATAGGCAGTTCTATAAGCCCACAGTGCATCATCAAGCTTCTTAGACCAATTCTTTCTAGACCTGTTGACAGTCTTTTGTAGAATCAGTTTAATCTCTCTATTGCTTAGCTCTACTTGACCACTGGACTGAGGGTGATAGGGAGACACAATTCTATGGTTGACATCATACTTAGCAAGCGTTTTACGGAAAGCACCATGAATGAAGTGTGAACCACCGTCGGTCATTAGATATATAGGGACTCCAAATCTAGGGAAGATAATTTCCTTAAGCATCCTGATAGAGGTGTTGTGATCAGCACTACTAGTGGGGATAGCTTCTACACACTTAGTGACATAATCAACAACAACTAGGATATGAGTATACCCGTTGGATTTTGGAAAAGGTCCCATATAATCAAAGCCCCAAACATCAAATGGTTCAATGACAAGTGAATAGTTCATAGGCATTTCCTGTCGTTTACTAATATTACCTATTCTTTGACATTCGTCACAAGACAAGACAAACTTACGGGCATCCTTGAAGAGAGTGGGCCAATAGAAACCTGATTGCAATACCTTGTGTGCAGTTCTATCTCCCGCATGGTGTCCTCCGTAGGCCTCGGAGTGACACTTCTGTAGGATCTATCCCTGTTCATGTTCAGGTACACAATGTCTAATAACACCATCTACTCCTTCCTTATAAAGGTGAGGATCATCCTAAAAGTAATGTCTCAAGTCAAAGAAGAATTTCTTCTTTTGCTGATATGTGAAACTGGGTGGTATATATTTGGCAACGATATAGTTTGCATAATCAGCATACCACGGTGCACTACGTGAAGCACTGATGACATTCAGTTGCTCATCGGGAAAGCTATCATCAATAAGTTGTGGGTCATCAAGAACGTTCTCCAATCTAGACAAATTATCTTCTACTGGGTTATCAGCACCCTTCCTGTCGACAACGTGCAAATCAAATTCTTGTAGCAAGAGAACCCATCTGATAAGTCTAGGTTCAGCGTCTTTCTTCTCCATGAGGTACTTAATAGCAGCATGATCAGTGTGAATAGTGACTTTGGAATCAACTATGTAAGACCTGAACTTTTCACATGCAAACACGACTGCTAAAAATTCCTTTTCCGTAGTAGCATAGTTTCTTTGAGCACTATCTAGAGTTTTACTAGCGTAGTGAATAACATTCAACTTTTTATCAACTCTTTGCCCTAGGCCAGCACCAACAGCATAATCACTATCATTACACATGATTTCAAAGGGTAAGTTCCAATCAGGTGGTTGAACAATAGGTTCAGTTATCAAATCCCTCTTAAGTATTTCGAAGGCTTCCTCACAATCATCGTCAAAAACAAAAGGAATATCCTTTTGCAGGAGATTGGTAAGACGCCTAGAAATCTTAGAGAAGTCTTTAGTGAACCTTCTATAGAAACCAGCATGACCAAGGAAAGTTCTTATACCTTTCATATCTGTGGGGTATGGCATTTTCTCGATTGCATCAATCTTGGCCTTATCGACTTCAATACCTCTTTCAGAAATTTTATGTCCTAAGACGATGCCTTCAATACCATAAATTCAAAGAATATAGCCATCATACATCTTTGAAAGGTGACAGATGCATTACATAAGCCAAAAGGCATACGTCTATAAGCAAAAGTACCGAAAGGGCAGGTGAAAGTGGTTTTCTCCTGATCAGATTGTGCAACTGGTATTTGGGAGAAACTAGAATAACCATCTAGAAAGCAGAAGTGTGTGTGTTTAGACAGTGTTTCTAGCATTTGGTCAATAAAAGGCAAAGGGTAATGATCTTTCCTAGTGGCTTTATTCAATTTCCTAAAATCGGTCACCATCCTATAGCCAGTAATAATCCTCTATGGGATCAATTCATCCTTATCATTAGGGACAACGGTAATGCCTCCCTTCTTACGGACGCAATGCACCGGACTCACCCAATCGCTATGAGCAACAGGATAAATAATACCTGCCTCCAGGAGCTTTAGTATTTCTTTTCTTACTACATCTTTCATCTTAGGATTCAATCTCCTTTGATGATCAACAACTGGTTTGAAATCAGGATCAGTTTTAATCTTGTGCTGGCATAGAGTGGGACTAATGCCCTTAAGATCATCAAGAGTATATCCAATAGCAGCACGGTGCTTCCTCGGAGTTTTTAGTAACTTCTTTTCTTCATGCTGTGAGAGGCTAGCACTAATAATAATAGGATATATGTCTTTTTCATCAAGATAAGCATACTTAAGAGTATCAGGCAACTGTTTAAGCTCGAACAAAGGATCACCCTTTGGTGGGGGTGGATCCCCAAGCAGTTCAACTGGCAGATTGTTCTTAAGGATAGGATATTGTTCTAAGACAACTCTATCTATCTCATCCCTTTCATCCATATGCATATCATTTTCTTGCTCAAGCAAGTATTGCTCTAAGGGATCAGTAGGAGGCACGTAAATAGAAGCTAAGGCAATAATTTCATCCTTACTAGGCAACTCCTTTTCATGAGGTTGTCTACCAAACTTGGAGAAATTGAATTCATGTGGCACGCCTTCAAAGCCAACAGTGACAGTTTGCTTCTCACAATCAATATGCGCATTGACGGTATTGAGGAAGGGTCTGCCAAATATGATGGGACAAAAGCTATCTTGGGTGGTAGCAAGAACGAGGAAATCAGCAGGATACTTTGTTTTACCACACAAGACTTCAACATCCCTAACAATTCCCACAGGGCAGATAGTATATGTCGTGGGTATAAGTCTGACAGTAGATGTGTAGGGTACGAAAGGATGGGCAGAGCCTTAGCTATGGCGAGGTTGTATGAGTTCAGGCCCCTCTACGGTGGAGGTAATAGCCCTACGTCTTAGTGCTCTGGGAGCTTGTTGTCGAGTGGAATAGGGATTAAAGTGAATTGCTAACCCTTGCACCAGTGGGGAAGGGCGGCTTATATAGAGTGCGCTGCCCTTCACAACGGTTCGGTGCACAGGGGTGGAGTAGTGGCGAATAAATGCCTACGTTAGAGGTAACGTATGTCTTAAATGCTAAGAAAGGCATATGGATACGTATGACCGTTTCCCTCCAGGGGGGTTACGATGTACAGAGTGGAATCCAGTCGGTTAGTTTGATACACTCCAAATGCTCATCTCCGACTGGATGGTGGAGGATTCATTACCGACTGGATGATGGGAAGTCCTTAATTCAGTCGGAACTAACTAAGGGCCTTAACCCTTATGAAGGGTAGTCCTTGGGTAGGACTTATAGGGCAGGCCTATGACCCTACCCTAGGACTATAACCCCATCATTAGTCCCCGAATGGATTGGGGTTGGAACGACGAAGCGATACTTGGAGTACGGATCCGACTGGTATGGATGCGACTTTGGTGTTGTTTGCCTCGATTCATTTTACCTTCTTTGACCAACGATCCGAGTGGATGTACTTGTGAAATGGACTGTCCGGGACCGAGTGCTTCCGTGGTATCTTTTGACGTGACCAGTCAACTGACAGCGGCGGATTTTCCGGGATCCCCAAATTTCGGTTGCCGCGCGCTCAGCAGGGATGACGACATCGCAATCGAGTAGCACTTGACGCCTCAATTCCCGCGCCTTCATCTTCTCCACTAATATCGCAGCAACCGGTCGGGGGATAAGATTTTGGGGTCACTTGCTAGTGACCCAGTCGGAACCCTATTTAAACTTCTGCGGCGAGGGTTTTTCGTTACACTCGCCGGATAACTTGCATTTGCTCCGCTTCTCTCGCCATCTCCTGCGCATCCCATGCTCCTTCCTTCTCCTTCTCCCTCGCGAATCTGCAGCCTCCGCCATGACAAAGGGGCAGACTAGCAAGCTAGAGGCGCGGAAGAAGAAGGGGAAGGCGGCGGCTCCTACTCAGCGGCGGCAGCGAGCGCTACCGGCGGGGTGAATCCAGGGGGATTTCCTCCCCTCCACTGTGACGGAGGAGAACTTGCTGGAGTTGGTGGAGCACGGAATGATTGCGCACAAGTCGTGGAGGTTGCCGGCGGAGGGCAAGACCGAGCCGGCGCCCCGGGAGGGGGAGCGCGTCTTGCTGCTCAGCCACGTGCACCGAGGTTTCTCTCTGCCCCCACATCCCTTCTTCAAAGGTATAATGAACCACTTCGGGGCGCAGCTCCACCATTTTCCCCCAAATGCCATAGCTCATCTCTCTGTCTTCGTCGTGTTGTGCGAGTGTTTCATTGGCTGTCCTCCCCATTGGGGGCTTTTCAAACACATCTTCTCTGCTAGATCCCAAACCATCAAACGACTTAACCAGTCGGATGATAAAACTCACCTTCTCCAGCTCTGCGGAGGCTTAGCCTTCCAAAAGAAGTGTAAAAGTAGCTATCCCGCTCTTCAGTTGAGTGAATCTGTTAGGAACTGGCAGTCGACATGGTTCTACTACCAGGACGTTGCTTGCCCGAATGCCACAACAGGATTGCCTCCTTTTAGCTTAGACCGACCGGCTCCGCCTAAGCAGCTCGCGCTCACGAAGGCGGAGAAGATCCATATCCAGCCTCTGGTCGATGCACTTGTAGATGTCGTCCGAAGGGGAGTCACCGACATAGATTTGCTGGAGGTTTTCCTGGGCCGGCGCATCCAGCCTCTGCAAGCTCGACACCATGCCATGTGGCACTACACGGGGCCTGAGGACTCCACCCGGACCAACGTCGAGTGCGTGACCGGGGAGACGGTGGCGTCGTGGGTGCTCAACATCACATGCGCCTGCGAAAACCCCAGAGGGGCCCGGCAAGTGAAGGCCTTCCGCGCGGACAACCCTCCTCCGAATGAGGCGAGTACAACTTGTCCAGTGTACACAATTGTCTTAGATTTATCGCTTTCTTGAATCACTGTCTGACGTCTGATGTTCTCGACTGTATCTTGTGCAGGAGTGGACTAACTGGTTTTCCCCTGTCTCGAACGGGAATCCGGCCGAGGAGGAGGAAGGCAGCCAGGAGGGCAGCGTGGAGAGTGTCGAGTACGTCTCCGACAGTGGGGAGACGGAGGAGGAGTCTGAAGAAGAAGAGGAGGAAGATGAGGAGCAGCACTCGCCACCCCCACCGCCAGAGCTTCGAACTAAACGTCGTCATGAACTCGTGGCTCCTTCGGCCCCTCCAACATCCTCGAGTGCGCCGCCAGCTGCTCCTGTGGTACCGAGTGCCTCGCCAGCCGTTCTCGTGGCTCCGAGTGCTCGGAGCACAAAGAGGACCAGGGACTCTGCTGAGCCTGCGGGTCAGCCCTCTAAGGTGGCCAAACCGAGTGGATCTAAGCCTCGGAAGGCTTTGTCGCGGATGAGGGTCACAGTTCCCGTCACCTCCACGTAAGTGCATTGTTATTCTATCTTCTTTCAGTATTTGATCGAACTCCTGCTTATTGGTCGAATGAATTTTACTCGACAGAGTTGCCACCTGTGTTATCTCTCCGACACGCCAGGGGGACGATCCCATGGACATGGACAACGTTGCCACATCTCAGCCAGGTGCGTCGTGGCGATTCCGAGAGTCTACATTGTTGCGTCACGAATTCTGTCTTTGGTCTTGCCTTTTTCCTGTGGTCTCACGTCGTTCGGTCGGGTTTCCCTCAGGGGTGATTTATGTGGAGAAGGGCGACCACAGGAGGTCCAAGCAAGCTGCGGTGCCTGTCCTTGAGGCTGTTCCGCCGGTTAATACTCTCGCCATGGACGTGCCGCCGACTGAGACGATGTCGTCGACTAAAACGGCGCTGATCGCTGCTGAACCGACTGGAGCAGGCCTTGGGATGCCCAAGGAGTCTCCTACGATGCCAGGTCCGTCGATTGTCGAGTACAACGTCCAGCGCCTCCCGGAAGATCAGGTGGGAGCTGCCAAGGGGGCCATGGTGCAGGCGGAGCTGATGGCGAGAGAGGCCAAGAGAGCGTACGACTCCATCGCGTCCGTGTATAAGCAAAGCTTGGAACTGTGGGACGATATCCGAGTAAGTGGGCTAGTAAGTATTTACTTTCCTCTTGTAACCCACTGGGTGTTTTGAGCAATGCACTCGGATATAGTATGATTATTTTGCAGTGGGTTCACTCTTAGTGAACCCAGTGGGTGTAGTCCCCGAGACTTCTATCGAGTGCTTGCACCGGCAGTTGTCTTTATACACATTTTCTTTAACTTGATCAGATCAAAAACTAGTCTGTTCGAATGTTACCGGTGGGGGCACTCCGAGTGCACCTACTGGATGAGTCCCCGAGAGTAATTTTTCTCAGGTCGGGTAGTAGTAACCTCATAGGTTTGTTTGTTGTCATGTATCTCAATAGGGCGGACCTGTTTGAGCTTCATGCCAGTGGGGTCACTCTTAGTGAACCCACTGGGTGTAGTCCCCAAGACCGCTCTCAACTGCTTGCGTCGGTAGGGGTCTGAAGAACTTAGAATTTCTATTGTTGTCCCTATTGAATTTGTCTGATCGTCTCTTGGCGCTCACTTGCAGAAAACTTGCGAGATGGGAGCAGCGTACGAGACTCTGAGGGCTGAAAAGGTGCAGTTTGCTGGGAAACTGGATGCAGCAATGGTTGCGTTGGCTGGTATGAAGGATGTTCTGGCGGAACGAGAAAAGTCCTTGGAGGAGGCCCGTGAGGCAAACAAGGCATTGACTGCTGAAGTGGAGAAAATGGGGAAACAAAGGACCGAGCTGATGGGAAAGATGAAAGTGTTGAACAGGCGGTGCATAGCACAGGAAAATTACGTCAGTGACTGGGCCCGGAAGATGATAGCGCTTCTCGGTGGTAAGTTCTGTTTTTCCGAGTGCTTGTGGACTGTGCATTTCATTCTGCGCTTACTGTTTGCTCGTCCTATCTTTGCAGATTTTTGCATGGACGCTGAGGTGGAAGCAGCTGACGTTGAGCGGTCGATTCTTGCGAACGTTCCACTCGGCGAGGACGCCAATCGAGATGCTCCGAGCGCACATTCTCCTGGGCAAAGTGGGACCTTTCATCGGTCGACTAAGAGAGGTCGTCGGCCGAACCGACAAGGAGATTTGGCCTGAAGACGAGTCTCGGCACGAGATGGAAGGCTTGATGACTCGGGTGGAGGAAGTCCCGAACTGAGTGCAGGCGTGGAATAAATCTGTGGCTCGCTGTGATGCGGACGTCGCTCTGTCGCTTGTCCGAGTGCACTCCAAGGAGGCTCGCGAAGAGAAGCTGAAGGCATTGCAGGTCGCCAACACGAAAAAGCTTCGATTCGAAGACTTCATGGAGACCTTCCTTGAGAGCGCCACTCGCATCGCCGACGGGATCGACCTCGACACATTCGTGGAGACTTCCAGTCCCAGTGCCAGTCCTGACGACGTTTAAGAAAACTTTTACCTCGGTATGCCGAGTGTTGGTTGTAAGAAACTTTGGCCACTGCTGTTGGCCGTCACATTCGTGGTTCGGTGTGGATAAGCTTGATCTAGACCGAGCCAACTATCCTTAGGCGAACTTTGAATTTGACATCTACATGAGCCTCACTGAGTGTCTGCTGAGTCTCCGAGTGGATCTGTAGGATACACTCGAAGGCAATAGAGTACTTAGGCGATTCGGGATCGCGGCTAAGTCTTCGAGTGCGACTGACAGGTCGTACTCGGAGCGAGTTGTTACTCATGTAATTGTTAGTTGTCTTGACATCTGCATGAGCCTCACCGAGGGTCTGCTGAGTCTCCGAGTGGATCTGTAGGATACAGTCGAAGGCAATAGAGTACTTAGGCGATTCGGGATCGCGGCTAAGTCTTCGAGTGCGACTGTCAGGTCGTACTCGGAGCGAGTTGTTACTCATGTAATGGTCAGTGGTCTTGACATCTACATGAGCCTCAATGAGGTTCTGCTACTCATGTAATTGTCAGTGGTCTTGACATCTACATGAGCCTCAATGAGGTTCTGCTACTCATGTAATTGTCAGTGGTCTTGGCATCTACATGAGCCTCAATGAGGGTCTGCTAAGCCTCCGAGTGGATCTGTGAGATACACTCGAAGGAAGCTTTCTATTTAAGCGATTCTTGATCGCAGACAAGTCCCCGAGTGCGAAGTTAAGTGCACACTTGGAGAAAGTGTGTAGTTAGGCGATTCGTGATTGCAGCTAAGTCCCCGAGTGCGACGTTTAGTGCACACTCGGAGAAAGTTAATACTTAGGCGATTCTGGATCGCAGCTAAGTCCCCGAGTGCGATGTTAAGTGCACACTTGGAGAAAGTTAATACTTCGGTGATTCTTGATCGCAGCTAAGTCCCCGAGTGCGACGTTAAGTGCACACTCGGAGAAAGTTAGAACTTAGGCGATTCTGGATCGCAGCTAAGTCCTCGACTGCGACGTTAAGTGCACACTCGGAGAAAGTTAGTACTTAGGCAATTCTGGATCGCAGCTAAGTCCCCGAGTGCGACGTTAAGTGCACACTCGGAGAAAGTTAGTACTTAGGCGATTCTGGATCGCAGCTAAGTCCCCGAGTGCGACGTTAAGTGCACACTTGGAGAAAGTTAGTACTTAGGCGATTCTGGATCGCAGCTAAGTTTTTTTTTTAGACCGGAGTCTGCGACCACGGAATAATTTTGAATCTGCAAAAACTCAATCTGCTTTGTATTATTTCACCAATACTTGTTGTTTACATTGCTTCAGTCGACGGTCACGTGTAGAAGCGCTTCAGGAGATCTCCGTTCCATGCTCGCGGCTCGTCTGTTTCCCTGTCGATGTTGTAGAGTCGGTATGCACCATTGTTCAGCACCTTGCAGATGATGAAGGGTCCTTCCCAGGCGGGAACCAACTTGTGAGGTCTCTGCTGATCCACTTGGAGCACCAGGTCGCCTGCTTGGAATGTACGACTCCTGACGTGTCGCGCGTGAAAACGCCGCAGATCTTGTTGATAAATGGTTGAGTGAGTCAGTGCCATCTCGCGCTCCTCCTCTAGAAGATCCACTCCGTCTTGCCTTGCTTGTTCTGCTTCAGCTTCGGAGAAGAGTTCAACTCGTGGAGCGTTGTGAAGCAAATCACTCGGAAGGGCTGCCTCTGCTCCGTAAACGAGGAAGAACGGTGACAGCCCTGTAGATCTATTTGGGGTTGTGCGGGGACCCCAAAGCACCGAAGGTAGCTCGGTGACCCATGCGCCAGTGGCATGTCCCACCTCTCGCAGGAGTCGAGGCTTCAAACCTTGCAGAATAAGTCCATTCACCCGCTCTTCTTGCCCGTTTGTTTGGGGATGCGCCACAGATGCAAAATCCACTCGGATACCTTGGCCTGTACAGAAACCTTTGAATCTGTCCGAGTCAAAGTTTGTTCCGTTGTCAGTGATTATGTTGTGAGGTACCCCGAATCTGGAGATGATGTCCCTGACAAACTTGATGGATGTTAGGGCGTCGAGCTTCTTGATGGGCTTGGCTTCGATCCACTTTGTGAACTTGTTGACTGCCACCAACAGATGTGTGAATCCCCCTTGGCATGTCCTGAATGGACCGACTGTATCCAATCCCCATACCGCAAACGGCCAAACAAGAGGGATTGTCTTCAACGCATATGTTGGCTTGTGGGACTTGTTAGAGTAGAACTGACAGCCTTCACATCGGTCGACCATATCTTTCGCCATTTCATTCGCCTGCAGCCAGAAGAAGCCACCTCTGAATGCTTTGGCGACGATTGCTCTTGAAGAGGCGTGATGTCCGCAGGTTCCCGAGTGAATTTCTTCCAGGATTAACTTTCCCTCCTCAGGGGAGATGCATCGTTGAAGAACGCCTGAAACGCTTTCCTTGTACAACTGGCCGTCGATGACAGTGAACGACTTTGACCTGCGGACGATCTGTCTGGCTTGGACTTCGTCTTCTGGTAATTCTTGCCTCAGGATGTATGCAATGATCGGCGCAGTCCAATCGGGGACGACAGCAAGAATCTCCATGATCAAATCAACCACAGCAGGTACGTCGACTTCAGTCGGATCTGTTGAGCTCTTTGGTTGTACTGGTTCCTCTCTGAAAGGATCTTCTTTAACTGAGGGAAGGTGGAGGTGCTCGAGGCAGACGTCACTCGGGACTGGTCTCCGAGTGGATCCGAGTTTTGCCAACTCATCAGCTGCCTGGTTCTTCAGTCGCGGAACATGGTGGAGTTCTAGACCTTCGAACTTTTTCTCGAGCTTCCTCACTGCATTGCAGTATGTGGTCTTGGTGGGGTTCCTGACGTCCCACTCCTTCATCACCTGATTAACCACCAAATCCGAATCGCCATAGACCATCAGGCGACGGACGCCGAGTGCGATGGCCATGCGCAGTCCATAAAGGAGAGCTTCATACTTTGCCTCATTATTGGAGGAATCAAAGTGTATATGCAACACATACTTGAGTTTGTCACCTTTTGGCGATATGATCACAACGCCAGCGCCGGAGCCATTCAACATCTTGGACCCATCGAAGAACATTGTCCAATGAGCCGAGTAGATGTGGGTCGGTTGTTGTTGTTCTACCCATTCTGCTATGAAGTCAGCCAAAGCTTGAGACTTTATAGCTTTCTTGGACTCGAACCTGATGTCGCAGTACAACATCTCCATTGCCCACTTCTCCACTCGACCCGATGCGCCTCGATTGTGGAGGATTTCCGACAAGAGAGCATCAGAGACGACAGACACCGAGTGGTCTTGGAAATAATGAGCCACCTTCTTCGCAGTCATGTCAATCCCGTAGAGAAGTTTTTGATAGTGGGCATACCTCTGCTTGGAAGGAGTCAGGACTTCGCAGACGTAATACACTGGCCGCTGAACTTTGTATGCTTTGCCTTCTTCTTCTCGTTCGACTGTGAGAACAGTGCTGACGACTTATTTTGTAGCCGCGATGTACAGAAGAAGGGGCTCTTTATTGAGCGGAGCAGTAAGAACCGGCTGGGTGGAAAGTAGGACTTTGAGGTCGTCGAATGCGACTTGGGCTTCGTCTGTCCACTCGAAAGTATCTGATTTCTTCATGAGTCGGTACAGAGGAAGCGCCTTCTCGCCGAGTCGACTGATAAACCTGCTCAAAGCCGTTAGGCAACCTGTGAGCCGTTGAACATCGTGTATTCTGACCGGCCGCTCCATTCCGACGATGGTCCCGATCTTTTCGGGGTTGACATTGATCCCTCGTTCGGAAACAAAGAAACCGAGTAACTTTCCGCTGGGAATGCCGAATGAACACTTGGCGGGGTTGAGCTTGATATCGTACCTACGAAGGTTGGCGAATGTTTCTGCCAAGTTAGTCAGCAGGTCGGAACCTTTGCGTGACTTGACTACGATATCATCCATATACGCCTCCACATTCCGACCGATCTGGTCGAGGAGGCATTTTTGGATCATGCGCATAAAGGTTGCTCCTGCATTCTTCAAACCAAATGGCATAGTGATGTAGTAGAAGTACCCGAATGGGGTGATGAAGGCGGTTTTTAATTCATCGGGGCCATACAGACGGATCTGATGATAGCCCGAGTAGGCATCAAGAAATGACAAACGCTCGCAACCCGCAGTCAAATCGACAATTTGATCGATGCGGGGGAGCGGAAAATGGTCTTTCGGGCAGACCTTATTGAGATGTTTGAACTCGATGCACATTCGGAGCGACTTGTCCTTCTTGGGCACCATGACAACATTGGCGAGCCACTCGGAGTGGTGTACCTCGCGAATGAAGTTGGCTGCCAAAAGCTTGGCCACTTCTTCTCCGATTGCCTTCCTCTTGTGCGCGGCGGACCGACGCAGTCGTTCTCGGACAGGCCGAGCGGTGGGATCCACATGCAGTCGGTGCTCAGCCAACTCCCTGGGTACACCTGGCATGTCAGAGGGCTTCCATGCGAAGATGTCCCAGTTCTCACGGAGGAATTGGATGAGCTCGGCTTCCTATTTAGGATCGAGGGTGGTGGAGATGTTCGTCGGGGCAGCGGTGTCGTCCGTCGGGTGGATGCTGACCTTCTTCGTCTCTCCCGCCGACTTGAATGCGGACTCCGAAGCTGGCTTCTTTGCATGCATCAAGTCAGCGGGGTCGGCTATTTTCTTGTACTCGTCAAGCTCGAGGACATCCATCAGCTGATCGGCGATCCTTGATCCCTGCTGCAGACACTCCTCGGCCCGCTGTCGATTGCCTGTGATAGTGATCACACCTTTCGGGCCTGGCATCTTCAGCTTTAGGTACTCGTAACAGGGACGGGCCATGAAACGCGCATACGCCGGGCAGCCCAGAATTGCGTGGTACGCGCTCTGGAAGTCCACCACCTCGAACGTCAGCTTTTCCTTGCGGAAGTTCTTGTCGGAGCCGAAAACGACGTCCAACGTGATCTGGCCGAGTGACTTGGCCTTTCGTCCAGGGACGACTCCATGGAAGTGCATGCTGCTCTCGCTGAGTTTGGACATCGGAATGCCCATCCCCAAGAGAGTGTCGGCGTACATGATGTTCAAGCCACTGCCGCCGTCCATGAGGACTTTGCGCAGTCGGACTCCTTCCACCATCGGGTCGACGACCAGAGCTTGTCTCCCTGGGGTGGGTACGTGTGCTGGATGATCCAACTGGTCAAAGGTGACCGCAGTCTGAGACCATTTGAGGAACTTGGGGTTGGTAGGCGTGGCCATGTTCACCTCCCTGTTCACCAGCTTCAGTCGACTCTTGCTCTCAATGTCAGCAAAAATCATCAGTGTTGCATGGACTTGGGGGAATGGATCCTCCTTGTCCTCCTCATCCTGTTCATTGCCCTTTTCACTCGGTTGCCCTTCGCCGAACCCCTGGATCAGGAGGCGACATTGCCGAGTGGTATGCTTCGGATATATGGCGTTGCCCTCTTCATCCATCTTCGTGTGAATCGGACATGGCTGGTCCAGGATGGGGTTACTGAACTGCTTCTTCTTGGGGGTGAACTGAGCCTTCCCTTTGCCTTTGAACTTGGCATTAGTAACAGATGCGGCTTCTGCCTGTGGAGTGGATGGAGCATTCTGCTTCTGCTTCCGGGTGTTATTCCCATCCCCATCGGCGACTGCTTTGTGCTTGCCGCTACGGATGTGGTCCTCTTCTTCGCCGTTTGCATAGCGTGCCGCTATCTCCGTCATCTTGCTCATGGAGATGTCGCCTGTTCGACCGAACTTCAGGTACAAATCTCTGTACGGCACGCCTGCCTTGAAGGCACAGACTGCTTGGTGCTCTATGACGTTCTCCACCGTGTGGTAGAGGGTCGTCCAACGCTGAATGAAATCGCGCAGGGGCTCATTCTGCTTCTGGACACAATGTTGGAGCACCACGAGGCCAGCAGGGCGTTTGCACGTCCCTTCGAAGGTCCTGATGAAGACTCGGGCCAGATCTTCCCAGCTGTAGATGCTTGAGGGGGCCAATTGATTCAGCCACGCTCGCACCGAGCATCAGAGGGAGGTACAAGGTGGGCGCCAAGTGTCGTGGGTATAAGTCTGACAGTAGATGTGTAGGGTACGAAAGGATGGGCAGAGCCTTAGCTACGGCGAGGTTGTATGAGTTCAGGCCCCTCTACGTTGGAGGTAATAGCCCTACGTCTCAGTGCTCTGGGATCTTGTTGTCGAGTGGAATAGGGATTACAATGAATTGCTAACCCTTGCACCAGTGGGGAAGGGGGGCTTATATAGAGTACGCTGCCCTTCACAACGGTTCGGTGCATAGGGGTGGAGTAGTGGCGAATAAATGCCTACGTTACAGGTAACATATGTCTTAAATGATAATAAAGGCATATGGAAACGTATGACCGTTTCCCTCCAGGGGGGTTACAATGTACAGAGTGGAATTCAGTCGGTTAGTTTGATACACTCCGAATGCTCATCTCCGACTGGATGGTGCAGGATTCATTACCGACTGGATGATGGGAAGTCCTTAATTCAGTCGGAACTGACTAAGGGCCTTATCCCTTACGAAGGGTAGTCCTTGGGTAGGACTTATAGGGCAGGCCTCTGACCCTACCCTAGGACTATAACCCCATCAGTATATCTATTGGCAAGATGAATAGTGACATCAATAGGCTCTATCTCAATAGGTGCAATCTCATCCTTGATTTCATCATATAAGGATTGAGGTATTGCACTAACACTAGCACCCACGTCACATAAACCATTATAGCAATGATCTCCTATCTTAACAGAAACAACAGGCGTGCCAACAACAGGCCTATGTTTGTCTCTAGCGTGAGGTTTAGCAATTCTAGCAGCATCTTCACATAAGTGAATATTATGTCCCTAAACATCGTCGGACAAAATATCTTTGATAATAGCAATACTAGGTTCAACTCTAATTTGCTCAGGGGGTGTAGGTGTTCTAATGTAGCCTCTACGTATCACAGTTGAAGCTTTAGAATGATCATTTATCCTAACAGGGAAAGGTGGTTTCTCAATGTAAGCACTGGGAACAACAGGATCATTATAGGCAATGACTCTCTCTTCAACTGGATTGGGTTTAACTACATTGACTTCTAAAGGAGGATGATATTCAAACCACTTCTCTTTGGGGATATCAACATGAGCAGCAAATGATTCACACAATGAAGCTACTATCTGAGAGTCAAGTCCATACTTATCGCTAAGGTCACAAAAAGTATTTGTTTCAGCAAAGGATTTCACACAATCAAACTGGAAATTCATACCTGACTCCTTACCTTCTTCAAGCTCCCAATATTTAGAGTTGCATTTAATTCTCTCCAATAAATTCCATTTGAAGTCAATATCTCTCTTCATAAAAAATTGGTACAAGAAGTATCAAGCATGGTGCGATGATCATGAGAAAGCCGAGCATAAAAGTTCTGAATGATAATTTCTCTCGAGAGCTCATGATTGGGGCATGAATATAACATTGATTTAAGCCTCCCCCAAGCTTGAGCGATGCTTTCTTTGTCATGAGGCCAAAAATTGTAAATATAATTCCGATCACATTGTACTAAATGCATAGGATAAAACTTTTGATGAAATTCCAATTTCAACCGATTGTAGTCCCATCATCCAGTATCATCACATAGCCTATACCATGTCAACGCCTTATCCTTCAAAGGTAAAGGAAGGACCTTCTTCTTGACCTCATCCTCGGGCAAACCTGCAAGCTTAAATAAACCACAAACCTCATCTACATAGATTAGATGCAAGTCTGGATGTGATGTTCCATCTCCTGTAAAAGGATTAGCCAGCAGTTTCTCTAGCATAACAGAAGGAAATTCAAAGCAAATATTTTCAGTAGGTGCAGAAGGTTGAGGAACAACTCTTTGTGCTTCCGTTCGAGGTGAAGATACCTTGAACAAGCCCCTCAAAGGATTAGTATCCATAGTGACAAGTGACAATAAATTTCAGCACACTATATGAATGTTTCCTTACCAAGTTCCACTTACCAAAGGCGCTTCACTCCCCGACAACGGCGCCAGAAAAGAGTCTTGATGACCCACAAGTATAGGGGATCAATCGTAGTCCTTTCAATCAGTAAGAGTGTCGAACCCAACGAGGAGCAGGAGGATCTGGCAAGTGGTTTTGAGCAAGGTAATATCTGCAAGCACTGAAATTATCGGTAACAAGTGATTGTATGGTGAGATGATTCGTAGCGAGCAACAAGTAACAAAAGTAGAGACGGTGCAGCAAAGTGGCCCAATCCCTTTTGTAGCAAGGGACACGCCTGGACAAAGTCTTATAGGAGGAAAAACGCTATCAAGGACACACGGGAATTTCTGTCATGCTAGTTTTCATCATGTTCATATGATTCGCGTTCATTACTTTGATAGTTTGATATGTGGGTCGACCGGCGCTTGGGTACTGCCCATACTTGGACAAGCATCCCACTTATGATTAACCCCTCTCGCAAGCATACGCAACTACGAAAGAAGAATTAAGACAAAGTCTAACCATAGCATTAAACTAGTGGATCCAAATCAGCCCCTTACGAAGCAACGCATAAACTAGGGTTTAAACTTTTGTCACTCTAGCAACCCATCATCTACTTACTACTTCCCAATGCCTTCCTCTAGGCCCAAATAATGGTGAAGTGTTATGTAGTCGACGTTCACAAAACACCACTAGAGGAAAAACAACATACAACACATCAAAATATGGAACGAATACCAAATTCACATGACTACTATTAGCATGACTTATCCCATGTCCTCAGGAACAAAAAGTAACTACTCACAAAGCATAATCATATTCATGACCAGAGAGGTAATGAGTAGCATCGAGGATCTGAAAATAAACTCTTCCACCAAATAATTCAACTAGCATCAACTACAAGGAATAATTAACACTACTAGCAACCTTACAAGTACCAATCAGAGTCGTGAGACGGAGATTGGTTACAAGTGATGAACTAGGGTTTGGAGATGAGATGGTGCTGATGAAAATGTTGATTGTGACGAGTCCCCTCCGATGAGAGGAGTGTTGGTGATGACGATGGCGACGATTTCCCCCTCCGGGAGGGAAGTTTCCTCGGCAGGATCGTCCTACCGGAGCTCTAGATTGGTTCTGCTCAAGTTCCGCCTCGTGGCGGCGGCGAATCCACGAAAAAGGTCCCTTCTGATTTTTTTTCCAGACGAAACCCTTCATATAGCAAAAGATGAGCGTCGGAGGGGCAACAGGGGGCCCACAAGCCCTCCAGCCCTGGCCAGGGGGGTAGGCCGGGCCTGGCAGGCTTGTGGCCTCCAGGTGGCGCCCCTCTGGTACTTCTTCCGCCCAGTATTTTTTATATGTTCCCAAAAAATTCCACGTTGATTTTCACGGCTTTTGGAGTTGCGCAGAATAGGCATCTCAAACTTGCTCCTTTTTCAGGACAGAATTCCAGCTGCCGGCATTCTCCCTCTTCATGTAAACCCTGCAAAATAAGAGAGAAAAGGCATAAGTATTATACCGTGAAGTGAAATAACAGCCCAAAAAGCGATAAATATTGTAAGTGCATCTAGTGCCCCTTAGTGATTTTGGTGGTTTGAAGACTTATAGGTTAAGTATCTAATGTGTTTTGAAGTGTACACAGGATCTATAAGTCATTGAGAAGTTTGAGATATTTGAAGAATATCGACCCCTAAAATATATGTCTTCAGTTGAAGAAATTGGTCTGAAGCTGAAGAAATGAATCGCGAAGAATTTGCGATGAAATGGATATTCCTCGTGAAGATATTGATATTGAGAAGATCGGTGGTTCCTGAAGAAAATCGTTCTGAAGAAATTGAAGCGTGAAGATTTTCGTTTTCTGTTGTACTTTCTTCGCATTTGATGAATAGGAACACCGTACTGTTAAAGGGGGTCAAAGTAACACTATGGAATGGATTTCCTCATAATGCTCAACCCAAGCCAAATCCTACCAAAAGCCTCAAGTGAGGAATATGAGTGACATGAGGACTCTCACAGTTGAGAGTCCCGACCGTTTCGATAAGCCACGCCAAGTCACTGATCTTATCCACTCCAACGGTCATATTGTTTAAGGGCATTAATGTCAAATCATGCCGGGATGCTCCCAGGCTATAAATAGCCACCCCCCACAACCACTAGCTGGTTGGCTGCTCCGCTAGAAACTGACACTCGTCATAAGAGCAACCCAATTCCTCAGAGCTTTCGAGAGTAAATCATCAGTGAGGAAATACACCACCCACCGAAACCACAAACCAAACCTAGTGATTGAGCATCACTGAAGAAGTTGTTCCTGTGTGGGACTGAAGCCTTTTACCTTTGAGGACTGTGCATCCTCCAGACGGTTAGGCGTCATGGTCTAGAGCAATCCAGCAGTCAATTGTGGATCGCCGGGTGACCGAGTTTGTGAGGGTTTGGAAGTCTGCCCTGAAGACTTACCACGAGTGTTGGGCGAGGACTGTGTGTCCTTAGCTCAAGGAGAATACGGTAGGGACTGTGTGTCCCGGGACTGGGTGTCCTTTGGTTTAAATACCAAGCCGCTCCAAACCAGATGTACAACTGTCACAGCAGTTGGAACTGGGTCATCAACAACTGTCTTCACCAAGAATCGGGTTCTAATTCCTCAACTCTTTACATTCTCTGTATTATGTGTTGATGACTTTCACTGTGACTGTTTGAAGAATTTGCTGAAGACTTTCTCTGAATTTCCTCAACCCCAAATTCTTCACTTGAGTAAATCATCATCTGTATTCTGCGTGCCTGCTTGCTGTGCAATCTGTTTTCATAATCTTCACTCTGTAATACTGCTATTGTGAACGATTGTACAACTGATCCTTAACTGTTTCCGCTGTAAGTTAGTCATCAGTGAGGAATTTCCTCAAAAGGAATTTCCTCAGTGATGAAATTCTAAAAATCTCCTATTCACCCCCCCTCTAGTCGATATAACGCACTTTCAATTGGTATCAGAGCAAGGTACTCCCTTGTTCTGTGTGATTTTGGTTTAACCACCTGGAGTTTTAGTTATGTCGACTGCAGGCATGTTCAAGGTGACTGCACCATGTCCCACCTACGAAGGGAAGAACTTTCCTTTCTGGAAGAACAAAATGCAACTGCATCTGCAAGCAATTGACAATGATCTCTGGTATATTGTGGAAAATGGCGTTCCCCTCGTTTCTGCTAATGTCACTGCAGCTGATGTGAAGATATTTAAGCAACTCAATTCTCAAGCGAAGAACATAATCTGTGGCTATTTGAGCCCAGGTCAGTTTGGAAGAGTAAGTGCTTTGGGATCTGCAACACTGATCTAGGAGAGATTGTGCAAGGTAAATGAAGGGGTATCAACCCAGCGTGACTCTCGTGTTGATATTCTTCGCAATCTCTTCAATTGCTTCAAGAGACATGACAATGAATGCTGCCAAGACACCTTTGATCGCCTCACTGATATATCAAATGAACTGCAAGCACTGGGAGCTCGAGACATCACTGATCACGAAGTTGTGAAGAAACTGCTGAGATCCTTGGATCCTTCATTTGACACTCTAGTTCTGATGATTCAAGAAAGACCAGACTACAAGATGCTAGATCCAGCTGATATTCTTGAAAGGCTAAATACTCATGAATTCCAGCAAGAAGAAAAGAGAGATCTATATGGACCAAGCTATTCCAGACCACGAGCACTGAAGGCTAGAGCAATTTCCTCATCTGAAGAAGAAACAGATGACAGCAGTTGTGACCCTGAAGAATTTGGACAGGAGCTTGCAATGCTTGTGAGGAAATTCCAGAGATTTACACGACGAGGCCAGTTCGATAAATCATCAAGAAGAGACATGAGGAAATCAGAATCTGCATCCGAGGACTACAAGAAACGGACCTGTCACAAGTGCAAGAAATCAGGTCATTACATTGCTGATTGTCCTTGCTGGGGAAAGGAATCAAAGAAGAAGAAATACAAGGATGACAGTTCTGATGACTCAAGGAAGAAGAAGAAATCCTCAAAATCCTCATCTTCAAAGTCCTCCTCACACAAGAAGACTAGCTTCAGAAAGGCTCGGGCACTTATTGGCAAGGAAATGGATTCCGAGGCAGAATCAGAAGAATGTGATGATGAAGAAGGCTCTGGAGAAGATTCAGAATCCGGACAGGCTAGTCTTGCACTAGCAACCAATTTCGTCAGCAAGTCAATCTTCAATCTTGAAGAAAATGAGTGCACCATCCATACTGATGACTATGCTGATGACTTCGCTCCAACCTATTGCTTCATGGCAAAAGGTTCAAAGGTATCACATAATGCCTCCTCCTCTGATTCAAGTGACTGTGAACATGATGATTACAAAAAAACCCAGTTACAGTAAACTTGCCATCATTGCCACTAAACAACAAACGGCTCTAGAAAAGCTTCAAAAACTGCTAGACAAAAGTGATGATCTGTTGAATGAAGAAATGAATCTTAATCAAATCCTTGCTGATGACATGAAAAATCTTCAGTCTAGATTTGATATTCTTCAGGATCGTTATGATACACTCCTCACTGATCATGAGAAGCTTTCCTACGAATTTCTTCAAAGGAAGCTTGATCTTGAGAAGCTGAGGATGTCTTATGATGATCTTCGTATGGAAAATGATTCATTACTAGCTCAACAGATCAGCGCTAGTCAAGTTGAATTTATTCCTCCATGTCTTAAATGCATTGATCGTGAAACTGCTAATTCTTCACCAGAATCTTCAAATGATACCACTGCTACAGATTCTTCAATTGCACCTGATGTGTCAATTTCCTCACTTGAGGAAAACACAAATGTCACTGATGAAAATGCAGGGTTGAAGGAATTGTACGTGACAGGCATGTACAAAAGCCTCAAAGGACATCAAATCCTTTGTGATGTGCTCAAAAAGCAGATCTTGAACAGGAACCCGAGGAAAGAAGGAATTGCCTTTGAGAGGAAATTGAATGCTGATGGATCTTATTGGAAACCTGAGCAGTATCCCAAAACCTCATGGGTTGCTGCTATTGGGCCTCCTTTTGATCCATCTAATCTAACTGGCTTCTCATGTGAATTATCCTATTCCTCGGATGAGTCATTTGATTCCAACTATAAACTGTTCAAAGATCAATCTGGTGAAATATTTGCTCGATATGTTGGAACTAACTGCAGGAATGGCCCTCCTCTGAGGAAAATCTGGGTTCCCAAAAGTTGTCTTGAAAATCTTCAAGTGAATGTCCTCATGACATCACCTCTGAAGAATATGAACCCCAGATCAAATTCCTCAGGAGGACCAAAGTCTTCAAGAGGATCAAAATCCTCAACTGGTCAAAATTATGCTCATACCCGTGCTTATACGTCGAACATGCAGGGAAACTACAAGGAATATGATTATGAGCGCTACTCTTCAAATCATTATGTTCATAAATCCTCAAACCAGTTCTCTGCATACTCACATGAGTACTTTAACCCCCCTACTGTTAAGAGAAGTGCATTAGCTTCAATGCAACCTTTCTCATATGGTGCTCGCAGGATGTTGAACGCTTTGCCACCCCTTCAGATGTAGGTGGTGAAGAAATCAAACTAATCACTTCTGCAGGTCAGGTCTCCAGATGAAAATCATCATCTGAAGAATTTGCTGGAGACCTGAGGAAATGCTTGATAGGACGCAAGCTAATGATTGATGAAATAGAAATATTTCACACGTCCTTACATTTCTGTTGTGATGAAATCACTAAACTGATGAAATTAGTATCATATTCTTCAAACTTGAAGCATATGAGTTGGTAAGCTGTACTAATTCATCAACAGGATGACAAACCCAAAAACACTGAGTGGGTTCTCGATAGTGGCTGCACACATCACATGACTGGTGATAAAAGCCTACTGATGAATATGCCACTAACTCCATCACCTCTGAAGCAAATCACATATGCTGATAAAGGTAAAAGCAAGGTATTGGGACTTGGCAAAGTAGCTATTTCCAAGGATAGGCATATGGACAAAGCGATGCTTGTTGAATCCCTTGGTTTTAACCTCATGTCAGTCTCGATGCTTTGTGATCTTGATATGATTGTTATCTTTGGTAGATATAGATGTGTAGTCATCATGGCATCTGACAGATCCAAAGTCTTCGAAGGTGTAAGAAGAGGGGATTTGTACATTGTTGACTTCTCTACAGGTCCTCAACCAGCCACTTGCTTACTAGCAAAAACCTCGGAAGGATGGCTGTGGCACAGAAGACTAGGTCATGCAGGCATGAGGAATTTGCACACACTTGCAAAGAAGAAGCATGTCATTGGCATCGAATCAGTCAAATTCCTCAAGGATCATCTCTGCGGTGCTTGTGAATCTGGGAAAATAACCAGATCCAAGCATCCCTCCAAAACCATCATGACCACTACACGTCCATTTGAATTGCTTCATATGGATTTATTTGGACCTACACACTATGCAACACTAACCAATGCAGCATCTCTATATGGCTTTGTCATAGTTGATGATTATTCCAGATACACTTGGGTGCATATCATAGTGTATAAAACTGAAGTGCAGGAAATCTTCAAACGATTCTCTTCAAGGGCCTCGACGAACTTCGGCATCAAGATCAAACATATTAGGAGTGATAATGGAACCGAGTTCAAAAACACTGGTCTTGATGATTATCTTGATGAACTTGGTATTACTCACGAATTGTCTGCTCCTTATACTCCTCAGCAGAATGGTGTTGTCGAAAGAAAGAACAGGACTCTGGTTGAAATGGCAAGAACTATGCTTGAAGAATATCAGACTCCTCGTCGCTTCTGGCCTGAAGCAATCAACACTGCATGCCATATCATCAACAGGGTATATCTTCACAAATTCCTCAAGAAAACCTCATATGAACTCCTCACTGAGAAGAAACCCAATGTAAGTTATTTCAAAGTCTTCGGTGCAAAATGCTGGATTAGAGATCCTCACCATAGCTCAAAATTTGCACCTAAGGCACATGAAGGTTTTATGCTCGGTTATGGAAAGGACTTGCACACCTACAAAGTCTTCAACAACTATCACAACAAAGTTGTTGAGACTGTAGATGTGCGATTCGATGAAACTAATGGCTCGCAAAGAGAGCAATTGCCTTCTGATCCAGATAAATTGTCCCCTGAGGAAGCGATAAAGCTTAAGCCTACTGAAGACATTGTTCCCACTGAGGAAATTGAAGAAGAAATAATCCCTATCGCTGACAGAAACCAAGAAGATGCTCCTGAGGAAATTGCAACAACACCACTTCCTCAGCCCAGACAAAATCCTCAACCAGCTCATCCGAGGATTACAAATGAAGTAGAACTTGACAAAATCCTCAACGACATCAACGCGCCAGGTCCTCTCACTCGCTCAAAAGCTTCACACTTAGTTAACTTTTGTGGGCATTTCTCTTTTGTATCTATCACAGAACCCTCAAAAGTAGATGAGGCTTTTCTGGAACCGGAGTGGATCCAAGCCATGCAAGACGAACTTCTTCAATTCAAGCTGAATGACGTATGGGAGCTCGTCAAACGACCCGATCCTCGCAAGCATAACATCATCGGCACCAAGTGGATTTTCCGAAACAAGCAAGATGAGGACGGTCAAGTGGTGAGGAACAAGACACGACTTGTAGCCCAAGGCTACACCCAGGTTGAAGGAATAGATTTCAATGAAACTTTTGCACCTGTTGCTAGACTTGAAGCTATTCGAATTCTACTTGCTTATGCTAATCATCATAACATCATCTTATATCAAATGGATGTGAAAAGTGCATTCCTCAATGGTAAGCTTGAGGAAGAAGTATATGTTGCTCAGCCCCCAGGTTTTGAGGATCCAAAGAATCCAGACAAAGTCTTCAGACTCAAAAAGGCTCTGTATGGCCTCAAGCAAGCCCCTCGGGCATGGTATGATACATTGAAGGAATTCCTCATGAAGAAAGGCTTCAAACCTGGTTCACTCGATCCAACTCTTTTCACAAAATCTTATGATAATGAACTGTTTGTATGTCAAATTTATGTTGATGATATCATATTTGGCTGTACTGACAAAAGATACAGTGATGAATTTGCCTATATGATGAGTGAAGAATATCAGATGTCTATGATGGGGGAGCTGAAATTCTTCTTAGGTCTTCAAATTCGTCAACAAAACAATGGAATCTTTATATCACAGGAGAAATACCTCAAGGATGTTCTGAGGAAATTCGACATGCATGAATGCAAAGGTGCCAAGACTCCAATGCCTACCAACGGTCACCTCGGCACTGATGAAAATGGTAAAGATTTCGATCAGCAAGTATACCGTTCTATGATTGGCTCTTTATTGTATCTATGTGCATCTAGGCCAGACATAATGCTTAGTGTTTGCATGTGTGCACGTTTTCAAGCAAAACCGAAGGAATCACACCATAAGGCTGTGAAACATATTCTTCGATACTTATCTCACACACCAACACTAGGATTATGGTATCCCAAGGGCTCCAATCTTCATCTGGTAGGGTATTCTGATTCAAACTATGCTGGTGACCGTGTGGATCGCAAGTCAACATCTGGCACTTGCCATTTCCTCGGAAGATCACTTGTTTGCTGGTCCTCAAAGAAGCAGAACTGTGTATCACTCTCCACTGCCGAAGCTGAGTACATTGCTGCTGGTTCTTGCTGTGCTCAATTACTATGGATGAAGCAAACCCTCAAGGACTACGACATCAACATGAAGAATGTGCCTCTCTACTGTGACAATGAGAGTGCTATCAATATTGCCTACAACCCAGTACAGCACTCGAAGACCAAGCACATCCAGATTCGTCATCATTTTCTTCGGGACCATGTCCTCAAGGGCAATATCCTCATCGACCATGTGAAGACTGATGATCAACTGGTTGATATCTTCACTAAGCCCTTGGATGAGAAAAGGTTTTGCAAGTTGCGGTGTGAGCTAAATATCTTAGAGTCTTCAAATGTTTTGTAAAAACATGCACACATCCTAACACTTATGCAAAGTTGATGACTTAGATGTGCAACACATGATGAAACGATTTTCTTCAACCAATGAAGAAAATCACTCTGAATGTGAAGAAATTAACGAAGAAATTGATTCTCAGGGCCCTACGACAATTGTACGCGGCGTCTGTAATCAACATTCTTATATGGTGGGCAACGCCACCGCCCAATGTGAAATTCCTCAAGTTGATTTTCTTCAAATGATCAAATTCCTCACAATGCATTTTTCATCAAAACAGTTGTTCTTAATTGTGATGATCTATTGCAAAATCTTCAAAAACACTTGATGACTTTCATTTGTCTAGGTAGACTGTGATTTCTAGTCCTCAATAGCATTCACTTATTGCTATTTCTTCAAGTTGATATTTCTGCTAAGTGAATGTGATCGGACCCTTTTTCCCTCTATGCTATACTTATCCAGTCTATTCAATTCTTCATATGCGTTCTACTTGAAACTTTGTTCAAAATCCTCACTGCATCCTTGTCAGCTGATGATTTTGTAACGAAAATCCTCAAATCTTCGAAAAATTGTTTTCTTCAAAAGAACAGTAACGGAAACCCCACTTCCCACGATTGGATAGCCACGATCTCCACTATCTCCAGCACATCGTACGGGAGCTACACGTGTCCTGCGGAGACGTAGAGGCAAGGGCTATTCGGTCCGAAACTTTCGCGCCAAACAGTAACTTTCGGGCTATAAATATGTCCTTAACCCCCTCGGTATCATCTTCTTCGCCTCATCGCTCTCCTGCCACAGCACACCGAACCCTAGCGCCACCGCTGGTAGTCTTGTCGCCGGCAAGGAAGAGCTTCACTGCCTCAACCTTCTCGCCGCCAGGATCACGCCGGAGACGGAACATCTACGTCCGCCGCCGCCGTAGACGTCCTCTGCTGCCAAGTTAGGGTGCATTGGACACTTGACCGAAGAGCCTCTTCAATGCCACCTTTTTGTGTTCTTCGTTCGCACCTTCCAGGGTAATTATATCCCATTTTACAACAGATTAGATCTAAAATTTTACCTCTCCCTTGTGAAATCTGTTTTTCCTCAAGACACGATGCGCACATGATTCCTCAAACACTATCCATCACCACAATCATTGATGAACTAGCTAACATCTAAGATTTTCACGAGATTCCTCAATTGTGCGAATTTTCGGATCTGTACAACTCTGGAACCCAAGAACAGAATGCTTAAGCAAATTCCTCAACCACTGGTTATATTCCTCAAACTGTCAAACTTTTCCATTTTCTTCAAATCTGAGAACGCATATGACCTCTCCAAATTCCTCGCAACTATACTCTGTTCACAGGTACACACATGTCAGCTGATGAATCTCTCGGTTCTCATCACATTAACTCATTTGCAGCGTTTCTGGAAGAAACTCTTCAAGGCTCATCAGAATCCTCAAGAGTTAAAAATCCTTAGATAGTTCCTCGTCTGAAGAAAATGGAGGAAGAAAGGAAACAGAGGGGAGGAAAGAAACTGGAGCAGAACACAGCTGTGGACATTCCTGATGACATATACCTGGACTATTGCACGCCTGATGATGAACCTGAGACTATGCCTAAAAGAAAGATTAGGCTGCAGAAAATTGAACGCAGATGGGCAAAGGAGTGGAAGGAGTACAGGTTTGTGACTCCAAAGTATGCGAAGAAATTCGCCTTGAAGCCTCCTGGCAAAAGGGCCCCACTTGAGGATCATCAAGTTGCTCATCCCTCAAGTCTCATGACACTTGATGACTACCCAGAGGAAAAAGAAAGGCATCTGGCCAAGCTCAAGAAGCAAGCAGAAACAGCAGTAAAGAAATTTCATGAATCTTCAGTTGTTGCCTCCGGTGCTGCTCATTCCTCAGCAGCAGAAACCTCAGGCTCCGAGATTCCTCAACCAAAGTCTGTGCCAGCAAAGGCAAAAGCTTCTGTCACCAAACCCTCAGCTCCAAAACCCTCGGTTCCAAAACCGTCCACACCAAAACCATCAGCGCCAAAACCCTCAGCACCAATCGCATCCACACCAAAGTCCTCAGCTCCACCTCCAAAGCCAGTACAGAAGAAAGTCGTGAAGACTACGACTGCCAGCTCTAGCTCCTCACTCCCAGCTGCAACTAGCTCGGAGACAAAGTCGTCAACTCCCCATGTGAAGACTTTGGCTACTACTGAACCTGCACCTCTGCCCAGCCCAAGCAAAATCATCACAGTCCCGTCTGCATCAGAGGGAAGTGAAGAATATGATGATGAAACTCTGGAAGCCATCATCAGGAACAAACAAGAAAGGGTAGCACAAGCATCAGGCAGTGCTATTCCTCTGGCGATGGACCCCAAGGTCCTCCTCGATTTCATCAACGTGTGGTATGAAGACCCAAACACACCCATTGATGATTTGAAACTTCCTCCTGGTGTAAGCCACATGGTGGCTACTTTCATAAACGAAGCCAAGTGGAAGGAACAGAAGGCCAAGCAGGCAAAGATTGCAAAGGCTAGAAAGGAGAAATTCCTCAGGCAAATGTTCTCAAGCTGATGCCTGAAGCATTGGTTTCCACCCAGGCAGAGCTGCAAGTCTTGACTGACAAGTGTGAGAAACTGTCAGATCGCACAAGCATCAAAAGCAATTTCATCAAGCTAGCCACTAGTGTTGTTGATGACTACAACAGACGTCACCCCCCACCAGCACCAACTCCTCAGCCCCTGGTTGAACAGCCAAAAGATGCATCTCCTGTTGAGGAGGAAATTCCTCAAGCTGAGGAACAACACCAAGAGCGCCGTGCTGATGAACCGGCCATTGGAGAAATCATCACTGAGACCGCTCCTGAGGAAACTGCTACCGATCCAGCTGCTTCACCAAAGCAGGCTGATGACTATGTTCCAGCTGGTTCCTCACTGCCAGCTGAAGAATCTGTTAGGAAAACACCTTCACCAAAAACTTCAAAGGTGAAGAAGTTAATCCCGTCTGCATCAGACGAGAAAAAGACAAGGGCTGCTGAGAAGGAAGCGAAGAAGAGAAAAGCTTCCTCAGCAGAAGAAAAGATTGAGGCAAAACGCCTCAAGAAAATTGAAGAATCTGCCCCACTGGACCCGGTGCCTCTTAATGTTGCACCCTCATTTGAAATGGTCGTCGTTGGTGACCACACTACGAGGGCAGATGAGGAAATGAAGGATGCTGCCTCTGAGGAGCATACTGATGAGGAAATACAGATTGATGACAGTCCTCAATCTCATATTCCTCAGAAAGAGACTATTGAAGCCTCAGCTGCAGCAGCTGATGAATCTGCTTCTGCCACCAAGTCAGCTGATGAAAATCAAGCTGAAGAAAATGTCCAGTCTGAGCAGGCTCCTCCCACTGAACAAGCTGATCAAACTCCTCAAGCTGAGAAGGATGAAGAAATTCCTCAGCCTGATGCTGAGCTAGAACAAGAAATTCCTCATCCTGAGGAAACTGCTGAAGAAAATGTTCCCGCCCCTGACAATGAATTCATAGTCCTCAACCCAGAATCTGCCATGGTTGTTTCCCCTCCCATTCCTCAGCACAATCTCAATCCAGTTCAGCGCCTGCCATTCTCGAAGAGGCCCAAGTTTCAGAAAGAAAATTTCTTTGAGGAACGTATGTATTTCATCGGAGAGAATCCTTATGACAAGCCTCAAATGAGGCATCTGAAGTTTTGGACAAGGACGCAGATGAACTACTATGCTTCTGTGCTCTGTGGCCGCAACAAGATATTCCAGCACAGGCACATTCCTCATGCTGACCTTGAAGAAATTCCCTGCATGGAACCAGTCCTCGGTGTACTACATGATGCAGGTTTGCTCTCTATGTGCTCCGACATATCAGATTGGAATAGTGAGCTAATTCTTCAGTTCTATTCAACTCTGCACATCTCGGGCAATGCTGATGACATCAACACTTGGGTGTTCGACTGGATGACCCAAAATACTCACTACAAGGCTCCAGCGTCTGAACTCCTCAAAGAACTGCCCGTACCAATTCCTTCAGAAGGGGCAGTGAAGCTTTATGGTGAGCGTGAGCTGCCAAATGGAATGATGGAAGTCCTCATGAAGCCTTTGGCTGCAGGAAAACCCTCAAGAACCACATTCCTCGTCCATGAGCTAAAGTACACACCACGGTCTGTCTACCGCATTCTCTGCAGTGTGCTAGCGCCAATCAAAGGCCATGATGATGACGAAGATGTCGTCGGCCTCATGAAGAACATCCTCTTCAACATCATTCACGGTATCCCCATGAATATCCATGATTTCTTCTTGAGGACTTTGGCTGACAATGCAATGTGCCCCTATGATCACAAAATCTATGCACCATGGATCATGAGATTCCTCAGGACAAGGACAGGCATCAACTTTCACGCCGATTTCCAGAACCATGTTGGTTATATGCCTCCTATCCGGGTCAACAAGAAGACTTTCGAGCCCATTGAGGGAAAAGGAAAGTCTGTGATTGATGAAGGAAGCAGGCCCCTTGATGGCCAGTTCAAAGAACCACATGCATATTCCTCATGGGACGATACTGAGACTCGTCCACCAAGTCCAGTTCCTCCTCGCGTGCTAAACACCAGAGAGCTTCTTCTCAGTCTTCATCAGAAGGTGGATCACAACCACAAATGGGTCAAACGCCAGTTTGGTGCCATTGTGAAAACCCTCACTGAGACCCAGAACAGTGTGAAGCTTAATCATCACTATCTGCATGAGGTTTTTGATCGCACCTGGGCTACCCTTGCACATCTGAAGACCCAGACTGAACTTGAAGAATTGAACTTTGAGCAGGACTTTGACTGGTCGTGGCCTCCCAAGAAGAAGTTCAGGCCCATTCCAATGCCAGATCTTGAAGACAGCTCCTTCTCGTCCTTCCGCACCGCCGAATCTGATGAGGAACAACTTGACACCGCGACAGGCCCAAGGAAGAAGACTACACCAAAGAAGCGCCAAGGATCTTCATCAACTGCCAAGCAATGAAGTCTTCACGGGCGTTAGTCCTTAGTTTGTCCCTTTTTGTCCCTTGATGACAAAGGGGGAGAAACTTGAGAGTTAGTCTTCAAACGGGATTTATTTTTGGGGCTTATGAACTATATTTAAGTTACAAACTCTTGGCTCTTCTGAAGTTTTTATGTAATGAGTTGTAACTTGAGCCCGATGGTACTCTGACGCTTTTTGAACGTTTTTCTTCGCATGCTTATTCCTCAAGTTTTAATGCAAGCATGCTGGAATTCGTCAGATACCATTTGCCATCATGCATCTTCATTTTCTTCATATGACATGTTATATGTATGCATGATTTACAAGATTCAGGGGGAGATCTCCATGATATAAATCATCAAGTGCATATACTATAAAAGCAAAATCCTCAAGGTATGCACATCTTCAGGGGGAGTCTCTGTGAATCTTGTTTTCAAATTCCTCAAATGAGTATTTACACTTCATATTTTTGATCCCTGTTGAAGACTTAACCTAATTGTCATCAACCACCAAAAAGGGGGAGATTGTAAGTGCATCTAGTGCCCCTAAGTGATTTTGGTGGTTTGAAGACTTATAGGTTAAGTATCTAATGTGTTTCTAAATGTACACAGGATCTATAAGTCATTGAGAAGTTTGAGATATTTGAAGAATATCGACCCCTAAAAATATATGTCTTCAGTTGAAGAAATTGGTCTGAAGCTGAAGAAATGAATCGCGAAGAATTTGCGATGAAATGGATATTCCTCGTGAAGATATTGATATTGAGAAGATCGGTGGTTCCTGAAGAAAATCGTTCTGAAGAAATTGAAGCGTGAAGATTTTCGTTTTCTGTTTTACTTTCTTCGCATTTGATGAATAGGAACACCGTACTGTTAAAGGGGGTCAAAGTAACACTATGGAATGGATTTCCTCATGATGCTCAACCCAAGCCAAATCCTACCAAAAGCCTCAAGTGAGGAATATGAGTGACATGAGGACTCTCACAGTTGAGAGTCCCGACCGTTTCGATAAGCCACGCCAAGTCACTGATCTTATCCACTCCAACGGTCATATTGTTTAAGGGCATTAATGTCAAATCATGTCAGGATGCTCCCAGGCTATAAATAGCCACCCCCCACAACCACTAGCTGGTTGGCTGCTCCGCTAGAAACTGACACTTGTCATAAGAGCAACCCAATTCCTTAGAGCTTTCGAGAGTAAATCATCAGTGAGGAAATACACCACCCACCGAAACCACAAACCAAACCTAGTGATTGAGCATCACTGAAGAAGTTGTTCCTGTGTGGGACTGAAGCCTTTTACCTTTGAGGACTGTGCATCCTCCAGACGGTTAGGCGTCATGGTCTAGAGCAATCCAGCAGTCAATTGTGGATCGCCGGGTGACCGAGTTTGTGAGGGTTTGGAAGTCTGCCCTGAAGACTTACCACGAGTGTTGGGCGAGGACTGTGTGTCCTTAGCTCAAGGAGAATACGGTAGGGACTGTGTGTCCCGGGACTGGGTGTCCTTTGGTTTAAATACCAAGCCGCTCCAAACCAGATGTACAACTGTCACAGCAGTTGGAACTGGGTCATCAACAACAGTCTTCACCAAGAATCGGGTTCTAATTCCTCAACTCTTTACATTCTCTGTATTATGTGTTGATGACTTTCACTGTGACTGTTTGAAGAATTTGCTGAAGACTTTCTCTGAATTTCCTCAACCCCAAATTCTTCACTTGAGTAAATCATCATCTGTATTCTGCGTGCCTGCTTGCTGTGAAATCTGTTTTCATAATCTACACTCTGTAATACTGCTATTGTGAACGATTGTACAACTGATCCTTAACTGTTTCCGCTGTAAGTTAGTCATCAGTGAGGAATTTCCTCGGTGATGAAATTTTAAAAATCTCCTATTCACCCCCCCCCCCTCTAGTCGATATAACGCACTTTCAAATATCAACATGAAAGCATGATGCAAAATGGACGTATCAGCCATATAATAAAGAGTGTCTTAGTTGAAGGGCTTTGCCTCATGCCATGATCAAAAGAGTGAGAAAAGATCGAAAGCATGAAAGATCATGTAATGATCTTATGGGAAGTGATGGCTTCACATATAAAAAGAATGATGATTGAAACTTGTTGAGGGTAGACAAACGTAGACCTTGGTCATTGTTGCAATTAATAGGAAGTGATAAGGAAGGAGAGGTTCACATATAAATATATCATCTCTGACACCATCTATGATTGTGAACACTCACTAAACTATTGCATGCCTAGAAGTAGATGTTGGACAAGGAAGACAACATAATGAATTGTGTTTGCTTGGTTCCGAACAATGTTATATGATTAGAGATCCCTTAGCATGTGACGATTGCTTCCTCCTCATATTAGCCAAAATTCCCGCACCAAGTAGAGATACTACTTGTGCATCCATAAACCTTCAACCCAGTTTTGCCATGAGAGTCCACCATACCTACCTATGGATTGAATAAGATTCCTCAAGTAAGTTGTCATCAGTGCAAGCAATAAAAATTGCTCCCTAATATCTATGATCTATTAGTGTGTGGAAAATAAGCTTTGTACGAACCTGTGATGAGGAAGAGATAAAAGCGACACACTGCACAATAAAGTTCTTTATCACAGGAGGCAATATAAAGTGACGTTCCTCCGCACTAAGAGGACACGCATCCAAACCTCAAAAGCGCATGACAACCTCTGCTTCCCTCTGTGAAGGGACTATCTGATACCTTTACTTTTTGCCCTTGAAAGAGTCATGGTGATCTTCACCAATTCCTTGTTTCGCCTTTGTCTTGGCTAACGTCACATGCTTGGGAATGATCTATATTCATATGTCAACTTGGAAGTAAGTATTCATGAATTATCATTTTTGACATTACCCTCGAGGTAAGCAGTTGGGAGGCAAAACTATAAGCCCCTATCTTTCTCTGTGTCCAGCTGAAACTTTGATCTCATGAGTACCACGTGAGTTGTAGCAATTGTAGAGAACGAAAGGATGATTGAGTATGTGGATTTGCTTTACAATCTCTTATTTGACTCTTTCTGATGTTGTGATAAATTGCAATTGCTTCAGTGACTAAAGGCTATCGGTTGTTACTTCCCGGTAAGGTTCTTGATCCATGCTTTACTTTGTGAAGGAATTGTTACTTTAGCATGAGAGATTATATGTTGGTATTGCTGTTCTGATCATGATCATGATGCATGCATGTTCATATCTTGTTTTGTCGACACCTCTCTCCCTAAACATGTGGACATATTTATTGAGCTAGGCTTTCACTTGAGGACAAGCGAGGTCTAAGCTTGGGGGAGTTGATACGTCCATTTTGCATCATGTTTTCATGTTTATATTTATCGCTTCTTGGGCTGTTATTTCACTTCACGGTACAATACTTATGCCTTTTCTCTCTTATTTTGCAAGGTTTACATGAAGAGGGAGAATGCCGGCAGCTGGAATTCTGCCCTGAAATTGGAGCAAGTTTGAGATACCTATCCTGCGCAACTCCAAACACCGTAAAAATCAACAATGGTTTTTTTCTGGATTGATAAAAAATACTGGGCCAAAGAAGCGTCACAGGGGCGCCAGCAGGTGGCCACAAGCCTGCTAGGCGCGGCCACCCCCCTGGCCGCGCCTAGGGGGCTTGTAGGCACCCAGCTGGCCCACTGGCCTCCCTCTTCTGCTATATGAAGGGTTTCGTCCGAAAAAAAACAAGAGGAGGCTTTTTCGTGGATTCGCCGCCGCCACGAGGCGGAACTTGAGCAGAACCAATCTCGAGCTCCGGCAGGACGATCCTGCCGGGGAAACTTCCCTCCCGGAGGGGGAAATCATCGCCATCGTCATCACCAACACTCCTCCCATCGAGGGGACTCATCACCATCAACATCTTCATCAGCACCATCTTATCTCCAAACCCTAGTTCATCTCTTGTAACCAATCTCTGTCTCGCGACTCCGATTGGTACCTCTAAGGTTGCTAGTAGTGTTAATTACTCTTTGTAGTTGATGCTAGTTGGATTACTTGGTGGAAGAGTTTATGGTCAGATCCTTGATGCACTACAGGAATCAGCTTCTTTGCCGTCAGCCATCACAGACGGCAAAGAGGACTCCACCGACGGCAAAGAGTAATACACAAACGGCAAAGAAAACTCCTGTCGGCAAAAATTCTACGTCAGCCTACGACGGCATTGTAGCTTTTTTGCCGTCAGCCTCACCGAAGCGGACGGCAAAGAGCTTTGCCATCAGCTTTTCATAAGAGCATCTGGCAAAGAGGTCGAGAAGGCAGCCGACGGGCGTTGCCTTCATTAGGGGCTAACGGAGACTTTGTCGTCTACCTCGCCCTCTTCTTTGCCGTCTGCCTCCACCTCCACTCTTTGCCATATGCCTCCACCTCCTCCCCCCTCCACTCTTTGTCGTCTGCCTACCCCTCCTCCCCCTCCTCTGTGCCATGTTCTTTGTCGTCTGCCCCCCCCTAGGAAGCAGACGGCAAAGATACTATATGGACACCCAGGGAGCATAGCTGGGTGCCATGTGACACCTTTGCCGTCGGTCAGCTGATGGCAAAGGCCTTTGCCATTAGCTGGCAGACGGCAAAGAGCCTATATTGTCACATTTTTTTTCTATTTCACAGCACACACATATATGTATATATAATTCATAACACATATATGATAAATAGGTCACAACACATATATGATATACATAAGATCATCAATGCCATTTATTCATCAACGTACATCCCATATATCAAAAGAACCAACACATACAAAGTTTCATCCATATATACATACATATAGTTGCACATATATTGTTCATCCATATATATACATATACATATAGTTCAACATTGTTCATAAACTCAAATAAAAACGGGAACTAAAGCACTCCAATGCGAGCTTCCATGCATGTAGTACATCCAATCTGCAAAATGGGAATAAGAAAGTCAGAAGAAGAAGAACAACAACATATATATGACAAATAAGCTAAATTGAAGAAAAAAGAGAAGAAGCAAGAAGATAAGAAGGAGAAGAAAAAACAAGAATAAGGAGGAGGAGGAGGAGGAGGATGAGGAGAAGGATAAGGAGAAGGAGGAGGGGAATAGGAGAAGAAGAAGGATAAGAAGAGGAGAAGAAGGAGGGAAGAAGAAGGAGAATAAGTAGGGCTCCTTCTCCTCCTTCTCCTTCTTCTCTTCTTCTTCTCCTCCTCCTTCTTCTCCTTCTCCTTCTCTTCTCTTTCTCTTCTTCTTTTTGTTCTTCTTTTTCATTTCTCCTCTTCTCCTCTTCTTGGAGCTAAATTAGCTAAATATGTCTTTTTGGAGCTAAATGGGCTAATTATGTCATTATAGAGGAAAAAAGCTAAGTATATAATATTAATGAGCTAACCAAGGTTCTTATGCCATTTTGAGCTTATAATGTCTTTTTGGAGCTAAATGTGCTAATTATGTCATTGTTGGGGAAATTAAGGCAAGGAGAATATGAAAGAGGAGAAGAAAGAGGAGGAGGAGAAGAAGAAGAATAAATAAAGAAGCAGGAGGAGAAGGAGGAGGAGCAGGAGAAGGACTAGAAGGTCATTGGCCTTCTCCTCCTTCTCCTCCTCCTTCTCCTTCTTCTCTTCTTCTTCTTATTCTTCTTTCTTTTCATTTTTCCTATTTCTTCTCCTCTTCTCCTCTTCGTGGTAGCTAACTATGTCTTTTTGGAGCTAAATGTCCTAATTATCCCATTTTAGAGGAAAACAAGCTAAGTATATAATATTAATGAGCTAACCAAGGTTCTTATGCCATTTTGAGGTTATAATGTCTTTTTGGAGCTAAATGGGCTAATTATGTCATTGTTGGGGAAATTAAGGCAAGGAGAATATGAAAGAGGAGAAGAAAGAGGAGGAGGAGGAGAAGAAGAAGAAATAAAGAAGAAGGAGGAGAAGGAGGAGGAGGAGGAGAAGGACTAGAAGGTCCTTGGCCTTCTCCTCCTTCTCCTCCTTCTCCTCCTCCTTCTCTTTCTTCTCTTCTTCTTCTTCTTCTTCTTCCTTTTCATTTTTCCTATTTCTTCTCCCCTTCTCCTCTTCTTGGAGCTCAATTAGCTAACTATGTCTTTTTGGAGCTATATGGGCTAATTATCCCATTTTAGAGGAAAACAAGCTAAGTATATAATATTAATGAGCTAACCAAGGTTTTGATGCCATTTTGAGCTTATAATGTCTTTTTGGAGCTAAATGGGCTAATTATGTCATTCTTGGGGAAATTAAGGCAAGGATAAGAAAGAGGAGGAGTAGGAGAAGAAGAAGAAATAAAGAAGAAGGAGGAGAAGGAGGAGGAGGAGGAGAAGGACTAGAAGGTCCTTGGCCTTCTCCTCCTTCTCCTCCACCTCCTCCTCCTCCTTCTCATTCTTCTCTTCTTCTTCTTCTTTCTTTTCATTTTTCCTATTTCTTCTCCCCTTCTCCTCTTCTTGGAGCTCAGTTAGCTAACTATGTCTTTTTGGAGCTATATAGCTAATTATCCCATTTTAGAGGAAAAGAAGCTAAGAATACAATATTCATGAGCTAACCAAGGTTCTTATGCCATTTTGAGCTTAAGATGTCTTTTTGGAGCTAAATAGGCTAATTATGTCATTTTTGGGGAAATTAAGGCAAGGAGAATATGAAAGAGGAGAAGAAAGAGGATGAGGAGAAGAAGAAGAAATCAAGAAGGAGGAGAAGGAGGAGGAGAAGGACTAGAAAGTCCTTGGCCTTCTCCTCCTTCTCCTCCTCCTCCTCCTCCTTCTCCTTCTTCTCTTCATCTTATTCTTCTTCTTTCTTTTCATTTTTTCTATTTATTCTCCTCTTCTCCTCTTGTTGGAGCTCAATTAGCTAACTATGTCTTTTTGGAGCTATATGGGCTAATTATGCCATTTTTGAGGAAAACAGGCTAATAATATAATATTCATGAGCTAACCAAGGTTCTTATGCCATTTTGAGGTTATTATGACATTTTGGAGCTAAATGGGCTAAGTATGTCATTGTTGGGGAAATTAAGGCAAGGAGAATATGAAAGAGGAGAAGAGAAACTTATCGTAGTGGTCATCAAGGAGGAGAAACACCACGGTTGGTCGCGACGGCTTCGTTTGGAGATGGTTGCCCTGGAGAAGGGTCGTGCGATGCCGGTCGGGAGTTATTCTGTAGAAAAGATATTTTGCAATGTCTCATTTAGCATAATGACACTCAATTATTAATACTAGTTTATAATGAAACTCACCGTGCCAATCGAAGAGAAGACGGGCATCGGCGGAGGGACTTGACCGCTCTCCTCGCAGAGACCCTGGAGAGTGGGTCGTATTAGTTAGTAATGAAACATACATCACACACATGATTTGGCTAATCTGAAGAAAAACTTACCACAAAAAGCTCGTACAGGGCCCGTTGACCCGCCTCATTCTGGGCCCTCTCCTCCTCAAGCAATCGTGTCGTGGTCTGGTTCCTCTCATCAAGAGCAGCCTGAAGAGCAGCCTGGCTTGCCAATCTCTCTTTCTCAAGAGCAACCTGGTTTGCCGCTCTCTCTTTCTGAAGAGCAGCCTGAAACACCATTCCTCGTTACCACAGTAATGATCTATGGTGACACTCATAATGAAATGGATGAAAGTTTTCTGAGTCCGTACAACTAACCTCGATGGCAAGATCGACTCGCCGTGGACGACGCGTTATCTCAGGACAGTTGCTCGACTGGAGCGCCTTGATCTCCAGGAGAGTGAGTGGACAACGTATTATCCCATCTCCAATGGCTATCGAGCCATGGGGCCTCCCGCCACCAGATATCATCACCAGCTCTGGATCCAAAGGTTCCTAGCTCGGGTTAAATTCATCCCCTTTCGTAGCCTTCCCCGTGTCCCTGTATGTCACGAGCTTGTGGTGGGATGATATGTTGGTGAAGTTATTTGGATCATCCATGTGAGACTCAGAGAATGACTTCGCCTTCTTGTACGAGGCAGTATGGGCCATGCCATAAAGGTCGTACAAGTGTGGCATCTCCGTCTTATTGTGATGCGCCTAAAAGAGAGGAACAAAATATTAGCATGAAGAATGAATTGCATGAATCATGAAGCAAATCACATACCCAGTTTTGTCCGAACTGAAGTAAGTTGGCGCTGCCTTGATGGTGTGGCACACCAACCATTTTGCTACGCCGATCCTTCGCATTGTCGTGGACGGCTCGCCAGTTGCCTGTGCACCACTCATCAACCAACGCCTCCCAACAATCCAACTTATCCGCACACCATCTCGGGGGCACCTGTAAGTTATTAGAAAGAATTGTGAGCGCTACGCCTATGAATGAAATCAAGAAAACTACGTAGAAGGATTTAAGAATAGGTAATTACCTTCATGTATTGCTCCTTCTTCAGAAACTTTCTGCGGCAATCCTTCTTCTGCTTCTTAATACCACGCGTGGCGTGGTAGTCTTGAATAGCCTGCGGCCGAGCCTCGTGGCGTAAGTTCTGTAGTAACCGCCTACACCCGGCCTCGAGAACCTTGGCCGCCTCCTCCTCATATCCATCCTCACACCTATAGAAGTTCTGCAATCAAACGTGAAAACACCGATTAGTACAATAATTAGCTATATTGTTAATTTTAGATTGTGTAAAAGGATAATTTACCCAAAAGCTCTTGATCACCATCTCAGCCCTCGTGTGGCACAAGACACCATCTATAATATCCTCCGGCGGGGCCTGCGCAGCCTGGTAGTGCTCCCAGGAAAATCCTAGTGTAGGAACCTGACCCTCACCAGGAAACGTGACAAACCCCGGGAAATTTGTCCGGCAAAGCACACCAAGGACGGAGTTCGGCTTGCGGACTCCACGAGGGTGTGCCCATCCCCTGCAGTATGATAAGGTCAACACATTAGATATTTGAACAAACTTGAAGGCAAAAGCCAAAAAAAGAGTAAATGTACTTACCTATCTCCTTTAGGTTTAATCACCGGCCTCTGCTCGCGGGTAGCCGACACGACCGGGAGACGTGTACTACCACGCTTGTACACGGTGGCCCCGTCCACCTGCACATCGCCCTTACTATCCGTAAACTCATCCACGCCATCCCCGCCCCCTGAGCCACCCAGGCCCTCGGTCCAAGCCGGCAACTCGGTCTGATCCGGCTAGGCATCCCATCCGGACCTCTCCACGTCGGGTGAAGCCTCCGGAACCGTAGTCTCGTGGGCCGAATGCACCTCGACCCGAGGCTGATCCTAGACCGGAGTCTCATGGGACAAATGCCCGTCAACACCAGGCTCCTGGTCCGGAGTCCCCGTAGCCTCCTCCGCAAACGGGTCGACCATAGTAGTCCTATGCTCGGGTGAATGAGGTGGTGGTGGTGGCGAGGACGGCTCAACAGTCCTCCTGGATCTTCCGCGGCCAGCACCTCTCCGTGTACCCTTCCCCTTCTTCCCTACCCGACCAGCACCTCTCCCAGTGGGCAATGCCGCCGACGAAGAAGAACCCACGGGTGGTGTCGACAGACTATCTGCCAAGGCTCTACGGAGAGATAGGGGTGGAAGGGAAGTACCACCCCTCATGCGGGGCGCCTGGGAAGAACCCGTCGAGCGATTTGGACAAGCGCCCACCATCTTTCAACACCTGGTGACCTACCATGATAAAGATCAAAAGAAATTAGTACAACATAAAAAAGTTGAATAACTAACATGAATAATAATATGTACATGAATAATAAAGATTAAAATATATATATTCATGAGCTAACCAAGGTTTTTAGCTTATTATATCATTCTGGAGGATAATTAGCTAAACCTTCTCCTCCTCCTCCTTCTTCTTCTCTTCTTCTTCTTTTCATTTTTCCTCTTTCTTCTCCTCTTCTCCTCCTCCTCTTCTTCTTCTTCTCCTCCTCCTCCTCCTCCTCCTATTCTCATCTTCTTCTTATTCTCCTCCTCCTCCTATTCTCCTCTTCTTCTTCTTCTTCTTCTTCCTCTTATTTCTATTTCTATTTTTCTTTATCCTCTTCTTCTACTTATTCTTCTTTTTTCTCTTCTTCTCCTTCTTATTTTTTCTTCTTCTCTTCTCTTCTTCTTTTCTTCTTCTCCTTCTTATTTTTCTTCTCTTCTTCTTCTTATTCTCCTTCTTAATTTTTTCTTCTCCTCTTATTCTTCTTCTTCTTCTTCTTTTTCTTATTCTTCTCCTCCTCCTCTGTGGGGACCCCGACTAGCAAGTCGAGTTCGCCGTGCCCAGTGACCCCAAGGATCAATGTTCACTGAACACAGATACTGAATAATAGAGTCTTACATCCAAGTACCAAATTATTACATCAAATGACCAGAAGGTCGGGTTCAAGAGCAAGTCCTAAAGCCAAATAAAGGGATATATCGAGTAGCGGAAACACGTAAGGGCTAAGCGGTGCCCATGCCATCAAGCCTACACCGACAGGCATTCTGACTCGGAAGCGTCCTAGATCGCAGGTCCGTCTCCGACGGCGTACTCGTCGCCAAACTCCGGTCCTTCCATGTATGGTCAATAACATAACCAGTGGCAAGCCAATGAGTACTTTGAATGTACTCGCAAACAGCCCATGACATAAATGGTAATGAATAACAGTGACAGTTATCTTGAGTGGAATGCGATGAGGTGGTATGATCATGTATATGCATCAGGTTAAAGAATTGCTTGTGAATATCAGGTTACAGATATCAACATATCCGTAAAGGGTTGAACACACCGGGCTCACCCTAAATGCCAAGTCATCGGACTTGTCATAATCTCAAGGTGTTAATGAGGGCTAAACCATCCGGGTTTACCCTATATGTCAAGTCACCGAACGTGATCATATTATTGTGATTATCATGATTATAACGACACCTTTTTAACACCACACACACACACTTGGTTTATGCGGAAACTCTGGACGTAGTTTAAGAAGCACCACCCAACTGTCCTTGACCGTGGACACGGCTATTCAAATAGTTTACACTCTGCACAGGTAGTATGCTGGACCCACGAGAAACGGAATACTTCCGTGTCATCCACGGCTCGCGGTATATCACATATACCCGAGGTAAGTATCCGATCATCATCTTTCCCCTGACGATACTAGACAAAGAGATCCACTCAATTGGTACCCAGCCCACATGTTGTACGTCTTACGAGCACCGACTCTGGACTGTATCAACCATGCAGGGACCAACGGTGTGCCTGTAACTCATAATAATGGCATAGTCGTCCTACCTGGCACGACCCCATCACGAGAGTGACACCGATCACTCCCGCCACTAGTAATGTGGCTCTTTGCTAGCACCGACCAGAGTAATCAACAAAGCCCCGTCCCATAAAGGGGTATCGTGGTCGTACTAGGTAAGGTTGGGACGGTCGACACATCATAAATCTAATCCATTTCCGAAACCATACTCACACCAAAATCACCGGTGCATCACTTCACCAAAAGTGATCACCAACTCATTATCACCCTCGGGCATTAGTGGCACCCGACGGGGTTTTTATAAACTCCTTATTTTGACTCAACATCATGCTCATGATAAAATGCTCTTATTATTATTACTTGTCAACATGATAATATCATGACCCTCACGGGGTCAAGCTCAATGCAGTGATTATACTCTACTAGCCAACATGACAGTAGCATTATCCTCGTAGATTGTAGGATCAGCTCATCATGCTCATGCTCTGAGGAGCCATGTGAATATCACTACTATAATACAAGGGCTTCGAAGAAGCCTTCGGTACCATCACATCAATGATGAACCGGCATCGTGATTACATGCAACGGAATATACTTGCTATTCTAGCATGCATCATTTCATTTACTTAAGTCATGGCAAAAGGGCATTGCTTGCCTTGGTCAGCGAGGTATCCGGGGTCTTCGAGGTCTTCCGCTCCGTATCCTCCGTCACTCGGTAACTCTACCGTCGAGAAAGGAATAAATAAATGCTAGCTTTTACTAAAACAGTTCACAAAGTGCTTTTAAAAAATGTTGCAAGGCTTGAATAAATTCAGGTTATTATTTTGAAAAATGTTCCCTGCTGTTTTATTAGCTAAGCATATTTATTTAAAAGCAAACAGAAGCAAACAATTGCTTTTTAATATCATTTTATTATACCAAAATAGTTTCTGTTGTTGATAAATATCAACTAGTACAGAATCAAATAAAACTCATTTTTAGAAAAATACTGGTGGAAGAATTATATTTTTCTATTGGCTAAATCTTTTTATAAAAATCATTTAGTTTGCTGGATTAAAACAAAAGAAAAAGGCTAGGGAAACAGATCCAGCCGGCCCAGCCAGCAGGCCTGGCCACCAGGCGCGCGCGGGCCAGGTTCAAACCTGACCTGCGGACCCTGGGGTCAGCGTCAGCGGCTGCGCGCGCTGGCTGCCCCAAGACACCGACAGGTGGGCTCCACCTGTCGGGTCCTTCTCCTACCTTTGGCCAGAGAGGTGGAGATGGACGCCGGCGAGGCTGCCGTTGTCCTCAGGCCTAGCTAGGAACGGGAACGGGTTCCTCGCGCCTCCGCCTACCTGCTCGTGGTCGGGGCGTCACCGGAGGTGGTCTGGGTCGCCGGCGACGAGGTTCTCGTGGCGGAAGGGTTTCGGGTTCGTGTTGAACTAGGGGCTAGAGGTATGGATTTGCTCGGGAGAGTTAGGGGAAACGTTCCTGGTGTCGAGGGGAGTGTAATGAGAGGTCGGGCAGCGCAGGAGCCGACGTGTAGCCGGAGATCGACCAGAGCTCCGAGGCAGAGGGGCCTCGGTCGATCTCGAGCAGCGGGGCTCTGCGAGCTCGATTGGGCGGCTAGGGAGTGTCTACTGGTTGTGCTGAAGCTGCTTGGAGGGTGCTGAAGTGTCGGGGAGGTCTATTTATAGGCCAACGACGGTGACCCGACTCGGGCATGTCGGTGACTCACCGTGGCACGCGTGCAAGCACAGTGAGGCGCTGGCCGCGAAACCACGGGTTCGGGACGTGGTTTTGGGCCTCCTGATGCAACGGCCGCGGAGGGAAAGTGAGTGGGGACGAGCTGCAGCGACCGTGCATGCTCGGCCGCGTCGGGCGCGCACAGGCACGCGTCGCCTGAGCTCTTGCGCGAGGGGGAGAGGGTCCCTGGGGTAGCTTTGCACTAAGGGGCTGTCGGGGGAGTGCTTGGACACAACTGGGGAGGCTGGGACCGGCCGGAGCGTCGGCCCCTTGCGGGTAGCTCTCTGCAGCGCGCCGAGAGCGCAGTTTTGGCATGCCACGGCATGCTGGCTCGCTCTGGGGCACTTGGGACGTGTCCTCCATGTCCTGAGTGTTGCTGGGAGTGTGCCTAACCGTTGTGGTTTAGTGGGAGCTCGAGCTGGTCAAGGGAGCAAGGAACACTAGTGTTGCCAGTACTGTCCTGCAGCTCAAATTCGAGTTCTTGTCACTTGTGCTTGGAATTGGGGAGGGGCTGGTTGACTGGGTGCTCAGGGTGTTTTGGTGCTCTAACACACCAAGTTTGGGGCCTTGACATTGGGTAAAACAGTGGCTAGGAAGGTTTTTACCTTCCTGTCAGTAGGTGTTCGACAGTGACTTGGGGTGCTTCCACTCCACCACTGTAAATGAAACTTAACAGGTTTGGTCTTGGGGTAAAAACATGGGGTTCCACCAAATATGAGCTCCATTGAACAATTTTGGCTTTGCAAACTTGAAAATGTCTCAGAGTGACCAGTATTGTCCCTTACAAAGGAAGTGTGGTCAAACAGAGTCTCACAAATCCCATTTTTGGTGTGGAGTCCTCATTTGGGGTGTAAACACCTCTGCAAAGTTTTAGCTCCATTGGAGAAACTTTGCAATGTAGAGTTGTTCCAACTCTACTCTGGACAGAGAGGGTTTTGGGCTCTCTAAGTGCACTTACCCACCTTGGATCAAGGTCAGATTTTAGGTGAGCACCTAATATGGTTTGGGAGGGCTCCTGCAATTTTATGGGAATTTACTGAGATACTTTCCTTTGGAAACATCTCAAAAAGCTAAAACAGACAGAAATGGTTTTCAGGGTTTTACTCAAATAATATTAATATAAAATAGGGTTGAAAATCTTATGTATGGAAAATATATGTCCTTCTTAGCTTCCATGAATTTACTCAGAATTTTCTAAGGCAGGAAAGTAATTTTCCTTGTGGAAATATCATTACTGGCCTTAGAAATAGACATAGATATAAAATAGGAGAATAATATTTTACATCACTAAATAGTGTTTTTAATGAATGAAAATGATATTAGGAGCAGAATACCAACTTTAGTTGAAAGTGCCACTTGGCTTCATGAGCTAGTAGTGTATCCCAACATGATGAAGGTGATCTTGATGTAAAGGAAAAAGGGTTTTTGATGAGAGCAAAATAATAAGTTTTTCATGGGTTGAGTCATCAAACAAGCAAGCATACACTCAAACAAGGGGTGACATTACACTCACAACATTATTTGGAAAAGTTTTAACAAGCTCTGATTTTTGCAATACAGAAAACTTGGGGTGGAAAACAGGGTGTGACATCCTCCTCCTCTTCTTCTTCTTCTCCTCTTCTCCTCCTCCTCCTCCTATTCTTCTTCTTCCTCCAAAAAACTAAATAACAACAAGTAAATTTCCTATGGGGGTGGGGGTGTGGGGGCTCACCGGTAGTGTTGGGGCTGCGGGGGCGACGCCGGGGGCGGTGGGTGGGGGCGCTGTGGGCACCGGTGCGGCGCCGGGGGGCTGCGGGGCGGCGACGGCGGGGCCGTGGGCCCCCAGGGTGGCGCCGGGGGCGGGGGCGGTGGCGTGACAGTGGTGGGGCGGTGGTGGTCGGGGGAGAGGAGGGGGGAAGAGTGGCGTTTGATAGGATCGGGATGGGGAGAGGATTGGGACGGACGTTAGTAGATTCGTCTACTTTGCCGTCTGCTGGCGGACGGCAAAGGGTCTATACTCTTTGTCGTCTGCCTCTGGCATCTTTGCCATCCGCGAGCAGACGGCAAAGAAGGGCGTAGTTTGACCTAAGGTTTCCCCGGCCAGATGAGCATCTTTGCCGTCAGCTGGCCCCTTCTTTGTTGGCTGGCAAAGCACTTCTTTGCCATCAGCCAGTTCTTTGTCGTCTGCTTTGTGGGAGCTAACGGTAAAGACACTCTTTGCTATCAGCCAACAGACGGCAAAGATTTGGCAGACGGCAAAAAATTGATTTCCAGTAGTGATGCTACTCATTACCTCTCTTGTCATGAATACGATTATGCTTTGTGAGTACTTACTTTTGTTCCTGAGGACATGGGATAAGTCATGCTAATAGTAGTCATGTGAATTTGGTATCCGTTCGATATTTTGATGTGTTGTATGTTGTTTTTCCTCTAGTGGTGGTATGTGAACGTCGACTACATAACACTTCACCATTATTTGGGCCTAGAGGAAGGCATTGGGAAGTAGTAAGTAGATGATGGGTTGCTAGAGTGACAGAAGCTTAAACCCTTGTTTATGCGTTGCTTCCTAACGGGCTGATTTGGATCCACTAGTTTAATGCTATGGTTAGACTTTGTCTTAATTCTTCTTTCGTAGTTGAGGATGCTTGCGAGAGGGGTTAATCATAAGTGGGATGCTTGTCCAAGTAAGGGAAATACCCAAGCACCGGTCCACCCACATATCAAACTATCAAAGTAACGAACGCGAATCATATGAACATGATGAAAACTAGCATGACAGAAATTCCCGTGTGTCCTCGGGAGCGTTTTTCCTCCTATAAGACTTTGTCCAAGCTTGTCCCTTGCTACAAAAGGGATTGGTCCACTTTGCTGCACCGTTGCTACTTTTGTTACTTGTTGCTTGCTACGAATCATCTCACCACACAATCAATTGTTACCGATAATTTCAGTGCTTGCAGATTTTACCTTGCTGAAAACCACTTGTTAGATCCTTCTGCTCCTCGTTGGGTTCGAAACTCTTACTTATCGAAAGGACTACGATTGATCCCCTATACTTGTGGGTCATACCCCCCTGCAAGAGGGAGGTGACAAAGTACATTGGTTACTGCACCACTTTCTTCTTTGCCAATTCCTTGGAGCCCTCGTCGCGAGCCTGCGATGTTTCCGCTCGTCGTGTGTTGGGTGTTAACGCGGATACTCTGGTTCCTCCCCTGGTAACATCTGTTGCGGCAACTATTTGTTCTTTTCTTTCCCGCTGCGCCAGCAGGGCTGCGCTGACCACATGATTAGTTGCTGCCAGGTATAGCAACAACGGCTCTTGTGGCTTTGGAGCGACCAAGTTGAAGCGGAGGAGAGATAAGCGTTCAGATCCTGCAGCGCTGCATCTGCTTTCGGGGTCCACTTCATCGGGTGGGACTTCTTCAGGATTTTGAAGAACGGCAGTGCCCATTCGATGGATTTGGAGATGAATCTGCTCAACGCAGCAACGCATCTGGTCACGTGCCTCACGTCCTTAACTGTCTTGGGTGCTTGTATCTGCTCAATAGCTTTGATCTTGTCGGGGTTGGCTTCAATCCCTCGCTGAGACACAAAGAACCCAAGCAGCTTGTCAGACAGGACACCGGTTAAGCTTTAGTTTGATCTTGCACGGGTTAGCAAAGGTATCTTCCAAGTCTTGTACAAGGGTAGCTTTGTCCTTGGTCTTCACCACTATGTCATCCATGTAGGCTTCCACGTTTCTGTGCAGCTGGGGTCCAAATCCAATTTGCACGACACTCGCAAAGGTAGAACCAACGCTCTTTAACCCGAAGATCATCCGTACGAAGCAGTACGTGCCACATGGGGTTATGAATGAAGTATTTTCCTCACCCTCATGGGCCAAGTAAATCTGATGATATCCGGAGTATGCGTCCAGGTAGGAGAGCCGATCACACACGGAAGTGGCGGCAACTATCTGATCGACGCGCAGCAAAGGAAATAGGTCCTTCGGGCATGCCTTGTTCAAGTGTGTGAAGTCGATGCAAAGCCTCCATTTCCCATTGGACTTGCGCACCACGACTGGGTTGGCCAACCATGTTGGATGCAACACTCCTTGTACCACTCCACCTGCTTCCAATTTCATGATTTCCTCGGCGATAAACTATTGTCTCTCCAAGGCCTATTTCCTAACCTTCTGCTTGACGGGTCTAGCATCAGGCCAGACAGCAAGGTGGTGCTCGATTACTTCTCTGGGAATGCCAGGGATGTCAGATGGTTGCCAGGCAAACACATCAACATTAACCCACAGAAAGGCAACAAGCGCACTTTCCGATTTGTCACTAAGGGTGGCACTGATGGTGAAGGTACGATTAGAGCCATCCTCCCTTGTCAGGACCTTGTTCATCGCAGTGTAGGAGGCCTTGGATTTCCCACTAGCGGAACTCTCCGGAACGTCATCGACGGAAGCGGCGCATTCCGGGGAGGCACGCTTCCCGGAGTCCTTGTCGGCATTCCCGCTAGACTTCTTCTCTTTCTTCTGGCTTCTGGCAGCGGCGGGCTCTCCTGCTGCTTTGGCTGCCACCGCGTCTCGGTACATCCGGCGTCCTTCTTGTTGGATGGGATGGAGATTACTCCCATGGGGCCTGGCATCTTCAGTATGTTGTAAGCATAGTGGGATGCTGCCATGAAGTTTGCCAAGGCCGAGCACCTGAGAATTCCATTGTATGGAAAGTTGAGCTCCCCACCGAACGTGACCGGCAAGGTTATCTTTCCCTTCGGCTGGCCCCTCCCGAGGTTGATTCCTTGGAATGAACCCATCGGCTTGACATCGCTATCGGGGATTTGCAGCCTCTTGACTACTTCACGAGAAATTGAGTTCATCCTAGCCCTGCCGTGAACTAACATCTTACTCACTTTGAGGTTGCGTATTGTCCGGGAAACTAACAGTGGCAGACACCCGACCACACTAACGCTGTCAGGGTGATCCTCTTTGTCGAAGATTATAGGCATGCGGTACCATTCAAGTGGCCTTCGGGACCCTACCACTTGTTCCATGGTGTTGACTTCGCGCATCCACTCCTTGATTTAGTGGCAAGAGGAGTGCAAGGATGCACCCCCATCTAGACACATGGGATATGTTGCCTTCTCGAACTCCCTATAGCTGGAATCCTCTCCCTCGTCCTCGTCATCACTTGCGTCCTCATCTTCTTTTCTCTTGCGGCCGGGAGGCTTGTCTTTGTGCTGCGGGGCCTTGCCGCGGTGGACTGCTCGGCCACCGCGGCCCTTCCCGGCAGCATCACCCTTCTCCTTGTCGCGCTTCTCGTACTCACACTTCTGCTTTTCAACGAGATGTTCGACTTGCCAGCACTCATGGAGATCGTGGCCCTTGGTCTAGTGAATCTTGCAGTATGGCATGTGAGACTTCCTAGCCTTCTCTACCGCATCGGCCTCCCGGCAATCAGCACATGAAGTCGCTCCTTTGTTGGGGGGTTGACTTTCGCCTTCTTGTCGGCCCTGAGACTGCTAGAGCCTTCTCAGGCCAACACTTCCTTGTTGGGGAATGTTGCATGGGAAACTAAACTTTTCCTACTCACACGCAAGACCTATCATGGTGATGATCATCTAGGAGAGGGGAGATCGGATCCACATACCCTTGTAGATCACTAAGTAGGAAGCGTTAAGAAAAGCGATTGATGTAGTCGAACGTCTTCGCGATCTGAATCGCAAGCATCCCACGAACTCCATCGCGATCTAGCCCCGAACGGACGGCACCTCTGCATTCAGCACACGTACAGCTCGATGAGGATCTCGGCCTTCTTGATCTATCAAGAGAGACGAAGATGTAGCTGAATTCTCGAATAGCATGACGGCGTGGCGGTGATGGTGGTCAAGCTACTCTAGCAGGGCTTCGTCGTGCCATACCGAACTAGCTACAGGGTGTCACGAAGTGGTGGTGGGAGAAAGGGCTGAGCTATGGCTTGAGTGCCAAAAGCCTCTCTCACCTCCACTATATATAGGTCGGAGGGAGGGGTGGCGCCCTATGGAAAAATTCCTAGGGTTTCGGCCAGCACAAGAGAGGAGGAGGAGTCCTCCTCCAACACAACTTCGAAGGTGGAGTCCTCCTTCCCCAATTCGGTTTGCCCCACCTCTACTTTCCTTTGTCCTACTTCGGCCGAACTGGCCCTTCTTGTACTGGTCACTAGCTCACTAGCGGCTTGTGCGCCACCCTTGCGCCTCTTAGGTTCTCTCCCACGTAGGTGGCCCCTCCCGGTGGAACACCATAACCCATTCGTCTCTCCGGTACTTTACCGGTAATGCCCGAAAACCATCCGGAAGCCAAATGTATACTTCTTATATATAAATCTTCATCTCCGGACCATTTTGGTTACCAACATCAATAACTAAAATATACCGAAACATCACCGAACCTTAAGTGTCTAGAGTGTGTGGGTTCAGGAACTATGTAGACATAACCGAGACACTCTTCGATCAATATCCAATAGCGGGACCTGAATGCCAATATTGGATCCTACATATTCTATGAAGATCTTTATCGGTTGAACCTCTATGTAAAGGATTTAGTTAATCCCGTATAACATTCCCTTTGTCCTTGATCCGATCGTTGGTTGAACCTCTATGTTACTTGCCCAAGATTCGATCGTCGGTATCTCCATACCTATTCAAATCTCGTTACCAACAAGTCTCTTTACTCGTTCCATAATACAAGATCCCGTGGCTAACTCTTTAGTCATATTGCTTGCAATGATTGTTTGTGATGTTGTATAACCGAGTGGGCCCCGAGATACCTCTCTATCATACAGAGTGACAAATCCTAGTCTTGATCCATGCTAACTAAACGAACACCTTCGAAGATACCTGTAGAGCACCTTTTTACTCACCCAATTATGTTGCAACGTTTGATACACACAAGGCATTCTTCCGATGTGAGTGAGTTACATGATCTCATGCTCATAGGAATGTATACTTGACATGCAGAAAATAGTAGCAATAAAATAGCACGATCACATGCTACGTTTATAGTTTGGGTCTTGTCCATCACATCGTTCTCCTAATGATATGATCCCGTTATCACGTGACAACACTTGTCTACGGCTAGGAAACCTTAACCATCTTTTATCAACGAGCTAGTCATCTAGAGGCTTACTAGGGACAATGTTTTTCTATGTATCCACACATGTATATGCATTTCCATTGAATACAATTCTAGCATGGATAATAAACGATTATCTCGAAACAAGAAATATAATAATAACTATTTTATTATTGCCTTTAGGGCATATTTCCAATAGTCTCCCACTTGCACTAGAGTCAATAATCTAGCTTCATATCTCTATGTGATTTACAATGTAACGAATCAAACACCCATACAGTTATGGTGCTCATCATGTTTTGCTCGTGGAAGAGGCTTAGTCAGCGGATCTACAACATTCAGATCCGTGTGCACTTTGCAAATATTTATGTCCTCCTCCTTGATGTAATCGCGGATGGCATTAAAGCGTCGCTCTATGTGTGTGCTCCTCTTGTGAAACCTTGGTTCCTTGGCTAGAGCAATGGCACCAGTGTTGTCACTGTATACATTTATTAGATCCAGTGCACTTGGCACAACTCCAAGATCTGTCATGAACTGCTTCGTCTAGACACCCTCTTTAGCCGCCTCCGATGCAGCTATGTACTCCGCTTCGCATGTAGAATCAACTACGATGCTCTTCATGGAACTGCACCAGCTTACCGCACCCCCATTGTGAATAAATATGTATCCGGTTTGTGACTTAAAGTCATCCGGATCAGTGTCGAAGCTTGCATAGATGTAACCCTTTACGACGAGCTCTTCATCACCTACATAAACGAAAAACATTTCCTTAGTCCTTTTCAGGTACTTCAGAATATTCTTGACCGTTGTCCAGTGCTCCATTCCTGGATTACTTTGAAACCTTCCCGCCATAGTTATGGCAAGGCTGACATCAGGTCTTGTGCACAACACTGCATACATGATAGAACATATGGTTGAAGCATAAGGGACGATACTCATCGTTTCTCTATCTTCTATACTCACTGGGCATTGAGTCTTACTCAACTTTATACCTTGTAACACAGGCAAGAACCTTTCTTGGATTGTTCCATTTTGAATTTCTTCAGAATCTTATCAACATATGTGCTTTGTGGAAGTCCTATCACGCGCCTTGATCTATGTCTATAGATCTTAATGCCCAATATGTAAGCAGCTTCTCAAAGGTCCTTCATTGAAGAACTTTTATTCACATAATCCTTTGTGCTTCCCAAAAGTTATGTATAGTTTCCAATCAGCAATATGTCATCCTCAAATAATACTAGAAACACTATAGAGCTCCCACTCACTTTCTTGTGAATACAAGCTTCTCCAAAAACTTGTATAAACCCAAACGCCTTGATCACCTCATCAAAGCGTTGATTCCAACTCTGAGATGCTTGCACCAGTCCATAAATGGATCACCGAAGTTTGCATACTTTGTGAGCATTCTATGGATTGACAAAACCTTCTGTTTGCATCATATACAACTCTTTCTTTAGAAACCCGTTAAGGAACGCTGTTTTGACATCCATCTGCCAAATTTTACAATCGAAAAATGTAGCTAATGCTAACATGATTCTGACGGACTTAAACATCGCTACGGGTGAGAAAGTCTCATCGTAGTCAATTCCTTGAACTTGTGAAAACCCTTTGCCACAAGTCGAGTTTTAAAGACGGTCACATTACCGTCGGTGTTCTTCTTCTTCTTAAAGATCCATTTGTTTTGAATGGCCTTTCGGCCTTCAGGTAATACTTCCAAAGTCCATACTTTGTTTTCATACATATATCCTATCTCGGACTTCATGGCCTCTAACCATTTGTTGGAATCTGGGCCCACCGTTGCTTCTCCATAGCTCGTAGGTTCATTTTGTCTAACAACATGATTGATAAGACAGGATTACCTTACCACTCAGGAGCAGTATGTGCCCTTGTCAAACTACGTGGTTCGATAGCAACTTGATCTGAAGTTTCATGATCATTATCATTAGCTTCCTCTTCAACTGGTGTAGCTTCGACATAAACTTCTTTCTCTCCAGCCCCACCATCTGGTTGAAGCAAAGGTTCTACAACCTCATCAAGTTCTATCTTCCTCCCACTCAATTCTTTCGAGAGAAACTCTTTCTCAAGAAAAGCTTCATTCCTAGCAACAAACACTTTGCCCTCGGATCTGAGATAAAACATGTACCCAACTGTCTCTTTTGGGCAACCTATGAAGACATACTTCTCCGCTTTGGGTTCCATCTTTTCAGGCTAAAGCTTTTTTACATAAGCATCACATCCCCAAACTTTAAGAAACGACAACTTTGGCTACTTGCCATACCATAGTTCATATGGTGTCGTCTCAACGAATTTTGATGGTGCCCTATTTAAAGTGAATGCAGCTGTCTCCAATGCATAGCCCGAAAACGATAACGACAAATCGGTAACAGACATCATAGAACGCACCATATCTAATAAAGTACGATTACAACGTTCGGACACACCATTACGCTGTGGTGTTCCACGCGGTGTCAACTATGAAACAATTCCACATTGTCTTAAGTGAGCACCAAACTCGTAACTCAGATACTCACCTCCTTGATCAGATTGTAGGAATTTGATCTTCTTGTTATGATGCTTTTCAACTTCACTTTGAAATTGTTGAACTTTTCAAACGTGTCAGACTTGTGCTTCATCAAGTAAATATAACCATATCTACTCAACTCATCACTGAAGGTGAGAAAATAATGATATCCACCACGCGCCTCTAAGATCATCGGCCCGCATACATTAGTATGTATGATCTCCAATAAGTCACTTGCATGATCCAGTGTTCCGAAGAACTGAGTCTTATTCATATTGCCCATGAGGCACAGTTTGCATGTGTCAACTGATTCAAAATCAAGTGTCTCCAAAAGTCCATCAACATGGAGTTTCTTCATGCATTTGACACCATTATGACCTAAGCAGCAGTGCCAAAAGAAAGTGGCGCTATCATTATCAACTCTACATCTTTTGGTCTCAATGTTATGCATATGTTGATCATCAATATTGAGATTCAACATGAATAAACCCCTCACATTGGGTGCATTGCCATAAAAGATATTACTCATATAAATAGAACAACCATTATTCTTAAATGAGTAATCTTCTCGCAATAAACAAGATCCAGATATAATGTTCATGCTCAACGCACGCACTAAATAACATTTATTTAGGTTCATCACTAATCCCGATGGTAACTGAAGTGAGATCGTGCCGACGGTGATCGCATCGACCTTGGAACCATTTCCTATGTGCATCGTAACTTCATCCTTTACAAGCCTTCATTTATTCCACAGTTCCTATTTAGACTTGCAAATGTGAGCAAAAAAACCGGTATCAAATACCCAGGCACTACTACGAGAGATGGTGAGTTACACATCAATAACATGTATATCAAATATACCTTGTTTGGCGTTGGCTGCCTTCTTATCAGCCGGATACTTGGGGCATGTCACACCCTGTTTTTCACCACAAGTATTTTATGTTGCAAAATCAGAGCTTGTTAAAACTTTTTCAAATAATGTTGTGAGTGAAATGTAAGCCCTTGTATGAGTGAATGCTTGCTTGCTTGATAACTCAAACCCATGAAAAACTTATTATTTTGCTCTCTTCAAAACCCCTTTTTCCTTTATATCAAGATCACCTTCATCATGTTGGGATACACTACTAGCTCATGAAGCCAAGTGGCACTTCCAACCAAAGTTGGTGATCTGATCCAAATATTATTTTCATTCATTAAAAACATTAATTGGTGATTTAAAATATTATTTTCTTATTTTATATTTATGTCTGTTTCTAAGGCCAGGAATGATATTCCCACAAGGAAAATTGCTTTCCTGCCTTAGAAAATTCTGAGTAAATTCATGGAAGCTCAGAAGGACATATATTTTCCATATATAAGATTTTCAACCCTATTTTATATTAATATTATTTGAGTAAAACCCTGAAAACCATTTCTGTCTGTTTTAGCTTTTTGAGACGTTTCCAAAGGAAATAATCTCAATAAATTCCCATAAAATTACAGGAGCCCTCCCAAGCCATATTAGGTGCTCACATAAAATCTCACCTTGATAAAAGGTAGGGAAGTGCATCAAATGAGCCCAAAACCCTCTGTGTCTAGAGAAGAGTTGGACCAACTCTACATTGCAAAGTTTCTCCTATGGAGCTGAAACTTTGCAGAGGTATTTGACACCCCAAATGAGGACTCCACACCAAAGATGAGATTTGTGAGACTCTGATTGGCCACACTTCCTTTGTAAAGGACAGAAGTGGTCATTTTGGAGCATTTCCAAGTTTACAAAGCTAAACTTGTTCAATGGAGCTCAAATTTGGTGAAACCCCATGTTTTTACCTCAAGACCAAACCTGTTAAGTGTCAGTTCCAGTGGTGGAGTGGAAGCAGCCCAAATCACTGTCGAACACCTTCTGACAGGAAGGTAAAAACCCTCCTAGCCACTGTTTTACCCAATGGCAAAGCCCCAAACTTGGTGAGTTAGAGCCCCAGAACACCGTGAGCACTCAGTCAACCAGCCCCTCCCCAACTCCAAGCACAAGTGACAAGATCTTCAATTTGAGCCACAGGCCAGGGCTGGCAACACTGGTGTTCCTTGCCTCCTTTGACCAGCTCGTGCTCCCGCTAGCACACAACGGCTAGGCATACTCCCAGCAACACTCAGGACATGGAGGACACGTCCAAAGTGCCCCAGAGCGCGCCAGCATGCCGTGGCATGCCAAAATTGCGCTCTGGATGCGCTACACAGAACCTCCAGCAAGGGGACGTCGCCCACGGCTAGTTCCAACCTCCCCAGTAGTGTCCAAACACACCCCCCACAGCCACTCTGTGCAAAGCTACCATCAGGGGCCCCCTCTCCTCGCGCAAGAAATCAGGCGACGCGTGCCCGCGCACGCCCGACGCGGCCGAGCATGCACGGACGCTGCGGCTCGACCCCACTCGCTCTCCCTCTGCGGCCGATGCACCAGAAGGTCCTAAACCACGTCCCGAACCCGTGGTTTCGCGGCCAGCACCTTACTGTGCACACACGCGCGCCACGGTGAGTCACCGGCGCGCCCGAGTCGGCTCACCGTCGCTGGCCTATAAATAGGTCTCCCCGGCGCCCCAGCACCCCCAGACAGCTTCAGCACAACCACTAGACTCCCCCTAGCCGCCCAATCGAGCTCGCAGAGCCCCGGTGCTCGAGATCGACCGAGGCCCCTCCGCCTCGGAGCTCCGGTCGATCTCCGGCTACACGCCGGCTCCTGCGCCGCCCGACCTCCCATTGCACTTCCCTTGACGCCAGGATCATTTCCCCCAACTTCCCCGAGCGAATTCGTGCCCCTAGCCACTAGCTCGACGCCATCCCGAAACGTTTCCGCCACGGTCACCTCGTCACCGGCGACCCAGACCACCTCTGGTGACGTCCCGACCACGATCAGGTAGGCGGGGGGACAAGGGACCCATTCCCGCTCCTAGATTGGCCTGAGGGCAACGGTAGCCTCGCCGGCGTCCGTCTCCACCTCTCTGGCTGGAGGTAGGAGAAGGACCCGACGGGTGGAGCCCACCTGTCGGTGTCCTGGGGCAGCCAACGCGCGCAGCCGCTGACGCTGACCCCAGGGGCCCGCATGTCAGGTTTGAACCTGGCATGCGCGCGCCTGGTGGCCGGTCTGCTAGCTGGGCCGGCTGGGTCCCCCCCCCCCCTGGCCTTTTCTTTTATTTTTAACCTGCAAGCTTAAATGATTTTTATAAAAACATTTAGCCAGTAGAAAAATATGATTCTTCCACCAACAATTTTCTAAAAATGTGTAGTAATTGATTCTGTAGAGTTTGACATTTTTCAAAAACAGAATCTGTTTTGGTATAATAAAATGATATTAAAAGCATTTGTTTGCTCCTGTTTGCTTTTAAATAAATATGCTTAGCTAATAAAAACCATAGGAAACATTTTCCAAAATAATGAAGTGAATTTATTCAAGCTTTGCAACATTTTTAAAAGCACCTTGTGATCTGTTTTGGTGTGAGCTTTTATTTATTTATTCCTTTCTCGACGGTAGAGTTACCGAGTGACGGAGGATTCGGAGCGGAAGACCTCGAAGACCCCGGATACCTAGCTGACCAAGGCAAGCAGCCCTTTGACCATGACTTGAGCATATGAATTGATGCATGCTAGAATAGCAAGTACTTTTCCGTTGCATGTGATCACAGTGTCGGTTCATCATTGGTGTGATGGTACCGAAGGCTTCATCGAAGCACTTGCATGCTAGTGATGTTATACATATGGCTCCTCGGAGCACAAACATGATGAGCTTGACCCTACCATCTATGAGGATCATGCTACTGTCATGTTGACTAGTAAAGTTATAAGATCATTGCATTGAGCTTGACCCTACCCCTTGAGGGTCATGTTAATACCATGTTGACAAGTAAAGTAAAAGCATTTTATCATGAGCATGATGATGAGTTAAATCAAAGAGTTTGTGAAAACCCCGTCGGGTGCCACTAATGCCCGAGGGTGATGATGAGTTGGTGATCACTTTTGGTGAAGTGATGCACCGATGTTTTTGTGTGAGTATGGTTTCGGAAATGGGATTAGATTTATGATGTGTCGACCGTCCCAACCTTATCTGTGCGACCACGTTACCCCTTTATGGGACGGGGCTTTGTTGATTACTCTGGTCGGTACTAGCAAAGAGCCATATTACTAGTGGCGGGAGTGATTGTCGTCACTCTCGTGATGGGGTCGTGCCAGGTAGGACGACTATGCCATTATTATGAGTTCCAGGCACACCGTTGGTCCCGCATGGTTGATACTGTCCAGAGTCGGTGCTCGTAAGACGTACAACATGTGGGATGGGTACCAATCGAGTGGACCTCTTTGTCTAGTATCGCCAGGGGAAAGATGATGATCGGGTACTTACCTCGGGTATATGTGATATACCGCGAGTCGTGGATGACACGGAAGTTTCCCGTTTCTCGTGGGTCCAACGTACTACCTCTGCAGAGTGTCAAACTATTCGAATAGTCGTGTCCACGGTCAAGGACAGTTGGGTGGTGCTGCTTAAACTACGTCCAACGTTTCCGCATAAACCAAGTGTGTGTGTGTGAGTTCGGTGAATGGTGTTAATAACTAGAGTTACTTGAGGAATTGATATGACCAAGTTCGGTGACTTGGCATATAGGGTGAACCGGTGTGTTCAACCCTTGTCAGATATGTCGATATCTGTAACATGTTCTTCAAGAGTAGTTCTTTAACTTGTTGCATATACCTGATCATTCCACCAAATTGCATTCCACCAAAGATACATGTTACTGTTATTCTTCACTATCAATGTTCATATCATGGGCTGTTTGCGAGTACATTCAAAGTACTCATTGGCTTGCCACTGGTTATATTATTGACCAGACATGGAAGGACCGGAGTTTGGCGACGAGTACGCCTTCGGAGACGAACCTGCGATCTAGGACGCTTCCAAGTCAGAATGCTTGTCGGTGTAGGCTTGATGGCATGGGCACCGCTTAGCCCTTGCGAGTTTCCGCTACCCGATGTATCTGTTTAATTGGCTTTAGGCCTCGCTCTTGAACCCGACCTTCTGGTCGTTTGATGTAATAATTTCGGTACTTGGATGTAAGACTCTATTATTCAGTATCTGTGTTCAGTGAACATTGATCCTTGGGGTCACTGGGCACGGCGAACTCGACTTGCTAGTCGGGGTCCCCACAGGGCAGTTCCACTTCCAGTGACCAGTCCCCTTGCAATTATAACACTCAGTCTCTGGCTTGGGTCCATACTTGGGTTTCTTCGTCGGAGGGGCAACAACTTTTCCACTCATCTTGGAGTTACCCTTCTTCCCCTTGCCGTTTTTCTTGAACTGGTGGTCTTCTTGACCATCAACACTTGATGCTCTTTTGGATTTCTGACTCTGTGACTTTCAGCATCGCAAACATCTTGACAAGTGACTTATCCATCCCTTGCATGTTATAGATCAACACAAACCATTTCTAGCTAGGTGGCAGTGATTGAAGAACTCTGTCAGTGATAGCCTCTGGCAGGAGAACAATTCCCAGCTCAGCCAGACGGTTAGAGTACCCAGACATTGTGAGCACATGTTCACTGACAGACCCGTTCTCCTCCATTTTGCAAGCATAGAACTTATCAGAGGTCTCATACCTCTCGATCCGGGCATTCTTCTCAAAGATAAACTTCAACTCATGGAACATCTCACATGGTCCATGACATTCAAAATGTCTTTGAAGTCCCGGTTCTAAGCCATACAAAACTGCACATCAAACTAGTGAGTAGTCATCCTTGCACGTCTACCTGACGTTCATAACTTCTGGCAACGCCATTTCGGGAGGTTCATCACCTAGCGGTACATCAATAACATATTTCTTTTGGGCAGCCATGAGGATAAGCCTCAGATTACGGGCCCAGTCATCAAAGTTGCTTCCATCATCTTTCAGCTTAGCTTTCTCTAGGAACGCATTAAAGTTCAGGGTTGCTACTGCGCGAGCCATTGATCTACCACATAAAATTTTGCAAAGATTACTTAGACCATGTTTAAGATAATTGAGTTTAGCGAATCATATTACTAATAAACTCCCACTCAAATTGACATCCCTCTAGTCATTCGAGTGTTGCATTATCCAAATTCACTAACTCAAGTCCGATCATCACGTGAGTTGAGTTTAGCTTCAATGGTAAACATCTCCATGTTGATCATATATATCCACTATATGATTCATGCTCGACCTTTCGGTCTCTTGTGTTCTGAGGCCATGTTCGTACATACTAGGCTCGTCAAGTTTAACCCGAGTGTTCAGCGTGTTCAACTATTTTGCACCCGTTGTATGTGAACATAGAGTCTACCACACCTGATCATCACGTGGTGTCTCGAAACGACGAACTGTAGCAACGGTGCACAGTTGGGGAGAACACAATTTTATGTTGAAATTTTAGTGAGGGATCACCTTATAATGCTATCGTAGTCCTAAGAAAAATAAGGTGCATAAAAGGATTAACATCACATGCAAATCATAAGTGACATGATATGGCCATGAACTTGTGCTTCTTGATCTCCGTCACCAAAGCACTAACATGACTTCCATCGTCACCGGCGCCACACCATGATCTCCATCATCGCGCTGCCATCGAGGTTGTCACGATAATCATGTTGTTACTACTAAAGCTACTTCTAGCGATAAACCAAAGCATCACCAAGCGCAAAATAATTAAATACAATCCTATGGCTCCTGCCGGTTGTCGTAGCATCGACGTGCAAGTCGATATTTAACTATTACAACATGATCATCTCATACATCCAATATATCATATCATGTCTTTGGCCATATCACATCACATGCATACCCTGCAAAAACAAGTTAGACGTCCTCTAATTTGTTGTTGCAAATTTTACGTAGCTGCTATGGGTATCTAGTATGATCGCATCTTACTTATGCAAAGCCACTACGATGATATGCAAGTTTCTATTTAACCTTCTCCAAGGACCGCCTCGGTCAAATCCGATTCAACTAAAGTTGAAGAAACAGACACCCGCCAGTCATCTTTATGCAAGAAGTTGCATGTTAGTCGCTGAAACTAGTCTCTCGTAAGCGTACGTGTAATGTTGGTCCCGGCCGCTTCAATCCAGCAATACCGCTGAATCAAGAAAATAGTAAGGACAGCAGCAAATTGAACATCAACACCCACAAACTCTTTTGTGTTCTACTCGAGATATCATCTACGCATGAACCTGGCTCATGATGCCATTGTTGGGGAAAACATTGCTTGGGAAAGAAAAAATTTCCTACGCACACGCAAGACCGAGGCGGGACCATTCAAGTGGCCTTTGGGGCCCTACCACTAGTTCCATGGCGTTGACTTCACGCACCCACTCCTTGAGTTGGCGGCAAGAGGAGTGCAAGGATGCACCCCCGTCTACGCGCATGCCATCGCTTGCCGTCTCAAACTCCGTGTAGCTAGAATCGTCTCCATCGTCCTCGTCATCACTTGCGTCATCATCTTCTTTCCTCTCACGGCCTCTGGCAGGCTTGTCTTTGTGCTGCAGGGCCTTGCCGTAGCGGACTGCTCGGCCACCGCGGCCCTTCCTGGCAGCATCATCTTGGCCCTTTTTGTTGTAGCGCTTCTCGTACTCAGACTTCTATCTTTCAACGAGCTACTCGACTTGCGTGCACTCATGGAGGTAATGGCCCTTGGTGCAGTGAATCTTGCAGTATGGCCTGTCGGACTTCCTAGCCTTCTCCGCCGCAGCGGCCTCCCAGCAATCACCGCATGAAGTAGCTCCTTTGCCGGGGGTCAGCTTTCGCCTTCTTACCGGCCCCGAGACTGCTAGAGCCTTCCACGGCGAACACTGCCCTGTTGGGGAACGTTGCATTGGAAATAAAAAAAATTGTATGCACACGCAAGACCTATCGTGGTGATGATCATCTACGAGAGGGGAGATCGGATCCACATACCCTTGTAAATAGCTAAACGGTAAGCGTTAAGAAACATGGTTGATGTAGTGGAACGTCTTCGCGATCCGAATCACAAGCATCCCATGAACTCCGTCCCGATCTAGCTCCGAATGGACGGCACCTCCACGTTCAGCACACATGCATCTCGATGACGATCTGCACCTTCTTGATCTAGCAAGAGAGACGAACAGGTAGACGATGGCGTGGCAGTGATGGTGGTGGAGCTACTCCGGCAGGGCTTCACCGTGTCGTACCGAACTAGCTACGGGGTGTCACGAAGTGGCGGAGGGAGAGAGAGCTATGCTATGGCTTGAGTGCCAAAAGCCTCTCTGACTTCCACTAAATATAGGTGGGAGGGAGGGGTGGCGCCCTAGGGAAAAATCCCTATGGTTTCGGTCGGCGCAAGAGAGTAGGAGGAATCCTCCTCCAACACAACTTGGATACTTGCTATATATCAATCTTCGTCTCCGGACCATTCCGGAAACCCTCGTGACATTCGGTATCTCATCCGGGACTCCGAACAACCTTCAGTTACCAACATCAATAATTTAATTATACTGAAATGTCACTGAACCTGAAGTGTGCAGACCCTGCGGGTTCGAGAACTATGTAGAAATGACCGAGGCTCTCTTCGGTCAATATCTATTAGCAGGACCTAGATGCCCATATTGGATCCTATATATTCTATGAAGATCTTTACCGATTGAACCTCTATGTCAAGGATTCAGTTAATACCGTATAACATTCCCTTTGTCCTTCGGTATGTTACTTGCCCGAGATTCGATCTCGTTACCAGCAAGTCTTTTTACTCGTTCCGTAATACAAGATCCCATGGCTAACTATTTAGTCACCTTGCTTGCAAGGCTTGTTTGTGATGTTGTGTTACTGAATGGCCCCCGAGATACCTCTCCGTCATACAGAGTGACAAATCCCAGTCTTGATCCATGCTAACTCAACGGACACCTTTGGAGATACCTGTAGAGCACATTTATAGTCAAACATTTACGTTGTGATGTTTGATACACACAAGGAATTCCTCCGGTGTTAGTGATTTACATGATCTCATGGTCATAGGAATGTATACTTGACATGGAGAAAACAGTAGCAATAAAATAACACAATCAGATGCTACGTTTATAGTTAAGGTCTTGTCCATCACATAATTCCCCTAATGATGTGATCCTGTTATCAAGTGACAACACTTGTCTATGGCTAGGAAACCTTAACCATCTTTGATCAACGAGTTAGCAACTAGAGGCTTACTAGGGTCAATGTTTTGTCTATGTACCCAGACATGTATCTGTGTTTCCATACAATACAATTATAGCATGGATAATAACGATTATCTTGAAATAGGAAATATAATAATAACTATTTTATTATTGCCTCTAGGGAATATTTCCAACATGTCTTGCCCTTGCACTTCTTGTTGCGCTTCTGATTCCTCCCCTTTGATCCAGCGGCATCGTCATCGTCATCAGAGTCGACTTCGACGCCAGCCTCCTCTCCGGGGAGTCGCCTACCTTCTTCAGCCCGAGCGCACTTGTCCGCCATCGTATACAGGTCGTTGACGGTCTTCAGGAGCTTCACGTTCATCTTGGCCCGCATCCTTCTGTTGTGCATGTTGAGTGGAACACGGCGATCACGACTGCAGGGTGGATCTCCAGAATGTTATGGTTCACTCTCCTGAACCTCTGGATATACTTTCACAGGGATTCTCCCTCCTTTTGAGGGAGGACCTGCAAGTCGCTCGGCTGTCCTGGCTCCTGGTGGACACCCATGAAGGCACTAACGAACTCATTGCACAGGTCAGCCCAAGATGCAATGGAGTTATCCTGCAGGTGCATCAACCAAGATCTCACATTCGGCTTGAGCGCCAAAGGGAAATAGTTGGCGAGCACCTTCTCATATCTTCCTCCGACGGCTTGGACGGTGATCGTGTAGATGCCCAGGAACTCTGCCGGATGGAGCTTCCCGTCGTACTTTTCCATTTTCTCGGGTTTGAAGGCCCAATTCGACGGCCAGCGGACCTGCCGGAACTCACGAGTGAAAGCGGGACACCTAACCTCATCAGGTAGGTTCCCGCCAGCACTTGGTGTGGAGGTGCCAGCATTTACGCTGTCACGCTTGTCGTACTGTCAATCAGCTTCCTAGCGTCGTTCGATGGTGTACGTGCGTCCTCCTTCCGCCGGTCTTGCAGGACATGCCGCTGATCCCTCTTATTGAGTGGGCCGGTCCAGGCCATAGATGCCTTGTCAGGACCGTCAGCGTGCGAGATGGTTGCTACTGCCCTTGAGCTTGTTGTCGAGGAGAGGACTGCACCGTTGGCATAGCCCCCTCAACCGGACCGTATGTCCGGGCCGCCGAGGCTGCCCATGGGGGGTGAGACGGCCCTACTTGTTGGGATTTTCTGGCTTTGACGAAGTCGATCAAGCATTGGATAATGGCTCTCCACTCGTCCATCTTGTCAGTCGTTGGCGGAAAGTTCAACAACAGCTGACCGCGATGTGAAGAGAGGCGGACCGCGATGTAGCTCGACTCCTGGTAGAACCAGGAGGACCTTCGCTACGTCCCCATTGTAGCACATCGGTCACTCTGGTGGCCTGGCGTGGGGGAGGCCGGGTGCGCGGGTTCGTGGCCCCACTCAGCCCCCCATCTTGTTTTGGGTGAGGTGCACATCCAATGGTCACACTAGCGGTCGGTGCAGGCGGTGGAGCGTGGTTTCCTTCAGACTAGGCGCCGCTGTGGAGAGCGTGGTCACTGATGCGGCAGATGTGCGAGGCTTGCGTGTCCCGCTCGCCCGTAGCACCATGGGCGACATCGTCGGGACGGCGCTGCTGCCCGCCACCCCCCCCCCTCCCCTTTCGACTTCGTCCGCAGGGGACACGACAGTGGCGTTGCATGTGTCGGTCGTGTCACCTACAACGCCCAGGTCGCCTGATGCCGGGGACATGCCGGCAACGTTCGCGACTACAAGTACTGTGGCCTTCGAAGTAGAAGGGTGAGCACGTGCGCATGTCTTGTTCTTGGAACCATCGCAAGACGGCGATCAAAATCAGCACGCTGCTCGTGATCTCAAATCCACGTTAACGACGCCCCCTGCCTAGCGTGCCAAAGATGTTGGTGAGGATACACACACGACCACCTATGTGACGTTATGGAGTCCCTGCTATGGTTCGGCAGGGAGGTTGTATCACACAAAGAGCAGAAAACATGGTAGGCCGTGCACTGATGAGACTCGGGGTTTTTTACCCAGGTTCAGGACGCAAAACCCTACTCCTGCTTTTGGTGGATTGATTGGGGGAAATGTGGTATGCATGGAGCTACTTCCCGGCAAGGGTTGCCGGGGGAAGGCTAACACGCGGGTGTGCTTCCTCCTAGCTCTAGCCTACCAAATGACGAATCCCTAGGCATTTAATTTGCCAAGGGTCTGAATCCTCTCTTAGGTTGCCTCGGGCCTCCTTTTATAGCTCAAGGGGCGTCCACAGTGGCAACCGACATGATTAGATAGAAAACAGTGCTATCATACCTAACTCTGGCACTTATGAGAGAACACCATAAATGCGGCCTTAGGCGGCGAGCGAGCATGCGTTCCCGACAAGCTTCTGCAACCCGTGAGCTGGCTACAACCTGGGCCTCGACACATATCTGGACGGGTGTCGACGGACCTAAGACTATCGTCCCACACACCGCCACATAGCAATTGGGAGCAACCTAGCCACCCGAGGGCTCGACACCTCATCGACAAGTGACTGATGTGGCGATGAGGTGGAGCTGTGGTATATGGGCTCCTTCCTGTCGGGGAGGCGCATTCCCGAGTCTTGGTCTTCTTCGTTTGCTTCTTCTTTCCTTCCCCCGGCATGCGCCGGGGGATCTTCGCTTCTCGGGGAGCTGGTGCTTGACTCAAGGGGCGATGCCTCCGGTTCGTGTGCACAAGTCACGGGCACTAGGGACCCCATTTCTAGTGCAGCTACAACAAGAAGTTACCACATGAGTGTCACTGGGTGGTCTGGGTTGATCCTCCTCATCCATTGCGTGATGCCCTTTCTTATGAAGACCTGCACGCAGAGGTAGAACAAAGCTGCATCAGAAGTCACAAATTGCAGAAGCAAAACATGGAGTTGTCAAAGAATAATCTTGCTTTGAAAAAGATAGTGAGAGAGAGATGAGATGCTGCTTGTTTTGGCATTGTTGTTTGTAGGAATGTGTGTTGTTGTGTTGTTTGTCTTGTAGTTGTAGCAGTTGTTGAAGAAAGTGTGAGAGAGAGGAATGACCTGAATGTTGTTTACTATTCATTCTTGTGACATGGTACCAAATACATATTTATTCCATTGTACCAAATTGTACCATATTTATTTCAACCTAATAGAGCACACACTTTACCAAATTCAGCAAACTGACATTGTACCAAATATAGCAACTTGACAGTGCATTAAGCACACATAATACTACAACTTAAGTGCATAACAACAAGCAGATAAGTGCATAAAAGCACTGGCAAATATAACATAGTACTAGAACTTAAGTTTCTTGCTCTTGGTGTTCTTGCCTAGGTATGGAGCTAGTTGTGCCTTGCTTCTAGTGTTCTTTGATGGGTTTGGAGCTTCAAATGTTGTTGCTTCTCTTTTCGGAGAGAAACCTTTGCTTTGAACACTGCTTTCAACTGAGCAAAATGTTGTTGTTGGTTCCACAACTGTATTCAACTTGCCATACATGCGAGAAGCTCTTCTTTCTGCTCCCTTTTTATAATTTTTCCTAGGGCTAAAACAAGTGGAAGCATATAACAGTTTGAAAGATTTTATAAAGGAGTAAGATAAAAACATGTAAGAATTTGTAACATATCTGACTGCACAACTAGCTCCTGTAGATGCATCATGTGAGGGCTCCGTTGGTGGTGGCATCTGCTGCTGAAGAACATCAGTTGTTGTCTCATCAACATCATCCTCCTTTTGTATTTCTGCTTCTGCTATTTCATTGGGTGTAGGATGATTATTTGCATTGTCTGCTCCCTTGTGTTCATCTTCTCCAAAGGCTGGATCAACTTATTGTTTACAACCCTTGGCTTTGTGTCCACATCTCCTACACCTTTTGCACTTATGCTTTTAGGACCAAGGCCCTTTCCTTCAGTGCTACTTGTAATCCTTTACTTTCTTAGTCTGCCTGGTGCTCTGTGCTGGAAACCCTTCTGACATGCTTTTAAGCACATAAACAACCTTCTAAAGCACCCCTTGTAGTACTTCTAGCTTTTTATCTTGTACTCAACTGTGTGCTTGTCAGTTTCTGCAATACTGTCTGGTGACGCCCTCTCTACTTCAGCTTTGAAAGTATAAATCATCTGAAAGCTATCACTATACTTTCCATAATGTTTGTCAAGTGCCATCTCTTTACCATGGTAGCATCTTTGATATGGCACCTCCACACCATATTTCTCTAACAACTTGCTCTGAATTTCCATAGGACCAATTCCTAGATTTGATCTGACCCATGCCATAGAAGCATCTGCTATCCATCTTCTTTTTGCAGTTCTCAATCTCTAGGATCTATTCACACAGTATGCTGGTATGGGTTGAGTTTAATATGAAACAAACCAAAAAAGAAACAGTGAGATTAGTACAGAAAAGAAAATACCTGAAAATAAACTATAACAAAAATTCAATACATGAACTAGTGTGCTTTTCCTCATTAAGGAGGCATGCAGTCTCCACTTGCGTCTCTCATACGCACATTTGACAGTAAACCTTGTTGGGTCACTTTTCAGAGTAAGGAACTCAGTTTCATACTTGATTGAGAAAATTGAAACTGCATTTCTGTAGAAATTGGGCTATGGAAGACCAGACCTTCATCAATACATGGATTTTCTCTGTCATATATCTTTACAGGTTTGTCCTCTTTTGCATCTTCAAAAACTCCCATCACAACATCCTCTTGCTTCTCATCATCATCTCCATCTAAAACTTCTACAGGATTGTACTCTTTATCTGCTGCATCTTCTTCATCATTATTGTGCTGGACATATCCAGGATATAGAACCTCAGCCTCCACACCAGGTGCATCATGCAATGCCTCCTCCACAACATGATGAAGTGTCTTCTTCTGGTGTTCTTGGCTTTCATTAACACTTGCAGTTTCATAAGCACTTGTTGTTCTAGGAGCACTTGGTGTTCTACTGCTAGCCGTAGTTCTAGATGCAGGGGGCTGAAACTAGATGGTTTGTCACATCCTTTACCTCTAGTTCTTTGTATAACTTTGATTTCCCAATTTCACGACATAATTGGTGCATTACTTGCAAACTTAGACCTAACTCTTCATCACACTGCAGAGGGACCGAAGAAAGTTTGGAACTATCCCAATATCTGATCTCCACAGAATCAAACAATCCTCATGGATACTTGGCACAAATGGCAGCCCTAAATTTACTGTATGAACTAGTTCTTTCCACAACTAAAGGAAATGTGAATCCACAATCTTTTCCTTTTGTAACAGCAGAAACTAGAACAGTGGTCTCCATCCTAATTGAAAGAAAGAACGTTGTAACTTGATCCATCCTATCATATAACACACGATATCCAGTGAGAAAACGCACAAATTCTAGCCTAAACCCTTAATCCAAGAAAACATCCAGTGGAAAACCTGAGAAAATCAGGTCCGATACTCACCGTAAGGTAATTTGTTGTGCAGACCCGCCACCTCTTGCTCCTCCGCGCTCCAATGTACAAGAGCAGCTGCCCTTGTCGTCGTTCATGCCGCCGCAGCCACCTTCTCCGTGCTGAAGTGGATGTGTGTTGTCCCTACCACCGCAGGCACCATCATCGACACTTTATCCACTCTCCACCATCTCCTTGCAATGGATCTCGCCGCTAGAATTTAGGGTTCGCGAGAGGGAAAGAGAGAGAGCGAGAGTGGGGAATGAGAGAGTGTGAGTGAGCACGGGGGCAAGAGGTGTCCAAAGTACCGCGTCGTTTGTGGTCAAACGACGCTGACTAGACGGAACCGTGTTTGAAGGGAAAAAACGCAAGCTAAGCGATGTGAGTTGGGCAGGACCGCGTGTTTTGAGAAATAATTATCCCTTTACATAAACCTTTCTAGAAAAGGTACAATTTACAAAAAACAACAATGACCGCACAATAGATATTACTTTGCCTACATGGCAGTGTCACATAGCTGCCGAACAATTTTGGGTATCACCAAGGGCGTTGACCCGTGGAAGTCAACTGTCGCGAGCTTCTACGCGGTGATCTATGTGGGATGCACAAAGTCCGAGAAAATGTGGTTGGTTCGGTTATTGCAGAGGTGGCCTTCGGAGCCCCGATGACATCTCCGCTCTGGTAGGTGAAGGACGAGCCTGCGTCCCCGTCGCGCAACCTCGGCCTCTACATCGACAGCCGTGTGAAGCAGGAGCCTGTGTCCCCAGCATCTCCGCCGGATGAAGCCATTGCCGGTGTCGTCCCCACCGCACAGCTGCTACGCGAGGATTGACTGGCCATCGTCGCCACCTTGACACCACCACCCCTAGATAAAGGAGGAGGTGATGCCCGCGATCGCCAAGGCACATGGCCACATCCTTCACTACCTCGGAGGAAGAGGTTTCGATGGTGCCTCCAACTCTTGGGCCGTGGTGTCTGAGGCCGAAAGCATAGCATAACAGCATGCGAGGTACGACAGATGCGATGTTGATCGTCGCTCCGCGTTTGCCAAGACGAACGTGGTCCTCAAATGGGTGCACAATGACCCGTACCTCACCGCGGCATGGGCGCTCGACCGCTTCGTGACCACCGCGGAGACGACCGCTTGGCTCCGCCGTCTCCTTGACGCCAAGCTCGACAAATCGTGACCACCGCGGAGACGACGATATATCCCAAAGTTCACACCCATGCGGATGCTAATCTCCGTTTGGAGTGGTGTGGAGACACAATGCTCTCCAAAAAGCCACTAAGGCCACCATAATCTCCTCACGCCCTCGCACAATGCAAGATGTCATGATTTCACTAAGGGACCTTTGACGGCGGTCATCGAACCCGTACAAACAAGGTTGGGGCAATCTCCACAACTTAATTGGAGGCTCCCAACAACACCACAAATTTTCACCACAATGGACTGTGGCTCCGTGATGACCTCAAATGCTCGAGGCAATCTCCATAACTTAATTGGAGACCCCGATGCTTGCTCGGAGCTTTACACCACAATGATTGAGGTCTGAGGCACCACCAAACTTCTAGGACGCCAAAGCATCCACGAAGAACAATTTCTAGGGTACCAAGTACCCAAGGGTAACAAGCTTCTTAAATTTTACTTCCACGTATCACTGTGGAGAACTCAAACCGATGCAACTAATGCAATGGCAAGAACACACGAAGTGGTCAAGTCCCTCACACTCAAATCCCTCCACAACAACAAAAGCTATGGAGGAATATGAGAGGAAGAACAAGGAGCTCACAAAGAACTCCAAGATCAAGATCCAAGGGGTTCCCCTCACATAGAGGAGAACGCAATTGGTGGAGATGTGGATCTATATCTCCTCGCTCTTTTCCCTCAAGAACTAGCAAGAATCATTGGAGAGCTTGAGAGTTAGTAAGCTCTAAGAGGATCAACGATGGGGAAGAACACGAGCTCAACGGATAGAAAACCATTAGGGAAGAAGACCCAATTTTATAGGGGGGAAGGAATCTGCCCGTTAACCACCCCCTCAACTCGAGCCAAAGCGGTACTACCACTCCTGGGAGCGGTACTAACGATGATAAGAGGTACTACCGCTCAGGAAAGTGAGGCCGAGCCAGAGACGAGGCAAGGCAGCTAGTACCACCCGGAGCGATAGTAACAAGCGGTAGTACCACCCGCCCAGTACTACCACAAAGTCCGAACACAAAAGTGTTCGCCCTTCCGAGAAGCGGTACAGGCCAACGGTACCAGCAGAGTAGTACCGCTCTGAGCAGTACTACCGCCGGCCCGGGCGGTACTTCCGGTGATAAAAGGTAGTACCATAACTTTCGCATACGAGGTTCGAATTGAACAAACTCAGGCTTTTTGGATTCAGGACGACAGGAACTATCCACCAGTTATGAAAATGTTAAGAAAATGCATTTACCGAAAAAGGTTTTTGCCTCACTTTATCTATAAAGCAAACCGCCAGAGCACAACAACTAACATAAGTTCAACCCACCCACACGAAGTAGCACACGACAAAAATATGGGGCATGTGTCACAAAACATATGAAAATCTTAAGAGCATGCAGTTATGAAAATGCAGTTATAGAAAATGCCCAACATGTGTCACAAAACAACAATGACTGCACAATAGGCATAACTTTGCCTACATGGCAGTGTCACAAAGCTGCCGAACATTTCTTGGTGTCACCAAGGGCGCTGAGCCGTGGAAGGCAACTTCCGTGAGCTTCTGTGCGGTGATCTCCGTGGGATGCACAAAGTCCCAGAAAATGTGGTTGGTCCGGTCTTTGCAGAGGGAGCTGGCCGGAGTGCAACTAAACATGGCATTTTTCTCCCCTAGCCCGCAGCACGCCGCATCCACCACAGCATAACCTACAGTATATATATCAAATTAACATGTGAATGATTAGTGAGCCGTTTGGGCAGTTTAACTAATTAGTGAGTCATTGGTCCCGTACCGTTTGCTTCTGGCTGCCGGATGTAGTCGAGCAATGCAGTGGATGGGTCGAACAAGGAGTAGAGCATATCCGGGTACTTGTCGCTCATGTTCCGCAGTAGGGAAGCCACCGCGATGTTGTACTGAGATGACATGTAGTTCGCTACTCCGTCGCACGCCACCTTCCCACGCAGCACCGGGCAGCACCCCAGTGGCGCTGCTCCGATGATGAACAGCCTGCGCATCCCGAGTTTGTACAGCCTCTGCAGTTCATCATTCATGACTAATGAGTAGAGTGTGATTCAGATTGCATTACAGTTACGTTGAAATTTGGAGGTGGGCTTTAGGCCCATTAAAGAATTTCAGAAAAATCTCCAAGGTCCCATGTAGGTGATGGTATGACAAGGTGGTGCGAGTTTAGTCCCACCCCGTTAGTGGAGGAGAGTTTGGACCCCTTTATAAGGGTCTCTCTTCCACATGCTATTGGAAAGTGAGAAGAGAAGGTGCCCTCGCGCACTCCTCCTCCGACGCGACACGGGTTGCGGGAATGAGCCGAGCCCATACCTACGCGCTTATTTTTGCCGGTCAGGAACGGAGAATACGTAACGGACAAGGCACGGTCCGAGACGTTGGATCGTGGCTGTTACCGACTCGGACGTGGGCTTGGCCCATGTCTCTCCACCCAGCCGCCTTTATAAGCACGCGAAGCCGATAAAAAGGCGGCAGAGGATACTGCCGCCGCCGCCGCTGCTGCTACGGCCAACTGGCCGATTGGAGGGTATGACTCGTTTATCCTCATGTTCGCATTTATCCTAGCAGTGCTACTTGTTTGCATAGATGTATCCACTATATGCGTAGTATGTGCTAGGTTAGTTCAAGATCAGTATGTCCTTAGTCTAGTCAATGCCATGCTAGTTATTATTTCGTGAATTAATATACTCGGAAAATTGCCTATTTACTCAACAAGTTATGTGCTCATGCGTCGATGCAAATTAATATAAGAGGAAGTACGTACGTATACATCAATGAAGCAAGCAAGCTTATGTAATGTAAGTAAGGATGAACCATGAAGTTTCCATACCTGCAGCTGGTCTTTCAGTGACAGAGCCAACGAGGCAACGAACTCATCAGGAGACTGAGTTGGAGGACAAGGGCTTAGCACCTGGTTCACAAGGCTTGGACGGACGTAGTTGAGTATGTCGTTGCCACCGATGGCAACGGTGAAGATCGATCTGCTCAGGTGCGCCGATGCCTGAGACTGGCCGAGCTGCTGCACCAGTGATTCATGCACCTTGGAGAATTGGCGATCGATTTGGTAGTCGAAGCTGATGCACTCACCCTGTACGTTGACGCATGCATGCATATATAATTAATTAGGAAATACGGAGTATGACATACGGGAGATGATTAAGTTTAAATATGACAAAATTAAATATATCATTAAGAAATACTATAAAATTAGGAAATATAATTAATTAGTATCTCCATTTTACCTTGTTTGTTTGATTTGATACTCCTGCACCTCCTGAAGCGAAGTTGACCCCGCTCAGATATATGGAATTGCTGCTTGGGGTGTTGCAGATGGACAGGTACGGAGGAGGGCTGCTGGGCAGCTTCAGATGTTCAGCTGTAATGGTAGGATGAAGTATAATGAGGAAAACACTTCATAGTGCATACATGTATAGTAAATATATGCATTTCCTTTAGGCTCCAAGAGGATACATGTATGCATCTAACAAATACATGTTCAAAAGAGATTTATTTGGACTCGGACTTCAATCGTGGAACACGTTAGTATAACGGTTATCCACGGTGCAGTTGAAAGTGGTAAATTCTCAGTAGAGTCTATGTATATAGCCTTAATCTAGTCTGATGTGCCGGTTGATAATAATAAAAAGATCTGAAAGATGAAGATATCACTTAAGAATAAAATATTTGCATGGTATCTTCGTTGAGGAGTCATTCTCTTATTAAAGATAACATTATTAAGAGAAATTGACATTGAAGTTCGTAATGTGTTTTCTGTCACCATGATGAGACAATAAAGCACCTGTTCTTTCAATCTAAATTGGCTCGTTCTATATGGTATGTCATCCAAATAGCATCTGACTTGTCTCCTCCTTGTAGTGTTGTCAATATTTTTGGCAACTGGTTACATGGGATTGATCACAAGTTTAAAATTCTTCTCAGAGAGCGCTTGCCATTGTCTGGTCGCTTTGGCTATGTAGAAATGATAAGATTTTTAATGGTAAAAGTTCTTCTCTTCTGCAGGTTATCTACATATGTACCGGGACGCTTCGTTTATGGTCATCTCTACAACATGTGGAGTATCGAGACCTATTTACGAAGGTGTGTACATGATTGAAGGCTACGACGAGGGATACTTTTACCCAACATGGATGACAGCATGATCTTAGGATTAGACCCCCTCCAGTTTAGGCGTCTTACAGTCATTTATTTGTATTTCATCCTTTTATATACTGTTTGTCAGACTGAACTCCGTTTGGCTGTGTGCATCCTGGTTATGCATAAACCGGGTATAATACTTCAACTTTAAATAATAAAGCGCCCCTTATGAGAAAAAAAATCTAACAAATAACTGGGTATTTGTGGTATTGTATTGTATCGTACTGCAGCGTAACAAGCATTATTAGGTTATTGGAAAATATCAGGGAATCCCTAGTACGGTTCATTATGGTCATCTTTTTTCCCCTCCCATTCGGGTCCAAATTGTGTTGATCTTCTAGTTGTTTCTGGTTTCATTCTTGTGATCCTCTAATTGTTTCTTTAACACCTTGGTCAGCGTTAGTTGAGGGAATCGTTGTTTTAATCAATTCAATCTTACTATTATTTTTGTTGTGATTAACTTTGGTCAACAATGCCATCTTCACCGAGTATTTTATTTTTTGAAACAAAATAAAAGACTTATCATATTATTAATTAAGGAAGAAGGTTGGCCGCAAGGCGGCAAATAAAAGAAGTATACAACATTAAAGATCGTGGAGGCACGAGTACCCTCATCACATTATGATCATCTCATCTCACCGGCCGAAACAGGGTATCCTCTTTAGAAATGTATAAAATGCAAAAGGTATATGTTCTTTTCCTTCGAATATGTCGTCTGATCAAAGACCAGTACTCAGGCCCAGACTAGCAAAATCTGAAGCCATGTGCGTAACAAAAAACATGAGACCCTATCTCATAAAAAATAAACTAACGACCAATTATGTGAACTAGATTAATGTTTCTCTTTCTTCTTCTTCTCTAATGCCATCGTATTATCTAAACATAAGATAAAAATGATCAATAAAATAAATTTAAAGTTAGAATGTAGCATATGTCAACTAAAAATCATGCGTCAATGTTCGGATATTAGACAAACCGTATAACTCACTTAATTTTGGGTCCTCTCTATTGAACTCTTATACTGTATTGTTTAATTGAGGAGGTAAAAATCGATCTCTAACGAAGCAACGATGCCTATCAAAAATTAACTAGAAAATTCTGTCACAAATCGATCCGACAAGGCGACTACTTCGAAATTTGGAGAGGAAGCTACGAAGGCAACAGTGGTAGTGGCATGAATCCGATCTATCTAATGAGGCGAAGTAGACGAGACGATCCTGTTTCCTATATCGAAGTAGACGTGAGTGTTGTTGCGGTCTTTAGATCGAGAGACGAGACCATCCCGATAAACTTTTGTAGTGATCCCTTTTCTTAAACCGACGATAGCGTTTTATATCATCAGTCGAGTTGTTTCCTATCTTTTAAGAAATATCGGACGAGCGTTAACACTCCTTGAGCTCGATGACCTCAACTCAGGTTCAGATACCACGTGTAGGATATTTTTTAAAAAACAAATACTATAACGTTTATAGATAAAATTTGGACCCCCTAAAATTGTGGGCCTTGTGTGGACCGTACATTTTGTACCACAACTGACCCGGCCGTGCCAGTACTAAAAAGAAAAGGTTTGAACAGAAGAGAAAGAGTCGATGGCCATTTTAAAAGGCATGAAACTATGTCTAAACTTTTTCTTAATTAATAAGATGAGGCAAAACTTTTGCCTTCGTTTCCTAATAAAAGAAAATTGGGAGGCATGTGAATACATACGCACCGACGAAGTCGACGAAGTTCTTGCCATTGCTGAATCTGCCGGTGGGCTTGCACCCCGGGTAGTCGACGCCGTTGTGCGGGAGGTCCGCCCTGAGCACCGTCGGCAGGTGGTTGTTGGTCCCGGCGTCCGCCTGCGAATCGCCGAGCACGTATAGCGCCGGGGCCAACCCCGCACCGGCTTCGCACAGCCAGCAACAATCCAGCAGGAGCAGGACACAAGGCAATCCACGAGAGACGGCCATCCCACCACCAGAACCCATTCTGACTACTCGCTAGCCACGTACTACGGACTACGGAGCGATCGCTCCTACAGTAGTATATATATACGGCGGAGAGAGAGCTGGGGTGGGGAACCCTTAACATTCAACGCGTACAGACGTCCTCGCTGTCAGCTATAACTCAAACCAGGCAGCTGTCAACCATGGCTGTAATATAAGGGCATCTCCAACAACAGTTTTAAGATCGTGTTGCGTTCATGGCATGCATGGAGGGGGAACTAGCTAGCCTCGGACGGTGGAATAGATTGGATTACTGGCAGCACTAATTTTAAATTGGCACGCAACTATGTACCTCCGTAATCCTCCAGCTTGTTCACGTTGCCGCATCTCCGCAAGTCAACTCGGAGATCGCATGCACTTCTAGCACAAAAGAATGGAACTTGCACATCACAAGGCCGCTAATGGTGGTTAAGGACAATTCAGCGTTAGGCTATAAGTGTAGACATCTTCTTTTTTATAATGACGGTAATTTATTGATTATAAGCAAGAAAGTCTAACGGATACGGTAGAGAATTAGGTTTAGACTGTGCAACACTCAATACTAGTAGAACGCCCGTGCGTTGCTACGGCCTTCGATATATAATGTCCTCTACAAGTTCAAAGTTTATTTTTTCCTCGTACGTCCTAGCATGTTTGGACATCAATCGAGCGTCAAGCGGGCTCCTCAAAATCCAAATCTCGACCGAACTACCTGCCATGTTATTCGAACACATGGTCCCAACATAAAAACTCCACCCCACGACACACTATTTCTCATTTCTTGTCGGATTCTTCCATTCCCGCTTTGTTTTCCACCGTAGCCGGACATTTCTTCCTTTAAAATCGATGACGCCCATCTTACCTTTGCCACGGTGTTCTCTCTCCTTCACACCGTGATTCCCCACGGTTCGGCAAGGAGGAGTCCCCTGCCAACCAACCCGCTCTCCACCCTAAACCCCCTCTCTCTGCGTGTTCGTGTCGATTGAACACCTCCGTCAAGGCAATGAGGCATGCGCCGTCCGTGTGACATCCCCGAGTCAAGAAGTCAGATTCGATGTCTCGTGAGACATTACCACATTCTAACATACAGGTGAATGTCATGCATTAACACAAAACACAAATATGATGTCTGTTCTTGAGCATGCAACCGACACACCACCTTGTTTGTTATTAACCCTTGAAGCAAACAACCAATGCATTTACCTGTCTATTATAACAAAAAAATTATATGACTTGATGAAAAAAATATATGAATAGCCCGCTCATACAATTTCCTGCAAAGCGATCTCTAATGAAATGTAATTGAAAATATTTTCTAAAGTAAGAAATTATTCCGCTCACACAACAGTAACTAAACAAACCAACGCCAATCCACATCTCGCTTACGCTCAACCCTTAGGCCTCGTTCGGCTCTGGTGTTTTCTCACACCAAATACGCTTGGGGATTGGAGGGGATTTGGTGATCCCCTCCCCTCCACCAAATCCCCTCAACTCCCCAATAATCCCCCACCCCAGACCTTGTTTGGTACTAGAGTTTTCAGATAACTGCTGATAAGGTTTAAAACTAATATATCTAACCAGAAGGTGCATCATCAAAAAAATAAAATAGCAGACACCAAATGACATAACTTAGCAGACATCAAGGGGCATAAAATAACTGCTGATATGGTTTGGAACAGACACCAAATGACATAAAATAGCAGACATCAAGGGGCATCATCAAAGATCCGATGTCGACAATTTATTGAAACATCATGTCATCATCAATAGCAAACTGACTCCTCGGAGAAATGAAACATTCCATTTGTGCAACAAGTAGGCATTGAAAATAGAAAGCGACTCCCAAATAAGGTCAACCTAGTTTGCTTTATTTTACATGACATAAGATCAGCAGGAGGCTCAAAACGAGTGTTGGTAAAATGCCAGTTTATGAGATGAACCACTTTCTGGCAGATCTAAGGGGCTAACACCGACTGCGCTTTTCTTCATTGGGTGCTTGTTGCCAGTGCAACGATCTCATAGCTGCAGGCTGCGGAACAAAACAAAACAAACAACAGTCAATGTAACTGTCAAGTAGATCACCCATAATCAGAAAGCATATGTTTTTGATCTGCACACACATTGTTTCAAGGAGACGTAACATTGCTATCTAATGCTACACTACTGATGTTCATTCAAATTGTGTTTCCAGGTTAAGGGCAACCAGGCAGGACTGTTTCTTGGCTAGGCATCATCTGAACCATCTGCAAGTGCCAGAGATGGATCATACTCAACCCAGGGATGGGCATGGCAATGAACCTGTGCCTTTAGATAGCTCTACTTCACTTGTGCTCTGTTCTGCTGTTTATCTTAGTTTGATCCATGAGTACACTGAACATGGATGGATGGCTTGATTAACGAAGAGGACAACGGGTTGTTATTTTATCATATATTTTATCATAGAACAATGAACACGCAGTGTTGAACAATGAACCTAATTTTTGTACTACCACCACTGCTCCTGTAGATTTGACCACGTCGAGGTGGTCAGGTACAGATTTTTACAGATTTTACATGAGGTATATTACATATTTTTTTTAAATGATACGGTCAGGTACAGATTTTTACAAACTCTAACTTATAGTTGCAGCAATAAAAGCATCATCGTTTGCAAGTTTTATCACGAAAGAACCTACATTCGACGTTATGTTATTTTTTTTATGTTTTAAACTTGCGGATGGACCTTCTGGTTAGATATATTAGTTTGCAAAAGAATATGAGTTGAACCACTACCTCTACATGGTGAATCTAACTAAAGATATAACTTCTGCAAGTTTGATAAAACATAACGTCTAAAAGTTTAAAACTAACTAAAGATCTGAATTCTAGAGCATTCGACGTTATGTTATCAAACATAACATCGTTTGCAAAAGGATCTGAGTTGAACCACTGCCTCCACATGGTGAATCTCCCAAAATTTAACTAATATATCATAGAATTATATAACAAGGAAGTTATGTCTGCAAGTTTTATCAACTATCACAGAATTATAACAAGGAAGAGATGTAATATACCATCAACTATCACATAATTATATAACAAAGAAGTTATGTCTGCTACCTGTCTTGAACATAGCTCATGGGGACATTTGGCTCCGAAGCCACATAACAGCAGTATCTTTATCATCATCAGCGGCATTGATGAAAATCTCACGATTTGCAGCATCCTTGAAGACGTTGAATGCTTTGATCTTCTCGATGCGGGTCACATCCTCCATTTTTTTCAACACATCCATGCACTTGGTGATAGAGAATTCATGTAATTTTGTTGCATCTGCCTTTTCATTGGCCAAATATGTAGCTTCATCATCTACTTGCCTTTTCTTCAACTCTATATACTTCTATAATGCTCCAGCAATCACATCACCACTGTTCTTGCGCTTCTCCTTCTTGGGTTTCTTTTGGGGCATCTTTCCTGAACCAGCCATTGTACCAGCCATTGTACGACCCACTTCTTCACTTGGATTGACATCCTCCTTCCTATGTGCAACATCCATTTGATCCAGAATTTGCAAGTCATCTTCATCATGTTGCACTTGATTCATCATCTCCAAGTCATCACTTTCTTTTACTTCCTCAACCTCTATTTCATCTTCAAAGTCTTCGTCAATTTGTGATGGTTGTGCAATTGATGTGAAACTGTAGGTACCCTCAGCTGTATGCCCTGCAAAATGCATGTAAGTAACCAAACAATACGCAGAGTTAAGAGTTAAGAGGAAGCAACAAAGCATGTCGAAGATTGTCCCAAAGTTAAGAGTAACCAAACTTACCATCATAGAGTTCTCCTAGCGAGTCAAAGAGAGGAAAAGATTTCTTCTTGAATTTCCCGATACTTGGATATGACTACAAAGAACCAGAGTAATAGATGAGTATTAGCATGGTATAAATTTGTAACCATATCGAAGGGTAAAATTAAAGAACTTACAATCATCAGATTGTCCCAAAGGTCGGTGTCAGCTTCGATCATACATCTTTTGTCATCCCAGCGAACACCGCTTTGCTTTCGGGCTTCTTTTAACATCCTATATTCTCTTTTGAGCTCCTTCTCCTTATCTTGAATTTGAGACTTCGAGAACTTCACATGCTTGTGTTTTGCATGGAATTTTGTCACCATCAAGTTCCAAGTTTCCTTGCTCCATCCATTTTGCCCTCGGTGGTAAGGAGTATCGTGCTCCATAAGTATCTCCACCAGACCTTTTTCAAGTCCCAAACTCCATTGTGCTCTTTGTTTCACAACTACACAAGCCAATTAAAGCACAAGGTCTATTGGCTAAGTGTCTTCAATTAAAATACTATTGGTCTTGTACTGACAAAAAAGAATACCTTTTGGAGAACTCTTTTTGTTAACCTTTGGTGAATCCATTTTAACACCAAGAAGTCCTTTCTTTCTTAATAACGCAGCAGCCTGCGCCAAGTTGAAATTGGGAAATCCTTTTGCGTACATATCTGTTGAGATAAAACAAATTAACACACAAACTAAAGACACTTAATCATTTGAATTAGAAAAAGACAATTACATCCACAAACTTACAAAGAGTTAGTTATGTGGGAAATCATTCCACATTTGCATTGCAATTTCATCTCGCAAAGCATTGCCTTGGGTGTTATTCCCTTGGTAGTTATCATTATCATTGGGTAAATTGACAAAATCAGCCAGAGGTATGTTATCTGGTTGGTTTTTAAGCCATTCCTCATCACCAGCATGCAATTTGATGATGTTATGAAATATTGCGGTAGCTGCTGGAATCCTCGCTTGGTTCCTAATTGAATGTAATGTCCCGACATTGAGAATCGGGAATCGCTTCTTCAGAACTCCTAGGGTCCTTTCTACATGATTTCACAACAAAGCATGTCGAAGATTGTATACTTCTCTATGGTTTTGTGGACGATGGTGGCCATGCCCAAATTCATTCAAGTGATATCTCACACCCCGATACGGTGCAAGGAAGGATGTGGTGTTTGCGTAACCACCATCGACGAGGTAAAACTTTCCATCGGGTACTTTAAATCCAGAGTTCATTGCAGATCGAAGAACCCTAGCATCTGTTGCAGACCCTTCCCATCCACATGATATAAATGTGATCTTCAAGTCAAAATCACATGCAATCATTACGTTTTGGCTCAGGGTGCCCTTTCTATTTCGAAATGGTGCAGCACTCTCAGGCGCAATGGTAATAGGAACATGGAATCCATCGATAGCACCTATACAGTTCTGTAAAAAAAACAGATTTGCTAATTAACTTTTGAGATTTTAATGGAGAAAGGCAAAGAATTTTGTAAGTGTAAAGATAAGAACCTTGAAGTATGGATAGAATCGTTCATCGCTAGCAATTACTGGATGTGGTTCGTCAATGCGTGGAGGCTCCACAAAGCGAGTACATAGGGCAGGGATGATATCAAAGAACTCGTTGATGTACTCATGAAAGGTGGATCCACTATGCCTGAATTCCAGTTGCATATCTTCATATGATGAATTATGTGACAACATGTACAGGAAGAATGCTAACTTCTCCTCCACCTTGAGTCTTGTGTCTTTTATCAATTCTTTCCTTCTAAGATATGATGCTAAAGACTTAAAAATGTATGGTTCCATCCTAAAAGCTACCAAGCAATTTTTCACATGTCCTTCAAGAAGTTCGTCAACACGTTGCTTGCCATAAAGGATCGAGCTATGCCTTTGTTTTTTTTCACCCCGTCCTCTACTGTCCATTAAGTACAAGTGCAATAATGGAAGGATGAAAAGGACCATCTCATCATCATCTTCCTCTCTTCTCTTCCTAATATGATCTAGACCCCGTGACTTCATTTCAAAACTAATACTGAAGCAATCAAGAAACAATGACAAGAATTAGAAAGCTAACAAGAATTAGAGAGCTAACAACCCCTAGTAAATACAAGGCATACCAAACTTTGGCGTCTTAACGGGATCCCACGAAGGTGGCGGCTCGTCCACTCCCACTATAAACCAAGGCTCGGGTACCTATAAAGAAACAAAACTGTTGGTCTAAGGTATAAAAAAACAAAACAGCAACATAATTGAGAAAGCATGTGTCGACATGTAAATATATAGCATCTTCTCCGATTAAAAGAACAAATTCACAGAACAAATTCCAACTAGCAACACGATCCATATAATTATAACAACATTAGCACTTGACGATATCTACAGAGCAAGAGGTACAGAACCACCTTCCACTTTCAATACAGATGCGCTATAAAATTAATAATGCAAACAACACATGACCATGCACACAGTTCCACCACTTGTACATACACATTAATTCAATCACATCAAACTTTTCTGAAAGGGTCAGACAAATAAAATCTAGTATACTGTAATTGTTAGATGCAAGTTTCTGAACCATCATGAAGATATGAACAGTCACAACCAAAAAAAACTACTAGTACAACACAAGAATAATTCCCAGGACGATAGCATTCTGCATCAGCACAACCAACCCGCTGCATACAGGCCTCTGAATCTTAACTAGAATCTTACCATTCTGTTTTGCCCCTTTACATACAGGCCTCTGAATCTTAACTAGAAGCTGCACCCCTACCCGCTGCATCCTGTACCCACAACCCGCAATCAAAAGTTCGATTCCACAGCTGCTGCTGGTAAGTGCATCTTAACTAGAAGCGACACCCCAAAGCTTCTACTACTAACCGAAGGCAAGAACCTGATTTAAATGCTCGGAGCACCTACTACTAACCGAAGGCTTTCAAAGAATCATAGGAGCACCGGAGCACCTACTACTAACCGAAGGCTGTCAAAGAATCATAGGAGCACTGAGGGGAGGGGAGGGGTGAGGTGAAACCAGTCCATACCGGCGAAAATGACACGTTTTCGGAAGGATCTGCCGTCGGAGCGCGGACGGCAGCGGCAACGGAGGCCAAGAACCAACAGGCCTCGGCGCGGACGGCAGCGGCAGCGGCAACGACGACGTCAAGAGCCAAGAGGCCTCGGGATCTGAGGCAGCATCTGGCTCGGCTTGGATCCCGGCGGCGAACTACGGGAGGGAGGAGGGCGGAGGAGGCGGCGCCGTCACAGCCGGGGGAGAAATTTCACAAGGGTTAGGTCGCGTCTCCTCTCACACGAATACTGGAGGGTTTGGGGTGTAAATTTCGGGATGGGCCGGTCCAATACCGTGGTACCGAATGGGCCTGCTTGGAATTTTCGGGATTACTACACCGACCGGTAAAATACCCGTTAAAGCCTGCAAATACACCACAGCCGAACGAGGCCTTACTCTTATTCCGCTCAGACAAAAAATGGGTTATGAACATGAATGATTTCTACAAAGTTAGGGAATTAGAATATGTTTTTACGGTGCTACAAGGTTTCAGTTCATTTAAAAACAATAATACACTCTTAGAATGATTTTAAGCAGTCGGCAAGCTCGTAAAACTTAAAACGCCAAAAGACATTACTTGAATTAATATTCAAAGAGAGAATTATTAGATATGTACTGCATATACTATTATAAAGAATTATTAATCTGAGAGTTACCGTTTATTGATTAGGAATAAACAATATACAGCATCCGAATACTCTCCGCATTGGAATCATCAACTAACTCTGTTGGCAAACATAGGGGCCAGCAACTAATATAGCTAGGGACCTAATATATTCTATATAAAAAATCATATTCCTATTTGTAGTTTGCAGATGTAATAGAAGTATAAATGTCCATAGACACACTTAAGTGAAGCCGAAACCTCCCAAACGCATTTCTTGCACACATGACAGCTGAAAATTAACAATATATATACAAAATAGATGTAAGAATAAATTCCTGAACCTGGCTTATAAAAACTCTAACCTCTAATAGAGTACCCGTGCGTTGCTACGGGCTCATAATATGATCAAGTAGACATAAAAGTTTCATGTTGATGGTCAATTTTAATAACTGTCTCACAAAGACAATAGTATATGACTGATATTTGTTCAAATTGACCCTATTTATTATTTACTCCCATTGGCTCATTGATTTGAAGATGCAATCAAACTTAACTTTTACCCTCATATCGTGCAACATCAACTTGTGGACATACCTTTCATGATTATGGTACTACCCATATTTTACTTATAACACCACAAAATAGAAAACATGACTTTCCCACTCATAGATGTTGATGTCAGTGATATTTGCAGAATATGGTGAGAGAGGGCAGCACAAATGAACTCCTCGGTACTCTAAATATATTGTAGGGTTTCATATCTACAAAAAGGCCACCATCAGTAGTGCTCCGCAAAACTATCAAAATACAAGGGTATATATTTCAGTAGAAAAAATGAAAATACAAATTTAAATGTTGGACATACACTTTAACACAAGCTATATGTATATTGTTACATCAAAATGGAAGTCAAATGAAAGCATCTATAATTGTACATAGCAGGACCCTCATATAGCAATATGGCATGTCTAAGTATTGTTTTATAACTAAAATTTCCTTATATGTTCATAGGGACTGGATCCAAAGACCAATTCAGAATAGGGGTCACGTTGCAACTCAAAGCATGGAATCGATTGGCTTTCAAACTTACATGAGATTCTACACATAATTTTGCTATACATAGAATCTCATACATTAAGCCAGGAAATACAGTCAAGCTCAAGCGGGGATTAATAGCGCTGACCGGACTACCTAATCATACTACAAATGTCTAGCTCTGTTTGTCTCAGTGTTTCAGAGAGTCTCCTTAGGCCAAAAGGTATAGGAACACCACCACAAAAGGGTAATAAAACAAAGTATGAATTTGTTTTATACTCGTAGCACCAGAAAACATGACTTGCGGCTCATGGACGGTGAACTCAGACGATATTTACCATACTGGAATCAAAATGGCCTTTTAGTTACACAAGTCTTTATTTGTTTCATTGAGGATACTCTTGTAATATTAGAAATAGAGAAATCATGGTAAACAAATTCATACAATGATTTCAGGAAATAGAGAAATAGTGATTTTCCCGCATCCTTTCTATTTTTTGATGAAATAAAATAATCTTTGATCATATATTTAAAATATATATAATAGTATAACTATAACAGTAAAATTCTTAAAATAGAAAGATCTGAAGGTAAAAAAGAACACCGCCTGAACTTGCACCTTCAGTTTAAATGGGCGTGATACCCCAGAAACTATAGTTCACTATCATTGCTTGTTTGCTCTAGAGCATATGTACAGAGCACGACATAAATGTGTTTGATGACCACAAGTTAATAGAAAGACAAATCCAAGGTGTTGTCTAATCTTCATGTTTGTATGCGCGGACAAGTTGTAAGAATGGACTTTCACATTCACAGAATTACTGAACCAAGATTCAATTACAAATTATTTTTTCACGCATTCCATCAACTTCAATTAATGTTTGTTTAATCAATCAAACGTAGAGGGAGATCATGCTATAAAAGGCTGGGACCAATGTACAACAATCTCAAATAAAATTGTATAGGAACAGAAGTAGCGAATGCGTACCACAGATTGAAATTTCAGGAACAGTTGGTTTTAGACGTTGATTTCTTTAATGTAAAACCTCCTTAAAACAATCTTACGATATTCTCAGAAAAGGAAAAAATCTTATAGCATGATTCAATCGGACTACAACGAGTGATGTCTATACAATAAAGATTTAAATTGGTGTGCTAATCTAATCTACTTGGAGCAAAGGTTGAAGAACACCAAGTATCAAGTTTACTAATTCAATTGATTCTATAATAAATTTTCCAACATATTGACCGCATATTGTATTGTCTTCGCCACACTTCTTATTATTTTGCATATTGTCTGTTATAAACAGAGGAGAGCTATTAGGCTGATCATGTTTATACATCACACAGATTTGACGAGGGAGTGAATAACACTCTAAAAGGTTTGTTAAAAATCTTACCAGGAAATGCCACATATCATAAATAAACTGGTTCATCTAGTCAATCTGCAAGAATAAACAACATGGATTAACCGCTTCAGAGAAACACCACAACAATTCTTAACTCCCATGAATGATGTCTTTTTTTAGGGATGTCGCAGTTTATTTTCAGGGATGTGTCTGCATTTCTATTGTGAAGTAATTTCTTGCAGGGTACACCTGTGTAGCTAACATGTATTACGATATAACATTATTATCATCTAATACTAACTTCTATAATTTTCTCTGAGTCTCTCCTTGCAAAATGACAATACCGTTTCTAATATCACAACCAAACAATCTTTCCCCAGCTCCATGGGCGGTGTCACAAGAGCCATAGCTTGATGGCTAACGTCGCAAGAACAATAAATCGATGCTTGCATCACAAGATCCATATAGACCAATATTCGGGTCAAAGAGCACAAGGAAGGGGAGCAGAGAAGGAAACCAAGAGCACAAAAGGGGCATACACATGCTTTTTCATATACTAACTACTAACCAGTACTACAACCAATCATAAACAAATAACACAACTGGAGGGTCTGAGTTGCTGGGTGGTGCGGTAGTTATTTCTCTCCTTCAACTCATCAATCTTGGCTCTACTTTGGGCACAGTTAGTACCCGCGCTTCTATACCAATGGATGAAAGGAAAGGATGGAAATATCCTCCCAAATGTGTGCCAGGCAATGCAGTGGGTCCGGTATTGCCCATTCACTCGCTAAGATTCAAAATGTCTGTTTTTATTCATTCATTGTGAGCAATGATCATTTCTAATTTCCAAAAATATTATAAACATTTGAAGTCACAAATGATTAACAGGAACCAATGAATACAAATCCAAAAGATATAACAAAAAAAAGTATGTACCTATATAATATCATATGATCCTGATAAGCAAGTCCCATTCACCTCTTCGTCACTTCATGACAACTACATATAAGAGTAAGGCTCCAGTAAAATATATCCGTTTCAGATTTATGAGGCTATTTGATGCACCAATTATATGCAAATATATTAGATAAAAGATGACCAAGTTCCCAATTAATATTTGCACCAATTATATGTAGTTGTCATACGATCTGGCACAGAATTTTGAATTTCAAAGAAAGTTTGTGAAGATGAACCTCATTAACTCAAGGACCAAAAGATCGGCATGGGCGCTCCACTGATATGTGCACTCTGTCAGGTGGTGTGTGCGGTGAAGGTGTAACCCTCGAGCTGCTGAGGCAGGAGGCGGCGCAGTCCATCTGCGTCCACAATATCTGCTAAGAAGCATGCCTGACTACTCTTCTAGGAAAAAAATGGCACCCTCTTCTAGGAAAGAAACAGATATATGTGATATTGTTTTATGCCAAACAGAGCTACTCATCATAAACATTTCAGTGTAAACATACCATCGTGGAAAGATCTCCTAAATTCTCGCACTGCCTCGTTATTCATTACAACATCCCATACAGTCCTATCACATGACAAGGACATAACCATTTTCTGCAAAGTAGAGAAGAACTGTTCAGAAATTTGACAGTACCTCAAAACTTGGAGGCACAATAACACAATAGTGTTACAAGCAAACATGCAGTTTCGGAGCATATGAAAATAGGTTAGGCCTCATTCACTTGAACATTAGGGTCTCTTTGCAGTAGACGGAAGGCATCCAAAACATTCATATGCTCCCTGGTCAGAAGAGATGTTGAGTTGAGAACATATGCAGCAGGTTCGACCCAATCATCTGATCCCGATGAATTGCTTGATGAAGAATCCTCTGAGTTTGACAGCAATTAATGCTATTTGTTTATGAGTTTCATCTAAATCCACATCATAATAAGAACCCTCAAACACCCTGAAAACAAAACAGTAAATCGGTTAAATGGAGAGTGAGAGCAGAAACTGCATCTAAATGATCCCTTTCTAGCATAATGAGTTGTTGGATAAAAGTCTATAACACCTGTATTGAAATGAGTATCTCACAGATGCTGTCAGAAAACAACAAAACAATAGAAGCAATCATCAAAAGTAGAGAGATTTATCTTTTTCCTATTTAATTTAAAGGTACAAGCACCATCTGACCCTGATTGAAAGTTGCTCCGAGCAGTATTGCGGATCCTAACATCCTATAACGTCCCAGACAGCACATACCAGAGCCACTAATTAACATTCTAACCAAATCATGGATTCGTGGTTGTCTCATTTTGGTGGGCTTTCAATTTCAATACATGACTGAAAGTTCTAGTGTCTATCCGCGTAAGAATCAATGAAGTACTACACGATACTGGCCATGAGATCCATCCAATCATGGCAAAGAAACCAATCAGTACCATAAACAGTACGCCGACAAAACAACACGTTGTGGGAGTCGTTTTTGTCGTTGTGCACGATACGACAGAAGTCTGAAGTCTGGAACTGAATCGAATTCATATGAGCAATTTTAATTCATCAGGCCAATCGCCAACACATGGGAAGGGAGCACGAAAATGCGCATACAAATCCTCCAGTCCAATCTAAGCAAGGGAGCGAACGAGTGGGAGCAAAGGAATCTTACTCCTGGATGCTAGAGAAGGCGACGCGGACTTCGTCCCCGGTGGGCGGGGACCAGAACACAATCTTATAGTCGCTGTCCACCTCGGCGTCGCCGGCGCCCGGAGCCGCGGCGACGACCTCCTCCCAGTCGTCCTCCCCGTCCCGGCGGAGTGTGCTGGACTCCCAGCTCGCTGCGGCCGAGACAGCGGATGGCGGGGGCGGCGAGGTGGCCCGCAGGAGCATGCCGCCGCGCAAGAGTAGGCCATCTGCGTCCACCATACTGCTCGGATGGTCGCGACGGACACGCGCACCGAGGGGCGGCACTGGCGGCGGCCTTCGAGCGGCCGGACGCGCGCAGTAGGGACGGCGACGGAGCAGGAGATGGTAGCGGGGGCGTCGGAGCAGGAGATGGGGGCGGGGGCGGTGGCGGATGGAACCCTAGCATAGGGTCGGGACTGGGAGGAAGAGATGGAGGGCAGGGCGCACGGGCGGGTGGGATGCGAGAACGAAAAAAAACCGGTGATGAAAAAAAACGATGGACGAAAATTAACCGGTGAGATCCGGCTACCAACTGCCCTTTTAAAAAATACAGTCAAGCTCAAGCGGGGATTAGTAGCGCTGACTAGACTACCTAATCATACTCCAAATGTCTAGCTTTGTTTGTCTCAGTGTTTCAGAGAGTCTCCTTAGACCAAAAGGTATAGGAACACCACCACAAAAGGGTAATAAAACAAAGTATGAACTTGTTTTATACGGGTAGCACCAGAAAACATGACTTGCGGCTCATGAACGGTGAACTCAGACGATATTTACCATACTGGAAGCAAAATGGCCTTTTAGTTACACAAGTCTTTATTTGTTTCATTGATGATACTCTTGTAATATTAGAAATAGATAAATCATGGTAAACAAATTCATACAATGATTTCAGGAAATAGAGAAATAATGATTTTCCCGCATCCTTTCTATTTTTTTATGAAATAAAATAATCTTTGATCATATATTTTAAAAATATATATAATAGTATAACTATAACAGTAAAATTCGTAAAATAGAAAGATCTGAAGGAAAAAAAAAAACACCGCCTGAACTTGCACCTTCAGTTTAAATGGGCGTGATACCCCAGAAACTATAGTTCACTATCATTGCTTGTTTGCTCTAGAGCATATGTACAGAGCACGACATAAATGTGTTTGATGACCACAAGTTAATAGAAAGACCAATCCAAGGTGTTGTCTAATCTTTATGTTTGTATGCGCGGACAAGTTGTAAGAATGGACCTTCACATTCACAGAATCACTGAACCTAGATTCAATTACAAATTATTTTTCACGCATTCCATAAACTTCAATTAATGTTTATTTAATCAAGCAAACGTAGAGGGAGATGATGCTATAAAAGGTTGGGACCGATGTACAACAATCTCAAATAAATTGTATAGGAACAAAAGTAGTGAATGCGTACCACAGATTGAAATTTCAGGAACAATTGGTTTTAGACGTTGATTTCTTTAATGTAAAACCTCCTTAAAACAATCTTACGATATTCTCAAAAAAGGAAAAAAAATCTTATAGTATGATTCAATCGGACTACAACGAGCGATGTCTATACAATAAAGATTTAAATTGGTGTGCTAATCTAATCTACTTGGAGCAAAGGTTGAAGAACACCAAGTATCAAGTTTACTAATTCAATTGATTATATAATAAATTTTCCAACATATTGACAGCATATTGTATTGTCTTCGCCACACTTCTTATTATTTTGCATATTGTCTGTTATAAACAGAGGAGAGCGATTAGGCTGATCATGTTTATACATCACACAGATTGATGAGGGAGTGAATAACACTCTAAAAGGTTTGTTAAAAATCTTACCAGAAAATGCCACATATCATAAATAAACTAGTTCATCTAGTCAATCTGCAAGAATAAACAACATGGATTAACTGCTTCAAAGAAACACCACAACAATTCTTAACTCCCATGAATGATGTCTTTTTTTAGGGATGTCGCGGTTTATTTTCAGGACGTGCCTGCATTTCTATTGTGAAGTAATTTCTTGCAGGGTACACCTGTGTAGATAACATGTATTCCGATATAACATTATTATCCTCTAATACTAACTTCTATAATTTTCTCTGAATCTCTCCTTGGAAAATGACAATACCGTCTCTAATATCACAACCAAACAATCTTTCCCCAGCTCCATGGGTGGTGTCACAGGAGCCATAGCTTGATGGCTGACGTCGCAAGAACAATAAATCGATGCTTGCATCACAAGATCTATATAGACCAATATTCGGGTCAAAGAGCACAAGGAAGGGGAGCAGAGAAGGAAACCAAGAGCACAAAAGGAGCATACACATGCTTTTTCATATACTAACTACTAACCAGTACTACAACCAATCATAAACAAATAACACAATTGGAGGGTCTGAGTTGCTGGGTGGTGCGGTAGTTATTTCTCTCCTTCAACTCATCAATCTTGGCTCTACTTTGAGCACAGTTAGTACCCGCGCTTCTATACCAATGGATGTAAGGAAAGGATGGAAATATCCTCCCAACTGTGTGCGAGACAATGTAGTGGGTCCAGTATTGCCCATTCACTCGCTGAGATTCAAAATGTCCGTTTTTATTCATTCATTGTCAGCAATGATCATTTCTAATTTCCAAAAATATTAAAAACATTTGAAGTCACAAATGATTAACAGGAACCAATGAATACAAATCCAAAAGATATAACAAAAAAAAGTACATACCTATATAATATCATATGATCCTGATAAGCAAGTCCCATTCACCTCTTCGTCACTTTATGACAACTACATATAAGAGTAAGGCTCGTGTAAAATATATCCGTTTCAGATTTATGAGGCTATTTGATGCACCAATTATATGCAAATATATTAGATAAAAGATGACCAAGTTCCCAATTAATACTTGCACCAATTATATGTAGTTGTCATACAATCTGGCACCAAATTTTGAATTTCAAAGAAAGTTTGTGAAGATGAACCTCATTAAGTCCAGGACCAAAAGGTCGGCATGGACGCTCCACTGATATGTGCACTCTGTCAGGTGGTGTGTGCGGTGAAGGTGTAACCCTTGAGCTGCTGAGGCGGGAGGCAGCACAGTCCATCTACGTCCACAATATCTGCTAAGAAGCATGCCTGACTACTCTTCTAGGAAAAAAATGGCACCCTCTTCTAGGAAGGAAATAGATATATGTGATATTGTTTTATGCCAAACAGAGCTGCTCATCATAAACATTTCAGTGTAAACATACCATCGTGGAAACATCTCCTAAATTCTCGCACTGCCTCGTTATTCATTACAGCATCCCATACAGTCGTATCACATGACAAGGACATAACCATTTTGTGCAAAGTAAAGAAGAACTGTTTAGAATTTTGACAGTACCTCAAAACTTGGAGGCACAATAACACAATAGTGTTACAAGCAAACATGCAGTTTCGGAGCATATGAAAATAGGTTAGGCCTCATTCACCTGAACATTAGGGTCTCTTTGAAGTAGATGGAAGGCATCCAAAACATTCATATGCTCCCTGGTCAGAAGAGATGTTGAGTTGAGAACATATGCAGCAGGTTCGACCCAATCATCTGATCCCGGTGAATTGCTTGATGAAGAATCCTCTGAGTTTGACAACAATGCTATTTGTTTATGAGTTTCATCTGAATCCACATCATAATAAGAACCCTCAAACACCCTGAAAACAAAACATTAAATCGGTTAAAAGGAGAGTGAGAGCAGAAACTGCATCTAAATGATCCCTTTTGAGTATAATGAGTTGTTGGATAAAAGTCTATAACATCTGTATTGAAATGAGTATCTCACAGATGCTGTCAGAAAACAACAACACAACAGAAGCAATCATCAAAAGTAGAGAGATTTATCTTTTTCCTATTTAATTTAAAGGTACAAGCACCATCTAAACCTGATTGAAAGTTGCTCCGAGCAGTATTGCGGATCCTAACATCCTATAACGTCCCAGACAGCACATAGCCAGAGCCACTAATTAACATTCTAACCAAATCATGGATTCGTGGTTGTCTCATTTTGGTGGGGTTTCAATTTCAATACATGACTGAAAGTTCTAGCGTCTATCCGCGTAAGAATCAATGAAGTACTACATGATACTGGCCATGAGATCCATCCAATCATGGCAAAGAAACCAGTCAGTACCATAAACAGTACGCCGACAAAACAACACGTAGTAGGAGTCATTTTTGTTGTTGTGCACGATACTACAGGAGTCTGAAGTCTGGAACTGAATCGAATTCATATGAGCAATTTTAATTCGTCAGGCCAATCGCCAACACATGTGAAGGGAGCACGAAAACGCGCATACAAATCCTCCAGTCCAATCTAAGCAAGGGAGCGAACGAGTGGGAGCAAAGGAATCTTACTCCTGGATGCTAGAGAAGGCGGCGCGGACTTCGTCCCTGGTGGGCGGGGACCAGAACACAATCTTATAGTCGCTGTCCACCTCGGCGTCACCGGGGCCCGGAGCCGCGGCGGCGACCTCCTCCCAGTTGTCCTCCCCGTCCCGGCGCAGTGTGCGGGACTCCCATCTCGCTGCGGCCGAGACGGCGGAGGGCGGGGCGGCGAGGTGGCCCGCAGGAGCATGACGCCGCGCAAGAGTAGTCCATCTGCGTCCACAATACTTCTCGGATGGTTGCGACGGACACGCGCACCGAGGGGCGGCACTGGCGGCGGCCTTCGAGCGGCCAGACGCGCGCGCAGTAGGGACGGCGACGGAGCAGGAGATGGTGGCGGGGGCGTCGGAGCAGGAGATGGGGGCGGGGGCGGCGGCGGATGGAACCCTAGCATAGGGTCGGGACTGGGAGGAAGAGATGGAGGGCAGGGCGAACGGGCGGGTGGGATGCGAGGACGAAAAAAAAGCGGTGACAAAAAAAACGATGGACGAAAATTAACCGGTGAGATCCGGCTACCAACTGCCCTTTTAGAAGTAGAGATTAATAGGATGCAGTAGGCACTTATATATGGGTACAAGATGGGCCTCTACCTCAACTATACAAGGAATTAGGAGTTGGGCCCTATGACACAATATACATGCACAAATATATATTCAACACCGCCCGCAGTTGAAGCGTCACCGGAGACACAGAGACTCAAACGAAACTCCTCGAAGGTGAAAGTAGGCAGTCCCTTAGTCATCACATCGATGAACTGTTGTGCGGTTAGAACATGGAGAACCCGGATGTGACCAAGGGCGACCTGTTCGCGCACAAATTGGATATCAAGCTCGATGTGCTTCGTCCGGCGATGATGAACGGGGTTGGCGGAAAGATACATAACAGAGACGTTGTCACAGTAGACAACCGTGGCCTTGGTAACACCGTGATGAAACTCGTATAGAAGCTGTCGAAGGTAGGAACACTCGGCAACTGCGTTAGCCACTGCTCGGTACTTGGCCTCCACGCTTGAGCGCGAAACGGTTGGTTGCCGTTTGGACGATCATGAGAGAAGTGAAGGACCAAGATAGACGCAATAGCCGTACGTGGAGCGTTGTGTGTCAGGACAGCCAGCCCAATCAACATCAGAATAAGCCACCGGATCCAAAGAGAGAGATGCCGTAAGTGTGAGTCCAAGGGACATCGTGCCACGAATATACAGGGGAATCCGTTTCGCGAGCGTCCAGCGGGAATCACGAGGAGCGTGCATATGAAGGCACGCCTGCTGCACAACATACTGCAAGTCCGGTCTGGTGAGTGCCAGATACTGAAGAGCACCAACAATGGAGCGATAGAATGGAGCATCCGACGCCAGGGAACCCTCCTGCGCAGAAACCTTGGCCTTCATGTCAATAGGAGTAGCGATAGGGTGACAGTTGAGCATACCAGCGCACTCAAGCAGCTCATGCGCATACTTCTGCTGATGAAGAAAGAAGCTGTCAGGTCGCCGAACAACCTCAATGCCAAGGAAGTAATGAAGAACCCCAAATCCTTGATAGAAAACTCGTTACGCAGCCGCAGAGTAATATGTTGAAGAAGAGTCGCGGAAGAGGCCGTGAGGATGATGTCATCGACATATAGTAGCAAGTAAGTAGTTGTCTCATCGTGGTGGAGCACAAACAAGAAAGCGTCCGAGCGAGTAACACAGAAGCCCAGTGTTTAGCGAAAACCGGCAATTCGCTGGTTCTAGGCACGTGGAGCTTTCTTAAGGCCGTAGAGAGACCGGGACAACAAGCACACATGACTGGGATGAGTGGCATCGATGAAACCAGTGGGTTGCTCACAGTAAACCTGCTCAGCAAGGTGACCATGAAGGAAGGCGTTGGAGACATCCATCTAGTGAACAGGCCAGTCACGAGAAACCGCTAACTGGAGAACAGTGCGGATCGTGTCTGGTTTAACAACCGGCAAAAATGTCTCGGTGAAGTCAACACCAACTCACTGAGGGAAACCACGGACCACCCAGGGAGCCTTGTAGCGCTCAAGAGTGCCATCGGTGCGAGTCTTATGGCTAAATACCCACTTGCCGCTGATGACATTGGTGCGAGGAGGCCGCGGAACCAAAGTCCAAGTGCGCTTCCGCTGAAGGTGTCAAATTCTTCCTGCATCGCAGCCATCCAGTGAGGATCATGGAGTGCGGCCCGCACAGAAACAGGAAGTGGTGACGACTCGGAGTTGGATACTGCAAGAAGGTACTCGTTGCTGGAGTACTGCAGGCTCGGTCGGTGAACACCGACCCTAGTCCGTGTCATGGGGCCAGCTGTCGAGGGGCCGACTGTCAATGTGCCAGTTGTAGGGGAGCCGACTATAGAGGAGCCGACTGCAGAGACACTACTAGGGAAATGCTTATAGACAGAACCTTAGTAGTAGCGCTGGAAAAAAGAAAATGTTGCTGCTAATTAGCAGTAGCGCTGGTCCAGTTAAGCGCTACAATTAACACCTTTGTAGTAGCGGTGCTTATCAAAAATACGCTACTACTATGTGGGACCAGACGATGCCACCGACGGTAGCTGTAGTAGAAGCGTTGCCCAAAATCCAGCGCTAGTGCTAAGTGTTTAGCGGTAGCGCTTTATTTTGCAGCACCGCTCCTGCTAGTGGGCCCCACTTAGTAGTAGCGCTCGCATGTGGCAAGCACTACCACTAATAGCATAGCAGCATCACTTTTTGGTATGCAGCACTACTGCTAGTTGCGGCTGGTGCCACCTTTTTACCCCTCCCCTCTTCTCCCCCACTTTGACTTCTCTCCCCCTCCTTTCCCCTCTCCACTCTCCACACCATTGTTGCTCTTATTCTCTATTCCTCCTACCTCTCTTCTCTCCTCATTAATGTCCCCCTACACCATAACTCTCTTTCATAAATGGCCTCTCTCACATCTCTCTTTGTCCTACCTCTCTTCCTCTCCCCATTAATGCCCCCCTCCACCATAACTCTCTCTCCATTAGTTAGATAGCTAGATTCACCTCTCCTCCCCAACAACTAGATCTAGCTAGCTATTTAGCCATCCATGCGTGTGCTTTTGATCGGTCTCTCTCATCATCTCTCTCGATCGGTCTCACTCATCATCTCTCTCGATCGGTCTCTCTCGGGAGATATATAGGTGAGTAAAAAAGTTGTTCATTTAAAGAATGGGAATCTGTGTGTGAATGAGAATATGTGTGTTTGGGATATATATATGGAGAGATTTGTGCGAGTGTGACATGCCCTCAAGTTGCTTATGTTTTGCCAAAATGTCGATTTATTTCTGTTTCGATGAATTTCGAGCAAACTCAATATGTCCTATTTTTAGGCAAGGTCATGCCAAAATTTTATATGACTTTGAAGCATGCATGCATTATTTATTTTATAACCCTTTTGCTTGCTATACCGTGCAGTCGGTCATGAAGGTGAGTGGATGGAAGGTGGAGCGGTACATGCAATCCGCGATGATGGACATGTATTCAAATAATCGGACTAGGATTAGATGTCCGTGTGCAAGATGCAAGGAAGGAGTCCTTTTGGACCCTTTTGATCGTTGCACTTTGAAGGCGCACCTGCTGATGAATGGTTTCATGGATTGCTATACTCAGTGGATAAGTGAAGAAGATGATGATGACGAGGACGTCCAAATGGCGGGGAATAACGACATGGGGCTAGACGAAGAGATGACCGATCGACACGAAGACTATGGTGCCGGACATGGCGGGCGGGGGGGGGGGATGACGGCAGCGGAGAAGATTCCAGACACGGCGAAGTAGAGTCCGGACATGGTGGAGAAGAGGCGGTGGTGATGCCGCAGTCTTCGACGCTACTAAGTGCAGTCGTGCAAGACCCTCATGTTCAAGACGTCCTTCGCAAGAGCAAGAATAGGGAGAGAGGTGCTTCTAGAGAGGAGGCCAAGCTGCCTCAACTTGAAGTGGACACGAGGACTCCATTGTATCACGGTTGCGATCCCGAGGTGACCCACTTGAGTTTCACGCTCGGACTTCTAAAGACGAAGGCCAAAAAAATGGACAAACAAAATCCTCGATGAGCATTTGAAGTATCTACATAATAAAGTTCTTCTTGCGGGGAACCTGTGTCCTAGTAGTGGCGAGGAGGCCAAGAAAAATGTTTTCCCTTTTGATTTGCCGCACATTAGGTTCCACGCATGCATCAACGATTGCATCATTTATCGGGGGGAGCACGTGGAAAAAACCAACTGTCCAGTGTGCAATGCTTCTCGATACAAGACATTAGGAAAGAAAGCTCCTCAGAAAGTTGTATGGTACTTTCCGATCACTCCCCGTCTACAGCGGTATTCCATAGATCCTAAGTAAGTAAAGCTCATGCGCTGGCACCCGGAGAGGAAGAAGCCCGACGATGGAGATGATCCGAGGCTGAGACACCTCATAGATGGTAGCCAGTGGAGAGCATTCAACACCGTATATGGATTTGCTAAAGAAGATCCAAGGAACATCGTGCTTGCTGCGAGTACCGATGGCATGAATCTGTTTGGAAACGAGACCACCAACCACAACACATGGCCCGTGTTTGTATGGATGTACAACCTCCCCCCATGGAAGTGCATGAAGACAAAGTACATACGCATGTGCATGCTGATTCAAGGGCCGAAACAGTCGGGAAATAGTATTAACCTGTATATGGGGGTTCTGCAAGAGGAGCTAGACACGTTATGGAAATCACCGACATGGACATGGGACGCCAGCAAAGGAGATTATTCCATATGAGAGCCGCGCTGATGACGACGGTGCACGACTATCTCGGTTACCGGTACACCTCAAGCCAGGTGTCCCAGGGATACTATGGATGCACGAGGTGCATGGATGATACAACATCTCAGCAGCTTACGTCAACGAAAGATGGCGGGTGATGTCTACTATGCAACCTTCTCCTTGTAGACGTTGTTGGGCCTCCAAGTGCAGAGGGTTGTAGGACAGTAGCAATTTTCCCTCAAGTGGGTGACCTAAGGTTTATCAATCTGTGGGAGGCGTAGGATGAATATGGTCTCTCTCAAGCAACCCTGCAACCAAATAACAAAGAGTCTCTTGTGTCCCCTACACACCTAATACAATGGTAAGTTGTATAGGTGCACTAGTTCGGCGAAGAGATGGTGATACAAGTGCAATATGGATGGTAGATATAGGTTTTTGTAATCTGAAATTACAAAAACAGCAAGGTAACAAATGGTAAAAGTGAGCACGAACGGTATTGCAATGTGTGGAAACAAGGCCTAGGGTTCATACTTTCACTAGTGAAGTTCTCTCAACAATGATAACATAATTGGATCATATAACTAGCCCTCAACATGCAACAAAGAGGCACTCCAAAGTCACTAATAGCGGGGAACAAACGAAGAGATTATTGTCGGGTACGAAACCACCACAAAGTTATTCTTTCTGATCGATCTATTCAAGAGTCCGTAGTAAAATAACACGAAGCTATTCTTTCCGTTCGATCCATCATAGAGTTCGTACTAGAATAACACCTTAAGATACATATCAACCAAGACCCTAATGTCACCTAGATACTCCATTGTCACCTCAAGTATCCGTGGGCATGATTATACGATATGCATCACATAATCTCAGAATCATCTATTCAACCAACACATAGAACTTCAAAGAGTGCCCCAAAGTTTCTACCGGAGAGTCAAAACGTGTGCCAACCCCTATGCATAGGTTCCCAATGTCACGAACCCGCAAGTTGATCACCAAAACATACATCGAGTACTCACATGAATCAAACGTGTGCCAACCCATATGCATAGGTTCCCAATGTCACAAACCCGCAAGTTGATCACAGCAGATAGACACGTGCAAGACATACATCAAGTGTTCTCAAAGACTCAATCCGATAAGATAACTCCAAAGAGGAAACTCAATTCATTACAAGAAGGAGAGGGGGAAGAACATCATAAGATCCAACTATAGTAGCAAAGCCCATGGTACATCGAGATCAAGACATCTCAAGAACACGAGAGAGAGAGAGAGATCAAACACATAGCTACTGGTACATACCCTCAGCCCCGAGGGAGAACTACTCCCTCCTCGTCATGGAGCGCCGGGATGATGAAGATGGCCACCGGAGATGGATTCCCCCTCCGACAGGGTGCCAAAGCAGGCTCCAGATTGGTTTTAGGTGGCTACAGAGGCTTGCGGCGGCGGAACTAACGATCTAGGTTTCTTCTTGGGGGTTTCTGAATTTATAGGAATTTATGGCGGTGGAATTACGTCGGTTGGGCCCACGAGGAGGCCACAAGCCTGGTCGCCACAACCTAGGGGGGTGGTGGCGGCGTTAGGGCTTGTGACTCCCTCGTGGCTCTTCTGGCCTCCTTCCAAAGCTTCGGGGGTCTCTTTTGGTCCAAAAATATCATCGTAAAGTTTCATTCCATTTAGATTCCGTCGGAAAATGGGCCAAAAACACGGAAAAAACAGAAACTGGCACTTGGCACTGAGTTAATAGGTTAGTCCCAAAAAAGATATAAAATAGCATATTCATGCATATAAAACATCCAAAGTTGACAAGATAATAGAATGGAACCATAAAAAATTATAGATACGTTGGAGACGTATCAGCGGGTCTGGGAAAATCGTGTACATGGGGCATCGTAGATGGCTCAAGAAGGATGACCCGTGGAGAAAGCGTGGAGATCTATTCAATGGGTTGGATGAGCTTCGAGGACCTCCACGTAAGAGGAGCGGCGCCAAAATCGACGAGCTGTTGAAAAACTGGGAACAATGCCCCGTGTCGGGAAAGATCAAAAAGGCGCCAGAGCCACTGCTGAAGGTATGGAAAACGAGGTTTATTTTCAGGGACTTGGAGTACTGGCCCAATCACGACACGCCTCATTGCCTTGATCAAATGCATATCACGAAGAATGTCCTCGAGAGCTTGCTTGGCACACTGATGAATATGCCGGATAAGACCAAGGATGGGCCGAAGGCAAGGAAAGACTTGGAAGATTTGAACATCAGGAAAGACCACCGCCGTAAAAAGTTGATGGAGTAGACGGAGACAGAGGAGGGGGAAGGGGCAGAAAAGTCAACAAGAGGGAGGAGAATTCTTGCCCCCCTTCTTGCTTCACCTTAAGTACGAAGGAGATCGATCAATTCATTAAGTGCCTTATGGGAATCAAAGTCAGTTCCGGTTATTGTTGGAAGATAAGCAGATTTCTAGACCCGAAGAAGAAAGGTTCAGCGGGATGAAGTCTCATGACTGTCACATGATGATGACTCAGATACTCCCGGTTGCCATTAGAGGGATAATGGACAAGCACGTCCGTGACACGCTTACTGGTCTGTGCAACTTCTTCGACGTTATCTCTCGAAAGTCCATAAGTGTGAAGCAGCTCCGAAGTCTACAGGAAGAGATTGTTGTCATACTATGTGAGCTTGAGATGTACTTCCTGTTGGGGAACGTCGCATGGGAAACAAAATTTTCCTACGCGCACGAAGACCTATCATGGTGATGTCCATCTACGAGAGGGGATATTCGATCTACGTACCCTTGTAGACCGCACAGCAGAAGCGTTAGTGAACGCGGTTGATGTAGTGGAACGTCCTCACGTCCCTCGATCCGCCCCGCGCACCGTCCCGCGATCAGTCCCACGATCTAGTGCCGAACGGACGGCACCTCAGCGTTCAGCACACGTACAGCTCGACGATGATCTCGGCCTTCTTGATCCAGCAAGAGAGATGGAGAGGTAGATGAGTTCTCCGGCAGCGTGACGGCGCTCCGGAGGTTGGTGATGATCTTATCTCGACAGGGCTCCGCCCGAGCTCCGCAGAAACACGATCTAGAGGTAAAACCGTGGAGATATGTGGTCGTGCTGCCGTGGCAAAGTTGTCTCAAATCAGCCCTAAAACCTCCGTATATATAGGGGGAAGAGGGGGAGCCTTGCCTTGGGGTCCAAGAACCCCCAAGGGGTTCGGCGGAGCCAAGGGGGGCAACCCTCCCCTTCCAAACCGAGTCCTACTAGGTTTGGAAGGAGGAGTCCTTCCCCCTTTTCCCACCTCCTCTTTTTTTCTTTCTTTTCTCTTTGATTTTCTTCCTATGGCGCATAGGGCCTTCTTGGGCTGTCCCACCAGCCCACTAAGGGCTGGTGCGCCACCCCAAGGCCTATGGGCTTCCCCGGGGTGGGTTGCCCCCCCGGTGAACACCCGGAACCCATTCGTCATTCCCGGTACATTCTCGGTAACTCCGAAAACCTTCCGGTAATCAAATGAGGTCATCCTATATATCAATCTTCGTTTCCGGACCATTCCGGAAACCCTCGTGACGTCCGTGATCTCATCCCGGACTCCGAACAACATTCGGTAACCAACCATATAACTCAAGTACGCATAAAACAACGTCGAACCTTAAGTGTGCAGACCCTGCGGGTTCGAGAACTATGCAGACATGACCCGAGTGACTTCTCGGTCAATATCCAATAGCGGGACCTAGATGCCCATATTGGATCCCACATATTCAACGAAGATCTTATCGTTTGAACCTCAGTGCCAAGGATTCATATAATCCCGTATGTCATTCCCTTTGTCCTTCGGTATGTTACTTGCCCGAGATTCGATCGTAAGTATCCGCATACCTATTTCAATCTCGTTTACCGGCAAGTCTCTTTACTCGTTCCGTAATACAAGATCACGCAACTTACACTAAGTCTTATTGCTTGCAAGGCTTGTGTGTGATGTTGTATTACCGAGTGGGCCCCGAGATACCTCTCCGTCACACGGAGTGACAAATCCCAGTCTCGATCCATACTAACTCAACTAACACCTTCGGAGATACCTGTAGAGCATCTTTATAGTCACCCAGTTATGTTGCTACGTTTGATACACACAAAGCATTCCTCCGGTGTCAGTGAGTTATATGATCTCATGGTCATAGGAACAAATACTTGACACGCAGAAAACAGTAGCAACAAAATGACACGATCAACATGCTACGTCTATTAGTTTGGGTCTAGTCCATCACGTGATTCTCCTAATGACGTGATCCAGTTATCAAGCAACAACACCTTGTTCATAATCAGAAGACCCTGACTATCTTTGATCAACTGGCTACCCAACTAGAGGCTTGCTAGGGACAGTGTTTTGTCTATGTATCCACACATGTATATAAGTCTTCATTCAATACAATTATAGCATGGATAATAAACGATTATCATGAACTAATAAATATAATAATAACTAATTTATTATTGCCTATAGGGCATATTTCCAACAGTCTCCCACTTGCACTAGAGTCAATAATCTAGTTCACATCACCATGTGATTCCAACGAATCCAACACCCATATATTTATGGGGTGTGATCACGTCTTGCTCGTGAGAGAGGTTTTAGTCAACGGTTCTGAAACTTTCAGGTCCGTGTGTTCTTTACAAATCTTTATGTCATCTTATAGATGCTGCTACTATGTGCTATTCGGAAATACTCCAAATATCTACTCTACTATACGAATCCGTTTCACTACTCATAGTTATTCGGATTAGTGTCAAAGCTTGCATCGACGTAACCCTTTACGACGAACTCTTTAACCACCTCCATAATCGAGAAAAATTCCTTAGTCCATCTGTTACTAAGGATAAATTTTGACCACTGCTAGTGATTCAATCATGGATCACTCTCTGTACCTCTCAACAGACTTTGAGTTAAGGCACACATCAGGTGCGGTACTCAGCATGGCATACTTTAGAGTCTACGGCTAAGGCATAGAAGACGACCGTCGTCTATTCTCGTTATTCTGCCGTGGTCGGGTTTTGAGTCTTACTCAAATTCACACCTCACAATGCAACCAAGAACTCCTTCTTTGCTGATCTATTTTGAACTCCTTCAAAACTTGTCAAGGCGTGCATTTTGTTGAAACTTCTATTAAGCGTTTTCGATCTATCTCCATAGATCTTTCATGCTCAACGTTCAAGTAGCTCAATCCAGGTATTCCTTTGAAAACTCCTTTCAAACAACCTTGTATGCTTTACAGAAATTCTACATTACTTCTTATCCACAATATGTCAACCACATATACTTATCAGAAATTCTATAGTGCTCCCACTCACTTCTTTGGAAATACAAGTTTCTCATAAACCTTGTACAAACCCAAAATCTTTGATCACCTCATCAAAGTGTATATTCCAACTCCGAGATGCTTGCACCAGTCCATTGAAGGATCGCTGGAGCTTGCATACTTGCTAGTATCTTTAGGATCGACAAAACCTCCTGGTTGTATCACATACAATGTTTGCTCAAGGAAACCGTCGAGGAAACAATGTTTTGACATCCTATGTGCAATATTTCATAAATAATGCAGCAACTACTAACATAATTCTAACAGACTTTCAGCATCGCTACGAGTGAGAAAGTCTCATCATAGTCAACTGTTTGATCTTGTCAGAAACATCTTTGCAACAAGTCGAGCTTTAATAGTGACTTATCACTATCATCGTATGTCTTCCTTTTAAAGATCCATCTTTACTCAATAGTCCTATGACCATCAAGTAGTTCTTCCAAAGTCTACACTTTGTTTTCATACATGGATCCTCTCTCGGATTTCATGGCTTCCAGCCATTTGTCGGAATCTGGGCCCACCATTGCTTTCTCCATAACTCGTAGGTTCACTGTTGCTCAACAACATGACCTCCAAGACAGGGTTACCGTACCACTCTGTAGTAGTACGCGACCTTGTCAACCTACGAGGCTTGTAGTAACTTGATCCGATGCTCGATGATCACCATCATCAGCTTTCACTTCAATTGGTGTAGGCGCCACAGGAACAACTTCCTGCGCCCTGCTACACACAGGTCGAAGTGATGGTTCAATAACCTCATCAAGTTCTACCACCCTCCCACTCAATTCTTTTGAGAGAAACCTTTCCTCGAGAAAGGTTCCATTTCTAGAAACAAACACTTTGCTTTCGGATCTGAGATAGGAGATGTACCCAACTGTTTTGGATATTCTATGAAGATGCATTTATCCGCTTTGGGTTCGAGCTTATCAGACTGAAACTTTTTCACATAAGTGTCGAAACCCCAAACTTTCAAGAAACGACAGTTTAGATTTCTCTAAACCTCAGTCTATACTGTGTCATCTCAACGGAAATACGTGGTGCCCTATTTAAAGTGAATGCGGTTGTCTCAAATGCTTAACCCATAAACGATAGTGGTAATTCGATAAGAGACATCATAGCATGCACCATACCAAATAGTGTGTGGCTATGACGTTCAGACACATCATCACACTATGATGTTCTAGGTGGCATGAACTGCGAAACAATTTCCACATTGTCTTAACTGCGTACCAAAACTCGTAACTCAGATATTCATTTCTATGATCATATCGTAGACAGTTTATCCTCTTGTTACGACGAACTTCACTCCAAAACAGAATTGAACTTTTCAATATTTCAGACTTGTGATTCATTAAGCAAATACTCTAGTATCTACTCAAATCGTCATTGAAGTAAGAACATAATGATATCCACTGCGTGCCTCAGCACCCATTGGACTGCATACATCAAAATGTATCACTTCCAACAAGTTACTATCTTATTTCATCACAATGAAAACAAGGCCTTGCTCATGTGGTATGATTTGCATGTCACTTGTGATTCAAAATCAAGTGAGTATAAAGATCCATCAGCATGGAGCCTCTTCATGCAATTTATACCAACATGACTCAAGCGGCAGTGCCACAAGTAAGTGGTACTATCATCATTACCTCGTATCTTTTGGCACCAATATTATGAACATGTGTAACACTATGATCGAGATTCAATAAACCATTGACGGTGATTATTCAAGAAAATAGAGTAACCATTATTTTCTTTAAATGAATAATCGTATTGCAACAAACACGATCCAATCATGTTGATGCTTAACGCAAGCACCAAATAACAATTATTTAGGTTTAACACCAATCCCGATGGTAGAGGGAGCGTGCGACGTTTGATCATATCAACATTGGAAACACTTCCAACACGTATCATCACCTCGCCTTTAGCTAGTCTCCGTTTATGCCGTAGCTTTCATTTCGTGTTACTAATCACTTAGCAACCGAACCGGTATCCAATACCCTCATGCTACTAGGAGTACTAGTAAAGTACACATCAACATCATGTATATCAAATATACTTCTTTCGACTTTTGCCAGCCATGTTATCTACCAAGTATCTAGAGTTGCTCCGCCTCAGTGACTGTTCCCCTCATTATAGAAGCACTTAGTTCTCGGGTTTGGGTTTAATCTTGGGTCTCTTCATTAGTGCAGCAATTGTTTTGCCGTTTCACGAAGTATCCCTTCTAGCCCTTGCCTTTCTTGAAACTTAGTGGTTTTACAAACCATCAACTATTGATGCTCCTTCTTGATTTCTACTTTCGCAGTGTCAAACATCGCGAATCGCTCAAGGATCATTGTATCTATCCTTGATATGTTATAGTTCATCACGAAGCTCTCACAGCTTGGTGGCAGTGACTTTGGAGAACCATCACTATCTCATGTGGAAGATTAACTCCCACTTGATTCAAGTGATTGTCGTACTCAGACAATCTGAGCACACGCTCAACGATTGAGCTTTTCTCCTTTACTTTGTGGACAAAGAATCTTGTCGGAGGTCTTGTACCTCTTAACAAGGGCACAAGCATGAAATCACAATTTCATCTCTTTAGAACATCATTTATGTTCCGCGACGTTTCAAAACGTCTTTGGCGCCTTGCTTCTAAGCCATTAAGTATTTTGCACTGAACTATCGTGTAGTCATCAGAAACGTGTATGTCAGATGTTCACAGCATCCACAGACGACACTCGAGGTGCAGCACACCGAGTGGTGCATTAAGGACATAAGCCTTCTGCGCAGCAACGAGGACAATCCTCGGTTTTACAGACTCAGTCTGCAAAGTTTGCTACTATCAATTTTCAACTAAATTTTCTCTAGGAACATATAAAAATAGTAGAGTTATAGCGCAAGCTACATCGTAATTAGCAAAGACCATTAGACTATGTTCATGATAATTAGTTCAATTAATCATATTACTTAAGAACTCCCACTCAAAAAGTACATCTCTCTAGTCATTTGAGTGGTACATGATCCAAATCCACTATCTCAAGTCTGATCATCACGTGAGTCGAGAATAGTTTCAGTGGTAAGCATCTCTATGCTAATCATATCAACTATACGATTCATGCTCGACCTTTCGGTCTCATGTGTTCCGAGGCCATGTCTGCACATGCTAGGCTCGTCAAGCTTAACCCGAGTGTTCCGCGTGTGCAACTGTTTTGCACCCGTTGTATGTGAACGTTGAGTCTATCACACCCGATCATCACGTGGTGTCTGGAAACGAAGAACTGTCGCAACGGTGCACAGTCGGGGAGAACACAATTTCGTCTTGAAATTTTAGTGAGAGATCACCTCATAGTGCTACCGTCGTTCTAAGCAAGATAAGGTGCAAAAAGGATTAACATCAGATGCAATTCATAAGTGACATGATATGGCCATCATCATGCGCTTCTTGATCTCCATCACCAAAGCACCGGCACGATCTTCTTGTCACCGGCGTCACACCATGATCTTCATCATCATGATCTCCATCAACGTGTCGCCATAGGGGTTGTCGTGCTACTCATGCTATTACTACTAAAGCTACGTCCTAGCAATATAGTAAACGCATCTGCAAGCACAAACGTTAGTTTAAAGACAACCCTATGGCTCCTGCCGGTTGCCGTACCATCGACGTGCAAGTCGATATTAACTATTACAACATGATCATCTCATACATCCAATATATCACATCACATCGTTGGCCATATCACATCACAAGCATACCCTGCAAAAACAAGTTAGACGTCCTCTAATTTTGTTGTTGCATGTTTTACGTGGTGACCATGGGTATCTAGTAGGATCACATCTTACTTACGCAAACACCACAATGGAGATATATGAATTGCTATTTAACCCCATCCAAGGACCTCCTCGGTCAATTCTGATTCAACTAAAGTTGGAGAAACTGACACCCGCCAGTCATCTTTGAGCAACGGAGTTACTCGTAGCGATGAAACCAGTCTCTCGTAAGCGTACGAGTAATGTCGGTCCGAGCCGCTTCGGTCCAACAATACCGCGGAATTAAGAAAAGACTAAGGAGGGCAGCAAAACGCACATCACCGCCCACAAAAACTTTTGTGTTCTACTCGAGAAGACATCTACGCATGAACCTAGCTGATGATGCCACTGTTGGGGAACGTCGCATGGGAAACAAAATTTTCCTACGCGCACGAAGACCTATCATGGTGATGTCCATCTACGAGAGGGGATATTCGATCTACGTATCCTTGTAGACCGCACAGCAGAAGCGTTAGTGAACGCGGTTGATGTAGTGGAACGTCCTCACGTCCCTCGATCCGCCCCGTGAACCGTCCCGCGATCAGTCCCACGATCTAGTGCCGAACGGACGGCACCTCCGCGTTCAGCACACGTACAGCTCGACGATGATCTCGGCCTTCTTGATCCAGCAAGAGAGACGGAGAGGTAGATGAGTTCTCCGGCAGCGTGACGGCGCTCCGGAGGTTGGTGATGATCTTATCTCGGCAGGGCTCCCCCCGAGCTCCGCAGAAACGCGATCTAGAGGTAAAACCGTGGAGATATGTGGTCGGGCTGCCGTGGCAAAGTTGTCTCAAATCAGCCCTAAAACCTCCATATATGTAGGGGGAAGAGGGGGAGCCTTGCCTTGGGGTCCAAGGACCCCCAAGGGGTTCGGCCGAGCCAAGGGGGGCAACCCTCCCCTTCCAAACCGAGTCCAACTAGGTTTGGAAGGAGGAGTCCTTCCCCCTTTTCCCACCTCCTCTTTTTTTTTCTTTCTTTTCTCTTTGATTTTCTTCCTATGGCGCATAGGGCCTTCTTGGGCTGTCCCACCAGCCCACTAAGGGCTGGTGCACCACCCCCAAGGCCTATGGGCTTCCCCGGGGTGGGTTGCCCCCCCGGTGAACACCCGGAACCCATTCGTCATTCCCGGTAACTCCGAAAACCTTCCGGTAATCAAATGAGGTCATCCTATATATCAATCTTCGTTTCCGGACCATTCCGGAAACCCTCGTGACGTCCGTGATCTCATCCGGGACTCCGAACAACATTCGGTAACCAACCATATAACTCAAATACGCATAAAACAACGTCGAACCTTAAGTGTGCAGACCCTGCGGGTTCGAGAACTATGCAGACATGACCCGAGTGACTTCTCGGTCAATATCCAATAGCGGGACCTGGATGCCCATATTGGATACCACATATTCAACGAAGATCTTATCGTTTGAACCTCAGTGCCAAGGATTCATATAATCCCGTATGTCATTCCCTTTGTCCTTCGGTATGTTACTTGCCCGAGATTCGATCGTAAGTATCCGCATACCTATTTCAATCTCGTTTACCGGCAAGTCTCTTTACTCGTTCCGTAATACAAGATCCCGCAACTTACACTAAGTCACATTGCTTGCAAGGCTTGTGTGTGATGTTGTATTACCGAGTGGGCCCCGAGATACCTCTCCATCACACGGAGTGACAAATCCCAGTCTCGATCCATACTAACTCAATTAACACCTTTGGAGATACCTGTAGAGCATCTTTATAGTCACCCAGTTACGTTGCGACGTTTGATACACACAAAGCATTCCTCCGGTGTCAGTGAGTTATATGATCTCATGGTCGTAGGAACAAATACTTGACACGCAGAAAACAGTAGCAACAAAATGACACGATCAACATGCTACGTCTATTAGTTTGGGTCTAGTCCATCACGTGATTCTCCTAATGACGTGATCCAGTTATCAAGCAACAACACCTTGTTCATAATCAGAAGACCCTGACTATCATTGATCAACTGGCTAGCCAACTAGAGGCTTGCTAGGGACAGTGTTTTGTCTATGTATCCACACATGTATATAAGTCTTCATTCAATACAATTATAGCATGGATAATAAACAATTATCATGAACTAAGAAATATAATAATAACTAATTTATTATTGCCTCTAGGGCATATTTCCAACACTTCCTGCCCGCGTTCTTTGACGTCATGGTGCATCTGTGTGTCCACATCGTGGACGACGTCATGGACCTCGGGCCAACATTCCTTCACAGCATGATGTCGTTCGAGAGGATGAATGGGGTCATCAAAGGATTCGTTTGTAACAAGTCCCCTCCCAAAGGGAACATCGTCCAGGGGTATCTGACACATGAGTGCGTCTCCTTTGCGAGAATGATATAAGCGTCGGAGACCCTGTTGTTGGTTTGCCCGTCAAGAAGCACGATGGGAAGCTCGAAGGAGATGGTCACAACAACGGCTGGAGGGAATTGCACGTGGACTACTCGGATTGACGGAACGACTTTGACAGGGCTAACTTAGTAGTGCTACATCACCTAGATGTGGTAGATGATTATGTGACACGACACAAAGAAAGCATCGCAAAGAAGTACTATTGTAAGGGGATGCTCAAGACGGACGACAAAGTTACTGTAGAGCACAATGCTACTTTCTTGCGTTGGTTCAAAGAGCAAGTTCTTGAAAACCCCCCGGAATAGGGTAGTTCGGACGGATTGCTCGTACACGTCTTGGCACATGGCCCTGTGACCAAGCTCGTGACCTATCAGTCCTACGATATCAATGGGTACACGTTCTACACGGAGGCCAAAGACATGGACAGTGATTACCAGAACTCTGGGGTGACAATTCAATGTGTGAGCGACGCCAACGGCACAACTCAAAGATTCTACGGAAGGGTCGAAGAGATGTGGGAGCTTGACTATGCTGGAATGCATGATGCGACGATGCTCTGTGTCAGATTGCCCAAGGGCGTCGTAAGAGAAAACAAGTATTTCACCACCATGTCTATACCCGATGCGAAGAGCACTCCCATGAACGTTAACATCATCGCCAAAAAGAGCCATGGGTACACGCTAAGCACGTGACACAATGCTTCTTCATAACCAACCCAGCCAATCCCAGCCGTGTTGTCGTGAGGAGATCCAAAAGGAGCATCGTCGGAATGGATGGAGTCGCCAACGAGGAAGACTACGACCAATACGACAACCCGATGAGGGAAGATCACGATGACGATGAAGCGTACATGAAAAGAAGAATCAAGACTACATTACATAACAAAGATCGTACTCCATGGCTCCGGAAAAGTCACAAGGAGGGGCTCAATTACTCGACAACGAACAAGAAAGGGAAAAAGCTCAATGTGAAACGTCGTCGACGCAGCTTATCAGAAACCTACATTTATATATATGTATCTATTTTGTGTGCACACTTAAGTAACCGTTATCGGTCAACTGATATGTTACCACCACATGCATGGTTCCGGTGATATTCGCGCATTGGGGGAGAGGGACACGCCGTCGTCGGGAGAAAAACAAAAAAACAAAAACAAAAGGGAGAAAGGAGTACAAAAGAAAAAGAAAAGTAAACAGAAAAGAAAAGGAAAATAATGAAAAAAAGAAAACAAAAAACTAGAAAAGGAAAATAATAAAAAGAAAAGATGGAAAAGATAGCAGTAGCGCTGGTTTAGGGAACCAACGCTATAGCTAAGTTAGCTATAGCGCTGGCTCCTAAACCAGCGCTACTGCTACTTGTATTAAAAAATCGAAATGATAGCGGTAGCGCTGGTTTGTAAACATGCGCTATAGCTAAGTTAGCTATACCACTGGTTCAAAACCAGCGATGCCGCTATTTTGAGTTAACCCCCCGCCGCGCGGGCTCAAAATTTCACCAAGTCCATTTGCCCCCTCTCCACCTCGCCCCTCCGCCCGCCGTCGACGCTCTCGCCGCCGCCGACCGTCGCCCCTGCGCCCACCCTCGACGCCGCAGGCCGTCTCTCCTGCGCCCGCCCTCGACCTCGCCCGCCGTCGCCCGTGCGCCCGCCCTCGACCTTCAATCGCCACCGGTTCTTCTGGCCGTAGAGAGACCGCCCCTCCCCTGCCACCACCGAGCCTCCTTGTCGCGCGGCGGCCGCCATCTCTGCCGCAACCAGGTACGCACCCGTCGAACCCCTCCGTTTTATGCCCGCCTCTGTCGGACCTGCGCGGGGCGCTGCCCGGTGTGGAGAGGGACGAAGCACCCTCCTCGCCAGATTTACAACTAGTTCCAGCATAAAGAGAGGTCTGTGCCAAAATTTACAGAGTTTTTTTTGCAAAATAATTTGTAGAGTATTGAGGCGAAGTTCATTCTCAACAAAGGTTTTGACAATCGACGTTCTTCATTCCTTGTGGGGAACGTATAAGGTTGGACTTGGCCATAGTTCCATAGCACAAAGCAGAGACACTCTTAGGAAGCTGAAAATGTTGAAGTAATCACGAGAGAGATGATCTAGACCGCTGCGGCGGCTGATGGTCAAAAACGGTGTAGGTACCTCACGGGTTACATTGTTATGTCAATTCAATATAACACTTGCAGATGCAGGCTACCGCCAAACTCCATCATTACACGTTGTGCTTCGATGTTGTGTTGCCATGACTGCTTTATTTCTTGGTGGGTTAACGCTCCTCAAAATTTTCCAGCAGCCGACAACAAAAATACGGATATCATAGTTAGTATATGTCGTTCTCTGTGTCAAACAGATAGTGGCACGACACTTTAGGGCATTTGGTTTGGTTGGACTAGCATCCATCTTCACCACACATCATTTCGAACAAACGAAGAATTCAGCGTTTGAATGAGACCATGGTATTATTTTTTTGAGTTGCAAGCCCATGAGTTTATAAAAAATTGTTGTGACAATGTCAAGAAAGTGTGACGAGTCGATAAATTTAGCGGTGAAGCAATCACTAGTTATGCATCGTAAATCTGGTGAAGTAAGGGCAACTCGGAATTCACTTTATGCTGGAACTATTTTCCTAGTTGGAACTATTTTAATATGATGTTGCCATGGCATATCCGAGTGGCCTATGTTTTACCGGAATGTTGATTAATTTCCGTTCTGGCAGATTTCAGGCGCTCCATATATCCACTTTTTAGCAAAGGTCATGCCGAAATTTTCGGCATGACTTGTGCTAGAAACTAGGACATATGGAGTACCCGGGATTTGCCGGAAGGGGAATGAATCAACATTTCGACCAAATATAGGCCCCTTTTTTCTCTTCATTATATCTTTTATTTACAATTGTTGCATAGGAAACATGTCTACCAACGCTGGAGTTGTGGGTGGTTCTGCTCGCCCCGTAGACCCCATCGAGGCAGAAAATCACTATTTGGATTACGTGGACGAACACGAGATGGGGTTGCATGGTGGCGGCAGTGGTCCCGACCCTGAACCCGACGCCGACACCGGCACCAGCACCGGCACCGGCACCGACACCACCCCCGAGACCGGCAACGATACTGTCGTAGCCGGTAAAGCACCGAAAAAGAAGAGGACACGAAGACCAAACGAGCTTGGCATTGAACAAATTGTGGTCACGGAGATGCACCCCAAGAAGTTAGAGCCAACGACGCCAGGGGAAGCATGCAAGTGCTGGGGCAATCAACTTGGATGCATCCTCAGGGAAACCGCCAACATCAACGACGAGAAGTTGAAGCAGATACCACATATGGAGCACATGCTCCTGAAGAAGTTGCACAATAGGTTCATGTTCCCCGACCGGGATGAAGGAAAATATAAAGAGCCGTGGGACGATGTCGACATGACAAAGATAAACGACAAGGCAATGGTGACGTTCACCAACGACTTGTCTTTCTGGAAAGTTCGGGTGAAAAAAGTGATTGCGAAGAATGAACCGTGGCCGAAGATTCAAGCTGATGATCCGACAATAACGGCAGAAGACTTTGCAAAATTCCAAGAGAATTGCGATAAATAAGAAGTCAAGGCAAAGCCAGAGAAAATGAAGGCGCTCCAGGCCAGGAACACGCCTCCCCGCCGCCTTGGAAGTCGTGGTTACGAGGGGAAGAGGCACATATGGGCCAAGGAGGACGCCGAACGTGAAAGTTCGGGATCCCAGACCCCTCGGCGGAGTACACCGACCCGTTGGAGCATGACTCGATTAGGGCCCGGTACAAGTGGAACAAAGTCAGAAAGATCTTTTACAGAGACCCGAACACGAGGGAGTTCTTAAGACTTCTAGTAATTGTTATATTACCACGTTATCATATTAGCTTCCAATCAATTTGACTGCAAGTTTTATCACATTAGTAAACCATCCACGTTCCTTTTGCAGAAAGAGAAGCACCAAAAGGTAGCCAAAAGTGACGAGTCGTCACAGTCGTCGGCCAGGCCCAAGTGGGACACCCCATTCAACCGGGCCCTGAACATACTGAAAAAGGTCCCGATGGACAAGCCGCCGTCCTATGGACGTGTTCACGGCGTCAGAGATGGCGCCTCATGGAATACGTGCTACCCCGAGGAGCGAGAGGAAAGAAGGAAGAGACGATTGGTCGTCACTCAGAAGAGCATCGACGAGAAGGTCCCGCTTCCCAGCTTTGTCGGGAGCAACTCGACGAACACCACAACGCCAACACCTGCCCAAGCAACCGCAAAAGGTCCCGTTCCTGTTCATAGCAGCCCGACCTCCGTCTCTGGCATGCTCGGCAGGCCTTTGTTGCTGGCTGAGCTCGACACCCTCACGGTAATTACACGGCATACCCTTTTAACCATCATGTCTATAGTATTCCGTTTTAGTTGCCTTTCATATGTTTGATGTCACAGACATGTCTCCATCGTAGCCGACGACACCCCGTGCACCCTACTTTACGACATCAAGGGCCAGAAGGTTGTTGTGGGAAAGGCAACCATCGTGAAGCCGAAGGATCACATGTTCCACAACCGAGAGATGCCCGATGGCGTCTTCAAGGTTAATATGGCCAATGTCTTAGCGGGCTTCAAGGATTTGCCTCCTCCGGTACCAGTCGATGACGACGAGACCCCTAAGATGATTGGCGCGTGCAAGAATTGGTTCTTTCCTTGGCCAAAGTCTCTTCTTCATCTCGAGGAGCCTAGTATCACGCCAATGCTACCTTCTCAAGAAGGTATGAACACCACCCCACCTACCAAATTACCTGCACCTGTCGTGGAGAATGATGGTAGCATACGACGCGAGGGAGAGCCTCCATTAGTGCCAGATCATGTCGCCCCTGCTGTCGAAGAAGCAAACGTTGATGATGACATGGAGGATGATGATGAGGACCCGAACAAGTATTTCAATACCGTCTATGATGGATTGATGGCTCAAAACGCCGAAGACTCACGCTATGAGCGTGTAGATGATGACTTGATGCTGCCTGATTTGCCGGAGCTGGAGCGTCCTAAGATGGAATGCAAAAAGTCTCTCTTCAAGCCATCCTCGTAGGAGACGCCTCCAGATGCCGCCTCTACCCAGCAACCCCCTGAGGCCCGTCCACTGTTTAGCCCGACACCACTGGGGTGGTGGTTAGGGAAGGTATGGTGGGGTCACTACTGCCAGCCGCCAAGAAGCAAAGAAATAGACCGGCCAGGAAAGGCCCTAAAGGCGCCATAGGTGCTTCAAGCAGCCAACCGCCTCTGAAACCTCGGGTGGTAGACAGAATACCTGTCGAAGGTAGGAAGCGTTTCCATGACGCCGACGAGCCGATCGTACCTGCCAAAGCACTAGATCACATACTGAACAATGATCTAAAGAGACTCCATGAAGATGTGCTGGCTAGAGAGAAAAGCCTTCTGGTCACGAAAGATCGAGCATGCCTGCTTTACGCAGCTCAGGTGCCGGGTGGAAAGTTGTACGTTGATACCTGGCCCACGAATCAGTTCCTCCTGTGATTTGACTACATCTAGAAAATGTTCGACATGACCAAGCTAGGTTTCCAGTTCATCCGCATGTATGCGTTGTATCTCAACTACTTCATCAGGATGGAGAGCATCAAATATATCTGCGTCGCGGACCCATACTTTATGCACGAGAGCTTCTTGGCAGTTTGCAAAGAGCACAGTGACTATGCGAGCAAGTACATCAGTGAATTCATGACCGCTAATAAGAACAAGGAAACGATTCTCCTGCCTTATCATCCCTCGTAAGTCATCAGCGCATATCCTTTCGTACATGTTAATCATTCCTTTGCAAGCATGGAGGCTAATTTGAGGTGTACTTAATTTGCGCAGCGGGGGCGACGCTGTCCTCATCGTTTTGTACCCGAAATACTCCCATGCTATGTACTTGGACTCATCGAAGAACCTCAAGAAAAAGGATTACACGCACGTAAAGAGTGTTCTTGACTGTGCCCTGTTAACTTTCAGCCTGACTGGTGGATATATCAAGGTGAAAAGGCACATGACGAAGACCGGGCCAGTTTTCCGCCATAAGACCGACTTCTGGTGCATCCAGCAACCGCACAACAGTACGGCTGATGGATTCTACCTCATGCATCACCTGATGGAGTACAAAAGGGATAATCAACGCCTTCTCATGTCAGCTACTACCGAAGATGCCGAGATTGTCAGCTGGGCTACAAGCATAGGAAAGACATCGGATCATCAAATCCGAGCTGAGTTTTATCATGTACAGTGTGAACTAGCCCAAGTGATCATGAAGCAAGTCCTCGAAACAACGGGGATGTTCTACCATGGGCCAATCACGCGGGTTGATGTCCGAGCACTGCTAGTCTCTCAGCGTATGGACGTGAAGCCTTTCACGAAGCTTGGGTGCTTCCTCCCTGACTATGAAGATTGGAACGCCGACATGGACGACTGATTGTTAATGACAATGTGATGTGACTAAACCATGGTATGAGGAACTTCGTCATTTATGTTTACTATTGGTTGCTTTTATTTTGCTAATCATGCCTCTTTGTTTTCTTAAGTACATTATGTTGCATATTATCGTTCAAATCAACAACTCACAATGCAGGTATCTAGATCAGAGATGGCGAATGACTACTATGTCGTGTACGTTGGGAGGGTTCCAGGAGTCTACGACCACTGGCCAGCCGCTCAGGCGCAGGTGCACAGGTACCCGGGTGCTAGCCACAGAGGGTTCAACACGAGAGCCGAAGCGGAAATTGTTACTTGAGGTGGACACTCCAGCATGAGGAGGGGCGGGACCGCCGGTACTAAATAGTCGCGCTCTTCCTCATGCTGATCGCTCTTCTCTTCTACATCATGTTGTAGATAGAGATGATGAAACTTGTGGGTGTGCCATGACCATGTAGTTGCACTTATTCGAGACATGACATGATCACACTTATGTATCGCTATTTTCGAGATGATGTGATGATATTTGTGTTCAATGATGATGATGATGATGGTATGACAAGATTAATGTATGTTTATGATATGTGAGAATAGAGTATGTTTAATATGATTTGAGGAAACTATTGTATAGAGCCTGTATAAATACATCACAAATACGTAGAGGGTGCAAATCTGTGAAAGAAGAAATATTAGCAGTAGCACGGCTTAGCAGCAGCGCACCATATGAACAAGCGCTATTGATAGTTATCAGTAGCACTAGACAGGGAAGCGCTACTGCTAACACTACTTACCAGGAGCGTTGCCCATACCAGCGTTACTACTAGGGTTTAGCTGTAGCGTGATAGCAGTAGCGCTTGGCCCAGCGCTACTACTATGCATATTTCAAGCGCTACTACTAGGGTTTTCCCTAGTAGTGAGATGCCATCTACAAGCGGGCCGACGGCGGAGGGGCCAGCCACGAAGGGACTGGCCGTGGATGGCCGGTTGCAGATGGGCCGGCTGCGGAGGAGTCGACCATGGAGGAGTCGGTCACAGCTCCGGAGGAGCCGGCCGACCCGGAGTCCGAACGCACGGTTGTTGAAGAAGCATGGTCGGCAGTCGGGTCCATGGCGCGAGAAGCACCAAAACCGGGTGGTGGTCCAAGGGCCAACCGAGATCGTCCACCAGAGGGGTTGTCGAAGGGCCGCCGGTGGCCAACGGTGATGCGACAACTACAGGTACCTACTGAAATGAAAACACCTTTCTCGTCAAAGTAAATGTGCCACGAGGTGAAGATATGGTGGGAGACGGGATCATAACAACGATATCCATTGGTGTTGGGTGGGTAGCCAAGGAAGATGTAGGCAACAGAGCAAGGGGAAAGCTTATGGGGCGCGGTAGAGGCAATGCTAGGGTAACAGAGATAGCCGAAGATGCGAAGCTCGACATAAGAGAGTGGTGAACCAAAGAGAAGATGATGAGGTGCAAAGTTGCCGCGAGTACGACAAGGTCGTATGTTAAGGAGAAGGGATGCGGTGGTGAGGGCGTCAGGCCAGAAGCATGGAGGCACATTGGCATCAAAGAGAAGCGTATGAACACAATTGTTGAGAGTGCGTAGGAAGTGTTCAGCGCGACCGTTCTGTTGCGAAGTATAGGGACAAAAGAGACGAAATATTGTGCCGTGTGTGGTGAGGTGAGTACGAACAACCATGTTGTCGAACTCCTTCCCATTGTTTGTTTGGCAGGCAAGAATGGGACGTCCAAGCTGCATAGAGACATAGGAGTAAAAGTCAGCAAGGGTGGTGATGGCATCATACTTGCGCCTCAATGGGAAGGTCCACACGTAGTGCGAAAAATCATCAAGGATGACGAGATAGTAAGAGAAGCCGTATTACTTGCAACAGGTGATGTCCACACATCACTATGAATTAACTCAAACGGGTATTAGGCAACTGTTGGAAATATGCCCTAGAGGCAGTAATAAAATGGTTATTATTATACTTCCTTGTTCATGATAATTGTCTATTGTTCATGCTATAATTATATTACCTAGAAATTGTAATACATGTGTGAATACATAGACCACACCTTGTCCCCATTGAGCCTCTAGTTGACTGGCTCGTTGATCAATAGATGGTCATGGTTTCCTGACCATGGACATTGGATGTCATTGATAATGGATCACATCATTAGGAGAATGATGTGATGGACAAGACCCAATCCTAAGCATAGCACAAGATTGTGTAGTTCGTATGCTAGAGCTTTTCTAATGTCAAGTATCATTTCCTTAGACCATGAGATTGTACAACTCCCGGATACCATAGGAATGCTTTGGGTGTATCAATCGTCACAACGTAACTGGGTGACTATAAAGGTGCACTACAGGTAACTCCGAAAGTGTCTGTTGGGTTGGTATGAATCGAGACTGGGATTTGTCACTCCGTGTAACGGAGAGGTATCTCTAGGCCCACTCGGTAATACATCATCATAATGAGCTCAATGTGACTAAGGAGTTAGTCACGAGATCATGTGTTACGAAACGAGTAAAAAGACTTGCCGGTAACGAGATTGAACAAGGTATAGGGATACTGACGATCGGATCTTGGGAAAGTATCATACCGATAGACAAAGGGAATTGTATACGGGATTAATTGAATCCCCAACATCGTGGTTCATCCGATGAGATCACCGTGGAACATGTGGGATCCAATATGGGTATCCAGATCCCGCTATTCGTTATTGGCCTGAGAGGTGTCTAGGTCATGTATGCAAGGTTCCCGAACCCGTTGGGTCTACACACTTAAGGTTCGGTGACGCTAGAGTTGTAATGGAAATTGTATGTGGTTACCGAAAGTTTTTCGGAGTCCCGGATGAGACCCCGGACGTCACGACGAGTTCCGGAATGGTCCGGAGGTAAAGACTTATATATGGGAAGTCCTATTTTGGCCACCGCAAAATGTTCGGGATTTTTTGGTGTTGCACTGGGAAGGTTCTAGACACTACAAGAAATAAGCTCGTTTATGACAAAAATAATGACGGCGGTTTTGTTAGTCATAGATCGATGACCAAAATTTACAAAGAGGTCATGAGGTGTCTAAGAGGGTCCAAACTGTAGAAATTTTTGACCATTTCTATCAAGAAGGTCATAATCCCATTACCCAAAATGGTCACTCGCATGTGTAGCTCTATTTATGCCCGCATTGTAGGTCCTCCATGACAAAATTAAGAAGGTCATAGGCTTAAATAGAGGTGACTGGGTAGAAAACTCAGCAATTTCGCCTACGTGTCTTGTATAGGTGTCGACAAGGCCACAAGTGGAAAATGAATTTTACGTCCAAAGAAAATGAAAACTCCCTTTGGCAACATTGTTTGCCATTCCAAGATGCACCCTTGTGCAAAATTGTTTGTCCGATTTCCTTCCGATTTCATCTGAATTCCTTCTGATTTGGCAGAAAACCGTTTAAATGGCAAAAATAGCTTTAAACATCAAAATTGAATAAGTTGGTTATCGTCCATTAAATGTGGTATTCTTGAGTGAAACATTTAGTGATGTCGTTTGGGAAAATAATTTTTGTACATCTTTCACAAACCCCATCTATTTTTAGCACTTAGAAATTATTTTAGATAACACCTTTCTCTAACCAATCAGGACGTAAAATCCCTCTCCCACGGATCACACCACTACAGACCAGCTGAGTCGTTCACGCGATACGTATCCAATGTCTCTCACCCACCTATCCTCCGTGTGATAAAGACATGTAGATTGGTTTCCTAGTGACCCATGAATCCGCAGTACTACGAGATACGTTCGAATTGAAAAAGGTTCCAGAGGCCGTATGCTACACGTGAATATCCTTTCCCAAAATCAATATCTGCTTTCCTTTCCCGTACATGTGCATGATGATTTTTTCTTTTAAGAGGAAATGTGCATAAACAAACGTGGTATGCATCTTTCTACGTACTCCCTCCGTTCCTAAATATAAGACCTTTTATAGATTGCACTATGAATTACATACAGATGTACATAGACATATTTTAGAGTGTATATTCACTCATTTTGCTCTGTATGTAGTCTTCTAGTGGAATCTCTAAAATGTCTTATATTTAGGAACGGAGGGAGTACATGTTAAATCTCGAACCAATCAGGATGCAGAAAACTCTTCCCACGGATCATCCATTGTAGCCAATCTCAGCCGTCCACGTCTAACGGATCTGACGTTTCTCATTCACCTCTCTTGGAATAATTGGAATGGAAAAAAAAGAGCCCTCTTCTCCCCCACGATCTCTCTGTGTCTCTCTCTCCCCTCACGCGACTCCTCCGCCGCGGCCACCTCTGCCACTCGATTCCGGTGAGTTGAGGCGGCTCTCGCCGGCGCGCAGCTCTTTACTCCCCGGGCTCTCGTCGCGCCGCTCTTTACTCCCCTCCCGTCATATGCATCTCCCGCGCCCTCCAGTGCTCTCCCGCAACACTCACCCATGGCTAGGGTTTCGGCCGGCACCCCTAGGTTCGTCGGGATTGGCCACATCCGGCGATGGCGAGGCCAGAGGTTGCCGGATCAGGCACCGGTAAGCCCCTCCCCTCCTTCTTCGCGCAATATCTCCTCCCCATCTCAACTTATCTTGTGTTCCCTTTCGGCAGGTCGCCATGGTTGTGGACCGGATGACAATGATGGAAGGAGGGGCGAACCTCCGTGCGACGGGCCGCCTCCATGGAGATGGAGCTCCTTCTCCATCGCGGCTAGCTGGACTCGCCTCGCCGCTCCATGGACTCGTCTTGCCACCGCTTGGAGTGTCTGCCGCCGCCGCCTTGCCGCTCCATGTTGAGATCAAGTAAAACAAAACTATGAAGGAGTTTCTGTAGACAACCTAGGTAAAGAATCGATTCTGGTTGATTTCCTTGAGTTTAATGTCAGGACCTTTGGTGGATGCACAAACATGTTTCTCTCCCAGCTCAGCACGACATTTTTAGTTTGCGTCTCTGCATCAATCTCAAAAGGATTTGCACTATGTACTAATTATTTTCCTGTCCGAAACATGCATAAAATCGGAATAGAGAAAGGTAAAGCAGTAGTTAGACTGTGTGGATTGTGTCTATTGGGCAATGGAGGTCGCAAATAACTTCTACACATACTTATGTAAGTAAATGGATATTAATGGGAGACCAACAACCTAAAAACGGAGGAAAAAATATTATACTAAAAAATCGATTGTACTTGTTTTTCATCTTATGTCGATCAGATTGTTACATTAGATATCATCTCAAATGTCATCTCACTTCTAGAGTTGATAAAAATAGTGCAGATAATGTCCTTGTCCTTACCTTTTCACTTGTACTTTATACTTTCTTGAATATAATCGCAACCCAGTTCTTTGGAAAATAAGTCTAAATCAAGTGTCACCTTATAGTTATCTTTATATAGTACAATCGCCAATCTATTTATTGCATTGCCTTCAAAAGACTCACTAGAGATCGTTTGCTTTGTTTGATTTTCACTGCAGATGCCAATGAATGTGCGGAGAGTCCAAGCCCCTGCCATGGCTCCGCAACTTGCCACAACATAGTTGGATTTCCATTGGCCATGCCCTTCTGTCACCAGTTTTGCTAAGGAAACAAACTCCTGCGCCAATCATTTTATAAGTCAGGTAAACCATGAGAAGTTAGTACCTTTCTTTATTATTCTTACAATCAACAATGCATGCTTTAAATTCTTAAAAATGATCTTTGATGTTTAGTCTGCTAAATATTTTGTGTTTTGGCGAGAGCAGCAGAGGTTTGTTTTCTCCATTAGCTGGTACTAACGACTAAGATGCATGTCACTATTATGCATTGTCACGAGAAAAAGTTGGTTTGTGCTTAAAGATGGTCTCACGCTACAGTGTTGGTCCTTTGTTCCTAAAAAATGAAAAGTTGCAGATGCAACTATCACCGTTAGTCCACCAGCAATACAAAATTAGTTACGTACAAAAATAGAAAATAATTATTCATCTAATCATTACGTCTGGATATACTTTTTCAACACTTTATTTGTGGAAATATATTAAACAGAGTTAATAACTTCAGAAAATTGGTAACACTACACTCAGTTACAATTATGGGATATCAGTTGCATGTATTTTTTATCAATACTACCTGAGTGTCTTCCTATCATATTTGTATGTATCTCACGCTCTTATTAATGATTTAGCCTTGTATATTTTGTTTTGGAGTGATCTCAGGACAATGGTTATGAGGAGAATCAAGGTGCATCTTCAACTTATTTTCACAGAAGGGTCAAAAAATAAACACGCTATGCAACATAGGATTAATGGTTTAGGACCTGTCTTATGGTCCGCAATGTTCACCTCCTCTGTTGCGGTGGAAGCCAAAAATGCTAGAAAATTAGTGATGTAGAAGAGCTCATAGTGGTTGTTCTTGCTCCATTTCTCTCACAAGCCCCTTGTGTTTACTATTTTTTTCTCCTATGTAACTAAATTTATGTACTGAATCTTTGCTTATGTAAAGGTTTCAATACTTTCCCAACTTGGCTCTGCACTGATGGTTTCTCAATCGATCATCGCATGATACTCTGTCTTTTATTCTGCTTTTCCTGATTAGTAAAATGGAGCAGGAGTTCCCTGGTTCCAACAGAAAAAAAACTAGATCAATTTCAGAATTAAATTCACTTGAACCTTGTGTGAATAAACATCCCCTTATGAAAAAAGAATGCAAATCACATTTTGATTTTATGTTCTGAGTCTAAGCTAACAAACAAATACATTGTTCTAGCAATAGCCCAAATGGATTCAGTTATTTTTGCTTAGCAAAGTAAGATTAGCGAAAGGTACAAGAATGTTTCTGTTTCAGGAGGAAAATAATTCAAAATCTGTCAGAATCAGATATTAGTCTATTGGGTAGTCTAACACTGCATCCTTGTCGTGATGTAGATTCAGTTTTGGTGGGAATTGCCCTTTAAAGATTCACGATGCCCTGGTGAAACCAGGACCATTGTTAGTGCAATACTTTATGCATGTATATCCATCTAGGCATGACTACTTGATTGCATGAATTATGTTCCTGTGAACTCCTTACTCTATTACTATGTAACTGTGCCATGTTGATTATTGAAATGTGAGTACATTTTAATATGTTGTTTGTAATGTTGGCTTTTCATAATCCAGCTTTGTAAGAATAAATGCTACTGGTCTCTATAATTAATTTGGATTTCAGTTGTGTAATGTTGCCCGTTTTCTAGCATCATAATTTAAATTTACAATTTTTCCTATATCTGATGTAACCAATGTCAACCTTTGTTATGTTGTGACATTCCTTCACTTTTTAGGGGTTGCTTTCTTCTCCCTGATGGTGAAAGTTCTAATCTTGGTGAATTTAAAGCATACCTCCCATCTTTAGTGTCATCCAGAGTTTATAATATCACCAAGAAGCAAGAAGATGCCTGACAATATGCAGTGGAAGATATCAACTCCAATAAATTACTGGCTAGAGACCTATGAGAAATCCAACATAGTTTATGACGGCATTGCCTTGTTAATTTTTCTCTGCTCAACTTGACTATTAGGTCTCAGCATTTTTTTTCTTATGTGCTACTGCAAGGTGATGCCAAATTTGGTGAAATTTGGGCTTTTTTGATGGCTTTGCTACACTTCCGAAGAAGTTATGTTTGGAGGAGGCTAGAGAAGACATGGAAGCTACACCAAAATTGCAATGGTAATTGATTACTATTAAATACCCATAGCACAACACCATCAGTAGTCAATAAGAGTAATTTACTGTCAACATTATTTCATCCACGACTATGAGATATATTAACTCCTAAAAATAGCTGAATTGGATCAATTCTGAGTACATGAACCTCTTCTTTGTAAGCATACATAATCTGGAGTAGCATGTATGACATGCCCTGTTATTTCATATTTGTCGCATGATCTCACCTTTGATAGATCAAGTTGATTTTTTTATCTTGTTTGAAGTACGTAGACTTGCCAAGTTTGCTATCGAGTGCCAGTCATTGCCAAGGTTTATGTCTATGTCGACGAGGACATGGTCTACATTGAGGAGATGACTACAATGTTGAGCCAGTGATGGCGCAGACGAGCAGCTTGACCAGACGATGATAAAGGCGAGCATCGGATCAGTGGAGGGTGGTGACAATAATAAGAGTTATCTTTAATGGATATTTCATACCATCTGGTTGTATCTCCGTATGTCTTATTTCTTGTGCAATAAATACAAACATATATGCTACACTATCTTTATACCAACTATAATGGGTGGTAGTCATTATCTCTACAACCAGTTTAAGTTGTTCTGAACTTATTTTCTCTGTTGCAACACATATACATGTGCAATAAGCTTCTTAGAGACCAAACAAGTCATCTAAATGGACAGCAACAAGCCAGGCAGCGCACCATCACGCCTCAGGTGGCACCCCAACCACTTGTACATGCAAACATACACGTAGTCAGAGCTCAATACACTACCACTATTGGAGGATGAAATAGTTCTAATTTATTTATTACTTGTACATTATAACATTCTGTACCCGGTGCACACACACTTTGCATGCATTTTTGACATCATGGTGATTAGAAGCAGAATAGAAAATTATTCAGAGACGGAAAGATTATATTAAAAAAAGATTCGCATGCATTTTATTCGTACCTTCACTGAGAGAAGTTGATTGCTTTCTTATGTTTGATTATTTCAATTACCAGGAAGATCTGAAGCACCCAGAAGAAGTATAGGACATGACAGGAGGAGGGAACAAGAAGCTTCGTTTATCATCGATGTTATGTCTGATCAATAAAAACTTGTGCTTCTCATCCAATCTTTGTCGAACTATGTTGATGTGTGATTATGCACTTGTTGGGCCCTTTTGCTGTGCACCTGCACTTGTAGAACTATTTTGTTGTGCACTTGTTGGGCCTTGAACCTTTATTTGTAGAGGAGTCCATGGATGATGTATTGTAATTCATGTGATGTGTTACTGAAAAGAAATATATACAACTAATTTGCAATATTTTATTCTTTTGTACTTGTTTTTTAATGGGCCTATCCCGAGATATACATGCTTTTGGCAAAACAATGCATCAGCCTAAACAATTTAGACATTTTTAATAATAAAATAGTATGGGTGGACGCCCATGTAAACTAGATTATTTAATTGGGCTGTGAAATTTATGATAATTCCATTTGGTCACTAGCAATGCCATGTCAGCATAGCCACATCAGATCCTACGTGGCTCACACAAATGGGTAATGACCAAACCAAAATTTTGGTGAATAGAGATGTACGACCAAAATTTTAGAAAGGTCAAGTTTGTTCATTCTTGACGGCGATCTATTGACCTTGTAAATTTGGTCAAAGAAGGTCAATAAACAACAACAATGACGAATCAATGACCAATATAGGGAGTCATAATTGACCTTATTTCTTGTAGTGAGAAGGTTTCGTAGTGGGGCCCACCTACATGGGGGACCCACATGAACGTGGGTAGTGGGGGCAAGGCCCCACACCCCTGGTCAAGGTGCACCAAGACCCCCCTAGAAGGAATAATATCATATCCCGAAGGGATAAGATCAAGATCCCTAAAAAGGGGGATAACAATTGGTGGGGAAGGAAAATAATGGGATTTCTTTCCTCCCACATTTTCCAATGCCCCAATGCATTTGGAGGGCAAGAAACCAGCCTCCTCCACCCCTATATATAGTGGGGAGGTGCATGGGAGCCTCATCCCTAGCCCCTGGCGCAGCCCTTCCCCCTCCTACACCTCCTCCGCCTCCGTAGTGCTTAGCGAAGCACTGCCGGAGAACCAAGAGCTCCAATGCCACCACGCCATCGTGTTGCCGGAGCTCTCCCTCAACTTATCCTCCCCCTTTATTGATCAAGAAGGAGGATACATCCCCAGGCTGTACGTGTGTTGAACGCGGAGGTGCCATCCGTTCGGCACTTGGATCGGATCTTCCGTGATTTGAATCGCCGCGAGTACGACTCCATCAACCGCGTTCCTTGCAATGCTTCCTCTCCTGTTCTTACTCTCTACATTCCCGATCTATTTGGCTAGAGAGTAAAGGGAGCACCTCTGTGATTGCTATGGCCAGTTCGCCTGGAATCGTACCTTAGACGAATGAAGTCGAAAGCTAGCATTCTTAATATAAAACTTGGTCGACAGCAAACGAGGTCAATTTAATCAGCAGTCCTCACCATCGTACATATGTGTTAATCGGAAATACATTGTCAACAACTACAGATTATGTAGCAACCCAAAAAAAGAACCCATAAAGGAACTATTTTTTTGGAAGATGTTTCTTACGCTTCATCGTAATATAACATAATCCCCTCATACCGTCTTTGTCTATTCGTACCACATGGCTAGATTGCCTTGTTCTCGGAAATTGATTCCTGCTATCGTCGGGAATAAACTATGAAACACTGCCGGTTTATTTAAACATGGGAGGTAGAAGCCGATGGTCGGTTTATGACAAACCTTACAAATTTGAAGGTAAATGTCTTGGTACATAAAATATAGAAAATACACATGGTTACCCCCTTGGTTGGTCAATATCATCTATTATAGTATCCAATGCATAGTCTTCCTGCGATAGGCGGGCAACCGACATCACTTGGTCGTACACCAGGTGTAGAGGTATCTCCGTGCCACCAGGGCCTACTAGACCAACTTGGGCCATGTATTCAGGGTCAAGACGGGTGAAGTAGGTCTTCACCTTGTCCCATGCTTCTCGAGATCCTTCTTGGCAGGCTAAAATCTTCGACAACTCGAAACAACCGAGGGCTCTTTTGAATAGTTCGTATAGTTTGGCCATCCCTTCTGGCGGAGTTTGGTCCGACCACAAAGCTTGGATCATATTCCGCATGGATTTTCGAGCCAACTCATGAACAACAGAAAGTTCTTGTACCATATCCCCTCCGAAGGAATCGGCTTCTGTGAGAGGATGTCTAGTCAAGAGACCTTTTCAGGAACAAAGAACGACGAAAGTCTTTTAGTATACTGATATCACATAGTGATTTATCAAAACAAGTCAGGGATTTTTACTTATAATAAGAACCGCTCTTTAGTTGTTGATTCTCTTTTTTGCTATGCGCGAGTTGAGCTTTTAAAGCTTCAATCTCTTCGGCTTGATTTTCCTTCTCCTCCTTGAGCTGGTTGTTTTCTTTGCGGCACTTTGGTAATACGTGTTGATCGGCTTCAAGATAGGATTCAGTGTACCTTTGGGAATCACGAGCTGAGTCTAGATCCTTCTGCATATGGCTTATGGATTCGCTGCTACATAAAAAAAACTTCTATTAAAGTAAGTGTACCGCCGCAACATCAATCAAATTCCCTTACCACGGGCTACGCTGGTAAATTTATACACATCCTCGAGTTGTGCCCTGCTGGCTTTAAGTTTGGTTTGTATTCATTGCACATCTTGGGCAATTTTGTTATTCTCCTTCTTCAAAGCCTGGAAAGGCAGAATCCACAGTCAGATCGAGCCTTAACTCGGCCGTTCCAACCAAATTAAGGCTCGAGGGATACTAGGACTCAACATTGGTTCAAACTACCAAAATACCGAAGAATACGTGTAGTTTGGCTGATGTGTGCTAGGCTACTTCTTCGAGACTGTTCGGCACAGCGCCAAGATAGGTATAGTCGAGTTTAGATCATTAAACTCTTGCTCAGAGAAGATAGGGTGTCGTAAGGACTCAGTGCGCTGCCGGTGATTCATGTCGCTCACAATTCAGAGTTTGTCGCTAAAACATCATTGGCACGGCCGAGCGCCGGACAAGTGTTCGAAGCCCCGGCGTTGGAAGAATACCATGGATGGGCTGGCTTTCCAATACCTTGTCCATGTTTTCGGATGAGGGGGGTCGCGCTCGTTTTCTATGATTATCGGCAAAAGTATTGGAAGTACGCCAAAGAAGCCACTGTTATTGTAAAGGCAAATGGTGGGTATGTGTACCTGGCTCAAGGGATGGTCGAGGTATTGCCTGCCACTTCCTGTTCGGGAACTTGGTCCTCAGTCAATGTAACCCCGGCTAGGGGGACACGGGACGCTGTTCGGCGCGTGCTTGGATGACATTTTGGAACAGTCCCGTGACGAATGGCCACCTTCCGCTTGCTTGCTTAAGCTAGGAGGGACCTTGGGTTATCGACCAGAAGGGCCACCAACTGTCCGTCAAGGCTCTACTGGTAAAATACCCCATATTAGAAAATAATGGAGATTTCCGGATCATCGTGGAATCGAGGGTCATCGTCCCGAGCAAAGTTCTCGGGGTGGGGAGCGGGGCATTTCACTGTTTCAATCCAACACCTCCAATTCTGCAAGAAAAGGGTGAATGGGTTTACGTCTATCGGTAACGTAAGCAAACGAGATAACTACAAATGTGTCCATACTTAGCAACGGAATGGGGTTATACGACGCAAAGCCTTCCCTGAAGGCGAGACGGGCGAAATCTTTCGTTTCCCCCTTGAAAAAATCAGCCAAAATAACTTCTAAGCCTTCCCGGGTGTCCAGTCCTTGTCGGTTGGAGCACACTGAGTCATTCGTCCCACTGTAAATCCGCAAAGGGTGTATGCGTTGCTGAAGAAGTTGGACGCACCTGGTAATTACGGTGGCCATCACTTGTACGATGGTCAGACCACCGTAAGCTAGCATTTTTACCTTGGCATCTAGGCGCTTCACTTCTGAGTTCTCCTCCTGAGACGAACTCTTTGGATGCCAATATAATTGCTTCTTCAAAGGAGCCACAGAGTACTCGGGAAGGCCCTGCCGAACTGGCTCAAATAAAGGAACATCTTCGATATAGAACCACTCCGAAGGCCATTCATCGATCTCCTCCTTCGGTGCACCGACTTTGTATGCGGTGGCTGCTATATGCCCCACCTCGGCCCCGCCTACTTCCCGGATAGATCCTCCATCAGTACAGCGGACAATGCAGAAGTATTTTCTCCACAAATCGAAGTGAGTTTCACAACCTAAAAACATCTAACACAAGACTACGAAGCCTGAGATGTCGAAAATAGAACCGGGGGTCTGTTTATGGAGTTGCAACCTGTAAAACTCCAGCAGACCCCTCGGAAAAGGGTGAATGGAAATCCCAACCCACGCAGGAGGAAAGAAGTAAAATAAATTATTTCGCCTCTTTACGGGGCGGGGATTTTCCCGCGAGTGCCTCGCCGTTGTAGGCGGTTAGGC